>NC_141693.1:922667926-924126676 GCF_964263255.1 Lissotriton vulgaris | reverse complement strand
GACTAATAGGGGCCCCTCTGGAGCCCATTGGCACAAAGACGCTCCAGAGGGGACTGGCCCCACAAATATGAGGTGCATGACCTAATAAAATTCACCAAGTTGGGCGGGAGTCACTGCGTCCCCTCGAAACTAAGGGAGGCACGAAGACGGCCCTGGTGCAGGCTCAACTGTGGAGCCAGGCTGCGAATGCCAATGCTCTCTCGTCTCCTCCAATGACTTTGATGGATAGGGTGAATTCAAAGACCCGGACAACTTCAACTGTGATGACGAGCGCTTGGAATGGCTCTGCAACTGATCCCGGTCTTTCTCTTGACCGGGACTGAGACCATCAATGCATCACACATCAATCACAAAATAGCTTGAGGGACTGCTGCCTCAAGGCCTAGGGGTGCATGGCCCAACAATTGATGCATGTTTTGGCATTATGGTCACACTCAAGGCAGTAAAGATTGACTAGGTGTAGATTTGCCACCACAATTTGTTGGTGACAGGTGCCACAGGGCTTGAAACCAGCCTTCCTTGCTTGTGGACATCCCTGCCACACCAGGAGACAAAGTTTCAAAACTGCTTTGGCAAAAAGTACAAAATTACTGGGGGTAGGTATTCTCCCGCTTTGTGCTGACTGGCGTGAAAAGCAAAGAAGTGATGTCAGCACACTGGGGTGGCGCCTATATAAGCACCACACATGTCACTTCTGGCATGGATGACACCGACAAGGCCATGTGGAGCTGAACAATGCTACCTACTGGAGCGCAGGTGGTACTGCTCAAAGAATTTCCAGATCAATCTGATGCCTGTGAATCAATGAAATAAGGAATCTGTGGATAGAATTTTCCATCAGATCAGTCTCTCCTCCTCTTTCAAGAGTTGAGATGGAGCAAAGAACGTCAGAAGAGTGATAACTTGTCCGACAAGACAAGGCTACACTCTCTTGTACAGGAATGGCGGTTGAGCTCTTAATCCCAGTTTGTCTGGAAAAAAGGTGGTATAAGGCACCTGGACTGAGATGGCATGAAGCTGATTCATTCGGTGTGCTGATGCTATTGTGAGCAGAAACATATGCTGTAAACCTTTTGGAAAACTCTTCAAAACAGGTGATTTGAACAAGGGTGGCTGCTCCGTGAAAGTAAAAAAAGCTAAAAAGGCTGACAAGTAACCATTACAGGTCCCACTTCAAATCCTTGCTGGGCCAAAGATAACAGGAACAAACAAGACATCAAACAGTTTGGGTTGCAACCGGTCCATCTGGTGGGTGCCTCACCAAGTCACTAACTTATCCCAACACCTGAAGAACACCTGGCTGCAAACACCTCAATAACTTTAAAAAGGAGTTTAAAGTACCTCACTTTTTGCCTCTCAATCTTCATGCATCGAGGTGCAGGTTGAACAGACTTGGATGAAAGACTATGCCTTGCTGCTGCGACAGGAAGAAGATTGGAAGACAACTGTTCAAGCCCAGAATCTTTGGGTACCACACTCTACTGGCCCAAACCAGAGCCACTAGGATGATTTGGGCCCAGTAATTCCTGATTATCTTCAGAAAGGGATGGAAGGGGTAGCAGTGGAAATGCATACATTTCCATGCTCCACTCTAGGCAGGATGTGTCTCAGAGAGTGTGCCGTCTTAGGAACTACAATGCATAAAAGGGTTGACACTGTGCTTTCCCAGCAGTTTCAAAGAGATTGTGTCAGTGTTCTACCCATTGCTGGAAGCTACCCTCTACCCCCTCCAGATGAATTCCCATCCCTGATCTGCCAGGTGTTGCCGGCTCAGTTCGTCTGCCCTGGTGTTCAAAAATCCATTGAGATTGTTTCCGATCAAGGAGATGTCCTGAAACCCCATCAAGGTTCAGAGGAGCAAAGCCTCCTGGCACAGTACCCAGGACGTGACACCACCCTGCTTGCCAAAGCACCACAGGATGGGGGGGTTGATCGTGAGTACCTGACCTATCTTCACTTTGATGGTTGGCAGAAAGTCCTTTAACACTCAGTGAATTTCAAGCAACTCCAGAAAATTGATGTGGAGGTGGTCCATGCTTCTCTAGATGGCCTCCCCCATCCAGTAGTGATGCATTCATCACCACCATTATCTCAGAGGGGATAGGTAGAGAGTAGTCTGTTACTGGTCCAAATGCAGCTGAGCAGCCAGCACGGCAGACTGCAGTTGTCTCCTAAACCTGGATGGTATCTGACAGATTCCCCCAGTGCTGGGCCCACTTAGTCTACTACTAATGGGCTCACATGTGCTATCTAGTATGGTCAGCAACCAGTATGCAGGAGGCCAGTAGGCCAGTAGGCCAGGAAACCTCAGAGTCATCCTCACTGAGACCCAAAACAGAGGCTGAAACATCATTGTCAAAGCCCAAATGTCCTTGGCTAGTTGGTCCAGCGGGAAGGCTTGAAAACACGCCAAATCCAAGAATGCTCAGATGAAAAGAACCCTCTGCAAAGCAGTCAGGTGTTACTTTGCAGGTTGATTGAGAACCTCAACAATGTTAGGAGTCTCACTGTCATCAGAAGGTAGTCTGTGATTGACTGTGGCTATTCTGTCTTCAACAGCCAGTCGTCAAGGTGGGGGAAGACTGGTACTCGCGACCTCCAAATATGGCAGCGACTGCCACTATCATTTTTTAAACACTCAATAGTCACTTGTGAGGTTGGAAGGGAGCACAGTAACCTGAAATGCTTGTAGCTCACCTCAAGCTGCAGACACCATCAGTGAGCCTGCAAGATAGGAATAATAAAATAGGTATCCTGATGGTCCGATGCCACCATCCAGCCTCCTGGATCCAGGACAGACTGAACTTGGGCCAGCATTAGCATCCTGAAATCTTCACAGGAATGCTTAGATAGGGAAAAATTTCAAAATAGTATGAAGGCCTCTGTTCATCTTCGGCACAAGGAATTAGCTGGAATAACATCCATTCCCCACCTCTGACACTAGTACTTTCACTAAGGCTCCTTTGGCCAAAGGAGCGTGCACCTCATAACATAAAATGGATAGATGGTCCTCTGAAACCTTCTCTGATGCAGGTGGCAGGTGAAAACAGAATGGCAGGTTGTAGCTAGGGGTGGGTGATAAATTCTGCTCCGCGGGCAGAGTTGGTGGAGTTTTGGCCACTCCATGTTATGCAATTTATCTTCATGCGTGGCTCACCAACAATAATTTGACAAGAGAGAATGGGATCCCCTCGCATGATTGTCAGTGGTAGGAAGGCACCCACAAGATTTTCCCAACATCTGCAGTCACGAACGCTCACGGTGAGAAAGCTGCCTCTCTAGTAGTAAATCTATTCAAGTGGCAATAAAATAAACAAGAGCAGCAGCCCTGTCTGGCATGCCACATGGTGTGGCTTGCACTGATCCTTCAGTATGGAACGAGCACCCAGTGGTAAAAATAAGCACAATCAGTGCAATGTGCAGATTTCCTCCCATTCACGGAACTCGACTAAATCTCACAGAGTTTTTATGTAACTCCGCAGAATTCCATGGACCGAAACTCTGCGAATTCTGCCCAACCCTAGTTGTAGCCCTGTTAAATTTTTTGAAGAACCCACCTGTTGAACGTAATGCTCTGCCACCACTGAAGAAAGGGGTGGACCTTGTCTCTTTCAGGGTGGTTGTGTGCCACCTAGGGCATATTAAAGTGATTTCGAAATTGTTGCTGGAGGGGTGGGAGAATAAGATGTATGCTGTACCTGATTGCCTGGTTGTTATCTCTTGAGGAGGGCTGTTGTGCAGACAACAAGGCCCTGAGCTGCCGATATGCCAAGTCCCTGGCATATCCTGTTGGTCATATTAGCTACAAAAGGCCCAAAGAGCGCTCTGCGACTCAGCTCTCCCCAGGGCAGAGTCTGCTTTTGTCATTAAAAAGCCAGGATCTGTCAAAAGGCATGTCCCTTAGTGATATCTGGGCATCAACGGAGAAGCCTTTGGATATCATCCATGCAAGGTGCCGAAGCACCCCAATTGTGCTGAAAGCTTGACCTAGGCAATCAGTGGTGTCTATGCCTGATCAGACGATAAATTAGCTGCATCCCGGCCATCCGGAATGGTTTGGGCCAAGGATGCTCATAAGTCTTCTGGGAGTGCCGCTAGCGATAACACCAATCATGTCCCAAAGTATATTGGATTTAAGCGTTGGCCACAAAGTTGGTACAATGTCATTGCCTGTCTGCACGGTTATTGTATCGTGCTTGAGTCATTGAGGTTGAGTTTAGGTTGTGCCACATAGGGATCAGGGCACGGCCTCAGTCGAGACGAAGTTGGCTTGGAGCTGGACACGACAATAGGAACTAGATCCTCATCCAGCAATGTCAGTGCCTGTGTGGACTTCTGAGGAATTTACGCAGATTTTGATGCTGGAGCCGAAGTTTGCACAGACACCAGTATGCAACCTGAATAAGTAATGAGAGGAGCAAAGAGCACTGAGAATGGTTCTGCTGGTGGTAACCTGACTTGAGGCCCCTGCGAATCCTTGGGGCCCAAAGGGAAGCCAAAGGAATCCAGAAGCATGTCAAAGATGTGCAGCATGGCTTCCCTAAAGGCTTGATCAGCTGCAACATTGTAAAGTTCAGCGTCTATCAAGGCCAGGTTTGGAATCAGCTCCTTGGTGCAACAGGGTGTGATCGAGAGGCATAGTAACGCCCTGCTGTATTCTGTAGAGATCAAGAATGGCAGGAAAGGGTGCAGTTCTGCTTGGACTTCTTATGTTTCTTTTTCGATTTAACATGAAGAAGTGGACTGTAAAGAAGATCTGTTGTAGGAACGCCTTCAGGAAAAAGAATGGGTCCGGACTGTCAACTTCTACCGGGAGCAGGACTGCATGGAGCCTTGAGGTGCTATGCCACATAGAGCTTTGCCTTGTGTTGTGGGATGGCTTTTGCACTCATCTGGGAGTAGCCGTCACAGCCTTGAAGTTGAGAGTCAAACCCAAACACCAGAGGCGCACCTCAAGGGAATCTGTCACTGACATTTGATTATGACATTCCCTATAAGTATAAAATCTATTTGTTTCAGGAGGTAGAATTTTCAGAACAAACCTCTGAAAGGGATGAGGAGGATCCACTACGGTGCACTAACATCAGTTACTTTTCGTAACCTTTCCACGCCACAAGAGCAGAGGCATGAAGGTTAGGTGTCATGTGCCTGAGTTCGGCCTGGCATGAAATAGTGCAGTTTTACATACACAAAGGTATTTCCTAAAGTTGCCTTCACTTTGTCACACCAACTTTTGACAGACATTTGCATTCATAACACTTGGGTTAGTTTCTTGGAAACACAGACCTTGCTGACACGGAGAACTTTGTGAGAACACTATCACACTGCCTTGGCATTGTGTGCAAGGCCCTTACGTGCTTTATATGGATGTGTTTGTTATTACGTCCATATAGCGACACAGCTATATGTGGCATACAAACAATGGCAACCTAATCAGAATCTCGGCCTACAGGAAGGATGTCCTTTTATATATATAACATTTTGTTTCACAAGTATAATCAGAGGAGAGACGTCTGCTGACTTTGAGGGGTCCCTACATGCTGAAGCCTTTCGCTTAGAAGCTGACTGACATCTCCATGAGTGGTGTCCAGTTCATGACCAAGATGGGGTCCTACACTCCTACCCACCAGGTAAAGAAGTTAGATCATCCAGAAGGGGATTTCCTGGCAGACCATACATTTACTCCTTAGACACATAGGTTAGGGTTTGCATTGTAGGAGTACACTAGACCGTTATATTACTGTATATGCCTGGTTATATCAGTTGTCTCAGCAAGATGGTGGAAGTCTTTTTTTTACTCACTGTCTTGACACTTATTATAACTTTTGACTGCTTCTGTCTATTGATCATTGCAGCACATATTTTCCATACAATAATCAATCAAATAAAAACTTTCCTTTGTGTATTCTTTGTATATTTCTCTGAGCGAAAGAGACCACAAGTGTCTGAGCGAAAGGCTCTTGGGGCCAGATGTATCAGTGCTGCAGGTCCACAGTGGCATTTAACTTACAGGTCCTGGGCACACGTAGTACCACTTTACTAGGGAATTGCAAGTAAATTAAATAGGCTAGTAGGGTGTAAGCCAACAAAATCTTGTTTAAAAGAGAGAGCACACAAACTTTTAGAATGGCTAGCAGTGGTAAAGTGCCCAGTGTCACCAAAGTCAGCAAAAACAAAGTCAGCAAAAACAGGAAGCTGGAAGGCAAACAGTTGGGGGGAAACCACACCAAGGATAACAGATCCAACAGTGCCCCTCCTCTAACTCCTAAGGAAAAGAGAATAACATGCACAGTAAGGTCCACTTTCCATGAATAACTACTAATGGTTTCCATAGATGTAGCTCTGAGCCACAAACAAAGAAACTGAAAACTACCAAGAAGGAAGGTTGAGGAATTGCGGAACCCATGTAGAAATCTTCAGCTACCACACCTTAGAGAACTAGTGGCAGGGTGGAAGCAGTTGTCATATCATGGCAATTCTGTAGCTGACCAAGACACAGGCAATGACATAGCAAGTCCTGCGGCTGCCCATGGCAGTCCCTGCTTTTGCCGTCCTGCAGGCGCAGGTAAAACAGGGGGTGTGGGGGTGCTGGCCTTGTGACGGCAGCAGGGAAGAGCGGGGGAATCGCCAGCCACAAAAGATGTGACGCCTTGGGCGGTCCACCCCCCACTACGTCACAGTACACAGATAAAAAAAACATGTACAAAACGTACAAAGGGAAGATCTGTAACCAATACACAGTCCTCAAATGACACTGAACAGTCAGAGGAGCTCTAGTGGCTATGTGTCAATAATAACACTCCAATGGATGGCAAGGCTCTAGGGCATGAGATTGCATAGATAGACCCATCAAGATAAAGTGAGAATTAAGAAACTAAAGTCTCGGTGTGAGCACACCAGAAACATACCTCTTCACCACTAATACATTTTAATAAAAAGAGGACAATTTAAGAACTGATACACTTTAAGCAAGAAGGGAAACTTAATAACATGGCCTCAAAGAACCAGACAGCATAATTTTCAAGTGAACGATGAAGAATGTATGTCCTTATCTCAGGGTTGCAGGTGTTTGTTCAATAGAAAGACTAATTTAGTAGTCTGTTTCCGACATGACTAGCCCTCTAACCTAAGCACTATCACATGGAAGAGAGGTGAAGTGCTAATGAACGGTCTAATAAAACACTCATGAAAACATTTAATGAACAGCACTCTCAATTGCCACCTGCACGCACTAATTTCACAGACTTTTTGAGTCAAATCTCTTTTGGCATATTTTTTCTTTAAACTTAACACAATTCTCATATTACAATACAAGAAAGGTGATGTTATAACCTCCTACAGCTGCTATAAGTGCTGCTACATAAATAATGTTTACTTGCCCTTTCTGTCTCCACTGCGCCCTAAACCTGCCTTGCCTCGAGGACTTGGTGATTTTCCTGCAAATTAAAGCAAACCATTTTTCGTCGGATTAAGATCAAGGTTGTGCATTAGTTAAACTGAAAACTTAAACTGGAAATGATGTGAAACAAAGCACGCTTTTATTTAGATAAAAGGACCAATTGAACTTTTAAGCGGGCTGCGTCTCTGGCGCAGCATTATCATTTCTTTGTGATCAGTCAATACATTAACAATACATTCATACACCAGAGGATGGCATAAACCTATGGAGAAGTATAAATATTTGTTTTTAAATACATTTTCAATTCACTGTTGCAATAGGACAAATACCCGCCAGAGTACTTCTCTTGCCTATCAAATCTTCACAATCGTCTAATGGGCACCGAGGCAGCTGATGGTGCCCGCTCAATAAAAAGATTTTATTATACGGTTTTAAGGCCTGAAATGCTCATCTCCTTGTTAGAAGGGCTAAAATCAGACACAGGGCCTATCTATCTTGATTACTCTTGTTACTTGCTTTGAAGAATTCCCGATTTTTTACTGTCACCTCATATGAAGATATATTTGACGTGAATCAAACAATACCTCAATCAATAGGTTCGAATAGCTTGTTGTTATAATATTATAGTTGGTTTAGCAAGATGTTATTATTATGTATTTAGTATTCCATCTGTAACCATTGGCCATTTGAGGAATCTGCAGCACTGAGGTTCTAAAGTACAAGTTACTTACCTTCGGTAACGTAATATCTGGTAGAGGCACAGTCTAGCTGCAGATTCCTTAACTTTTGGATGCTCCCCAGGAGTCAGACTGGATCCAGAATATTTTAAGCAGTACCTCTGCATGCCGTGGGATGGCACTGTAAGTCGCCATGATGATGTCGGCTCCAGTCATAACATTAGTGGATCCACATAAGTCCCCTTCGCAGGAGCAGCCCGTGGAGGGAGTTCTGTGGGGCGGAAAGGCGGGACGGGGAGGGGCAGGGTGGGTGGTAGTAAACACCGGAATATGGATGATTGGAGGTAAGTAAACAATTAAATAAATGAAACGAATTTCGTTGTGTGCCCTGCATCGCAAAAATGTGATGCAGGGCGCGCAACAAAATGTCTTTTATTTATTTAATTGTCTACTTACCTCCAATCATCCACTACCCCCCACCTGCCCCTCCTCTACCCTGCCTTTCCGCCCCACTGAACTCCATCCACGGGCTGCTCCTGCCCCTTCGGCGTGCAGATGCCAGTTTCTTCTGTAAAACCTTCTGTGCCAGAACACAGAGCCACTATAGAAACTGTTTGTGGAAACAGTGTGCCAAAAAGATAAAAATGCTTTGAAACATTAATAAAGAAGAAACATCAAATGGTATGTTAATCGCAGAAATGAATTTTAAAGAAAACCCCAAAAGAATCAACAATGCACAGGGTTACGTGAAACACTGTACCATGGTAAATGACCAACATGAAAGGGAAAAAAGCCTTACACTCCACAGACCATTCATCAATGGTAATGAGTGGCATGGTAATAGCAAACCAAAACCTATAAAAACAACACCAAGCTGTTTGTTGAATAACACCATTACCTGACATAGTGACAGTGCCAATAGAAGCCATGATGACATTAGTCAAAGCCTTTCAAAGAAATAAATGAATCAACACTGCTCATTGGTGTTTAATCCATAGTAAAAACAACCCCTATATCGATCACTCACCATTGGAAATAGATGGTATGGCGACATCTAAACTAAAGCTATGTGGCAAGACCAGGTAGTCTGTTGAGCCCAAACATTAATTGAGACAGTGATCACCGATATATAAAACCAGTACAGAAAAAGGGTATAACCCTTACCTCATAGGTTGTTCGCAGAATGGGGAGGTTGGGCAGGGTATTAAGGAATCTGTGGGTAAACGGTGTCTCCACCAGATATTACGTTACCAAAGGTATGTTACTTGTACATCTGATAGAAACATCTAGCTGCAGATTCATTAACTTTTGAATTAAATGCCATAGCTATACCCCCCTGGAGAAGGGTCTGCAAACTAACCCTACAAAAGTTCTCAAAGAAAAGCAGCTGGTCATAAATAACAGCCAATCAAATGTACGTAGGAATAGCAGTACACAAACTTAGCTCTTAATAGAAACCATGATCACTGTCACAGAACATATAAAATATTAAATAACTCTACAGGCCCGAAAGAATCTGGCCTTGAGGAAAAAGGGGTAAACCCTAACACAACCATCTGACAGTTACCAGACATTATCCTCTATCTCCCAAGGGAAAGAGAACTTGTTGACCAAAAGGGCCAAGTGCAAGACAAAAGCCATGTAATCTGCATTTTGCACGACAATATAGAAATTTTAAAGAAATACTGACCTGATAAAATCCAAAAAGAAGGACTCTCGGAACTCATTCCCATTATACCAAAATGAATGAACATCAACGCAAAAACTGGAGACATAATCCGTACACCAAGAAAGATGAACAATAATACCTCCATGGTATAAGAATTTTGTCTGAACAAGATGACCACCTAAAGATTACATAATGCACTGCAAAGAAGCTAAAATGAGACCATACAGATTTGAACCTCATATAGGTATTCATCAATTAAGCCAGATGTATAAAATTTTGGCACCAGAGACTCCAAGTGGCCCGACAACTCACAGAATTTCACTGGCCAATGTCTAGTGCTGGACCGCAAGGAACTACAAAGCTTGCCCCCGCATGGCCTTCAGTGCCACGGTCCGACAGTCTGAACATGTCTTCGAGTTGTGGACATGCTCGAGGCACCAAGGCAAATGAGAAAAGATAAACATTAAAACCTCTTTCTGTTCTCTATTTTTTTTTTAGCAAAGACCAAATATGTGTAACATATATGCACACAGCCATGTATACTATGTGTACATAATTGATAAAAAGAACTGAGAAAGTAGTCCAAAAGCACTTTACAATGTTATTGAAAAAGGAATCACACCTATTAATGCATTTCCAAACTATATCATACAGAAAAATCGAAACATTAAAAAGAAACCATACATAAAATGAATCAAGCAAGCAACAAGTACATATGAGCACACTTCTAATACTAAACAAAATTTGATTGTAAGTCCGACTAGGACTTATATTTTACACTTCTTCAAGAAGTAACAGCCATGATTTTTCAAGGACTGTTAAGTAGAGAGAAAATTAGATATATACCATAAGAAGACAGGTAATATCCAGACAGAAATACAATATGCAAAAAACATTGTAGGAGAAGAACAAGAAGAGCTTTCTATAAAGCCTGAAAACCTACCATGTAATGCATGACCGAAAACAGCCTTAACTGTTTCAGACACTGCCTATCAGACAGCTTAAGACAATAGAATTCACATCGCCATTTTCCAAAATTGAACACAGGAATTACCTATACCCTTCCAGAAAGGAGGGAACCACTAACTTGTGTATTCCAAAGAATACAACCATAAACTCTGAATTTACCAGCACAACTCTTCAAAAATTGAAGCATTATAATAAATATGCAGTCTGCTCAAGAAGAGAGAATGAACTGCACTGATTACCTTAGCCAATAAAAACCAGAGGGGCGTGTATATGTGACAGAACCCCAAAAAGTGTATCACAAGAGGAAAAGAACGACTACTAGCACATGACAATAGCCTTAAAAGAGCATATAAGGGAGTCCAAGAAGGACTAAGCTGTATAGCCGAGTGATGCCCACACAAGACAGGGTACTCGGAGAAAACTATTTAATAGCAAACAAATAGACTACGTAAGTAGTACACTTGAAAAGCTATACATTAGCAAACCAATACGCCAAGTAGAGTAAGACGTATACCCAAAACAAAAAAGGGTATGAACTCTTGAGACTAAGCTTCTCATCAGAGTAAAATAAAAGAACAAACCAGCTACACAGTCATTGAATTAAGGGTCCGGGCTGGCTGGAGTATACGTACATCACAACTCAGTGAGTTTCAAAGAGGATGACAATGCGTTCCAATGTCCCACTGGCTTAAGTGAAGCACAGACAAATTTACTAACCTTCAGTAAAGCATTATCTGGTAGGGACTCTATCTAGCTGCAGATTCCTTACCTTACATTTGTTGAGTAATACCCCTAGTGCGCACTGTTGGGTGGCTCCATTTGGCTCTGCGTGACATCATCGTCGAACAAGTTACTTACCTTTGGTAACGCATTATCTGGTAGAGACTCTATCTATCTGCAGATTCCTTACCTTTGAATTTCCCAGGTGTCACACTGGATAAGGAACTTTTGCTGAGCAATACACCTTGTGCGCGACGTCAGGGGGATCCATTTGGCTCCGCGTGAAATCGTCGTTAGCGTCGGTTATGACATCGCGGTGCCTATATAGGTGCCACCCAGGTGCCGGGACGTCAGTACTTTTCATTTTTCCACAACAGAAGAGCAGAGCCACGAAGTAGCTGACATTGTTGTGTGCAAAACTAGGGCTCTGAAAAAGGGGAGTAACCCTAGCCCTACATCATTAGTCCACAAAGTGCGGAGGCATGGATGGGACTGTAAGGAATCGTAGCTAGATAGAGTCTCTACCAGATAATGCGTTACTGAAGGTAAGTAACTAGCTTGCTCTCCGGGTCTGGAAGACTGGTACCAGGAGTGTCAAGGGCCTCCCAAAGGATGTCTGGGGGTATGATTCCAACATGTTTGATACCAAAGATGATAGGATTCGTTACAGCCAGTTTAGAGATGGTCATTGTGTAATGATGCGTTGCCCCTCTATATGGTATATGGCTGTCTCACAACCCGGGAGAATGGACTCCGTAGTTTTTAGGGGTGTCCTGCTCATGCAGGGGTACCCTCACACTTAGAACCAAGCACCCTGCATTCAAGATTGAAAGGACTGCCTTAGGGGTGACTTATAGGTTTTAAGTATAGTGACCTCAGATATAGGTAAGCCTATATCTTTCGTATATGGTGCTAGCACCAGCTTACACAGGCTGCATTGGCAGGCCTTTAGTTACAAATTGAGTGGTCTCCCATGGGTGGCATAATACATCCTTCAGCCCATGGGGGGCCCATGGGGGACCGCTGGTGTACCTATGCCCTGGGTTCCTTAGTTCCATAAACTAGAGACTGCTAAGGTTACACCAGTGTCCAATCTGGGATGTACCTAAGTACTTACCAAACCAATTAAGAGGAGACAGCACAGAGACCGGGGTCCTGATTGGCAGGATGCCAGTCAGACTCGTCAGAAACAGCACTACATCAAGCAAAAAGTAGTGGTAACCATAAAAGCAGATCCTACTTTCCTAAAGTGAGCATCTTGAATTTCTTCTTCTTGAAGAAAAGATTGACAGTCGAAAGATCTAAAATGGGCCACAACCCTTTGCTCTTCTTCGGAATAAGAAAGTAGCAGCAATAACAGCCACTGCCTACTTCGGAAACTGGGACCATTTCTATAGCCCCTTTGGCCAAGAGAGCTGTAACTTCATCCTGGAGCAATTTTAAATGATCCTCTGTGAGCCTTTCCTGATTTGGCAGAATGGGAGGAGGAAAAGTTAGGACTCTTGCAGAGTTAGACTAGGAGTGCTTGGAAGCTGAAGCTGCTGAGGGCAGGGTAGCTGACAACTTCTGGCTTCCATTCCTAGGCCAGAATGAACTGCGTGCACGTCCCTGCAAGGCTTGGGAAATCTGCGCAGGACGGTGGCTGAGATAGTTCTGAGGCAACTGGAAACCCCTTCCGTTGCCACGAAAGGGGCGAAAAGTAGAGTGCCACGTGGAGTAGAAGAGAGGCCCAAGGATCTGGCCTTGAACCTCACAAGGGCCGAATTTGCCTTTTCCACAAAAAGGCGGGTTCCATCAGAGGGCATGTCCATCAAATTAGCCTGGACATCACCCGAGAAGCAAGTTGTCTTAAGCCAGGAGTGGCGTTTCAAGGCCACTGTCGTGGAAATTGTTCTGCCCGGGGAATCCGTTGTATCAAGGCCACATCTTATGGTGAATTTTGCTGCATCTCTCCCGTCCTTAAGTTCTTGAGCGAGCACAGCCCTGGCCTCCTCCAGGACATCTGGCAGCACTTGCACAACCGTCTCTCAAAGAGAATGGGAAACACAGCCCAATAAGCATGCGGTATTCACCAACCACAATGCCAGGCTGGAGGAAGAAAACATTTCTTACCAAATGAATCCAGCCTCTTGGATTCGCTATCCGGATGGGCGGAAGGGAATGAGCCCTGTTATGTAGATGCCTGCACCACCAAAAGTTCTGGAGTGGGGTGTTAGTTGAGGAACTTTGAGTCGCCAAGAGCTGGACGATGGTGTCGTGCAATTGTTTTATTCACAGGAATCCCTGTGTTAGGCTTGGACCATGTGCCTAGAGGGACATCAGTAAGTGCTTCATTAAAGGGCCAAAAGAGGTTTTAAGGTGGAAGCCCCAGGCTGAAAGCACTTCAGTCAGTAGATTAGTCCTGACCTCCACAGAAGGTAACTCCATTCCAAGGGCCTCAGTTGCCCTCTTGCAACCATGGCATAGGATGCCCCCTCCTCCGTAGCCACAGTTGGCGGAGAGAGCATGCCAGTATCTGGAGAAGTATCCAGGAGTATTAGCCTGAAAAAGGACCCAGGATGCTTGTGTTCCAGTCCAGGGAAGACATGGCTTGGCAGTTCGGGCTGGACTGTTCTCATGAGCACAGTGTTTGAAAAGTTTCAGCACTCCATCCATCATCTCCTTGTGTTTGCTTTGTTCGCCCTAAGTTGGCAGGGTATGCCCAGATGTGGGTCCCTTGCTCACTTTGCTACTGGATTCAAGCTAGCCTGGCTGATGACGGCTGTTAGCCCAAAACCGGTCCCAGGATGCTTGTTTCCAGTCCAGGGAAGACATGTTTTGGCAGTTCGGGCTGGCCTGTTCCTATGAGGCACAGGGTCAAGACTGATTTGCATATAGCTGTGACTGAACTGGGGTGGCAAAGTGAGCTAAAGAATGAAGATAGATTCAACCCAGATCTGTGACTTGGGGTGAGCGTTTGAAAGGTTTTGGCACTCCGTCCACCATCTCCTTGTGTTTGCTTTGTTCGCTCTAAGTTGGCAGGGTATGCCAGACATGGGTCCCTTGCTCACTTTGCCACTGGATTCAAGCTAGCCTGACTGATGAGGGCTGTTAGCCCAAAACCGGTCCCAGAATGCTTTTTTTCAGTCCAGGGAAAACATGGCTTGGTAGCTCAGGCTGGATTGTTCCCATGAGGCATATTGCTGTGTCTGAACTGGGGTGGCAAAGTGAGCTACAGAATGATGATGGATTCATCCCAGATCTGTGACTTGGGGTGACTGTTTGAAAAGTTTCAGCACCCGGCCATCATCTCGTAATGTTTGCGAAGTATCCAGTCCACTGGCCTCCCCAAGTCCCCCTTACCAGTCCAATTGTTCCGCAGAGCCATACGGGTGTTTCAAAGGGTCCCATTCCTCTCCCGAGGCTAACACAAACTCAAAGTGTTCAGGCGACAACATAGAGCCCCTGGGCTCAATCGGCGCTGGAATCGGCATTGGGCTACGTCGCTCCGAATCTGTGGTGTCTGGGATAAGGATGGGGATGGTACCACATGTGGCACTGACTTCTGGTTCGATGCCGGGCGATGGCGAAGTGGCACGACCAGCGTCGCCCCAGATCTGCGATCAGATCTATGAGGCCCCACTGACGCTGTGGCTGGAGCCAACGGCGTCGATCCGATGGGGCCCCTTCTGACCTCGCGGGGTCTATGGGCTCACGAGAGGGTTTGGCCGGCTCTAAAAAGCTGCACAAGGCCTGGCAGAATTCTTTGATTTGAGTGGGGAGTCGCTCTGGCTCCTGGAAAGAGAGGGAGGCGTGAAATCAACCCTGAATCCAGCTCCACAGGACCGTGTCTAGAGCATAACTGCTCCTTACCTCCTTTGTTGATGGATGAAATTCGAGGGGAAGATGAAGTCTTCATCCTGTACCTCTTCCCCTAGTGTCCTGATGACATCGAGTGAGATGAAGAGGACTTTGGGCGACCTCCTCTTCTTCGATCGGGACTGGAACCTCCATGGAGTCTCAGTCAGTGTTGACTGCCGGGCCACAAGGAGCTTCAACGCCCGATCCTGCAAGGTCTTTGGGGCCATACCCCGGCAGTCCGAGAACGACTTCGGATCTTGGTCCCACTCGAGACACCAGAGTTAGGCGAGGTGGGGATCGTTAACAGACATCGTGCGGGGACAGTACTGCCCAGTTTTAACCCTGTCTTACTCGAAGACATCCTTGCACACAATGGAACAAAAATTTTGAATTCGACAAAAAGTCAAGAAAAAGCATGTCAAAAGTGACAGAGGGTAGCTCTTCCCCGATCAGTGCTTAACTAGCACAGAAAGAAAAGAACTGACGTCCGCGCACCTGGGTGGTGCCTATATAGGTACCACAACATAATAATCGACGCTACTGATGCAGATGACGTCACGTGAAGCCGAATGGAGCCACCAGACGGCACGTACATGGGGTATTGCTCACCAAAAGATTTAAGATTCAGCCTGACACCTGTGAAATTCGAAGGTAAGGAATCTGTAGCTAGAAGTCTTCATTAGATGAGCTGTTTCCCATGTGAGCAACTTTGCACAACGTCATAATCTATGCGTCCAGGCAGGAGATTGATGCAACACTCTGTGACTGGCGCTCTGTGTCCGTGCAACGCCACACCAAGTCACGATCTGTGCATTTATACGCACATACTTTAAGTAACGAGGCTTGAGGTGCACATCTTCTCAGTGTGGATTCGGGTGTACAAGTGTACATCTAAAGGCAGGAAAGGTTGGTGTGCACACCGCCTCAGTTCTGCTCCAACACATTTTTCAGGAAAGATCTCACTGGTCTGTTAGCAGCCAACATTGGGGCTAAAGTAAACTGAATGACTGTTTGACCTATTGTTAAGAATATAGGTAATAAGGGTTTTGCAAGTTAATGGGGACATTTTTAATTCATTTCAAGTGTGTGATTGGTAACAACCGTGTACTTCATCATTTTGCAGAATTCTATACTATGTTGCAGTGGTTGCGTAAGTGTACAGTGGTAGTATTTTAAAAGTAGTTATTTTATCCTCTATAACTGTACAGTAATCAGACCCTGGATCTGGGTGGTGCACCAGTAAAAGTCTTGAATAATTGTTGCCATGTGTGCTTTAAAGTG
Organism: Lissotriton vulgaris; assembly: GCF_964263255.1. Taxonomy (NCBI): domain Eukaryota; kingdom Metazoa; phylum Chordata; class Amphibia; order Caudata; family Salamandridae; genus Lissotriton; species Lissotriton vulgaris. Next base: position 924,110,121 of record NC_141693.1, on the reverse strand, counting down.
TTTGAATTTAACAAACCCAAAGCCATTTCTTACAGCGAAGGGCGAACCTACTATGCCATGGAAGGATTGGAATAAGAATTTTTATAATTATATCAATACTTTTGAGGATGAGGACTTCTTCCCAGAAAAAGAAAATAAAGGTTTTGCTTTATTGTCTGGGTCAAGGAGGGCCCAAAACATACAAAAAATATTTGAAATGAAGCAGAGAGATTTACACATGCATTAGATGCGGGGGCTTGGCCTGCACGGCCAACATGGTGGATGATTCTTACTAGGCTCTGTCCGCTGCTGCTGTAAAACCACGTTTTTTGGGTGCTGGCATGCCCTAACCTGTTGGCAAAGTCTCAGCTCAGGTTCTTGGACCCTCTTTGGCCCTGAAGGTTAGCGCTGGAGCAGGGATCCAACAGCATGGAGAGTACCAGAGGTGGTCTCCGCTCTGTGTGCCTTATCAGGATGGTGGCCGGCATTGAGAACCCATATCTTCAGGCCTGTCTGGAACTGCTGGGTGCCCGGACCAGGTCATTGGTGTGGGCTACAACTCTCTGGACTTTGAATAGGAGCTGAGATGTTTTCAAGGAAACTCCTGTGAAGAGGTGAAGAAACCGGTAGTGAGGGTCAGAGTGCGATTGAGGGTGGGTTGCAAAATAAAACTAAAGAAGGCCAAACGACTTTTATTGCGTGGTCTCCTGGTAGAGGATTAAAAGAAGAGAGAACTAGTGGTAATCAGCAAAAATACCACTACAGAAGGTCAACATGTTTCTGTCCTTAGGTGACCGCACTCGGGGTTCAAGGAAATTCTTCAGGACCAAAAAAATTGTCACTCTGCATAGAAAAGGAAAAAAATGTATATGTAAATATATTGACCACCAAGATTCAGTAGCCTGTCCAATATGGCGATGGCCCGGGTTTGTAGAGGGTCCACGTCTAACTATTTAGTAATGCAAAGATCTCACTTTCCAGCCATGTAGGTGACACCACTTGATGCACAGCTCTATAGAGACTGTGCAGACTCTATAGAGTTGTGCGACAAGTGATGTCACCTATATGGCTGGAGAGTGAGATATTTACGTCACTAAATAGATAGACATGGACCCTCTACAAACCCGGATTCAGTCCAGACATATTCATTTTTTCTTGACTACACACAAGGGGTCCAGTTCCAACACAAATACTTCGATCAAGTCAATTATATGTTACTTTATCCTGCCAAGCTGAGAGTGATTCAAACTCCCTTTTTTGAAACCCCCGGCAGAGGCCTGGCAGTGGCTGATGGAACAGCGCCCTCTTTCATTTAATCCTCCTCCACCGCGGGGGTCGTCGGACCTTCATCGCACTTGTGCCGGTGCCTAGATCGAGGAGTGGGAGGCGCTCGAAGAGATCTCGCTAATGGACCACCAGAATAGCGGCTGCAGACATCTTTTCTGAGTCAAACTTGAAAAAAGGCAGGTGGAGGAACTGACTGCCCCCTTGGAGGTTTGGAAGGATCCAGATTTGAACGCACCCAAGCCCCAAGTGTGACTTTCTTTCCTACAGTAATACAATAACAGACACAGCAGCACCACAATATCCTTTTTGTGAGGTTTGCGGTTTGAGGCAGTGTTTGGGGGGCACTTTATTGCACTCATCACTTCCACTTTTGTAAGTTCATAGTTGACTCTATGTTTCGAATTGGGAAGGGTGACAGATACTTATTGTGGATGATTGAAGTATAAGGCGGGGGAGTTGGAGGAGGGAATGAGTTTGTGATTCTTACTTATCATGTGCCTTACATTAACATGTTGTGCTGTACATCCATCCGGCCCCTTGTCAGAACGCCTTGTTGGCCATTCCAAAGGCCTACAGACCTCTTTGATTATGGTTCTGCTCCACCTTCATGACATCATTCCTTCATATCCCTTTTGCCCCCCTATTGACAGTCTTGACGTGGAACGTCAATGGCCTACTGCACCGCATTAAGTGAGGGCAGTATTCAAATTCATACAATGCAATATCCTGATGCCCCTTCTACTGAAAAAGACGCACTTGTGGGGACACCACTGCCATTTCCTAGCCCCTAAATGGCATGACAGGATTTTTCATGCGGGACACACTGAAGGATCTAGTGGGGTGGCCATTCTACTTCATACTTCCCTGCCTCTTGCTGTTACAAAGATGACTAGAGACCTGCAAGGTGATTCATCATCCTAGAGGGGTTGATGGATGGCGCCCTTTATAATCTGGTGAATGTATACATCCCCCAGCCCTCCATCAATCCACACTCAGTGCAGTTCACAAGATACTCATCGCCCTCCTCCAGGGGAAAACCATCCTTGGGGGGGATTTTAATGACATCATGGGAGCTAGAGATTTGTTCGGGCTACAGGGAATGCTCGGTGAAGCAGCCATGGCCTAAGGGCTTCCATCTTTGGGTTTTATAATGCCTGACGAGCCTACCGCTCTGCACTCTGGAATATACTCATGCATCTGCGGCTCTGGGTCCCTCTCGTATATCGACTACTGGTTTCTTCCTATTGACAAGCTACATGATAGCTCAGGGGTACAGATTTTGCCCCAGGGGTTATCCGATCATGCTCCAGTCTTGCTTTGCTTCAAAGCTCCTCCTTCTGAGGCTCAACTGATCTAGCATCTCAATGCCTGGTTTCTCAAGGATGAAACGATTGTTGACCATTTGGGTGCAGAACTGGCTGCCTTCTCAAATTAAATGTAGGATCTGTGGAGTCAGCGGGCACTCTGTGGGAAACCCTTAAGGCATACATGAGGGGGTAGTTCGCTCCACTATAAAAGGCGCTGAGAAGGACAAACTCAGATCAGTAATAACTGAATTGGAATTATCCATACTAACCCGGGAATGAGAGGATTCCATCACATGCTCTGAGTCCCTGTGGTGCCAATTGGAACTAGAAAGAGCATTCTTATGTCAACAATGCATGGAGGAAACCCAGAAGTATTGAATGGTCTCAACACGCCGGGTATATGAGTAGAGAAACAAATCCAGCCTATTGCTATATTGGCTGGCTACTCACCGGAAGGCCACCAGTGTTGTTCCCCGCATAGAGACCGAGTCGGAAGAATTAAATAAGGACTCCACTGAGATTGTGGAGGCTTTTGCCCATTTCTATGAAACTTTGTACACAACCCTGCTTCACCCCCGGCTGTGGAGTTGGAGTCCCCTCTGGTTTCAGAATTGCCTTCAGTTCACTTTTCCCCCCTCACAAAGATTGACTCAGTCTAGGTCAAGATGTCTTGGTGGACGAGATAGGAGCTGCTATTTCAGACTCTAACTCAGGCAAGACCCCTTGTCCTGATGGAGTTCTATCGCAAGCTCAGTCCAGTGCTGTCCTTGCCCCTACTTTGTTTTTTTACTGAAGCGATGATCCACAGCTGCTTGCCCTCTGTGGTCGACTGCGCAACTATTCTGGATTCGCCTAAGCTGGCCGCTCTCAGATGACCTCTGCATCCTTCCGTCTCATCTCCCCTATTAACAGCAACATACAACTGTACACTATGCTCCTGGCTAACAGATTGCCACAGTCCTCCCCTCCCTGTTTCACCCCAACCAGTGTGGGTTCATTCCTCGTTGGGGTACCAGTTATTATATTTACCGTGTCCAGGTGGCTCTTTCTCGTGTCAAGGCCTTGGGCTGCTCGATGGCCCTCCTCCTGATCGACTTCGAAAAGGCCTTTGACATGGTCAATTGGTTTTTTATGGAAGAAACCATACAGGTCATGGGTTTCGGGTAGCGGTCCAGGGCATATGTGAAGGTCTTATACTCCGACGCCTGTGCCCGAGTGTGCCTTAAAGGCGTGTTGTCCCATGAATTCTCTAATGGGCACAATAACCGACAGGGCTGCCCCCTGTCCCCACTTCTTTTAGCCCTAAATATGGAGCCCAGGGCAACATGGGTAAGATGAAATGCACGCATGTATGGGGTTTTGACTTGGGTCTCGCTACGGACGGCCGCATCGCTTTGTATGCAGATGGCGTTCTGCATTTTATGGGCCTTGGGATAGAAACTAGACCCAGTGTTCATCACATCTTACGACATTTCGGTGGAGCGTCAGAGTAGCGCGTCAATTGGCCTAAGTTCATGAGGGTCCCTTTGCAGGTCGACCACGTTACTGTGTCATGGCAATCTCCTATTCCGATCCATCGGCTCAGCTTTCCATACCTGGGAATGTATATTTCTAGATAACTGGACTTCACGCGAGGCCTCAACTTAGACCAAGTGACATGTAGCGTCAGCGAGGATCTGAAACAGTAGCATAATCCTCCTCTCAATGTCATGGGTAGTCCTTTTTAAAATCATGGTTCTCCTGACACTACTGAATGCCCCAAAAACTATCCCTTGCTCCTGCCTCAGACTTGGTTAGATGCTATCAGAGCCATGGGACACCGATTCATTTGGACGGGTGGCCCTTTCCCGACTTGCTTGTGGGAAATGCACCCGGGGTCTTATGACAGGAGATTAGCCATGGCTGATGTTAGCTCTAATACTGGGCAACTTTACTCAACTTCTACCACTGAATGACTGGTTGCATGGGAGTGGGATGACCCTGCATACAGAAGCAAGCTGGCCCTGCTAGGGCTTGACAGAATAGTGGGTATCCAATACAGTGCCCCATTCACCTTGCCTGGTAGTGTTTTATACAGGGAGGGCGGCACTCCACTGGACTGGGTGGAGCCATAGGCTCACTCTTTAAACTCCGCAGTGGGAGGGCACATTGCTCACGCAGGTGGCCTCCTTTGAGGGATTCAGGGGTTGGGACAAAATAGGGATTTCCAGACTTGGAGACTTTTGGAAGGGAGGTTCTTTCAGGAGTTGGCATCAGATTTTAATATGCCATCCTCCCAATTCTTTTGTCATCTTCAGCTCCGACATGCCCCTTTCCATTACCAGGATGTTGTAACGGATATCCCCAAATTGGGTCCCATGGAATTTAAGCTTCTTATGGGTCACTTAGGCAAGGGAGGGGTGTCACAGATTTATTGATCCCTAGTAGTACATTCCGCCATGCCCCTAGATACTTTGAAAGCCACATGGGAGAAATGGGTTGGAGATCTGGATGAGGCCGACTGGTGCAATGCGTCTATGGATTCTCGTACTATGGCGATCTTGACTAGGCTTCAGCGGATACAATTTAAATATTTGAAAGAAGCATATGTGATAACTTTGCGGAAATGGAGAGCTGGCAACTGCGATACCGCCACATGCCCTGGTTGCCAATGCTCTCCTGGAGACTTTTTCTATCTAATCTGGGCGTGCCTGTTCATTCAATCTTACTGTTAGACTATTTTTTCTATCCTTTTTGCTGTGATAGGGGATCATACCGAGCCTTAATCCTGGATAGCTATTTTAGGTATTCTGGAGGATATGGGTGGACCCCGAGGGGAGAGAACACTAGTGGGCCTTGGCACTGTGATTGCCAAGAGAGACATTGCCTGTCATTGGACTAAGGCATTGGCACCACCTGTTGAGGCATGGAGGAAGGATATGGACAGGTGTAGAAAACTCAAAGAAACGATATATGTGGCATGGGGATGTCCTAGGAAATTCACCAAAGTGTTGTAGAAATAGTGGGATTATTACGATCTGACAGGATGACTTCTGTCTGGCTGCCTGCAAGTAATGTGTTAGAGGTTGTTTTGGTGCTTCTAGTTTGAATGAGTATTTAGGTTTTCTCTATTACATTTCGGCTATGAAGATGTGTGGGGCAAGGCACCTTGTGTACTGTAGTTCACATTCAAATCACTAAAATGTGTTATGAAAAAAAAGAAGACTTGGGTGCATATTTTTCACCAATTTTTTTGTGTGGGACTGGATTTTGCAAGGGAAAAAAAGTAAATCTAAAAGTGTTGATGACTATGTTTCTGCTTTGCCTGCATTGGCGTTAACGTGCAGATTTGGAGCTAGATGAGGAACTTATTCAGGATCAACTAGTATTGCACACAAGTAACCTGATTATTCAAGGAAAACTGTGGGTCATTTGTGAGTCTCCTTTAAAAGAAGTGGCCGCTTTGGTAAAGATAACAGAATTCACTGGAAGATGTACTAAAGCAGTTTTAGAAGAAACACAAGAGGTTAAAGCAGTAAATACAATTTCTGATCTTAAAAATAAGACAGTGGAAGAGAATAGTAAGGTGTGACAAAAAGCCAAGGATGGAAAACTAACGGATGGTAGTGAAGAACAAGTTACTTACCTTTGGTAATGCTTTTTCAGGTGGATATAGTATCTGCCTGTGGATTCCTCACCTTGTGAATATCCCCTGCGCCAGCAGCATTTGGAAATTTTTTGTAGCTCTCCACGCCAACGAGGACGACGTCACAGAAGCCTGGCTTAGCTCGCGACTCCGCTGACCTCACTGGAGCCATAAGAGAGCCGTTGGCGTGATGACGTCAGTTCCGCCCTTTTTTCCGTGCCTTGTAGGCACACAGACCAACACCATTATGTACAGTATTCATAGTACCCAGGATTTGAAACAATACACACAGTGTCAAAACAATTCGGAAAAACACTTCCATTGAAAGTACAATTAAACAATACCAACATTGTAGGTATACAAGGATGGACAACGGGGAGGCGGGTGGGCCAGTGAGGAATCCACAGGCAGATACTGTATTCACCAGAAAAAGCGTTACTGAATGTAAGTAACTTGTTCTTCTGATGGATACATCTGCCAGTGGATTCCTCACCTTGTGAATAGAGTCCCACAGCAGTCCCCACTCCCGGAGGAAGGTGTCCACCCTTCTATACCAAAAAGTCCTGCAGGACAGAACGCGCAAAGTGACCATCCCTCCTCACCTCGGAATCTAAGCAGTAATGCTGCAAAAGGTGTGGAGGGAGGCCCAAGTTGCCGCTCTACAAATGTCCTCTACAGGAACACCTCTAGACAAAGCAGATGTTGAAGACTTTGCTCTAGTAGAGTGAGCTCTAATACCCTCTGGAGGTTCCTTACCGGCCAAAGAGTAACAGATCTTGATGCACAAGATAATCCATCTTGAAAGGGTGCGCTTGTGCAGCGCTCTGCCTTTCCTGCAGCCAGCAAAACCCACAAAGAGCTGGTCATCCACACGATAGTCTTTAGTCCTATTGAGGTAAAAACTCACCGCCCTCTTAGGGTCCAGGCGGTAAAGCCGCTCCTCCTCTTTGGAAGGGTGAGGAGGGGATAGAAGGAAGGAAGAGTAATGGACTGCCCCAGAAGGAAGGGAGTTACCACCTTAGGAAGAAAAGCAGCCCTGGTCCTAAGAACCTTTCTATCAGCATGAATAGTCAAGAATGGGGGGTTTGAACTAAGAGCTTGAAGCTCACTTACCCTCCTTGCCGAGGTGATGGCAACAAGAAATACAGTTTTTAAAGACAATAGTCTCAAGGGACACTTGCGTGAAGGCTCAAAAGGAGAACCCATCAAGTAAGTCAAGATTTAGTCCCATTGAGGCACAATAAATTGAGTGGACGGATATTTTTTGGTAAGGCCCTTAATGAATCGTAACACAATAGGCGATTTAAACAAGAACGGCTGATCCGGCAAGCAAAGGAACCCCGACAAAGCCGATAAATAGCCATTCACAGTAGCCAAGGCAAAACCCAGCTGAGCTAAAGAAAAAGCAAACTGAAGGATGTCGGATAAACAAGTCTTTAAGGGGTCAATAGACTTCTCTCCACACCATGAGACAAATTTGGACCACCTATAGGAATAAATAGACTTGGTGGAGTGTCATCTGGCTGAAAGAATCACATCCACCACATCAGGCGAATAGAGAAAGAATTCAGATTGCCTTGTTCAACCTCAAGGCATGAAGGTGTAAGCTCTGGAGGTGGGGGTATAGAACCTGCCCCTGCGACTGCGAGAGGAAGTCTGCCCTGAGAGGGAGATGGAGCGGAGGGCACAAGGAGAGGTGGAGAAGATCTGTGTACCACACCCTTCTTGGCCAATCTGAGGTGATCAATATGACTTGGGTCCGGTCTTGGCGAATCTTCCTCAGAACCCGAGGAATCAAGGGTATGGGAAGAAACGCGTAAAGGAGTTGTAAGCCCCAACTCAACTGAAACGCGTCCCCCAAAGTTCCCCGCATCGGATACTGGAGACTGCAGAATAACGGGCAGTGAGCATTCTTGTGAGTGGCAAACAGGTCCACCTGAGAAGTTCTCCACGTCTGAAAGACATGACGAAACACCTCCGGATGAAGCCTCCACTCGTGGTCGGCAGAGAATTGCCGACTGAGACTGTCCACAAGCATGTTCGAACTCCGGCCAGATGATTGGCCAACTGACAAATCTGATGGTCCTGAACCCAGGACCAGAGACGCAGAGCCTCTCTGCAGAGACAATGTGACCCCACTCCTCCCTGCTTGTTGACATACCACATCACAGTAGTGTTGTCTGTCAGGACTTGAACTGACTGACCGAGAAGGGAAGGGAGGAAGGCCTTGAGCGCCAAACGTATTGCCCGCAACTCTAGAAGGTTGATGTGAAGCAACCTTTCCTCTGGAGACCAAAGACCTTTGATCTCCAGGTCCCCCAGATGAGCACATCACCCTAAAGTGGATGCATCCGTTATCACTGTGGCCACCAATGGAGGAAGATGGAAGGGCTTTCCTTGAGACAGATTGCCCTCCACGCTCCACCAAGATAGATCCGCAGGAGCCTCTCTGGAGATCCTGATCGATTCCTTGAGATCTCCGTTGTGTTGATATACTGCCTGTGTAGGCACCACTGGAGCGCCCTCATGTGCCAGCGTGCATGTTTGACCAACAGAATGCAGGAAGCAAACAGACCAAACCGGTGAAGGACCTTCAAGACTGGAACGACCGCTCCATTGTAAAACAAGGGAATCATTTCCTGAATGTTGAGAATCCTTTGTGGAGGAAGGAATGCTCGACAAACAGTAGTGTTCAGTACCACCCCTATGAACAGGTTGCGCTGAGAGGGCACCAGGTGAGACTTGGGCACGCTTATCCAAAAACCCAATTTGTACAGCAGTGGAGTTGTCACCTGCAGATGATGAAGCACCTTCTCTGGTGACTCTGCTTTGAGCAGCCAGTTGTCCAGATAGGGGAAAACTAGAATCCCCAATTTTCTGAGATGGGCTGCCACCACTGCCATCACCTTGGTGAAGAATTGAGGTGCAGTAGTAAGTCCAAATGAGAGAACCGCAAACTGATAATGTTGCGACCCCGCCTGAAGAACCTACGCAAGGGTGAGCATCTTGAACTTTTCTTGCTTCAGAAAAAGGTTCAAGATCCTGAGATCCAGGATTGGACGTAACCTGCCATCCTTCTTGAATATCAGGAAATATCAGGAGTAGCATCCCTGACCCCTCTCCCGCTCTGGAACCACCTCTATCGCACCTTTTTTTAATAATGTTAAGACTTCCTCCTGCAGGAGAAGAAGGTGGTCCTCCGAGCAAGCCCCTTGGCAAGGAGGGTAATTTGGAGGGAATTCCCGAAAAGGAAGGTCATACCGATTCTCCACAAGATTGAGAACCCAAAGGTATGTAGTGACCGATTGCCAATCTTGCAGAAAGTGAGTAAGCCGACCCCCACAGGACCAACTTGATCCAGAATGGTGGATCTAGGGTTGCTTTGCTGTTGTAAGAGGGGGGAGGTAGAGGAAGAGGAGGAGGAGGGCTGACGGCCTGGTGGGCGACCTGTTTTTGCCCCTGTAGGATTTGTACAAGGTGTTTTGTTGCTGCTGTTGCTGCTGTTGAGGTTGTCTATATGTCCGAAAGGATGACCTCCAAAATCCTCTGTATCTCCTGAAGGATGAGCCTCTAGTTTGAGCTTGAAGACCAAGAGATTTGGCTGTTGCCTTGCTGTCTTTAAATCTCTCTAAAGCAGCATCCGCCTTTTTCCCAAAAAGTCCTGAACCATCAAACAGTAAGTCTAAAAGGGTAGCTTGAACATCAGTCGAGAACTCAGAGGACTTCAGCCATGCACTCCTTCTTGTAGCCACAGAAGATCCCATGATTCTGGCGACAGAGTCAGCAGTGTCCTATCCACTTTGAATCACCTGACGTGCAGCCGCCTGAGTATCATGTAACACTTCCTCAAAATTCTTTCTATCCTCCTCGGACAACTTAGGTGCGAGCTGTTTAGCTGAATCCATTAAAGCATGGATATATCTACCCATAAGACAGGTGGCATTAGTTGACTTTAGTGCCATGCTTGCCGAAGAGAATACTTTCTTGGCAGATTGGTCAAGTTTCTTCGACACTCAGTCCGCCTGAACTTGTAGAAATGCACCTGAAGATCTTTTTGAACAGGCAGCCTGAACAACAAGGCTCTCAGGAGAAGGATGGGAAGATAAAAAGTCAGTATCCCCTGGAGCCAACCTGTATCTCCATGCCATGGTTTTGGAAACTGTAGGAGCTGAAAAAGGCTTGCGCCAAACTTCCATCACAGGGTCAGTGATTGCCTCATTGAATGGCAGTAGAGGTTCAATTACAGAAGAAGGTAAATGAAGAACTTCTGTTAAAATGTTCGACTTAAACTCAGTAGTGGGGAGCTGAAGATCAAAGGTTCTGCTGCCTTTTTGATCACTGTGTGATATGGTACCACATCCTTGGAAGGAGTATCAGATGCAGGCGAAAGTTCCCACTCTGGAGAGATATCAAGGCCACTTGCTTCCCTTAACTCAGCAAAAAATTCATCTGAGTCCTGAACCTCACCTTCCTCCATCTCCTCCAACTGATACCTCTGTTCTTGTATAACCCTCTGGGCTTGTCTCCTAGATCTTATTCTAGGTGCAGGCATCGATGGAGCCAAGACCGAATCCGTCGGATTCGGAGCTGGTATCGTGCACGGATCCCACAGCGCTGCCTGCGCCAAACGAGGTCGAATAGAAGGCGCCGGAGGAGATGGAAGCAACGTCGATGTCTTCTGCGCCGGGAAATGTCAAGACGGCGCCTCCGAAAGTAAAGGCATGAAAGGGGCCTGGGCATAGGCCTGAGGAACACCCAAATTAAAAGGCAGACGTTACCATGTTCGGGCCAGCCGGCACCGACAGCGGAACCAATGGAGTCACCTGCTCATCCAGCACAGAATCTCTTCTTCTGGAACTGGAGAATGAACCGAAGTCGGTGAGGGAACCGGCGTCGGAGATCGAGGTGGAGAAGCTGCAGGAGAAATTCCCTTTGGGTAAAGTAGCAACAGTACATAAGTACTCACAAGCATACGGACGACAATTTAAGGCTAGCCGGGGACACGAATAGGAGCACGCAGGACGTCCAACGATTTAAAGCCTAAGGGATTATAGAGAGGACTTCCCTTGGACAGCGGGTATCTTTGGATAAATCCCAGAACCCACGCTGCATCTTAATCGCGCCTTAGCAGGACTGAAGTTAAAGGTGAAAACATCACTACTGCGTGCTTACGTACTAGCGTTTTAATTATTTCGTCCAGTCATTTAGCTGGAGAAGTATATGACTCTGAAAGACGTACTTACGCCTTCTATCACTACAACTCAAATAGTATCTGAACACATAGCCAAAAGAATTCGCTGGACGAATTCCTTGCTCTGACGCTTAGGAGGCTGAAAACCCCTTACAATATCGGTCAGACCTATCGTATGTCTGAGAATCTATTTGGGAAACTGTATTGTCCTACTGTCCTGATGAAGGCGGATTAAAATGCTTACACCGCCAAAACGCGTCGACGCCTAAGGAGTAAATCTGGGAATATACACTAAGGAGGAAACCAAAATTGTTGTCTTATGATTGGGTTCTATCCTTTTTCCCTGTACACTCCTTTTTATTTGAATGTTGTTTTTATTGATTATTGCACCGTCCTTATATGTTTCCCAAATTTCTGTTTTTATCTAATGTAATGTATCTTTAATAAATTGTTTTTATAATTTGAAATGTTCTGAGAGTGTTTCCACATATATTGGCATATTTTATTTATCTACATTGCTTCCTTATGATATGTGGGTGTCTTAAATTGTCGTCCGTATGCTTGTGAGTACTTATGTACTGTTGCTACTTTACCCAAAGGGAATTTCTTTCTGACTAACGTCAATTGTGGAACCCTATCCCTTTGGTTTTGGGGTCCCTCTCTCTTTTATTAGAGAAGCTGCAGGAGAAGCTGATTTTTCAGGAGAAGTTGGATTCGAGGGAGAAGGGGACACAAAGTCCCTACGGCGTCGTCGAGATGGAGAGGTCGACTTGGGCGGCGCTTCTTTATCAGAATGGCGACTTGATGAATGCCTCTTCTTCTTCATGTACTTCCTAGGTTTCAAAGCATGCCCCGACGTCGACTTCGAGCCCGACCTCGACCTTGAGCGTGACCTCGACCTTCTCCTACCTCATTTTTCCTTTCTCATCTTCACCATGAAGAGCTTAACTTCCCTCTCTTTCAGTGCCTTCGGATTCATTTTTCTGCATCAAGCACATCCTTCGACGTCGTGATCTGACGATAAACATCAAACACAGTCCTCGTGTGTATCAGTAAAGGACATATGTCCTGCAAGGCTTGAACCCGGACTTCCTCGACGACATCAGCCACAGCCAAAAACACAAAGTAACAAGTGTAACAACGGAGAGTCCCAGAAAAACCGTTAGCGACGACGGCGCAGAAAAAAGGGAACTGACGCTATCTCCTCGACGAGGCTCTCCTATGGCTCCAGTGACGTCAGCGGAGTCGCGAGCAAAGCCGGGCTTCTGTGACGTCGTCCTCGTCGGCGTGGAGGGCTAAAAAAAAATTCAGAATGCTGCTGGCGCTGGGGATATTCACAAGGTGAGGAATCCACTGGCAGATGTATCCATCAGAAACTAAAGGTATGTGCTTAAGTTCAGGTTCCTGGAAATGTTTCCCTTGCAGGAGTGCTGATCATTCTGTGGGAATATTGGTCATTATCCTAGGGCATGCAGGAAAACAATTTGTATCACAAACAAATGTGAAATGCATAAAAGATAAAAGTGATGAAAATTCAGATGATTCTGAAGCGACAAATGTTAATCATGTATTTTGTATTGATTGTGACATTCTAGGTGTGAATCAAGTAAACTTGAGAAGCCTGTGTGCAAAGTAAGAATGGGTGGGGGACTGCTAAGTTTGCTTCAGATTCTTGGTTACCTTTTACCATTGTGTGTGAAGAGATTTGAACAAATCAATTCATGGGTAAGTTGGGTACACACTTGAACAAATCAGAGGTGATAGCTAAAAGTTACACTGTCAATAGAATCGATTTTTTGGGTTTCCAGGGGTTAGAATTTCAATGTAAAGCTAGAAAATCAAATTGCATATCTCAAAGAATGGATCTTAAAAGTAAGTTGAGCTGAGAAGGGCGAATTGGGAATTATTTTAAATCCCAATTGTGTGGAACCTGTGTTGATGGAAAGAGATAGATTGGCGGCAAGCACTGAATTTTTAGATGCATTTCCAGAGGTATTTTTAGGGAATGTAGGATTGTTGAATGATTTTGTACACAAAAATGAGTTGAAAGCATCTGCAGTTCCACGTGCGCACAGCGTTAGACACATACCTATATCTATCCAAGAAGAAGTGCACATGGAATTTTAAAAAATGGTGAGGCTGGTAAACTTGAATAGATGGAGTCTGCAGAATGGGTACCTCCATTAGTGGCACTGAGGCGACCCAATGGAAATGTTACACTATGTGTGAGACAATTTAAGCAAAAAGGGAACCTTAATTATATGGCCTTGAAGAACCAGACAAGCAAAACTTTCAAGTGAACAGTGAAGAATGAATGTATGTCCTTATGGCAAGGCTGCAGCTGTTTTCTTCTATAGGAAGATTAATTTAGTAGTCTGTTTCCAGAGATGACTAGCCCTCTCCGCCATAAGGACTATCAAATGGAAGCAGGGCAAAGTTGTAATGAACCGCCATAAGCACTATCACATGGAAGCAGGGCAAAGTGGTAATTCACGGCCCAATAAAACACTCATGAAAATATTTAATTAACAGAACAAGCACTCACAATTGCCCACGTGCAAGCACTGATTTCACAGCCTTTTTTGAGTCATATCTTTACTAAGCCTGGTCGGAGTTCTGCTATGTGGAACTCCGCAAAGTGCAAAAAAAACTCTGCTGCGCAGAGCGCCACAGGCGGCAGCATGCATTGGATAAATGCTGTTCACAGTGATTTTCAGTGCCAGGTGCTTGTCTGCTGCCATCATTTCAAACGGCACCATGCACAACGCAAGCAGGCACTGCTTACTTTCTGCCGCTTAAGTAGATTTCTCAACGCGAGTGGACAGTTTCTCAACGTGAGCGGTCATGAGCATACGCGACCATTCACAATGAGAAATGTGTCCGCCTGCATTGAGAAAATCTCACCAGGAGGTTGATTTTCCACACTCGTCAACCAGACGCTAACGATCGCGGACGAGGTAAAATCTCTCCGGGAGGTGAATTTTCCTCACTCGTGCATGCCAACTTGCCAACTTGAGGTTGACGAACGCAAGCGAGGGGAAAAACTCTGCTATATGGAGCTGAGAAGAGTTTTTGGAACCCTGCATGCTTCGCGTAATGCGAAGTGCGGAAATCTCCGCAAACTCCGCGAGCGGAGCTGAATTCACCGCCCAGACTTAATCTTTACCAGTAAACATTTCAGTATTTTTTTTCTTTTAACTAAACAAAATCTCATAATTCAATACAAGACTGGAGATGTTATACCATCCGACAGCTACCATAACTGCTGCTACACAAATAATTTTCTTTACTTGCCCTGTCTGTCTCCACTGCGCCCTAAACCTGCCTTGGCTCGAGGGCTTTCTGATTTTCCTGCAAATTAAAGCAAACCATTTTTGTCAGATTAAGATCAAGGTTGTGCATTAGTTAAACTGTAAACTTAGACTGGAAATGAGGTGAAACAAAGCACGCTATTATTTAGATAAAAGGACTCATTTAACTTTTAAGCGGGCAGAGTCTCTGGCGCAGCATTATCCTTTCATTGTGATCAGTCAATACATTAACAATACATTCATACACCAGAGGATTGCATAAACCTATGGAGAAGTATAAATATATGTTCTTAAAATACATTTTCAATTCACTGTTTAACATTTAGGACCACTACCTATAAATCTCTGCCACCGTATCTTAATAGTCAAGCTGCGATCACACAGACCTATACAGTATTTCTGAAGGCGATCCAACACTTGATTAAAGAACAGTCCTGGTGGTGATAGACTTGACTTTAGCTTTAGGTTAACAAACAGGACATGAGCTAGTAGGGTGACAACTAATAGAGAATAAAGAATAATGGTGGGTGGTGTTAACAATATAGAAAGAGGGTGAGAAATGAAAGCAGTGAAAGCCAACATGGATCAAACATTACAATGTTACATTTTGGTAAGAGAGTTAATGTAAGCTTGATTAAAGGGTGTAGAAGGCAATTCATGTTTAGGTATTACTTGTGCAATTATCGCAGGTTTCCATTATATTGTACACGACAGTGAAGGCAACAAATGGGCCATTGACATAATAAGGTATGAGTTTAACTAGCTGGAAAAAAGTTGTGCTGAGGTATTTGTCCAGTTCAAGAATTTGTGCTAGGCAAAGGATTGGTTGGGGGAGATCTAGTGAGACAGTCTTTGTGTGTTTACAGTTATTTGAGAGATATGGCGACTTACAAATAGATCAGTAAAGGTAACATTCTAGTACAGGAGTTGAGCTAGGAAAAATCATCAAAACACGACTCATTTGGCTTAGCTGTTACAAAGTAGATCTTCGTAGAAAGGGTGTTACATGCATGAACAAACAAGTTACTTTATTTCGGTAAAGAAGTATCTGTGGGAGACATATGTTAATTATAGATTCCTTACCTTAGATTTACCCCCAGGCGTCAGACTGGAACCTGAGAATTTTTCTGTAGCAGTACCCCTGCGTGTTGGCAGTTGGCGTCAGTTGACATTGCATCCATCGTCGGCGCCGTGGTCACCGGGATGTTGTCGCACTGTCTACTTAGACACTCCCCCTGCACCAGAAGCGGAGAGCCATGCAAGACACTGACCACTGGTGCAAAAACAAGGGCCCTAAAAGGGAGTCTCTATCCTTAGATGTCAGTTTGCAGAACAGGGAGGATGGGTGGGGCAGTAAGGAATCTATAACTAATGTATGTCTCTTACAGATACATTGTTACCGAAAGTAAGTAACTTGTTCACCTCAAAGAGACCATTAGTTATAGAGTCCTTACCTTAGAATAGATACCCCAGCAATGCCGACCCTGGAGGTGGGTCTGCAAACTAAATTCACACCAAAAAGTCCTGGAGAACAGAACAGCAAAAAAAGCTGTCTCTCTGGATTTGGCTATCCAGGCAATAATGTTTTGTGAACATGTACAGGTATGCCCAAGTGGCTGCTTGGCAGATGTCAATCAGCGGAACTCCAAGTCCCAAAGCAGTAGAGGCTGCTGTCGCCTTGGTCGAGTGGGCGTGCAGTCCTACTGGAGGTTCCTTTTTCACCAGAGAATAGCACAATTTTTATGCATAAGACAACCGATCAAGCAACAGTACGTTTGTGCACGGCCCAACCTTTCTTGGCGCCCACATAACCTACAAAGAGTTGATCGTCCACCTGGAAATCATTAGTGCGGACAAGATAGAAGGACAGCACACGTTTTCGGTCCAGAGGGTGGAGTCTCTCCTCCTCTTTGGAAGAGTTCAGAGGTGGAAAGAAGGTGGGCAATGTGATGGTCTGAAATATGTGGAAAGAAGTAACCACTTTGGGCAGAAAAGAGGACCTTGCGCAAAGGACCACCTTGTCAGGAAGAACTGCAAGAAAAGGAGGCTTAGAGGAAAGGGCCTGAAGATAATTCACCCTGCAAGCAGATGTGATGGCAAGCAGGAAAGCAGTCTTTAAGGAAAGATGCTGAAGAAGACAACTATGTAGTGTAGTGGCTCGAATGGAGCACACATAAGGTAAGTAAGAACAAAATTCAAGTCCCACTGGGGCATTACGAAAGGAGCAGCAGAAGAGAGATAAGTAATGCATTTTAAAAATCTATTTACAATCAGAGATGTGAAAAGAGAAGGCTGATCAGGAAGGCGCAGAAAGGCCAGGATGGTCAAAAGGTAGCCTTTAAGAGTGTCCAGGGCAGAACCAAAGATAGAATAAAGAGGAGAACCTCTGAAAGAGGGCCAGAAAGGGGATCCACAGCCTTTGCTGTACACCATGCCACAAATTTGTTCTAGCTACAGGCGTATACCATTTTAGTGGAGGGACGCCTGGCTGCCAAGATGACATTACAGACTTCAGGAGGAAGGTCGAAATCTGTCAACTGTCGCCGCTCAATCCCCACACAAGGAGGTGGAGGCTGGACAGGTTTGATGGAGGACCGTCCCCTTCTTGCTGCGACAGAAGATCCTCCCAAAGAGGCAATCTGATCGGAGGAAGGATGGCCATGCTTAAGAGCTGGGTTTCCAGACATTTCGTGCCCAGTTCAGAGCCACAAGAACGACTTGGGCCCGGTCGCACTTGATCTTCTTCAGTACTCTGGGCAGAACTGGTACAGGTGGAAAGGCAAGCTGGAGGCTGCAATTCCACTTGCAACAAAAAGTGTTGGCAAGCGAGATCCGCCTTCGAAACTCCAACGTGCAGAACTGCTGACATTATGCGTTCTCTTCAGTGGCGAACAGATCTAATCACGGCTCTCCCCACTGCCGAAAGAGATCTTGCACCACCTCAGAGTGGAGATGCCATTCATGATGCATCATGCACCGGTGGCTGAGTTTGTCCGCCTTGGCATTCAGGGAACCTGCCAGGTGTTGAACCACCAGAGATATGCCCTGATGTTCCAGCCATGTCCAAAGGTGAAGAGCCTCTTGACATTGGATCCACAGCTCCACCCGCCCTGTTTCTTGCTGTACCACATGGCAGTGGCGGTGTCTGTGAACACCTGCACTACTCTTCCTTTGACAGAAGGAAGGAATGCCTTCAGTGCAAGACAGCTCGCCCTGAGCTCCAAAAGGTTGATATAGAGACGGGACTCTGCCGAAGACCACAGACCCCTGATCTCCGCCTCTCCCAGGTGGCCACCCCATCCCTGGAGTGATGCATCAATCACTATTGTGAACTCTGTTTGGGGAAGGGAGAGGGATCTGCCACTGACCCAATCATGGTTCTTGAGCCACCACTGCAATTGGCGTGCAGTCCTCTCCGAGATATGGACGACATGCGAAAGATTCCCCTGCGCACTGGAAGGAACTTCAGGTCCCACTGCACCGCCCGCATATGCCACCGGGCATGATACACCAGCAGGGAGCAGAAGGCCATGAGGCCCAGCAGCCTCAGGGTCATTCTCACCAAAATCCAGAATGGAGGCTGAAACACAGGTATCATAGCCCGAATATCCAGGAATCGCTGCTCAGGAGGATAAGCCAGAAACGGTGTTGTATCCAGAACTGCCCCGATGAAAAGAAGCTTCTCAGAGGGAGTCAGGTGTGGCTTCGGCAAGTTGATAGTGAACCCCAGTGAGTGCAGAAGGTCCGCTGTATTCTGGAGGTGGAAGACGACCACTTGGGGCGAGCCCGTCTTCAACAACCAGTCATCAAGATAGGGGAAAACCACAACCCCCTGATCTGTGCTGATGAGCTTCGACCACCGCCATCACCTTCGTGAACACACGAAGGGCGCTGGTAAGGCCAAAGGGGAGCACAGTAAACTGAAAATGCTCGTGCCCTACCGTGAATCGTAGGTAATGCCTGTGGGCAGGCCGGATGGGGATATGAAAGTAGGCGTCCTGCAAGTCCAACCCTAGAATCCCGTCTCCAGGGCACACAGGACCTGAGCCAACATGAACATCCTGTACTTCTCCTTCCGGAGCAAGCTGTTGAGGGCCCTGAGGTCTGAGATAGGATGCAGGCCTTTCCTTCTTGGGTACCAGAAAGTAGTGGGAGTAGAAACCACAACCGACTTCTGGCACAGGGACCCTTTTTTGATAGCTCCCTTGGACAAGAGCGCTGCAACTTCCTGGTGGAGAATGGCCAAGTGATCCTCCGACATGCAATGGAAGGATGGTGGCATGGAGGGAGGGGTACTCTTGAAGGGGAGGGAAAAGCCCCTTCGGACTATCTGCAAAACCCACCTGTCTGACATGATGTTTTGCCAGTGGGGGAGATGATGGTGGATCCTGCCGCCCACTGGCAACTGGTGGCCCTGGAAGGTCAGACTAGAAGGGTTTGGAGGCTGCTGCAGGGGGGTTATGGGTGGACTGGCCCACCCACTGGCCCCAGACCCGCATCGCTGGGTCCCACTTAAGGAGCTACGTAGAGGCTGGGTAGCTTGCAAAGCCCTTTTCCAGACTGGCGGAACATGGTGGGGCACCCCTTCTATAGCTATGAAAGAGGCGAAAGGCGGATTGCGTGGGGTGAGAGGTTGCTCCAAGGTTCAAGGATCTGGCCGTAGCCCTAGTATCCTTGAAGTGCTCAAGCGCTTGTCACCGAACATGCAAAGGCCATCGAAGGGCATGTCCAAAAGGGTGGATTGGACATCCCCAGAGAAGCCAGACGTCATCAACCAGGCGTAGCGCCTCAAGGCTACTGATGTGGAAGCCGTTCTGCCTAGGGAGTCGGAGGTGTCCAGCCCACACTGAATGACAAACTTAGCTCCGTTTCGACATTATACCACTGTGCGGGTGAGAACGGCCCAGGCCTCTTCCGGGGACTGTGGCAGCACTTGCTCAACCGTATCCCACACTGTATGGGAATAGCAGCCCAAGAGGCATGCAGTGTTCACCGACCACTGCGCTAAGCTGGCGGAAGAAAACATCTTCTTCCAAAGGTGGTCCAGCTTCTAGGATTCCATATGTGGAGGAGCAGTAGGGAATGTGCCCTTAGAAGACGAGGCTTGGACCACCAAGCCCTCAGGGATATGGTGTTGGGAGAGGAAGAGTTGGTCGCACGGGGCCGGGCGGTGGCGTCGGGCAATCATCCTGTCCACAGGAGCCCCTTTGCTGGGCTTGGTCCAAGTGCCCAGAAGGATGTCCGTGAGGGTTTCATTAAAAGGCAGTCGAGGCTCTGAAAAGGCTGCTGCCGGTTAAAGTACCTCTGTGAGGAGGTTAGTCCTGACTGCCACTGCGGCCCTATGCAACACCACTGCGTAAGAAGCTCTATCCTCCGTAGCTACGGTACGGGGAGAAAGCATGCCAAGGTCTGGGGAGGAATCCAAACCACTGGCATCACGCAGTTCCTCTCTCCAGTCTGGCTACTCAAGCTGGTCAGCTAAAGGGTCCCCATACCCCTCCCATCCCCCTCCTCACCCTCCTCTGGCTGCTCCTCAGTGCGATACCGAATGCCAGGGATGAACAGTGGCCGAGCGACATCGGTCCGGCACCAGGTCCAAGTCGAGGGTGAGGCTGGGGTCGATGTTGGTTGGGGGTACAACCGGTGTCGGGGGTATTGTCACTGGAATCGGCGCCGGGGAAGTTACCTTGAGGTTGACCGGTTCCGATCCAGATCTGGATCATAGGGGGTCTTCTGGTGCCAGTGCCAGGGGCATCGAAGGCCCAGGGCCCCCAGCCGAGTCCGTGGGGCCCGAAGGTGCACCTGCAGAGTCGGGCTGCCTAAAAATGCTATGAAGAGCTCCGTAAAAGGCTCGAAGCAGGGCCAGGGATGCTCCGGCTCCGGGAAAAGGACTGAAGCGTGGAGCTGTCCCAGAAGCAGACTCTGAAGATGGAGCTGGACAGCGCTGACACTCCCGGTCCTGCGTTGTGTTGGCCAACAGACGGGGAGAAGGCGAAGAGTGACGATGCTTCTTCGCCTTTTTCTTGTGCTTCGACTTACCCGAGGAGTGTGAAGACTTCGATGACCAGTGGTAGTGGCTCAGCGACCGGTCCTGAGACCTTCCTCTCGACCTGGACATCGAAGGACGCAAAGCAGACTGCTGGGCCTCCAAGAGCTTTCGGGACCGCTCCCGCAAAGACTTTGGATTCATGGCCCGGCAATCGGAGCACGACTTCGATGGAGGAAAGAGGTCAAGCAACATGAAGATAACTCAGGAACACACACTAAATGTTTTGACGTAATATGTTTCTTTTTGATCCAGATACCATACAAAAGGACTCTTCTGCCCTAGTCTTTCTATGTCTTTGAAGTTAACGCACCCCAGCTCTTGCACTTGAGGTGCTTTATCCATTCCTATACATGTTATGCTGAGGGCAATGATATCCATGATGTATATCTTATTCAGAGATAGGATAGGCATTTATGTCCTGTGATACAAACAGGAGAAAATCAGTGAAGCATGCAAGGGAGACACCACTGATATCTGGTGGTCAATGTCAATGGCTCTGAGGCTATGCTAAATAGTTCAAGATGCAGGATATTCCCAGAAGCAAATCATGTACATGGATGCTTTTTATTCTAAATCTAATATGTGATTGAAACTCACAGCTATCCCGGCACAAAGTACAAACAACCAATATTCATTATATCAATCTAAGTACAATTGTCTTCTTACTACTTTCAATAGTAGCTCATTGGTAGAGGTTTATGGACATGAAATACTTTACAGGAAGCCAATGTCTTTAGAATTTAATAGATTATTTTTTAGATTACTTGCCCTTCGTTCTTTCACGACCTACACCTGCCTTTCCTTGCTTTTGTCCTGCAAAATTAAAGCAAAACACTGCATTTAATCAGTTCACTAAGACACTGTGATATTTGTACAAGAAACTTCATTTATCGCATTCAGTCTTCACACAGACAACTGTTCTAGAGTGTTCCTGAAAATAAATTCCATGTTTTTTCTACTGTTTGCTGAAGACAGGCTGCTTTGCTGAAATTTAATTTGAGCCTTTCCTCTAAATTATATTACAAAATCATCCACTTATAGTTTCCTAAAAAAAATGTAAAAAAATCACTTGAGATTGTTTACATTTTTATGTGCATGGGAGATGAGAGTGACAGGATTATTCAAGTCTTCAGTGGTCTTTTGGAGAGCGAACAAACAAAGGTTCTATTTTAATTGAGAGCTAATGACCAGAGAAGATTTGGGATGGGGTTTAAAACTTAAATTTCCCATCAACAATTACAGTGTACCACAGGGTGAGTGGGTTAGATGAGCAAGGTTCTAAATGGACTGTTCCCATGAGGAGCACGGTCAGAACTGATTTGTGGGTCTGATTTAGAGTCTGGCAGACAGGTACTCGGTTGCTACAGTGACGGAGTACCCTGTCTGCAAAATTCATGATCTGTCCACCTAACTTTGAGTAAGGCAGCCCACAAGTTTTACAGTAATAGAGTAAAATTAACTATGTTCTAAAGCTTCCTTCGATGGTCCGATGGAAAAGGTGCCATCAGATTTAAGCCATCCAACTGGCTTCCCTATTTAGAGTGGATAATCGCTGGCCTTTTCGTTACTGTTCCTCACCACTAGATGTATTCTGCCACTGAGAGACAGTTCAAAAAGAAAACAGACCCCTAAACTATGGAAGAAAACTCCCATGGAATGGGGCAGGTTTTTTTTTTTCACAAATAAACTTCCGCTTTGAGAGTTTTGTCTTCAAAAATAAAAAATGTTGGAAATATTTGATGGTCAGCTTTCATTTTTGAGAAGCCATCCATCAAACTTTTCCTACTTTGAGTTGAAGCCTCATGATGATGGTTTAAGCCAATGTATAGAGATGTTTGTGGAGCCATACTTAAATTTGGCAGGTGGAATAAAGGTTAACCCTGGGTGTAGTGTGCGTGGAGTGCCACCGAGTCGGAAACAAACTCTGTGAAACTCCGCGTAGCCCAGCTACGCCACCTGCCTCCCACCCCTATTAACAATTGATAAACAATTAAATAAAATTATTTTAAAGTAAATTTAAACCACTTACATTGCCTGCGACGTCCCCTGGCTTCCCTCCTCCTTTCCATGGTTGTTTCTGGCGAAACTGAGCATGCGCGCTCACCCGCGCATTTCTCACGAGAAATGCGCAGGCGCGCACGCATGCGCCTGCCTGCGGAACGTGGAGTAGGCAAACCTCTGCACACTCCACGGGAGAAGCGGAGTTCTCTGCCCACGGTTAATGAAGGCAGGGTGGCGGACATAAAGTCCTCCCGCACCCGTTTGTCCAACCCCTCCTTTGGGAGGGACCCCTGAGTCATCCGAACCCCTTTCCTAGGTCATTTAAGGGCTACCTGTGGGTGGGTCCTCAGATTTGTTGTGGGACGAGACTCAAGCCTGAAACCACATCACTCTTCGACCTTCTGGACACGTAGACTGCATCACCTGTTGCTCCTGGTCTCACTGTTCTGCAAGTCTTCTTCGTCATCTGTATCTGTGCATTTTCCAGGATCTTCAACAGACCTGTGGGCATCAAGGACACCCAATGTAATCTTCCATGGTGTGAAGGAGTCACTCCCCTGCATCTGCATGCACAGCAAAGAAGCTGACCGGTCTGCTGTTCCTGTCGTCCTATCATACTCCGAAAGACTCAGCAACACAGGTGGTGGTTCTGCAACTACTTCGAGGTCTGACTGTCCTCTCTGCAATTTTGTGACTAGTATCCCTCGTCGGAACCTCTGGGACAGAACCCCTGTGCACTGCATCAACTTGCCATCACCAAGGCTAGTTGGCTCTGCACTCTAAAGATTTTTGGGCTACATGAAGCTCCAGCATCTCTCTCTGCCAAGTACAGTGTCTTCACTGCATCCTCTGCACCGTGGGCCTTCCTTCTTGGTGAACTGCTCGAGGTCTTCTTGCGACTCCTGTGCCTTCAGTATGTGGGTCCTCCTGAGGGTCTTCTCCTGCTTCATTGGGCTACCCTGCATGCTTGAAGCCTGGTCTGACTCTCCCGCTTGTGATGAGTCCCTTGGACCTAGCTGTAACCAATGTTGCTCCTTCTTTGTTTTCCATGCCTGTTGTAACTGCCAAGGCTTGTTGGTGCTCCCACCCGACACCGACCCCAAGGTTCTCGACTTCTGACATAGAACAGCTCGTACACGACTCCTGGTCTTCCTCAGAGTCACCTGGTCCTCACAAGGGCAGTAACAAGGTTACCGTCATCACTCCTGCATCTTCTGACATCGGTGGGCATTTTTCTTCTGTGCCTCTTGGTCACCTCCGACTGGCATAGACTCTATCCACTCTGCTTGCAGTTTCTTCACTTCAAGAATCTACCATTGGATATCACCGGACTCAGGCACATTCTTTGCCAGGCCATATTTTCTGAAGTCCTCCATTGTGGTCTAAGGTGATCTAAGGTGGTTTCCAAAGTCACTTCACACCTATGCACCCGGCTTCCCTGATGTAGGAATCCAGGTTTCAGGGGTATCTACTGGTGTGGGTGGCTATTCAACCTTCTGTCTTCCACAGGGTTTCTTCAGGGTCCACGGGGACCTAGGAAAGATACAGCTGGCTAAGTAGGTCGAAGAGTCCGGTAGTCGAAGTTGAAGTGGTTTCTGGTTAGAATCTTGTCCCACGACGAATCTGCAGAGCCACCCGTAGGTAAGCCCTTAAGTACCATAGGGAAAGGGTTGGAATGGTTCAAGGGTCTCTCCCATGGGAGGGGCTGGACAGAGGGGCGTATACTCCCATTTACTTTGGGCAGTTTTGCGCCTGAGCGGGAGCCAAGGTGTCCCTGAACTCGCTCAAACTGGAGTATGCAAGGAGGGCACCAAATGTGCACTTCAAAGCAGTCTGGTGGAATTGGCAAGCACCCCCAACCTAGCCACACCTCCCTGTGACAGGAAACATAATGTGCTACCGTCCCTTGCTCGAACTCAGCTCAGCAGCAGGAGGGCAGAATCGTGTCGGGGGTTGGCAGCAGCACTAGCTTGCTGGCAGACCCTGGAAGGCTGTTACCGGGAGTACTGAAACCCTCCCCCAGTGCATGGAATCATACCTCCAATACCCATAACAGTGTTGGACTATGATTCCAACATGTTCGATAATGGCTGACCGCACTTACAAAGCCTGGAGAATCGACTCAACAATTTGTAGGGGGTGCCCTGCTCATGCAAAGCACCCTACCATTTATAACCAAGCCTGTGTCTTCAGGATTAAAAAGCATGCCTTAGGGGTGACTTATAGGTTTTAAGTGAGGTCACCTCAGATATAAGGAAACGTATATTTGTTGTAAATGTTGCTAGCACCAACTCAAACAGGCTGCAATCTCTCATGGGTGGCATAATACTTGCTCCAGCCCATGGAAGACCCCTGGTGTATCTATGCCCTGTGTACCTTAGTACCATATACTAGGGACTAAAATGTGTACACCAGTAGCCAATTGGGAAGGTACCAAAGTAGTTACGACTTTAAAATTTAGGGAGAAAGCACAGTAACTGGGGTCCTGATTAGCAGGATCCCAGTCAGACTAGTCATAAAGCAGAACATCAGCAAAAAGTGGGGGTAACCATGAAAGTAGATCCTACTTTCCTACACAATTGAAGTATTAATGTGTATTTGCACATTATATAAAGATACTTGAAGTCAATGGCTCCGTCTAGGGCTATCACGGCATTGTGAGCAAACTAATCCAACAGTTCTGACAGACCGCAGCATCGCGGGCCAGCTACAGGGTCGGGAAGACATGTAAAACAGTACCTTTGGAGATGTAGGTGTGTCAGACCTTGCAGTGAGCTCTGGAGGAGCGGTGTTGGCAGGTGTCAGTTCCGGGAGTCAGGGCAGGAGTCGATGGGCCCTTGAAGTCAGACCTGTTACAGGTCGAACTCCTTGAGGTTGATGTCAGAAACTTAGACGTCAGCAGGCGTTGGGGCTGCAGTGTGAAGCGGAGTGGTGCAGCGTGTGGTGCCCTCAGACCATGGTACAGGCAGCATCTCAGTGACGGTCGTCCAGCAGTGTCGGTGAAACCAGCGCTGCGGTACAAAGTGAGGCAGTGTTTGTTGCGGCGTTGACAGTTCACAGTGCAAGCAGCAGCATCATCGTTGCTGAAGCGCTGTCATTGGTAGACCCAAGGCTGTGGTGCGAGATGGGGCACTACGTTGTGAGGGCCCACAGGTCGCAGTGCAAGCAGAGGTGTCAGTTGATGATTTGGAGTCAATGGCGCTGATGTCGGTGGGCCAAGACTGTGGGGTAGGGTGGGGCAGTGCAAAAACTAACTTACAAGCGGTGCCCCAAACCAGGGTTCAAGAAGTGGCATCAATGTCAGCTTGGAGCGGTGCGTGAGACCAGGTCTGCGTGCAAAGTGGGACAGTGGGGCAGAGGCACATAGATGGTTAGACAAGAAAATACTCACTTTCTAAAAGTGGTATTCTCACACACACAATATCAAAATCATCTTTTACTAAAAGATGTATTTTTAAATTCTGAGTACCGGAAGCCTAAACTCCATTTCTCTATCTTGTCCCAATGGAAAGTTTTGCTTTTAAGATGTTACAACACAACTCCCATGCCAGCCTATGAGACAGATAGCCTTGCAATAGTGAAAAACTAAATACACAGTCTGTTACTATCATGACATGTAGAACACACCAGTACATGTCCTACCTGTCACATACACTGCAGCATCCTGCCCATGGGGGTAACTTGGACCCACCTGAAGGGTGCCCTACTTGTAAGAAAAGGGTAGGTTTGGTCCTGGCAAGTTGTGGCACTTGTCAGGTCAACATGGCAGTAAAAACTGCACGCAGACACTGCAGTGGCAGGCATGAGACACCTTTGAAATACTGCCTCTGTGGGTGGCACAATCACTGCTGCAGGCCCACTAGCAGCATTTGATTTATAGGCCCTGGGCACATACAGTGCACTGTACTAGGGAATTAGTAGTAAATCAAACGAGCCAATCATGGAAACCCCAATCAATAAACACAATTTACATGGAGAGCATATGCACTTTAGCACTGAATAGTAGTGGAAAAATTCCCAGAGTCCTAAAACCAACAAAAATGAGGTCAAAAATAAGAGGCCAAAAAGCAAAAAGTGCGGGGGTAAACCCGCTAAAAAAGCCACATCTAACTGCACTTATAAAAACACTTTCTGTAGGTAGTCACCTCTACTGAACTTTTTAGATTGGGAGCTGGGGGTCTAGCACAACCCCTTCTCCAATCTTTGGAAGTTTAGTTTCACTAGGTTAGATAGGTACTAAACCACAGTACACCTAGTGTACCATGTCTTTAGTTGGGGAGCCAATCTTCTAGATATAGTGGCCTCAAGTTCCAGGAACTTAGGACCCTAGGTGCATGCAGGAAGTTAAAGGCAGGTAGCAACACCCACAAACAGCAACTCCTAGAGATGCTCCTGCATTATGACATCCAGAATCCTGAAGGGTCAGAAAAGCAGGGTGAGTTTGGTAAGTGTGGGGCTCAAGAAGAAGGGATAGTGGTGGTTCACCCCAGTGACCCCCAATTCTGAGCATTACCAGGAGAAGTCTAAAGACCCCACACTGTTAAACTCTGATCTCCCAGCGAAGGGTCAGATGATCCAGAGGAGGCACCTAGAAGTAGGTACCCCTTTGTTCCTCCTGGAAGGGTGAAAAAAGATCAGGAGATGTCTAGGACCTCCTCTGTCAATTCCAATGCTTCTAATACTTCTGTGGGACCTCTATCTCTAGCAAGAGTGAGGCCTCCTTAGAGAGGGAATACCAACTGCTCAAACCTGAGAGATCTAGGCTCCGGCTCAAGAATGAGCAATTGGCCCTTGATAATGAGACTCTGGAAGTACAGAAGGTCAGTAAGAATTTGGGACTAGGGTCCCATGGTAGCAGCACTAGTGAGCCTAGGCCCAGAGAGGCATCTTTTGATACTAGGAATCTGAGTAGGATCACTGCCTTGGAGAGGGCCTGTAAAGTACATAAGGTACCTCAACAGCAGTGGGCAGCAATCCTGTGGCTATTCTTTGCTAGTAAAGGCAGAGACAAACGTATCATTGTCAAAGAGGAAGATGCTGGCAACAACTAAGGGCCCGATGTAGGTAAAAGTCATTTACCGATTTTAAAATACCGATTTTTACCGAATCGGTATTCTGAAATCGGAAAATGAGATGTAGAGAAAAAAAATCAGTAAAATACCGATTGGGAAACATTCAGTATCGTGTTTCGATACTTACCGATTCGGTATTCACCGAATCGGTAGATACCGAATCGGTAATGGCAATACAACCCTATGGGCCAAAAGGCCCATAGGAATGCATTGTAAATACCGTCGGTTTTTACCGATTCAGCAAATACCGATTCGGTAAATACAGAATCGGTAAATACCGAATCGGTAAATACGGAATCGGCAAGCAAGTAAAAGTGAAACTAATGAAAACAGCCAATGAGGTGGAACCACCCTCCCCCACCCTAGCAGGGAGTGGCTACCCAGGCAGGTGCAACTCATTAGAACTTTCTAGAGAGGCAGCCAGAGCTGAGCAGTCAGAGTGAGCAGCAGAGAGAGTGGTAGCTGATCTGTGAACACAGTGGAAATGGCAAGCAGCTCTGAGAGCCAGAAGGCTGAGAGAAAGCGCAAGGTCAAGTTCAGCAGCATGGAGCTTCAAGTACTGGTGGAGGAGGTGGTGAGGGTCCACAGGCAGCTCTTTGGGAGGCTGTCCCTCACAGTCCCTGAGTCTACCAAGAGGAAACTGTGGAGTGCCATCAGTGAGAGGGTCAATGCAGTTGGTGTGACCCCCAGGAGCCTGGAGGACCTCAAGAAGAGGTTTTATGATATCCGGAGCCTCACCAAGAGGAAATTGGCGGAGCTCCACAAGCAGGCAGGTCTGACCGGTGGAGGCAGGAACCCCGCTCCCCCCCTCACTGAACTGGAGGAACTGGTGTCCACAACGATTGAGACCGAGAGTGTGGTGGGAGTTGGGGACATGGACAGCTCAGCCAGAGCTACAGCAAAAGGTAAGAAGCATGCGCAGCATGACACACCCTATCAGACACCTCCCCTTTAGCCTCAATGTACAGCCAAACCCCAGTCCAGTACTGCTAGCAACATACATGAGCAATGCATCATGGGAAATGTAGTCAGCTAATGTAGTAACAAATGTCAGTGCACATTAAACTGCAATGCACTTAAAAAAAGATTCAGAGTAATGAAAATGACATGTGCAATGCTTTTATTGTAGTGACTGTATGACATTTGCACTCAGTTCACAAATGCTTCTTTATACCTAGGGGCGCCATCAGGCAGTGGAGCAGCAGCTCCACAAGCGACAGCTCCAGCAACAGCGGACAGTGCGGTGGCAGGGCCAAGCAGCATGGTTCCTTCGCAGGAGGAGGAGGAGGACAGCAGTGCCATGGCCAATGAGGATGACCCAGGACCTGCCCTCTCATTTCCCCACTCAGCCCCTACTGTCACAATCTCCCCCATTGCAGTTCTCACCGGAGAACTCACCCACACGGTCCCAGCCAGCACCTGCCACATCTCCTGCCAGGAGGATTATTGTGGCCCCATTGACCATCATGGAGGGAGCTGCGGGTCAGGCACCAGCACCCACACCTGCAACACCTGTGGCACAGCAGGCCACCCAGCAGGGCAGCACCAATCGCCGCCGCCCACGCACTTCCAGTAGTGCTTTACCAGCACGGGAGGGCACCGTCTTCCAAGGGCTTGAGGGGAGCATGGTGCGGATCCAGCGGATGCAGGCCAAGTCCATCCTGGCTTGCCAGCACCAATTGCGGGAACACAACCTGCAGATGGTGGAAATGTCAAAGGGATTTGTTGATTTTGTGGCAAGTAACAGGGAAATTGCAACAGGACTGGGTCGCATGACAACTGCCATAACACAGCTGTGTGCCAAGATGGAGGAGAATGTGCACAGTAGGCGCAGGGATGCCCGTGTACAAAACCGGGCAATCAACCGGCTTGCCGCAGCAACGGCCCTGCTATGCCGCCGAGGGGCAAATATGGAAGACTGCCTCACTCAAAACACTGCGGAGGTGACCAGGGGCATGGCCCGCAACACCACTGCCATGGAGGCCCTCCTCATTTCCAACACAGTGGTGAATCCTGCCCTGGACGTGGCCGAGGCTGGGGACAGCAGCAGCCGCAGCAGCCCGGCCAGCGCTGTGTCCGCGCCGCGCCGGAGCACCAGGCGCTCCGCTGAGGCAGCCGGCCATGCAGAAGGGGGGGAGCCACATCCCAGTGGTTCAGAAAAGCGCAGCAGGAAATGACACTGCCAGTGTGGGTGAGGCAACCCGGCCCATTTCCATTCCCCACCCTTTCTGTAATTATTTCATTCGTTGCACATCAGTGCTGTAACGTTGTGCCAACATTATAAAAAGATTTTTTTCACATCCATAACCTGTCTGTGCATCTGTACTCACTCAGAAATAGTTTTCTGTTATCTCCTCACGTCTGTATCTGCCATCACTTGGTGTAGACACCCCAGCAGGTTGTGTTTGTGGCACAGCAACGTCGTCGTCATGGTCCTCGTAGTCTGACAGCTCCACCTCACTGCCCTTCTTCACCACAAGGTTGTGCAACATTGCACAGACAGCTATGATCTTGCAGCAGGTGATGGAGGTATACTGCCTTGCACCTCCACTCTTGTGGAAGCATCTGAACCTGCTTTTCAAGATGCCAAAAGTCCGTTCTACTACATTCCTTGTGCTTTTGTGGGCCCGGTTATACCTCCTTTGGCTGGGTGTAGAGGGGTTGAGGTAGGGGGTGAGTATGAATGAGCGGAGGGCATATGCACTGTCGCCTAGAAGGAAAAGGGGTAACATTACTCACATGCATACATGTACTTCACAGTGCCACATTTTGTTATGGGGGTCTGATGATGTGTCTCACCCAGGAGGTATCCTTCACCAAATTCCCCAGCCGTCAGCCGTGCATAGATGCCGCTGTTTTGGAAAATGTAGGAGTCGTGGGTACTCCCTGGGAATTTTGCTACCAGGTCTGTGATGGTGCACTTAGCATTGCAAATCACCTGCACATTGATGGTGTGCGTAGACTTCCTATTGCGGTATATGTATTCTGTGTCAGCAGGGGGGCAAATCGGAATGTGCGTGCCATCAATGCAGCCGATGATGTGGTAAAAGTCTGCTTTTGTTTGTACCAGTTCCGCATGGGTTGCAGGGAAAGAAATGTTTTGGTCCATCCTCTGTATCATGGCGTCAAGGAATTTGTTGAAAAACCTTGACAGGCTGCTCTGGGTCACCCCTCCTACCGCAGCAACTGCACTTTGATAGCTGCCAGACGCAAGCAGTTGTAGGCTGCATAGCACCTGCACGTGCGCTGGGATGGCGTGTGCCCTTGGGGTGGGGTGGTCCAACAGTGGTTTTAGGTCCCTGATGAGCTCCAGAATGGTGTCTGAGTCCAGCCTGTACCTCTGTAGGATCTCTGCCTCTGTGAGCATGAACAGGGTGATCCTCTGTCTGTAGACCTGCTCCTCTCTTTGCCATTCCCTCTCTCCTTCTTGCTGTAGCCGTAGCCGCCTTGCAATGACAAAATGCCGCCATCCTGCAAGTTGCATTGCATTTTGGGTCTCATTTTATAGGTTGCAGTTGGTTACCACCTGATTCCAATCCATGGTAAATACCGATTTTGAAATAACCATTTTGAGGCAAAATCGGTATTTCTGTGCTTCCCTACATCTCTATCAGAGTTTTGGCATGTCCGATTCGGTAATTTACCGATTCGGTAACTCTACCGAATCGGTAAATGGTCCGATTCGGTATATTTACCGATTCGGTATGTTAGCGATTCGTTCCTTTATCGATTCGGTGTATTTCCGATACGGTTTTTTACAGATTCGGTATCTATACCGCTCCTACATCCCGATGACTGGATACCGCTCGGTAAGGGCCGAAAATCTGTATTTTCGGCCGTTACCGATCGGTATTGGGCCACCTACATCGGGCCCACAGTCTTGAAGAGTATGCACGTAGATGGGTTTGATTTAACCACTGAGCAATACACAGTTAAGTTAGGAGACACACAGAAGGCACACACCCAAGACTGAGTTGACTTTGTAGACAGTGCTATTAAGGCTCTGAAAGGCTAGCTTCTTGGAAGTAATGTGCATTACTATGAGGGATTGTACAATTTATTGATGCGGGAGCACATCCATAATAATTGACTAAATCAGCAGCTGCACCAGTACCTGGTGGACTGATCTGACCTCTCCCAAAGAATTAGGAAAGAAGGCAGACAAATGATTCCGCACCAGGGTGAAGCAGAAAAACTATGGCAGACCTATCACCACTCTGGCTGCAGCATTTTAAACTCGCTGCAGCCGGGTGAGTTCCGACTGATTAATCCCCGCCAAAAGCGAGCTAGCATAATCCAACCGGGACCACACTGATGCTTGAACCACTAGTTGCCTGGTGGGTGCGTCGAAAAATTTCACTATTCCACTATTCTTAACTTAGGGCTCGTTAGGGTTAGCAGTATTGTATTGCATGTGTTCGGGCGGGGGTTATAGATTTTTACGACTGGGTGTCACTTGACAACTAGTCGTAAGTCAGATGGCACTACAATGGCCCCTTAATTCCGCTTCCAGAGGTTGGGGTTCCCTTTGAGATGGTAAGGATGTACATTGTTGGTCCCTTAAACTCTCAAACAGCATCTGGCGCCCGCCACCGCCAAATCCAACCTCCACAAAGGAATGAAGGCCATCGCCGAATGGATGACGATCAGCCGCCTGAAACTGAACTCGGACAAGACGGAGGTCCTCATCATTGGATCCACTACTTCCGCCTGGTGGCCGGCCACACTGGGAGCAGCACCAAAGCCCACTAAACACACACGCAACCTGGGAGTCATCCTGGACTCCGCATTGTCAATGACCCAGCAAGTGAACGCCGTTTCCTCCTCCTGCTTCAACACCCTCCGCATGCTCAGTAAGATCTACAGATGCATCCCCACCGGTACCAGAAGGACAGTCACCCAGGTCCTCGTCAGCAGCAGACTGGATTACGGCAACGCTCTCTACGCAGGAACATCAGCCAAACTCCAGAAATGACTACAACGCATACAGAATGCCTCTGCATGCCTCATCCTCAACATCCCCCGCCACAGCCACATCACAGCCCACCTAAAAGACCTACACTGGCTCCCTGTCAACAAGAGGATCACCTTCAAGCTCCTCACCCACGCTCACAAAGCTCTCCACAACACAAGACCAGGGTACATCAATGAACGACTCACCTTCTACACCCCAAACCGATAGCTTCTCTCCGCTGACCTAGCCCACGCCACCATTTCCCGCATCCGTCGAGTGATCGCCGGCGGCAGATCGTTCTCTCACCTCACCGCAAAAACCTGGAACACTCTCCCCATTCGCCTATGACACACCCAGGACCTCCTGGCCTTCAGGAGACTCCTCAAGACCTGGCTGTTCGAGGATTAGCAGCACCCCTGCCCCCGCCCCAGCACCTGGAGGCCCTTACGGGTGAGTTGTGCGCTCTACAAATGATTGATTGATTGATTGAAGCCCTAGTGGTGATGGACCATGCCACTAGGTATTCAGAGGCTATTCCATTTAGGACCACTTCAGCTCCTGTGGTGGCTAGGGCCCTTCTGGGAGTCTTTTCCAGAGTGGGGTTTCCTAAGGATGTCTTGTGAGCCAGAGGTACAAACTTCATGTCTAGCTACATAATTGCAATGTGGAAAGAATGTGGTGCAAACTACACATTTACCACATCCTACCATCCACTGTGCAATGG
Organism: Lissotriton vulgaris; assembly: GCF_964263255.1. Classification (NCBI taxonomy): domain Eukaryota; kingdom Metazoa; phylum Chordata; class Amphibia; order Caudata; family Salamandridae; genus Lissotriton; species Lissotriton vulgaris. Next base: position 924,076,621 of record NC_141693.1, on the reverse strand, counting down.
GCTTGTTAAAAAGTTTCATAAGACACTAAAGGGTATGATCATGAGACTCCCAAAAAAGCTCAGGTGAAAATGAGATGTTTTATACCCTGCCTTCTCTTTGACTACAGAGAGGATCCTCAGAAGGGGGTGGGCTACAGCCCATTTGTACCTTCTGTTTGGACATCCAGTTAGGGGTTCATTGTGTTTGTTTAAGAATGGATGGAAGCAACCTTTTAAACCTGCTAAATAGGGCATTGTGGACTATGTCCTTGGCCTGCGTTCACATATGGATGAGTACATTAAGAAGGCCTGCAAGGAGCTTCAGAAAGCTTGGCATGACCGAAAGGCTGTACGGATTGTTTAACAGCCATGACAGAAAGTGTGGGTGTTTGAGCCTGTGCCCCCCAGAAGCTTTCCAAGACAAGTGGAATGTCCCCAACACCATCCTTGATAAGAAAAATGAGGTCACCTACTTGGTTGACTTAGGCACTCCCAGAAGTCCTCACAGAGTTCTTCGTGTGAACCGTCTAAATCCATTTATTGAGAGGGCTGACATGAGCTAGCTCATGGCAACTGATGAGGGACATGAGGAAGAGAGTGACCCTCTCCTTGATCTCCTCTCTCAGGACCCTGTTGATGGGTCAGTTGATGGAGTAGTCTTTTCAGGCAGCCTCACAGCCCAGCAGAAAGCTGACTGCAGGCAAGTCCTCAATCAGTTCCCTAACTTGTCCTCTCTTCATCCCAGAAACACCATATAGTGTACCCATGAAGTGGACTCAGCTGACAGCCTGCCTGTCAAGAGTAAAATCTATGGACAGCCTGACCGTGCCAGAAACTGTATCAGGACTGAGATCTAAAAGATGCTCGGGTTGGGGGTCATTGAACCTTCGGATAGCCCTTGGGCTAGTCCTGTAGTCCTTGTGCCCAAACCTCACACCCAAGATGGTAAGAGAGAGATGAGGTTATGTGTAGACTCCAGAGGTCTCAATGCAGTCACTTGGACTGCTACCCATCCAATTCCTAGGGCAGATGAGCAGACTGATACTCTGGCATCAGCCAAGTATCTCAGTACATTTGACATGACAGCTGGTTAATGACAACTCAGATCCTCTGAGGCTGCCAAACCAAAAACAGCATTTTCAACCCCTAGTGGGAAATATCAATGCATTGTAATGCCTTTGGCTTGAAAATGCACCTGCTATATTTCGGAAGTTGGTGAACAACATTCTCACAAGTCTGAAAGCGTATAGTACAGCATATCTATATGATATTGCGGTCTTTAGCTCTACCTGGAAGGATCACCTGGGCCACCTCTGGAATGTTCTGGAGGCCCTGAAAAAGGCAGGCTTCACTATCAAGGCCACAAAGTGCCAGACAGGGCAGAGCAAGGTTGTGCACTTGGGCCACCTTGTAGGTGGATGCCAGGTTTAACCATTGGAGAGAAAAATCCAGACTATAATGGACAGAGTTGCTCCCACTACCCAGACTAAGGTCAGAGCTTTCTTGAGCTTGACTGGGTACTCCAGGAGGTTTGTTAAGGAATACGGATCCATATTAGTTCCCCTTAATGATCTCACCTCCAAAATATGGCCTAAGAAGTTTCAGTGGACGGTTAGCTGTCAGAAGGCATTTGATAGCCTGAAGCAGGCCATGCAGTGCTTAATTTGTGCCGGTGCTTTCCGGTGCTTAGCACCGGCACTTAATTATCAGGGCCGGGTCTACAGCATCTGCTGCCCACGCCCACATTGATGTTTTTAAAATGTACCCCCATGTGCGGTACTCCCATTTTGTAAAGCCCGGATTACTCCAAAACCTTCATTGTCCAGACATATGCTTCTGAGATAGGGGTAGGTGCAGTTCTATCACAACTTAATGCAGATGGTAAGGGCAACCAGTAGCTTTAATAAGCAGAAGGTTGACCCCCAGGGAGAAGTGTTGGTCAGCTATTGAGTGGGAGGCCTTTGCTGTGGTCTAAGCCTTGAAGAAGTTGAGGCCATAACTGTTTGCTACTCATGTCCTTGTTCAGAGATCACTACACTTAAAACCTATAAGTCATCCCTAAGGCAGTGTGTAGGGGCCCCTGCCTGAGCAGGACACTCCTACAAACCTCGGAGTTGATTCTCCCGGCTTTGTAAGTGTGGCCAGCCATTTAAATACATAAAGTGGCCATCTGTGATTACGCGATGCCTAACTATATAGTGGCTGTGCTGAACCTGCCCATGTTTGGTATCAAACATGTTGGAATCCTACCCCATACAATAACTTTCCTTTCATAGGTAGGTATGACCACTTCCCAGACAGGACTTAGGAGGATATTTACAACAGAAGTGGAGGAGCATGCCGTTGGCTCAATGACAAGCTCAGCCACTTCAGAAATGCAGGGCTGCACCATATTTACAAGAATATGGTGCAGCCCTGCGTTTTCCCCTGCGCTGGTGTTACGCTTAGCAGTGTAGTGCCAACACAGGCATCCTTGCACCATAGTGCAAAATGCAGCACACATGGAAGTTACAAAATGTCATTTTTTTTTAAAGGTTGTTTATGTGCAGGAAGGGTCCCCTTCCAGAACATAAACAATCCAAGGTGTTGTCCTTTTTCCATGTGTGCTGCAACAAGGCAGAACACATGTGTTGGACCCGGCCCTTTTGGCAGGTTCACCGCGAGACTTTTTGCTTTTTCCTAGACTGTTTCTGGAACCTTGTGGTGGTGATTTTAGGCCTCTGCGCACTTTTTCACTGTGGTACAGTGTAAAGTGCTTGAGCTCTCTGTGTATGTGTGATGAGTGACCTGCCCTCCCATAGGAATGAATGTGGAATATGTATGCCCATGGTCGTAGCTGATGTGTGGGGAGTGCAGGGGCGAGTTTGATATGTGGGAACTCGTGAGATTGAATGCTGCGTAATGGTATATGCGGCATGAATGTGTCTAGTCTAGAAGTGCCACTTTTAGAAGTTGGCATATTTGTGTATTTTGTGTCTGGCGTGTGATTGGCTGGTGAGCCTGGTCCAGGAGTGCCTGGGCCTGCTTGTGGATTGACTGTCTGGTTTGAGGATGACAGGGGCTGGGGAGCCCCAGGAGGTTGTCTGAGTCAGCCCGTGGATGAAAGGCTGCATCTGCTGCCAGGGAAGGGGGAGGAGATGGCACCTGGGAGTGACTAGGGCTGTGCCTGCCTGACCGCAATGCTGGCCACACCTCCCGCTGGGCGACTGTCACCTCTGTCCCTGACACTGAAGAGAGTTCCCTAAAACCAGTTCTAGCTGGTCCTCACACTGCCTGCACAAAGACTTCAAAGACTTTTTTTCTGTATAAGAAGGGGCTGTGTCCCCTTCCAGTTGGTTCTTGTTTCGGACTTGAATCTACCAGGGGCGGGCGCTGCCCAGCCCCTGAATGCCTGGAGGACTTCTGGGGGACCCCTCTGCCTTGCCTGGGCTGATGGGGGGACTTGGCTTTGCCCTGGATTCCTGCTGTTTTTCTGGACTCTGGAGACCCTTGTGCTGGGTCCCCTTTGCTTCGCCTTCCTGAAGGACTTTGTGGAGGACTTTTGGGGCACTAGCGCCTGAGGAGCGCTTTGATTGTACTTATCGCTGGACTGGTGACCTTTGGCTGCCTTTTAGCGCTAGGAGCGCTTTATTTTTCTGTTGTAGCGCTTGGAAGCGCTTGACTTGCTATTTTTAGCGCATGGAGCGCTTTAAATTTCCTTTGGCGCCTGGGAGCGCTCTATCTGTGTTCTAGCGCTTTGGAGCGCTTTGTTTCCCCAAGCGCTTGAGAGCGCTTTTATTTCCTGTTTATTTGTTTAAATTTACAACGGGAGTCCACTCCGTGCTGTGGCGAGGAAATCGCCGCCGTGGCCTCGACAGCGCGACCAGAGCCAGTGGGCTCGTCAGGATGGCCGCGCTGCCATTGGCTGGCCCCAGGAAGAGTTGCCGCGCAGCCATTGGCTGCCCACCGGAAGTAGAGGTCCGGCCCGCGCCTGGTTGTGGGCGGGGCCGGGAGGACGTGTTTTCCGCTTCACCATGCCTGGGGGAAGCCTTTGCCGGTGTTGCCGGTCTCCCATGCTTGGAGGGAGACCGGAGAATAAGTGTGACCTGTCGAGGGGCTCCCGTGTGCTGAGGGAGCCCCGGGAAGAAAAGGAAGCTGAGCGGCATGAGGAGAGAGCCCCGGCAGACTTTGGGAAGAGGACATCGTCCCCCGCCGCCTCCGTAGAGCAGCCGGTGAGTAGGGTTGCCCGGAGGGGAGGGGGGAGATGGCGCGAGGGATTGCAGCACAGAACTGAGCGGCCCGCTTGATAGAGGGCCGCTCCCACGTTTCCCTCAACCTGCGCAGAGTCAGATGACTCCAACCGCGGGCACGTCCTGTTAAAGGGCCCATGGGGGTCCAGTTGTCCAGTGAGCCCGTGTCTCCCCCAGAGCTTTCCAGAGCGGGGGGCCGTGTTTCTTTGCAGAGCCCCGTGGCTCCCCCGATGGCCATTAGTTGCTGAGTCTCCAGTGAGGGGCTCCATCGTCGTGAGGGGACATACATGATTTAGGGTCCCTGTGAGATGCTTGCAAGGGTCATGTTTTATTTGAAAGGCCCCCAAAGTGTCCGTGCTGAGCCTGTGGCTCCAACTCGTGGCATGCACTTTTCTTTAGGCGCCAGTGAGCTCCCTGGGGGCAATGTTAACGGAAGAGCCTGTGTGGCTCCAACGTTTGGGGCATGTGATGCCCAGAGCCTGTGTGGCTCCAGCGTTTGGCCATTTTTAGTTAGAGGGTGCGCCGGGGCACATTGCCAGTGCCCGCCCCCTCCTGCCTGCGAGGAATTTGTTTTTAGAGCCTGTGTGGCGCCCACAGTGGGTGCAGTTTGCACCCAAGGGTCAGTGAGGACCCTGTCGCAGTTTCTTTGATGATTCACAGCTGCCCAGCAATTAGTGGGCAGCTGCACCGTTTAAGTCTTGTGACTGTTCCCAGGTGCCCAGCAAGTAGTGGGCACCTGCACCGTTTAGGCCCCTGACATTGAGACACAGGGCGTCTTAGCCCCAACAAGGCCAGTTGGCCTAGGGACTGCCACAGGTAGTGGCTTATGTGAGTTTTTGCGCAATTGTGTGGTTTTTCCTTGAACCTCTGAATGTTTAGGCATCATGTGATTTTCGCGCTATTGTATTGTTCTGGCACCTCTGAATGTTTTTAGGCATCATGTGTCTTCCTTTTCCCTGTGCTGCACCTCTGAATGTTTTAGGCGTCATGTGTCTCCTAGCGCTGCACCTCTGAATGTATTTTATTGCATCATGTGCTTTGTTCTTTACTACTCCTCTGAATGTGTTTCATGCATCATGGGTAATGTGTTCTTGTTTATACCCCTAAATGTATTTTATTCTTAGGTGGTTGTTCTTTTAGTACAGGTGGTCCTAGTGAGGTCCTGGTACCTGTTCCCAGTAGTTACTGGATGTGATCTATAATTGTTATTTTGTGCTATACTTATTCTATTTCTAAAAGTGTTGATTCTGACAGTGGCCCACGTGGCCCTGTCTTGTGTACATAATCCCTTGGGAATATTGCCCGTGTCAGTTGGCACAATGCACATGTGTGATACTATCTGATGTGTGTTTACAATACAAAAGTTATTTTATAATAACCTTGTGTGGAGTTCCTTTTGTGGTGTGCCTAGTATGTTGTTGCTGTTGTGTGCTGGCGCAAATGCTTTACACATTGCCTCCGAGTTTAGCCTTACTGCTCGTGCCAAGCTACCAGGGGGTGAGCAGGGGTTATCTTGGCGTGTGACTCCCTTGCCCTGACTAGAATGGTGGTTTCTGCCTAGCTTTGGCGTCAGCCTTAGCCTACCACAAATAGCCAGTTCTACCAACATGGAAAAAGCAAAAACGGAGAGAAATAAAGCATTTCTCCTCATTTCATCAAGTTAAGACCAGGTTTTCCCTGGTCTTAATTTTTGCGCTGCCTCCTATTTACGTTGCCCTTGTAAATAGGGGGAAGCGTCAAAATCAATGGGTGTTGCGGGGGAACACCCATTGCCCACCCCTTTCACGCTAAGCACAGCATAAAAGGGGGCCTTATTTACAAGGCAGTGGTAAGCCAGGTTAAGTGGCTTAGCTGTGGATACAAAGGAAAGGGGTTTAATTCTTTGCGGCTGGTGCCTGCTCATGTGCACTTATGGGTATGTGCGATATTCAGTAACCTACGGTGCTACGGGCGAAGGGATAACCCTGAACCCCTCAAACAGACACAAGGCCTACAAATTTATATTTACAAACCCCTATGCACACGTTGTATTGTAACTTGCAGAAAATAGTAGTGCACAGTCTTAATTCTATTCAAATTACAACAAGAAAAATTTAAATAACAGTTGAACACTCCAAGAGTATCATGCTCTTTTGGTTTAATGATGATCGATTGCCCAGCCAACACGTGTTTCATCAGGGTATGAAAGCACGACTTCTTCAGGGCTAGAGGATGTACAATAACAAGGATTCAAATACTAAAACCAACATATATTGCAGTTTAGGCGACAAGTGACTTGGGTGAAAATGCACCGTGGGTGACAACCCAAAATTCTACATATCACTAATACTACTGTGCCGGTCCTATGCGTGACGAGTGGACCCAAGTGATGAAGGAGTGTCAGGTGACATACTGTTTTGGGTCACATAAATCCTAATGCAAATATTTCATATCGGCTTTACCAAGTATTATAGTTTGCCGACTATAAATATGCAAAAAATCGGATTTACCAGTCTCACTGGATATAATCCCACACACTCATATTCATGATCACGTTATTGAATAAATGCATATAGAGTGTGCTGATCAAAACAACCTTCACAGCGGGTCCTGCGAATTAGGAAAAAATGTGTTCAAGTATTGGGAGAGTCAGCACATCAAAAATAAATAAATAAAATACTAAAAAGAGGGGGGAGAGGGAAAATGAGCAAAATAGAAAGACCCAGAGTGAGTCCAGAGTAAGGATCCCCTGATCTACCTTAAAAACTATCAGTAAGATAAATAAGTCGTACCTCTATGGCAAGTGCAGTGAAAAACATTGATCTGAAAAAACAAGGAGTAAGAAGGTGTGGATCAAAATTGAGTCCACACCCTAAAGCTATGGTTAAAGTGAGCCTAGTGCCTGCGCAAGAACTGAAGATCAATGTCAGGGTGGTTTACCACTCCGCCGGTTGTACTTCTGTCCCGGCTGGCAAGGGAAGGAAATCAAATTCCCAAAGATACTCAAAATAAAACCTGCGACTCGAACGAACGACACACTGTGGACAAAGGAGAATACAAGTCTAATACCAGGAAAAAATCATATGCTATGTAGATAGGACCCATTCAAACACTGCACATTTAGGAAAAAGGGCCAAAGATCAATAATGACCTCCTGCAACTAAACCAATGATCCATGATTCAATGAACCATGATCCATGAACTGTTTCATCCCTGTTATTGCTTTGTGGCCATGTAATGGCATGTACGAGGTGATCCGAAAGGTATGAAAACAGAGGAGCTTCATTGAAGATGTTGCGCGGGGCCAGGATGTTCCAGTTGGATTTGATGATCTTGGACAGTTTGTTACTGAACGTGGAGACAAAAGGAATCCGACAGTTGGCCCTCTTTTCCTTAGGTGTAAGTAAGGTTTCGCAGTGATTGTACCATGCAGGTTTCCTTGCTCTTGTGACCAAATTCTCGGGATAGCCCAGTGAGATAAATTTTGTGGTAAGCACTGCGGCTTCCCTGAAAAAGTCCTTTTTCCATTTGCAATTTCGACGATTCCGTAAGAATTGCTCAAATGGGAGTCCATTGCGTAGGCTTCGCGGATGGTAGCTGGAATACAGCCGTAAGGTGTTGCGCTCCGTTGGTTTCCTGTATAGTGCTGTCCCAATTTTATTGTCCTCAACTCAGAGTGATAGATCAAGGAACGGTAGATTGTCTTCTTTGGGGTCAATGGTGAACTTCAGATGTTGTTCGCAGGTGTGGAGCCAAACCAAAAATTGGAGTAGGGTTGCTTTGTTTCCTGTCCAAACGAGCAGGATGTCGTCTATGCAACAACGCCAGAGGGTGATGTTGTTTCTGAATGGACTGAGGTCGGTAAGGAAGATAGTACTCTCCAGGTGATGGACATAAAGAATGGCAAAATTGGGGTCGAAACAAGCACCCATAGAGACTCCTTTAATCTGAAGATAGTAAGTGTCCTTGTATAGAAAATAGTTATTTTCTAAGGCAATCTCCAGAAAAGACATCCCAAAGTCGGTGGGGATTCTTGTGGGTAGTGTACATATATTGAGGACTTCTCTTATGACATCCAGACCCTCTCTGTGGGGTATGTTGGTATACAGGGACTCAATTGCCATTCAGACCATTAAGTCTGTGCCTGGGGAGAAGGGGGTATCTTCGATGAGATTTATCAAATCCATGTTCTCACAGACGAAGGTATCAGTGAGGGGAACAAATTCTTTGATAATGCTGTGGATGTACCTCCTGATGAGCTCAAGGATTGAGCCGCAGCCCGACACAATGGGTCTGCCTGGGTTTATTTTTTATTTTCACAGAGCTTTGAAAGTACGTAGAGTACAGGAGTACGAGGGTGACTGTTATTGAGATACATGGCTTCCTTGTCCGATATATTGTTGTTGAGTTCGCCCTGATCAGTCACTTGTTGGATTTTGATTTTTATTCCTGGTAGTGGATCAGAAGGTAGAGTCCTGTAGTGCTCCTTATTGTTCAGTTGACCTTGTATCTCAATGTCACTTTAATCTTCCTGAGGTTTTCATCATGCACCATAACCCCTCTCATGAATCACTCCCCTCCGTTCGTAGGTTCGTTGGTTATGAACTTGCGATGAGCTTCTTCTCACATAGCCACACGTTAACTCCCCCCAGAGTCCCTTGCGACAGTCTTGAGGTAATTCGCTTTCCTCAGCAGGAGTCACTTCACTTCCTCCTTTCATCTTCCTTCTCCTGTCCCTCCGAAGTCCACACCTCCATAAGATTAATTTCCTTCCATTCATAGCACTGCTTCCAACTCAATTGTAACCTGTCCTGATGATGGCCTGAGACTTATGCAGGCCGAAATACCTTTGGCTCTCACAGCGTAACCTCTGTCGCCCCTCGTTACGGACACCCAACCTAACTGTGTCTCTAAAGTTCTATATCATTAATTGTTTGGATGTCCTGAATATGTAAACTTGTGGCCTTTTACACATTATTCCTTGCTGCGCGCTCCACTATCACTGTATATATCACGTCACATGTCGCTAGTGTTTTCCCAAACCTCACAAGCACTTGTGCACAGTATCTTGTTGGTTACATGTCCAATAATGTAACGCAGTGCTACCTTCCCATGTGCTTGTACATATGACGTTTATTATGTTCAACATGTCTAATACAAGCTACCTTTATATGGATGTGTCTCCCTGTGTTTATCCTCTTTTGGATCAAATCCATTGAAATTAATTGTGCCGCCTATATTTGCTCTATAAATGAAACCAATGTTTGAGACACTGTTGTTTGATATAGATTACTGCCCCTGTCTGCTTGTGGTTTACGGGCTACCTCCTGTGGTCTGATACTTGTTCTAAAATAAAACATAAGTATATCTTTTTTATACTTATCTAATTGGTCTGGATTCTGTCTCTGAGTATGTATATCAATCCTTGATTGAGTGAATACAATAAATGCTTAATACATCCTCTGGATGACCCTAACATGCCACAAAGAGAGCTGTTGGTACTTACCCAATTTAGCCTCTGCTTTACCTCTGGGGACTCCCTGGGCTCTTTTCACACTATACCTTACTTTGGTAATATGGTATAGTGGGGTGATGTGCGCAAGTGGAAGCGAGAGTGCGAGGTTAGAAATAACGAAAGTTGGGTTGCATGCGAGGGCGGCAGGAAAGTTATGCGAGGTTGACAGACTGTCACCACTGCTCCCGGAACTTCAAAGATGGCGGCTCGACAACGCGCATGCTCGAGGAGGTCAGGCGGGCTTAAGAGCCTGATTTCCCCCCCCATTGCAGCTCTTTGCGTTCTAGCTTCGCCCATGCCCCGTCATTTCTGGTGTCACGACATTTCCTGATTGCAGAATCCCTTTGTTTCCCGTTTCGCAGAAGTCTCCGTGTTCTAGACCCTTGAATCCTTTTGTAATTGCTCCGACCTCTGTTTGCTGCCCTGGAGCTCTCCCACTACGCTTTCCATGAAATCCCTTGCTACGACACCCCCGTAGCATCTATCCTTGAGCTCATTATCGTTTATACTTCCCTGTGGCCGGACTCCTCCCATTTGTGCTCCAGGGGCTGGCCGGAGCGCCTTAGTCGGGTTTCATCGGTCGACCGAACTTGTTGTTCCGTCGACTGGCCGGACCTGGGCTGGGCGGTTCCGCTGGTCTTTTTAGGAGTTCTTCTGGTTTTGGGAGTTCCGCCCGTTCCCCTTAAGTTATTCACCTTTTCAATTTGCCTTTATTGGAGGAGCTTACTCTCTCTTTAGTTGGCTGCTGTCCTCTCACAGCCCACAATTCAGTTTGGGATTGCTACAGCAGAAGACAGCACTACTCTCCAGCAGGAAGGACTGGTAAACAGTGCCCAGCACTGCGCTCTTATTTGATTACGTATTTACTACTTGAGAATTCCTGTATAACCAGCTTTGTTTCCTTGTGAATTGTAGACAGTACATGTGGAAACACAGTGAGATCCTTACAGAAAGTGTAAGGCGGTCGGAGTGCATAAGGAAAAGGAGTATTGTCCCGTGGGTACAAAAGTGAGTTACACAAAATATACTGGAAGAACAGTTCACGTTGTATGCAGGGTTCATTGGTTTAGAGCTGCAGATTACTTTTTTCAAGGGACGTTTATGGGGCAGACATGCATAGCACTTCGCAATGTAGTCTGAGATAAAATAAATTTTGACCTTTGATTAGTAATGTTACATTACTTGTAATTATGGCTTAAAGGAATAATGGTTATTGTTTTGCTTATTATTATAGTGACCCCTGATGAAGGGCAACTTTGGCTAGAAAAGCATTGGGTTTTTATACAAATAAAATACTGTCTTGGATGTATTTGTGTCATTCGTGTTTTTGGAAGAGGTTTGGATGGCCCGCCTTGAACATAAGAAAACACAAAATTGGCATTCCATTCCACGTGTGGATGTATATAACTTTGGTAAAAGCTGAAACAAGTGATTTAAAAGTTCGGATTAATAGGATTACATGGATAAATGTGGAATAATTACACTTCCGCTGTGCATTTGGTTGGGGCGAGACTTCGCCCCAGTTTTGACAATGTCCTTAACCAAGTGCCATTTGGGCAGGGCACGAACGAACCTGCACGCACTCTGTTAGAATAATGGGCAAGATTTGAGGAGTCATGACAAGATGGTGTGCATCCCTCACCCCTAAAAGTTGAATTCTTGCAGAATGTATGCCCGACATTGGGATTGCACCCGCAGAAAAAAACAGAAGAAAAAAGTAAATTCATTAACATTGTTCGAATCTACACAGGGCGAGACATCGTGGTTCATCATACAAGCCGGTATTTTATTTACATGGAAATGAACTTCATTTGCACTTAATAACAATTTAATTTAGCAAACAGACGTTCAAATGACACTAATCATTAATGAAGTGGTATGCGCTCAATGTTTTCACACATTATTGAGCTGCATCGTGGGAACTGAAGTCTTTTGAATATGAAATTGTGCTACAATGTAACTATGATGGCTGGAAACGCGAGAACGGTGAACAAATCGGGAGCAATACAAAAAGGGAGCATGTGATTAAATAGAGGTTGAAGAAGGGAGGGAATGATTGGGTGTGGAAGTCAGTTGTGCGGGGAGCGAACGTCCTGGAACGGGAGATGATGTGGGCCGCTTTTTATATTTATGGCAGGTACGGAAAGTTGCAGACGGTTTAAGTGAGGTTGGAGTACATGTTGCGTAAAAGAGGAGATAAGAAATAAAAAATAATGGCAGCGTTTAGAGGGGATGTTGAAATTGAAGGAGTGGTTGAAAGGTATGGGGAATGTACGGAATGAGCCAAGTGGGGAGAGAGCAGCATGCTATAGTGGGGTGATGTACAGGAGTGGAAGCGAGAGTGAGAGATTAGAAATAACGAAAGTTGGGTTGCATGCGAGGGCGACAGGAAAGTTATGCAAGGTTGACAGAAAGTGTAAGGCGGTCGGAGTGCGTAAGGAAAAGGGAGACAGAAGCTTGATTCCACGTGTGGATGTATATAGCATTGGAAATAGCTGAAACAAGTGATTTAAAAGTTTGGATTAACAAGATTACATGGATAAATGTGGAATAATTACATGACCGTCATAAAGGCGCAATTCAGCTGTGCGTTTGGTTCGGGGAAGACGTCACCCCAGTTTTGAGAATAGTATATACAAAGCCATCTTCCTAAGAAGGCATAACTAAAACACATTAGAAAATACTCTTCTACTTAAATGAGATTTGTTTCAAAAACATTTGTTTTAAAATCAGTCTGCAGATGTGAAATTGTGAATGAAAATATTTACTGTACGTTGTTAATGATGAAGGTAAATTATGAATCAAAAAAAGTCTCCCACAACATTCAACAAAAAAGTAATTCTTCCACCTTCAAGAAATAAGCAGGCCTTAATATGAGCACACAAGAGACCATTGATATGGATTATTGCTATTCGCACTAATAATTTAACACCAAACATTGCAGCAGTAATATCAGTTGTACATAGAATGATCTATGAGATTTGAAATGGAGTACCACAGTATGATGTCTTGGCAGAGAGCATATGAAAATCACCTTAAAGAACAAGTTACTTACCTTCGGTAACGATATGTCTGTAAGAAACAGTAGTTAGTATTAGATTCCTTATCTTAGAATATCCCCAGGCGTCAGACTGGATCCGGAAATTTTTGCGTAGCAATACCCCATGCGCGTCGTCAGGCGTCGTCTCTGGCTCCGCGTCCGTCGTCGGCGTCGTCGGGTTCGTCTGTGCCGGAATGACGTCGGAGTACTTAGACGCCGCCCATGCGCGCTGACGTCAGTTCTTAGCCACAGCTTTTCCGCGCCAGATCCGCAGAGCCATGCTAGAACCAACACTGGTGCCAAGAAACTAGGGCCCTGAAAGGGGAATAACCTTAACCCTAGGTATCAGTTCGCAGAACGGGGAGGATGGGTGGGGCGGTAAGGAATCTAATACTAACTACTGTTTCTTACAGATATATCGTTACCGAAGGTAAGTAACTTGTTCATCTGAAAGAAACACGTTAGTATTAGATTTCTTACCCTAGAATAGATACCCCAGCAATACCAACCCCGGTGGTGCGTCTGCGAACCAATACTCACACCAGGAAGTCCTGGAGGACGGAACGGCCAAAGAAGCCATCCCTCCGGACCTGACTGTCCCAGTAGTGCCTCGCAAAGGTGTGCAGCGAGGCCCACGTAGCCGCCTGGCAAATGTCCTGCAAGGGGACTCCCCGACCCAGGCAGTAGTAGCCGCCGTGGCCCGAGTGGAATGGGCCCTCAGCCCAACTGGAGGCTCCTTTTTAGCCAAGGAGTAGCACGCCTTGATGCATAAAACGACCCACCGAGAGATGGTCCGTTTATGCACCGCCCGTCCCTTCTTCGCACCCACGTAGCCAACAAAAAGTTGGTCGTCCACCCGGAACTGGCTTGTGTGATCCACATAGAATGAAAGCGCATGTTTTGGGTCCAGACGATGGAGCCGCTCTTCATCCTTTGAGGGATGCGGAGGCGGGAAGAATGAGGGCAAGGTGATGGACTGCCCGATGTGGAAAGCAGAGACTACCTTGGGCAGGAAAGATGGTTTGGTACGCAACACCACTTTGTCCGGATGCACAGACAGGAAGGGAGGTTTGCAAGATAGAGCCTGGAGCTCACTCACCCTTCTGGCGGAGGTGATGACAACCAGGAAGGCTATCTTCAAGGTGAGAAGACGGAGAGGACAAGAGTGAAGTGGCTCAAAGGGAGCGCACATCAGGAAAGTAAGACCTAGGTTCAAGTCCCACTGAGGCATCACAAAAGGGACAGGTGGAAACATGTGCGTGATGCCCTTCAGAAAACGAGTTACTATAGGGGACTTGAACAAAGAAGGCTGATCAGGCAGCCTTAGGAAGGCCGAAAGGGCTGAAAGATAGCCCTTGAGAGTGCCCACAGCAGAGCCCTGCTGGGCAAGAGAAAGAAGGAAGAGAAGAACTTCAGAAAGAGGGGCAGAAATGGGATCCACAGCCTTTGCTGTGCACCATGCCACAAATTTGTTCCACCGGCAGGCGCATACCGTCTTAGTGGAGGGATGCCTGGCTGCCAGAATAACATTACAAACTTCAGGAGGCAAGTCAAATGGCCTCAACTGCCGCCGATCAATCTCCAAGCATGGAGGTGGAGACTGGACAGGTTCGGGTGGAGGACCGTCCCCTGCTGCTGTGACAGAAGGTCCTCCTGAAGAGGCAGACGGATCGGGGGACCGACTGACATGTTGAGTAGCTCGGGATACCAGAACCTTTGAGCCCAGTCCGGAGCCACAAGGATGACCAGGGCCCGGTCGCGCCTGATCTTCTTCAGCACTCTGTGCAGAAGTGGTATAGGCGGAAAGGCGTATAACAGACCGCAACTCCACTCGCGACGAAATGCGTCGCCGAGCGAGTGCCGCCTTGGAAATTCCAATGCGCAGAACTGATGACATTGCGCGTTCTCTTCGGTGGCGAATAGATCTAACCAAGGCTCTCCCCACTGCAGAAAGATGACTTGCGCCATGTCAGAGTTCAGACGCCATTCGTGATCCATCGAGCACCGTCGGCTGAGTTCGTCCGCCCTGACGTTCAGAGATCCTGCCAGGTGGTGAACCACCAGGGTCACGCCCTGATGTTCCAGCCACTGCCAGAGCCTCAGAGCCTCTTGACAGAGGGTCCAGGACCCCACACTGCCCTGTTTGTTGCAGTACCACATGGCGGTGGTGTTGTGCGTGAACACCTGCACCACACTCCCCCGGACAGAGGGGAGGAATGCTTTCAGTGCTAGATGATTCGCCCTCAGGTCCAGAAGGTTGATATGGAGCTGGGACTCCGCCGGAGACCAGAGGCCTCTGATCTCCGCCTCTCCCATGTGGCCTTCCCAGCCCTGGAGGGACGCGTCCGTCACAACTACGTGCTCCGATTGGGGAAGGGAGAGGGATCTGCCGTTGACCCAATCGTGGTCCGTGAGCCACCACTGCAACTGTCTCGCAGTGCCCTCCGAGATCAGGACATGGTCGGACAGGTTGCCCTGATGCTGGGCCCACTGAAACTTCAGGTCCCACTGCAGAGCCCGCATCCGCCACCGGGCGTGATGCACCAGAAGGATGCAGGAAGCCATCAGCCCCAGGAGCCGCAGCGTCAACCTGACTGAAACCCGGGATAACGGCTGGAAGATGGGAATCAAAGCCTGAATATCCCGGACTCGCTGCTAGGGAGGAAAAACCCGAAACTGCGCCGAGTCCAGAACAGCTCCGATGAAGAGGAGCTTTTGGGAGGGGCACAGTTGTGATTTCGGCACGTTGATGGAAAACCCCAGCAGGTGCAGGAGATCCGCCGTAATCTGGAGGTGGTTGACGACTGTTTGGGACGAGCCCGCCTTCAACACCCAGTCGTCGAGGTAGGGGAAGACTGAAACCCCTAACCTGCGCAGATGAGCTGCGACCACCGCTATCACTTTCGTGAACACCCGTGGGGCGCTGGTAAGGCCAAAGGGGAGCACGGTGAACTGAACATGCTCGAGGCCTACCGTGAACCGCAGGTAACTTTTGTGGGCTGGCAGGACAGGGATGTGAAAGTGGGCGCCCTGCAAGTCCAACACCACCATCCATTCTTGCAGGTCTAGGGCAGCCAAGACTTGAGCTAAAGTCAACATTTTGAACTTCTCCTTCCGGAGGAAGCCGTTGACACTCCGTAAGTCCAAGATAGGGCGTAGGCCCCCTTTGCCCTTCTTGGGTACCAGAAAGTAGTGGGAGTAGCAACCACACCCCACTTCTGGTCCAGGAACGCGCTCGATGGCCCCCTTGGCCAAGAGGGCCGTAACTTCCTCCTGCAGAAGTTGCAAGTGGTCCCCCGACACACGGTGGTACTGCGGTGGCATGGCTGGAGGGGTCGACTCGAAGGGGAGGGAGCAGCCCCTTCTGATGATTTGCAGCACCCACCTTTCCGATGTGACTGTGCGCCAGTGGAAGAGGTGATGGCGGACCCTGCCCCCCACTGGCGTCACATGGGCCTGAAAACTCGCACTAGGAAGGTTTTGAGGTGGGTGCTGCTGGTGCGGGCTGGCCTCGCCTTGGACCCCGACCGCCTCCCCGGCGGTTCCCACGGCCGCCACCGCGCTGGACATTCTGCTGCAGCGTGTGGCTGGCGGTCTGTGTGGGGGCGCCCATTTGCTGGCGCGGGGCCGAGAGGCCCAAGGACTTGGCCGTAGCCCTGGAGTCCTTAAAGCGCTCAAGCGCGTGGTCTGCCTGGTCGCCAAACAGGCGACGGCCATCAAACGGCATGTCCAGAAGCGTGGCCTGGACATCGGCCGAAAAATTGGTGCACCGTAGCCAGGCGTGGCGTCTGACTGCCACTGTCGTGGCCATCGCTCTGCCTAGCGTATCGGTGGTATCCAGTCTGCACCGGATAGAGTACCGTGCCGCATCTCGACCCTCCGCTAGGGCTTGGGTGAGTTTAGCCCTGACCTCCTCAGGGCCATGTGGCAGCACGTCCGCAACCGTGTCCCACAGGGTATGGGTGTAGCGGCCCAAGAGGCATGCGGTGTTGACTGACCACAGTCCCAGACTAAGGGACGAGAACACCTTCTTGCCAAACTGTTCAAACCTCTTGGATTCCCTGTCGGGAGGGGCCGACGGGAACGCGGTCTGGGAGTTAGAGGCCTGGATAACCAGGCTCTTGGGGGTAGGATGGGTCGACAGGAAGCTTGGGTCACCCGGAGCCGGGCGGTAGCATCTGGCCACTTTCCTGTCCACAGGCTGTCCTGAGGCGGGCTTGGAGCAGGTACCCAGCAGAACGTCACATAAGGCCTCATTGAACGGCAGCAGAGGCTCGACCGAGCTTGACTGCGGTTTGAGGACCTCGGTGAGGAGATTAGTCCTCACGGCGGCTGAGGGGAACGTAAGGTTTAAGGCCTTAGCCGCCCACATTAGAACTACGCAATAGGCTGCCCCCTCCTCCGTAGCCACGGTTGGAGGGGAGACAAAACCAGTGTCTGGAGAGAGATCTAGGCCGCTGGCTTCCCCAAGCTCCTCTGTCCAGTCCGCTTGGTCCTGACACTCCTGTGTCAGAGGGTCCTCAGACCCCTCCCAGTCCTCTTCGTCACCCAATGCCTGGTAGCCAGGATCAACAATTGGGGCCCGTTCATTAAAGTAGAATGTACCCAAAGCCGTCTCGTACGGCGCCCAACGGGGCCATGTCGACGGCTGAACGGGATTGGCAGAAGAACTGGGGCCAGCGTCAGCCGAAGTCGGCGCCGGGGGTGACACCCTTGGGGCGCCGGGACCAAAGTCGCCGGCGGCGCCGAGGCCAAAGCAGTCTGCGGCATCTGTGCCGAAGCACGCGTCCCGCCAGGCCCCGGAGCCGGACCCACTGGGCCCGAAGGCGCCGTTGAGTCCGGTGGAGAAGAGAGCGACCTCATGGCCATGAGGTACCGCTCGATCTCCTGCGGCGTCGCACCCTGTTCAGGGACCCGAAGGTGTGGGGCAGGATGCGGCGCTAGCAACTGCTGCGGAGCCGCGTGGGTGGGCCACCCAAAACCCCGGCCGCGTCGGGCGAGCGTCGGGGGTGATCGGAGGAGTGATGACGCCGCTCCGACCTCTCATGCCTCTTACCTGAGGAGGAACCAGAAGACCGATGCCGACTTCCGGAGCTGCGAGGGCTCCGTCCCCGCGACCGATCCCTCGACCTCCCATGGGACCGGGACCTTGAATGGCGCGGGGCCGACTGTCGGAGCTCGAGCCGCTTGCGGGACCGCTCCCGCCTAGCCTTCGACGTCAGAGCTCGACAGTCGGAGCAGGAACGGTCCTCGTGGTCGAGGCCTAGGCACTGCAGACACCGGTGATGGGGGTCGGTACTCGACATCAGTCGACTACACTTCGAGCAGGGTTTGAACCCGGGCATCCCTACCGGCACCTGAAGAGTCGAGAGCGACTTGAAGAAGATCAAAAATGATCCAAAAAAAAGTTTCGTTAAAAAGTGACTAAGGGGTAGAGCTTCTCTGGATTTGCGCTAGCTGGCGCGGAAAAAAGAAGAACTGACGTCAGCGCGCATGGACGGCGTCTAAGTACTCCGACGTCATTCCGGCGCCGACGACGGACGCGGAGCCAGAGACGACGCCTGACGACACGCAGGGGTATTGCTACGCAAAAGTTTCCGGATCCAGTCTGACGCCTGGGGATATTCTAAGGTAAGGAATCTAATACTAACGTGTTTCTTTCAGATAGATATATGCTTTGAGTAACTTCCTTCAAGAGCAAAAACAAAATAATCTCTGTCTTAGAATTGTTCAATTTAAGGTAGTTGCTACCCTCTCCAGGACTCAACTTAGTTTTGTACACAAAAGTTCTGGCTGGATATATATATATATGTGACCAAGGCCTCTGGGAGGCTGAAACGTTATGCTGTCCGTTGCAGAAATAAAGTAATTGCTCACGGAAATCTGGGTCTCCTGTTTCTTGGCGGTGCTGCGGCTGGATTGAGCCTGTTACATTGTTTTTGAAACCAGTGTGGATATATATATATATATATATATATATATATATATATATATATATATATATATATATATATATATATATATATATATATATATATATATATATATATATATATATATATATATATATATATATATTCACTGAAAAAACCATAGGTTTCACACCAGTTATAGTTAGGTGGAAATTTTACTCGCATAAAACCATTGAAACTCCCACGTTATAGTTAGTTGGACTCACTATAACTTGCGCGTGGAATGCACTGCTGATGACGTCACATATTACATCACTCATGACATGGTCAGTGACATCACTCACGCGTCGGCGAGAGAAATTATCGGGATGATTTGCCGGTTTCAGACAAATAAATGGTTTATGAAATCCTCTTCTGCGGAGTGTGTCCTTGCTGCAGGGCAACATATGGAAATATATATATATATATATATATATATATATATATATATCACCTACTGGCGGGAGCCAGAAGGTAGTTATAGTTAGAACCTATTTTCCATAGGAAAAGCGTTTTTTGATTTGCCAGTAACTTTGGTTCCGTTTCACAAATCTTTGCGAAAGTTTCAAAAAAGATGGCCCACTCCGGTCAGCTCCTGCCTTGAAAGTTTCGGGGTGATTCGTCAAGCCGGGGCCGGGAAAAAAGGGGGGTCCCAAAATGAGTTTTCCCCATGTTAATTTCGATAGGAAACTTTAGACAAAGCTACAGTCCGAACTGCTGATCGGCATTACACCGAGATTGGCAAAAGGGTAGGTGTTCGTTCAGAAAGAGACCTTTTTTTTTTTTAATGGTGTAAATCCGTTCAGTCGTTGCTGACAATGTAAAAAATAAAACGTTCGATATCTGAGCACCGAGGAGTCGCAACTCCTCCTGGGTACGAGCTTCACTCTGATTGGGTGCCAACACTCCAAACCAGGAAGTGTTGGCAGCCATCTTGTGACTCAGTAACCGAGTCACAAGAAAAGAGCAAAAAAAAGGTGAAAAACAAAAAAAGGGGGCAGGGTAGAAACACCCTGACACCCTAGGCCTGCTCAAGGGGTCGCACAAGGATCCCCAGGACCAAAAAAATATATTTTTTTGAAATTTTGGGCAAATTCGTGTTGGGTGCGCGTAACCGGACATATTCTGTTATTAATCAGGTAGGCACAATAATCCCCCAGTCAACACGGGGGCAATCTATTCCAGCCCCGAATGACGAATTTGGGGAACGCCCCCTCCTTGAGCATCGACAGCTCGGAGTAGGCTTCACCTTCCTCTGTCTGAAACGGCATCCCTGCTGCGGTGCTTGAATTACAGGTCTCTAAGCACAACGTGCATGTTAGGCACGCGTCTTCGCGGGCTTTATCTTTCAAGCCGCCGGGACCTACAATTCTTGCCAGCATCCCATGGGAGCGGCAGTCCTTTACCCTGAGGCCTTCAATTAAGGTAATACGATACCCTCTCTGCCACTCCTGATCGTATAGACAGATAACGAGTTTGTTATGGGGAATTGCTCTAGCATCTTTCAACAGGGGCTCACGATGCTGTTATCTTGCTATGTGAGGCCCCTTGTAGCTGGTCTATTTGCCACGCTCAAATTATGAAAGGTTTTTTAACTAATGTGGAATACTTTTCAGATTCTCTGGCAAGAGGGAAC
Source organism: Lissotriton vulgaris (assembly GCF_964263255.1). Classification (NCBI taxonomy): domain Eukaryota; kingdom Metazoa; phylum Chordata; class Amphibia; order Caudata; family Salamandridae; genus Lissotriton; species Lissotriton vulgaris. The sequence continues at coordinate 924,056,292 of NC_141693.1, read as the reverse complement.
CTCCATTTATTACATTTATTGTATGTTTCAGATAAGAAGCACATTACGATGACTTTTTGAGAATAGAGGGTCAGCCTGCGAAATGAAGATTAACATGCTCTAAAGAATATGGTGTTCCAATGCATATAGTGCAGTGAACACATCCAAGAAACCCAGAAGGCAGGACACAGCGTTGTTCCCAAACAGAGGGTTTTATGTCAAAACCCTAATAAGGCATTTTATGTGCATTAAGATCGAAGCCTACTTGAAATGGAGACAGGCAGTTGTTAGCGTCCAGATTTTTATGATGTTGGGAGACTACTATTTTTTCCAGGATGCAACTAGAACTTGTCAATTAGTAACTGGTGTAGCGTCTGCCAGTACCGTTGAACCCAGATTAGTTTTCTCTGAAAGGGGGGCACACATTTTTTTCAATATGCTTGAGACATGACCATGCTTAAAGATGTGCTTTAACAGATGACATAATGGGGGAAACAATGGAGCAAATTGCCATAATACCGGTGCTGTAGCAGAACCCACTGGCAAATCTGCAAATGTAATTATCTCAGAAGGCAACGTGATTTGCAGAGAAAAAACATGGCTAGGTTATGAGAGATTGGTTGGCACTGGCATTAACCATTTAGTAGTAACAACCAGACCTTCTTTATTTTGATAATTTGCTCCATGAAGAATAAGTTGTTTATCTTAACTAATGTTCTTTCTGCAGATTACTTTACTTACCCACAGGTTCGTCACTCTGTGAATCTCCCCAGGAAACAGACTGGGATCCAGTACCTTTTTTAAAAGATCCACACTGGCAGGTGGTGCCATCAGCCCCTGTCACAACTTCATTCTTCTTCAGGAAACAATGACAAGTAGCCAAGTTAGGCACCACCTCTCCATGCCAATGTTAGTTTATTCATTGGTCTTTTCCCCATCATCACAAGCAGAGTGTGGTGGATGGATCTAACTGAGAACCATACCAACTTCCAAAAATCCACTCCACAGATTTTGGAGGAGGCATAAGATGACAAATCTGCAGTTAAACAGAACCCCCACCCGAAGGACCATTACTGAAGGTAAGCAACTTATTCCTCTGATGGATATATCTGAATGCAAATTTCGCACCTTATGAAACAATACCAAAGCAAGGCCCACTCCATGGAGGTGGACTGAGGAGTGAACTGTACACACTCCTGCAGAACCAAGTGGGCAAAATGATTCTCCCTCTGGATATGAGAACAGATATAGAACTGCATAGTGAAAGTGTGGCTTGATACCCATATGGCTGTGTGGCAGATGTTCAGAGTTATAACCACATCTTAAGGCCTTTACGGGTTTTGGCTATAGTATAAGAGTCTGAGGCAAACGACAATCCATTGCGACAAAGTTCTTTTTTGAACTGCTTTTCTTTTTTTTTGCACTAGTGAAGAGTGGATCATTCACGTAGCACTCCTTAGTCTTATCAATGTAGATAGCATCTCCTCCTCCTTAAAGGGATGTGGAGAAGAGAATAATGCTGGGAATGCTGCCCAACATGAAAGGGTGACACCACAGAAGAACATATGACCAAAGCCTAAGGACCAGCTTCAAAGGGACAAAAGACATGTATAGAGCCTGGGCTGAAAATGCCTGTAGCTCACGAACATGGCATGCAGAAATGACTGCAAGGAGAAATATGGTATTCAGAGTTAGGACCTTCAGAGTTCTCTTATGCAGAAGTTCAAAAGTAGCACACACCAGGAAAGTGAGAGCAAAATTCAGGTCTCACTTTGGCATAACAATGGGGGCAGAAGGAAACATATGTGAAAGCCCCTTTAAAATCACATCACAATGGGTAACCTAAATGAAGAGAGGTGATCAGGTAAATGAAGAAGGATGAGAAAGCTGATTAATATCCTTTCCCAGTGCCCCGAGCAAAGCCCTGCAGGGACAAAGGTAACCTAAGCAAAAGGACATCAGACAAATTGGACTTTTAGGGCCCGATTTACGAAAGTAAAGTGAGGTGACTTTTGGTATTTACTACTCGTAAATGCCGTTTGTGAATACCAAAAGCTGAACTTTACAACTTTCGGTATTCACAAAGGGCATTTACAAGTAGTAAATGCTCTTTGAGAATACCGAACGTCATAAAGTTAGACTTTCGTCTCACTTTACATTTGTGAATCGGGCCCAATGAGAATAAACTTGCTTCCCCTCACATCAGGCAACAGACCAATGCCGGAGTAGATCGACTTTGTACAAGGGCGGTGAGCAGCCAAAACGGTATCCATAGCCTTCAATGGAAGAGCTAAACCACTCCACTTGTTCTTCTTAATCTTCATGAATGGAGGAGTAGGAATAAGAGGTTCAGATGCAGTAATCTACCCTGTTCCTGGGGCAGAAGATCATCCCAAAGACAAATCCAAAGAGGTTGTCAGATGCTGGGGGTCAGCAGTTTAGAGTATCTGACCCTCTTCGTCAAACAATGGGCCACCAGAATCAGATGGGCTCGATCCCACCTGACGTTCTACAGGGATTGAAGCACAGGCAGAGATGCAGTTAGGATACGGAATATCAACAAAGCTGCAATGCATCTCCTAAAGACCCATTAGGAGGAAACTTTAGAGCAGAAAAGATTCAACAAAAGTTTTTGGAGGAAGCAACCAGATCTAACAAAGGAAAAATGTTGAAAGCTGGCTCTTTATGTAGTATGCCAAAAAGAGCAATGCTGTGTAAAGAGTCCAGGCATACTTTATGAGTGGACAGGGGCTTGCTCTAGCAAACCCAAGGTGCTCTATCTAGGGTAGTGTGGTCCAGCAGCCTTAGGCTTATCAGAGAGGAGTGTCAGACATTTGTTGCACACACAGAGTCAATAAATGATGCACAAACTCAAAAAGGAGGTCCACACAAATTTAGAAAAAAACATGTATTTTTATATATATTTTGAAACCAAGAACTTTGTAAATAGGTAATAGGTAATAGGGAAACTTTGTAATTTCCGGAATATAATTTTTACAGTTTTAGCAATGTTAACAAACAAGGCCTAATACTTTCCCATGGAAGAAAGAACATTCAGTGCATATATATACACTTGCTATACGTTTCTGTCGGACCCCTTTCAGTTGTGAGGAGGTAGGAGAACAAGGGCCAAAGTTACACCAGCAGATCGGTCTTATCTGCCATGGTGAGTCCAGGTGCAGAGGTGCTGAATGGGTTGGTAGCCTTGTTCACCACGTGGTAGAAAGGAAGGAGGGGCCACTTGGAAATAGGTAGCAAAGAGGGACCTTATGACAAGTACGGGAGCTCCCAACAGGGGGCTTGGGTCGTGGGGTTGTTGGGGACATGGGGAAACAGTCGGTTTCCCAAGGCCCAGGCCGGGTGACTCGGTTACAGAGTGTTTGTAGCCGGATTGCTCTTGTGCATCATGGCGTTCACTGTTGTTGGTCAGGAAGTCGCAGGGGGACAAAAACAGGAGAGCTGGGCAACTCGCTGTGCTGTCCTCTGCAGTGCTGATGTCACTTTTTGGCTGGTCGTCGGTGTTGTTGTTGGATTCTGGACTGGACTATTCGAAAAGCTTTGGTCGCGGCAAGGATTCGGTACCCCGGGTATTGGAGTAGGAAGGCTCATGGAGGTCCTGCCGTCCTCAAGCTTTGCAAGAAAATGGATCTGACCTCCGTTAGTGCTCTGCCCTTCTCCTGGGTGGCTATAACACATTGGACCCAGTAGACAGCAGCCTCTTTAAACCAGACATTGCAGTCAGTACCTGCAGGCCGGAGGGGAGTGTTTCCTCTACTGCAAGGGAGATGATTGCTGTTGGGCAAATTGCTGGCAACCCTCTGGGGCTTGTGGAGGATGCACAGCTGCAGACTGAGTCATGTCTTTGCAACTGTTCAGTCTTTGTGTGAGAGGCAGGATTTGGTGCCAAAAAACTAGTTACTTACCTTGGGTAACATATTAATAACATAATAATAGCTCTGGCGGCTGTTCTATACGTCATGACAGCTAGTGTATTGTTGTACCATCTGATTATTTCCTGTTTGGGCGCCAGGATACCCGTAGGGTGACAGTTTCGCGTTACAAATAATAAATACAATACAATACAATACTATACAATTATCTGGTAGAAACAATATCTAGCTGCAAATTCCTTACCTTTGAATTTCCCAGTGCAACGTTGGATGGCTTCATTCGGCTTTGCATGATCTTGTCGGCATAGTTAGCATTGGTTATGATGTAGCGGTCACCAATATACACACCACCCAGGGGTGCGGACTTCAGTACTTTTCACTTTTCCATGTCTGAAGTGCAGAGCCATGAAGTGACTGACTTAAGTGTTTGTTATAACGAGGGCCCTGAAAAAGGGAGGAAACCTGGACCTAACAAATGAGTCCGCAGAAAAGGAGGCATGGGTGGATCTGTAAGGAATCTGCAGCTAAATATTGTTTCTACCAGATAATACGTTACCGAAGGTAAGTAACTTGTTCATCTGACAGAGACTTCGAGCTGCGGATTGCTTACCTTTGAATAGATACCCAAGATATACAATCCTGGTGGTTTGCTGCGGACAGATTTCGTACACTAAGAAGTCCTGCAGGACAGAATGGGCAAAATGCCCGTCCCTGTGGACCTGACTGTCCAGGCAGTACTGCTTGGAAAACGTGTGCAAAGATGCCCATGTCGCTGCCTGGCAAATATTCAGGACTGGGACTTCCCGAGCAAATGCCCTGGTGGAATGAGCTCGTAGGCCCTCAGGGAACTGCTCTTCTTTGCCAGGAAGTAGTTAACTTAGGGCCCGATGTAGGTAGGGCGTTACCAATCGGTAACGGCCGAAAATACCGATTTTTGGCCCTTACCGATCGGTAAACAGCCATCCAGATGTAGGGAACTAAAAACAGAAATAATCGGACAGTAAACCGAATCGGAATGAGTACCGAATGGGAAAGAATCCGATACGTACATACCGAAAATCGGATATGGAACGAATCGGAAAAACACCGATTCGGATGCAAATACCGAATCGGCCCATGTACCGAATCGTTAGTGACACCGAATCGGAAAATCACCGATTCGGTCCAATTCCCGATTCGTTAGTGACACCGAATCGGAAAATCACCGATTCGGTCCCATTACCGAATCGTTAGTGACACCGAATCGGAAAATCACCGATTCGGTCCATGTACCGATTTGGTACAAATACCGATTCGGACATGAGCCGAATCGGAAAACATGCCGATTCGTATGAATCTCCGATCGGGAAATTCCCCGATTCCGACAGTTGGGGAGATGTAGGGAGGCACAGAAACACCGAAATCGACTCGAAATCGGTAGAATTCACTCGGTATTTACCATGGATTGCAATCAGGTGGTAACCAACTCCAACCCATATAAACAGTCCCAAAATGCATTGCAACTTGCAGGATGGCAGCTTTCTATGTCATTGCGAGGCGGCTACGGCTACAGCAGGAAGGACAGAGGGAATGGCTAAGAAATGAACAGGTCTACAGACAGAGGATAACCCTGTTCATGCTCACTGAGGCTGAGATCCTACAGAGATACAGGCTGGACTCTGACACCATACTTGAGCTCATCAGGGACCTTAAGCCATACTTGGACCACCACACCCCAAGGGCACACGCCATCCCTGCGCACGTCCAGGTGCTATGCAGCCTACACCTGGTAGCGTCTGGCAGCTATCAAAGTGGAGTAGCAGCAGCAGGAGGGGTGAGCCAGAGCAGCCTGTCAAGGTTCTTCCACATATTCCTTGACGCCATGATAGACAGGATGGACCAATACATCTCTTTCCCTGCAACCCACGCAGAACTGCTACAAACTAAAGCTGACTTCTACCAGATGGCACAATTTCCCCAAATCATCGGTTGCATAGATGGCACACACATTCCGATTTGCCCACCAGCGGACACCGAATACATATACCGCACTCGGAAATCTACACACACCATCAACGTGCAGGTGATCTGCAATGCCAAGTGCACCATCACAGACCTGGTAGCAAAATTTCCGGGGAGTACCCATGACTCCTATACATTCCAACAGAGCGGCATATATGCACGGCTGATGGCAGGCGAATTTGGAGAAGGATACCTCCTAGGTGAGACACATCATCAGACCCCCATAACACATAGTAGGTAGGTGGAATACATGTATGCATGTGTCTAATGTGACCCCTTTCTCTTCCAGGCGACAGTGCATATGCCCTCCGCTCATTCATACTCACCCCCTACCTCAACCCCTCCACACCCAGCCAAAGGAGGTATAACCGGGCCCACATACGCACAAGGAATGTTGTTGAACGGACCTTTGGCATCTGGAAAAGTAGATTCAGATGCCTGCACAAGAGTGGAGGTGCAAGGCAGTATACCCCCATCACCTGCTGCAAGATCATAGCTGTATGTGCAATGTTACACAACCTTGCGGTCAAGAAGGGCACTGAGGTGGAGTTGTCTGACTACGAGGACTATGACGACGACGAAGCTGTGCCACTGACACAGCCAGCTGGGGTGTGTACGCCAAGTGATGGCAGATACAGACGTGAGGAGATCACTGAGAACTATTTCTGACTGAGTACAGATGCAAAGACAGCTAAATGTTGCTTGGAAAAAAATAAATTTTAATAGTGATGCACCACAGTTACAGCACTGATGTGCATCAAAAAATGGAGATTGTAAAGTCAAATAAAGTCCAGGGTTCTGGTTTGCTCATCCCCCCTTGCCAGGCTATTTTTTGGCCCGCTTGCCAGACCCACTGGGGTGTCCCTCGGCCCCCTCCGAATGCCCAGCAGCATCAGCGGATCGCCTGGTGCTCCTCCGTGGCTCTGATGCAGCGCTGGCCGGGCTGCTGCGGCTGCTGCTGTCTCCAGCATCACCCAGGTCCAGGGCAGGATTGGAGGCGGTGTTTGATATTATCATGGCCTCCATGGCCGTGGTGATCCTGGCCATCCCCCTAGTCAGCTCAGCCGTATGCTGACTGAGCACAGATTCTTGATTGGAGCTGCGATGGCACAGTTGTGCGGTTGCCGCTGCAAGGCGGGCCATGGCCCGGTTGAGCACCCGGGCATCCCTCCTGCGCGCAACCTCATGCTCCTCCTGTCTGGCAGATGAGTGGGTGATGGCAGTGGTCAGCCTGCATAACCCTGCTGCCACCTCCTTGTTGCTGTCCACAACAGCCTGGAAACCCTTCACCAACTCCCCCATCTGCATGTTGTGCTGCAGGAGCTGGCGTTGGCAGGCCATGGTGGATCTGGCCTGTTGGCGCTGGATTTTAACCATCTGTCCCTCCAGGCCCAGGAACACACTGCCCTCCCGTGCTGGTGCAGCAGTGGTGGTGGTGGCACGGCGTCGGGCACTGCTGCTTCCGGCCTGCTGAGTGGGCTGGGGTGCCACTGGTGGGGGTGTGGTGCTGGCCGGTCCCTGAGCCCCTGCTCCCAGGACTGGTTGGACAGGTGGCAAGGCCACGATTGTGGCAGGAGCTGGTGTAGGCGGAATGGTCTGCCTTGTAGGGGAGTTGTCTGGTGAGAATTGCAAGGGGGGTGTGCTGCCCAGTACTGGGGAGTGCACTGCTTGGAAGTCAATGACCAGGACTCCCTCCATTCCTAGCCCTGGGGTGTCTCCTTCCTCATCCTCATCCTCCTCCTGGCCAGCCTGGCTGGTGCTCGGCCCTGCGACTGCAGTGTTGGACGTTGCAGCTCCCTCTGCTGTCACAGTAGTTCCGCCTGATGGGGCCCCTAGGTACAAAGAAGCATTTGTAAACTGAGTGCCGATGTATTACAGTCAGTACAATTATGGCATTCCACATGTCCTTGCATCTCCTTACACCGTGTCACCCTGTTTTCTGTCTTGTGATTCTGCACTGACATATTTGGCTAACTTCTGCTGACTACATGTACCATGATGCTTGTCTCTTGTATGTTGGTGACAGTACAGTGCTGGTGTTTGTCTATGCATTGTGTCTAATGGGGAGGTGTCTGGTAGGGTGTGTCATGATGTGCATGCTTCTTACCTGTAGCTGTGGCTCTCGCAGAGCTGTCCAGGGTCCCGATTCCTACGATACTCTCCCTCTCGATGGTGCTGGAGACAATTTCCTCCAGATCGGTGAGGGGTGGCGCCGGGTTCTGGCCTCCTCCAGTGTGTCCAGCCTGCCTTTGAATGTCAGCCAGCTTCCTCTTTGTGAGGCTGCGGATGTCGTAAAACCTTTTTTTCAGTTCCTCGATGGACCTGGGGGTGACACCCGCAGCATTCACCTTCTGGGCGATGTCGGCCCAGATTCTCCTCTTGGTGCTGTCTGGCACGTTGAGGGACAGCTTGCCAAACAGCTGGCGGTGCACCCTCACCACCTCCTCAACCAGCACCTGAAGTTCGGTGGTGGTGAACTTGGGCTTCCTCTTCTGGGAGGACTTCTGGCTTCCAGACTGATCTGCCATTTTCTCCTGTTCAGTTTGCAACCTCCTTCTCCAACTGCTGCTAAGTGTGTGTTGGGCTCAGGCAGGCTTTCCAGATACTTCTAGAAACTTCTTAATTAGCTGCACCTGCCAGGGTTGCCACTCCCTGTTTGGGTGGGGGAGGGGGAGCCACCTCATTGGCTGAATCGCCTATTGCCGAATCGGCTTTTACCGAATCGGTAATATCCGAATCGGTAAAATCCGATTCGGTATTATCCGATTCGGTAAAAGCCGAATCGGTTCTTTCAATGCATTCCTATGGGCTTTTTCGCCATGGGTCTATGATTGCCGAATCGGCTTTTCCCTAATCGGTATTCGCCGATTCGGGAATATCCGATTCGGTGGTAGACGAATCGGTGATTTCGGATTCGTTGTTGGCCGAATCGGTACTTTCCGATTCGGACCGAGCAGAGTCGGAACGTACCGATTCTCATTACCGATGCCGACCGAATCGGTATTCATTCGGTATTTTTTTCCTACATCTCGTTTTCCGATTTCAGAATACCGATTCGGCCCGCCTCGGTATTTTGAAATCGGAAAATCGCGTTTACCTACATCGGGCCCTAAGTCTCTAAAGATTTTTGCTTTGATCATTATTTTTATTCTTGAGAAACTGTTGATTAATTTGTACTGACATTTGACTCACCAAATATTACATAGATAAAGGTTTTGAAACTTTTCCCGAGTCTGTGGTTATTCCATGAACATAAATTAAATTGCTTGAGTTATACCTATTATTCTAAGTGGTAAGTGGTAAGTTATGGTGTAAAGGTATAAGTTTATCTAAGATAAAATAATTCCTGATTGGCAGCAGCAAAATTTAGATTACCGTCTTATGGTTTGTGCAAGTTTATGGGCCCAGGTGAGTATTGTTGTGATATGAGTAAACCAAGCTGGTAATCTCGCGCCATCACCATATGAGTTAAGATTGATTCTGAAAACTCTGTGGCATTTTAGTTTGTAATATTTTCTTTTTTACTGTGTTTGCTTTACTCCCCTGGTAATTAGAATGTATGTTTTTTGAAAACACAATATGTTGATGTATTTTTTTGCTGTTTTTGCCGACTTTGCAAAAACAAACTAAAAAAAGGAATGTTGAGCAAAAGAATGATGGATTTAACCCAGATCTCTTCACTGGGGGGTTAATGTTTAATTTGCTCTGCATTCTGTCCATCATCTGTGTGTCTCATGAAAGGCAAACGCTATCAGTGGAAAGTCTGCAGAAATAAAAATGCCTTCTCCTGAAATATGCATGCATTTAAATCATGAACAAGATTTAAAAACAAACATTTCAGGAGATGGCTTTTTTATTTCTCCAGACTTTCTACTGACAGCCATGATCTTTACCTTCCATGAGGCACATTTCAAAACATCCACTTCGATCTCTCTTTCAGATAAGGAACAGGATCTCTAATCATCATATTTTAATGCAGAGTCTGACCCAGCTGGACCTTCTTTAGCTCCCACGTACCCCACAAAGAGTCGGACGTTCACCAGGAATTCTTTTGCGCTATCAAGGTAGAGTGAAGAATGCTCTTTTGCTTCCAGACGGTGGATATGCTCATTTTCCTTTGAGGGATGGTGGGAGCAAAAAAGGTGGCAAGAGTGACTGATTGACTCAGATGGATGGTCATCACTTTTAGAGAGAATGAAGCCTGGGTGCGGGGCACCACCTTATGTACAACAGTGATCATGTAGGGAGGCTTGCATGACAATGCCTGCCAATTACTCACCCTCTAGGCAGATGATACTGCCACCAGAAAAGCTGTCTTGATGGTAAGCAGCCGGAGGGGACAATTATGCAAAGGCTCAAAAGGAGTACATATAAGAAATGTGAGAACCAAATTAAGCTCCCACTGTGGCATGACAAAGGGCGTGGGTGGAAACATATGTACAAACCCTTTTCAGAATCTATTTACAATAGGAGATTTAAACAAGGAGGGTTGGCCCGACAGCCGCAAGAAAGTGGACAGAGCAGAAAGATTACCCTTGAGAGTACCCAACGCAGAGCCCTGCTGGGCAAGGGTAAAAATGAAAAGAAGGATAGAAGATAAAGAAACAGTAAGATGGTCAATGGACCTTTCTGTTCAATATTTTACAAATTGTTGCCAACTGCAGGCATACACTGACTTAGTGGAGGGCCACCTGGCTGACAAATTAACATTACATACTTCGGGAGTAAGGTCGAAAGCTATCCACTGTCACAACTCAATCTCCATGCATTGAGGCAATGAGTTGACAGGTTCAGGTGGTGCACCCTCGCCTGCTACTGCAACAGAAGATCCTCCCAAAGGGACAGCCTGATCAGAGGATTGATGCTCATTTGAAGGAGATCGGGATACCAAACTCTCAGAGCCCAGTCCGGGACCACAAAAATGACTTGGGCCCGGTCGCTCTTTATCTCCTTCAGAACTCTGGGGAAAAGTGGTATGGGCAGAAAGGCATACAGGAAACCTGAACTCCAGGCGCGATAAACGCATTGCTGAGCGATAGCTGCTTTGGAAACTCCAGCATGCAAAACTGCTGACATTTTGCGCTCTCTTCAGAGGCGAACAGATCTTACCATGGTTCTCCCCACTGCTGAAGGAGACCATGCATCACCTCTGAATGGAGATGCTATTTGTGATCCGCTAGGCATCGACAGCTGAGTTTGTCTGCCTTGGCATTCAGAGAATTTGGCAGGTGTTGAACCACCAGGGTTATGACCCTCAGTTCCAGCCATGTCCATAGACACAGGGCCTCTTGACAAAGTGTCATTGACCCCACCCCGCCCTGCTTGTTACAGTAGCTCATGGTGTAGTCTGTGAACACCTCCTCTAACTTCCCTTTGACAGAAGGAAGAAATGCTTTAAATGCTAACCAGATCACCAAAAGCTCCAATAAATTGATGAGCAGCCCTGACTCCGCTGGAAACCAGTGTACCCTGATCTCCACCTGTACCAGATGGTTGCCCCATCCCAGGTGTGACACATCTGTCACTACTGTGAGATCTGGCTGGAGAAGGGACAGGGGTGTGCCCCAAAACCAATCATGGTTCATCAACCACCACTGCAGGTCTTTTGCAGTTCCTTCTGAAATCTGGACCATGTCGGAGAGATTCCACCCTATTCCCCTATCAAAACACAACCCGCTACAGAACTAAAAAAGCAAAATAAAAAAAAAAGTAATTAATAACTACTAAAAATTGAACACATATATTGAAAATACAAGCAATTCTTATACAAAAAAAATACAACACATACATATATAATATATACTAAAATACATAACATTAATAAACAAACAATATTTTGAACTATATTTTTGTAAACCATATTAAACTATTTTTAAAATTGATATTACTTACCTTTAGTCGATATTCTTGACCACGATATTCTTGCTGTCGATATTTCTGAACTACAATATTTGCAACTCGATATTTGTGATTCGCTATTCTGTTGCTACACCTAGGGGCCTGTTAGGATGGCGGGCGGACTTTCGTCCGCCTGTCACCCTAGAGGTGCTGGGACCGGCCGCCAGTGATGCGGCGGTCAGGGCACCAGAGATTAGGATGCCACCGTGGCATCCTCCATTCCCAGCATTGTGACGGGCGGTGCTCACAGCACCACCCGCCACAATGCTGGGAATGCACTGTGTGCATTGTCATGAACAAGGTGAAAGGCACTGCGAGGTGCCTGCCATCATGTTCATGACAATGCAGGGGGGTACCATAGGTACCCCCCCCCCCCATGTGCACCCCGGCCCCAACCCCCAATACTCTGGGGGCCCGCAACGGGTCCCCAAAAGCAAAATCCTCATACCTTTCCATGGCGGCAACGCAAGGCTGATTCCCGCTCCCATGCTAATATGGATGGCGGTGTCTTGCCTACACTGCCACCATAAATAGGCCCTTCTCTGCCCGTGCAACCGACAAAAAACCGGCGGATGGTGTTTCCGTCCACCAGGGTCCCCTCCGCCATACTAATATGGCGGGGGAAATGGGTGGCGGGCGGGGTAGGATGTAGGGCAGATCGCCACTGCCATGCAGGCGGTGGCTATCCGCCCTACATCCTAATAGACCCCTAAGTGCGTAAAGAGGCCTTGTACATGATGTTCGAGGCATCGTGATAATGTTGTGAGAAGCTAGATGTATAAACAAATTTGTTTCACAGAAAATAATCCAACATTGTCCTGCATGCAAATACATATAAAAATTCACAGCAGAAATGTTATTGTGAAAAAGAGGAAATGTAAGAAATGATTCGCTTTGCTACCTGGGCCTTACCTGGGAATATAACAGCAAGTTAATAGAGAAACCTGATGATCTCAACACATTGGCGGTCACATGGAGGTGGCCTACACCTTCAGTAGCCAGTCATTGAGTTAAGGGAAGACTGATTTATCCAACCTGCACACATAAGCTGCAACCACAACCTTTGAGTATACCCGAGGGGCACTGGTAAGTCCAAAGGGTAGCACAGAGAACTGAAATTGCAGGCAATGCCTGTGGGATTGCAGGAAGGAAATGTAGAAGAATGCGTCCTGCAAGTCCAGTGCTACCTTCAAGCTCCTGTATCAAGAGCAGACAGGACCTAGGCAAGGGTGATCATTCTGAATCGAAGTTCAGAGGCGAAGATCTAGGATGGAATGAAGGCTTCCATCCATTTTCCGCACCAGAAAATAACGAGTTTAGCAACCTATTCTGATCTTGGACGCTGGCCCCATCTGTAGTGCTCCCTTGGCCAAGAGACCCTGGAGAGTCAAAATAGCCTGAACGTCTCAGCGAAGTATGGAGAAGTGGTCCTCTGGGAGGTGTTGCTTTGCAGGTGGCATGTCTGGGGGATAGAACTGAAAGGGTAGGGCATATCTATGTTCCATGAGATGGAGAACCCATTGGTTTGACGTAGGTTTGACGTTGGTTTGAGGGAGATAGATGAACAGTGACTACAATTTCTACCAGGTGATGATGTGCTGTCAAGAACAAACTAAAGTGATTCTGTGACAGCTGTGGGGGTAGGGGTTAGATTTTGGGTAGTGCATAGCTCCAGGGGATCTGAATGTGGTCAGCCAGCTTTTGAGCCTCACCATTAAAAGAGCTAAAAAGCCTCTTTCTGCTGAGGCCCGTATTGGGATTGCCTCTGCTGATATCTCCTACGGAAGCCTCAAAAGGGAAACTGCCAAATAGGCTGAGCAAGGCCCAGACAGTGAGTAGTGGTCTTGCTCTCTTTAAATTTCTGAAGCTGAGGCACCCAATACCAACATTATGATAGCCATCTGTTTGCAAAACAGGTTGTATGGTTTGAATCCTGACAATGTAAGTGACAGAATGCAGACCCGGTACATTTTCATACTTAATCTCGTAGACAATTTTTTCAAAATGCTCAGAGGCATGAATTTAGGTATGCAGCTCCTGGTGCAAGCTCTGCTCTGGGCCCACATATAAACCCTGTCATTTTCAAGAAGGCTGTCCTGCATGCAGTCAAAAACATTTTTAGAGGAAAATCTTTGGTAACGAAAGCGAAAAAAGGAAGGAGTGGAGCTATGGATCTGCATAAAGGGTGGGAGAAAGAGGAACTGACTTCAGTGAATTTGTGTAGCATCTGAATACAGGTCTGGCTTGTCATGCCCGGAGGTGGGACAGTGACAACAGAGGCCAATGGCACCAAAGGCCAGCACTCAGGAGCGGTTGCAAGTCTTTCCATACACAGTCTGCCACCTGGGAAGATACGAAAGGTGAGGAAATTGAAAGTATCCATCAGATAAAGACTAAGGGTGTCATTAAGATCGCGGGGCGGATCGCCACAGCCGGCCAGGCGGTGGCGATCCGCCTGCGGCGGTGGCGATTCGACGCTATCACAAGCCCATTTACCCACAGCCAAATTAGCGTTTCGGTGGGTAAAGCAGTGAACGGAAAGTCCATCTGCCGCTTTTCCACTGGTCGGATTGCAGGCCGAGTGGGACAGGCACACAATATGGTGGGGGTGCATTGCAGGCACCGCCATCCATATTATGATGTATACAGTGCATATGCTTTTCCATGGCGGAGACTCTGCCATGGAAAGACATACAGTAAATGGCTTTGGAGGCCCGTTGCGGGCCCCCGGGGGTTGGGGGGGGGGGGGGTAGATGCACTTGGCATGCACAAGGTTCCTGTCACGTTGTGTATGCCAATTCACAACATGCAACTTTTACATTGCGGCGGGTGCTGCGGGATGTGACCGCCAGGGTGGCGGTCGCATCCTAATTGGCCCCACAGGATCGCCGCACCTCTGGCGGTCGGTCCAGCTTTCCGTTACAGTGGTGGGCGGATCGTAATGGAGCCCCAAATTATTTGTAGAGACTGTATGAGGGGACAATGGGAACAAAGTGAGTTAGTATATCACTGGATACCAATTTAATATGGACTTGATTGACTTTTGGCTTTGGCTATGGATAGGGCCCAAACGTGTTTCTTACATTTCCTTCTGGCTGCTTTGTAGGCTTTCACAGATTGAAAGTACTGTAATGTCTCTCTTGCTGTTGATGCTTATTCCACCTCTTCTCAATTCAGCCCACTTTCATATGTTTTAGGTCAAGATTGAACCAAGAGTACAGGGTACCATGGGTCTAGCAGTATTTGTTGAGTGTGAGAAGAAATTATTCCTGGTAGTCGTGAAAATGGAGAGCATGGTACTACAAGATACTTCAAGGTAAGTTAAGGATTAGCCCAAGAACATTTTAATACAGGCACTTTATAAGTAGAACTGACGGGTGTGGGTAACTAGCAGTTAAAAATTATATTATTGTCCCTTTCTAAACTCCAAAGAAAACAGCATTCTAATATGAAATTGATGTAAAATATTTTTGGAGTGACCTATAAAAAGAGTAAACCTTTCCACACCGGTTATGAGAAATACTCTGTTTTAGATCGGTCAGCCTTAGGGTGATCTTCACCCCAACATTTTGCCTTCTACTCTCCTGTTTTGCTGAATTTGCTTGGGTTGGTCTTTAGACTCTGTGCACTTTACCACTGCTGACCAGTGCTAAAGTGCTTGTGCTCACTCCCTACAACATGGTAAAATTAGCTTACACCTAAATGGCTTATTTAATTGAATTAAACCCCAAACTGATTTTGTAAAATAAGTCTGTACCCAAGCCTAAAACGCCTTTTTTAATAAGTATAACTCATCTCTAGAGCAAGCCCTAGGCAGCCCATAGGGCAAGTGTTATATTCCCTTTAGGTACCCTATATAGGTGTAGCTAGCATTGCAACCTTTCACCTATATTCTTCCCTACATTACATACATAACAGTTCTTAGGGACTGACCTTTTACCTAAATACAACACTGCATTCAGAATGCAGGTTTTTCCCTAGTTTGAATCTCATACATTATGCGTAAGGTTACTTGGAAGCACAGCAGGACTACCCTCTCCTGTATAATATTTCTGTATACAGTTGAGGCCCAACGTCAGCCTCTAGGCCGACACGGGATCACAGCAAGGTAGGACCCCAGAGGACACATGTGGGTATATATACAACACATCTTGCTTTAAAAAGACAGAGGAGACAGTGACTTCACGGCTGACACCCTGACCAGAGACACAGAGGTTCCTGCATGCAGACACTCCATCTCGCAGTGGTCTAACATCCCTCGCGGAGAGTCCAACTCGAGACCAGGAGAGGGTACCATATTCTCTCATTCTCAGGTAATGGGGTTGACTAGATCCTAGAGTGATTCTTGGCATAACACCTACACAGATGCTAGGTACATTTCGGTACATCCAGTTAGGGAGGCATCGTAGGAGTACACATTTTTTATCATGTATTCTATGTACTTGTATATATTAATGATTACTGCAAAATGGTATCATCCCTTTACTTTCATAGTACTGCTAATCATATCTCTCTGCTACTGTCGAATAGTTTACAGCTCATCTATTCTACACTAGATTAACAACTGTTTAATAAATACTTATTGACAAACGCTCAGTATGTTTATTCTGTGTATCTCTGAGACTAACTAAGTGAGCACGAGTGACAGAGCGAAATATAGTATATTGTTTCCACGATTATGAGGGATCAGGGTTGTCATGTTCTGAGGTTACCAAAACTATTCTCTCCCCGATAAGAGGAGATTCTAGTGGCACTGTGAGCTAGCTGCTACATACAGGGTAACGTATCCGTTGGGGGTGCACGGAATCAGTTTGCCACCAATCCCACAGTTTATGTTATCCAAAAGCGCAGATCCTGTATAGGTTTTATAGGAACTACACAACACAGGGTGCGTCGTATTTAAAAAGGTGGACATGTATTTTTAACGTTTAGATGTCCTGGTAGTGAAAAACTCACAAATTCGCTTTTTACTACCTCTCCCATATGATAACATTGGGCTACCTTACTACATTTAATAGGTGATAACGTTTGTTTGCGAGCACGAGGAAAGGTCATGTTTGGTGTCAAATGAATCGTAATTTGAATTCCTTGTTTATGGAAAAGTCAGATTTTAAGTCACAATACTGAAACTGCCCCTCCTAGAAGTTGGTATTTTCTTGTCCAAACAATTTGGTGCATGCAGCATGTTTCCTTGGTCACATGACTATGTGTAGTTTGCCTTTGTTGCTTCCTCCCAGACATTCATAAAATAGAAGGATTGGGTTTTGGCAGGATGGGCAAACCTGACAGGATGAGAGGAGGTGGAGCTATGCACAGCCCTACATGCACTTCAAAGCAGCTGCTTCAGCTGTCACACAAATAAATTCATACTAGCCCTTTGAACCCCCAAACATCCTGGGACTGGGTAGGGAGGTAGGATATTTCAGACCCTTCTGTGGGGGGGAAAACTCCAGATGTGTCTTCCACTTCAAACCAGGTATCAAATTCATTTTCATTCACTTCTGGACCTGAGGAGGACTGTCAGAGGACTGGCCGGCTGACTGTGGCCTGTCCTGTGCCCTCAGAGGACTTCCCTGCTGGTTATGACCAGGTTCTCTGCTTGAACCCAAGACTTCCAGGGTACCCCCAAAGGCTAGTTGCCTGACATCCTGATCAGAGCCCCAGAGACAGAAAAGGCTCAAACCATCTTGAACCCACACCTGGACCCAGGATGACTGAGTCCTGGCCCTCCAAAAGGTGCCTCTCCAGTCCTGGACCTTTGGACATGGTGCTAAAGGTACCCAGACAGCCCAGGTCCAGTGGCTTGATTAAGACGACGACTCCTCGGATACTGCTGACTGCCTTGACCACACAATATGAGAAGTCCAAAATGAATATTTAAATTGACAATCCATTTGTGGACCACCGTCTACATCCAGTTTGATGTTCGATACACAAATAAACCTGATGGCCTAAGCCACAGTGCACTATCTCTAGGAAGACCACATTGAGAAATCAGTTAAAGGCAGTCTCTTGATACAACTATGCACTATATACACGTATGGTGTAGTTCTCCTTTCAAAGACTTTGTTACTTTTTTGGTACATACAATGGTGCAAAATAATTTTTATTTAAAGTATATTCTGCATGTAAATGGGAGAATTTGATTCATGAGGTTCTCAGAAGGAGGTATCTATATATATATATATAAGTATATAAATGTATGAAAAAATGCTAAATACGTCTACTAACAATTGAAGTGCTATTGTTGATGGAAAGTGTTTGGTAGATCTGTCCCGCTATAGCTCTTTTCCTCTTTAGTCAAGGTGCATCGTCTGTCGGCTTGACTTCCTGGTATGCTATGTTCTTCCATCTTGCTCAGCAGCTTCCTGCAGAAAAGTTATCTGGCCTTGTGGAGCTCTCGTCAGCTACAGCCAGTGGATGCATGAAGTTGGAGTGCTGCGGGCGGTGAGGCAGGAGAGGGGCAGGGTGGGGTGGGTATTGGAGTCGGACATACGACTTCCATGAGTAAAGCAAGTAAATAAATAAATACAACTATGTACATTGCGCTTGCTGCATCGCCTAGTTAGCGATGCAGATTGCGCAAGGTAAATAGTTGTATTTATTTATTTACTTGCTTTACTCGTAGACATTGTATGTCCAACGCCACTACTCTTGCACCTTGCCCCTACCCCGCCCCACCCCACCGCACCCCCACTGCAAGCCACCACTGGCTACAGCCTGAACCTTTAACCCGCTAGAGATTTGCGATTTATAAAACATGAAGAAATCTTCACTGCAACTTCGTGCATAGCTGGCCATTGCCTCCTCTCTGGACTCCACCTGTTGCCTTGCCCCGTTAAACTTTAAACTTTATTTTCTTAAGAAATGTTTCGCAAAATTTCTTCTAAGTCTGAAGATAAGCAGAGGCGGGAGACCAATCCACTTTGTGTATCCAAACTATGCTCCATCACAGTCGGCCATAAATTTCGACTTAGCCCTAGCCTTGCATGACTGTCCACAGTTAGCTCTTTGATCTTTAAATTTTATTTTTCACTTTAAACTTTAAAAATTCATAACTCCAGTTCTACTGATTAGATTTTTGTCATTTTGGAGTAAAAAGGCGATTCCTTCTTTAGGAAACAGGGTGGGGATGAGTAGATTGGTTTTGAAGGGGGTTTGAAGGGTATTTTAGGGAGGGAGTAGGGTGTAAAAAAAGGAAAAGTCAAAAAGAAGATTTGCAGGTTTTTTTTTTTTTGGTAGAGGGAAGGCAGCGGTTATCAGTTTTGGAGGATGGTAATTCAATTAAACTAGTATGGCATTGATTAAGTGTCTATCTTGGAATGTATCGGGACTGAATAGTGGGCCTAAAAGACAACTAGTGCGAGAGAAGCTTAGGACATATAAACCTCATTTAGTCCTTTTAACAGAAACTCATTTACCATTCAAGGATAGGGGCTTTCTCTAACAGCTGGGATTTCAGGATGTAATATGTACTTCACAAAATGTATCAACCAGAGGGGCTATTATCTTAGTGTCTAAAACTTTAGACTGTCAAGTTCATAAGGTATTAGCAGATCAAAGAGGGAGGTGGGGTATTGCTTAAATTGAGATCAATACTCTGAGATATGTTTTTTGTGTTGTATGTGTTCCCAATGTTGATGATCCGACAATATTTGACGAAATCTGCTTAGAATTAGTGGGGTGGCAGGGGATGGTGGTTTTGATGGGTGATTTTAATTGCGTTATTAACTATGGCATGGACTCTAAAAGCTGGCAATCTGCCCTAAGAATGACGAAAGTGAGAGCTTCTATCTTAGAACATGGGCGATTACAGTTTTGCAGGATGTATGGCGTGTTCTGTATCCAACTACTCCAGGATATACCTACCTGTCTGCGCCATACCGGCAGTACTCTAGGATTGACATGGATAGGGCCTCAGAGGCTATTTTGGTAGGGGCAGACATGGAGATCTGTCCTAAGGTCACTTCTGACCATAACCCCATAATCTTTTGTTTTTGGGCTAACCATACTCCTAAAGCAGCTCGTTTATTTACCTTTTCATGATATTTGGTTACAGGTTCCGAGTTGTTTCCTTTTATTTCGCAAAAAAAATCAGAATATTTGATCGACAATATAGGGTCTGCCCCGCTGTGGGTCGTATGGTATGCTATGAAAGCATTTATTAGGGGAGTTACTCAGCAGTTTGTTCATCAACAGAATAGGGAGCAGGAGAGACAAACTTAAGAGGCTTATCAAAAGCTTATTAACTGTGATCTTCAACATGCGGAGGCTGTTTGTCTACAAAACCTAGACCAAGATTCTCTATATGTTTCCCTTTTAGAGCAGAGGGCAACTATAAATAGGGTTTTAAAGGAAAAAGTAGCAGCCTGCTTTGTTAACAGCCGTGACAAGCTGAGCTCGTCATAACTGCCGAGGAACGCCCACGCTGGGCTAATTCCCCGCCTGTGGGGGGGCGTTCTACAGGACTGGGCGGAGTCGTTACGAGCTCAGCTCGTCATGAGCACTGCTCCACTGTGCCGCATGACGAGCTGGGCTTGTCACGAGCAACGCGGTGCCGTGTGCGGCCCCTCCCCCCCGCACCGCTGGGGAATTAGCCCCGCGTGAAAGGGGTTAAGCATAAGTCATTACAATATGAATATAGGGATAGGATAGGGAAAGTTTTAGCTCATCAATTTATGGACAACCATCTTAAAACTAAGATTAAGGCTATTAAGGGAGAGGGAAGCACTATTTATAGATTCCCCCAAGAGATAGCAAACAAGTTCTCTATTTTTTATCAACAAGTTTATTCCCCTGATTCATCACAAGATTTAACTGATATGCAAAACTACTTACAAGATAGCAATCTGCCGACCCTGACAGAGGAAGACTCTCTCGAACTAGAACCGGAGATTTTGGTTGAGGAGATATCTGAAGCGATTGCGAGGGCTATCATCCGGGAAGGCGACTAAGGAGGATGCTCTCCCAGTGGAGCTCTATAAGAGCTGTAAAAGTCTTTTGGCCCCGGTGCTGGGGGATGTAATCTCTCAAGTTGGGACCAGTGGACGGGTTCCAGATTCATGGAACATGGCCAATATACATATTTTTTTAAAGAAAGATAAAGTCCCAGTGGAACGGGCTTCGACCACCCGATTTCCTTAATAAATGCAGACGCATAGGTGTTTGCTAAAGTATCGGCCACCCGGCTAGCTCCAATGATGGCCAGCCTGGTTTCTCCCCAGCAACATGGGTTTATTCATGGGAGAGATACTACAGCCCATGTTAAAACGGCAATAGCAGCTTTTGATGTTGCAGGGAAGCTAAAAACTGAACTGGGCGTGGTGCTATTGGATGCAGAAAAGGCAGTTGACCGAGTGGCCTGGGAATATCTTTGGGCAACACTCACTGCATCTGGGTTTAAGGAAAATGTTCAGAAATTGGTTAGGGCTTTGTATCACAACCCGATGGCTAGGCTACCGTATTTAAATGTTAAAACTATTCCCATTCCTATTCAACGCGGTACGAGGCAGGGCTGTCTCCTTTCTCCTCTTTTATGTGCTCTTTATATAGAGCCATTCATTAGGGCACTGTTGAGCAATAATTTGATCTGCCCACTGATCATTGGACAGCGTCCTCTGAAACTCACGGCAGATGCCAATGATATAGCTATTTTTACGGAAAAACCAAGGGGGGCTATAGAAAATATGAATAGAGAGGCTAAGCAGTTTCGATGCTTCTCCGGCTACAAACTGAATAGTAACAAAACCCAAGTTCTTCTTAATTTTCGTCCAGAAGCCCCGATTAATGGGGCGTGTCCGAGGGCTACATATCTTGTGGTACAAATTTCGTCTAAAATTGAGCTTATATTTTCATTAAATTATACATCTTTATTAGCCACAGTTACTAAACAATTGAAGCAGTGGCATAAGCTTCCTTTAAGCATCTTAGGTAGATGTAATGTTATAAAAATGAAAATACTTCCCAAGTTTCGTTATCTTATTAGGTCCATCCTGCTACGTATTCCTAATAGGTTTTTTAAGAAGCTAGATGGGGTTTTGAGTAGCTTTATTTGGGGTTATAAGAAGGCAAGGCGCGCTATTGGGGAGATGAAGCTTCCTTATAATCAGGGTGGATTAGACCTCCAGGATTTTAAACTTTATTTTTGGTCCGCTTTTGTTGGTCGTCTATGCAGTCTTTTGAATTCCGAGCAAATTGATTTTTGGCACTGGCACCTTCTTGGAGGAGAGAGCCAGTTGTTCCTATATCGAATTAATGACTCTAACTATTATAAACGTGTACGGTTCAAGACGATTAGAGACTGTGCATATATTTGGCAGAGCATTAAAACCAGACTTCCTTTATCTCTCGTACACAGTAGACTTCATCTTTGGGGTAACCCTATGCTACCCAGAATATTTCAGGATAGTACAGCCTGTCAGTGGGCTGGGTATGGAGTGTATTCCTTGGGACAACTATATGATTGCAATGGTTTTAAGACATTTGAGAATCTCCAGCTGATGTTTGAAATCCCCCAATGTCTATTTTTTAAATACCTACAGGTTAGGGATTACCTTGTGAGAAACTTGGCAGTTCGGAGTGTTTCTGGATCAGATATGTGGGAATGCATGTATGCTCAGACCCAGCAGGCCATCATTAGCAAGGCGTATCAAATTCTATGTCAGAACAGAGTAGGGGGGTGTGAGAAATTGGCTTCTAAGTGGAGTGAGATTTTGGGGGGAAATATTGTTGTTGAGAATATGAAGAGAGCACTGGATACTATTGCCCGTTCTGTACACTCAGTGAATTTACGGTTGCAGCAATTTTGGACGCTTTGTCTACTCTATTATACTCCTGAAAGGATTGCGGGATGGTCTCAAGGTGGGGCAGGATGGGGGGACCCATGGAGGGACAAGGCAGAACTGTCCTAAATGCAGGCTTTATGCAGCTGGTATGTTTGTTTTGTGTCCGCCCTTAAAATCGTTTTGGGACAAGATAACAGCAGCAATCAAATGTAGCCTAGGCCTAGATTTCACCCTTTCGACAACGTATAATATTTTAGGGTATAAGCAAGCGGCTGTTCAGAATGGCTCTACCTTGACAATTATGATGGTTGCTGTCCGGTTGGCGATATCCAGAGCTTGGATCTCTCCTAACCTCCCTACCGAGATGGAATGGTGGTTAATTCTTAAAGAAACAGGGGAAAGGGGAAAAGCCCTGTCTAAAGCAAGGGGTATTCAGGCTTTAAGAAAGTATAGAACCACATGAGGCTGTCTAGATGGGCCATAAAGCACTTGCTAAAAGATTATGGACGGCCATGGGGATATAAGGATTTCTATTGTAAGAAAAGCTTCCATCGCTGAGCTTTCCTATTGGTCTGTTTTTGCTTTATGCATTATGTCCTTTTTTAGGTCTTGCCTATGCTGCGCGCATGCGCTGCCTAGGTAAAATGACCTATTGCTATAGTTTAGACTTTTCAGCCAAGCACGTGCACGCGTTCCATTGCCTTCAAGGGCAACGCTTGCACGTGTGGAGATTCACTTGCGGGAGTGAGTGCCACCATATGGTAGCAATTATCGCTCCCACAAGTGAATCGTGCAGGCCCCCTCCTCCCCCCTGCTGCCGCGCACGCGGTTTTTTTTTTGTTCGTCCTCGCTGTCGTCATCGGCTTGGCTTTTTCTTGATTCGTCATTGTTTAATTTAAGCTGGTAGCTCCTCTAGCGGCCACATTATCTATTGGTAACCAGAAACACGCAGATAATCCTTCCTGCTAGCTAGGCTAGGGCTGGAGACTAGGAGAGAGGCCCCTGTTTCAAATTGAAGGCGTGTGATTTTCAATCTTTTTAGTTTTCATGGAGAAAAGCGGGTACTTGCTTAGGGGGGCAAGAACCTAGCGGCATCTTTACCGTTCTGGAAGTCTGAGGTGTTGGCATCAGGAATGGCATCTGCCTCGTGAAACTCAAGCGCACCAAAACTTTCTGACAACAGAGCTGACCACACTGGGATGGGCTTTCAACGGTGAGACAATGATGATAGAAAACCTGCTCAACTCCACTTGCAAATGTAAAGCGCTGTGCAGACTATATACACTTTTTTTCATTTACTTTCCTACTTCTCACTGTTGTTATCGGCTTGGCTTGTTTTTTTAAACTTTCAGCGCAAGGCGCGCACACTTGTTCTCTAAGACCTGTAGCTCCAGAGCACTAACTGTGGTCTGAGACCTGTACGGGATGCGTAATGTGGGCGATAGTTCTGCTGTCCGAGGCTAATAAAATCTGAGCAAACTGAGCGTTAGTTGCACTTGCTACCCTGGACGGTTTCTGGAGAGACAGTCTTGTGTGTTTTATCAAATAAGCACCAGTCACTGCGCCAGCAGATCCACAGTCTCCTGGGCCTGCCCGAGTCTGCTCACGTGTCATGATGTATTTCATCAGCTTGCATCTGTCTCAGCTCCCACCCTGGTCATTATGCTCTGTTTGTCCTCGTGCTCCCTGGTTTCTGCAGCCCTTGGTTCTTGTCTCTCCAGCTCCTGTATTCCCTGCCCACCCCCCACCCTTCCCTCCCTCCCTCCCTCCCTCCCTCCCTCCAGTGCGCTCCTGTCCCTTAACACTATGCTCCCTGCTGCATCTGTGTATTTGTAACTGGGCCCTAGACCTTATACACTCGAGTCCTTAAAAGCCAACGATCGCCTTCCTTCGTGCCTAATGCTTCTGGGCTGTGTACCCGCTGGACCCCCTGACGCTTTTACCGAGTAGCATTGCCACTACGTCATTTTGCGTTCAAATTATCCGTATTCTGTTTGCCCTTGAAGCCCTATAGCGCCTGGTCCCTTGCCCCAAACCATTACCCCGCCACAGTAGGCGCCCCTGAGGATGTCTTCACAGTGTCCGCCCTGGAGTGCCACTCTTTACACACACGCAGCTCTGTCCGCTGCAGCCTCATTAACTCCTTGGACCTTGAGGGCTCATTAGCAGCTATGTACACCGGCTAGGTAATTAGAGCGCCCCTGCCCCCGGGACTTCACCTGCACAGTGCATGGCTAATTGTATTCTGCCTGCAGCCACGCAGGCCTGATACAGATTAGCAGCTCCCCAAGCCCACCACACTTTATAACCACGCGTCTCGGCCTCCTTCTCACACGCCCTCTCGACTACTCATGGCCTTCAGTCCACCTCCCACTTTCCCTTTCTTCCTCGCACAACTCCCTTCTGCCTCTCTATAGAGTACCAGTCTTCCTCCCTCCCCCCTTCTACCACACACTCTTCCTCCCCCTGTCACTGCTTTCCACATCTCAGTCCCTCCTTGCCCTCTCTCCACTCTCAGCCCTCAGTTCCTTCTCTATCTCTGCACATCTGTAATTTTGCCCATCTGTTACACCCCCACTTCATCATTCAGTTCCCCTAGCCATCTCTTGCTCCCCATCTCCGACTCCCCCATCCATTTCTTATCTTTCATACCTCTCAATGGACCCACATTCTAGGATTACCAAAATTTTGCAGCCAAAAAATCGTCGGGATTTCACAAAGATAGAGGAAAGACTACAATTTTACTTCAAGCCCGCACACAGAATAACCACTCTCCTTAGCAAAGTATTACAGAACAGGCAGTAGGAACATAAATAAAATGCAATTTTTAAACCCAGCAACTTGCCTGTTAATTAAATTGTTTTCTTGAAACAACTGCTAACTATCCCTATTTTGTAAAATATAAAAGAAAATCACCTCTCACCGTTTTCAGTCAACCCACTTTAAAAACCGGGACATGAGCTACATTTCCTGAAATCTGCCGGGACAGATGGTGAAAAACTGGGGCCGTCCTGGCAAATCCAGGACACATGGTCATCCTAACACATTCCTCTCTCATCCCCTTCTACATCGCGTTTAGCCTCCCCACGCCCTCTCCATCCTTCACTTCCTGAGATCTCAGGTTTCCCACTTACAAGCTCGACTGGGTCATCTATTCCAGGTATTTTTATTTGTGGAATGGGATTTGTAGTCCCATTAACAAGCATTGGCATAGCCAATAGGTCTCGCCTTTGGGACCTTAGAAGTGTTTAGTTATCCAGCACAATATCATTGGTGCAACAACATCAAGTGTTGCATGGCTAAACACTTCTAAGGTCCCGAAGGCGATGACTATTGGCTATGCCAATGCTTGTTATTTTTGTTTGCTGACGGTATGCTTTCCCATTGCCTTGTTTCTGCTTTATGCATTATGTTCTTTTCTTACTGTTTATTGATTGTATGACTCATTCTTTTTGAGAATAAAAAAAGGAGTAAAAAAATGTATTACATTTTACTCTATGCTGCCAAATTGGAGTGGCATTATCCCTGCATTGTGTTTTTATTTTATTGCTGTTTAAGTAGTGCATAAATGCTTTACACATTTACTCTAAGTGAAGCCTCACTGCTTCTGTGGCAAGTTACGATAGGGTTAAGAACAGGTTAAATCCTCCTGACAAAGACTGCGGCTTTCGCTTGTCAAGGGCTCACCCAGAACCAACAACCCAATTTTTCACACTCTACATTCCACTGAAGCTTTATAGTGTAAAGAACAGTGAAAATTATAAGATTTATTTTTATTTCAATACTTAGTCATTGTAAATAATATTGGTGGACAAGCATTTTTAAAAGAGCGGAAATTATGACAAAATATAACATTGATATTTGTTAATTTGCTCACCTGAGAAATTCATTGCAACTAACTTTTCCAATAGTATATGAGATAAAAACCGTTCAGTTCCAAAAAAGATAAATGCGCTGCAGCTGCTTAACAGATTTTCCCACTCGGCGTGGCTGTGAAAAGAGAAAAACACTGATCAATTGGACAGCCACTTAACACCAAAATTCTTCTTCAGGAGATAAAGCATTAAAGAACAAGTTACTTACCATCGGTAATGCATTATCTTATGAGACAATATCTAGCTGCAAATTCCTTACCTTTGAATTTCCCTGGCCTCCGACTGAATATGGAAACTTTTGCGTGAGCAGTACCCCTGCGCACCATCAGGTGGCTAACTCTGGCTCCACGTGACATCACCGGTGTCGTTGGCATCAGTTGTGATGTTACGGTCACCTATATTAGTGCCACCCAGGCGTGTGGCGTCAGTTTCTTTTCACTTTTTCCACGCCAAAAGCACAGAGCCATGAAGTGAACTGACTATTGTGTATCAAAACTAGGGTCCTGTAAAGGGGAAGAACCCTAGCCCTATAAATCAGTCATGGGTGGTTCTGTAAGGAATCTACAGCTAGATATAGTCTCTACCAGATAATGCATTACAGAAGGTAAGTAGCTTGTTCATCTGATAGCGACCTCTAGCTGCAGATTCCTAACCTTTGATTTGATGCCCAAGCCATACTTCCTAGTGGTGGGCTGCAGACAGATTTACCAGACTAAAAAGTCCTGCAGGACCTGATGGTTGAATCCCTATAGGCCTGACTGTCCAAGCAGTAGAGTTTCACAAACTTGTGCAGTGAAGCCCACGTTGCAGTCTGGTAGATGTCGAGGACTAGTACTCTACATGCCAATGCCGTGGCCGCAGCCTTCCCCCTGGTGGAATGGGCTCCTAAGTCCTCAGGGGGACGTTTCCTACCCACGCTCCTAGCCATAGCAGATTTTTATGCAGATAATAAACCATCGCGAAATGGTTCATTTCTACACTGCCCAACCCATTTTAGCTCCCACCTAACCCACGGAGTTGGTCATCCACCTTGAACTCTTTCGCACGGTCAAGGTAGAACAACAATGCTCTTTTTGGGTCCAGCAGTAGATACAATCCTTGTCGTTAGAGGGATGCGGAGGAGCAAAAAATGTGGGCAGTATGACTGATTGACCCAGATGGAATGATGCAACCACTTTAGGTAGCAAGGAGGCACAGGTTTGACGCAACACCTTATCCAGGTATGCCTAAGGTAGCAATGCTTGGATGATAACGTCTGCAGCTCGCTCACCCTCTGGGCAGAGCTTATCACCACTAGAAAGGCTGACTTGATGGTAAGCAGCCAGAGGGGACACCTGTGTAATAGATCAAAGGAGCACACAAACTATAATTGAGAACCAGATTGAGATCCTACTTTGGCACGAAACAGGGCGTAGGTGAAAACATATGTACAAGCCTTTTTTAGAACCTATTTACAATAGTGGATTTGAACATGGAGGGTTGGTCCGGCAGCCACAAAAAGGACAGAAGAGAAAGATGATCCTTAGGCGTACCGAAATCAGAGCCCTGCTGGGCAAGGGTAAGAATAAAAAGAATATAATTAGAAAAAAAGCAGCAAGAGGGTCAATAGACCTTTCTGTACAATTATTTACAAACTTTTGCCAATGGCAGGAGTATACCGTCTTAGTGGAAGAACACCCGGCCGCCAAGCTTACATTACATACTTCAGGAGTAAGGTCGAAAGCTGCCAACTGTCTCCACTTAATTGCCAAGCAAGGAGGCAGAGATTTGACAGGTTCGGGTGCACAAGCCCTCGTTCTGCGACAGAAGATCCTCCCCAAGGGGCAGCCTGATTGAAGGATCGGTACTCATTTGAAAAAGCTCTGGATATAAGACTCTCCTAGCCCAGTCCAGAGCCACAAAGATGATTTGGGCTCAGTTGTTCTTGAGCCCCTTGAGCATTCTGGGCAGAAATGGTATAGGAAGAAAAGCATACAGAAAGGCCTTAGCTCCACTCGTGATGAAAAGCATCGCAGAGCAATAGTCGGCTTGGAAACTCCAGCTGATGAAATTGTACGTTCTCTTTGGAGGAGAACGGATCTAACCACGGCTCTCCCAACTGCTGCAAGAGAACTTGCTCCACCTCCGACTGGAGACACTATTTGTGATCCGCTAGGCATCAATGGTTGAGTTTGTACTCTCTGGCGTTCAAAGAACCTGGTAAGGGTTGAACCACCAGGGTCAGGTCCTGCTGTTCCATCGACTCTAGAGCAGGCCCTGCTGTTCCATCCATCTCCAGAGACACAGGGCCTCTTAACAAATGCTCCATGACCCCACCTTGCTTGTTGCAGGATGACATGTAGGTGGTGTTGTCCATGAACTCTTGCACCAACTTCCCCTTGATGGAGGGAAGAAATGTTTTCAATGCTAGCCGGATTGCCCGAAGCTCCAGCAAGTTGATGTTGAACCCCGACTTTGCAGAAGACAAGTGTCCCTTGATCTCCACCTCTCCCAGATGGCCGCCCCATTCCAGGAGTGATGCATCTGTCACTACTGTGAGATACGGTTGGGGAAGGTAGAGGGGTCTGCGTCTGACCCAATCGCAGTTCGTTACCCACCACTGCAGGTCCTTTGCAGTTCCCTCTGAGATCTGGACCATGTTGGAGAGATTCCCCTGATGCTGCGCCCACTGACATTTCAGGTCCCCCTGCATACACCATCTGGCATGGTTTACCAATAGGAAACAGGAGGCCGAGTACCAGCAGTCTCAGAGTAATTTCCACAGGAATCCAGGCTAGAGGCTGAAATATCAGTATCATAAGCTGAATATCCTGGACTCGGTGTTCGGGAGGACAAGCCTTTTGCGTCCAGAACAGCTCCAATGAAAGGGGGCATCTGAGAAGGAGTCAGGTGTGACTTTGACACATTTATAGAGAACCCAGCAAATGCAGGAGCTCCGACGTAGTCTGGAGGTTAGAGATGACCGCCTGAGGCAAGGACGCCGTCAACAGCCAGTCGTCGAGGTAGGGGCAGACGGATACCATTAACCTGCACAGATGAGCTGCAAAAACCGCTATCACCTTGGTGAACAACCTAGGGGCACTGGTAAGGCAAGAAGGGTAGCACAGTCGTCTGAAAGTGCTTGAGGCCTACCTTGAACCGCAGGTAACGCCTAAGGCCGGCAGGATGCGGATGTGATAATACGCATCCTGCAAGTCCAATGCTACCAGCCAGTCTCTCTGGTCTAAGGCAAACAAGACCTGAGCCTACGTGTGCATCTTGAATTTCTTGTTTTGAGGAAGAGATTGATGGTACGCAGGCCGAGAATAGGATATAGACTCTTGTTCTTCTTTGGTATCGTAAAGTAGTGGGACTAACAATCACTGCCTATTTCTGAAACCTGAAACCTCTCTATAGCTCCCTTGGCCAGGAGAGCTGTAACTTCCTCTTTGAGTAATAACAGATGATCCTCAGCCAGCTATTCTTGAGTTGGCATTAAACGGGGAGGATAAGACAGAAAGGGAACTGAATGCCATCCTGAATGATCTGCAAGACCTACTTGTCCAATGTTAAGGACCACCAGAGGAGGAGATGATGTTGAATTCTTCCTCCAATTGGACTGGCATGGTCTTGCAGAACCAAACTAAAAATGCTTGGAGGCTGCAGCTGCGGGGGGCCTGGATGGCAGACGACTTCTGATTACCATTCACATGATGTCGAAATGTACAGCGTCCACATCCTCACACAACTTGGGGAGTCTGCGCAGGACAGTGTCTGAGGTGTGGCTGACATGGCTGAAAACTACTGCCATTTAAAAGACTGTGCGTGAGGTGTTACCCAGAGGCCCAAAGATCTGGCCGTATTTCGAGATTCTTTGAAGCGCTCCAATGCAGAGTCTGGCTTCTGTTTGAAGGACGATTTCAATTAAAGCACTTGTCCATGAGATTACCCTGGAACTCACTTTTGAAGTCAGGTGTTATCAGCCAGGCATGGCGCCGTAAGGCCACCATTGACGAATCCATTCAAGATCATCAGTTATGAATTTTTACAAAATGGACACTTACTGCAATTTCTGACCGGTAATGTTATCCTAGGGAGGAAAAACATGTATTGCATATGGGCACTTGACAGTGACTTACGGGGCTGTTCTTCTGGACTTAAGTTGAGTATGGCAAGGTCCAAGGCAACATCAACAGCTCACCTCGAGAGACTCTGGGGTGTCTGGGTGCAGAGGAGTGTCATGATGTTGGGTGTCTGATTCACTTCAATAAGAGAGTGGTCCCGTTACAAAGAAGCTCAAAGCAGGGACTGGGGCACCAGCCCGAAGGAACCCGCATGGGGGGCTTGACCCTTGAGATCCTTGGGTACACAAGGACAACTTTGGTCCACTTCTCCTCGGGCTGTCGAGTTTGTGGCGTCGGGTCTGGTGCTGGAGTCTCCCGCTGTTGGAGGGGGCCTGTAGAAAGAGGGTATAGGCAGCGACTGAAAGTCCGTCCAGTTTGGGCAAAACCAAGGATGGGTTTAGCTCTTGTGGGTCTGGGGACACTGTTGTCACTCTAACTGGCACTCCTTGGAACAAGGGGAGTATCTCCCTTGTGCACTCAGGACAATGTTCAATACTTTATTCCAGAAGTAAACAGACATCTTTTCAGAAAACGTTATCAATACTTCATAGTTTTATTCATCCTTTCCAAATGATTCTCAATTCTTCCTCAATTCCATTATTATTCATTCATAACAACGGGGATCATAAACCAAACAATTTAGTTATGCCCAATGCATTTCGTGCACAGATGCCCTTCTTCAGGGGGTGTACACTAAAACAATAGAGGAAACAGGGTATCAGCCCAATGCGCTAATATGCTAATGTTTCATGATACTCAGGTGATGTTTATCGGGTGTTGTCACTGTCACCCCCCTTTGACTCAGGTTCTGGAGCGTAGGTGCATAGGTGCTTAGAGGTGTCGTGTGGCGGCAGTCACAGACTCACTCTTGGTCTGTGATTCAGCTGCAGAGGGGCAAATAGGACAGCTGTGCCACTCTCGATGTGGGTTTCACTGTCCCTGAAGTCCCTCGATGTGCAGGTCAGTATTCCTGGGCTTTGGTGTCCAGTCTGGGCACAACAACCCTTGACTTTTGCAATGGGTTGGTACTATGCGGCTCGTGTCAGTCCAGGCATCCCACGCCTGGAGGAATGACGGACCTATAGGAGCACTGTTACCTCTTCCTGGCCAGCAGCTGCATCAGTATTCCCCATAGGTGTCAGGTCGGTGTACCGGGTCTTGCTCTTTGGTGCCTAAGGCTGCAAGGGAGTTCCTCTGGCAATTTGCGAAGTACTTGTAGCCCTCCGGGTTTCTTGACGTGTGCACAGTGGCAGGGAGAATCAGTTGCTCCATAAGGGTAGGGTGCAGCAGGCAGGGCAGCAGGGTTGATGCAAAGGCAGAAGTGCTCTTCGGCTCTCAGGTCAACCGTCTTCTTCTTTGTTCACTTCTTATTTTGGTCTGTAGAAATCTAAAATTCTGGTATCAGGGGGGCCCTAAATACTTAATTTAGGGGTATTGAGGTTAGTGAAGGGGAGTAGCCAGTGGGCTACTTATCCCTGGGGTCACTACATTCCCTAGATGACCACTTCCTTTGGAGAGTGGGCATTTCACTGTCCCAGAACTCCTAACTAAGCCATACACAAGATGGTGGAATCTCTTTAGTCAAAATTCACTTCCATCTGGTCACCCTATAGGTGTGTCTAGTTTGGCAGTCCAAATCATCTCCTGTATAGCTTATTTCCCACCTTGTCCAGGCGCCAAATGGGCCCTGGTCAAGGGGTGGGGGGGGGTCTGGATCCTATCCTGTGAGGGAAGCCAGGTCCGCATATCAAAGACAGTGGGCTATTTGAAGCCCCCTGCCTTATAATACTAATTTGCAGGTCATCATGTGTGAGAGAGTGAAAACCCCCTCTTCCAGAGGCTTTGTTTCTGACCTCTGAGAGGAAAAACTCTCACTCCTGGGGGCCAGAAAATGCCTGTGGCGGCTGGCTGACTAAGACTAGTCCTTCAACACATTAGTAGTTGGCAGGTTTTCAGCGAACACTTCTAAGGTGCCCTCTGGGTACATGCATTAATAAACCAATCACTGGACTAAGTGTGGGTTTATTAATACAAGGTGTTTGATACCAAACACCATGGGCCTTATTTATGAAGGCCTTGCGCCGCCGGTGCGCCACTTTTAACATGGGAAAAAGTGACGCACCGGTGGCGCAAGGCCTTCATAAATAAGGCCCCATATGTTTAGTGAATCTATTATGTAGCTGGGAAACTAGTTTTGACCAGTGCCCAAGACATACCTTAAGATGGCTTCCCTGCTCACTTGCAATATCTAGTAATATAACTAGATATCATGGGGGCTTATCTGCTCATGCAGATATGTCCTCACATCACATATAATGGACCCTGCCTGAGCGTTCAAGGGCCTGCTGTAGGGGTGACTTTCATATATTAGATGCAGTGACGGTGGCATGGCACACAGGAGTGTGTCATGTCATTCTTTTCAATCATGGTTTGCACCATGTCACGCAGCCTGCAATGGCAATTTGTGTGGAATTAGTATGTGGGTCCCTTAGGGTGGCATAAGATATGCTGCAGCTCTTAAGGACCCTCTTTAGTACCAATGCCCTCGGTACCTGTGGTACAATTTATGAGGGACTTATAGTGGTTCTAAGGTACTTTGCCAATTGTAGCACAATTATACAACACCTTGTTTAAGGGAAGGAGCCCTGGCACTGAGGTCTGGTTATCAGGTCTCAGTGCACTGTCACACTCCAAAATCAGCATCTAGTAGCTAAAAGGTGGTACAAAGTGTGGAGGGTATCCACAACAAAAGCCCAGTTCCCTACATTTTCCATGAAAGAGGCCTGTATGTTGTTATACCTCTGGAGCACATCCATGTGCAGAGGTGGAGTACCACGGCCGTGCCAACCACCATTCCATGACATTCAGTAGTATCAAGGGGAGCATATGACCATCCTCAATGGTTTGAGCCAGTGAGTCCCTACAGCCTTCTAGAGTCATGATCAAGATCTCACTGGCTATGCTCCAGAGGTTGCTTATATCTGCTCTAC
The DNA here is from genome assembly GCF_964263255.1 of Lissotriton vulgaris. Classification (NCBI taxonomy): domain Eukaryota; kingdom Metazoa; phylum Chordata; class Amphibia; order Caudata; family Salamandridae; genus Lissotriton; species Lissotriton vulgaris. The sequence goes on along the minus strand of NC_141693.1, from coordinate 924,022,772 downwards.
AAACAAACGGCACTGACTGATCTCAGTGCTAGTCTAGCGGAAAAGAACATTTGAATCTGGATGCCTCAATCCTTTTAAACTCCATTCCCAAGGAAGTTAGTGGACATTAGATGGGATTCACCTTGGTGATTGAAGCCTGAAGAAACAGACTCTAGGCAGTAGGATGTTTAAAAAAGGACATCAGGTGTGCTAGGTGCTGGTTTGTGACATGTGGCCACCTGCCCATTCACCAGTGGGCTAGAACATGGCTTTGACCAGGTGCCCATTAAAGTGTAAATGAGGGCCTTAGGAATTGGAGAAAAAGCTGCAATAAAAGTTATATATATCACTTTATCTTAACATCAATAGAAGGTAGTTGTAGGTCCAAGACCTCACATGACAAATTACCACCGCAAAGAAGCACTCTTCTTTTTTGGAGGTCCAAATGTCCACTTCAACCCTGTCATAGGTGAAGAATCAAGCCCACTGGCCTCTTGTAAGTCCATACGAATCTGAGCCAAAACCTTATTGGAGCCTCTTATGGCCCATCCACTCTAGGATGGATATAGGGATTAGAATGGTGATCGGTTGCGCTTTAGCAATTTGTAATGTAACATTAGTCAGGAAAATGCTGAAGTGGGTTCAGTGTCAGAAATCAGAACCTGCCCCTTATCGTCTTTCAGCACTAAATGTGCCAATACCAGTGTAGACACAGGAAGGAAGGTCGCAGGCCTTAATCTAAGTGCAAGTTAATCACAAGACCTGTAAAGAGTCCATGATCGGTATAATGGGGTCAGATGGGCCAAATATGGATCTGCCAGTGTAAACACAACTGAGGACCCCTGTGGATTGTTGGGGCTTGATTCCGCGCTAGAGTAAGCTGGAAGAAGTGCCAAATATCTGTATCATGGCCTCCTTAAAGGCTTCAATCTGCTGCAGCATCCAAGATGGTCTGGAAAATTTGAGAAGCAACAAATCCAACTGAGGAATTGTCTCTGCATCTGTGGTACTGAAAATTCTGGACTCGTGTCATAAAACATCGTCGAATCATGGCGATTTTGGTACTAGCAGACCGGTAATGACTTAAATACTATGCATAAATATTTTCGTCATGTTCGAGTGACAAAATCACCCTGAAATCGAAGTTTTCGTCCTGAACCCTCGAGTTCCATTTTGTGAGCAGCATCCATTTTGTGATTGCCCTCACATAGCCAAATGACTAAGGCCAAATTCGACCTGAAGGACACGTATACCTTTGTTGACTCCTCTGTGACCTGGGAAAGCTGACTCCACTGCCCGGAGCCAAACCTGTTCGGGCAGTTCCCATCCCAGTGGCCGAATGAGATTAGTATCAAGGCACAACATGCCATAAACCGTTCATCGCACACGAACCATGCCCAATCTTACTCACACCTGTCCCCGTTTCTTCTTTATGACCTGCTTTACGAGGAGGAGGTGCCCGTTTTCATTGGGGGTCCGTCGATATCGGATGGAAGTTTTGGGTCTTGCCAGGTAATTTATTATGGACTGGACAAACTGAAATGTGGGCTTGTCATCATGACTCTGCTTTTTTTTTGTAGTGAAAATATGTGTATGGTCAACTGTAAAATAAGGATTGTTTGCCTGAAGCTTATTATTTTGTATGAAAAGAGAAGGCTGGCTTTGTTTTTTCGAGCAGTCTCCTGAGAACATACATGCTGTTGTACTTCTAGGATACCTGTTACTGGCTGCAGCCAATAAATACGATCTTTGACTTCACCAAGAAGACTCTGTTGTTCTGTAGTCTGAAACAGGAAGGACTCGAAGTCTTTGGGTGTTCTCCCTGGCACCGCTGGGTTCTTAAAAACCCGGTACTTCCGTTGGCGCCCAACGTGGGGCGGTATCAGCGGTACCGGGCCAAGCCAGAGGTTCGTGAGGAGCTTTGTGTGAAAATTCTGGAGGAAGGCCAGCCACTTCATCGACCCCTGTATGTCGACGTGGTCAGAAAGCGTTTGCTGCGAGGTTCCTCGAGAAAATGTGTGTTTTCCTTCGCGAGGAATTGGAAGAGAATAATTTAGAACCCAATATGTCTGAGTTGTACCGTGTACGGTTCGAGTTTGCAAAAGGCACAATTGTAGGTTCTGATGTTGAGAGAGCAGTTGCGACATTGTTGTCGTTTAGGAGTGAGAGTGTTTCTCAGTCGTTGTTTGACTCTGAGGTTAAGCAGAAGGCAAGACAATATCCCATGAGAGAGGTTCCCCCAGTTTGGAGGGAAGGGGACGCAAATGCTGTTCCAGCCATCCCGCCACATTTTCAGCGTGTGTGGGTACATGTCCCATGGAAGCAAGCTGAAGTCTTGGCCCTTAAACAGACATTGCCTGATCCCCGTAAAAATCCTGCAGGATATTACAAAGAATTATCACAGACTGCAGGATCCTGCATCATGAATTTAGCCGATATAGACATGTTGTCATTATGGGGAAAGATTCGTCATGCGGATCATGATCAAGAGTTAGGCGACACATGGGTTAATATTGCCGCTGCTGATGGTAGACAAGTTGGTGGTGCTAAGCCCGAGCCTTTAGTAGCAGAACTTCCTGATAGGATTATTACGTATATGAAGACTTTAATGCCCGAATTGCGTGTTAATTGGGACAAGTTGTCTGCGTGCAAACAGAAGAAAGATGAGACTGTGTCTGACTTTTTCACGCGGTTTGAAGAGACCTTCGTCGATCATAGTGGTCAGGATATGGCTACCGAGGGTGGCCAGAGAATGTTTGTTGACAAATTTGTACATAATTTGCTTCCTGGACTATGTAATAAATTGAAGGATTCTGAGAGTGCTTGGGCTGTTTCCACGTCAGCACTGATTTTAGCTACGGCCCAGTACTATGAAAATAGGCGCAAAGATGAGTTAGAGAAAGCGGATAAAAAGACTAAGGAATTGAAAACTAAAGCCCTTCTACAGCAAGCTTATCCACCTCGTACTAATGGTCAGCGCGATTATCAGCAACCTCAGCAGTATTCGAGAAACTCGCAAAGAAACGAGTCTTCTCAACAACGTTTACCGTATGGACCCAATCAGTGTGCGTATTGCAAGGAAGTTTCTGTAGGTTTTCTAGTCCTATGTCCCTTTCTGTTGGACCTTGTGAATTTGAAGCACCCCTTATTCTTACAACAGGTTGTGGTGAAAACTTGTTGGGGTTGGATCTGTTGAAAAGATTATATGCGACTTTGTACTGTTCTCCTTCGGGAGTACAACTTACACTGGGTTAGAAAGTGGTTTCTCCAATGTATTTGTCAAAAGATAAACTTCCGAAAGAATTGTCTTTTCTCCCGGGTATTCTTTGGGCTAATGGTCCTAATGATGTGGGTCTCTTGGAAATAGCTAAGATTTAGTAGCGTGGCGCACAGCGATTTAGTTTGTGGTGTACTGAAATGCCCGTGCGGCATGGTTTATGTTGGTAAAACCACCAGAAAAATAAAGACTCGTCTTAATGAACATAAGTCGAACATTCGGACCAAGAACCAAAAATCGAACATTGCCATGCATTTCAATGAACTTCACCACAACGTTGCCCAACTCAAGTTTTTAGTGCTTGAGATGATTCAAAAAAAAGAAGGAAAAGACAACAACAAATTTCTTCTCCAGCGCGAAACCGCTTGGATATATAGACTACAGTCAATGAAGCCACACAGCCTCAATGACCGGATAGAACTGAGTGCTTTCTTATGAATACCCCCTGTGGTATATATGTTTCATGCTTGACCTTTAGTGTGAGCCGGTCTCACACCTTCATTGTAAATATTTGTTATTGCTACATTGTTACCCACTCTTCATTCAGTTCCCCTCTCCAAGATGGCCACCATCTTCACATTTCCCCAGTCCCCTCTCTACATCCACCAACAAACTTCGCGTAGTGTCATAAAACGGCGAACTCCGCCGTCACTCCGTGAACTTTCCAGCCAACGTTCCGAGAATACATCAGCCGCTGCTGTTTGCATTCAGTCCCAAGTAAGTTGGAGCTCCTAGTGAGACCCGCGTTACCATGTTTTAACGTCGGGCATTCAACCCGTCTAACCCCCTTCTTCTTGCCTCCCCAGAGAGCCAAGCATTCACGACCATGACACGTAAGTGCATCACGTTCACCTTATCACATTTCCCCTCACTTTCACCAGTTTTCACCCAGCTCACGCCATCACATGGGTTCACCTCTTAGTGTAAACCACTTATTTTGTTGCCAATAACTATGCTATGACACTTGTTATGCAATGCAAATGTTTACGTTGTATGTTTTACCGTTGATGATTCAGAAGGTAAAAGAGTCTATTTTGCTTTCAGAACTCCTTGACAAAGGGCAAAACCAGCCCGAAATGCATCGGAGTATGGAGTATCTCTCTGGAACATTTCTATGAACATGTTAGAAATTTTTGTGAAAACTTGAACAAAAACTTCCTTTTGCAAAATTGATGAATAAATAATCAACTGTTAAAAAACCTCATTGGAGCCTGTGTTTCAACGAACCACATTGTGTGCCCTAGTGAAATTGAGCTTATAGGTGGGACTATTATTGTGTGATATTTGTGCTGTGACCCCCCTGCGCTTGTAGCGCTTCAGCCCCCTTCTCACCCTCTCCCCTCTTGCACCGGACCTGCTCTCGGCTGAGTGTTGACGCCGAGGGCAGGGCACCGGTTTTTGGCCGCCATCTTGGGTAGGGTTGGGCTTCCTGACGCGATTTGCAGCGTCATAAAAGGGACGAGAGGGCGAGTGCAGGTAATTCTGACTCTGCACGCTATTTCCCCCTCCTGAGGCGGAAGCCGGGAGGTCTCTTGCCTTTCCCCTTTGTTTTACTTGATTTTAAAATTGTATCTCGCTATTTGCACTTCGTTTCACCTGAGCTTATAGGTGGGACTATTATTGTGTGATATTTGTGCTGTGACCCCCCTGCGCTTGTAGCGCTTCAGCCCCCTTCTCACCCTCTCCCCTCTTGCACCGGACCTGCTCTCGGCTGAGTGTTGACGCCGAGGGCAGGGCACCGGTTTTTGGCCGCCATCTTGGGTAGGGTTGGGCTTCCTGACGCGATTTGCAGCGTCATAAAAACGGGCAGGGATGACTCCGCGCAGCGGACACGATCAGCGGGCGCGCCGGATCTGCGCCGGAGTCGTGCCAGAGTCCTGCCCGTCTGCGCCCGTCCGCGCCAAGGACGCGCCGGACGGCTGGCCCCTGGACTCTGGTAAATTGGCATCTCTCCCCCACAGCTACTCTTTTTGCGAATTGTTGGCTCTTAAACCTCGTAAAAAACGCTGCTCATATTCCTTTGAACCGGATGATTTTCTGCTCCCACTACGATGTGGCTGTCATTCCTTGTCCAGACCTCCTAATTCCGCCCCCATCCATCCTACCTTTGAACACCCCGTCACATCCAGTTCTAATACAGCAGGAGTAGAGGGCATCTTGGTTAATGCCCGCTCCCTTATCAAGAACAAGGTTATGTTTAAGGAGATGGTACTGGACAGAACGCCCACTTTAGTGTTTGTAACCGAAACCTGGGCCAAGGATTCTTCCGACCCGGAGCCTAATAGAGGCTGTCCCTGAAGGGTACTGCCTGGCTAGACTCGATAGGCAGGGACGAGTGGGAGGGGGATAGCGATCCTTTATAAAGATCATCTACAATGCCACATAGTACCCATAACTGATTTTCCTGACAGTTTTCAAGCACTTTATTTTTCAATAAAGGAAGCGCAATGCCCCTTTTTTAATGGTATCTTAATGTATCGACCCCCTGGCTCGAGAACCCACTGCACGCATCACCTCCTCCAGTCTCTTGAACCCTATTTTGGCCGAGATAACTTTTCCATCTTGGGTGACTTTAACTACCACCTAGAACGGCACGATCTTTCTGATACCTCCTGTCTCATTGAGGCCCTAGAATCTTGCAGGCTTACTCAACGTGTTACGGGAGCCACACATCGTGCAGGACACACTTTGGATGGCATCTTCTCCAATGACCCCCGTTTGACTACCAAGGACCCGATCCATCTTTCCTGGTCTGACCATCTGGCGGTCCCCTTCCTTCTGAAACATCATAGGGTGAACTCCAGTAAAATAGGGAACCACATAATAGAGACTACCAGAAATTTTAGGAATATTAATAGCAATTCCTTCGTGCCCTGGGCTGCAAGCCTTGTTACCACTGGCCTAGAAAGCGTACAAACTGCAGTCGCTCACTTTGAACAGGTCACTACCGAGGCCTTGAATAAACTGGCCCCAGTACAATCTCGGCGCCGAGCTAGAAGGAGACCTTCTGCCCCCTGGTTCTCCGACTCCCTTAGGCTTCTTAGGCAAGAAGTGAGGAGAAAGGAGAGGCTATGGCATGCTAGTTGGGACCTTAAGAACAAGGAAGCTCATAGACTTCTTGTTAAAAAATACAAAGCTGAAATTTTGCAGGCTAAACAAGAATACTTTGTCACCGTGACTTCCTCGCTCTCCTCTCTAAAGGAGCTCTTTAAAACTGTTGACTCCCTGGTCAAATTGCAAGTCCCTGACCCTGTCATTCCTTCGCAGGATCTTTGTGATAAGATTGCCTCCTTCTTCCATACTAAGATCCAGGATATCCACCTGGCCCTCGAGGAACAAAGAGCTGTTCTCAGTGCATCTACACCTAGGGTAGAGACGAGCCAGATCACCACAGAAATCTCCCCACCATGCTCCCTGGACTCTTTTCCCCCGCTGGCCTTGCAAGATCTCGAGCTACTGCTAGCCAAGACCAAGTCTGGTTCCCCTCTGGATACCTGCCCACTGAAAGTCATCAAGCAGTGTAGGGAGACCCTTTTACCACCGCTGCTAGAGGTAATGAATCTAGCCATCAGAGATGGCATTTTCCCTGTAGAGTGGAAGAAGGCGGTAGTAAAACCCCTGTTGAAAAAGGCCTCTCTGGATCCGGGAGTACTAAAAAACTTCCGGCCTATCTCCCTGCTCCCTGCCCTAGCGAAGATGCTTGAGACACATCTTAACAAGCATCTCGCCGTCTTTGTGGAAAGCTCAGGATACTTAGACTCCTCCCAGCATGGATTCAGGAGAGAATTCAGCACCGAGTCAGCCCTCACTATCGTGCTCGACAAGATCCGCACGACAGTAGATGAGGGCCAGACCTCTCTCCTGGTCCTGCTAGATCTAACTGCGGCTTTCGATACCCTCTCCCCCTCAGTACTTACATCGCGGCTGAGGGAGGTAGGGGTGAAGAACGCAGCTCTGGATCTTCTGACCTCCTTCCTCACGGGGAGGGAACAAAGAGTCAAGCTGGGGGAGTTCCTATCTCCATCCCGACCTGTGCTATGTGGTGTTCCTCAAGGGTCAGCACTCAGCCCGACCCTTTTTAATATCTATGTTACCCCACTAGCCAAATTAATAAGATCATTCGGGATGGAGGTAGTCTCGTACGCAGACGACACTCAAATCCTCGTCTCTCTTCCCCATTCAGATGAACTAATCGCCTCCAAGTTTAGATCTTGTATGGAGGCGGTTGGTCAATGGATGATCCAGAATTCTCTGAAACTGAATGGGGAGAAGACTGAGGTGATGGTGTTTGGGGGGAAAGAAAACATCTGGTCAGCCAATTGGTGGCCCGACTCACTTGGAACATGCCCTTCCCCCACATCTTCTGCCAAGAATCTCGGGGTGCTAATAGACCCTGCACTTGACTTAGGCAGCCAGGTGAGCAGAACTGTTTCCACCTGTTGGGGCCTGATTCACACCCTACGTAGGATCAGGAAATATCTCTCCTTCCAGGCAAGAAAACAAATAGCCGTTGCTCTCATCGGCTCGCGCCTGGACTACTGTAATGCGCTGTATGCTGGACTTAACAAAGGACAGCTGCAGCGCTTACAGGTAGTCCAAAACGCCATAGCTAGATTTGTCCTGGATATTCCCAGACGCTCCTCAGCCACTGCAGCCAGGAAAACGCTGCACTGGTTGCCGGTAGAACACCGTATCCGGTTTAAGGTTCTATGTATGACCTACAGAGCCATTGCCAAAAAGAGCAACACTGGAATAGGATCCATCATCTCCCTCTATGTCCCCCGAAGGAACCTGCGTTCCTCTGGGAAACTGCGTCTGGCAGCCCCCCGTGTACGAAGAGCCAAATGGGGTGGCAGAGCCTTCTCCACTCTTGCTCCTAAGTGGTGGAATGAACTTCCTTTGGATCTGAGATCTCTCCCGTCCTTACAGAACTTCCGCACTGCTTTAAAAACCCATCTCTTTCAGCAAGCATATGTGTAGGGTCTCATACTTTTTCCGGATCACTCTCTGGCCTTTTTGCTAGGCGCCTTGATACCTGCGGGTTATTGTTTTGCGCATTATAAATCTCTTTTCAATTCAATTCATTTCCAAGAACGGTGGAATGCGATCTTAAATAAATGTAGTCTAGATCTCATCTTGTTAATAGTAGAGGAATTATCAACAATATTACTTGACCTATCTAAAGAAATTACCACCATAGAAGCAGAACTAAAGGATTCTATTACACCTGAGGAATTAACATCTATCCTAGAGGATGTAAATAGCCAACTCGATAAACACTCTAAGGAAATCAATGAGCGCAAAATACGTAAATTTCGTCGGGACACCCTCGACTATAAACTTGGGGAGGTCTACACCTGGGCCGATGTGTACGCACAACGTCGCCGCAACAAACCTTACAATCAAAATACAGACACGTCTTCTTCCGGTAGCGACAGCTCTAGTCGCCCACCCCAAAAAAACACCCAGGACCGCGCCTCATCTAGAGAATCTCGAGACCCTAAACCAGCAACTCAATCAACTAATGAGGGCCCATCTACCTCCGGGCCTTTTTTAGAGTCTGGCCCCGACGAAGTGGACGACCCCGTCGGGGAAAAAGAACAAGAAAAGACCCAAGATCCCGCTCAACCTCAGGTCACAAAGAAAACCAAGAGGAAGAATCGTTAGTGATCAATATATCCGACACAGCACTAACCTCCCATGAAACACAACTCTTACAAAAGGGTACTACATTTATTCCTACGACCTCTACGAACCTCTTAGAATTGGAACTTAGCACGTTCAAACTAACTCGCAAATTGCGACTCAGACACTTTTTTGAGAAAGTACTTCCACCAACCACAGATACCAAACCGGATCAACTTCTTGGATTAAAAACCACCAGCACCTACATGCCACCTTGCAGTCACAAAAGTATAGACATCTTTGAAACCATGGTCAAGCAAGACATATCCAAGATCAACTTCCAACAAAAAACCAAGTCCAACATCACCGTCAAAGACAGAGACACCTTGAAGAAGATTGCTGGCAACAAAACCATCAAATGCCTTAAAGCCGACAAAGGCGGTGCACTGGTCGTGCTCAACACTAGAATGTATGATGCTAAAATCAAAGAACACATCAATGACCCAGAAACATACATGCGGCTTGATACCAACCCAACCGAACAATACAGGTCAGAACTCGGAGACCTGGTAACCAAAGCCCACGAGAATGGTACAATTGATGACGGCACAAAAAAATACTTAACCACCGAACATCCTAGAAGTCCGACTATCGTGATGTTACCGAAAATACATAAGAACCTCATCGACCCCCCGTTCCGACCGATCGTGTCCACACGGGGATCCATTCACGAACCCACGGGCAAATTTTTGGACCGTCATCTACAACCCATTGTAACAAATCTTAAAAGTTACATCAAAGACACCACATAATTTCTTCAAAAACTTTCTGAAATAACATTCTCCAAAGATGAAAAGATTATCCTGTGCACCGCTGATGTCAAAAGTCTCTACACGTCCATCCCCCACGGCGGTGGGATTGAAGCTATTGAAAAAGCGCTGCTCAACAGCAACCTTTCAGAATCCCTTCAAACCTTCCTAATGGAACTCCTCATCTTTACGCTATACCACAGTTACTTCACCCATGAACAACCTCACTATCTTCAGATGTCTGGCATGTCCATGGGCAATTGCGCTGCACCGACTTACGCGAACATTTATATGTCAGAGTTCGAATCAACCCACATCTATGCCAATTCCAACTGGACAGAGAACCTCAAGTTATACGTCCGTTACATTGACGACTTATTTTTCATTTGGAGCAACACCCGTGACAATCTAGAATCAGCATTAAGAGACTTAAACTCCAAAGACAACCGCATTTCTCTCACGTGGGACATCAGTGAAAATGAAATAACCTTCCTTGATGTATTAGTAAAAATAACAGAAACTGGGCTAACAACCGATTTGTTCAGAAAGCCCACAGACCGCAACAATACAGTCCACTACACCAGCTTCCATCAACAATCACTCAAAAGAAACTTCCCATACAGCCAGATGCTCAGAATCAAAAGAATAGTTTTCAATCCTGAAACATGTACACAAAAAATGGAGGAAATGGCCAAAAGATTCATCAGCATAGGATACCCTCAGGAATCGCTCGATGAAGCTATGAAAAAAGCTAACGCTATCTCACGTGAGGAAGCTCTCAAAGGCTCCTCGAGAAAGGATGAAAACAGAACAGTGTTGGTATCTAAATACTCTACTTCCAGTATCAAATATAAAAAAATCATTTTAAAACATTGGCGCATTTTGGCATCGGAACCTGACTTTGGCAACCTATTTGAGAATCCACCCATCTTTGCATATACCAGATCTGAAAACATCAAAGAAATCCTATGCAAAGAACCCATTCAACAAACCTCCCATACTGGCACGCGTCCGTGCCATAATTGCAACAATTGCAACAATGTCATCACGGGCAATAATATCAACCACCCAATGAGAGGATTCAACATCAAACTCCATGTCAATGCCACGTGCGATTCCACCAACTTAATATATCTACTGAAATGCCCGTGCGGCATGGTTTATGTTGGTAAAACCACCAGAAAAATAAAGACTCGTCTTCATGAACATAAGTCGAACATTCGGACCAAGAACCAAAAATCGAACATTGCCATGCATTTCAATGAACTTCACCACAACGTTGCCCAACTCAAGTGTTTGGTGCTTGAGATGATTCAAAAAAAAGAAGGAAAAGACAACAACAAATTTCTTCTCCAGCGCGAAACCGCTTGGATATATAGACTACAGTCAATGAAGCCACACGGCCTCAATGACCGGATAGAATTGAGTGCTTTCTTATGAATACCCCCTGTGGTATATATGTTTCATGCTTGACCTTTAGTGTGAGCCGGTCTCACACCTTCATTGTAAATATTTGTTATTGCTACATTGTTACCCACTCTTCATTCAGTTCCCCTCTCCAAGATGGCCACCATCTTCACATTTCCCCAGTCCCCTCTCTACATCCACCAACAAACTTCGCGTAGTGTCATAAAACGGCGAACTCCGCCGTCACTCCGTGAACTTTCCAGCCAACGTTCCGAGAATACATCAGCCGCTGCTGTTTGCATTCAGTCCCAAGTAAGTTGGAGCTCCTAGTGAGACCCGCGTTACCATGTTTTAACGTCGGGCATTCAACCCGTCTAACCCCCTTCTTCTTGCCTCCCCAGAGAGCCAAGCCTTCACGACCATGACACGTAAGTGCATCACGTTCACCTTATCACATTTCCCCTCACTTTCACCAGTTTTCACCCAGCTCACGCCATCACATGGGTTCACCTCTTAGTGTAAACCACTTATTTTGTTGCCAATAACTATGCTATGACACTTGTTATGCAATGCAAATGTTTACGTTGTATGTTTTACCGTTGATGATTCAGAAGGTAAAAGAGTCTATTTTGCTTTCAGAACTCCTTTACAAAGGGCAAAACCAGCCCGAAATGCATCGGAGTATGGAGTATATCTCTGGAACATTTCTATGAACATGTTAGAAATTTTTGTGAAAACTTGAACAAAAACTTCCTTTTGCAAAATTGATGAATAAATAATCAACTGCTAAAAAAATCTCATTGGAGTCTGTGTTTCAACGAACCACATTGTGTGCCCTAGTGCAAGGATGCGTCTACTTCCCATGTAACGCACACAACCAGTTCTCTTGGAAATAGCGCCATATGTTGTAACACTAAAAGCCAATGTTAGAATGCCACGTATTCCGCAATACAAGATCTCTATCGAAGGTGAAAAGGCGTTGTTAGCGATCATTTATGATCTGATTGAGAAAGATGTAATTGAAGAGACAAGAGGCAACGTTTGTAATAGTCCTGTTCTGCCGGTTTTGAAGCGTACTGATCCTTCCCAGCCCCCTGTTTACCGGTTTGTGATTGATCTTAGAGAAGTCAATAAAATAGTTGTGCCACAGTTTCCCGTTGTCCCCGATATCACTGCCCTACTGACTATGATTCCAGCTTCAGCCACTTAGTTCTCAGTGATTGACTTGTGTTCGGCTCCTGTGTTGGGTACCCAACGTGTTGGTCATGTTAGACCTGTCGGCGGCGTTCGACACCGTTCCCCATGATACCCTCCTAACTCGACTCTGGAATTGTGGTCTCAGGGGGACGGTGTGGAACTGGCTTAAATCATTTCTAGCCAGCCGTCGACAAACGATCTGGGCGCCACCTCACTCCGCAGCTATGGCAGCCCTGGAAGTGGGGGTCCCTGAGGGGTCTATTCTTAGCCCCCTGCTTTTTAACATCTTTATGGCCCCCCTTGCAGAGGTTGCGGAGTCGTTTGGCGCTCAGATCGTGTCTTACGCTGACGACACCCAGCTCTTGTTTACTTATAACAAGAACGAGGTGTTTGATGGGATCCGTATCAGAGGCTGCTTAGAGGCAGTCTTTGATTGGTTCAAAAGACACGGTTTGAAATGCAACTCCGATAAATCGGAGCTGCTGTTCTTCGGATGTGTCTCTGAACCAAACTGGAAAAGTTGGTGGCCACAAGATCTGTTTCCTCCTGCCAATGCTAGTACCAAGGCTAAAAACCTGGGTATCATTGTTGACAATGAGTTAACCTTTGGGCCTCAAATTGCGTGTCTTCCGGGGAAATGCTTTGGAATCCTGCGGATGCTCAGGAAATTTCTCCCCTTGATTTCGGTGAACCATCGAAGGGTCATAGTCCAAGCACTTGTCGGGTCGCGTTTGGACTATGCAAATGCCCTCTATCTGGGACTCCCAAAATATTTGATAAGGAGACTGCAGGTAGTCCAAAATTCAGCTGCTAGGGCCATTTATGGACTCCCCAGACGAACTAGTGCCTCTAACTTGTTGAAGGAACTGCACTGGCTCCCTATAGCCAAGAGGGTTCTCTTCAAAAGCCTGACGTTAACCTATAAGGCTCTTCATGACTCAGGCCCTAGGTATATTAGAAAGCGCCTTGCTTTATACAAGCCGAGCAGAGCTCTGCGATCTGCCTCCTTGTCTAAAATGGTCGTTCCATCCATCAAGCGAACCAGACAAGGAGGGCGTTCCTTCCACTACCTGGCTCCGCGCGCTTGGAATGAACTTCCTATTGTTCTTAGACAGGCCCCCAGTCTGTTGTCTTTTAGAAAGGCATTAAAGACCTGGCTTTTTACTAGTTAATTTTGCTGTTCCTTTTTTGCAGTTATGTTCCTTTCCATTAAAGGACTTCTTCGCCAAAGCGCCGGGACACTCCGACTGGAGTAGCCGTTGCGCTATAGAAGAGCCCAATTAACATAACATAACATAACATAACCCCCGACTACAGTAAGCCTTTTACATTGTATGTCCATGAGAGAGAAGGTTGTGCATTGTCAGTTCTGACACAGTCTTTTGGGGACAAACAGCGTCCTTGCATGTATTTTTCGTCGACTTTAGATCCGGTAGCTAAGGCGTTGCCGAGTTGCTTGAGAGCCACTGCGGCAGCAGCTGTTTCTCTCCGACAGTCTGCTGGGTTAGTGATGAATACCATGTTAATTGTGATGGTCCCGCATGCAGTGGATATTCTGTTAAACAGAACAAAGACACAGCACTTAACTAGTGCTCGATTGTCAGGTTATGAGCTGACACTGTTAGCGAATCATGTACACATAAAGAGGTGTAATACATTGAACCCAGCCATGTTGTTGCCGATTTCAGTTGAGACAGATGATGATGGTGAAAAACAGCATGACTGCAGCATATGCTGTGACGACTTTGCATACGAATGTTGAAGCTGCACGTATCCCACAAAATTCAGCGCAAGCAGCAGAGTTGATTGCACTTACAAGAGCGTGTGTGTTGGTGAAAGGAAAATGAGTGAATGTGTACACGGACAGCCAGTATGCCTTTGGTGTGGCTCACAGTTTTGGACGATTGTGGAAAGAACGTGGGTTCCTGACTTCGCATGGTGCTAAGATCCAGCATGGTCAGTTGGTGAATGAGCTCCTCGAGTCACTGACCTTGCCGTTACAAGTTGCGATTGTGAAATGCAGTGCACACAAAAAGGTTAATGATGATGTTGGTCGCGGAAATGCGTTTGCGGATGAAGTTGCGAAAGAAACTGCAAGGAATGTAATGAGTTGAATGTATGTTGCAGGCCCTGCAAGATGGGTTGGTGATGTTGGTATGTGTGAAGATACGATTGAGAGGGTGAAGTCCATTCAAGCTGAAGCCACAGAGAAAGAGTTGAATGAATGGAGAGAAAGCAAGGGTAAATTGGATGCAAATGGTTGTTGGGTTGAATTGTCAGAGCATCAGAGATGGTTGCTACCCGATGCGTATGTGCTTGCAGTGGTGACAATGGCTCATGGAATGGCTCATATCAGTGTGAAAGGGATCTGTATGTTGTTAGCTCCAGTATGGCAAAATGCTGGAATTCCTAAGTGTGCAGAGAATGTGGTCAAGAATTGTATGGTGTGTCTGAAATACAATCCTGGTAGGGGAACCCCAACTCCAGCTGGTCATTTTGCGCCTCCAACGTATCCGTTCGAGGTTTTACAGCTAGATTTCATCCACATGGAAAGGTGCAACAATTTAAAATACGTACTTGTTGTTGTTTGTGCCTTTTCAAGATGGGTAGAAGCATATCCCCTTAAGGACAATACTGCCTTATCCACAGCTAAAGCCCTTGTCAAATAATTCTTCCCCAGATTTGGAATGCCAAGAATGGTTTGGAGTGATAATGGGAGTGAATTTGTGGGCCGAGTGATGAAGAAAGTGTGTGAGGGGCTAGGCATACGGCAAAAATTCCACGCTGCAAATCACCCCCAATCAGCTGGACTAGTAGAGTGCTATATTGGCACGTTAAAACTGAAACTGGCCAAGATTCAAGCGATCACAGGTCTTAAATGGCCTGACGCCCTGCCCTTGGCACTCCTATCAACGAGAAGGACTGTTCACTCTAGAGTGAGACTTAGTCCTTATGAAATTGTGTTCGGCCTGCCCGGCCAACATATGGGGAGTGCCAAGGCCAACCAGGTTTAGCAAGATAGAATACCCTGTACTGCTTGATTATCTGTGTGAATTGACGGCTAAATTGCGAGTTTTACACCAACAGGTCCACAACACTCTACCTCAGGCCTCTGAAGCTCCAGGGCATCATATCGATCCTGGATCCTATGTGCTAATAAAGAACTTTCAGCGAACAAAGAATGACCAGCCCCGGTGGACCGGCCCTCATCTAGTTCTTCTCTCGACTAGATCAGCTGTTCGAGTGGAAGGAAAGAAACACTGGATCCACGGCATTCATTGTAAGAGGGTCCCACTGCCTCTTCCGTACGACCGGTGGGTCCAGGAGGGTATCGCTGACTCTGAAGCTGAGACTGTGCCTCCTTTTCTACCTTTTAGCGATGCACGTGTAAAAGGAACAATTTCTGAAAAGTAAAGCGACAACATCTTGCAAGAAGCTGTGCCTCCGTCAATTCGATTGAACACTACAGAGCCTGAACTCTTATTCCAAGACCAGACAGAACCTGGAAGAAACCGTTACAATTTAAGGCCAAGACCTATGACCTATGACTATGGACAAATAAAATATTTCTTTTTACTTTTTGATTGTGCAGCTCTCTCATCCGAGAAACTTGCTAATTTTTGTTTTTCAAACCGCCATCCGGTTCTGCTGCTAGGGTCGCGGTTGCCCAAGTCTTTGGAGTGCAGCTGGAGACGTTAGGTCGACAGTTCTGGTTGGTCTAAGGGAGTTGCCCTGGACTGACAGAAGCACTCATCAGCAGAAACACCCTACCACCGCGGGCAGCAAATTAGAGAGGATGGAGTTTTCTGAGATGGAGAGACCTGCCAAACGAATGAACTTTAAAGACAAAATGTGTATATTTATGACGAAGAAGAGATCGTTGATATGTTGTATTTTCATGCTGTTTGGTGTGATGACGTTTTTAACAGGATATGTTTTATACACCTTTCAAGTGACATTTGCACCCACTACACAGCCCTTACCTCCTCCTACTGTTTCCTCGCACTCTTTTCACCCCCTGCCTGAACATGAGTCCTCTAGAAGATTAGAGTTTATTAATAACTCTTTCATTCAGCTTTTACACCAACACCAATTAGTAGTAAACACAATTAACTGCTGGGTGTGTGGTCTTATGCCACATACAACAGACAAGGGTATCCCATACTTGGTCTTACCATTTAGTTACAATGGTTCTTTGTGGGCATTTCAAACAATGTTCATATATCGAACCATATTCCCCACGTTCCACGAAAAGTAACTCAAGCAACAAAGCATTAGTAGTAGGAATTGCAAATATGAGCAGAACAATTGACTCGTACAGAACGATTCCTAGAGATGAGTTGCAAGCTTATGTTAAATGGAATATTACAAAATGTGGAGTTGTTTTGAGTGAGAACCAGCGAGCGAAGAGATCCTCCTCTATTTGGATTGTACCTCATCAGGGTCACCTATGTCTGCAAGGTAATGGCAAAAATCCCAGAGCTCAGTTGGGTAAGAGCGCCTGCACTGAAACATATGTTTTTGCATCTCGAAATTCCCCATTCGTTCCTAGCAGCTAAGGGTACTTATTTCATCTGCCATGATAGGGCCTATACATGGTTGCCCCCTGACTTCTCTGGCACATGTTTTGTCTCGTTCCTGTTGCCTCCCACCTACACGGCCACAGCAGATTACCATAGGACAAGGATAGTTAGAGGTGTCATCAGTAAAGAAGACACTGCAGGACTAGAATTCGGAGATTTTGCAAAGGGTTTCCTGCCGTTTTGGGGGCCTATGGTGAACAGCAGGAACATAAGGCAATTGACAAGGGTGGTTGAAGCCACTGTAGTTGAAACTGCCGGGGCCCTTAGTAATTTGCCTGCTGAGCTCCAGTCGGATCGCCTTATGACTTTTCAGAACAGGGTCGCGTTAGATGTCATACTTGCAGACCGAGGTGGGGTATGTAAAGTGATTCAATCAAGTTGCTGTGTTTTTGTCCCAGACAACAGTATACCAAGCCATCTCCAAACTGCATAAAATCTCTGAATCCATTCACGTGGATGAAGGAGACTGGTCCTTGATGGGGTGGTTCTGGGAACTGATATCTGCCTGGGGATGGAAGATTCTGATAGTCATTGGGATGATCTTAGCCATTCTTTTCCTGTTCTGTCTGTGTGTACAGTGCGCTCCTGCAATATGTGGCCTCTGCGCTACATCATGTGTAAGGAAACCTGTATCAAGAGACGAACTAAGTAATAGAATGATGCTACAGCAACATCTCAATGACTTTATGAATACAGACCTGGCCTCAGATTAGCGTGAGTATAGGTTATTGCCTATGTAAGGGCACAAGGAGGGTCTGTGGTACTGAAAATTCTGGACTCCGATGTCTGTGGTACGTAACCACTGGACTTGTGTCATAAAACATCGTCGAATCATGATGCTTTTGGTACTAGCAGACCGTTAATGACTTAAATACTATGCATAAACATTTTCGTCATGTTCGAGTGACAAAATCACCCCGAAATCGAAGTTTTCGTCCTGAACCCTCGGGTTCCATTTTGTGAGCAGCATCAATTTTGTGATTGCCCTCATATAGCCGAATGACTAAGGCTGAATTCGACCTGAAGGACACATACACCTTTGTTGACTCCTCTGTGACCTGGGCAAGCTGACTCCACTGCCCGGAGCCAAACCTGTTTGGGCAGTTCCCATCCCAGTGGCCGAATGAGATTAGTATCAAGGCACAACATGCCATAAACCGTTCATCGCACACGAACCATGCCCAACCTTACTCACACCTGTCCCCGTTTCTTCTTTATGACCTGCTTTACGAGGAGGAGTTGCCCGTTTTTATTGGGGGTCCGCCCATATCTGATGGAAGTTCTGGGCCTTGCCGGGTAATTTATTATGGACTGGACAAACTGAAACGTGGGCTTGTCATCATGACTCTGCTTTTTCTTTGTAGTGAAAATATGTGTATGGTCAACTGTAAAATAAGGAATGTTTGCCTGAAGCTTATTATTTTGTATAAAAAGAGAAGGCTGGCTTTGTTTTTTCGAGCAGTCTCTTGAGAACATACATGCTGTTGTACTTCTAGGATACCTGTTACTGGCTGCAGCCAATAAATACGATCTTTGACTTCAAGAAGACTCTGTGTTTCTGTAGTCTGAAACAGGAAGGACTCGAAGTCTTTGGGTGTACTCCCTGGCACCGCTGGGTTCTTAAAAACCCGGTACTTCAACTGGAGATGGAATTAAATGCACTGCCAATGTAAAGCATTGTGCCTTCTCTTCCTCTTTATATAAAGAGTGGTGAGATAATGTTGTGTCCTGTTTTGCTTTTTGGTGTTTTCGTTCGGACTTTGATTTACTAGGTGATGTTGAACACGAACAAGACCACTTTTGCAAATGACCTCGACAGCAGGAAGAGGTCTTATATGATACCTGTGACTACTTGTGTGTTTTGCGGCATATAGCTTTGCTGCTCGGTTCAGGATCACCATTGTGTACATGAGCGCACACTTGTTGCACTACTTTTAATGGTGTTTCGAGTCCAAAGACAAGAGAGACACTTTGTGTGGGTCGTGACTAATATTAGTTTCCTAGAATCAAGGCATGGTTTGAAGCCTGCCCTTTAGGAGGGGACATAATTTCCAAGCACACTGAATTTTGTGTAAGAAGCCATCAGAAGGCCAAAAATTTGGGAGCAGAGCTCCAGAACCACGTGGGAAGGCACAGAAAAAACAGATCCAGTCTGCCACCTGAAGGATATTCTAAAGGTGATGAATCTGAGGTTAGAAATTATCATCAGAAAAAAAGAGGAATGACACTTTTGCAATGATTGATTTTGTTTTAGAGACACTTTCAGCGTCAATCAAAAAGTTGTGCTCAAAGCTCACTTGGTTGAAGGATAATGTAAACAAAAACACAAGCCTATGTTCCATAGATTATACCAACCTTGGGACATGTTGAAAGCCCATGAAACCATTCCAGGATTGTGTAATCTTAGGATATTTTTCTAAAACCTCCTTCATCGTGTGGGCTGGGCTGCCGGAGTCTGTAAAAAATAATGGTACCAATAAATGTAAATAATTTATACCCTTATAAATTAAGAACATTGGCATTTAGCTACTTGGAATTTGTAATACATTTAACATAATCAAAGTACATTTGAAGAAACCAGGACATTGAACTAAAAATCAGACAGGGCATTTCTCACTGAATTGGCACAAAGAAAAATCACTACAGTAAACCCTTCAAGGATTTTATATCAGCCTGGCTCTTTCTGTTTTTTGCTACCACCACATAACAAGCCCCTTCTGTCTAGTCCCTGAATCTATGGGGCCGATTACGATGGCGGCGGATCGCCCCGCCGGCGGTGGTCACTGCTGGCCCGGCAGGGGCGATCCGCCCGCCATCCAGAAAGAAAAGACCCCCCCGCGATATTATGAATGGTGGGAGATCTGCGGCGGAGGTAAAGACCGTCCGCCGCTTTTCCGGCATTGGAAAGACTCGCGGTCCTTGCTGTTGGGGGCTCGTAGTGGGCCCCCAGGGTGTTGGGGTGCACATGGGGGTTACCTATGGTACCCCCTGCATTGGCATGGACAAAGCGGCAGGCACAGTGCGGTGCCTGTCACCTTGTGCATGCCAATGCACATTGTGCATTCCCAGCGTTGTGGCGGGTGGTGCACAGCACAGCCCGCCACAATGCTGGGAATAGGGGATGCCACCACCACGGTGGCGGTGGCATCCTGATTGTAGGTGGAGTACCACTGCACCCCTTGCAGATGGTCCTGCATTCCGCTACAGTGGCGGGCGGACTGTGTCTGCCCGCCATCGTAATCGGCCCCTAAGTCTCTAATCACCCACCACTCTTCACAAGAGAAACATCAACAACTATGCAATAAACGTAAGGGGACTTTTGGTTGTGAAATTGTGTGTATATATATATATATATATATATATATATATATATATATATATATATATATTACCACACATTCCAACTTTGTGTCGTCGGAAGAAACGGCAAGCACGCAGGTAATCCGGTGTTATTAGTATTTTTATTTGCAACCCCCCTCACCCCAGAAAGACGCGTTTCGCTATAGAAGCTTCGTCAGTGTCAGTTCGTGTTAGTGCCTAATTGCCATTTTAGAGACCACCCAGCCTGAATTAATTCATCAACATAAAAGACGGTTTATGCATTAAAAAGGCGGCGGCCATCTTATAGTGTGCAATTTCACATTCATTGTCAGTGACTTGTAATGGCAATTTTAAATAAAGTGCTTAAAGTGCACAGTTAGAAATTCATTAAGAACAACAAACATTCCTGTGTACATATTACCATTTTTGATATATGCAAGTCAGTTTACAATTTTAACAGTGACTATTTGATCGTGTTTTTTGATCGATTTGTTACTGTGATGTTACATCCAGGGGTGAATCCCCGAGTATCATAATAATGTCAACTGTTATATTCCTGACTCATTTCATTTTATTTCTTTTAGTTGTGTAAAAAAAACAAATATATATATACCAGTGATCAAGACTACTGTGTAGTCGAAACGCGTTTGGCAGCGGCAATAAAGAAATCGTGAAAATCTCACCTGGCGTGGTCGTTTATGCAAGGAAGTGTGAGGGACTCAATCCAAGGAGTCCTACTGGGACGACGCAACTCTCGATCTGGTGGAGAAAGTCAATACTTGGATTTTCTTTGTATATATATATATATATATATATATATATATATATATATATATATATACACTCACAGAAAAAACCATAGGTTTCACACCAGCTACAGTTAGCTGGACATTTTATTGACATAAAACCATTGCAATTCCCACGTTATAGTTAGTTGGACTCACTATAACTTGCGCGCCTGCAATGCACTGCTGATAACGTCACATATTACATCACTCATGACATGGTCAGTGACATCACTCATGACATTACTGATGACACCATCCTTGTGACAGAGTGACAGACCTCCTTTCAGTGTAATGTAACCCTTGAAACACATATTCAAGGACACCGCCCTCTTAGGGTCCCGACGGTGCAGTCTCTCTTCCTCCTTGGAAGGGTGAGGAGGGGATAGAAGGGAGGAAGGGTAATGGACTGTCCTAGATGGAAGGGAGTGACCACCTTAGGCAGAAAAGCAGCCCTGGTCCTAAGAACCATTCAATCAGCATGAATGGTCAGGAATGGGGGCTTAAAACTAAGAGCTTGAAGCTCACTTGCCGAGGTGATCGCAACTAGGAAACCGTCTTAAAAGACAAAAGCCTCATGGGACACTTGTGTAAGGGTTCGAAGGGAGAACCCATCAAGAATGTTAAGACAAGAAGGAGAGAACTTATTAGTGAGGCCCTTCAGAAACCTAAAAACCACTGGAGATTTAAATAGAGACGGCTGATCCGGCAAACAGAGTAATGTCGACAACGCCGAAAGGTAACCTTTGACTGTGGCAACAGCAAATCCTTGCTGCGCCAAAGACAGAGCAAACTGCAAAATATCGGACAAATGAGCCCTCAAAGGATCAATAGCCTTCTCCCTACACTAAACAACAAATTTAGACCACCTATGCGAATAGATGGACTTGGTGGAATCACGCCTGGCTGAAAGAATGACATCCACCACATCGTGAGGGAGAGAAAACGAATTCAGGTTGCCCCGTTTAATCTCCAGGCATGAAGGTGTAATGTCTGGAGGTGGGGGTGTAGAACCTGCCCCTCCATCTGAGAGAGGAGATCTACCCTGAAAGGGAGACAGAGCGGTGGGTGAGAGGAGAGGTGGAGTAGGTCCGTGTACCACACCCTTCTTGGCCAATCCGGGGCGACCAATATGACTTGGGCCCGGTCCTGGCGAATCTTCCTCAGAACCCGAGGAATCAAGGGTATGGGAGGAAACGCATAAAGGAGTTGATTTCCCCAACTCAACTGAAACGTGTCCCCCAAAGCTCCTTGCATCGGATACTGGAGACTGCAGAATGACAGGCAGTGAGCATTCTCGCGAGTGGCGAACAAGTCCACCAGAGGAGACCACCACATCTGAAAGATGTCGTGAACAACCTCCGGATGGAGCCTCCACTTGTGGTCGGCAGAGAACTGCCGACTGAGAATGTCTGCACGTGCGTTCAGAACTCCGGCCAGATGATTTGCCATCAGACATATCTGGTGGTCCTGAACCCAGGACCAGAGACGCAGAGCCTCTTTGCAGAGACACTGCGACCCTACTCCTCCCTGCTTGTTGACATACCACATGCGGTTGTGTTGTCCGTCAGGACTTGAACCGACTGACCGCGAAGGGAAGGGAGGAAGGCCTTGAGCGCCAGACATATCGCCCGCAAGTCTAAAAGGTTGATGTGAAGCAACCTTTCCTCTGGAGACCAAAGCCCTTTGACCTCCAGATCCCCCAGATGAGCACCCCACCCTAGAGTGGATGCATCCGTTATCACTGTGGCCACCGATGGAGGCAGTTGAAAAGGCTTTCCCTGAGACGGATTGCCTTCCACGCCCCACCAAGTCAAATCTGCTGCAGTTTCTCTGGAGATCCTCACTGACTCCCTGAGATCTCCGTTGTGCTGATACCACTGCCTGTGGAGGCACCACTGGACTGCCCTCATATGCCAGTGTGCATGGTTGACCAACAGAATGCAAGAAGCCATCAGACCGAGCAGAAGAAGGACCTTCAGGACTGGAACAACCACTCCATTGAAGAATAAAGTAATCATTTCCAGTATGTCGTGAATCCTTTGAGGAGGAGGGAATGCACAACATACAGTAGTGTCCAGTACTGCACCTGTGCACAAGTTACTACTTGTGTAACGATATATCTGTAAGAGACATTAGTTAGTGATAGATTCCTTACCTTAGAATATCCCCAGGCGTCAGACTGGATCCGGAAATTTTTGCGTAGCAGTACCCTTGCGTGTCGGTAGGCGTCGTCTGCGGCTCCGCGTCCGTCGTCGGCGTCGTGGGCGCCGTGATGACGTCGTCGGAGTACTTAGACGCCGCCTCCGCGTGCTGACGTCAGTTCTTAGCCACAGCTTTTCCACGCCAGAAGCGCAGAGCCATGACAAAAACCAACACTGGTGCCAAGAAACTAGGGCCCTGAAAGGGGATGACCTTAACCCTAGATATCGGTTCGCAGAACGGGGAGGATGGGTGGGTCGGTAAGGAATCTATCACTAACTAATGTCTCTTACAGATATATCGTTACACAAGTAGTAACTTGTGCATCTAAAGAGACACGTTAGTGATAGATTCCTTACCTTAGAATAGATACCCTAGCAATACCATCCCCGTGGTGGTGGGTCTGCGAACCAATAATCACTCCAGAAAGTCCTGGAGGACGGAACGGCCAAGTAGCCGTCCCTCCGGACTTGACTGTCCAGGCAATAGTGTCTTGCAAACGTGTGCAGCGAGGCCCACGTAGCTGCCTGGCAAATGTCCTGCAAGGGCACACCTCGGCCCAAGGCAGTTGTAGTGGCCGAGGCTCGAGTGGAATGAGCCCTCAGCCCAACAGGGGGTTCCTTCTTAGCCAAGGAGTAACACGCCTGGATGCACAAGATAATCCACCGGGAGATGGTCCGCTTGTGCACCGCTTTCCCTTTCTTAGCGCCCGCGTACCCAACAAAGAGTTGATCATCCACCCGGAAGTGTTGTGTGCGGTTCAGATAAAATGAGAGCGCACGTTTTGGGTCCAGACGGTGGAGCCTCTCCTCCTCTCTCGAGGGGTGCGGAGGCGGAAAGAAGGTGGGCAACGTGATGGATTGCCCAATGTGGAAGGCCGTGACTACCTTGGGAAGGAAGGAGGGCCTTGTCCGTAATACAACCTTGTCCGGATGGACTGAAAGGAAAGGAGGCTTACAAGACAGAGCCTGGCGCTCACTCACTCTCCTGGCAGAGGTGATGGTACCAGGAAGGCAGTCTTCAAAGAAAGAAGGCGAAGAGGACAGTTGTGAAGTGGCTCAAAGGGAGCGCACATCAGAAATGTGAGAACCAGGTTCAAGTCCCACTGAGGCATCACGAAGGGAACAGGAGGATGCCCTTCAGGAATCGATTAACGATAGGGGACTTGAACAAAGAAGGTTGGTCAGGCAGCCTCAGAAAGGCTGAAAGAGCCGAAAGATAGCCCCTGACAGTGCCCAGAGCAGAGCCCTGCTGGGCAAGAGAGAGAGGAAAGAGGAGAGCATCAGAGAGAGGGGCATTGAGGGAATCCACAGCCTTTGCTGTGCACCATGCCACAAATCTGTTCAACCTGCAGGCGTATACCGACTTTGTGGAGGGACGCCTGGCTGCCAGAATGATGTTGCAAACTTCAGGAGGCAAGTCAAATGGCCTCAACTGTCGCCGCTCAATCTCCAAGCATGGAGGTGGAGACTGGACAGGTTCGGGTGGAGGACCGTCCCCTGCTGCTGCGACAGAAGGTCCTCCTGAAGAGGCAGACGAACCGGGGGATCGACTGACATACTGAGTAGCTCGGGATACCAGTACCTTCGTGCCTAGTCCGGAGCTACAAGGATGACTTGTGCCCGGTCGTGCTTGATCTTATTCAGCACTCTGGGCAGAAGTGGTATAGGCTGAAAGGCGTACAACAGACCGCAGCTCCACTCGCGACGAAAAGTGTCTCCGAGCGAGTGCCGCCTTGGAAATTCCAACGCGCAGAACTGATGACATTGCACGTTCTCTTCGGTGGCGAATAGATCTAATCACGGCTCTGCCCAGTGCAGAAAGAGGCCTTGCGCCACGTCCGAGTTCAGACGCCATTCGTGATCCATCGAGCACCGACGGCTGAGTTCGTCCGCCTCGGCGTTCAGAGAACCTGCCAGGTGTTGAACCACCAGAGTCACGCCCTGATGTTCCAGCCATTGCCAGAGACGCAGAGCCTCCTGGCAGAGGGTCCACGACCCCACTCCGCCCTGTTTGTTGCAGTACCACATGGCGGTGGTGTTGTCCGTGAACACCTGCACTGCACTCCCTCGGACAGACGGGAGGAACGCCTTCAGTGCCAGAGGAATCGCCCGCAGCTCCAACAGATTGATATGGAGCCGGGACTCCGCCGGAGACCAGAGTCCTCTGATCTCCGCCTCTCCCAAGTGGCCTCCCCAGCCCTGGAGGGACGCGTCTGTCACAACCACGTGCTCCGGTTGGGGAAGGGAGAGGGATCTGCCGTTGACCCAATCGCGGTCCGTGAGCCACCACTGCAGCTGTCTCGCAGTGCCCTCCGAGATCAGGACATGGTCGGACAGGTTGCCCCGGTGCTGGGCCCCCTGAAACTTCAGGTCCCACTGCAGAGCCTGCATCCGCCACCGTGCGTGATGCACCAGAAGGATGCAAGAGGCCATCAGCCCCAGAAGCCGCAGCGTCAACCTGACCGAAACTCGGGATAACGGCCCGAAGATCGGAATCAGAGCCTGTATATCCCGAACCCGCTGTTCGGGCGGGTAAACCCGAAACTGCGCCGAGTCGAGAACCGCTCAGATGAAGAGGAGCTTCTGAGAGGGGCACAGGTGTGACTTCGGCACATTGATGGAAAATCCCAGCTGGTGCAGGAGATCCGCCGTAGTCTGGAGGTGGCTGACGACTGCCTGGGGCGAGCCCGCCTTCAACAACCAGTCGTCTGGGTAGGGGAAGACTGACACCCCTAACCTGCGCAGATGAGCTGCGACCACCGCCATCACCTTCGTGAACACCCGTGGGGAGCTGGTAAGGCCGAAGGGGAGCACGGTAAACTGAAAGTGCTCGGACCAAGTGCCCAAAAGAACGTCCGTCAAGGCCTCATTAAACGGCAGCAGAGGCTCCATGGAGCATGACTGCGGCTTAAGGACTCTCGGGGGTGGGGTGGGAGGACAGGAAACATGGGTCGCCCGGAGCCGGGCAGTGGCGTCTGGCCACGTTCCTATCTACAGGTGAACCCTTAGCGGGCCTGGACCAAGTGCCCAAAAGAACGTCCGTCAAGGCGTCGGGATCGGCGCCGATAGGCGTCGTCCCCACGTCGGAACTGAATGAAAGGAGGCATCGGGGACGGCGCCGCCCGAGGACGGCGCCGGAGGGGACACCACACGGACCGACGCCGGGGGGGTCGTAAGGTCCACCAGCGACGATCCATCGCCCGAGGAAGGTCCAGCGGCGCCCCGAGGGCACCGGCGGTGTCGGGATCGTGGGGCCCTGCGGCGCCAGGCCCGAAGGCGTCGGGCCGAAGCACCCGACGGCGTCGGGGTCAAAGCCCCCGACCCATTAGGGCCCCCATACGGGTTCGCTGGGCCCGAAGGCACCACGGAACACGTCGGAGGAGAAAGGGACCTCATGGCCATGAGGAAACGCTCAATCACCTCCGGCGTCGCGTTCAGCCCAGGGACCGGGGGGTATGGGGCCAGACGCGGCGCCCGCGACTCCCGAGGAGCGGCGTGGGCGGTGTCACCCGAACCCCCGGCCGCATCGCGCGAGCGTCGGGGGGGAGTCAGAAGAGCGATGATGTCTCTTCAACTTCTTATGCTTCTTACCTGACGACTTGGACCCGGAGGAGTGGTGCCGACTCCCGGAGCTGTGACGGCTCCGTCCCCGCGACCTTGCTTCAGATACAAGTTCAAGATCCTGAGATCCAGGATTGGACAAAGTCTGCCATCCTTTTTGGGAATCAGGAAATACCGGGAGTAGCACCCCTGACCCCTCTCCTGCTTTGGAACCACCTCTATCGCACCCTTTCTGAACAGTGCAAGGACTTCTTCCTGCAGGAGAAGCAGGTGGTCCTCCGAAATTTATAACCTTGGCAAGGAGGGTAATTGGGAGGGAACTCCTGAAAAGGAAGTGCATACCCATTTTCTACGAGATTGAGAACCCAAAGATCTGATGTAACCGATTCCCAAACCCGTAGTAAATGAGTAAGCTGACCCCCTACTGGACCCGCATGATCCCGAATGGTGGATCTAGGGCTGCTTTGCTGATGTAGGTGGGGGGTGGGTATTAGAGGAGGAAGTGGAGGAGGAGGAGGCTTGACGACCACGGGCACGACCCCTTTGTCTACCTCTGTATGATTTATACAAAGGGTTCTGTTGTTGTTGTTGTTGCTGGCTTTGTTTATAGGGACGAAAAGTGGACCTCCCAAAGCCTCTGTATGTCCTGGTGGTAGAGCCTCTTGTTTGCGGGCCCAAAGATCTAGCCGTCGCCTGGCTGTCTTTGAACCTCTCCAATGCCACATCCGCTTTCTTTCCAAAGAGGCCAGAGCCGTCAAAAGGCAAATCCATAAGTGTAGCCTGAACGTCAGCTGAAAACTCAGAAGATTTTAGCCAAGCGGATCTTCTGGTGGCCACTGAAGAACCCATTATCCTAGCCACAGAGTCCGCCGTGTCCATGCCACTTTGAATAACCTCGCGGGCTGCAGCCTGAGTGTCAGTGACAACTTCATTAAAGTTCTTTCTATCTTCCTCCGGAAGCTTAGCTGATAATTGCTTTACCGAATCCATCAAGGCATGCACGTATCTGCCCAGTGCAGGTAAGTGTCGTTTTCCTTTAGTAGGGGGCGCTTTTTCTTCTCCTCCATTCGTATTTTCCAGCGGGTTGCTGCAAACGGACACAATCCGCCTGGGAACCACGAACCTGTTCAATTCAGCGCAAGACAAGCAACAGGCAGATTGTGTCCTTTGCAGCAACTCGATGGAAAATACGAATGGAGGAGAAGAAAAAGCGGCCCCTACTAAAGGAAAACAACACTTACCTGCACTACAAGAACCAGGATGCAAAGCAAGTTTCCGTCCACTATGGCTTTAAATGAACACCTGAATGAACTTTACGTGCTGCTTCCACTCTCACCAGCATGCCTAGCCAGTGAACATGGTAAATTTTTGAAACGCGTATGGCGAAAGGCGTAAAGAATTTGCTTGCAATGGCCCATTCTAGCATGCTGCTGCTGGTTTGAACAATAAAGGGTGAAAATGATCGTGGGGTGGGTGTCCTCACTTCGCGAGCAAACTTTGTTGGAATATATATATATATATATAAGTAAGCACGACTTCAGACTGTGTTGGGAGAAGAGTTATGTGCTTTGGAGTTGGCACTCGGTGCATTGTTTCAAAATTAAGACAACAAGCATAGAGTGCCTTTCAAGTAATTATCAGCATTACAAGTATGGCGGCAGACAGTGTTCGGGACAGGGAGACACTAGCATCTACTGTGTTCTCCGATAGTCTACTCCTCCCTACTAACATTCGGGGGAGACTTGACAATGAAGCCAGTAGTAGCGGCAATGCAGCTTTGAGGGAATTATTTAAAACTTTGGAAAAGAAATCCCGCAATGAACAATCAAAATGGTGGGAGTCCAAGTCTCTACAAAGATACATAGAAGTTAACCGCATACCTCGCGGTTTGCGTATCTTAACGGCCCCAACATATGAGGACCCCAACCCGGAGCTCATGAAGGAATGGGCCGAGTGCAATTTAGATGCCTCACGCCGCCAAGTTCAAATCCTTATAAAGTATGCGGATATAGATCGGGCCAAATTATTATTGGAGATTGGAGAAATACATGAGCAACTAGCAGGCATGGGTGATGAAGATGAAAAAGCTAAACTCATGAAGGCGATGAATGACAGACTTAAAAAAGAGGAAACTAAAATAATTGAAAGGAAGACTTACAAATTCCAGCGTGATCGTAGTGACTATGAGTTGGGTCAGATCTTTAGTTTCTCACGAAAATATGATTCACTACGACGAGGAGAAAACCAAACCCAATCCAAGCAGAAAAGTACTCGTCCGAAGAATATAGGAACAGATTCGACTGACTCCAATTTTAGTACCGATATTGACTCTGAGCCAGACGCGGAACGCCACAGCAGGGCGCAGGCGGAGGGAATACCTAAACCATCCCCGGGCCAAGAAATAGTTTTTTTATTTCAGGAGCGGCTCAAAACTCTGCGACCCCGAAATCCACAAAGTCAAACAAACGGAGGGCAAACTACAGGCGGCGCCAAAGGTTCAGGGCGACCCAGAGGAAATTATCAAAGAAAAAGAAGAGGGAGGGGACAGGGAGCTGCCCCCCAATAAAACTAAATAACGGTACAAGTCGAACTGTGATCAATTTGACAGAATTTAAGCTGTCAATCAAGGAGGAGGAAATATTGAGTCTAGGATTAATGTTTGCCCCTCGCTGCAACTTTAATTACACTGCCACGAGATGTGACATCTACAAGGCAGTAAGACGATTAAAACTACGAAAACTGTACACTCTAAAAAACAAACAAAAATACAAAATACAACCTCAGATGGAACAGACGGACATGATGAGTGAGGCATCACAAGGGACTAAAACAATAATTGAATTATGGGAGACTAAGGGAGTAGGATATGACGAAGTACAGCAAGAAATAAACAATGCACGAGACATCGATGAAATGGGCAATAGAGTCACCACAGAAACATTGTTCAGACAACCATCGACGTTTACCCCAGTGCTCCCACGTGATGCAATAGACATATTTCATGAGTGTGTAGTGGGACAACTAAAGGAACTACACAGAAATACGGTGAGCAACAAGAGGAAATATGATGAAACATCACAACGCTATTATGCCCTTGTAAAAAGATTAACCAAGGAACGTGACATTGTGGTAAGAGGAAGTGATAAAGGCGGCAATGTTGTGCTTTTAACCAAATCTGAGTATGAAAAAGAAGCCTTCTCACAGTTAAATGACAGGAGCTGCTACAAGCGCATCAATGCCCAGGTGATGGCAGCCACGAAGAAGGAATTCCATCAAAAGTTATTAAAATGGAAAGCAGACAAACTCATCACAGATGCAGAATATAAATACCTGAAAGTGGATTACCTGGTCACCCCAATAATGTATTTTATACCTAAAGTACATAAAGACCCCAAACATCCGCCGGGTAGACCAATTATCTTGGCAAGAGGAAGTCTTTTAGAACACACTTCGGTATATATAGACTACTTCCTACAGGGGTATGTTAGGAAGCTGGATTCTTTTGTCCAAAATACTAGTGACTTTTTGTTGAAAATCAGGAATGTGATGGTGGAACCTGGGGATTGGATTGGCTTATTGCGCTAGATGTAACGTCCTTATACACAAGCATTGCTCATGACCAAGGTTTAGCGGCAGTTAAACATTACTTATTGAAGCGAGATTCAATGTTTAATGAACACAATTGTATGCTACTAACCATGTTGGAATTTTGTCTGACGAACAATATTTTCATGTTCAGTAATCTCATGTACCATCAGCGACAGGGGGTTGCTATGGGGGCCAGTTTCTCCCCGAGCTTTGCCTGCCTACACATGGGGGCTTGGGAGGAACTGGTCCTCAGGAGGGACCACAGTGAAACATTGGAAACTCATGTGACAGCATGGTATTGTTTCATAGACGATTTACTGGTGATATGGAGGGGCAGTGAGACAGAAGCAAGGGTATTTATTGATAATATCAATCAAAACAACCTAAATCTCAGATTCACAGCGACCCTAAGTCAGCATGCAGTCACTTTCCTAGATACAGAGCTGTACATTATCGATGGAAAATTAGAAACTAGAATTCATCGCAAACCTACAGCTGGGAACAGCATATTGCATGCTGCAAGTGCGCATCCGATGCATCTCGTTACCAGCATCCCCAACGGGGAGATGCTGAGGATGAGACGCATCGGCAGTAATCCCACAGATTTAGAGAGGGCCCAGCGAGAAAGCACAGAGCGTTTTCTTGAAAGAGGCTACTCCCTACAAACAATTGAACAGGCCAAAAATAGGTCAATGATGGTAACCAGGGAAGCCCTATTGACCAGAAAAAAACAACAGGGAATAAACACTGACTCCAATATGAGCAATAATACAGCAACTGATTCAGGTGTGTTTAGAATTAATACGGGGTTCAGCAACCAACACCGAGAAATTTATAGATTGATCAACAAATATTGGCCGGTAGTAAGAAGTGACCCTATTATAGGTAAACTCTCCCTAACAGGGCATCTTTGACCTACAGCAGGGCACCGTCTCTTAAAGACCAGATAGTTGACACTGACCCTGAACCTATACTAAAGACAACCTGGTGGCAAAGCAACAAAGGCTTTTAGAAGTGTAAAACCTGCAAGGCTTGCCAGCATGGTATTAACACCAAGACATACCAGGATGGATTCAGTGACAGGCAACATCTTATATCGCAGGTTTTAACCTGCAAGACAGAATATGCTATCTACATTCTCCAATGTCCCTGCTTATTGAAATATATAGGCAGTACAAAACTGCCGGTACACCAACGTATTCTGCAGCACCTTAGAGCTATCGCCAATGGGGACAATACCTACCCTGTCGCTAGACACTATCGTGATCATCATCAAGGTGATAATTCATCACTCAGATATTTTGTGATAGATGCGATTAAGGCTTGCAGAAGAGGTGGAGAGAGGGAATTAAAATTGAGAAGATTGGAGACTCAGTATATCTTGTTGCTTGATACCAAGGCACCTATGGGTCTAAATGTAACGGTAGATATGTATACCTGCTAACCCTAAATGATAATCTGTATATAGGGGGATATACTGGCATTGGAATTAACAGCTATGTACTTATGATCTTACTCATGTATTCTCTCCTTTATCTTCATTCCGGAGAGGGGGGAAAGTTTGTTGGATTGCCATTAATTGATACACCCGGACAGCAATGAATTGAAATATCTGATGATATCTTTGTAGCATTCTCTGAAATACAATGTTGCAATCGCTACTATTTGATTTATTTTTATAACACACTTTAGGGGCATAACATAGTCAATTAGACTTGGAGGATCCTAATTTCCCAATAGTCGATATTTATAAATACTATTTGCCAAGCACATATTATTTTGATTTGTTTGTTTGAGCACTATAGGGGAGGTGAGGAGGGAAGATATGACGCCATATGGACCTTAACATTCTAAATGAAGGTGCCAGCAGGGGAAGTCTTACAGTATACAACACAGAGATTTAGTTGTACAACGTATGGATAAATAATGATTTTAAAATTATTTATTACAGATACAATGAGAAAACAAAAGGGTATGCTTGGTTTTAAATAGCATTTTTGCACTATTTTGCTAATTTGCACATTTTTGCATTTTGCACAAAATTGTTGGGAAGTTAAGACCCTACAATTTTGAACAGTACTGTTTTTGCGTAATTTGCACAGTAACTAAAATGCACTTGCACTTTACTACATTGTCTAGTACTGCAACCTGGTTACCCTGTTCATCTGTATTATACATGTATTTTAATCGGATTTTACAAGAGGTATTTTACTAATGATGAATTGTTATAAAAGGTATTAATACTTCCTCAACAGATCAAATGCACAATGAATTAAGAGTATTTTACGGAAATTTACTGTGATAAAAATATGTAGATATATGAAGTGAAAGGTTTAATGAGAATCATAGGAAGCGTCTGATAATTTCCCCTAGTATGTCTTCCCTTTCTACACACATTTTTTCAGCCCTGACACGTGATGTGATGTGAAACAATCATAGGCTCTTTAAATAGACTGAGCAGTATGTGTAACACTGTCAAGTGTACAAGGCTCGCTGAGAGCCGAAACGTCATGCGCTAACTTGAGCTGAATAAACATTTGCACGAGATGGTCCGTGTCTGCGTCTCCTTGTTCGGGGGGGGGGGGGGGGAAGGAAGCCTGAGTGAAGGAAGCAAGACGTAGTATCCTGGATATATATATATATACAATTGATGTCGAAACGCGTAAGGATATAGAGAACTAACGCGCTGCCAAAATCCAAATTTGTGTACATAGCGGTGTGGATCCGCCAGTCCCCAGGCTGTAATCTAATTGGCCTCCAGTACACATCAACCAGGAAGTGTTGGCAGCCATCTTGCTACTCCGCTTCAGCCGAGTCCTATAAAAATGTCAAAAATATAGAGAAGGTGGCAGGGTAGGAATACCCTGAACCCTCAGGTGTGGTGTTCCGGTCCCACAGAGAACCAGCTAGGGTTTAAATTATTTTTATTAATTCTGCCCAAAATCACATGAGGATCTGCAAATTTGCAACAAAAAAAAAATAACAGTCTCCTGCGCATGTTTTCAATAAAGCCTCAGGGTGGGCAGGTCCCGGGGGCATGCCTACTTAATTAAATTAAAGAAGGAGAGCACACCTGGCCCCCCTCCATGGGCATTTCTATGCCCCGGGGACCACCATCTATGGGGGATTAAATTAAAATTATGGCGGGCGCATAGACCCGGGGACCATCGCCTCACTGGGGCTAAAAATAAAATGAATAGGGGGGGCCACACAGACCCCTCCGAATCCCGGGGACCACCACCTCCCCGGGGCTGATGCGTATAAAAAATGAAGAGGGGCCTTGTGGATGGCCCAGGGGACCGCCACCTCCACAGGACTATATATTAAATGAATGAAGGGATGTGTGGAACTCCTCGAGCTCCAGGCACCATCACCTGCCTGAGGCTACAATTAACATTAAAGAAGGGGCCAAATTGACTTAATTATGCTGTGTAACTCTCCAGCCAATGAATTTGTTTGTCTTAACTTGTTTAAATTCTTTTAAAGTTTTGGCAATTTTTTTTAAAGTAGAGCACATAATCGTAACATTTGTATTCAATAGAATGTTGCACAGGTGGATTTTAAAGCATTTTTATTGTTCTGTTTTTATAATGAATTTTTAAAGTTTTGTGATTGTATTTTAATAAGGATGAGTTAATGTTTATTTATTTGTTGAACTCAGTAGAGGTTTGAATCAAATAAAATATTGTATGGTATTTTTGTAAAGAGGGGGCCACACAGCCCTCCTCCTGGAGCCAATTATGGCCGTGGGGACCGCCAATCCCCAGAGCCAGCTCCTTATATGTCACAGGGAGATCATCTCCAAGAAATAGCTGTTTGCTTTTACGTGTCGTGAGCTCATATTTCCTGTCAAGCAAAAGGAAACACTCCGGTTCAAGTGGGTAAGAGCTGTCTAAGTGGCCCTCTTCTGTGTTCGGTAACTGTCGAGGTTGCCCTGTGCCAGAATTCCAGCCCATCTGAATCCTGTTACCATACTGAGAAGGACGGTGGCTTGCTCTACACCAAAGATAGCCTCCCAGATGACAAATATTCTCAGATAAATGGGAAGTTAGCCCACTCTAAGGTTTTCGGGCAGTTCCGCACACCCTATGCATGCTAGGATAGGAAGCACTAGGTAAGAGTATAGCAGTCAGTCAGTCAATACCACTTTATTTCGGCAGGTTACAGCCATAAAAGTACATAATACAATATGATATTAATACATCAGCTACATCATAAAAATAACAATTAAGGAATTACAGAATTATAAGAATTAATAAAACCTAAAAATCACTAGGGTATATAAAAATTTCAATTGTCAAGTGCTATCCCCGCTCCGCAACAGTGGAGCTTAGCAAGCACCCTGTCTAAGATCAGGCATAGGGGCTTTTTACATACAGTTGTTATTACGCTTTTGGGCATCGATAGCAGCAATTTATTTGTCATATTTAATTAAAATGGCCTATTAAAATAATAAATAAATTACACTAAGGAACTTAGAAAGGATCGAAAGATACGAAGGGTTTTGTAGATCCAAATAAACAAACTTGTCATGATTAGGGAGCATTAATGTTCTCCGTTCAGCCTAAGACATGACACCTACGTTTGCACCACATTGCAAATAGAAACTTGGCGATAGCAACAACAAAAACTTGGCATGTGTCGTATTTAAATATCCTGTAGAATACAACCCGTAGCGGCCTGGATTGGTTCGGAGCCGTCTATTCGAGGCATTCGTTGGTCCCCTAACTGGGAGGATCAAATCTCCTTGTATGCGGATGATATTCTACTCTTTCTGACCTCACCTAGGAAGTCCCTTATTGTTGTTTGTGATGTGTTGGCGTTCTTTGGTAAAAACTCTGGGTTATCAATCAACTCGGGGAAATCTCTCTCGTTTGTTCTTAAGGGGGAGACCCTGGTTCCTCCGCCCAATTGCCCTATCCAGGTTAACACGGGCGGTTTCAAATATATGGGGATTTTCATCTCGCTGGACCCGGCGATCCGGTATGCGAGGAATCTCCTCCCCCTTTGGAGAGGCTTGGGGGCAACACGGCTAATTGGAAGAAACTTCCCCTTTCACTGTTGGGACGAGCAGCCCTCTTTAAAATGATGTCGCTGCCTCGTTTTCTTTACGCCCTTCGGAATACTTTGGATGTAGTGCCGGCCAGTTATTTCCATGAGGTGGTAGGGCTGCAGCGTAGTTTAATATGGGAGGGTAGACCCCATATTGCTTTAGCTAAATTGACGCTTTCATGGTATGACGGTTGTGTTGCCCTCCCGGACATCAAGCGATACTATTGGGCTTCCCAGCTGGCTGCAATCAACCAGGGAAAGTACGGGCCAGTGGCCGACCCAGATATGCGATTGATAAGTGGCTCTTTCCTGGAGGTAGTTACAACAACTAAGTCACCGAAGTTGAATTTGACAGGGCCCATTAAGCATGCGGTGAGGATCTGGCACGATGCCACGAGTTCTTTGGGATGGCGGGACCGGCTGACATTAGCTACCCCGCTGTTTGATTCGGAAAGTCCGAATAAGCTATGGAATACAAGAGGGTTTGATAAGTGGGATCTGATAGGGATCTCAACCATCGGTGATATCTGGGGAAAGGGAAGGATTAAGACATTCGAAGAACTAAGGTCGAATTTGATCTGATGGGAACTGAGTACTTTCGCTATGCGCAAATCCGACATGCATTAAAGGCGGCCCTGTCTGAAGAGGAGGACCTGCCTGATGCCTGACCTCTCGAGGATAGAATTTTAGATGGCCATCTACCCGAGAAAACTATCTCTCTAATCTATAAGAAATTAATTAATCATAGGGCAGATCTCCTTAAGGAGTTGAGGGATTAATGGACGCAAGATGGTATAGAATTAGATGATGAGGACTGGCAATTGGCTGTGTCCTCTCCAAAAGTGGTAGCGATCCCAGCACAATTACGGCTCGTACAGTTAAAAATACTACACAGAATCTATGTCATGGGCTCCCGCCTGGTCCGGATGGGGTTATCGGAAGAAGGTTTTTGTAGACAGAAATGTGGTCTTGGTGGTACATTCCTCCATATTCTTTGGGAGTGTCGATATATTTTCAAGTTCTGGGGTAAGATCCACAACACTATACAGGAGGTTTTGGGGGTCGCAGTGCTGCTGGAGGCAAGGAGATGCCTCCTTAATATATGGGAGCCCACTGATATTAATGTGGCACAGAAAAATGGCCTACAGTAGGTTACATGATTGCAAAGAGGAATATTGCTCAGTGGTGGGGATCCAAGCGGCCTCCTACACTCCAGGGCTGGAAAAATTACTTGGATTGGTGTATGTTTCGTGAAAAGACTGTTTACATAGCGAGAGGCCGCCCTCAAAAATGGGCGTCAGTTTGGGGGCTTTGGAACCAATATAGAGGAGAGATCTGTGTGCCACCTAGGGACTCTGTGTTTGATATGCCCCCATCCCCGTGAACTCTTGACATATATGTACCTTGATCCCCGCTTCCGCCCAAAAAGATGCAATGTGATGTCATGATGGGATTCTTCTGTATTGTGCTATTTCTTTTGATGCCTTGGTTTAATAAAAAGAAATATATAAAAAACTATATATATATATATATATATATATATCCTGTAGGCCACATTGAGCCTTCTTATGCCCAGATTCCTACAAAGTTGAAGGATCCATTTGGTCCTGGCCATCCTGTATGCGGGACAGAAAAAGATCACATGGATCTCGGTCTCCTCTACAGTTTTACAGCTGGGGCATAGCAGCTTTTTCCCTTCCTCCCACTTGTTTGTAAAGGCGTAAAGCGGAAGCGTCCCATGCCTGAATTGGAGGAACAATTTCTTAGCTGCTAGGGGCTGGATGATGTCAAGAGCGGGCTCCAAGCTTTAACACTGTTTAACATACAAAAATCTAGCAGTTAAGCAGGAGTCTATAGACTGATTAGACGCTCCATTCTATATCCAGTCCAGTCCAGTCCAGAGTTAGGGATTGTTTGGAAGTAGCTGAACAGGCCTGTTCGGGTCCCATCCATAAATCATTTCTCCCTATGTTTCAAAGCGAATCCTGAATGAAAATTAACCAAGGGATCTTCCCTGCCCCCCTAATTAACATGACTGATTTTAACTCCTCTTTAAAGTTTTCCAGTTTTGGAGTGCTCCAGAGCCGTCACCAGTACTGGAGTGGACGGAGAGCAATCAGGTCAGCAATGGGAATAACACCCAAATCAAGCCTTAGTGGGGTTAATGGGGTGCTGTGAGGAAGACCCAAAAGCTGCCTTAGGAAGTTGTTTTCCGTCACAGTCAAGGATTTACTAGGGCAGTGGCCCCAAAGTTCCGCTCCGTAGACAGTGGACCCCCTTGCTTGAACCTTATAAATTTCTACTAGAAGGCCAATCACTTTTACAGTGCAGCTTGTGTGGACTTTTAGGATGCCCCTACTAGCTTGGGTGAGTTTTAGATTTATCTTAGTAATCTGCAGCCCCCATTCCATTTTATCATTGATAGTAAGCCCCAGGTAGTTCAATACCAGGACCCTCTCTAGGGGCTTAGAGTCCAAGTTGGGGTGAGGACAGTTAGTGGAGTCAGCGTGGAAGACCATGTATTTTGTTTTATTTATGTTAACCTCCATATTTCTTTTCTTGCAAAACAGGCTGAGTGCTGCAAGGACACGCTGCATCCCCATCGGTGTTTTAGAGAGGAGAAGCGTGTCATCCGAGAACATCAGCGCGGGAAATTTACGATTAGCGAGTTTTGGGGAATCTATGTCCCTTACTGCTAGAAAATACTCGATTAAACCATTGAGAAAGAGGGAGAAGAGTGTAGGTGCAAGTACACAGCCTTGTCTCACCCCCTTCCCAACCGGGAAAGGCGCTGTGAGTTTACCACCTTTTCCAGATCTTACCCTGGCAAAAGTGTCATTGTGGAGCCATTTAAGCTGTTGGCAGAGGTAAATTGGTACTCCCATCTCAAGCAATAGCGTCCATAACTGGGTTCGATCTACCATATCGAACACGGATTTGAGGTCCATGAACGTGAGGTAGAGGGAGCCGCCTTCCAATATAGTGGTTTTCGAAAGGATCAGCTGGAGTCTAAACAGCTGATCGATTGTTGAGATTTTGGTCCTAAAACCTGCCTGTAGAGGAGTTAGGATGTTGTGATCATCCATACAAGTCTGGAGTCTTCCCAATAGAACACGTGCAAAGATCTTTTGGGTTACGTCTATAAGGCTAATGCGCCTATAGTTTCCCGGTTCCAGGGGGGACCCTTTTTAAAAATGGGGATGATCTCCGCCCCGCCCAAGTTGGGGGGTGGTTATCACCACACAGGACTGCATCAAAGAGAGATTGCAGATACGGGGTCTAGATGGTTGGTTCAGATCTAAACAGGTCTCCTGGAACCCGATCCAAGCCTGGGGCCTTGTTCGGCAAAACTTTGGCCAAAGCTGCTGTTACCTCCTCCAGCGTGCAAGATGGTATATCATCTGGGATAACCTCCATTAAAACTTTAAGTGAGGAGCCCATCTCAAAATTTTCCAATTGATTCCTCGAGTATAAAAGTTTAAAATGGGAACACCAGACCTCTTCCCCGAAATTTGGTTCGATGGCAGACCTACACTCAGAATTACCTGTTTTCACCAGGTTCCAAAAACCTCTTGGGTCTTTATCAATTAAAGCAGTCTTTATTGCCTGCCGCCTATCAATTTCCCATTCACAATTTGCTGCTAAAATAGTATTCCTAAAATATGCCCTAGCTGCCTTGATGCTCGTGTTACCCCCCTCGCGAAGGTTTGCCAAGAGGGAGTTTTTAGCGTCTTTACAAGCCCTATTGTACCAGGGGTTATTGCATCTGGCATTTATCTATTTAGGGACTGACTCATTAAAAAAGAACCCTGGCAGTTTGCCTATCAAATCCAAATGATTATTCCCCAACTCCTCAAGGCAATCACTAGCATCAACACTTTCAGTGATAAGGCATGCCCTTTCTAAGAAGGGAATAATAGATTCGTACAGGGATGCCATTGCCTTCGGAGTTTGTGTAAAGGTGGTCCAACAAATCTTTCTACCCTGATCTATTAATAGCAAATCAGGGGGAGGTATGCTATGGTCAGCAGGAACTGATTCCAGTTTGGTCCAGTCCAAAGTTATAACCAAAGGATTATGGTCGCTTTCTGTTCGAAGGTGCATCTGAAAGTTTAAGATCCTATGCCAAAAATCCACATTTACGAGGGCGTAATCTATGGTTGAATTCTCCCATCTTCACAAATTTAAACTTTCCAGGGTTATCGCCTGGTAAGCGACCATTACAAGCCCTTAAAGAATGGTTAAGAGTGAGAGTGGTCATCTGCAAAACTAAGGGAGTCCACGCCTTGATTGGGTATAGGTTACAGATTGGAATTCCCCAGGATGAGTCCTCTTCACTTGTGATGGGGCCGGGTAAGTCAATTAATGGTTTGAAATGGCAATTAAAATCCCCCCCAAAAATGAGGAAGACTTGCTTGGGGAACGTGATGAGGAGGGCCATCAAGGAATCTAGCGTCTGTGAGGTCTGTCCATACCTAACAGGACGAGAATAAACATTGATGATAACAACCTTTGGGAGTTATTAGGGGAGACCATGATGCATAAGATGTCCGGGGAGTGGGTTTCTATCAACTTAACTTTGCATTCAAGATATCTATAATTAAATGTATTCATATAATCAATGTAACAGCACAATGGTTGAACTGTTTATTTTCTTTACCATTCTTGTAATGCTGATTACTCTGTTTAGTTTCCTTCTATTAATCATTGCAGTACAAGTATTTTACACAAATCTTATTGCTATTACTTGTGTTTTCCTTTGGGCATGCCGAGTTACTAACAATAGGGTGAGATCAGTTTCCCCGATTTCCTAGGGCAGTCAGGTTTGTCATGTTCTGATGTTGCCATCCTACACCTTGTAGGGTTTATGAGCCCAGATGGTGCACTGTGACCTAGCCAGGACTAAGGTTAACATATCTGATGGTGTGCATGGACTCAGTCCCACAAACTTTTGACGTATATGTTGCCCAATTCACACTTTTACAGGAATAGTAGAAACCGCACCAGGTACAGTATCCACAGGTCCAGAAGTGCACCAAAGTCGAGGTGTCTGAGGTCTTTCCTTTATACACAGTTGTGCCTTTGAAGTGGGAAGATGCTTCTAGAGGCATGCCTTTGAAGTGAAGTCTTGAAAAACCCTGCCTCCCCTGCCCTGGACCCAATCTGCCTGAAGCGATCATACAGGGTTGTTAGGCCCTTTGTGTGGAAACAGGACACAGCCTTTTCAGGTGTTATGTGAGGGTGAGCCCAGCTCCCGCCTTCTATCCAGCCCGTGAAGCCCAACAAGTCACACCTAAGCTCCTATTGTGTGTGGCTGTCTGGGAAGAATACACAATGCCCAACTGCCAACTACACCCACTCATGTGACCAGAGACAGGCTGCAGACACCAAATGAATAAGGAAAGAAAATGGCAACTTTCCAAAATTTTGAAAAATAGAAAGATTGCACTCATTCCCAACAGATCACAGTTTTGCTCGCACGCATCCGCAATAAGACAATTTTCCATTAAGTCTGAAAAACTATCACTGATAAGGGAAGGCGTGCAATCTTTCTATTTTTCAAATTTGCAACACAAATAGACTGGCCCTACGTTAGGTTGCACCCCGTTGTTAAAATGTTAAAGACGAGGGGCGTGGCCAAGATGGCGGCCTGATCAGACGTGTTTTGCGAGGCTCTCCGGTCCTGAACCCCAAAGCACCTTCTTATTTGAGTGACTTACCCCCTGAAATCGCTAATTCCACAACCGGGGACGAAGTGCTTGATCCCGGCACCCCGTCTGTGAAGAATTGGGCTGCACTGCCTCCCGGAGCCAAGAGACACCCGCCGGGAGCTCCCGCCGACGAGCATCAAGGAAATGGCGGTCGCGGGCGCTCGTCGCCCGGAGTAAACCCGGAGCCTCGCGACCTGAGAGAGAGCGGCTGGAGGGGCGCGGGTGCAGTCCTTGTCGCCCCCGGTACAGCAGAGGGTCAGCCGGGGTCCGCGTGGTCGACCTCCGAACTGGACTGGCGGTGGAGGCGCCGGTCCGCAGCAGTGCGAGCAGCTGAACCACTCGAGCCCTCGGCTTGGGGCCTGGTCCTTAAGCGGACCGGAGCGAGACGGCAGCTCCTATGCCCAGAGTACCAGTGGGCCCCCCGGAAGAGTATCGGACCCCCGGCTTGGAGAGCAGCAGACCCCCCGCCACCCAGAGACTGAACCCTTGTGAAGGTGAGCGGTGCGTGAGGCGCTGGGGGCGACGAACCAGGCTTCAGTCCAGAGGGGGCCGCTGTTGCGGTCTGAAGAACGAGGGCGGGGAAGACTCGCACCGCCCCGGGATTTGGGAGGCCCTGCACACCACCAGATTGAGGATTACCCGGAGGCGGGGGGAGAGGTCCCCGATCTACTCGCCCCTCGGACGGAGAGCTGGAACCTGTGGCCCCAGCTCCGGGCCTACTGCAGAGGGACATTAACGGCCATTGACAGGGCGCCATTTCTGGACTAGAGTAGTTACAGAGAGGAGGCCTGCGGCCCTGAGGGAGAAACACCCCGCGACCACTGTTCACATTTAAGTCCCCAGGAAGGGATCTGACCGCGCCGACGGCCCTCCAGAACCGGCGCCCACTTCGGCGGGCTGGCCGCCGGGTTGGGGGACCCGGACGGGAAGTCTCTGTGCCCTACCCCTGCCCGCGGAGACAAAGAGGACCCTGGCCGGTGCCCCCCGACTCACAGCCTCCACACCCAGTGAGTTGCCCAACGAGAACACCGACCTGGACATAAAGCATTGTCGGTCGCCGAGCCAGATTAACGAGCCTCACACGTCCTCCCCTCGGCGTTGCATTTGGCCTCTACCTGCAGGTACATAACAGATCCGGCCCACCACGAGGCCGCCCTCAATCACCCCAGCCAAGAGGGAATACGCGCCGATCCCAGTGGCCAGCACACAACGGGAGGGCAGGCCTAGTGGGTGCCATTCCCGACATCGCCATAGTGCCGCCCGCACCCTCCTTAAATACCACATTTGGACGCCCAAGACTCCATACACCGACGACATGGCGCACGCAGGATGCAAGGGATCCCGCAATATTGCAGACTTACTCCACAAGAGCTCTCCAAAAGGGGAGAAAACCCAGGCGACAGCGTCCCTGAAGACACCTGCCAGCCCCCAAGGACAGGACGACGGGACTGCTCCCATCACTGGCCTCCCTCTTTAACACCCTGAGAGACGACTTCCAGGCCCTGAAACAGGAA
The DNA here is from genome assembly GCF_964263255.1 of Lissotriton vulgaris. Lineage (NCBI taxonomy): Eukaryota > Metazoa > Chordata > Amphibia > Caudata > Salamandridae > Lissotriton > Lissotriton vulgaris. The sequence goes on along the minus strand of NC_141693.1, from coordinate 923,980,159 downwards.
CTAGCGGGGGAACAACGGGAGCTGCGTCGAGATCTAGACGGCTTGGGCGAGCGTGTGGCGGCGGTGGAGGAAGCGGACCAGTCCCGCAGCATGGAGGTGGAGCGGCTGCAACAGGAGATTCTCCATCTTCAAGACCAGCAAGTGGACCTGTAGGCACACTCGGAGGACCTTGAGAACCGCTCTCGGAGGAACAACATACGGGGCCGGGGAGTCCCATTGAAATCCGAAGGGAACAGCTTGGTTGAATACCTGCAGGAACTATTCCGGGAGATCCTGGGAGAATCCGAGGAGTTTGACATACGTATTGACCGCGCACATGGAGTCGGTCTGGCACGAAGAGCACCGCCCCCCCCCCCCCCCCCCCCCCAGACATACTCGCTTTTCACCAGGATTTCTCCCTGAAGGAGCGTATTTTGAGAGGCCGGACAGAAACAACCACTCCAATTCCGGGGCGATCCAATAGCCCTCTTTCAAGACCTCTCTACCATTACCCTGAAGAAACGTAAATCCTTCCGGATAGCAACAAACTTTCTGAGAGACAATGGTATACCATACTCTTGGGTTCACCCGTTTCGCCTCATTTTCAAATGGAAAGGATCACTACACCAGCTCAAATCACTCCGTGACACTTGTGCATTACCGTACATTGGCATGTCGAAGGAGGCAGGATCTAGAGAGACATCCCCGAGCAGATCGCAGGATGGGCCCATGCGGCGACCCAATGAGGGATGGCAGACAGTACGGCGGAGACGATCCCCTAGGTCTCTCCCGAAACCTGACCTTATCACGGCCGCTCAGGAACGGGAAGCGGCAGTACAAGAGGTGGCGGATAACACAGGGACTAAACTGTAAGACAATATTACCCAGGGGTATGATTTCACACTATAGCCTTATCAGGGGGATGGGCCGGGGAGCCGCTGAATCGGCCTCTGCCACGTTACCCTCCACAGTGACTTACTACGGACCTGCACTATGCTCCAGTAGGCCCGAGAATATGAGTAGTTTTTCTTTTCGGGGTTGTAATGGGGAGGTCGGGGGGAGGCCATGGGAGTTGGGGGGGACTTGGTTGAAGTTGGGGGAGTTGTTTGGGGTCAGTTGGGGGGGGGTGGGTTGGCCTGGGGAGAGGAGTGGGTGGGAGAATGGGTGGGTTGTCCAGTGCTCAGTTCTATTCACAAGGGTCTTGGCCCGGTCCCGGCGTCCCACGCCCCAGCGGGCGTCCAAGCTAGCCAGATCATGTCCTACAGACATCATGCCACCTACAACCCTTAAGATTTTAACCCTGAATGTACGGGGTCTCAACAGTCCTGTTAAGCGGCGTGCCATTTTGTCCCTACTAGAGAACACCCGGGTAGACCTCTGTCATCTACAAGAAACACATCTGGTAGCACGTGACTGCCATAGACTACGATCCCGAAAATTCCCCACTCAGCTCTTTTCCTCCTGCCCCAACAAGACTAGTGGAGTAGCGATTTTAGTAGCACAGGCATTTAGAGGTAAAGTCTTACAGAAATGTGCTGAACAAAGAGGGAGGCTGTTAGCATGCCGCCTTGCTCTGGGAGGCCTGTTGTTCACAATCAGGTCCATTTATAGTCCTAACAAAGGCCAAGAGCGCTTCCTGCACTCAGCCCTAACTGACATTACTGTTACACCGGACAGGCACATCATACTGGGAGGGGATTTCAACATGGTGTTTGACACAGCTCTAGATAGGTCAGCGCAACGTTCTCCCCAGGTCGGGACATTCTCCGCCAACTACACAGACCGACTAACTGAGTTGGACCTTCATGGCCTTTGGCGCCGCACGCATCCAAATGACAGAGAATACTCTTATTATTCTAACACACATAAGACTTATGCAAGACTAGATCACCTCTTGGCCTCTGGCCCGGTGTGCGCACTCGCCACCTCGACAGAGATAGGGGGGCTTTCACTCTCAGACCACGCGCCGGTTACCACCACCCTTACCTTACCACCTACCTGGAATCCCCCCCGGGTATGGCGCCTTCGTGATACTCTCCTACATAGGAAAGATGTAGTGAAACGCATTCAGGACACGATCCACGACTACCAGTTACACAATGCTAACGGAAACACGACGCGGGCAACCCAGTGGGCAGCCATGAAAGCTGTGCTTCGAGGAGAATTTATAGCCCTCTCCTCGGCAGAGAATAAAGATAGACAACACAAACGAGACAAACTTACCCAGAGGGTACAGGAGCTTGAGCGCATCCACCAGCGGACAGGGGCCCCCCGAATTTGGAAACAACTTAAAACGGCCAGACACCTCCTGTCCGCGCCAGACACAGACCGGGCAGAATACGCAGCCCTACGGCTGCGACATGCCTATTATACGGGAGGGGACAGGTGTGGCAGACTGTTGGCAAGCAGGCTCTGAGTCCTGCGTCACCAGCAGATGGTGAAAGAACTTTCCTGCCCGATGGATCTAAAGTTACGGAGGATGCAGAGATTGCGGAAACGTTTCGAGATTTCTACACCTCTCTCTACACCGGTGACCATCTCGACGGCCAAGCGGCGGTCGAGTATCTAGACTCGGTTACGCTCCCCTCTTTGACGCCCTCACAAGCGGAAGATCTCGACAGAGACATCCGCATAGAGGAAGTTATTTCGGCCATAGCTAAACTTAAACCGGGAAAGGCCCCGGGGCTAGACGGCTTTACAGGCCATTTCTATAGGACCTTCTAAACTATCTTAGCTCCAATCCTCACTCGTCTTTTTAATACCTTCTCAGAACCTGGTGCCATCCCCCAGGATCTCTTACAGGCGTCTCTCTCAGTCATCCCAAAACCCGGGAATGACAAAACCAAATGCAGTTCGTACCGGCCCTTCTCGTTACTCAACGTCGACCTCAAATTATACACGAGCATTCTAGCGGCACGACTGGGCCCCCACCTGCCGGGCCTTATAGACCCAGACCAGGCGGGATTCATACCAGACCACAAAACAGTCGACCACACCAAGAGAGTTACACACCTTATTGAAAAGACCTCTCGAACTCCCGGAGAACGTATGCTGCTGGCGGTTGACGCCGAGAAGGCATTCGACCGAGTTCACTGGCCATACCTAGAGTTGGTCCTGAAGAAAATTGGCATCGCAGAGAAATTCTGCGCCTATATCTTTAATTGCTACAAATTCCCTACAGCAGTGGTCCGAGTAAACGGCTATTGCTCCGGGAGCTTTGCCATTGAGAGAGGCACGAGGCAAGACTGCCCACTATCGCCTCTCCTCTTTGCCCTTTATATGGAGCCGCTTGCCCTGAAGATCTGCCAAAACAACACGGTGACAGGGATACAATTCGGTGGCTACATACATACCATTAGCCTTTACACGGACGATGTCTTGCTCACACTTGACAACCCGGGGACGGCCCTCCCCGCGTGCATGACAGAACTGGATGCCTTTGCGGCAGCAGCTGGCTTCAAAATTAATACAGATAAGTCGTTAGCCCTTGACCTCTCCCTGAAACCCACCACCAAGGAATACTTGCGGACCACCTTTCCCCTCCAATGGGCTTCGGATGCAGTACCCTATCTGGGAATACAGCTGACCTCCACGCTCCCTGCGATGACGGCGTTCAACTATGCCACGCTACAAAGGAAAGTGCGCGATGAATTGGGCCGATGGAAAAGCCTTCCCCTCTCGTGGCTGGGCAGAATAGCAGCGGTCAAAATGATAATTTTACCCCAAATCCTGTACCTTTTCTGGGCACTACCATTCCAGCCGCCCGCGGGATGGCTCCGGCAAACGCAGGCTGATCTTGCCCGATTTATTTGGCAGGGTGGGAAGCGGAGAATGCGGAGGGCTTTGACCACGCTCGCCCCTGAGGAAGGGGGGTTAGGAATACCGGACCTACGCAAATATTTCCAGGCAGCGCAACTACACTACCTGGTTGAATGGAACAGGTGGGAGTCCGAAAAACCCCGGTTATTCCAGGATCAAGCAGTAGCGGGACGCCCACTTCAGGAAATCCCATTCCTCAGCAAAGCAGCCCGACTGGCTAATCTCTACGCATCATTTGTCACGCGGGTCCCACTACAAGCGTGGGATGCCACTAACGTGGTACGCAATCTCACTACCTTTCCCTCGCCGCTTACACCCCTGGTCGACAATCTGGACTTTACTCCGGGCATGGCCAGAGGGACTTATGCCCACTGGAGGTCGGCGGGATGTCACTGCCTCTGTCACGTCTATGGCCCTGACGGCGTGCTCCCCTTCCCCCTTTTCCGACAAGAATTCAATTTCTCCGAGACGGAACGCATGCGATACCTTCAAGTTCGCCATTGGGCTCTACAGCCACAGGTGAGGGAGACAGCTGATTGACTCCTTCAATCAACCCATCTTTACAATCTAGGCATGGAGCGTTGGGAGAGGGAACTAGGCAGGACCCTGAGCCACAAAGAATGGAGCCAGATATCCTACAGAGCACGACACTCGGCATACCACTCAGGACTTACCGAGACTTTGACTAAGGTGACCACATACTGGTACTACACGCCAGAACGGATAAGTGAGATGGACCACAGCAAAGACAAGAACTGCTGGCGGGGTTGTGGACACTTGGGCACACTATTGCACATCTTGTGGGAATGCCCCCAGATACAACCATACTGGACACAAGTGATTGATGATGTAAACACACATTTCCACACCGAACTGCCCCGCTTCCCCGCCTACGTCATACTAGGGCTCCCTAACCCATTGACATATCCCCTGCGCTCACGAAGAGAACGCCAAATGGCTATCGCCCTAGGCTCAGCGATCCAAAACATCTTGATACACTGGCGCACTACTACAGTTCCCTCCACTACAGGTTGGCTTCATAGGCTGTGGGGGGTGTTGGGGATGGAGAAGATGTCCCTTACACTAGCCGGAGATAAAGATCAATTTGACGAGCTCTGGCAACCATTCCGCACTTTACTGGTCACTGAATTCAGAGAACTTACATGCCCACGGTATCTCCGCTTGTTACGACTAACGGGACCAGAGGGAGAGGCTTAACACAGGGGAAAAGGGGGGACTCTGACTCAAGGCCCGACAAGGCGACACTGGAGGAGAACGACTCGAACACTGGACGGAGAGGTGCGGGGAGGGAGGGGCGGGGAAAGTTGGGGGGGAGGGGAGTTTGCACCTGGTTGGCACTGCGCACTCTTCCTTGCAGGTCAACGCAGCAGCAGATGTGATGGGTACGGGACTGTTACGCGGATTTTCTCGTGCCCTCTCCTTATCTTTCTCATGTATATTACTGCTGTTGATGATGTATTGTCTACGCTGATTGGTTTGCCTACCAGGTGCAGATTTCAAATAAAAAAAGAGTTAAACCTAAAATGTTAAAGACAATGAAGTTATGATTGAGCGAATATCCATCACTCAGAAGGTAGCACAAGGTCAGGAATTTTCTTGAGGATGCTCACTATAGATAATGCAAGGAAACAGACTGAGATGATGAATCTCATTGTAAGGATACAGCAAATCGGCGATTACAGAGGTTTTCTTTTTTTGAGGAACTGAATCATTTTGTTTATTTGAACGTCTTTAAGGTTGTATTTCATGCATTTTTCAATTGATTTTAAGGTTTTGTTGCGGGAGGTTCAAAATTTTATTGGAGCACATTTTTTAGCACGTTTTTACAGGGTTGGGTTAATCGGGTGATGCGATTTAGGGGTATTAAATTGGAAATGTTTAGTATATTACAGCTTCACAATAGCTTCTTGGGAGCTTGCTCTTTAAGAATTTGAATCTGTACCTGGTATGGTCATGGGGTAGAATCACACCTGATTCTCATAGCGCACAAGTTTAAAACTACGGTTGATAACACTTGGTTTAGACCGAAAGCAGGCAAAGCCGAATGAAGGAGAACGTTATGATGAGACAGCCGCTTCGTGGTTTTCAGGTGATTTACTCGTCAAAATATACTGAAGAGATGGTTATCTGTATTCGTATAATGAGGGTGTTCAACAGAAATGTGTTACTGTGGGATGTCATGCAGTTCGAGGGATCGGGAGGATGGGCAGTGTATTAGGGGGATTACCATTCAGTGTTCACATGCTGGCACAGAAGTAAAATTAGTGGAGGGGCTGAATTAGCACTGGGAGTTTTTGGGTTTAGATAATTAGGTTAAACAGGTGGGATTGTTTTTTACACTTGTAGTATTATTTAGACTCAGATTTTGATGTTTATATTATTTTAAAGCAGAGTGTGTTTGGAACAATGGTTAAGACGTTTTCTCATTATCCATACCAGTGACACCTGACGAAGGGCCCATGCGGCCTGAAATGCATTGGGTGAAATGTAATAAAACATCTTGTGAGCTGATTTTTCTCTATGATTCTTTTCTATGCATCGCTGTTGAAGGCCCGGAGGGCATGCAGAAGATATGTGAAAATGTAAAAGTTTCATGCTGGAATCACACTGCTTTCTCTGTGACGTTGTAAGGAAGGACGAACTTTGAATAATGGTTTAACCCCTTCCATGCTCATGACGAGCTCAGCTCGTCATGCAGTACAGTGCTCCTGTGCTCATGACGAGCTGAGCTCGTCATAACCACACCCGTTTTTATTGCTGTCCAGCACAGCAGAGGAATCTCTCAAGCAGTGATGTGGTTAAGGATTACCTCGAATAATAAGGATAACGTTTGAAAAAGGAAAAGAGAAGTTGTTGATGAGTATACATTCCTTATATAGCGGTGCAAGATATGGGTGCGCACCTGTGCACTCTTTTGGACAACTTTCTAAAAGTAGAATTTTCTGAATTATAATGTAAAATTCGATGTCAGCCTAAGTTAGGATTTCAAACTAGGAGACACCAAACATGACCCAACTGTCCCTTCTGATTTGTAAATGACACAAAGTGTAATAAGGCAACTCCAATATTATCCTATGGGAGAGATAGGCCTTGTAGTGGAAAACTAATTTAAGAGGTTTTCACTACGAGGACGTGTAAAATTTAAAAAACACATGTCCAACTTTTTTAAATACACTGCACCCTGTGCTTGGGCCTGTCGAGGGCCTACCTTAGGGGTGACTTATATATCACTTAATATGTATTAAAAAAGGTTTTCTTTGCGAGGTAGAAATGGCAGGTTTAGAATGCACACACAGACTCTGCAGTGGTAGGCCTCGGACATGTTTAAAGGGGTACCTAAGTGGGTTGCATAACAAGTGCTGTAGGCCCACGAGTAGCATTTAATTTACAGGAGGCTGGAACATGTTGTGCACTTAACTAGGGACTTATTATTAAATACAATATATGGCAATTGGGTATAAGTAATTTGTACCATGTTTTAAGGAGAGAGCACAAGCACTTTACCACTGGTTAGCAGTGCTAAGGTGAACAGAGTCCTTGGGATGAAAAAAAAACAAATATTGCAAAAAAAAGGTGGAAGGCAAAAGGTTTGGGGGTGACCTTGTAAAAAGGACCAGGTCCAGGAACTATATTAGTGAAATTTAGTGTAGTGCAGTGTATTTTTAATTTTTTAACAAATTAAATGTTTCTTTAAATTTGTTTTAAGTAGCGCAGTGATTTGTATGTGTTACGGTGGTACACCATACACTTTTTTGTAAACTATGAACCATGTTAAAAATATTCACAAAAATATAGTGTACTACAGTGCATTTCTTATTTTTTCCTATTTAATTGAAAAAAAAATTTAAGTACTGCTGTACTTCCTACATAGAACCGCAGTACTCCGTAACCTTAAAAAAATATACATATAAAAAAAATTCACTTTCTATTAGCACTTTAATAAAATGGTAATAGGCAGGGAACATCTACTTACCTGGATCTAAGGCCCTAACCGAGAACACAGGCAAAGTGTGCTTAAAACAACATATCTGCCTTTAAGTTTTGAAAAGTCAGTCATTAGCCTATCACATATTGCCTTATCACTGCCATGTACCGCTGTATTTTTGCGAAACTACTGCGGTATAAAGAAACCTGAGATATCACTAAGATTTAGTGCCTCATATGTCCAAAACAGCAGAACGTATTTTCATGAAACCCCAAAAAGCATCCAGATGTCATTAATATATTTTGAGCCATTTTGTTGGTATGTCTGTCTAATAAGTCCAAAGCAGTAACTTGAAAATGCATTTGGGGAAAAGATGTTTTAGAACCCCTGGTATTTCTTTGCACTCCCGTTACAAATAAACGCAAAACTGTGCATTGTCTGTCAATGTAGAAACAGCATTCTGCACAAAAATCACACCTCTGACCACTGTGCATATTACTAAACATGTTAACTTCTCAATTTGTCCGTCTTGACAATGGCCTGTTATCCATTATCAGAAATACATTGCTATCAGGTACTACCAATGCACTAATTTCACCTCATCTATCAAATAAACAAAAGGACAATCCTGTGTTTATCAAAGATCTGTTTTATGGAGGAATATATTTCCCAGATTGTACTTTTTTAAGGGAACATTATAAAAATGAAATTTCAAAAGACTTCTTGACTAACTCTGCTTGTTCCACATTTATTGACCTTACCTGGCTCTTCTGCTTCATTAAATGGATCCACAATATCTGAAGCATTAGTTAAGAGGCTCTAAACTCAATGCACAAGAACATTAGTTTCTAAAACAAAAACATACTTTTTATACTTGCCAAAGCAAAAGGATACATGTAAAATAGTGTGTTTCCAACGGTAAGCAATTTGGAGGTAAACTTTTTGTAGAGGCCTGTTCATGAATAGTAAAGAAAATTATGCATTAGTTTCAGAAGTTCAGATATTTACAAGGTAATATTTGTGGATGTGTATATTGTATTCTGCACGACACAGGTGATAATTTACACCCTAGAGCAGGGGTCTCCAAACCGGTCCTGGAGGGCCGGATCCATGCCAGATTTTTAAAATAACTACATGTATCTCAATGGGGATATCCAAAATATCTGGCATCGATCCGGCCCTCCAGGACCGGTTTGGAGACCCCTGCCCTAAAGTATTATCTGCAATCATAACATAAATTGCCTCCAAGTACACTATCCAAAAATACTTTGGAAAAACAGATATACAAATGGACAAACCATACAAAATTAATAAAGCCCCATAACATCACAGTATGTTACATTTAGCCTGTGTGATGGAAGCCTTTCAAGACTAAGAGCCTCATTTAAATATGGGACATGCATTCCCGCTGTAAGTCGGCTGGACCCCTGCCCTGCCAAACTTGCGTTTGGTCTGCCTGGCTAAGAGGTGGGCAAAGAGCCAGGCTTCCTATGGCAGAGCCTCAGCTTGTTCTGCCGGAGGAAGCCCTCAGTCTAGCAAGCCCATTCACCATAGGGCTCCCAGTTTGTATGTTGATGTAGATGGTTTGGATGGTTGGATGGGTAAATGGCTGAATAAATGGATACGGGACTGAAAGAACAACAAATTACTTACCTTCAGAAATGCTATTTCTGGTTGATACTCTAACTGCATATTCCTCATTTTGTGAACTTCCTTTAGATGCCAGAGTGTATCCAGAACAACTAAACTCTGTGCCTGCGTAGGAGCCACAGTAGGAATCAGAGTCCGTTCCACTCCTGAGGTGACTAAAGGAGTTGTAATAAAGCACCACTCATGTGCCACTATAATTACCCCTTTTTGCAACCCGATCTGGCATTAGCATTATAGAACCATTCTTTCGGTATACAATACTCCTACCAACATGGCCGCCACGAAAATCTCTACCTAGCGCACCAGCTTCAGCACAATGACAACGCAGAAGCACACTGCCTAAATACAGCCTCCCGACACACACGCGTTAAGATGCATGCTGTCCGGAGTAAGCCTTGGAGGTGAATGAGCCACGTACTCCTGAATACCAAGTAAGTGCCGGGGATCTGCTTAGCGGGCCGAAATAGACCAAAGGCCCCACTTTAATTTCGTAACTTCACCGAGATGCGAGTCACTCAGTTGATTCGATACCGGCATACCAACCTGCCATATGTGCCGATCACTAACCCGGCAACCCCTTTCCTTATTATCCTCAGATTTGGGCAGGATAGGAACATTCCTCCGCAGATCATGGGGCAGAGTTAGGTCCCATTTCAATGTATGTTTACTGTCTGTTTTTTCTATCGTCATTTATGTGATTTGTGTATTTTACCACAGTTATAGGAATAACCTGTGTTTAACTTCACGCCATTCGGCTTTTTCACTTTACAAGCATGGATAAAGGCGCAGTCAAGCATGGATTATAATCTGATGTATATAAAAAATGCTATTATGCTGTGGGCTAACCCCCCCCTGTTTTACCCAACAAAATGTTGTTTTTCTTCACAGGTACAGCATGACCATTAGGACGTATGTACTAATGCATGCCTTATTATTGCAGCATTAATTTCTTTATTTTCATTCACTTTTTTCTTAATATAGCACTGGTTAGGAGTGGCGTACACAGGGCTGGTCCCTCTGTAGTCCTGAAGAAGAGATAGGGGAATTTCGAAACATGTTGACACAAGTGAATAGGCATACCTAACTCATTGACAGTAGGGTCCCTAGTTCTCTACCCCACTTTCAATATGCCACCCAGGAGCAAGAATAAATCATTTATAGCTCACTAGGCAAGTATTTTTAACCAACATAGATCATACCACTCCATATTCACAAACACCACTTGCACCACACATAGTCCATCACAAAATAAAGTGCACCTACATAGTTCGCAAGTCGTAGCACGCCTCAGTCCATAGAGGACTGGGATGGCCCCAATGATGAAGCATGTCACTGTGGGGAAACCCTGGTGAGTGAAGGAACTCAAGAAAGAAATATAATTTTCTTTTTATCAACATCACACAGATATTCCAACCCCAATGAGTGTTGTGAATACTATCTACCGGCCAGGTTTCTTACTTTTGCATCACAAAAGTTTTTTTTGATTAGTGCTAATGATAGGAGGGTGAACCTGGTCCTATCCTCTTTCTCCCCTTTTTTGATGTACCAATGAAAGTACTGGCATGTGGGTAGGCTCCCGCCTCTCAAGGGCAAACACCAGCGGGATGGGCTCCCGCTAACATGCCATAAAAGTGAAGTGGGCTCCCGCTACAGTGGGGTGGGCTCCTGCTACAAGATAGGCATGATGTGGGGTGTGCTCCCGCCAAGAGCGCACCAAAATACGGGGTAGGCTCCCGCCAGCAAGGCATCCATGCGGGGTGGGCTCCTGCCTCTACCAGCAGCAGCAGTGCGGGGTGGGCTCCCGCTCTGCTGCAAAAGCGCCGAAAATGCGGGGGAATCCCCACCAAATTCGTCACAGCCCAGGGCTGCAAAAAAAAATGCTCACCTAGTCCTAGAGCATTAAAATAAAGATGCAATGCTCACAAGGCGCCGGGACCCCGAAGTTCCAGGGGGAAAGGCTGGGCACAGGCAGGCCAGCTCACAGGGCCCTCCCGCGGGGAGGCAGTCCCTTGGGGTGGTTCCTCCTGGGGCCCAGCAGCATGAAGTCCCCAGGAAGCACAACAGCACAACCTTTTCATGGGGTCACATCCCCTATATTTATACACCCTTTTCCTTTGTCTGCCCTTGGCAAAGGGTTGGGGGAACCAGCCTGAGCTGGTTCTGGAGGGTATTGGAGCACTCTGTTTACAGGGCTCCCCTTCCCTATTTTCAGGTGGGGGCTCGTCATCAGACATGCTACAGGGGGGCGGAGCCAGCACTCACCTAGGCAGGCACAGAACTATTCATGGTCAGGGGACTGCTCCTCCCACTACTCCTAATGCAGATCTCCCATTCAGCCTAGTGCTGACTCACCCTGCCCTCCCTAGAGCTGCACACACCTCACCAGCCCCTGTCACTCCAAAGCCAGACATGCAATATACATCAGGCAGGCAGACACATAGCAAACAGAAATGCTAACTTCTAGAAGTGGATTTACAAAAGGGGGTGGTGATGAACAGAGTGTCTGAATTGAGCAGACCACTCTTACCCAGTCCAAAGATCAGGGCTTGATCCATCACCGTTATTTATCTCACTGCCCCATCCCAGCTCAGAACCTGGCTATATGCAAATCAGTCTGTCCCTGGCCCAGTGCATCATGGGAACAGGGCAGACTAAACTACCAAGCCAATTCTTTACCAGAAAGGAGACAAGCTACCGGGGACCGGTTTCTGGCATTTCAGCCTCTTCGGCCCGGCTTGCTTGAATCCTGATGGAGCAGTGAGAAAGGGACTCATGTCTGAGTATACCCTGCCACACCTATAGTGGCCAAAATCGATTTACAAAAGGGGGTGGTGATGAACAGAGTGTCTGAATTGAGCAGACCACTCTTACCCAGTCCAAAGATCAGGGCTTGATCCATCACCGTTATTTATCTCACTGCCCCATCCCAGCTCAGAACCTGGCTATATGCAAATCAGTCTGTCCCTGGCCCAGTGCATCATGGGAACAGGGCAGACTAAACTACCAAGCCAATTCTTTACCAGAAAGGAGACAAGCTACCGGGGACCGGTTTCTGGCATTTCAGCCTCTTCGGCCCGGCTTGCTTGAATCCTGATGGAGCAGTGAGAAAGGGACTCATGTCTGAGTATACCCTGCCACACCTATAGTGGCCAAAATCGATTTACAAAAGGGGGTGGTGATGAACAGAGTGTCTGAATTGAGCAGACCACTCTTACCCAGTCCAAAGATCAGGGCTTGATCCATCACCGTTATTTATCTCACTGCCCCATCCCAGCTCAGAACCTGGCTATATGCAAATCAGTCTGTCCCTGGCCCAGTGCATCATGGGAACAGGGCAGACTAAACTACCAAGCCAATTCTTTACCAGAAAGGAGACAAGCTACCGGGGACCGGTTTCTGGCATTTCAGCCTCTTCGGCCCGGCTTGCTTGAATCCTGATGGAGCAGTGAGAAAGGGACTCATGTCTGAGTATACCCTGCCACACCTATAGTGGCCAAAATCGATTTACAAAAGGGGGTGGTGATGAACAGAGTGTCTGAATTGAGCAGACCACTCTTACCCAGTCCAAAGATCAGGGCTTGATCCATCACCGTTATTTATCTCACTGCCCCATCCCAGCTCAGAACCTGGCTATATGCAAATCAGTCTGTCCCTGGCCCAGTGCATCATGGGAACAGGGCAGACTAAACTACCAAGCCAATTCTTTACCAGAAAGGAGACAAGCTACCGGGGACCGGTTTCTGGCATTTCAGCCTCTTCGGCCCGGCTTGCTTGAATCCTGATGGAGCAGTGAGAAAGGGACTCATGTCTGAGTATACCCTGCCACACCTATAGTGGCCAAAATCGATTTACAAAAGGGGGTGGTGATGAACAGAGTGTCTGAATTGAGCAGACCACTCTTACCCAGTCCAAAGATCAGGGCTTGATCCATCACCGTTATTTATCTCACTGCCCCATCCCAGCTCAGAACCTGGCTATATGCAAATCAGTCTGTCCCTGGCCCAGTGCATCATGGGAACAGGGCAGACTAAACTACCAAGCCAATTCTTTACCAGAAAGGAGACAAGCTACCGGGGACCGGTTTCTGGCATTTCAGCCTCTTCGGCCCGGCTTGCTTGAATCCTGATGGAGCAGTGAGAAAGGGACTCATGTCTGAGTATACCCTGCCACACCTATAGTGGCCAAAATCGATTTACAAAAGGGGGTGGTGATGAACAGAGTGTCTGAATTGAGCAGACCACTCTTACCCAGTCCAAAGATCAGGGCTTGATCCATCACCGTTATTTATCTCACTGCCCCATCCCAGCTCAGAACCTGGCTATATGCAAATCAGTCTGTCCCTGGCCCAGTGCATCATGGGAACAGGGCAGACTAAACTACCAAGCCAATTCTTTACCAGAAAGGAGACAAGCTACCGGGGACCGGTTTCTGGCATTTCAGCCTCTTCGGCCCGGCTTGCTTGAATCCTGATGGAGCAGTGAGAAAGGGACTCATGTCTGAGTATACCCTGCCACACCTATAGTGGCCAAAATCGATTTACAAAAGGGGGTGGTGATGAACAGAGTGTCTGAATTGAGCAGACCACTCTTACCCAGTCCAAAGATCAGGGCTTGATCCATCACCGTTATTTATCTCACTGCCCCATCCCAGCTCAGAACCTGGCTATATGCAAATCAGTCTGTCCCTGGCCCAGTGCATCATGGGAACAGGGCAGACTAAACTACCAAGCCAATTCTTTACCAGAAAGGAGACAAGCTACCGGGGACCGGTTTCTGGCATTTCAGCCTCTTCGGCCCGGCTTGCTTGAATCCTGATGGAGCAGTGAGAAAGGGACTCATGTCTGAGTATACCCTGCCACACCTATAGTGGCCAAAATCGATTTACAAAAGGGGGTGGTGATGAACAGAGTGTCTGAATTGAGCAGACCACTCTTACCCAGTCCAAAGATCAGGGCTTGATCCATCACCGTTATTTATCTCACTGCCCCATCCCAGCTCAGAACCTGGCTATATGCAAATCAGTCTGTCCCTGGCCCAGTGCATCATGGGAACAGGGCAGACTAAACTACCAAGCCAATTCTTTACCAGAAAGGAGACAAGCTACCGGGGACCGGTTTCTGGCATTTCAGCCTCTTCGGCCCGGCTTGCTTGAATCCTGATGGAGCAGTGAGAAAGGGACTCATGTCTGAGTATACCCTGCCACACCTATAGTGGCCAAAATCGATTTACAAAAGGGGGTGGTGATGAACAGAGTGTCTGAATTGAGCAGACCACTCTTACCCAGTCCAAAGATCAGGGCTTGATCCATCACCGTTATTTATCTCACTGCCCCATCCCAGCTCAGAACCTGGCTATATGCAAATCAGTCTGTCCCTGGCCCAGTGCATCATGGGAACAGGGCAGACTAAACTACCAAGCCAATTCTTTACCAGAAAGGAGACAAGCTACCGGGGACCGGTTTCTGGCATTTCAGCCTCTTCGGCCCGGCTTGCTTGAATCCTGATGGAGCAGTGAGAAAGGGACTCATGTCTGAGTATACCCTGCCACACCTATAGTGGCCAAAATCGATTTACAAAAGGGGGTGGTGATGAACAGAGTGTCTGAATTGAGCAGACCACTCTTACCCAGTCCAAAGATCAGGGCTTGGACGGTGTTGGATCTAGCCCTGATCTCTTGACTGGGTGAGAGTATTCTGTTTAATTCAGAGACTCTGTCCCTCACCACCCCTTGTTGTAAATATTTTTGTCCACCCTAAGCGTGGAAGGGTATGCTCAGATGTGAGTCCCTTGCTCATTGCACCATCAGGATTCAAGCAAGCCGGGCCGAAGAGGCTGAAATGCCAGAAACCGGTCCCCGGTAGCTTGTTTCCTTCCCAGTGTAAGAATTGGCTTTTGTAGTTTGGTTTGCCCTGTTCCCATCATGCACTGGGACAGGAACAGACTAATTTGCATACAGCCAGGTTCTGAAACTGGGATGGTGCAGTGAGCTAAAAAACGGTGTTGGATCTAGCCCTGATCTCTTGACTGGGTGAGAGTATTCTGTTTAATTCAGAGACTCTGTCCCTCACCACCCCTTGTTGTAAATATTTTTGTCCACCCTAAGCGTGGAAGGGTATGCTCAGATGTGAGTCCCTTGCTCATTGCACCATCAGGATTCAAGCAAGCCGGGCCGAAGAGGCTGAAATGCCAGAAACCGGTCCCCGGTAGCTTGTTTCCTTCCCAGTGTAAGAATTGGCTTTTGTAGTTTGGTTTGCCCTGTTCCCATCATGCACTGGGACAGGAACAGACTAATTTGCATACAGCCAGGTTCTGAAACTGGGATGGTGCAGTGAGCTAAAAAACGGTGTTGGATCTAGCCCTGATCTCTTGACTGGGTGAGAGTATTCTGTTTAATTCAGAGACTCTGTCCCTCACCACCCCTTGTTGTAAATATTTTTGTCCACCCTAAGCGTGGAAGGGTATGCTCAGATGTGAGTCCCTTGCTCATTGCACCATCAGGATTCAAGCAAGCCGGGCCGAAGAGGCTGAAATGCCAGAAACCGGTCCCCGGTAGCTTGTTTCCTTCCCAGTGTAAGAATTGGCTTTTGTAGTTTGGTTTGCCCTGTTCCCATCATGCACTGGGACAGGAACAGACTAATTTGCATACAGCCAGGTTCTGAAACTGGGATGGTGCAGTGAGCTAAAAAACGGTGTTGGATCTAGCCCTGATCTCTTGACTGGGTGAGAGTATTCTGTTTAATTCAGAGACTCTGTCCCTCACCACCCCTTGTTGTAAATATTTTTGTCCACCCTAAGCGTGGAAGGGTATGCTCAGATGTGAGTCCCTTGCTCATTGCACCATCAGGATTCAAGCAAGCCGGGCCGAAGAGGCTGAAATGCCAGAAACCGGTCCCCGGTAGCTTGTTTCCTTCCCAGTGTAAGAATTGGCTTTTGTAGTTTGGTTTGCCCTGTTCCCATCATGCACTGGGACAGGAACAGACTAATTTGCATACAGCCAGGTTCTGAAACTGGGATGGTGCAGTGAGCTAAAAAACGGTGTTGGATCTAGCCCTGATCTCTTGACTGGGTGAGAGTATTCTGTTTAATTCAGAGACTCTGTCCCTCACCACCCCTTGTTGTAAATATTTTTGTCCACCCTAAGCGTGGAAGGGTATGCTCAGATGTGAGTCCCTTGCTCATTGCACCATCAGGATTCAAGCAAGCCGGGCCGAAGAGGCTGAAATGCCAGAAACCGGTCCCTGGTAGCTTGTTTCCTTCCCAGTGTAAGAATTGGCTTTTGTAGTTTGGTTTGCCCTGTTCCCATCATGCACTGGGACAGGAACAGACTAATTTGCATACAGCCAGGTTCTGAAACTGGGATGGTGCAGTGAGCTAAAAAACGGTGTTGGATCTAGCCCTGATCTCTTGACTGGGTGAGAGTATTCTGTTTAATTCAGAGACTCTGTCCCTCACCACCCCTTGTTGTAAATATTTTTGTCCACCCTAAGCGTGGAAGGGTATGCTCAGATGTGAGTCCCTTGCTCATTGCACCATCAGGATTCAAGCAAGCCGGGGCGAAGAGGCTGAAATGCCAGAAACCGGTCCCTGGTAGCTTGTTTCCTTCCCAGTGTAAGAATTGGCTTTTGTAGTTTGGTTTGCCCTGTTCCCATCATGCACTGGGACAGGAACAGACTAATTTGCATACAGCCAGGTTCTGAAACTGGGATGGTGCAGTGAGCTAAAAAACGGTGTTGGATCTAGCCCTGATCTCTTGACTGGGTGAGAGTATTCTGTTTAATTCAGAGACTCTGTCCCTCACCACCCCTTGTTGTAAATATTTTTGTCCACCCTAAGCGTGGAAGGGTATGCTCAGATGTGAGTCCCTTGCTCATTGCACCATCAGGATTCAAGCAAGCCGGGCCGAAGAGGCTGAAATGCCAGAAACCGGTCCCCGGTAGCTTGTTTCCTTCCCAGTGTAAGAATTGGCTTTTGTAGTTTGGTTTGCCCTGTTCCCATCATGCACTGGGACAGGAACAGACTAATTTGCATACAGCCAGGTTCTGAAACTGGGATGGTGCAGTGAGCTAAAAAACGGTGTTGGATCTAGCCCTGATCTCTTGACTGGGTGAGAGTATTCTGTTTAATTCAGAGACTCTGTCCCTCACCACCCCTTGTTGTAAATATTTTTGTCCACCCTAAGCGTGGAAGGGTATGCTCAGATGTGAGTCCCTTGCTCATTGCACCATCAGGATTCAAGCAAGCCGGGCCGAAGAGGCTGAAATGCCAGAAACCGGTCCCCGGTAGCTTGTTTCCTTCCCAGTGTAAGAATTGGCTTTTGTAGTTTGGTTTGCCCTGTTCCCATCATGCACTGGGACAGGAACAGACTAATTTGCATACAGCCAGGTTCTGAAACTGGGATGGTGCAGTGAGCTAAAAAACGGTGTTGGATCTAGCCCTGATCTCTTGACTGGGTGAGAGTATTCTGTTTAATTCAGAGACTCTGTCCCTCACCACCCCTTGTTGTAAATATTTTTGTCCACCCTAAGCGTGGAAGGGTATGCTCAGATGTGAGTCCCTTGCTCATTGCACCATCAGGATTCAAGCAAGCCGGGCCGAAGAGGCTGAAATGCCAGAAACCGGTCCCCGGTAGCTTGTTTCCTTCCCAGTGTAAGAATTGGCTTTTGTAGTTTGGTTTGCCCTGTTCCCATCATGCACTGGGACAGGAACAGACTAATTTGCATACAGCCAGGTTCTGAAACTGGGATGGTGCAGTGAGCTAAAAAACGGTGTTGGATCTAGCCCTGATCTCTTGACTGGGTGAGAGTATTCTGTTTAATTCAGAGACTCTGTCCCTCACCACCCCTTGTTGTAAATATTTTTGTCCACCCTAAGCGTGGAAGGGTATGCTCAGATGTGAGTCCCTTGCTCATTGCACCATCAGGATTCAAGCAAGCCGGGCCAAAGAGGCTGAAATGCCAGAAACCGGTCCCCGGTAGCTTGTTTCCTTCCCAGTGTAAGAATTGGCTTTTGTAGTTTGGTTTGCCCTGTTCCCATCATGCACTGGGACAGGAACAGACTAATTTGCATACAGCCAGGTTCTGAAACTGGGATGGTGCAGTGAGCTAAAAAACGGTGTTGGATCTAGCCCTGATCTCTTGACTGGGTGAGAGTATTCTGTTTAATTCAGAGACTCTGTCCCTCACCACCCCTTGTTGTAAATATTTTTGTCCACCCTAAGCGTGGAAGGGTATGCTCAGATGTGAGTCCCTTGCTCATTGCACCATCAGGATTCAAGCAAGCCGGGCCGAAGAGGCTGAAATGCCAGAAACCGGTCCCCGGTAGCTTGTTTCCTTCCCAGTGTAAGAATTGGCTTTTGTAGTTTGGTTTGCCCTGTTCCCATCATGCACTGGGACAGGAACAGACTAATTTGCATACAGCCAGGTTCTGAAACTGGGATGGTGCAGTGAGCTAAAAAACGGTGTTGGATCTAGCCCTGATCTCTTGACTGGGTGAGAGTATTCTGTTTAATTCAGAGACTCTGTCCCTCACCACCCCTTGTTGTAAATATTTTTGTCCACCCTAAGCGTGGAAGGGTATGCTCAGATGTGAGTCCCTTGCTCATTGCACCATCAGGATTCAAGCAAGCCGGGCCGAAGAGGCTGAAATGCCAGAAACCGGTCCCCGGTAGCTTGTTTCCTTCCCAGTGTAAGAATTGGCTTTTGTAGTTTGGTTTGCCCTGTTCCCATCATGCACTGGGACAGGAACAGACTAATTTGCATACAGCCAGGTTCTGAAACTGGGATGGTGCAGTGAGCTAAAAAACGGTGTTGGATCTAGCCCTGATCTCTTGACTGGGTGAGAGTATTCTGTTTAATTCAGAGACTCTGTCCCTCACCACCCCTTGTTGTAAATATTTTTGTCCACCCTAAGCGTGGAAGGGTATGCTCAGATGTGAGTCCCTTGCTCATTGCACCATCAGGATTCAAGCAAGCCGGGCCGAAGAGGCTGAAATGCCAGAAACCGGTCCCCGGTAGCTTGTTTCCTTCCCAGTGTAAGAATTGGCTTTTGTAGTTTGGTTTGCCCTGTTCCCATCATGCACTGGGACAGGAACAGACTAATTTGCATACAGCCAGGTTCTGAAACTGGGATGGTGCAGTGAGCTAAAAAACGGTGTTGGATCTAGCCCTGATCTCTTGACTGGGTGAGAGTATTCTGTTTAATTCAGAGACTCTGTCCCTCACCACCCCTTGTTGTAAATATTTTTGTCCACCCTAAGCGTGGAAGGGTATGCTCAGATGTGAGTCCCTTGCTCATTGCACCATCAGGATTCAAGCAAGCCGGGCCGAAGAGGCTGAAATGCCAGAAACCGGTCCCCGGTAGCTTGTTTCCTTCCCAGTGTAAGAATTGGCTTTTGTAGTTTGGTTTGCCCTGTTCCCATCATGCACTGGGACAGGAACAGACTAATTTGCATACAGCCAGGTTCTGAAACTGGGATGGTGCAGTGAGCTAAAAAACGGTGTTGGATCTAGCCCTGATCTCTTGACTGGGTGAGAGTATTCTGTTTAATTCAGAGACTCTGTCCCTCACCACCCCTTGTTGTAAATAACTTCTAGAAGTGGCACTTCTAAAATAGGTATAATAAATCTGCGCACACCATTGCGTAGCCTTTATTATCACTATTCCAAATATACCAAACTTGACCATGCTGCTCCTCTCATATCAGGAAATACCACTGAAACACTTATCAGGGAATCCCGAATGCATTCCTACGAGAGGGCAGCCTCACAGTAGTGAGAAACCAAAAATGACTGTTTGTCACTACCAGGACATGTCACGCATTTAAGGTACATGTCCTACCTTTTACCTACAATGCACCCTGCCCATAGGGCTAGCTAGGGCCTACCTTAGGGGTGACTGACATGCCGTAAAAGGGACGTCAGAGACATGGCACACACTTTAGCTACCACGTCACCGCAGCAGTAACACTGCGCGCACAGACCCTGCAATGGCAGAGGCCTGAGACAGGTTTGAAAGGCTATGTTGGTGGGTGGCGCAATCAGCGCTGCAAGCCCACCAGTAGCATTTACTTTACCATCCCTGGGTATATGAGATACCACTTTACAAGGGACTGATAGGTAAATTAAATATGCCAAACAGGTATAGACCAATCTTTACCATATTTACCACAGAGAGCACACACACTTTACACTGGACAGCAGTGCTAAAGGGCCCAGAGTCCAAAAAACCCCAACACTATGTCAGAAAAAAGGCTAGGAGGAAGGCAAAAAGTTCAGGAATTACCCTGCAAAAAGGGCCAAGTCCAACAGCTAGGATTTACTATTTCTAGAGAGGGAATGATCAACCCTGTTAGTTCAAGTTCCAAAGCATTATGGTCACTGTCCCCTCTTTCTAAAACACTCATATCTATCATATTTGACCAAATACATAAAGATAGGAAGACCTAATCAGTTCTGCTGTTGCTCTTAGAGCAGTTAAAGGTTGGGGCGCCCCGTTGGTCTGATATAGATCTGGCATTAAAGACTCTCAGTCCAGCCCTTAGTGTGATACCCAATATTTGGAGTGCAATGGTTGAGTTTCTAGTTGCTTGGGTGATACCAATTTTTGGAATAGACCATTGTTCATCTTCCTCAACAGCTAGAGATACATCCCCATTAGCCAGTGGTTCAAAGCTCACATTGAAGTCCCCTATAACTATCCAAAGCACTTCGAGGGAAAGAAGTCTTCACTGGTCATTTAAGAGTGGGCGGGTTGGTGATTCTCCATATACTCTTGCCAGTCTATTACACACATTATACAAATAAATGCATTTATTGTCTTTACACAATGAAAGTCCCAGAAGATTGAGTGCTGAGCCAGATAACGTCTTGATTTTACAATGTAGCACATTTTTCACCTGGACAATTAAGCCTCCAGCTGGTCGGCCTCTAGCTTGGGCTGTAGCCCGACAAAACAATGTTTAATACCCACATTTAAAAATAGGCTTTCTTGGAAGGCAAAAACTTCATAATTGTCAATAAAAGACCCCCACTTCTGGTCAATGAGCTTAGATTTTTAAGCCTGTCAAGTTCTAAAAGAGGACTCTCCACAAATCTTTTAAATGGGGGATTATGGATAGAATGTTCTCTACAATCTCCCACACTTTCATCAGGCTTAACCGCCACAATTACAAGTTTATCGGAGATCAGTGATCTTCTGAAACAGGAATGCTAATTGAAGTAGGGATGGTAAGGATAGCAGCAATATTACTAGATAAGGTTAGTTGGACATGGCTTCTCTATTCTCTAAGTCCATTGGACCACATCTAGGCATTATTGTTATGTCCTTGGTGCAGGCCGATTGCACTGTTCCCAGCAGTCCCCGTAGTAGCCCTCCAAGGGACTACATGAGCACTTGTATCTTTTTGGCCCTGTATACCTGAGCAACCTTTAGATTCACAAAAGGACCCAACACCACTAAAGTTCTCTGGGGCCAATTTGAACTGCACACTAGTGTCCTGTGGAGGGAGCAATCGAGCTTCCAGGGCAAGAAGTCCTTCCACAATTGCCCGATCTCTGAATTTGAGCTTGATAGTACCATATGTGCATGAGTTTTCTGACATACGCAGAGCATGGAGAGTATCTGATTGAATGATGGCAAGACATTTGCATTTATGGCATACAAAGTGTGTCACCTTGTTAACTAAAGACTTTGTTGTTTACCATTGGCTCCCCATCAGATTAAGAACCCTCATCATATAGATGATTCAAACCTGGGGTGCCTTGGATGGTGCCAAAGGGACCCTCTTTAAGTGGGGAGGAAGCACGTCAAAGTCACAGACGGGGATCCCTTTTGTCTGATACCACTGCCAATGATTATATGTTCTGTAGCTGGATTGGTAACTCGGCTGTCCAAATGGTGATTATAGAAAGACCATACTCTATTTTGGGCTCTGCAAATTGGAGTTTTAGCGTCCAACTCCAGCTGGAGTCAACTTATCGGTTACTCTGGCAACCCATTAGTGATTGGCTAGTGCTGCCACAGAACTCATTGACTGCATTCACCAGACTTTTGTTGGATGATTTTTTTTTTATTGCATTTTGGTGGGAAGGGAGGCTTAAGGATGGCCCTCTCTGTGGTCCTTTGCCTTTTCCTGAACAGACACATATACAGTGATTAACTTCGTTTGGTTTTCTCTCACTATGAGCATTTTCAAGGAGAGTTAACTCCTCCAATATATCCAGATTTAATTGCTGGAGCTCTTCAACCATATAGCAAAGGGATTGCACAATTCCCACAACGGCTCAATTGCTATCCTTGGGTTTTCAGCACCTACCCTCAGAATCTCTCTCCCCATCGATCTACAATCATCAGCTATTGGCATATTCCTTTCATCAGTGTCCTTCTCCAGATTTGTAAGAGAGGCATATTTATTAGAACTAGAAATGGTAGGCAAGGGCGTTGTTGCTGTAAGATCTTGGCTCACAAGGGCCAAAAGAGGAGTTTGTGAATGAGCGAAGGTTGTTGATTGTATAGCAAAGCAAGGGAAAGAGCCAATAGTAGTTTGGGGCTGATCTAGTTCATCTAAAGAGGCTTGGTGGGATTTCCCCTTCCTGCTATCAGTGGCCTTCTGGCTGCTTCCTTTAAAATAGTTGGTGAATTTTGGTCTCCTTCCTTGTGACTTCTCCATGTACAGCGCACTGCTCCGCGTCGCGGGACCACGTTAAGTGATGTGTAGCACATCAATGACAGCTTGCAGGTGCGGCATTTCAGCAGCCGCCTCCAGGCTCCTGGGGTCCAGGTGAGATGACTGATGTGATGATTTGACAGGAAACTGGATACTCATGCCCAGAGAGGAAGAGGGGGTATAGTATGCTGTTTGCGGGGACACAAGAGATAGTTAGCTCACTGAAATTTAAGTGGCGAATTTCAGTTTATTTTTGGTTGTTAAACAATATAGTTTGTGTGGCTTCACAAATTAAATATGCTGTCATTTTAATCTTTGTTTTTTTGGGTGAATGTCTAGTGTTTTTTGTAAAGTAATCTAATATCTTACTTCCATACCTAAATATAACGTCACTTTAACTTTTGATCATATTCTACATTTATGATGTGCAACTTTTTCAGGTGGTCAAAAACTCTCTAATTGACTCAGTCATATGCAGTGCAAGATTTGGCACAAAGCCTGATCCCTGGCCAGACGACGTGCTCAATTTTGTGAAATCGTCTAACATGACTGCATGCTTAAATTGCCTTAATTTAGAGGAAAAGAGCCCATTTTTTTAGACTTTTAAAAATGTTCCTTTTATTTTTGTGTTTTTTTTACACTTCATAATTTTTTTGTTTTTAAATGCTACTTTTTGTAATACAAATCTCTGTGTTGTTTGTTCAAGTGGTTTTCATTGCTCATGCAAAAACTTGTTTGTTCGTCTTCCCCCAACTGACGACTTGGTGGCATTTTTTTTTGAAGAATTTAGCAAAATACTGCAAATATTCATCCTCTTCTTCTGTTTCCTGTTGCATGACAACTGCAGCTGGATGACCCATCTGGTACTCTGGCCTGGGCAATCTCTTTCAGAAGACTAGATCAACGATGTTCCCATTGAGTACTGCCCAGACTGGCCCTTGTGCAGCTTTTGATTGCAGATGGAACAGGGAACACTTTGTACATTTATTTAATGCACCTTAAGCATTGGATTCCCAAGTGTTCAATGCAGTTAAAAGGCACTGAAATGAAGACAAAGAAGCCTCCACAGTATTATGTTTCCTTGCTGAATATAACATCTCCTGGATCAACTTTATCAGTAGTTGCCCTCCTGAGCAAGCAGGAATAGGCGTATTCTTGTTTTACTAACATTGGCCTTCACGGTTTAGAGTGTTGTAAAGTCATAAGTGCAGGTGAGAAGACTTATGCCCGAAAAACTCAAGTTTTAGCTCACCATTTAAGCCTCGAAAAAAAAAATATATATATTTTTTTTAACTCCAAGTTCAAATGTCTTTTTTTCTGGAGTTGTTCCTTCCAAAACGAAGATTTATTTTACATTTCTTCGGATTTTTTCATTTTTTACTATTAGACCTAAAATAAAACCTATTTTAATTTTTTGTCTTTTTAATACAAATCTCTGTGATGCTCATTCAAGTGGCTCTTCATAGCTTTTAAAAAACCGTGGTCTGTCATCTCGCACAAAAAAACCTTTGAAAATACAAAACAAATAGGATTTATTTTGGTTTTTGTCATATCTCTGTACTGTAGAGAGCTATGGCACTCATGAAAGACCTGTTGTAGTGGTATGGATGCGGGCCAGATGTAAAGGACTATAATAGGGATGTGATCTTTAATGGTTGGGATAGCCCACTACTAGCAGGCTTAAAGACTATCAGAACCTGGGTCCAAATAAAGACCGAATGATTTAATTAAAAACATGGCCACCTGTGATGATATTATGGAATGATTGCACTGTCCCTGTTTGTGCCATAGCACACCTTCAAACAGGTGCAAAGTACACAAACAGGGATAGTGAGGTCTGTTGAAATTAATGCGCTGCCCTGAGGATAACTGCAAACTAGCGCTTCACTGAGGGCACCTTATTAATGAAACGTGAAGCACAAGTTACTACTTGTGTAACGATATATCTGTAAGAGACATTAGTTAGTGATAGATTCCTTACCTTAGAATATCCCCAGGCGTCAGACTGGATCCGGAAATTTTTGCGTAGCAATACCCCTGCGCGCTGGTAGGCGTCGTCTGCGGCTCCGCGTCCGTCGTCGGCGTCGTGAGCGCCGGGATGACGTCATCGGAGTATATAGACGGCGCCCATGCGCGCTGACGTCAGTTCTGATAACACAGCTTTTCCGCGCCAGATACGCAGAGCCATGATAGAACCAACACTGGTGCCATTGAAACTAGGGCCCTGGAAGGGGATGACCTTAACCCTAAATATCGGTTCGCAGAACGGGGAGGATGGGAGGGCGGTAAGGAATCTATCACTAACTAATGTCTCTTACAGATATATCGTTACACAAGTAGTAACTTGTGCATCTGAAAGAGACACGTTAGTGATAGATTCCTTACCTTAGAATAGATACCCCAGCAATACCAACCCCGGTGGTGGGTCTGCGAACCAATATCACACCAGAAAGTCCTGGAGGACGGAATGGCCAAAGAAGCCATCCCTCCGGACTTGACTGTCCAGGCAGTAGTGTCTTGCGAACGTGTGCAGCGAGGCCCACGTGGCTGCCTGACAGATGTCCTGCAGGGGGACACCGCGGCCCAGGGCAGTTGTCGTTGCCGTGGCCCGAGTGGAGTGAGCCCGCAATCCAGCCGGGGGCTCCTTCCTCGCCATAGAGTAGCATGCTTGGATGCACAAGATGATCCACCTGGAGATGGTCCTCTTGTGTACAGCCTTTCCCTTCTTCGCGCCCACGTAACCAACGAAGAGTTGGTCATCCACCCGGAATTGGCGAGTGCGGTCCAGGTAGTAGGAGAGCGCACGTTTTGGATCCAGACGGTGGAGCCTCTCTTCCTCTTTCGAGGGATGCGGAGGCGGAAAGAAGGTGGGCAAGGTGATGGACTGCCCGATGTGGAAGGCCGTGACAACCTTGGGCAGAAAGGAAGGTCGTGTACGCAACACCACCTTATCAGGATGAACAGACAGGAAAGGCGGAGAAGAAGAAAGAGCCTGGAGCTCACTCACCCTCCTGGCAGAGGTGATGGCAACCAGGAAGGCCGTCTTCAGTGTAAGGAGACGAAGAGGACAGTTATGAAGAGGCTCAAAGGGAGCACACATCAGATAGGTGAGAACAAGGTTCAAGTCCCACTGGGGCATCACGAAGGGAACAGGAGGGAACATGTGTGTGATGCCCTTCAGAAATCTACTCACTATAGGGGACTTGAACAAAGAAGGCTGATCTGGTAGCCTCAAGAAGGCTGAAAGAGCAGAGAGGTACCCTTTAAGAGTGCCCAGAGCAGAGCCCCGCTGGGCAAGGGAAAGAAGAAAGAGCAGCACTTCCGAAAGGGGTGCAGAGAGGGGATCCACAGCCTTTGCTGCGCACCATGCCACAAATCTGTTCCACCGGCAGGCGTATACCGACTTAGTGGAGGGACGCCTGGCTGCCAGAATGATGTCACAGACTTCGGGAGGCAAGTCAAATGGCCTCAATTGCCGCCGCTCAATCTCCAAGCTTGTAGGTGGAGACTGGACAGGTTCGGGTGCAGGACCGTCCCCTGCTGCTGCGACAGAAGGTCCTCCCGAAGAGGCAGACGAATCGGGGGATCGACTGACATGCTGAGTAGCTCGGGATACCAGTATCTTCGTGCCCAGTCCGGAGCCACAAGGACGACCTGGGCCCGGTCGCGCCTGATCTTCTTCAGCACTCTGGGCAGAAGTGGTATAGGCGGAAAGGCGTACAACAGACCGCAGCTCCACTCGCGACGAAAAGCGTCTCCGAGCGAGTGCCGCCTTGGAAACTCCAACGCGCAGAACTGCTGACATTGCGCGTTCTCTTCTGTGGCGAATAGATCTAACCAAGGCTCTCCCCACTGTCGAAAGAGACCTTGCGCCACGTCCGAGTTCAGACGCCATTCGTGATCCATCATGCACCGGCGGCTGAGTTCGTCCGCCCTGGCATTCAGAGAGCCTGCCAGGTGTTGAACCACCAGGGTCACGCCCTGATGTTCCAGCCACTGCCAGAGGCGCAGAGCCTCCTGGCAAAGGGTCCACGACCCCACACCGCCCTGTTTGTTGCAGTACCACATGGCGGTGGTGTTGTCGGTGAACACTTGCACCACGCTTCCCCTGACAGAGGGGAGGAATGCCTTCAGTGCAAGACGAATCGCCCGCAGCTCCAGAAGGTTGATGTGGAGCCGGGACTCCGCCGGAGACCAGAGGCCTCTGATCTCCGCCTCTCCCATGTGGCCTCCCCAGCCCTGGAGGGACGCGTCCGTCACAACTACGTGCTCCGGCTGGGGTAGGGAGAGGGGTCTGCCACTGACCCATTCGCGGTCCGTGAGCCACCACTGCAGTTGCTTCGCAGTGCCCTCCGAGATCAGGACATGATCGGACAGGTTGCCCTGATGCTGGGCCCACTGAAACTTCAGGTCCCACTGCAGAGCCCGCATCCGCCACCTGGCGTGACGCACCAGAAGGATGCAGGAGGCCATCAGTCCCAGAAGCCGCAGCGTCAACCTGACCGAGACTCGGGATAACGGTCTGAAGACAGGAATCAGAGCCTGAATATCCCGAACCCGCTGCTCGGGTGGGTAAACCCGAAACTGCGCCGAGTCGAGAACCGCTCCGATGAAAAGGAGCTTCTGAGAGGGACACAGGTGCGACTTCGGCACATTGATGGAGAACCCCAGCAAGTGCAGGAGGTCGGCCGTAGTCTGGAGGTGGCTGACGACTGTCTGGGGCGAGCCCGCCTTCAACAACCAGTCGTCGAGGTAGGGGAAGACTGATACCCCCTGCCTGCGCAGATGGGCTGCGACCACCGCCATCACCTTTGTGAACACCCGTGGGGCGCTGGTAAGGCCGAAGGGGAGCACGGTAAACTGAAAGTGCTCTAGGCCTACCGTGAACCGCAGGTAACGCCGGTGGGCCGGCAGGACGGGGATGTGGAAATAGGCGTCCTGCAAGTCCAACGCTACCATCCAGTCTCCTGGGTCCAGGGCAGCCAGGACCTGAGCTAAAGTGAGCATCTTGAACTTCTCCGTCCGGAGGAAGCCGTTGACGTTCCGCAGATCCAAGATAGGGCGTAGGCCCCCTTTGCCCTTCTTGGGCACCAGAAAGTAGTGGGAGTAACAACCACGTCCTACTTCTGGCCCAGGAACGCGCTCGATGGCCCTCTTGGCCAAGAGGGCCGAAACTTCCTCCTGCAGAAGTTGCAAGTGATCCCCCGACACACGGTGGTATTGAGGTGGCATGGATGGAGGGGAAGACTCGAAGGGGAGGGAGAAACCCCTTCGGACAATTTGCAGCACCCACCTGTCCGAAGTGACTGTATGCCAGTGGGAGAGGTGATGGCGAACCCTGCCTCCCACAGGCGTCACATGGGCCTGAAAACTCGGACTAGGAAGGTTTTGAGGCGGGGGCTGCTGAGGGAGGTGTGGACTGGCCTCGCCGCTGACCCCGACCACCGCCACGGCGGTTCCCACGTCCGCCACCGCGCTGCTGGACATTTTGCGGCGTGTGGCTGGCGGTCCGTGGAGGGGCGCCCCTTCCGTGGCCACGAAAGGAGCGAAAGGCACCCGATTGCTGGCGTGGGGCCGTAAGGCCCAAGGACTTGGCCGTGGCCCTGGAGTCCTTGAAACGTTCCAGCGCATGGTCTGCCTTGTCGCCAAAGAGGCGACGGCCATCAAACGGCATGTCCAGGAGAGTGGCCTGGACATCGGCCGAGAAGTTGGCGGACCTCAACCAGGCGTGGCGTCGAACCGCCACCGTCGTTGCCATCGCCCTGCCCAGTGAGTCCGTGGTATCCAGCCCACACCGGATAGAAAAGCGTGCCGCATCTCGGCCGTCCGCAAGGGTTTGGCTGAGTTTAGCCCTGACCTCCTCAGGGCATTGTGGCAGCACCTCCGCAACCGTGTCCCACAGAGTGTGGGTGTAGCGGCCCAAGAGACAGTTGGTGTTCACTGACCGTAGCCCCAGGCTCACAGACGAGAAGACCTTCTTCCCGAACTGCTCATATCTCTTGGATTCCCTGTCGGGCGGGGCCGACGGGAATGCGGATTGGGAGGTAGAGGCCTGGATGACCAGGCTCTCGGGGGTGGGATGGGTGGACAAAAAGCATGGGTCGCCCGGTGCCGGGCGGTAGCGTCTAGCCACGTTCCTGTCCACAGGGGGGCCTGTGGCGGGCTTGGACCAAGTGCCCAGCAGAACGTCACACAAGGCCTCATTGAACGGCAGAAGGGGCTCCGTGGAACCGGACTGCTGTTTGAGGACCTCAGTGAGGAGATTAGTCCTCACGGCCGCGACGGGGAGCTGAAGGTTTAAGGCCTTAGCTGCCTTCGTCAACACTACGCTGTAAGCAGAACCCGCCTCCGAAGCCACAGTCGGGGGCGACGTAAATCCAGTGTCTGGCGAGGTGTCAATACCACTGGCCTCCCCAAGCTCATATGTCCAGTCCTGATGCGACTGGCAATCGCGTGCCAGAGGGTCCTCGGACCCCTCCCATTGCTCCTCGTCACCCGGCTCCTGGAGACCAGGATTAACAGCCAGGGCCTCCTCATGGAGATAGAAGTCTCCGAAGGCCGACGGAATCGGCGCCCAGCGGCGCCCCTCCGACACCTGAGTAGGACCGTAGGAAGCA
The DNA here is from genome assembly GCF_964263255.1 of Lissotriton vulgaris. NCBI lineage: Eukaryota > Metazoa > Chordata > Amphibia > Caudata > Salamandridae > Lissotriton > Lissotriton vulgaris. The sequence goes on along the minus strand of NC_141693.1, from coordinate 923,950,487 downwards.
TTGGGGTCGGCAACCACATCGGCTGCCGGGGACGACACCTGAAGGGACGGCGCCGGTGAGGTCGTAAGGTCGACCGGCGAGGTCCCGGATCCGGAGCCGGATCCAGCGAGGTCGCGCGGCGCCGGGACCGAAGTCGCCAGCGGCGCCGGGGCCGAAGCACCCGACGTCGTCGGGGCCGAAGCGCCCGACCCGGAAGGACCTCCAGACGGAGCCGATCGGCCCGAAGGCGCCACGGGAACCGACTGAGGAGGGAGGGCCCTCATGGCCATGAGGTACCTCTCGACCTCCTCCTGCGACGCGCCGTGCCCAGGGACCCGGAGGTGTGGGGCAGGCGGCGACGCTTGTGACTCCCGCGGAGCCGCGTGGGCGGTGTCGCCCGAGTCCCCGGTCGCATCGTGCGAGCGACGGGGCGGGTCGGAGGATCGATGGTGTCGCTCCGACCTCTCATGCCTCTTACCTGAGGACTTGGAACCGGACGATCGGTGACCACTCCCGGAGCGTCGATGACTCCGACCTCGCGACCTGTCCCTCGACCTCCCGTGGGACCGGGACCGGGACCTGGAGCGGCGCGGGGCCGACTGCCTCAGCTCGAGACGCTTGCGGGACCGCTCCCGCCTAGCCTTCGACGTCAGGGCCCGGCAGTCGTCACAGGTTCGATCGTCGTGGTCGAGGCCTAAGCACTTCAGGCACCGGCGATGGGGGTCCGTGACCGACATGAGTCGGCCGCACTTCGAGCAAGGCTTGAACCCGGGCATCCCTGGCACCGATAGTCGAGAAGCGACTAAATAGAGGATCAAAAAGATCAAAAAAGTTTTCAGTCAAAAAGTGACTGGGGGTAGAGCTTCTTCCGGATCTGCGCTAGCTGGCGCGGAAAAAAGAAGAACTGACGTCAGCGCGCATGGGCGCCGTCTATATACTCCGATGACGTCATCCCGGCGCTCACGACGCCGACGACGGACGCGGAGCCGCAGACGACGCCTACCAGCGCGCAGGGGTATTGCTACGCAAAAATTTCCGGATCCAGTCTGACGCCTGGGGATATTCTAAGGTAAGGAATCTATCACTAACGTGTCTCTTTCAGATCCAGATGTTTGAAGTGGCTACTTCGACTTTCTTTGTGTAGGAGGTAACCACCTGCACTCCAAAGGAGGGAAAGAGATTCTCCAGCAAGATTGTGCATTAAGCTACTGCACCCACCTGAAGGAGGGTGTCTGTGGGTATCCATGAGACCCCCCTAAAACTCCTGCAGAGGTCGCACTCAGGAAGCACACTGACTGTGCAGTGAGAAAGCCTGCTGATAGCCTTTTTGCCTCTGAACCTGAGTCAATAATAGGGAGTGGGTGCAAGGACTAACTGCTTCCATCAATACCATGGGGCATGCCCCCATGCTAATGGGGGAAAACTCCCTAAAGAAAGTGCATGCACTATATGTACACTGGTGCTATCTGTATTACAGAAGAGAGCAGGCAACAGTCAAGATGTAAGACAGGAAAGTAAATATTTCTCTAGTTGGAATATTTTGGAGATGCCGGACAACCCACTCCAAAGCGTATTTACTTTGTAGAATGCACACTTTCTCCTTTAACTCTGTTCTGATCTGCTCTGTTTGACTATCAATTTTCAAACAACTATGTTAGGAAGCAGGGGTGGGTAACTTACGTTTGGATTTTCTTCTCTTGCCTACTAAACCATTATGGGAACAACAGGAACTGAAAACTTTACAGTTGTCTACACAAAAAACAATTATCAATAGCCAGATTGCATGTTTTCACAGGTTAGTAACAGACTATTCCACACAATTTTCTAAGAATTAAACTACAGTTTAAACTTTTTCAGATGTAGTTGTAAACCTTACTCTCATTAAGTGGATGAGTGAGGTGCAAAGTAAATGTTCACTCTGTGAGGCTGTATCTCATCACTTCTGTTGGCCTAGCAGCAGCCAACTTTTCGCACTCAATGGAATTATATTTTCAAAGTATTCCACATAGGTTCAATCTCAGCTTTCTGTGCAGTTCTGTGCAGTTTCTAAAGATAAATCTCATTCTTTTAGTAAGCCTTCATTCAGCCTACTTTCACATTTCAGTTTCTGGACTGATTTTCACAGATCTTCCACATGGATTGAGCTCCAACGTCTGTCCTCATGTAAAAGAGGAAAGTAAGCATTTCTCCAGATGAAATATTTTAGAGCTCCACGGCATCCCAGTCAATACCATGTTCACTTTGGAAAATGTGCAGATTCCCTCCTTATAACTTATGCCAATCTACTCTCTGTTCCTACTTAATATGAACTTTTCGAAAACAAAAACCTCTCTAAGCCTGCCTTGTTGTGACTAGCAACATTGAACCAGTACAACCTCATTAAAAAAAAAAAAACCTTGTTGCTCTTTTATGTGGCCTCCAGCCAGGCCCTGCGCCCAACCTTCCACTGCAAATGGCCAACCTATCCCCACCTCAAGGGCAGCTGCCCATACATTTAACATGCACTTGTAAGAAGTGATAACATATAAGGAGGTTCTATTAATAAAATCAATGTGTTAGAATTTTCCCAGCATTACTTTACTAACCTAGGAGTGAGAACCTAGGGCTAGATGTAGGTAAAGTTCATTCACCGATTCTAAAATACTGAATTTTACCGATTCAGTATTTTAGAATCGGTAAATGCTATGTAGGGAAAAATTCGGTAAGTCTTACCCAATCGTTAAGATTCGGAATTTACCGAATCGGTATTTACCGATTCGGTAATTCACATTCATTCCTATGGGCCTGGAGGCCCATAGGTATGAATGTGAATTACCAAATCGATAAATACCGATTCAGTAAAATAGGGAAAGAGTCAAGGGTGGCAGGGTGTCACATTGACACCCTGTTGCACCCCTGAGTAGTGCTTGTGTGCACATGTGGCGCACATACATGCCCTAAGGGCATGTATGTCTGCCACATGGCACTGGTGTAAATGCACAGATTTGCATTTACAGAGGTATTCGTTATTTACCACCAACTAATAGTTGGTGGTAAATAACGAATCCTTAAAGCACAGAAGCACTCTTCAAAGTGCTTCCTACATGTCATTTACCGATTCGGAAAATACTGAATCGGTAAATGATGATTCGGTGAATACTATGGGCCATATGTAGGTAAATGATTCAGAAAAGGGGGTGGTGATGAACAGAGTGTCTGAATTAAGCAGACCACTCTTACCCAGTCCAAAGATCAGGGCTTGATCCATCACCGTTTTTTAGCTCACTGCACCATCCCAGCTCAGAACTTGGCTATATGCAAATTAGTCTGACCCTGGCCCAGTGCATCATGGGAACAGGGCAGACCAAACTACCAAGCCAATTCTTATACTGGGAAGGAAACAAGCTACCGGGGACCGGTTTCTGGCATTTCAGCCGTCTTCGGCCCGGCTTGCTTGAATCCTGATGGTGCAATGAGCTAGGGACTCACATCTGAGTATACCCTTCCACGCTTATGGTGGACAAAAATGATTCAGAAAAGGGGGTGGTGATGAACAGAGTGTCTGAATTAAGCAGACCACTCTTACCCAGTCCAAAGATCAGGGCTTGATCCATCACCGTTTTTTAGCTCACTGCACCATCCCAGCTCAGAACTTGGCTATATGCAAATTAGTCTGACCCTGGCCCAGTGCATGATGGGAACAGGGCAGACCAAACTACCAAGCCAATTCTTATACTGGGAAGGAAACAAGCTACCGGGGACCGGTTTCTGGCATTTCAGCCGTCTTCGGCCCGGCTTGCTTGAATCCTGATGGTGCAATGAGCTAGGGACTCACATCTGAGTATACCCTTCCACGCTTATGGTGGACAAAAATGATTCAGAAAAGGGGGTGGTGATGAACAGAGTGTCTGAATTAAGCAGACCACTCTTACCCAGTCCAAAGATCAGGGCTTGATCCATCACCGTTTTTTAGCTCACTGCACCATCCCAGCTCAGAACTTGGCTATATGCAAATTAGCCCAGTGCATCATGGGAACAGGGCAGACCAAACTACCAAGCCAATTCTTATACTGGGAAGGAAACAAGCTACCGGGGACCGGTTTCTGGCAGTTCAGCCATCTTCGGCCCGGCTTGCTTGAATCCTGATGGTGCAATGAGCTAGGGACTCACATCTGAGTATACCCTTCCACGCTTATGGTGGACAAAAATGATTCAGAAAAGGGGGTGGTGATGAACAGAGTGTCTGAATTAAGCAGACCACTCTTACCCAGTCCAAAGATCAGGGCTTGATCCATCACCGTTTTTTAGCTCACTGCACCATCCCAGCTCAGAACTTGGCTATATGCAAATTAGTCTGACCCTGGCCCAGTGCATCATGGGAACAGGGCAGACCATTTACCGAATCGTAAATACCGAATTTTACTGATTCGGTATTTACGATTCGGTAAATGCCATGTAGATAATAATTCTTTTAAAATTACCGAATCGGTAATATTCAGTAATTACCGAATCGATATTTACCGATTCGGTAATTGCCATTGATTCCTATGGGCCTTGAGGCCCATAGGAATCAATGGCAATTACCGAATCGGTAAATATCGATTCGGTAATTTTACCGATTTGTCAAGGGGGACAGGGTGTCACTTTGACACCCTGTTGCACCCTTGATTCTGGCTTGTGTGCAATGTGACACACATACATGCCCTTAGGGCATGTATGTGTGCCATATGGCACAGGTGTACATGCACAGATGTTATTTGATGTTATTTACCATGCCATTGTATTTCATGGTAAATAATGAATTTCTAATGGCCTGTGGCACTGTTTCCAGTGCCACCTACATCCCAAATTTCCGAATCTGTACATTTCCCGATTCGGTAATTTACAGATTCGGTAAAATTACCGATTCGGTAAATATACAGAATCGGTAATTTTCTGTCCCCCTACATCTGGAAGTACAAATACCGGTCGGTAACGGGCGAAATCGGCTGTTACCGACCGGTATTTTGCCACCTGCATATGGCCCTGAATCGGTAAATACCGATTCGGTATTTACCGAATCTCCCCTACATAGCAAATGGCTCAATACCGGTCGGGAAACCTGAAATTTACAGAATTTCGGGTTTACAGACCGGTAATGGGCCACCTACATCTGGCCCTAAGTTCTGTATTCAGTTATGCTGAAACACTTTATGGACAGCTGCCAGAATGTTAACCACGTAAGCAGTCAGTAGATAGGTGGCTTAAAATAAAAGAATCCTACTTTACCAGGTCTTTCGAATTTCTTGGCTCAAGTCAAGAGCTAGGATCTATATTGAACTTATGTGCATAACATACTAAGGCCTTTCATTACCCATTATGGTGGACCAGAGAAGCCTTTGTCACTGTACATGGGTCATATATCTCTGGAAAACATTGCTCACCATATCCATCAATCCTTTTTGAAAATCAAACAGACCCCTGACCACGTTTTAAAAATTAATTATTTGACGACATTAAGGTTTGTTCACAGCGCATATTGGCTTATTTTCTCTAATTTTTCCAAATGTTGTTTTTTACACTCATTCACAAGACAATTGAACGCATAACAGATCTATGCTTACCGATTTTGATTTCTTTTTCTGTTCCATTTTTGGTTTTGATTCTTTTGCACTCTTAACATCTTTTTTCGCATCAGTGTCCGCTACAAGGTGAAAGAAGAATGTGGGTTGGTGTATGTTTGTATGGAAAATTATAATTTAACTGATGCAGATCTATATTACAAGCATGATAAATCTGACTTACTTAAATAGTCTAAATTTTAACCAATGACGATACAAATTACGCTGTGCCATAGTTCAGCAAGTTCATAGAAATTATACCTGCTAAAAATGCAGTTCAGAATAGTTTATCTGGAAATAGGTAAAATATTTCAAACGAAAGACATGTACACTACGTGACTGTTGTATCACTGATTGACCAATTATTAGGTATGTGACTCAGAAAATAATTGTGCTACATACATGGAACAATAGATCAGAGTCTTGAATGGAAGTAAAAGATAGGAGTCTATGGACCCTCCTTCCTCTGACGGTCGCACGTCAACTTGCAATGACTTCTGCGCAGGGGTTCATTACATCCATTTTCAATTGCAAACATGGTACACCAGTGATGCACCCTAGCACCCCTTCAGTTTAATTTAGATTTTGCTTGAGTCTCTTCACGTGGTAATGACCCACGTTAGTTTACCTTATATCGTGGGGTACATTTCCCATTATCTTGAAACATCCAAATTAAATAAAAAAGCTTGTTAACATGAGTCAATCTTCAAAGGCCTTATCTTCTAACGATAAATATGAAATTGCAAAAGAAAATGCTAATAGTCAGAAAACAGTTGTCATTATACACTACATAGAGTATAGCCAGACAAGTTAATTTATACGCTCCAGCTCCACTCAAAAAATACTTCGGTACTATACTGGCTATCGAAAAGCAGTCAATTTAGAGATGTTGGAGTAATTAAAAGAGACCTCAATTTAGGTGGATACCGGAAGGCTGTCTAACCAAAAAGTGGAGGAGCTCTCCTAGTTTTCAAATGTTCAGAGATTCTACTCTAGAACCGATGAGTGTCTTTTGATTGTGGGAGTAATGAGAGGGTATAAAAGGTCTCAAATGCCTGCAGGGAGCAGTGGTCTTAGAATCTCAAACTTTGACAGTGGAAGGAGGGAGGTCTTGAAGAACAAGTTACTTTCCTTCATTAACGATGACAGTAAGAGACATATACTAGTTATAGTTAGATTCCTTACCTTAGTATTACCCCCAGGCGTCCGATTGGATCCAGAGAATTCTTTTCTCAGCAGTACCCCTGCGCGTCGGTAGGTGGCGTTGGTCGACTACGCATCCGTTGTTGGTGTCGTGGTCGCCGGGATGACGTTGCGGTGTCTACTTAGACACCTCCCAGGCGCGCTGACGTCAGTTCAGACACAACTTTCCACGCCAGAAGCACAGAGCCATGCAAGACACTGATCACTGGTGCATCAAACTAGGGCCCCTGTAAGGGAGTCCCTATTACTAGAAGTCAGTTCGCAGAACAGGGAGGATGAGTGGGGCGGTAAGAAATCTATAACTAATAAACGTCTTTTATAGATACATCGTTACCGAAGGTAAGTAACTTGTTCATCTGAAAGAGACTATTAGTTATAGATTCCTTACCTTAGAATAGATGCCCCAGCAATAGGATGTATGATGTTACAACACGATCATTTATTTTTTATTTTTTTTTAATTTATTTTGAAAGTTTTATATAGCGCGGACAAGATCCTTGCGGATATCAGAGCGCTTTACATGGAAGGAGTACATGAGGGATCATAGTTCAGAGATAAAACATCGTCAAACAAATAAATCAAAAGAAGCAATCAGTACAATCAGATAGGTCATGCATAGGGTGCAATATGAACTAATGATCTGTGCATTAAAAACAAATAGAGGTATAATACTGCAATAGAAGGCATACATTCACTAGTTGATAATAATCTAACATAGGCCATTATGGTGCTATATGAGCTGACGATCGGTGCATTATAAACAAATAGAAGTATAGTACTACAAAAAAAGGCATTCACACGCTAATTAATAGTAGTCTTTCTAATTAATAGTAGTATTTCTTAGGATGCTATATGGGCTAACTATCGGTGCATTAAGAGTGATTGGAGGTATGTTACTGCAAAGTGGCAAACATTCGCCAGTTAAAATTAGCCTAATGAGTGTTTCCCAAGGGTGAGTTCAAGTGGTGAAAATTGCGGTACATTACATAACTGTTTTTACAACACAAGTCGTTACAAGGACTTGTGCTGTAGGGCGCTGGACTTAGGAATTGTATGATTTACTATTCCAACTCCAGCCTACGTACAGTAGGGAAGGTGTTGGAATAGTAAATCACACTATTCCTAAGTACAGCGCCCTCCAGTGCAAGTCGTGGTGTTTTGACCGCGTTGTTAAGGTCGTTTCTCTCAGCAATACCAACCCCAGAGGTGGGTCTGCAAACTAAGTTCACACCAGGAAGTCCTGGAGCACAGAATGGCAGAAAAAGCTGTCTCTCCGGACTTGGCTGTACGGGCAGGAATGATTTGTAGACATGTGCAAATATGCCCACGTGGCTGCCTGGCAGATGTCAACAAGCGGAACGCCACGTCCCAAAGCAGTAGTGGTTGCCGTCGCCCTGGTAGAGTGGATGTGTCGTCTTACTGGAGTTTCCTTTTTAGCCAAAGAATAGCAGATCCTCATTCTTAGGACAACCCATTGAGAGATGGTACGTTTGTGCACTGCCCGACCTTTCTTGGTGCCCACATAACCCACGAAGAATTGATCGTCCACCCGGAAGTCCTTAGTGTGGTCAAGGTAGAAGGACAGCGCATGTTTTGGGTCCAGACGGTGGAGTCTCTTCTCTTTGGAAGGGTGCAGAGGCGGGAAGAAGGTGGGCAATGTGATGGTGTGACCTTTGTGGAAAGAGGTAACCACTTTGGGCAGAAAAGAGAGCCTAGTACGAAGAACCACTTTGTCCGGATGAACAGCAAGAAAGGGAGGTTTGGAAGATAAAGCCTGAAGCTCACTCACCCTGTGAGTAGAGGCGATGGCGAGCAAGAAATCAGTCTTCAAAGTAAGAAGACAAAGAGGACAATTATGTACTGGTTCAAAGAGAGCCCGCATAAGATAAGTGAGGACAAGATTAAAGTCCCACTGGGCATTACAAATGGAGAAGGAGGAAAGAGATGAGTCATGGCCTTCAGAAATCTGTTAACAATCAGGGACTTGAAAACAGAAGGCTGATCAGGAAGGCAAAGAAATGCTGAAATGGCTGAAAGATAGCCTTTAAGAGTGCCCAGAGCAGAACCCTGCTGGGCCAAGGAAAGAATGAAGTGGAGAACCTCGGAAAGAGGGGCGGAAATTGTGATCCACAGTCTTTGCTGTGCACCATGCCACAAATGTGTTCCATCTACAGGCGTATACCGTTTTAGTGGAGGGATGCCTGGCTGCCAAGATGAAGTTACAGACTTCTGGAGGAAGGTCAAAAGCTGTCAACTGTCGCCACTCCATCTCCACGCAAGGAGGTGGAGGCTGGACAGGTTTGGGTGGATGACCGATCCCTGCTGCTGAGACACAAGATCATCCTGAAGAGGCAGTCTGATCGGAGGATTACTGGCCATACTCAAGAGCTCGGGTACCAGACTCTTTGTGCCCAGTCTGGGACCACAAGAATAACTTAGGCATGGTCGCGCCTGATCTTCTTCAGCACTCAGGGCAGAAGTGGTACAGGCGGAAAGGCGTACAGGAGGCCGCAATTCCACTCAGGACTTAAGGCATCGCCGAGCGAGTGCAGCCTTGGAAACTCAAACGTTCAGAACTGCGGCCATTTTGCATTCTCTTCAGTGGTAATTAGATCTAACCAAGGCTCTCCCCCTGCTGAAAGAGACCTTGCACCACCTCCGAGAGAAGACGCCATTCGTAATCCATCATGCACCGGCAGCTGAGTTTGTCTGCCCTGGCGTTCAAGGAACCTGCCAGGTGTTAAACCACCAGGGTCATGCCCTGATGTTTCAACGGTTTCCATAGGCGAAGAGCCTCTTGATATAGGGTCCAACAGCCCACCCCACCCTGTTTGTTGCAGTACCACATGGCGGTGGTATTGTCCGTGCCAAGTGCAGGATGAGTCACCCAGAGCTCTAAAAGGTCGATGTGGAGCCCAGACTCAGCCAGAGACCAGAGGCCTCTAATCTCTGCCTCTCCCATGCCGCCGCCCCATCCCAGTAGTGACGCATCCGCCACCACAGCAAACTCTAGTTGGCAGTTGACCCAATCCCGGTTTGTGAACCACCACTGCAATTGACTTATAGGTCACTTTGAGATCAGGATGACATAAGAAAGATTTCCCTGATGCTGCAGCCACTGGAACATCAGGTCCCACTGCAGAGCCCGCATATGCCATCTGGCATGATCTACCAGCAGGATGCAGGAGGCAATGAAGCCCAGCAGCCACACGGTCATTCTCACCAAAATCCGGGCTGGAGGCTGAAACATCAGTTTCATAGCCGCTGCTTGGGAGGATAAGTCTGAAGATGTGCTGTATCCAGAACTGCTCCAATGAAAAGGAGCTTCTGAGAGGGAATCAGGTGCGACTTCAGCACGTTGATAGTGAACCCCAGCGAATGCAGGAGGTTGGCCGTAGTCTGGAGATGGGAGACGACACAGCCAGTCATCGAGATAGGGGAAGACTGGATCTGCACCAAATGAGCTGCGACCACCGCCATCACTTTTGTGAACAACCGAGGGGCACTGGTAAGGCCAAAGGGGAGCACAGTAAACTGAAAATACTTGTGGCCTACTGTGAACTGTAGGTAAGGCTGGTGGGAAGGCAAGACGGAGATGTAAAAATAAGCGTCCTGCAAGTACAATGCTATAATCCAGTCTCCTAGGTCGGTGGCAGACAATACCTGAGCCAAGGTTAACATTTTTAACTTCTCCTTCCGGAGGAAGCAATTGACGTCCCTGAAGTCTAAGATAGGACGCAGGCCTTTGTCCTTCTTGGGAACCAGGAAGTAGTGGGAGTAACAACCACTACCTACTTCTGGCACAGGGACTCATTTGACAGCTCCCTTGGCCAAGAGAGCCCTAACTTCCTGGCAGAGAAGGGCCAAGTGATCCTCCGACATGCGATGGAGTGCTGGTGGCACGGAAGGAAGGGTAGTCTTAAAGGGATGTGAGTAGCCCCTTCAGACCTTCTGCAAAACCCACCTGTCCGACGTGATGTTGTGCCAGTGGGGAGGTGATGGTGGATCCTCCTGCACTGACAACTGGTGGCCCTGAAAGGTCGGACTAAGAAAGCTTGGAGGATGCTAGAGGGGGCGCATTGATAGACTGGCCCGCCCGCTGGCTCCCAGACACGTGACACTGGGTGCCATATCCCCGGCCACGAAGAGGCTGGGTAGCTTGCGCGGCCCTGAGGCTCTGGGTGGAACGTGGTGGGGCACCCCTTCTGTAGCCACAAAAGGGGCGAAAGGCAGACTGCTTAGGGCGAGAAGTTGCTGCAAGGCCCAAGTATTTGGCCATGGTGCTAGAGTCCTCGATGCTCTCAAGTGCATTGTCTGCCTTGTCACCAAACAGGTGACGGCCTTCAAAGGGCATGCCCAAAAGTGTGGATTGGACATCTCCAGAGATGCCAGATGTTCTTAGCTAGGCGCAGCACCTCAATGCTACCGACGTGGAAATCGTCCTACCCAGCAAGTCGGCAGTATCCAGCCCACACCAGATGGTGAACTTAGCTGTGTCTCGATGCTCAGCAACACTGCAGGTGAGCATGGCCCAAGCCTCCTCCGGGCACTGTGGCAGCACTTGCGCGACCGAATCCCCACACTGTGTGTGTTTAACGGCCCAAGAGACATGCAGTGTTCACCGACCGCAGACCTAAGCTGGCGAAGAAAACATAATTGTCCAGCTTCTTGGTTTCCCTATCTGGAGGAGTAGTAGGGAATGTACCTTTTGAGGATGAGGCTTGCACTACCAAGCTCTCAGGGGTAGGGTGTTGGAAGAGGAAAAGTAGGTCGCCCGGGGCCCGGCGGAGGTGTTTGGCAATCATCCTGTCCACAGGAGCCTCTGCGCTGGGCTTGGACCATGTGCCCAGAAGATGTCAGTGAGGGCCCCATTAAAAGGCAGCAAGGACTCCAAAAAGGCCACTGCCGGCAGAAACACCTCAGTCAGGAGGTTAGGCCTGACAGCCATCGTAGGAAGCTGGAGGCCCAAGACCTCAGCCGCCCTACACAACACCACAGCGTAGAAAGCCCCCTCCTCCATAGCCATGGTAGGGGGAGAAAGCATACCTAGGTCTGGGGCGGCACCCAAAACACTGGCATCACCCAACTCCACTTGCCAGTCTGGCTCCTCAATTTTGTTTACTATAGGGTCAACAGACCCATTCCAGTCTTCCTCACACTCCTCTGGCTGCCACTCAGGGTGGTAGGGATCGCCAGGCATGAAGAGCGGTACAAACGTTCCCTCGGGCGCCGGTACCGATGTTGTATCCAAGCTGGGGGTGAGGCTGGGGTTGACGCTGGTTGGTGGCGCAACCGATGTCAGGGGCGTCGTCACTGGAATCGGTGCCTGGGAAGGTACTGTGAGGTCGATCGGCGTCGATCCGGATCCAGGCCTGGATAATGGGGTACTCTGCAGCAGTGAGGCCAGAGCCACCCGCATTGAAGGCCCAGGGCCCCCAGCGGAGTCTGTGGGGCCAGCAGGTGTGCCTGTGGAGTCGGGCTGCCCAAAGAGGCTGTGCAGCGCTTCGTAAAAGGCACAAAGCTGGGCAGGGAATGCTCCGGCTTTGGGAAAAGGAGAAAAGAGCGGAGCCGTTCCAGTGGACTCCAAAGAAGGACGGAGAGAAGGCGAAGAGCGACTATGCTTCTTCGCCTTTTTCTTGTGCTTCGACTTACCAGAGGAGTGCAAAGACTTCAAGGACAAATGGTGGTGACTCAGAGACCGGTCCCGGGACCGGAACCTCAAATGGCGCAGAGCAGAGTGCCGGGCCTCCAAAAGCTTTCAGGACCGCTCCTTACAAACACTTCTGGTTGAGGGCCGCCAGTCTGAGTGTGACTTCAGGTCATGGATGCGCTCCATGCAGCAAAGACACAGAAGATGCAGATCGGTGATCGACATCAACTTGTGACAGCAGCTGCCTGAAGGCTTGAAACCGGGCCGACAGTTGCACATCCCTCCTGCGCCAGGAGTCGAAGACTTGCAAAGATGTCGAAAAAAGTCAAAAAAGGATTAGTCAAAAGGTGACTAAGAGGCACTCTCTCTCCGGATCTGCACTGGCTGGTGCGGAAAAAGAAAGAACTGATGTCAGCGTGCAAGGGCAGCATCTATGTAGACACTGCAACATCATTCCGTCGAGGATGACACCGACGACGGATGCGGAGTCAACCGATGCCACCTACCGATGCACTGGAGTACCGCTGAGAAAAAATGTCTCCGGATCCAATCCGACGCCTGGGGGTAATTCTAATGTAAGGAATCTATAACTAATAATCTCTTTCAGATGGACTTAGTAACCTGACCATACATGAGGTCACAGTTTAGAATATTTTGATAATAATTATTATGGACAGATAGCCAGGACAATCTCAATGGATCACTTCAAGACTAAGGGTTATACTGCTGGTAATATGAGCAAGAAAAGCTATTCAACCACAATTAACCACAATATTAACCAGCTGATAAAATATATAATGTGAAAGGCTTCACAAAATAATGATACAAAATAGTAAGACAAACAGGAATTAGAAAATAATTTTAGAAATGTTATGAAGGTGTATATTCCGCAGAAGGTTCAGATTATTGGAAGGGAACAATATATGTTATTTTAATGTGCTATTGACAATCATATTTTATAAAAGTGTTTCCAGGAAAAATATAATCTTCAGCAAAGACTCATGGCGTTTAATTCACTAATGTATATAGGAACGCGTGTAAAAAGTAATCAAGTAGCAAAACCTTCACAAAAAACAACTATTACCCACCCACCAAAGCATGCTTTTTGGATAGAAGATTAATACAATGCGTTTTCAGCTGTAAATTGTTGCCCCGTCTCAGTGAACTACGCAAATAGAATCAGTGAACACGATCCTTTCGCTTCCAGAGCATTCAAACCAAAATCTGTGCATGAGGTTACAAGGAAGACCTACTCAATCCAGTTAAGTGTTTATTTTGCATACATGCTTATTTTGAATAGTATGACACCCTTTTTTATTTATTAAACTATAATTATTTTTTAATCATATAAATTTCAAGCATTAGCAAATTCTGCATAAATAGTGTGAATTTTTGGAGGTGTAGCATGCTATAATGTTTACTCTAAGAAGTTTGAAAAATCTTTTGGCCTGCATTACATAAACACATTTACCTATAGCAGCTATAGTGGAACTTTGTTACTTAAGAAAAAGAAAACACAATGGATTTGATGTCATAGAAACATGGCATCTCAAACATAATAGTCTTTTACAATTCTGAATTTCTAAAATCATGGTCCTCATTTAGGGGTTTAAGAAATATTGCCCAAATTTCAGATATTGCAAGTTAAGTTTAAAATTAATTTCCAAGGTCTTTAATAAGGCGATGGAGATATCATTCTGCCAAAAATATATTTGGCCTTAGGCAACTTATCAAGAAAATTGAAAATCTCAGAGGTGCATTACTGAATATGACTTCCAGCCCTAATTCGTGATTACATGTACCTCGCATTATTCAAAAATTGATTTTCTTCTTTGTTAACGACACCAAACATTAAGAAATATGTTTGGTCAGTCTGTGTTGTTTCCCTTTAACAAGAAAGACACATGTTAATACCTTGGCCTCATATATAGTAAATTAAATGCAGTCTTATGTACTTGCCTGGAGTAGTTAGTCCCTTTGAGTCTTCTCAGTACTTCAAATGAGCACAGCATTTTATGTCTTGCTGTGAGTTTTATCAGTTCCTTCTCAACAGCCTAAATATCTACTGCACCACATTTTCTGAATGAAGACAATATCTGTAACAATATGTTTGCTTTTAAATATGCCAATCAATGTGATCAAACTGTAATGAGTGAAGCTCTCTTGAGTACAATCTAATGACATTTTAAAATCTTCATCTGCCTGGAGTACCCTATTAACTTTTTCATGGAGCAAGCAGTTTTGCTACATGTCAAAACATCTAAGCCTACAGGATCATTGTATTCAGCCTGGCAGCACAGGAATAAAGTAGATCAAAAGTCGCAAAAAGTATTAAACCTACTGTACTAGACATGCTACAATAAAGAACTTGTCCTAAGTCTAAAATCTAAACCTTTGTGTCCTCAACCACTGCAGCAGTATTAACTAACTGATTGCCAACCTACTTCATGCTGCAACTAAGCCTTCCATTCGACCCTCACAAACCATTCTCTCTAAAAAAAAAAAGAAGCCAATTAATCAGACTGCAATATGGATTAAATGCATAATACCTCTGATTAAACCAGATTACTTACAAAACTGCAGATCTTCTTTAAGGTAGGGATTACAGAATTTTTATGAAATGGGAACACGTGTAATGCTTGAAGGAGGCAGATCTCTCCCCTTCCTTCAATCATTATGCAAAAAACTGCCTTACAAAGTCTCCATTTTGGGTCCTACCGAGCCAACATCCAACCACTGCAATGAAGAGGAGAATTTTGCTTCCCAAGAACTTTTGTTAGCTGTAGTAATCACAGTTAAGAAGGGATTTAGCTTTGCACTAGTGGGGGAATTCAGCCAGAGGATGTAGAGTGATAATCTTTGGAAGCAGGGTAGGGTGTCATGGTTACAGGTCTTTCATGTTGGCTTGCGTGTACAGGGGCATATTAATACCAGGCCTTGTTCTAGATGCAAAGTGATGCTAACCCTTTACATGCAGAGTATTTTACTTTGAGTGGTCCTATTCCACTATGTTTTGGGGACTCAACTCCCGCAGTTGAAACTCCAATCTTTTTTAAGGTACTGTGATACTATGCAATCTGATGCTTGTCAGAACTACTTGCAGAAGTCTATAGTATCTCACCACCTTTAAGTTGCCTTCTTCTGACGCCTCATAAAATTATTAAGCCTTGGCAAAGCCAATAGGTCTGGAGGTAGTTCTAGCCTCTTTGCTTTGCCAATGCTGGTTTTGTTTTGTCATGGTTTTTGTAAAACAATATTTGTAGGAGAGCTGCCACCCACCAATATATATAAAAAAAATAATTGGAAGCACATTTTTGATATTTTATTTAAGAAATCATACATTGCCACAGTAGTCTATGACACTCAAAGGAACTTTGTGTGCGGAAGTGCTCCTTGTGAAAGAACACAATGCAGTCCTTCTCACTGATTCATGGTGTATGTTATATGGGGCAGAAGATAATGTGAATGAAGTAAAAACTGACCAATGGTGGCGAATCACTCACAATCCATGCAGACAGGCAATCACCATTCTTTTATTTATTAATTTTGTATTTCCTTTTCTTAGGAGGTACAGTACATTCCACCACAGCAGCCGAGGTGAACATCTATACAGATCATAAATATATAGATATACATTTAAATATGCGAAACATCCCGCTCTCCATTAAGAGAAAGCCGGCACTCGAATTTCTGGAATAATTAATTTATTCAAAGACAGCTCTTATAAAAACTGGAATGTGCTTCGATTGTTAACACAGCCTTTGACAAAGGATGTGTTAACAGTCAAAATGCAGTGAGCAGGTTTCTATAGTACTACTGCAGCCATACGTTCTCATAGGTTATCATTGGCTCTATCTCACACCAGGTTTTCCATCTATTGTTCTGTAGGAAATCCTCCAATTTCAAAAATGCATTCATTCTACATGTAACCAGTATTGCTGGATCCATAGCGACCCCACCCTCTAAGTCTAGTTAGCTCAATACAGTTTCTAAATTTACGTAGAGAATACCAAAAACCTTATAAAACTCTGTTCTTGTCTACAGGAGCCCTTGTAATGTCTTTTTATCTGACTTTTATTAGGTGTTTAGTAAGTCTTGGAAGGTCTCAAATTTGTTTTTCTTCAAGCATCTTATCGACTAATTTGCTTTGAAGGCGGATTTATAAAGTACATGTCTTATTAAATCTGTACATGTGACTTTTTATCCAAATTTCCACCGATTGATTTTTCTTAACATTACTTAGCCCATTCATGTTAAATGAAAACACTATCACTGATCACTAAAAAAGGAGATGCAGAACCTGACCTGGCACTTCACAAATACACTACCGGCTATTTTCTCGGCAAAGATTTACATGTCTTTAAACACCCCCTAGTGACTTTTTATCATACCCAAAAATGCAAAGATGCTATGTGCATATTGCAGAATAAAAAAATCTAACACTCCACAACATCTTTATAGTAAACATAGAAGACACATACATTCTTTAAATAATTCAATAGAAAGCGTTCCTTATTAAAGTACATTACTTATTCAATATTAAAGTAACTTAAAGTGCATAGCATACACCAGCTTACAAGACTTTAACTGGCCTCTCTTTATCCCTGTATTACCACCTAGCCAACCCTGCCTACCTTCAAATTGCCACAAATAAATCCTTTTCAATGTATTATAACAAAATATACACAAGCCCTGGCACTGAACCTCCTTTTTCTCAATTTACCCAACACCTCCATACACCCCCATTCTGCTGATCCTCTTACCCCTTTACCCCCCCAGTCAAAGCAGGAGTTCCACCCTACCCCCCCCCCCCCTTCCAGCTCACCCTCCTCGGCCTGAAGACAGTCAACACCATGGCAGAGTGTTGCTCTTCCGACTCAAGCTTGCTGCATCATAAAGAAACTTGAGGTAGCCGCTGCTGCTGCTTCTCATTCTTCATGGTTGTAGCTTTTAATTGTATTCCTTCTGGTGATGTGAGCAAACCAGGGCCTCTCTGAGATTCTGGCAGGCTAAGTTATGACCTATGGAAGCTTTACCTAAATCTCTCTGTGCTGGTTAAAACTAATTTAGTATTATCCTAATGTCCTAATATCTTAAGTTCTCTTAGGGTGCTCGAAGCACTCATGATGCTAGCGGAGACCAAGCAGACAGCGCCATCTCCCCCTTCCTCAGCAATGTGACCAGGATCACAGTCACTGAAAAAGTTCCACTTTAATCGTCCGGGTAGGTCACTTCTTTTATGGACTCACCCTCTGAGTCACATTGCAACCTTCTTTTACCTTCAGTTGTGATGGGAGAAGCAGGCAGTCTCTGCCAGCAATAAGACAAACTGCCTCTCAGCTCCTGGGAACTGCTGCTCGACGTGATCCAAAAAACTGCACTGTGTGCTCAGATTACGGCTGCTTCAGCAATCCGCAGTCTGCCACCCTGACTGCTGCAGGCGGGTGAGGTGGGAGGAGCTGCTACGGGGCCTGAAGTAGTGACACGCTACTCGGGCAGCATAGCGCTCCGCATCCAGGCAATCATCCTTACAAGCAAACAGATATTCACCCACACATTGTTTTAGTGTTGCATGCATCCACTCGCCCATCTACAATTCTGCACATGCAAACACACATAAAAGAAGAAGCACTTCCAATTATCAGCCAACTTTTTTTGCCTTTGCTGTTAGTCTGTGAGAGTTGTGAGAATGTTTCTGGTCATGTGTGATTGTTAGTTTGTGATGGGTGTAAGAGTGCTGTCAGTGTTAAGCTGCTAGTGTGTGAGAGAGCTGTTTGAACTGGAAGATTGCTACTAAGCGGTATAAGTGCCATCAGTAGTATCTGACATCTAGTGTGTGAGGGTTGTAAAACTCTTGTCAGTGCCAAACTGCTAGTCTTTGAGAGCACTGCTGTTAGAACGAGATTCCTGCCCTGTGAGGGGTGTGAGAGAGCTGCAGGTAGGGTGAGACTGTGTGATGGGTGCGAGTGGGTTTTCTTTAGCATGCAAATGCTAATTAATGAGTGGGCGTAAGAGTGCATCAGGTAGTGTGTGACTGTTAGTCTGCAGAGGGTGCGGGAGTGATGTTCTTCATTGTGCATTACTACTCTGAGGTTTTTTCAGTGCTGTCAAAAGTGTTTGCTAGTCTCGGAGCAGTGCGAAAATAGTTCTGGGAGCATGTGACTGCTAATGTGTCACAGATGTGAGCTGGTGTGTTTAGTGTGGGACTTCTAATATGTTAGGTGTAAAGGTAAATGTAAATGTTGTAGTGCTTATAGAGCCCACAATCACCCCAAGGGGTATCACAGTGCTGTACACATACCGCTCTGGAACCCCTCCTGGCCTTTCCATGTGAAGTGCCCACTCCTGGGCACCCCAAGGTGAGGCCAGGCATCCTGGCGCTGTTGGGGCCATTGTGGAGATTAAGCAAGCTATTGCCCAGAGTTGCAGCGTGGGACCCATGATTAGAATAGGCACCGAGGCGAGAATTGTCAGGTCCGGGGAAATTTAGCCCAAGACCCGCCTGAGGCTGGAATTGAACCCTGGTCCGGGCCAGACCTAACCATTGAGCTACACTTCTCCACAGGTGTATGAGTGCTGGGGGAGCATGGCTTGACGCTGTAGAAGATGGCGGCTGGCTGATAGCGCTCTGCATAGAACCCGAGAGGAATCTCTTTCTCGGCTGGCGGAAGCGTCTCAGCACTCTCCTCTACCTAAGGGTCTTTCTCGTGAACTCTTTCTCCCTCTAAGGATGCCGGCTGTCACCCGCAGTAAGGAGCGGACTCCGCACATTTTTCATTCAATTTGGTGGCGCATCTCCATGACTGGATTTGCGCCCGCCATTTTACTTTTTCTCATGCAAGTCTCCTCACGTTACCGGCTGAATATCCATCATTTACACCTTTCTTGAGGAGAAAGTCAATAAAAATATGCTCCTGGACTGTTTCTTACCACCTGTCTTTCTTCCGTGCTGGGTATATAACTGCCTCGTAATACCATGGAATAAATATCATTATCATATTTTAATAACATTTGAACACATATATATTCATCAGATTTGCCATAATTACAGTTGGATACACTACTTACATTCGACTCTCTACTCGAACCGTTTGGCACACATTTTTTTGAGTTATTATTATTTTTTTTTCTCAAAGACTGCACTTCTATTGTTGCGCTTCTTCCTGTTCATGGGGAGAACCAAGCTTTTAAAGGTGCTACTAAATCCACCGCATTGTCAACGTCAAATTATTTTTCTGTTTTACAAAGTGACATGCAGGACTCAGAGCAGGTTGTAACACCCTCACTTATGGAACCATTGAATACTACACCTATGTTTACTCCTACTCCTTCTGCTCATTCCTCTTTATCAAATGGGAAAAACAATTCTGAGCTAACGTCCTCTTCAGTACTGTCATCCACTAAGAGAGTTAAAAAAGATCCTCCCTCGCAACTGGCTCTCCACCGCCAGCTTCACTGGAGTTACTCCTGAATGATATACGGGCTCTCAAGCACTATATGCAAGAAACAAACATACGTTTACAAGGCTTGGAAGATAAATGGTCTACTCTAGATAACAAAATCAATTTAATGGAACGTCCAGTAGAATCTCTACAAGTGTCCTCTCAACAAATTCATCCTATGAAAGTGGACATCTCACAACTTCAAAAACAGGCGGAAAACCACAAAAAATGCAGTAGATGCAACAATTTGCAAATTTATGGCTTGGCTGAAGAATTGGAAGGCTCCAATCCCATCTCTTTCTTTCAAACCTTTCTTCCGCGGGTCCTTGAGATTCCTGAATCCCCACATTTATATATACATAGGGGGCCCAGGCTTGGTCACATTCTTCATGCTTCATCATCCCAGTGCAAATCAAGAGGCGTGATATTGTACAGACGGAAATGCTTCTTAGCCATGTGACCAGCATTGCGAGACTAGATTGCCAGATTTGGTTTAATCCATCCTTGCCTCACTAAAGTAACCTACAAGAATAAAACAACTACTTACGAAGACCCAGCTCTACTTCAACGTAGAGCTGTAAAGAATAATCCATGGAGTTTGCAAGATCCTCTACTACTTGATAACAATTTTCTTTTATTATGTTAAGTGCAATTTTATTTTCATTGACATGTCTTTTTGTTGAATATATGTTTATAATATGTCTTAAATAATTGTCTTTTTTCCCCTTATGTTTCTCCTTATCAGGTGCTGTTTCTCTGTTTTTCGCCCAGTGTTGTATATCTCGTCCGGAATATAGACCTTCTTGTGGTTTCCTCTGGAGTCTTTTGACTGGCTGTCCCATCTTCTTTTAGTGGCCTCAACAACCCCCATTCGTGTTTGAGTCTTTTGGTATGTTTCATTGTTCTTTTTAATTATTGTTTCTATTTCCTCTTTTCCTTTTTCTTATAACACTCTTTTTTTCATTTTCTGTCTTCTCTTCCCTCTTTGTTTCACATCTTCTTTCATTTCTTTTCTTTTCATATCCTATTTCTATTTGAGCCTTTTACTTTTTGTCATTGTATTGATCACAAATTTTTCCATTACTTATGCTGTGATTTTCTCTACTCACTCTGTTTTTCTGATAAATGACATTGCGGGTTGTTACCTAAAATATTAAAGGTTTGGGTATGTCTATTAAAAGGCAGAGAGTTCTTACCTGTTTAGCTAAACTCAGACCAGATATTGTATTTCCACAAGAATCTCATATAGTTACTACAGAAGTTTAAAAGCTTAAACACCAATGGGTAGGGAATGTTTTCTCTTCTCCAGGTACGGGTAAAAGGAATGTGGTATTGATACTTTGTCGTAAAAAGCCTAAGGCTTCCCTTCTATCTCAGAATTCAGACGATATGGGATGTTGGTCAATAGTTCATCTTCAGGTTAACAAGATACCTATCTCCTTGTTTAACATATATGCTCCCACTAAACCTATGACTGTGGCGTTTCAATACTTATTTATTAATTGACCAGACTTTTACCTCTTCTTTTGAATCTTTCATAACTGAATTCTTTAATCACAACATATCCTCCACTTTCTCTTTTCCCATCATGTCGGATTCTTTTAAAGCTTCAGCTAGAGACTTTATCATAACATTTTTGCTAAAAAGAAAAGATGTAATTCCCAAAAAGCACTTGATATCCTTACAAATATCAAATTATTAGAATCAATCTATACTACCACTAATTCTAAAGTTGATTTTAATAATCTGATTGTAGAAAAATTCAAATACAGTAAGTTAGCTACAGAAAACACTAACTTCTACCTTCTTAGAGGTACTGCTCACTATTATGGAGGCCTAAACAAAGCAGGCAAACTCCTTGCTTCATATCTAAAATTAAAAAAAGATTGCCTGAATATTGCCTATATTTTGATCTCTGAGTCCTCCCCAGTAGTTAAAAATTTCGATATGCTAGAGGAATTCAAGAATTACTATACTTCACTTTATACTCCTTAGATAATCCCAAACTCTACCGACATTCAAAGTTACCTTGCTTCCTTACATAAACAATTTCCCGTCGATACTGATTTCTCATCATTGGAGAGAGGTATTTCGGTAAAAGACATCTCTCATGCATTAAAGCTCTTCAAAACGAAAAATGCACGTGGACCGGTTGGCTTTCCTATCAAATTTTACTCTCACTTTGCTAAATCTCTCCTTCCACAAATCCCTCTTTATTTATGTATTTTATTTCATCTAAAGCCTCCAGTGGTACCTTTTAGGAGGCTCCTATTTGTCTGATCCCTAAAGAGGGCAAAGATCCCCATTTTTGTAAAAATTCCAGACCGATCTCTTTAGTCAATTCCGATTATGAATTATTTGCCAACATAGTTGCACTTCGATTAGAACCGTTTTTACCTTCCATTATCTCTAAAGAACAATAGTATATAAGAGCGGAGAGGCGCACACAATGAAGTCAGTAGTACAAGAAAGTCCAAGAAACATGTAGATCTTCTGTTCTTATTTTTAAAAGTATTCTTTATTTTCACGTACAACGGCACAGCCAACGCGTTTCATTCCCATTCATGCCTTGGGAATTTCATCAGGGCATATACTAGACAATCTAGTCCGTGCGGTATTTCTCGATGTCGTTCCTCTTAGAAATCAGTTTAAAGGACGGTCACGGTAGGTCACAGTGTGTTCCTGAAGAATGCTTTGTACTCAATTTCAAGTGGAATTAGCGGCTATATCTCTCGACGCAGAAAAAGCTTTTGACAGCATGGATTGGGCTTTTATTTTTTACACACTTTCCTGGGTTGGCTACAGCCCTAAATTTATTTCTTATCTGCTTCGCTGAGGCACGAATTCCATGTGTGCGGAAAACAGACGGCTCCCTAGGCATCTCCCGCACATGCCCACTGGGACGTCAGATGCACTGAAGAGTTTATATTTCTTTATTATATACATCGCCAAAAGCTTTAACTTTTGCTAATGGTTCTATATCTCTGATTCCCTCTCCTTACATAAAGGTGTTTGCCAGGGTTGTCCTCTATCTCCCCTCATTTTCATCCTAGCATTAGAACCTTTTCTTGCAAAAATTCAACAAAATTCAAATATTTTTAATTTTCAACTCATATTAAAATGAGTGTGTATGCGGATGATATATTAACCCCTTAAGTGCTGCTGACGGCCAATGGTCGTCAGCAGCGCTACCTCCCCAGTGCTGCGCACGACCATTGAACGTCCATTCAGCACTAGTTCTAATGGACAGCGCAGCACTGGGGAGAAATGTTTACACGCAGCTAAGGTGTTAATATATTTATCTAAGCTAGAATATTCTCTCCCAGCTTTCATTAAAGAAGTCAATACTTTTTCTTTACTTTGTGGTTATACATTAAACCATGATAATTGTGAAATCCTTCCTCTAAATGTTTTATGTTTTAAAAAAGATTTAGTTTCTGCTAATTTCACATGGAATTCCCTCCCAAAAAATATCTAGGACTATGGTTTGCTTCCTCTATAAAACAGACATTATCATTGAATATAACTCAAGTACTTTCTATGCTATCTAATTCCAATTCTAAATGGCATCCTTTATTTCTATCTTGGTGGGGCAGACTGGACACTATCAAAATTATGCTTGATCCTAGTGTCTTCTATACTATTTCTGCTATTACTTTTAATATCTCTTCATCTTTTTAAAAGAAAATTAACTCTTTATTATCTACCTTTTTATGGAGTAAAAAAAAGCTGCGTAAGTCCCTAGTCATGGTTAAACGCAATACATCGTTTGATGATGTAAACTTCCCTAAATTCCAATCTTATCATAATGCCTACTTCCTTAAACAACTCTCTAATTGTTTGAATTAGTCAGTCTCTGATTCATCTCCATTGTAGAAAGACTTTGAACTCTCTTTTCTTTCACCTTTTGCATTCCAAGAATCTCTTAGTTTTTGACATAAAATGCATTTTTCATCTTCACCTATTCACAAAACTACCCATAAACTTTTCCAATCTATGCTCATTTCACACCTCTCAGATAATGATCAATTTCTTAACTCTTCAATCTGGCATAATCACCTTATACAAATTTATAATAGAGCTATTTTCTGGAAGACCTGGTGAGACAAGGGCTTGCTTTGGTTTCACCAACTTTATTAGAACTTTTCTTACCGAAATCATACTCTAACAAATTTAAGATTTTGATTCATACTGTATCTTCCTCTTTGGCCTTACTATCTTTGATCCCGCCTCCTTTATTATGACTAATGCATGCTTCCTATTTTAAGTGCCCAACCAAGTGCCTCATCTATTTACAAACACCTTAATAAACCTCTCAAACATAGAATTAAGACCAATATTGAATTACAATGGGAACAAGATTTTAATACTTCATGGCCCACTATGTTTTGGGACACATTATGGCTAAAAATTAGTAAGACCTTAAGATTGGCTAGTGCAACTCAAACACTTTCCTTTTTATATAATCGACTTATGTATACTCGAACTTCTTTACATAAATGTAACTCTACAATTGCCCCAAATTGTTGGTCATGTAATAGTTTAAATGCTGACTTATTTCACATGCTTTTTTCTTCTCTTTCACTCATCAGGAAAGTATGGTCTCAAATTAGTACAATTTTTCACACCCATTTTCTTTTTTCACCTCTAAACGTTTTTCTAGGCACACTTTCTGAACAGTGGCAATTCCTCTCATGTAACACAGCCATTGTGGATTTACTAACAGCAATTTGTCGGATCTGCCTCCATCAGTCACAGACTCTCACCGGCCCATTCCTGACTCCTACACTATTTCTCCCTTCCAGCTCCCTGACGCTGATGTTCGCGTCGGGATTCATGAACAGCCCGGAGAGCATTACAGCTGGCCCTTTAACTCCGACTCTACCTATGCGGATCTCGCCCGTTGGGGGTCGGAGCTGTGCTCCGACGAATCAGATAATAGCCAGAATCCGGAAGGAGTAGGCAGATCCCGGAAGGAGGAAGTGGAAGTCTGGAGAACCTGTGGTGAGACGCCAAAGGAACCGAAGCAGACGAGAGGACCTGCGGATCACCAGTTCGAGAAGCCAGACGGCCAACCGGAAGAAGCTACGCCCAGCCTTGGCCCGGGAGGGACGTGGCTTGAACAGGTGCGTGCTCGGGTACGGGGATTTGGGAGTGGGGAATATAGACCAGGCAGTCCGAAGACTGCCTGGTCAGATTGGGAAACAGACAGAGTCTGGCTGACTGCGCGTTAGTTTCCCCGTTAGCATAGTACTCTCATTGATCCCCTCTCCGGTGACGGTTTCCCCACTCCTTCATGCCCAGTGGTCACGGTGTGTCCTCCCTCACGTTCCCCTCCCTTCTTCTTTCGTATTACCCCAGAATATCATACACTAACCATAGTGCTTGTTTTTCTTCCCTCATTTCACGCCCCGCAATATTAACGAGAGGACGTCGACCCGACGATGTCAAGGAGAAGAGGCCTTATTCCCCTGAAGAGGACACCGAAGTGACATTTGTTTTCTTTGTTTATTCTTCCTTTCATCCATAGGCCTTTCGGTACATCGTGACTGGTTCAAATAAACAGAACCTCCTTTGGCAAGATAATCCCTTGTAGTCTGCGTGATCCCTGTTGCCATACAACACAATTGCTTTCGAACAAATAATGAAAAACTGGAAACAATCCACACAACTCTCATTTCAGGCTTGGTGGTATAGTGCTTGCTTTAATCATCGACTTGATTGTGCATATGTCTCCCTTTTATCTTTACTCATTAGCCATTTTTCTAGAAGCATCTGCCAGACAGTCCACTCCTCGCCACCCGTTCCTGGAAGAAGTCCCCAAACCCCCATGAACTGTTGTTTTTTTCATAACTTTATTTCCATTTTTCTTATGTTGACTCTTTTTTAAAAAAAAAACAAATGGCTTAAGCTCTCTTGTTTCTCTCTTATTATGTATAGATATATTGTTATCACATCACTTCCCTTTATTCTTTAGTTCTTATAACCTTTTTCAAAAATGCAACTAATTGATGTTTTTTGATTTTTTAATATTAATGGTTAATTTATTGTCAATACGTTTATTGCGATTTTTGATGATTGTGTATAACTTGTTGTATTCTATAAATAATAACATTTCTCTTTGAAACTAAAAAAGGTCTGTGAGTGCTGGTGATAAAGCAGGAGTCTTCACTCTGAGACACTGACCTCCAAAGTAGTAAAAAAAGACCAGTCTTTTTGGTGAGATGACAAGAGACACATGTAATAAACCAAAGACAAAGGAGAAGACGCAGCTCTTTCCCGTGCTACCGATGCAAAGTAGATCATTGTGCACTACAGTAACTATTAAAATAATTAAGCAGTGATTCTCTTAACATCTCCGTGTTTACTTTTTAAGAAAGACTGGGAAACCGAGATTCTCTCTGTTTTGCGGGCATGCACTCTTCGTTTAAGTAACATGACAAGCAAGCATGCTTTGAGGAGGCTGCTGACAGGTATGTCAAGACGACAAGGAACAACTATGGTAAATATATCTGTGCCAGCCTGATGTTACTCTATGGGTGTGAGATAAAGGTCAAAAGTGTACTGACATGGAGAGGAGCTACAAAAACAAAGAAAAAAAATATTCCCTCAAAAACGAGCTGACTTCGGGAGCGCTTAATAGGTAAAAGAAATGAGCAGCGCCTCCATGGAACTAAACAAAAAATCTGTGCTCACAACCATACGTGTTCAATGACGCCACCAGAATGTGCAATACAATGTGCATTATGGGAGTACTGATGAAAACAATGTACAGAGCTTCCAAAACCTTCCTGTGGGGTAAAGTAAACAAGGCTCTCAGACCTCGTAGCAATGTGCATGATGACTCTCGGTGGCAGGGGATGCCGAACATACAGCTCCAAAGCTTAGCCCAACGAATAATTACAAAAAGCCATCATCCATCCAAATAAGATAAATGCCAACATTTTAAAACTAAGTAGTGGGAGGTTTTGCAAAAATCAAATCTCTAACGCAAAATAGGGTTTATTGGCACGTATGCCAAAGGACTTCATAATATTGGGAAGCCTGATGATGCGTGCTTTTGGATCACAAATAATGATAACAGCCACATTGGTTTCCAAGTCCCTGGCACAAGTCGCAAGTCAAGTTTTTATTTGATTTAGTTCTCTTCTGAGAACAACAAATTTTAAAAGTACATTTGTTATAAAACATTAATAGAATAATCGTTTCAGTACAGTTTTAAAAAGCTCTGAAAATTTGAACACATTGTGACATACAAATTCATCAGGCGGGGATTTAAGAAGCAAAATAAGGCCTTTTACTGAAGGAATATTATATCTAATTCGAATAGGTTTTAAATACTGGTGTCTGGCCTCAACTAGTGTCAGATTTGGGCATACGAACAGAACATGCTGTAAATCTTGCACTCCTCCGTTACATAAATCACAAATACTGGTGACATCTTCAATGTGGTTCCATCTTGAAGTAAATGCTTTTAAAGGGAGGATCCTGAGCAGTAATAAAATAATACAGCGTCGGACTCCATGCCCTGAGGTAAAGCAGATGTACTGTTGCTAATATGTATATTCTGATGACTGCATATTGTTCATAATGATGCAATTGAGAGCAATGTTTGATGTCGAGGTCGTAACTTATCCTCGGCATTAAGGGCCGAATGTAGGTGGCCAAATACCGGTCGGTAACGGCCGATTTCGGCCGTTACTGACCGGTATTTGGAGTTTTAGATGTCGGGGGCCTTAAAAATTACCGATTCGGTAAATTTACCGAATCGGTAAATTTACCGATTCTGTAAATTACCGAATTGGTAAATTTACCGAATCGGTAATATGAGATGTAGGTGGCACTGAAAACAATGCCACAGGGCCTTAAGGATTCGTTATTACCACCAACTATTAGTTGGTGGTAAATAACGAATACCTGTGTACATGCAAATCTGTGCATGTACACCTGTGCCATGTGGCACACATACAAGCCCTTAGGGCATGTATATGTGTCACATGGAACACAAGCCTGAATCAGGGGTGTAACATGGTGTCAAAGTGCCACCCTGCCACCCTTGACTATTCGGCAATTTTACAGCATCAGTATTTACCGATTCGGTAATTGCCATTTATTCCTATGGGCCTCAAAGGCCATAGGAATCAATGGCAATTACTGAATCGGTAAATACCGATTCGGTAATTACCGAATCTTGACGATTCGGTAATTGTTATAGAATTTTTACCTACATGGCATTTACTGATTTGTAAATACCGAATCAGTAAAAACTCGGTATTTACGAATCGGTAAATGCCATTTACCTACATCTAGCCCTAAGTGTTTTAAAAAGAGCCTCAAGTGTGCAGGAGTCCAAGATTTCAGTAGTATAGTTGTACAGTTCGATACATTAAAAGATGAAATTAGCTTTTGTCTAAAAGTGTGATGCGATGATTCGATCCCAGGGATCCAAGTCCCTGGCAGAAAAGGGACCTTTGTGAGTGTATGAACTCCTTGTGAAAGGGATAAATGCCATCACTCAAAATGAAGTTAGCCAATGGCAGAATTTGGTGGACTCGTTTCTCCATGCTGCATGCTGTGTGGGCGGTTCAAAAATGAGAATGGAGATGGCTGCCTGAACGCTCCTCTAAGTAAGTATATCATATCATTTTTTAAGTAAAATTAAAAGGTTTTAGCTAACGCCAGACAAAAAAATGTCTGCAGCTTTGCACTGGGTGATGTTGTAAAAACAAAGCATGGAACCCAAGATCACTGTAGTACATTTCATGCATACTTGGGAGTCAGTTACTGACGTCTTTCTCTGATTTTTAGTTTAGTCTATTAGCTCAGTTCACAGGCTGCTGAGGCTTTCCTTCAGAGTTCACTTGGATGCAACATTGACAACAGATGGATACACCAGTCATTAAAGAGGATATGCATAAATAAATCTAACATAAATTATCTCTTTGCCAACATTGATGGCTTCGTTCAAAGAGTTAATAGAAGACTTCTGGTATTTCCCAGTTGTTGATTTCTATCACTTCTTGTTATCTTTTTCTATTAAGCTATGTTCCCCTCCCTTTTCTGATTTTCTGAATAGAACTTGCATAGTTTATAGACTGACAGAATACTTACAGTGTCCCCCCTAAGCTTATTTTCATCACTCTTTGTTACCCTATTGATTTAGAAGGGTCTCTTCTCCCTTCCCCAACTTTAATTTCCTTCCCTCAAATGCTGCTCCGAAGGGGCTTTTAGGAGAAATCCAAGCACTTTGCAAAACTCATTAAAGAACAAGTTAGCTTTGGCAGCACTCTTTCTGGTAGAGACTATCTAGCCACAGATTCCTCCCCTTTTGAATTTCTTATCAGAATGGATCTGGAAACATTTCCACGGTACCTTTGCATGCCAGAAAGCGGCACAATATGGCCATGGAAGGCCTCTAAGGACTGCAGCACCTATTGTGCCATCCATAGAAGCCCTGTACCTTAACATCCTCATACTGCCATTACAGGATGCATGTTTTGGTGCAGAGAAAAGTGAAGAGTCGACATGGCACACATCCCTGTGTGCCATGCCTACAACCCACTGCCTAAGGCCTAGGTAAGCCACCCTCTAGCGGGGTGCACTGCCCTCAAGTGAGGGTACAGTGGCATGAGCACTGTACCCCTACAATGTCTAAGTCCATTCTTAGACCTTGTGTGTGCAATAAAACTATAAAGAGTATATGGTCTGGGAGTTGCTGATTACGAACTCCACCGTTCCATAATGCCTTTACTGAAACCTGGGATGTTTGGTAGTAAACTTCTCAGCACTTTAAACCCACACTGATGCCAACCTTTGCCCACTCCACCCCTCATGTGAAGAAGGCGAAGTAAAGCGCACTTTGCTCTAGAAGAATGGGCTCTTATACCCTCTGGAGGTTCCTTACCAGCCAGGGCGTAGCAGATCTTGATATAAAGTATTATCCATCTCGAAAGTGTGCCCTTGTGCACAGCTCTTCCTTTTTTGCAGCCAGCAAATCCAACAAACAGCTGGTCATCCACTTGATAGTCCTTTGTCCTATCAAGATAAAAGCTCACCGCTCTCTTAGGGTCCAAGCGGTGAAGTCTCTCCTCCTCCTTGGAAGGGTGTGGGGGAGGATAGAAGGTAGGAAGGGTAATGGACTGTCCTAGATGGAAGGGAGTTACCACCTTAGGCAGAAAAGCAGCCCTGGTCCTAAGAACCATTCGTTCAGCATGAATGGTCAAGAATGGGGGCTTTGAACTAAGAGCTTGAAGCTCACTTACCCTCCTTGACGAGGTAATAGCAACCAGGAAGACCGTCTTAAAAGACAAAAGTCTCAAGGGACACTTGTGCATAGATTCGAAAGGAGAACCCATCAGGAAAGTAAGCACCATCTTTAAGTCCCATTGAGGCACAATAAAGGGAGTAGGAGGAAATGTATTTGTAAGGCCCTTCAAAAATCTTAAAACCACAGGATATTTGAACAATGACGACTGATCCGGCAAACAGAGAAATGCCGACAAAGCCGAAAGATAACCGTTGACTGTGGTAACAGCAAACCCTTGCTGCGCCAAAGAAAGAGCAAATTGTAGTATATCAGATAAACAAGCCTTCAATGGGTCAACAGATTTCTCTCCACACCAAGTGACAAATTTAGACTATCTGTATGAATAGATAGATTTGGTGGAGTCACGCCTGTCTGAAAAAATGACATCCACCACATCATGTGGGAGAGAAAAGATTCAGGTTGCCCCGTTCAATCTCCAGGCATGAAGGTGTAAGGTCTGGAGGTGGGGGTGTAGAACCTGCCCCTCCATCTGAGAGAGGAGATCTGCCCTGAAAGGGAGACGGAGCGGCGGGCACGAGGAGAGGTGGAGAAGATCTGTGTACCACACCCTTCTTGGCCAATCCGAGGAATAAAGGGTATGGGAGGAAACGGGTAAAGGAGTCGAGAGCCCCAACTCAACTGAAACGCGTCCCCCAAGGATACTGGAGACTGCAGAATGACGAGCATTGAGCATTCTCGCGAGTGGCAAACAGGTCCACCCGAGGAGTTCTCCACGTCTAAAAAATGTGTCGTACCACCTCTGGATGAAGCCTCCACTCGTGGTCGGCGGAGAACTGCCGACTGAGACTGTCTGCACGAACGTTCAGAACCCCGGCCAGATCATTTGCCATCAGACAAATCTGATGGTCCTGAACCCAGGACCACAGACGCAGAGCCTCTCTGCAGAGACACTGCGACCCTACTCCTCCCTGTTTGTTGACATACCACATTGCGGTGGTGTTGTCCGTCAAGACTTGAACCGACCGACCGCGAAGGGAAGGGAGGAAGGCCTTGAGTGCCAAACGTATCACCCGCAATTCCAGAAGGTTGATATGAAGCAACCTTTCCTCTGGAGACCAAAGACCCTTGACCTCCAGTTCCCCAGATGAGCACCCCACCCTAGAGTGGATGCATCCGTTATCACTGTGGCCACCGATGGAGGCAGTTGAAAGGGCTTTCCTTGAGACAGATTGCCTTCCACTCCCCACCAAGTCAGATCCGCTGCAGTTTCTCTGGAGATCCTCACAGACTCCCCGAGATCTCCGTTGTGTTGAAACCACTGCCTGCGGAGGCACCACCGGAGTGCCCTCATGTGCCAGCGTGCATTGTTGACTAACAGAATGCAGGAAGCCATCAGACCGAGCAGGCAAAGGACCTTCAGGACTGGAATGACCGCTCCATTGTAAAATAAAGATTCAACTCCTGTATGTCGCGAATCCTTTGAGGAGGAGGGAATGCACGACACACAGTTTTATCCAGTACCGCACCTATGAACATGTTGCACTGGGAGGGCACAAGGTGAGATTTGGGCACATTTATCGAAAAACCCAACCTGTACAGCAACTGAGTTGTCACTTGCAGATGATGGAGCACTTTCTTTGGAGATTCCGCCTTGATCACCCAATCGTCCAGATAAGGGAATACCGGAATCCCCGACTGTTAGAATTGGGGGTCTCTGGTTGGCGCAAGTATGCACTTGTGACAAGCAGGGACCCTCTCCTCTAAGTCAGGGCGAAGGATGACCCTTTAGAATTACCCTTGCTCACTCTCTAGGTGGGTGGCGTGAGCAGCCAAGGCTATTCTTCAGGCGCTATGGAGTTAAGCATTAGTAATAGCACACACAGTAAAAATACCAATCCCCCCACAAATGGACACCAGGCTGTGGTTATATATAAAAATACGTCTTCTTTATGTAAAAATATATATGCAGGCAAGTATTTATTACAAGACCATGGGTAACTGTATTTTCTTAGGCACAAGGTGGAAAATAGGCAGTGTTCTCTTTGTTGCAGTTCAAATTCTTAGTTCAGTTCTTTGCAGGGGCCACAGTTCTCCCAATGAACTCTTTTGGGCACCTTTACTCAGTTCTTATCTGTCCGTGCGCTTCCCAGCGCTCCTGTCAGTTCCTGGCTCGAGATATGGCCCGACCTGCCAAAGCTCACGCTTCTCACGTATGTTGCGGCTGGGTCGGGGAGAGCGTACAAGTCGTACCACGGTGTGCGATTCGCACGCCAGGGAGCGCCTGCTTACAGAGCTAGTAGGAGCCCAGGGGACAAGGAGCGGTGCGAGCATCGCAGGAAGGGCGGCTCGTACCGCGGGTGGGTCACAGTACCTCAGATGTCCTTTGTGCAGGCGGGGAAATAAGAACGTGGCGGGCCCAGAGCCTGTTGAAGATGTCTCGGCGGCGACTTTCCGCGAAGGCAGATGCGAGGCGCCCAGCGGCTCTCGGACAAAGCGAGGCTGGCGCCCGAGGCGTCCGGGCTTCGGCGGGCTGTCCTCTGGGTCTGTAGAGCCCAGTAGAGACGTCAGACAGGAGAGTGGGGGCCTCCAACGGCGGTGATACAGCGACTTCCCTCAGCGGGGGGAGAGCGGCTCGACGGAGCGGGGCTCTCTCTCGGTGGGGACGGGGAAGCACAGTTCGATCACGGCCTCGAGGAGGGGCTGGGGGGCACCACCAAGGTCACTGCAGCGAGCCTCCAAGGCGAGGTGACACTCCGATATCCAGGGGCGGGTGGTGACATTTGAAAGTGGTGGGGCGCAAAGTGATTAGCATACTGCAACGTAGCGAGCGAGCAAGCCCGAACCCCATAAGGGGAGTTTGGGGGGATAACCCCCTCCAAGAAAATTTTGAAAAAAGTTAAGAAAAATCGTGCATTTTCCAAGCAAATTTGACAACGAATGATGAGGCAAATTTGAGAAAGCAGGAAGGTTAATAAAGCAATTGTGAAAGCGCAGTTATTACATTAATAGATGGCATAACATAGGTAGCTGCTTATACAGTATAACCACAGAGCTTCATACATTCCGTCCTATTATGCTGCAGAATTCATACTATAAGACTTGCATGAAAATCTCAGCTCTAAGAGTAGAAGAAGTTGCACAGCAGTTGGGAGACAGCGTTTACAAAGCCCTTTTTTGTACCTTTCTGCCCCCTGTTCCACTCGTTTTTGTGCCCTTCTGCCCTCTGTCCCACTCGTTTTTGTGCCTTTCTGCCCTCTGTCCCACTCGTTTTTTGTGCCTTTCTGCCCATAAGGGGGGTTCGGAAAATTTTGAAAAAAGAGAAGAAAAATCATGCATTTTCAAGCAAATTTGAGAAAGCAGAAAGGTTAATAAAGCAATTGTGAAAGTGCAGTTATTACATTACAAACACACGCCCACACACAGAGACACGCTTTCACATACAGACTCACACACACACCCACACATCAATCCACACACACACTCACAAAGACACCCCCCCCACACACACACGCTCACACACACATATCTAGATAGATTCCACTCTCCACAGTCACTACATGAGGTGCCAGCTCGCTACCACAAATGCCTATCCTTTCGAAAAGGCAAATAAAGGATCTAGCACACACACACACAGACACACATACTCATGCAGATTGTGTTCCTGCAGGGAGCTTGCTGTCAGGCTGTTTGAGGCCTAAGTACTTGTAGCCAGTTTTTACAGTCCGTCTTTGTTTACATCTTAGATGTACCCCAAAAGTGAGCATATCCCACCAGCAAAACCGCATAACCATAAATATTGTAGCAAGGCCAACTCTGAAGCAGTGTAGTCTTACAGGCTAAGGGAAAGATGGAAGCAGCGGGGCCCACAAAAATATGGTGGCACTGTGGCAGCCATTGTGTGCTCTTTAGTCACATTACATTGAAGATGACCTGATTTTACTGCTTTGACATCGGTTCTGTTTTTCTAACAACTTTCCACCTATTAACTTTTAATAAGCAGTCTCTTTCACTCACACCCAAAGCACCGCCTATTCATAGCACATTCACTGCAGAGTGTGTACAGGTGATGTTTATCAATAATCTGAGCAGCCCAATAAAACAGGAGGAGCGTGAGCATTGCTCTCACTTACAAGCTGAGTATAGCATCCTCTGGCCCAACACAGTTGAAAGCTATAAAGAACGCTTGTGTTTGAAAGAAATGTGCAGCCCCTTTGCACACTAGATGAGTCCTGATCCAGCTAAAGCACAAGTTACTACTTGTGTAACGATATATCTCTAAGAGACATTAGTTAGTGATAGATTCCTTACCTTAGAATATCCCCAGGCGTCAGACTGCATCCGGAATTTTTTTGGGTAGCAATACCCCTGCGCGTCGGTAGGCGTCGTCTGCGGCGGAATGACGTCGTCGGAGTACTTAGACGCCGCCCATGTGCGCTGATGTCAGTTCTGATACACAGCTTTTCCGCGCCAGATACGCAGAGCCATGATAGAACCAACACTGGTGCCATGAAACTAGGGCCCTGAAAGGGGATGACCTTAACCCTAGATATCGGTTCGCAGAACGGGGAGGATGGGTGGGTCGGTAAGGAATCTATCACTAACTAATGTCTCTTACAGATATATCGTTACACAAGTAGTAACTTGTGCATCTAAAAGACACGTTAGTGATAGATTCCTTACCTTAGAATAGATACCCCAGCAATACCAACCCCGGTGGTGGGTCTGCGAACCAATATCACACCAGAAAGTCCTGGAGGACGAAACGGCCAAAGAAGCCATCCCTCCGGACTTGACTGTCCAGGCAGTAGTGTCTTGCGAACGTGTGCAGCGAGGCCCACGTCGCTGCCTGGCAAATGTCCTGTAAGGGGACTCCTCGGCCCAGGGCAGTTGTTGTTGCCGTGGCACGAGTGGAATGAGCCCGCAATCCAACAGGGGGCTCCTTTTTCGCCATGGAGTAACATGCCTGAATACACAAGATGATCCACCGCAAAATGGTCCTCTTGTGTACCACCTTTCCCTTCTTCGCGCCCACGTAACCAACAAAGAGTTGGTCATTCACCCGGAATTGGCGTGTGCGATCTAGGTAATAGGACAGCGCACGTTTTGGATCCAGACGGTGGAGCCTCTCTTCCTCTTTCGAGGGATGCGGAGGCGGAAAGAAGGTGGGCAAAGTAATGGACTGCCCGATGTGGAAGGCCGTGACAACCTTGGGCAGAAAGGAAGGTCGTGTACGCAACACCACCTTGTCAGGATGAACAGATAGGAAAGGTGGAGTAGAAGAAAGAGCCTGGAGCTCACTCACCCTCCTGGCAGAGTTGATGGCGACCAGGAAAGCAGTCTTCAAAGTGAGAAGACGGAGAGGACAGTTATGGAGCGGCTCAAAGGGAGCACACATCAGATAAGTGAGAACAAGATTCAAGTCCCACTGGGGCATCACAAAGGGAACAGGAGGGAACATGTGTGTGATGCCCTTCAGAAATCTATTTACAATGGGGGACTTGAATAAAGAAGGCTGATCAGGGAGCCTTAAGAAGGCGGAAAGAGCAGAAAGGTACCTTTTAAGAGTGCCCAGAGCAGAGCCCTGCTGGGCAAGGGAAAGAAGAAAGAGCAGCACTTCCGAAAGAGGGGCAGAGAGAGGATCCACAGCATTTTCTGTGCACCATGCCACAAATCTGTTCCACATGCAGGCGTATACCGACTTTGTGGAGGGACGCCTGGCTGCCAGAATGATATCACAGACTTCAGGAGGCAAGTCAAATTGCCTCAACTGTCGCCGCTCAATCTCCAAGCTTGTAGGTGGAGACTGGACAGGTTCGGGTGCAGCACCGTCCCCTGCTGCTGCGACAGAAGGTCCTCCCAAAGAGGCAGACAAATCGGGGGATCGACTGACATGCTGAGTAGCTCGGGATACCAGTATCTTCGTGCCCAGTCCGGTACCACAAGGATAACTTGGGCCCGGTCGTGCCTGATCTTCTTCAGCACTCTGGGCAGAAGTGGTATAGGCGGAAAGGCGTACAACAGACCGCAACTCCACTCGTGACGAAAAGCGTCTCCGAGCGAGTGCCGCCTTGGAAATTCCAACTCGCAGAACTGATGACATTGCGAGTTCTCTTCTGTGGCGAATAGATCTAACCAAGGCTCTCCCCATTGCTGAAAGAGACCTTGCGCAACGTCCGAGTTCAGACGCCATTCGTGATCCATCATGCACCGACGGCTGAGTTCGTCTGCCCTGGCATTCAGAGAGCCTGCCAGGTGTTGAACCACCAGGGTCACGCCCTGACGTTCCAGCCATTGCCATAGGCGCAGAGCCTCCTGGCATGACCCCACTCCGCCTTGTTTGTTGCAGTACCACATGGCTGTAGTGTTGTCGGTGAACACTTGCACTACACTCCCCCGAACAGAGGGGAGGAATGCCTTCAGTGCTAGACGAATCGCCCGCAGCTCCAACATGTTGATATGGAGCCGGGACTCCGCCGGAGACCAGAGGCCTCTGATCTCCGCCTCTCCCATATGGCCCCCCCAGCCCTGGAGGGATGCGTCCGTCACAACTACGTGCTCCGGGTGGGGTAGGGAGAGGGATCTGCCACTGACCCAGTCGTGGTCCGTGAGCCACCACTGCAGTTGTTTCGCAGTGCCCTCCGAGATCAAGACATGATCGGACAGGTTGCCCTGATGCTGGGCCCACTGAAACTTCAGGTCCCACTGCAGAGCCCGCATCCGCCACCTGGCGTGATGCATCAGAATGATGCAGGAGGCCATCAGCCCCAGAAGCCGCAGCGTCAACCTGACCGAGACCCGGTATAACGGCTGGAAGATGGGAATCAGAGCCTGAATATCACGAACCCGCTGTTCGGGTGGGTAAACCCGAAACTGCGCCGAGTCGAGAACCGCTCCGATGAAGAGGAGCTTCTGAGAGGGGCACAGGTGTGACTTCGGCACATTGATGGAGAACCCCAGCAAGTGCAGGAGGTCGGCCGTAGTCTGGAGGTGGGTGACGACTACCTGGGGCGAGCCCGCCTTCAACAACCAGTCGTCGAGGTAGGGGAAGACTGACACCCCCTGCCTGCGCAGATGAGCTGCGACCACCGCCATCACCTTCGTGAACACCCGTGGGGCGCTGGTAAGGCCGAAGGGGAGCACAGTAAACTGAAAGTGCTCTTGGCCTACCGTGAACCGCAGGTAACGTCGGTAGGCCGGCAGGACGGGGATGTGGAAATAAGCGTCCTGCAGGTCCAACGCTACCATCCAGTCTTCCGGGTCCAGGGCAGCCAGGACCTGAGCCAAAGTCAGCATCTTGAACTTCTCCTTCCGGAGGAAGCCGTTGACGTTCCGCAGGTCCAAGATCGAGCGTAGGCCCCCTTTGCCCTTCTTGGGCACCAGAAAGTAGTGGGAGTAACATCACACCCTACTTCTGGCCCAGGAACGCGCTCGATGGCCCTCTTGGTCAAGAGGGCCGTGACTTCCTCTTGCAGAAGTTGCAAGTGATCCCCCGACACGCGGTGGCATTGCGGTGGCATGGATGGAGGGGATGCCTCGAAGGGGAGGGAGTAGCCCCTTTGGACAATCTGCAGCACCCACCTGTCCGAAGTGACTGTGCGCCAGTGGGAGAGGTGATGGCGAACCCTGCCTCCCACAGGCGTCACATGGGCCTGAAAACTCGGACTAGGAAGGTTTGGAGGCAGGTGCTGCTGAGGGAGGTGTGGACTGGCCTCGCTGTGGTCCCCGACCGCCGCCACGGCGGTTTCCACGTCCGCCACCGCGCTGTTGGACATTCTGCGGTGCGTGGCTGGCAGTACGTGTGGGGGCGCCCCTTCCGTGGCCACGAAAGGAGCGAAAGGCACCCGATTGCTGTCGTGGGGCCGTGAGGCCCAAGGACTTGGCCGTAGCCCTGGAGTCCTTGAAACGTTCCAGCGCATGGTCTGCCTTGTCGCCGGAGAGGCGACGGCCATCAAACGGCATGTCCAGGAGTGTGGCCTGGACATCGGCCGAGAAGTTGGCGGACCTCAACCAGGCGTGGCGTCGAACCGCCACTGTCGTTGCCATCGCCCTGCCCAGTGAGTCCGTGGTATCCAGCCCACACCGGATAGAAAAGCGTGCTGCATCTCGGCCTTCCGCAAGGGCTTGGCCGAGTTTAGCCCGGACCTCCTCCGGGCTTTGTGGCAGCACCTCCGCAACCGTGTCCCACAGAGTGTGGGTGTAGCGGCCCAAGAGACAGGCGGTATTCACAGACCGCAGCCCTAAGCTAACAGACGAGAAAACCTTCTTCCCGAACTTTTCGTATCTCTTGGATTCCCTGTCGGGCGGGGCCGACGGGAATGCGGTGTGGGAGTTTGAGGCCTGGATGACCAGACTCTCGGGGGTGGGGTGGGTGGACAAAAAGCATGGGTCGCCCGGGGCCGGACGGTAGCGTCTGGCCACGTTCTTATCCACAGGTGGACCTGTGGCGGGCTTGGACCAAGTGCCCACAAGAACGTCACACAAGGCCTCATTGAACGGCAGCAGGGGCTCACTGGAGCTTGACTGCGGTTTGAGGACCTCTG
Source organism: Lissotriton vulgaris (assembly GCF_964263255.1). Taxonomy (NCBI): domain Eukaryota; kingdom Metazoa; phylum Chordata; class Amphibia; order Caudata; family Salamandridae; genus Lissotriton; species Lissotriton vulgaris. Next base: position 923,911,827 of record NC_141693.1, on the reverse strand, counting down.
TGAGGAGGTTAGTCCTCACGGCCGCGATGGGGAGCTTAAGGTTTAAGGCCTTAGCTACCTTCGTCAACACTACACTATATGTAGAGCCCGCCTCCGAAGCCACAGTCGGAGGTGAGCTAAATCCAGTGTCTGGCGAAGTGTCAAGACCACTGGCCTCCCCAAGCTCATATGTCCAGTCCTGTTGAGACTGGCAATCTAGTGCCAGAGGGTCCTCGGACCCCTCCCAATCTTCCTCGTCACCTGTGTCCTGTAAACCAGGAATAGCAGACAGGGCCTCCTCGTGGAGATAAAAATCCCCAAAGGCCGACGGAATCGGCGCCCAGCGGCGCCCTTCCGGCGCCTGAGTCGGACCGCAGGAAACATTGGGGGCGGCAACCACAGTGGGGGCCGGGTGCGACACCCGTGGGGACGGCGCCGGTGAGGTCGTAAGGTCGACCGGCGACGTCCCGGATCCGGAGCTGGATCCGGCGAGGTCCTGCGGTGCCGAGACCGAAGTCGCCGGCAGCGCCGGGGCCGAAGCACCCGATGGCGTCGGGGCCGAAGCGCCCGGCCGAACCTCCAGACGGAACCGTTGGGCCCGAAGGCGCCATGGGAACCGACTGAGGAGGGAGGGCCCTCATGGCCATGAGGTACCTCTCGACCTCCTCCGGCGTCGCGCCGTGCCCAGGGACCCGAAGGTGTGGGGCAGGCGGCGACGCTAGCGAGTCCCGCGGAGCCGCGTGGGCGGTGTCGCCCGAGCCCCCGGCCGCATCGTGCGAGCGTCGGGGTGGGTCGGAGGATCGATGACGTCGCTCTGACCACTCATGCCTCTTACCTGAGGACTTGGAACTAGATGATCGGTGTCCACTCCCGGAGCTTCGATGACTCCGACCTCGCGACCTGTCCCTCGACCTCCCGTGGGACCGGGACAGGAACCTGGTGCGGTGCCGGGCCGACTGCCTCAGCTCGAGTCGCTTGCGGGACCGCTCCCGCCTAGCCTTCGACGTCAGGGCCCGGCAGTCGGAGCAGGTTCGATCATCATGGTCGAGGCCTAAGCACTTCAGGCACCGGCGATGGGGGTCCGTGACCGACATGAGTCGGTCGCACTTCGAGCAAGGCTTGAACCCGGGCATCCCTGGCACCGATAGAGTCGAAGACTCGACAAAAAAGAGAGATCAAAAAGACCAAAAAGTTCAGTCAAAAATTGACTGGGGGTAGAGCTTCTTCCGGATCTGCGCTAGCTGGCGCGGAAAATAGAAGAACTGACGTCAGCACGCATGGGCGGCGTCTAAGTACTCCGACGACGTCAATCCGGCGCTCACGACGCCGACGACGGACACGGAGCCGCAGACGACGCCTACCGACGCGCAGGGGTATTGCTACGCAAAAAATTTCCGGATCCAGTCTGACGCCTGGGGATATTCTAACGTAAGGAATCTATCACTAACGTGTCTCTATCAGATCTTGGCATATAAATGACCCAAGAGAAGCACACTTCCTGTTGGAAGAGAGCATGAACCCACTCATCCAAAATGATGGGGGCTCCATGCAGTGTGTCATGAGGGGTCTCGAGTCTCCCAAATCTGGCTTTTGGCCAGGGCTGGAGTGTACGAGTGCAGCTATGTACCTACAGTGGGTTCAGGGGCCTGCTCTACCCGCCTGCACTCCTGCACTCTTTCTGTAAGTCTGCACAAGTTTATCCGACACAGTAACCAGAGTACAAAACTGTGAAAGCAGCGCCAAGCCCCCTAGCAATCAGCAAATAAGGCAAACCACGCCCCAATTTGCATGACCTAAATATTTTCTACATATATTGCTTCGAATGAGGCACACATAACAGAAACCAAAACTCTCATTAGCAGTTGCACAGCCTTCTCCTGAAAGGAACAAAAAATAACTTTTAAAAGATACAACGAATATAAAGTTTCAGATGCTGACCTAGTCATTTGTGAAACCTCACTCAGAGAGGCCAAACATGAGAAGGAGGCTGTAAAAATCAGAAACCAGAAAGCTGAGCAGGCATGTGTAAAACATGGACACAATACAAGACAAGATGACAACTAATGATGAGGCATTTTTTAATTGGGGAGAAAGTTGTACCTGCTATTAGGCACCAAGAATCAAACTAAATTCAAAAGCCAATACACCAGAGTGGCCATGGGCACAAACAGGTTATATACCATTGCGATTTACATTTTCCACTGTTCATTCGAAAAGGCAAATAAAGGAACTAGCATACACACACACACACACGCTCTCACACACACACACACACACACAGACACACACAGTCATGCAGATTGTGTTCCTGCAGGGAGCTTTCTGTCAGGCTGTTTGAGGCCTAAGTACTTGCAGCCAGTTTTTACAGTCCGTCTTTGTTTACCAGAGGCGGTAATACATCCATCCATATATCCATTCTTCAACCATATATTTATCTAATCATCCATATGTCCATCACACCGTCCATGTGTTAATTTTTTACTGGTGTCTACGGCCGTAAGTGTGCCGGTATTTATTATACTATATATGTGAGTTTTTAAGTGACTGCACACATCAGTGGTTGCATGCCTGGGTTCCTGTGTGACTTTTGTCCTCTGCCAGCTGCTGCTTCTTTGTCTGTTGATGTCTGATAATGTGTGCTTGTATGACCATATGTATGTTACCAGTATGACTTTTAGCCTGTGTGCATGAATGCCCCTATCTCTGATGGTCTATGTGTTTGTTCGCCTGTTGCTCGGTTTCATGAGTGCCTGGATGTCAGTTGGTCTATCTTTATGGCTGATTGTATTTCTTTTCACATGTGACTGTACATTTGTTGACTGTATTGTTATTAGTGCATATGCCTGTTGGTTTACGTTCACAACTGTCTATACCTGATGTATGATGACCTCATTCATTCTCAATCTTTATTTCGTTGCGTTTGCAACATAAAAGATATACAATAAAAGTACAGTGTACAATATAATCGATACGACATTTCATCATATTAGGACACACTATTATGGTTGGAATTATCACAGAAAATTAAATAAATATGTATAAAAGATTAAACATACATTATACAGATTAAAACGTTCATGAAATAGAATTCATAACAGCCAAGGCAAGAATTTTTTTTAAATTCGCACAACTTAATAAAAGAGAAAGAAAACATAGTTCGTGCTTTAAGCAAATCCATAGGGTATGCAATTTAAAAAGGAAGAGACATTTTCGATCTAATAAAGTTTACAGCCAGAAGAAATTTACTGATTCCGAACACAATTACTTGGCTGGTATCCGTACTTAAGATTCTGCCAGCTTCCTTATTGGAGATAGAACCAATGTTATGACACAGTGGCACTATCCATTTTTTCCTTGCATTACCATAACTAGGACAAAAAAACAGTATATGTAGGACGTCCTCCCTTAGGTTATTTGTACACAAGGTGCAGTAGTCACTATTTGTCTTCCCCCAGCTTTTCTCAGTGGCCTTGGTTCTCAGAGTTCCGTATCTATATTTTAAGTACAGTGTTTTGGCCAATGGTGGCTGAATCTCATCGAGAAATGGTTCAAAATGAGCCACATTTTTAGCCATTAGAAATTTTTCGGTTAAAGGGCCATTCGCTCTTATGTACGCAGACTCGTGGCTCACGTAGGACCAAAAAGACAATTTAACGATTTACTTAGAGACCGTACTTAGGGACTCCGGCTCACTCCAGAAATGGGTTAATCCTAATTTGGTTAACCAAGCTCTTACGTGTTTGAACCAAAAGATTTTGCTGCCACTGTCCAGGTCCAATACTTCTTTCAGACCATTTTTATAATCAATCAGTTCGGGGGTTGTCCATAGTCTAACCCATAATAATAATGGTCTCAACATTGCATGGTGGTCAGTATGTTTAATATTTAAATCTAGAAATAAAGGTATCAGTGGAGTATTATTGGGTACTTTTAATAATCCCCTGATAAACTTGTTCTCCTGTATTTCAAAGGTCTTCCTACATACTGGACCCCATAGTTCTGCCCCGTACAAAGCGGCTGATTGGACCTTGTACCTAAAAATCTCTATTGCTGGGGTAACTGCCTTATTCACACATTTATTGTGTCTTTTTAATATTGGAAGACAATTTTGTTTAAACACTATTTTTGATTTTTCTAGCTGTGGTCTCCATCCCATTGACGAATCTAGTAAAACCCCGCAAATAGGTAAAGCTCTGTTCGTAATCAAGTTTTTGACCGTTTAACATTAGATTTCTTTTGAAACTTTTGTGCGGGTTTAGTGCCATGTATTTTGATTTTTTATGTTGATTTCTAACCCTTTTAGAGTGCAGTATTGCTGGAACCTGTCTAGTAAAATCTGAAGGCCCGAGGGGTTTGTGAAATGAGGATCGTATCGTCCGCGAAGAGGAGGGATGCTACTCGTTCCCCCCCCAATCGAGGCGAGTCATTGTCACAATTCTCCATATAGGCTGCAATATCATTAACAAAAAGGGAGAAAAGGGTGGGAGCCAGTACGCATCCCTGGCGTACTCCCCTTTTTATGGGGATTGGATCTATAAGTTCCCCATTTGGACCCCACCTGACCTTGGCATAGTTCTCCTGGTGCAAGCCCATCACCAATTTTAACAGTTCTCCAGGGAGCCCCTGCCTTTCCAGAGATTTCCAAAGTAGGTCACGAGGAATTAGGTCAAATGCTGCTCGCAGGTCTACAAAGGTCACATACAAGTGACCTATGCGAATGATGACATATTTCCAATACAAGCAGCATAGCCTTAATACCTGATCTATAGTCCCAGTTTTTTCCCTAAACCCCGCCTGATATTTTGATAAAACTGATTCTTCCTCCAACCACATGTTTATTCGATTTAATATATGCCTGGCGTATATCTTTTGAGTTATATCTAAAAGACTAATGGGGCGATAATTGGCTGGATCGCCTCGATCCCCCTTTTTAAAAATAGTAATAATTTCTGCGCCATCCCATGTGTCCGGGATTTGGTCACCGGCCGCAATAGTATTAAATAAATGATTTAGATAGGGTGCCCAAATGTCAACATTGTGCAAATAGAGATCGCCTGGAATTTTGTCGAGTCCAGGCGCCTTCCCTTGTTTTACTGAAGCAATTGCTAACTCCGTTTCCTGCAAGTCAAAGACTACCAATGGGTGAGGTTTCTCTGGCTGGATGAAAGTGGGTTCTTCCATAGAAGTTTCCTCGGTGGTTTTAGCTGCATACAACGTTGTAAAATGTTTTACCCACGTGTCCTCATCTAGGAAAACCTCTCTAGAGCCTTTTTCACGTTTGTTCCCCTTGGCCACTAATTCCCAGAATTGCCTCTGGTCCTTGGTTTTAGCTTCTAATAGCATACTAGACCATAGTTCCTCATCCCAAAAAGATTTTGCTTTTACCATTATTTTATTATATGACTTCCTTTTGTCTCTAATTTCTATAGGACCTTTTCTTTTAAGTGCGTCAATCAAAGCGGTTTTAGCAACACGACATTCCTTATTGTACCAAGGTTTGCCTACCGGTTTTGCATTTACCGTGCCAGTCCCTTTTTTTGGTCTGTTTGTGAGAAGGTCTAGTAATTTGCTGAAAAGGGATTTATGTAGTTTGATAAATTCTCCAGAATCACATCTATGTGAACAATATGATTCAAATGTGTTTGCAAAGGTACAGTAAATGTTGGCCAGTAAGTCCTCTCTTTCCAATATATATGCCCATTTGACAGCCCTTCGATTGTTACTGAGAATAATATTATCTGTTATAGGTAGATGTACTTGGCTATGGCCTCCCTCAGTGTCTCCCGGCCCCTTTAATAAGCTTTGGAGAAAGCTAGTTTCTAGTGGATAATGGTCACTGTCAAATCTCTCCTTAACCTTTAAATCATTTGTATATGGCCAAAGATCAAAAGAAACAATGACATAATCTAGTTTGCTTTCACAATCTCGCCTCTTAAAAGTGGGTGCTTTCGGACTGTCAGATGGCATAGGCCCATTACATGCCCTCAAACCATGGCTTGTGAGCAGCCTTGTAATCTGAAGGGCTGATGTAGTTCCAGCAACCGTTCCATTATCAATCAGGGCAGGTATCCCATTAGCAGCATCCTCATCTTCATACAATTGAGCTATGCCCATAATCGGTTCAAAGTTGCAGTTCATATCCCCACATAGAATTACGCTTGCATCTGGTTTTAGAGTGTCCATAAAAGTCTCCAGTTTGTCAATGCATAGTGACTCCTTGTAGGATGGATGAGGACTGTTATACACATTTAGGAGGTTAATCACCCTTTTGTCCACTGTGATCATTTCCAGACCAAGTATATCTAAAGAATCAATATTTGAGATTTTTATGCCAATATTGATGGATACACTGATCCATATTAAAAGACCTCCTGAAGCACGTCCTCTTGATGAAGGCACAGCCTCTATTTGGCAAGTTTTATAACCAACTCTATGAAGCTGATCCGTGGCCCAAGTTTCCTGCAGCACACAAATATCAAAAGTGTTCATGTAAATATTCCAGTCGGTGTCACATAATTTAGCACGCACCCCCGCTACATTCCATGAGACGAGTGAGAACAAGGAGGACCCCTCATTTGACCCGCCGGACCCTAAAGGTATGGATAAGGACAGGCTACTGTTAGCCCCATTACCTGTTGCAGTAATAGAATTCCCTGCCCTTGGGAGTCTAGTCCCTTCTTCCTCCTTAACTCCCTCAATACTAAAGGTGTTTACATCCCCATTGTCTTCCTCCCTGATCATTGATCTTCAATCACACACGTCCAGACCACAGAATATGTCAAACCTATTTGATAACTCCAAAGGCGTGAATGGCATTAGATGAGCCATTCTTCTGTATTCACCAGTATTATGTCTGGGGGGTATTGTGTTCCACCCGAATGTCACGGGGGCTGGAGCTGGTTGGTGCAAATAGACAGAGTTCCTAGCAAGTTCCATGTTAGAAAAATGATTGACAAAGGGGACATTACTGATTGCCGATTGGGGAGGAAATACTATAGATCTTGGATAAAAATATGTCAAAGGGCGCGGTACAATACAGTTATTTGCATTGCCATGTGGCCAGTTCAGTATGTATTGTACTGCCTTTTTGTCCCTAAAATTTACAACAACAACTTCTCCACCTATGTCCTTGGGTCTTCCACCTAGCCATGGCAAGCGTCGAACATGGACTATTTCGCCGTTAATGTTACTGGGTATTGGTCTATGTAAAGTCAACCAGTGTATTATTTTATTTTTTAGTTGGAAGAAATCTTCCCGTTTACTACCTGACAGTTCTGGAACCCCGGTGAGTACCACCACATATGGTACGGCTTCCGGCGGGAGTTCAGTGTGTGGTCTCCTACCTTGGCCCCCTCTCGTGTGTCTAGCTTCATCCTCCTCTGATCTTGATGGTCCATTTAAAGGGATACTCATTTCCCTTCCTAGAGTGTTAGCTGAAGTGTCAGGGATACGATTCGATGTTGTAATTGGTCTTGCCGTTGATGTTTTTGGCTGGTTTATATTGGGATTGAGGGGGTGTTTGCGTATGGATGATGTACTTGTAGACAAGTGATTGGTAGTAGCTAGAGTAACTGGTTTCGTGTTGTTATGTGAGGTAGCAATAGAGGGTGTTGCTACAGCTGCATCTATTGGGGGAATGTGTGCCGAAGTGGAGGCTTTGGAAGGGATTGATGCTGTTGTTGGCCCTTTGTGTTCTGAAGACCTAATAGGATTTCCGTGTGTTGCCAGATCCACCTCTATTTTCCCTAGTCTTAGCTCCACTCCTTTTAGCCTTTCGACTATGGCTAGTGTATAGCTTCTCACTATGAGTTCTATGCTATCCAGTAGATTATTAGGAGGGGCTAATTGGGACCCTTCAACCGTTAAAACTTGATCGATATTAGACTCAATAACTGGGTGGGAAGATGATAGTACAAGTGTTGGAGGGTCTAATGCTGTTCCAGCTGCTTCTTTAGCAACTGTTGCTCCCGTGGCCTCATTGCTAATGGGGTTAGACTTCTTCCCAAACTCAGTGTGGCTCAACTTTGGCTTAGTTGGGTCCATCCTCTTACGTCTCTTTTTAGTTGGCGGAGGGCCATAGATTTTATGTGGCAGAGACCTCATACTTTTTCCTCTAACTACCTTCCCGGGCCTGGGTGTTGGTGAAATCATGGCCTTTGATGGATTGGATGTACTAGGGGAGTCAAGAGGAATGGTATATATTTCTGTTTGAGTTTGAGTTAGACCGATGGCAGGTGCTAAACATTCCCTAAGTAGTAGGGGCAGCAGGTGATGTAGCATCCGTGGTAGTGGCACAGAGCTCATTGTCCAGGGTAACAACAGGGATAGGCTCAGAAAGAGTCCTATTCTTAATGCGTTCAATAGAACGACGGCGATCAGCCCGCCGTTCTGCTAGGGATAGGTCTTTTGATCCTTCAGAAACAGCTTTGGTAAAGTAATTGTCCAAGGTTCGGTTTGTCATGCCCCCTGCTTTATCAGAACCAACGGTGGACGGACTATGCACGACAGTAGACATTGGAGTACAGTGGCAATATTACTCCAGTAATGTCAAATTTGCACTACTTACTCAGATGAAGTCCAACTTCCAGGGGGTCTTGCCCAGTCCAGTCTCCTCAGGCCTCTGAGGGCCTAAGAGGGCCCGCCCTTTGCCCGGGCTTCGTACGGCGTCCCGCGAGACGGCGGTAGCGTCTTATTTATGCGCCTCCTGGCGCTTACGAGTGATGCGGACCCCAGTAGGGCTTCTGGGAGTTGTGGTCCCGCCCCTCGCCGTCTCCTCTCGGCGGCTCCCGCTCGAGTTGGTGAAAGAGCGAGGGAGCAGCGGGAGACTGGCGGGCGGGTCCACAACAAACAGCACTGGTCTTTCAGGAAGAGGGATCAGCTGGTTAACAATTGCGGCAGCAAAACTGGCTTACAGGGGCTCTATATTTGGTATGTGTGCGTGGTTCTGGTATGCTTGTTTGTGTCTTTGTAGATGCCTGTATGTTTGTCTGTGTGTATGATGCCTGCATGCGGTTGTGTTTGTCTGTGTGATCTGTTTGTGAATGCCTGCATGGATGTTGAGTATCTCTATGGGAATACATTATACAAAAACCGTGCCTACTGACTTCCACACTACTTCCTACGTATTGAGCGACGCTGTGAAAACGAAGAACTTCTTTTCAAGATGTGAAATTCTTACGCAAATCTTTCAGGAAATATGTCTAATAAACGAATACATCACATGTCAAAGAAACATTTCCCATCAGTTAAACTTGCTTTGTTGTGTATCTCAATATACTGTGCTTGTCTTGGGGAATTTAAAACTGATTTTAAATGAACGATCACAATAAATCATGCACGGGCGACGCCCACTTTAATGATTACAAAATGCGTGTCTTGTTGTACTCGGAGCCGGGATGCCAACTAAAGATTCAACAACTTATTGTAAGTTCAAGAACAGTCACGCGCAATCAGCTTCCTTCTTTGTACAGAATGATTCGCATCATAAATTAGAAATTACCACATTAATAGCTTGCTTACCTCAGACTAGTAGGTTCAGTCTTGCCTGCAGAGCATCTGTTCCCTCGCCGGAGTTCCTTGCTAGAACCATGAAAGAGGAGAGGGCACAGGGCCGAGCGCACGCACCCGGCACAGTGTGAGCTGCCCGGTGCTATGGTGCTGGCAGAAGGTAACCCAACCACGCGCTACCATGTCCGGCTGTCCGGGAAGTGGCCGGAGGGGGTCACAGTAGTGCACCCTGTGAGAGCAGGATGGATCATGGGTCACAAAAGCTGATATCTCGGAAGGGTGCTGTGTGTCCAAGTGGTCGCTGTAGGGGGTAACGCCACCCCGTGCACTGGCGGTGCTGGGTCAGGTGTCCAGGTGTTGGCAGGAGAGGGTCGTCACACCACACTCTGCTGACTGCTGGGGTCCCCAGTGGCCACACCACCCCGTATCTTGTGATCTGTCTGATGTCCGGTGCTGGGAGGAAGGGACCACACGATCAGCAGCGCCACGTGCCGCGAATGGCCAATCACTGAATGACTACATAAAAGTCAGACACAGTGATTGGCCATTGTGCAGTGCGGCTGGCGGCATCCAATAAAGGATTGCCCTGTCCTGCTGCGCGGTGACCAGCCGCTTGGGGGGCACACTACCTGCTCGCCCTGTCGCCCTTGTTAACGCCGGGGCTCCTGCCTGTAACCAGCCCCCCCCCCCTGTCACTATTGTACTTATTGGGGGAACTATCATGCGCATGCTCAGGCTAGTTTCAGCTCCGAGCAGCACTTGCACAATAAGTTGGTATGCCTCATCCTGCAGTGTCTTGTGACGTGGACTCGACTGTCACTCACACACAGTCAGACCAGCCCCGCCGCCCGGCCCAGCCCAGCCCCCTGTGCAGCGCACTCCCGTATCAGTCGGGTGCTGCCCGGATTCCCGCCGGTCAAAAATAAATCCTGATAAATGTATTTCCTGCCTGAAATGTATTTTAAAAATTCCACAGTGACAATTATACTTGCAGCCGCGGGTCCATGGGCTGGTGTGGCTACGCCCCTACGCCCCAATGGACGCACCGCGGCTGGCGATTTCCCTCAGCGGGGGGAGAGCGGCTCGACGGAGTGGGGCTCTTCCTCGGCGGGGACGGGGAAACACGGTTTGGTCACGGCCTCAAAGCGGGGCTGGGGGCACCACAGGTCACGGCTCCGGCGGGGCAGAAGTCCTTGAAATTACCGGCAGGCGAGCAGAGAGCAGGTTGATCCAGATGGTCCTGTGGCTCAGGTCAGGGGACAAGCTCAGACAAGCCCTTTGAGAAAGTTTCAAGCACAAATCAGCAAAGTCTTTTCAGCAAGTCTTTTCCTCTCCTTCCTCAGCAAGGCAAGCAGCAGGCCATTCCTTCCAGCGTCTTCTTCTCCTTCTAGTTGGGCAGAGGTTCTTTGTGGGAAACAGGATTCTGCTTTACAAGGAGCAGGGCTCCTACTTTTAAACAGCATTTCTTTTGTCTTTTCAGGCCAGGGGGGGCCTTTGCATAGTGTATTTCAGTTTTGAAGCACTCTGTGGTGCAGTTCCTGGCTTTTCCTTTCAGTGTGAGGGGCAGGCCCATCAGACGCTCCACAGGAGGTGGAGTCAGCATTGTGTGGACAGGGGCAGCCAGGAATACCTTGTTGACAGTGCTTCGCCTCTTCTGGGCCAGGTGTCGGCTGAGTCATCAGTCGCTCCCCAGGGGGCAGAGCCAGCATTGTGGTGGCAGAGCACAGCCCTATTGAGAGTCCAGGGGCACTCCCACCTCCCACCAAGATGTGATCCTTGCATTCACCTCCTTTCATCCCCCAGCCCTGTTACTCATATAACCCAGACAGTCAGATACACATCCTAGCAGAGGCGGGCTATAATGGTTAGGCAAGCAAATGCTAGCTTTCTAAAAGTAGCATTTGAAAACACAGGATATTAAAATACCCTTTACTAAAAGATGTATTTTATTATTCTGAGTTCAGGCATACGAAACTTGACTTTCTACCATGTTCCCTGAGCCTGCTGCGATTATAGGGTGTAATAACTCCAGCAGCTCATCTGGCCTAAGAAAACAGGTAGCCTTACAATAGTGAAAAACATGCCACACACATCAGGGCTTGTCCTACCTTACACTTACAATGCACCCTGCCCTAGGACCTACCATAGGGGTGACTAATACGAAGTTAAGGGAAGGTTTAGAGGCTGGCAAGTGGGTGCACTTGCCCATCCAGCATGACAGTACCAGACTGCACGCAGGTTCTGCAATGGCAGACCCTAGACACATTTTAAAAGGCTGCTTCTGTGGGTGTCGCAACCAGCGCTGCAGGCCCACTAGCATTATTGGCATTTTCAAGCCCTGGCACTCCTGGTGCACTTTACTGGGGACTGACAGTAAATCCAATGAACCAATCATGGAAATCAATCACATATACACTTTACATTGGGAGAGCATATGCACTTTAGCACTGGTCAGCAGTGGTAAAGTGCCTAGAGTCATTAAACCAACAAAAACAGGTCTGAGAGAATATTGGAAGAAGGCAAAAAGTTCAGGGGTGACCCTGCCAAGAGGGCCAAGTCCAACACCGACTGTCTGAGATGTGCTGCAACCACAGCCATCACCTTGGTGAAGACTCGAGGCGCAGTAGTAAGACCAAACGGTAGAACCACAAACTGGTAATGTTGTGATCCTACCGTAAAATGGAGATACTTCCTGTGTGACTGCAGGATAGGGATGTGAAAACATGCATCCTGCGAATCTATTGACAACATCCAGTCTTCTTCCATCAGCGCTTGAAGAACCTGTGCAAGGGTGAGCATCTTGAACTTCTCCTGTTTTAGGTAAAGGTTCAAGATCCTGAGATCCAGGATTGGACGAAGTCTGTCATCCTTCGTGGGTATCGGGAAATACCGGGAGTAGCAACCCTGACCCCTTTCCTGCTCTGGAACCATCTCTATCTCACCCTTTCTTAACAGTGCCTGGACTTCCTCCTGCAGGAGTAACAGGTGTTACTCCGTGCATAAACCTTGGCAAGGAGGGTAATTTGGAGGGAATTCCCGAAAGGGAAGAGCATACCCATTTTCTACAAGATTGAGAACCCAAAGATCTTATGCAACTGATTCCCAATCCCATAGAAAATAGGTAAGCCGACCCCCTACAGGACCCGCATGATCCGGAATGGCGGATATAGGTCTGCTTTTCTGTGGCTGGGGGGTTGGAAGAGGTGGAGGAGGAGGAGGCTTGACGTCCTCGAGGACGAGCTCTTTGCTTACCCCTGTAAGACTTATACAGCGGATTTTGCTATTGCTGCTGCTGCTGTTGAACTTGACGGTAGGGACAAAAAGAAGAATGTCCAAAACCTCTATACATTTTAGTAGAAGAACCTCTGGTCTGCAGCCCCAAAGATTTGGCAGTAGCCCTACTGTCCTTATATCTTTCTAATGCTGCAGCAGCCTTTTTACCAAAAAGTCCAACACCATCAAAGGGCAAATCCAACAACGCTGCCTGAACATACGTTGAAAAGTCCGATGACTTCAGCCAGGCAGCCCTTCTAGAGGCAACAGCAGTTCCCATCACGCGAGCAACTGAATCAGCAGTGTCTAGCCCACTCTCAATCACTTGGCGTGCAGCCGCCTGAGCATCAGCCAATACCTCATCTAAATCCTTCCTGCGGTCATCAGGAATTTTAGGAGCCAACAGTCGCAAAGAATCCATCAGGTCATGTATGTATCTCCCCATAAGGCAAGTGGCATTGGTCGATTTTAAAGCCATACTTGCTGAAGGAAAGTACTTCTTCACAGTCTGATCTTGTTTCTTGGACTCCTTGTCCCCAGGCACTTGTGGGAATGCACCCACAGTCTTTTTTAAACAGGCTGCTTGAATAACCAGACTTTCAGGCAAAGGATGCGTGGACAAAAATTCAGGATCCCCAGGTGCAACTCTATACCTCCTAGCAACATTTGTAGCCACAGCCGGAGCTGTCAGAGGCTTGCTTCAAACCCCCAAAATTGTTTCAGTCAAAGCCTCATTAAATGGAAGCAAAGGTTCAGTCACAGAACTTGGACAAGGAAGGACCTCAGTCGAGAGATTAGATTTATACTCAACTGTAGGCAAAGTTAAATTCAAAAGTTCTGCAGCCTTCCTCATAACCATGTGGTATGGTGTAACATCCTTTGAAGGGGCATCAGAGACAGATGACAGCTCCCATTCAGGAGAAACTTCTAAGCCACTACTTCTTTTCCTAGCTCTTCAAAACAATCATCCTGAAGCTCACCTTCTTACATTTCAGCCTCAGCTTCTCTAAATCTTTGCTCCTCTATAAGGCGCTGAGCATCCCTTCTAGATCTTTCTGTGAATGACTCCGACGGAGCCGGTATCGGCGTCGAGATCGAATCCAAGGGCCAGTATGCTGTTCTCGAGGTCGACTCAGAGCCGGCGATGGAGGTATTGATGTCGACGACCTCGGTGGCACCGAGTAATGCCAAGGCGGCGTCGGAGCCGGCATAAAAGGAGTTGGATTATAGGAGTGGGGAACTCCTAAATTAAATGCCAGAGGACCCATAGGACCTGAAGGTGCACCAGAGGGGTACCATGCTCTGGAATAGACACCATACATAGCATTTAAAAAAGCAGTAGGGTCTTGACCTGGAGCTGGGAAAGGAGGGTAAGAACCCTCAGACTGACCCTTTAGAGGTTCCTGATTCGCCTCTTCTTCCACAGGTACTGAACCCTCATTCAAAGGGACCTCTTCATCCTCTCAAGCCAGAGACGGCACCTGAGATGGATTCGGAAATGGAGGCGGTGATTGAGCCCACGACTCCAAAGGCGAAGCCTCACCTTCTGGATCCAAGACCTCTGGTGATGGAGACACCACATCTTTTCCATGCTTCCTTTTAGGCGACTTTGGTTTCGAATCCGAATCCTTACCGGAGTGATGTCGAGATTCATGCCTTCGCTTCTTATGCTTCTTCTTTGACTTCGAAGCATGATCTGATGAAGACTTCGAAGGCGACGCCGTACGGGATCTTGATCTCGACCTCGCCCTTCTCGAACGTGATCTCGAAATCTTCTTTTCTTTACTACCTCTCAACTTCACCATCAGAAGCTTGGTCTCCCTCTCACGAAGCGCCTTCGGGTTCATTTTTATACACGAAGAGCAGCCGTCGACATCATGGTCCGAACTCAGGCACCAGATACAATCCTCGTGCGGGTCCGTGATTGACATCATTTTGCCACACTCCCCACAAGGCTTGAACCCGGTCTTCATAGTCGACATCGTTAGAGAGACAAAGAAGCAGGAAAACAGAGAAAACAGAAACAAAGTTACCAACAGCTACAGAGATTACCCGAAACCGTTAGCGTCGACGACGCGGAAAAAAGGGAACTGATGTCATCACGCCGGCGTGGGCCTAATATGGTGTCAGTGATGACAGCGGAGTCGTGCGCGATGCTGTGCTTCTGTGACGTCGTCCACGTTGGCGCGAAGCTACAAAAAGAATTTCCGAATGTTGCTGACGCAAGGGGGATATTCACAAGGTGAGGAATCCAGTAGCAGATGTATCTATCAGAAAGAAGAGGACAACAACTGCTTTTGCCCGAGCCCTACCAGCGTATCCCAACTTCGACCTGCAACCAGCAAAACCCTGGCATGTCCAGGAGCCAGCAGCCATCCAGAAACTGGAGGACCTGCCGTGGTGTCTAAATTGAGTAGCGGTTTTACTCAACCAAAGACTCCAACACAGACCCCAGATCCAACCGACTCTGCGTTTCGGCACCCAACGCCCACAGCCCGAGTTCGAGTAGCCCAACACCACAATCCCAGAGATCTTGACTTGGGATCCAGTAATCCAGAACCTGCCTGGATCTTCTACCCAACACCTGCAGCCTCAACCTGAGGGGTCCCGCCGACCGCGACTGGAGCTTTTAAGAAAAACCAATGTCTAAAGACACCCCAGCATCCGACGCCCCACTCTCTAGGGTGACCCAACCGAGGGTGTCCTGGCATCCCCCAACAAGAACATAAGTTACTTACCTGTAAACTGTGGTTCTCCAGTATTGGTGTCTTTCATAGATTCACATGCTTGAATATTCCCCGTCGTCGAAGTGGGAGTCCCACGGTACATAAAATAGCAGTAATATATGCATGTATATATGAGAAATATTATAAATAAAATATACATACATATAATGCAATAAAAAAGTAAACTTAAAAAAGTACCATAGAACAGAATAGGCCCATTGAAAAGCCCAAGGGAGAATTCACTTTAGTAACTTATAGGAGTCATTATGTGTTGGTCCACATTCCAGCCAATCAGGCTGTAGCCTCCTCTAGAACCTTCTCCTCAGAAGCCCAAGTCCTCAGATTTTCGTAGCACAAGTAAGTATAAATGTTTGAGGAGAATAGAGCCTCTGAGGGGAGGATGGGAGGGTCGCATGTGAATCTATGAAAGACACCAATACTGGAGAACCACAGTTTACAGGTAAGTAACTTATGTTCTTCTCCAGTATTAGGGGTGTCTTTCATAGATTCACATGCTTGAATAAGAATAGAAAGCAGTAAAACATACATTAGTCATAAAGGAAGATACAAATTAAGTTTAGGCATAACTTATCACTGAATAAGCAATAAAAAACCAAAAACATGACAATACCTTTATGACTGGAGGCGGGTAGCAACAGAGGCTCACCTTTAATGGAAAAGATTCTGCAGCACCGCTTGACCCACTGCCGCATCCGCGGCATCTGTTGATTGCAGGCAGTAGTGCTTCATGAAAGTATGGCTGCTGGACCAAGTAGCAGCTCTGCAGATTTGTCTTAGAGGTACCCCCGCAAAGAGGGCAGCAGAAGTCGACACAGCTCTCGTGGAATGAGCTCGAGCAGGAGCAGGAAGGGGCTTGCCAGCCCGTTGATGACAATAAGATATGGCAGACGATATCCATCTGGTGATAGTCTGTTTAGTTACGGGTTGTCCTTTGCATACAGGGCCATATGCAACAAACAATTGATCAGACTTTCTGAAGGTAGCTGTGCGTTGAATGTAAAATTTAAGACAGCGCTTCACATCCAGAGTGTGTAAGGAGCGCTCCGCTGCAGATTGAGGTGCAGGGAAGAAAGTCTTAAGAACAATAGGTTCATTGAGATGAAAGTCACTGGGAACCTTAGGAATAAAACTGGGATTTGTTCTCAAGGTAACAGCCTCGTTGGAGAATTGCAAAAACGGTGGCTGTATAGTAAAAGCATGAATGTCGCTGACGGGTCTAGAAGAGGTCAGAGCAAGTAACAGAGCCACTTTCCACGTGAGGAACTTCAGATTGGAAGAATGAATGGGCTCGAATGGAGGCAAAAGTAGCTGAGACAGAACTAGGTTGAGTCGCCATGAAGGTGGAGGTCGACGGATTGGAGGAAACATCCTAAAAAGGCCTTTGAAGAACTGCCTTATGATCCTGGAAGAGTACAAAGATGTTATGCCATCATGACGGAAACGAGAGATAGCAGCCAGAAAAACCTTAAGGGTGGAGTGAGATAGTCCTGATTTTGCTAGCGACAAAAAGAATGGCAAAATTTGTTCTGGCTGAGCACACATGGGATCTAGTGATCTAGTGGAACACCAAGCGCAAAAACGCTTCCATTTCAGCTGGTAAGTTTTGACAGTAGATTGTGCTCGAGCTTTTGATAGCACTGCCCTACAATCCTTGTCGATATTCATGTGTGCAAATTCATAGTACTCAGGTTCCAAGCATGAAGTTGAAGGTATGCTGGATCCGGATGGCATATTTGACCTTGATGCATTGTGAGAAGATGTGGTAGCGTTTGCAACCGTATCGGTTGTGTCAGAGAGAATAGGAGGAGATCTGAGAACCAGGGACGTCTCGGCCATTTGGGTGCGATCAGGATTATCCGACATGGTTGGAATCTCATTCTGTGTAACAGACGTGGAATGAGCGGCAGAGGAGGGAATGCATAACTGAAGGCGTTCGACCAATTTATTGAAAAAGCATTCCCACTCGACTCCTTGTGAGGATGCCGGCTCGCAAACCTTAGACATTTCCTGTTGAGAAGAGTTGCAAAGAGATCCAACTGCGGTCGGCCCCACTGTCGGAAGATGTACTCCAACGTTGGTTGGTGGAGTTCCCATTCGTGGTTGTCCGAGAGGGCCCTGCTGAGCGCGTCCGCCAGCACATTGGCCACACCTGGTACGTGGATAGCTTGGAGATGTATTTGACGTTGTAGAGCCCAGTCCCAAATTTCCTGTGCCAGCTGTGATAGCACGAGAGATCTTGTGCCGCCTTGTTTGTTGATGTAGTGCATGCTGGTGGTATTGTCTGTCTTCACCAACAATGTCTGTCCCTGCACTACTCTTTGAAAGGACTTCAAGGCCAAGAAAATCGCCAGTAGTTCTAAGCGATTTATGTGCCAAGTGCGCTGAGACGCCGTCCACTTGCCTCTCACGGACGTTCCGTCGAGATGAGCACCCCAACCTTCTAGGGAGGCGTCTGTCGTCAGTGTCAGTGTTGGTTGTTCGTCCTTGAATGAACGACCTGTTGCTATATTTGGAGGATGAGCCCACCACTCCAAAGCTCTTTGTATGCGGGATGTTAGATGGATCTTGTCCTCGAAGGACCCTGATACCTGCTTCCACTGGCTGTCGAGTTCTTCCTGAAGGACTCTCATGTGTAGTCTGCAGTTGGGAATTAGTTGAATGCACGAGGAAGCCATGCCGAGGAATGACTTGTACATTCGGACAGAAACGTACTGTCTTGACTGCAGGAACTGAAATTTTTGTAACATTCTGCCCTGACGTTCCTGTGAAACGAACACCTGCCCTAGCCGAGAATCGAGCGAGGCTCCTAGAAAGTCTCGTTGTTGAGAAGGGCGAAAGTGTGACTTCAGGCAATTGATGGAGAAACCTAAAGTTTCGAACAGGGATATGCAGACTTGTGTGTGTTCTTGTGTCAGTTGGAAAGTCCTGGCTTTTATGAGGCAATCGTCCAGATACGGATAAAACTGGATGTTCTGTAAGCGCAGGTAAGCGGCCACCGGGGCTAGGATCTTGGTAAATACCCTCGGTGCCGATCGAAGGCCGAATGGGAGGACCTTGAATTGGTAATGAAACTGGCCGACTGTAAAACGAAGGTATTTCCTGTGCCTGGTGTGAATAGGCACATGGAAATATGCATCTTGAAGGTCTATTGTCGAAAAGAACTCTCCTGGAATTAGGAAATTCAAGATTTGAAGCAGGGTTAGCATCTGAAAAGTCTTGGATGCGATGAACTTGTTTAGAGCCCTCAGATCCAAGATGGGGCGCCATTCTCCTGATTTTTTCTTCACTAGAAAGAAACGGGAGTAGAATCCCTTGCCGCGTTGACATTGCAGTACCAACTCTATGGCTCCTTTCCTGATCAGAAGCTGTACCTGGGCCAACAGTTCCTTGAAATGGGGAGAAGGTGGGCCCGAAGGCGGGCGAGCGGGGGGGAATTTCGTAAATTCCAAGGTGTGTCCCTTTGAAACTACATCCAAGACCCATCGGTCGTTGGTGATGTTCGACCAATTGTAGAAGAATTTCGAGATCTGACCTCCAAGATGCACAATCCTCTCACTGTTTTTTGCTGGTGTTCGCACCACCTCTGTAATTGGACTTCCGCTGGTAAGGTCTGGAGGTGGATGAACGATTTTTGGACTGATAGGATCCTCTTTGTCTGTTGTCGTAAGTGTATCCTCTATATTGATTTGTACCTCGAAAAGTAGAGGTTCCTCCTCCTCTACCACGTGCCCCACGAAATGGCCTCTTCCTGTATTGGAGAGTTGTTAAAGACTTCGCTGTGTCCGTGTCTTTTTTGATGAGTTCCAAGGCATCATCAACGTGCTTACCAAACAAAGATTCGCCATCGTAGGGCAAATCAAGCACTCTGGATTGAACTTCCGGCCGGAAGGTTGTTGACTTCAGCCAGCCTTGGCGACGCAAAACTGCAGCACCCGCCAATTGTCGGAATCCAGTAGAAGCTATATCGACTGCACAGTCGATAATCTCCGTTGAAATCTTTTCTCCCTCAAGAATGATGGCCTGTGCTTCCTCCCGGATGGAGTCGGGCATTTGGGGAAGTAGACCAGCGATCTCGGACCACATTTGACGGTCGTATCGACCCAGAATGGCTAAGGCGTTGGAAGCTCTTACCGTTGTTGCTGCCATTGTGGTAAATTTCTTACCAATGGAGTCCAATTTGCGGCCATCCTGATCCGGAGGGGAAGTTAGGGGTATGGCTGGATTTCGGGACCTTTTTTGTGCCGCCTGAGTGATCACTGAGTCTGCTTTAGGCTGTGAAACTAAGCAGGCCGGGGAAGTAGGCGGCGCCTTATATTTTTTGTCCAGTCTAGGTAGAACGGCTGGAATGGAGTTAGGACGTTCCATCAATTTCAGACCCTCTTCCCATATGTGGTCAATAATAGGAATGGTATGAGTTTGGCGTTGAGGCAAGTCTTTAAAGTCATACAGAAAACATTCTGCTTGCTGCGTTTCTAACGTTAGGTGGAACCTTTTTGCTGCGCGAACCATAAGGCTGTGGAAACTTGCGATATCCACTGGTGGCGAAGTTCTCGGTGATGTTGGTGGAGTAGAGGGTGTCTGTGCCCTATAATTGTCCCAATCCTGCATTTCCTCATCATCAGTGTCATTATCTCCAGTGTTTTGTGGAGTTTGACCCTCATTATCTATATCAGGAGCAGCACCTAAAGGAGACGTAGGTGCATTAGTCGCTTGAGCTCGAGGCCTAGGTGCTGGAGACTGTGGTTGAAGCGCTGGAGACGGAGGGCGTGGAGCTGGAGCCTGGGACTGTTGCACTTGGGGTGCTGGGGAAGGCGGCAGCGATGGTGGAAATCTACGATTGTAGTCATCCAGCATGTGTTGTAGGTTTTTGACCATAGTCATAGGAATTTGTGTAAAGCGTTCGTAATTAGGTTGTTGTGTTCTATCCAATGGAAAAAGGACGTTCCCATCTTCGACAGTATTATCCGTATACTCATCCTCATCGCTGTAGTCCTGACACTTTATGTGTAAATCCGATGGACTGGTTGCTGGTTGGTAAAGTTGATCCACTTCTGAATCATTTCCAGATTCCTCTGCTCCAGATTGAAATAATTTCTCCGGAGGTTGCGATCCACTCCTAATAGGACTTAACTGTATCAGTGGTACAGACTTGAGGGACGAAGTAGAAACCACTTTGAAGGTGGTAACAGATTGTAGGGGTTGCTGTGTCGTCGACGAGCCCGTCGACGAGAGTGGCATAGCTGTAACACCCTCTAGTTGTTTTTTCGTTGGCGCCGCTGCATCCGGCGTAGGAAATTTAATTTTGGTAGACGATGATTTTTTGGTCGTCGACGAGGCCGTCGACGAGGCCGTCGACGAGACCGTCGACGAGGCCGTCGATGGAATTGCAGTCTTTGCCGTCGACGAGGAAGTCGTCGACGGAGCAGCCGTCGACGGGGGGTTCATCATCTGCGTCGATGGTATCGTCGACGGGGCTGTCGTCGACGAGGAACCGGTCGTCGACGATGAAGTCTTGGTCTTCATCGACGGGAGAGCCGTCGACGATGGATGCGTCGACGGTGGTTTCTTCGTCGACGGTTTGATTGACGAGATCATAATAATGGATGAGATGGGTCTCACCTCCTGGCTGCTCGTCGACGAGATGATCATCGTCGTGGCAGAACTAGTCGACATAGAAGAAGTAGTCGTCGACGTGGAAAAGGCCAAAACAGACTTCGTAGACGCTGAAGACGTCGACGGACGCGTCGACGAGCCCGTCGACGAGCCAATGCCCGTTTTAGAAACGGAGGGCATGGTCTTGGGACGAGACGCCAGAGAACCAGGTCCCGTAGGCGCGTCCTGAAGCAAGTTTTGTGAGGAGACATCCTTTGAAGATCCCAGCTTTTTACTCTTCTTAAGAAAAGGAGAGGGGATTTCAGTCTCAGACCCACGCTTCTGAGAGGCTTTAGATAAACCAGATGACATACTCTCAGCATCAGACACGATGTTGTCAGATGATTTCAACTTCTGTAGCCACAGAAGGAGACGAGCCTCTCTGTCTCTCAAGGTCTTAGGAGGAAATTTGCGACAGAGTCTGCAGGTAGAGACAACATGGTCCGGATATAGACAGTAAATACACTTACTGTGTGGATCCTCATGAAAAAGGCGAAGTTTCCCACAGGATTGACAAGCCTTGAACAGAGTTTTCTTTGAAGAAGACATTTTGAAGAAAAATATGAAGAAACTTGAAGAAAAACTGAGCAGAGCTCAGGGAGACTCCCTTCACACGACGTGCGGTAGAAAATCTGAGGACTTGGGCTTCTGAGGAGAAGGTTCTAGAGGAGGCTACAGCCTGATTGGCTGGAATGTGGACCAACACATAATGACTCCTATAAGTTACTAAAGTGAATTCTCCCTTGGGCTTTTCAATGGGCCTATTCTGTTCTATGGTACTTTTTTAAGTTTACTTTTTTATTGCATTATATGTATGTATATTTTATTTATAATATTTCTCATATATACATGCATATATTACTGCTATTTTATGTACCGTGGGACTCCCACTTCGACGACGGGGAATATTCAAGCATGTGAATCTATGAAAGACACCCCTAATACTGGAGAACCCAACTTACCTCTCTTGCTGGTGGTCGCCCTCACAAAACCTTCTTGTCTGAGCCTGCAGACTTTTTTCTGAACCGGAGATCTCTATTGGAATCAACAGGGCTCCCTTCGCACATTGCAGCTCTTGTGCTGATTGCTGGGCCCTGCAGTGCTGATCTTAAAGCCAGGAGCTTTGCTCCCACAACCGAGTGGCCTGCTCATGAGCAGGCCCTTACCTGGAGCCCCGTCCAGCCCCTTTGGGTAACATTGGGCCTCTGCACTCTGCAGCCTGCTGCCCTAGTGTCGTTGGTAATGCAACTTGAGCGCTTCCTTGAACCTTGGGGACTCTTGGTTCTAACCCCAGACACTCAACATTGTAAGACATTTACTTATCTGCAAACCAATAACATTCTTTTTCTCCACAGGAACCCATGTTGTGGTTTTTTCTTTGAAATGTTCTGCCCGCCTGCTTTTTGAGTGGAATAAAAGTAACTGTGCTTTGAAAAATAAATTGTCTTACTTACCTTTGTACTGTAGGATCCAGGGTGTGATATCTAGGCATACCACCCAAATAGTCTATGTAACTAAAAAGTACAGGTAAGTAATTTCAAAGTATTTTGAACTATTTTTTAAGCAAATACAAACATATAACAATACCAATTCAACCCCAAATGCATTTCTGCGTACAGCCTTTCTTTTACTAGCATATTCTACCTACCTGTGCCAAGGTCTGCTTGGTCTAGAAATAAAACAGAAGTATACCTTTTTATACTTATCTAATAGATCTGAGTTCTGTCTCTGAGTGTGTGCCATCATTGTTTGCCAGAGTGAGCACAATAAATGCTTAACACACCCGCTGATAAGCCTAATTGCCCGACCACACTACCACAAACAGAGCTGTTAATGATCATCTAATTTGCCTCTGCTATACCACTGGGAATCCACTGAACTCTGTGCACAATATACCTTACTTTGGTATAGTATATTCAGAGCCAGCTTCCTTCAGGATGAGAGTTAATTCTTATGGGAACAGCCAAATAAACGTTTTTGACTGACTGACTGACATGTGCATACATTAATAGCGAAGCTATTATCGTTCACATTATTCATTTATTTATCTGTGCATTGATACTTTGTTGTTAGTATTATTTTACATCACCTGCGTGCTCCCTCTTCTCAACATTAAAGTGAATCTTCTATAGTTTCCAAACCATTTTGGACAGTTTTTCAAAGTTCTGCTCATCTAGTGGCCTAGAATCCTTCTAAGTCCACATTTAAGGTACATGTATCATCATGCCAATTTGCGATTTCTAAATAGCGATTTTTAAGGAATCGCTATTTAGAAATCGCAAAATGGTATGTATGTAGGAAATTGCTTCTTTTTAGCGATTCCTTAACATTCCTAAATTGCGATTAGCAAATTGCTAATCGCAAATTTCTTATTCATTTCTATGGGCCAGGAGGCCCATATGTATGAAGGGGAAATTTGCGATTAGCAATTTGCTAATTGCAATTTAGGAATATTTTCAAGGGTGCGGGGGTGTCACAAGAACACCCTGCTGAACCCCTGAAAATGACATGTGTGGGCATATGGCGCACATACATGCCCTAAGGGCATATATGAGCGTCATATGCCACCTTTGGATTTTAAATAAATTGCTTTATCAAAAGAATTCGCAACTTACCACCAACTAGAAGTTGGTGGTAATTTGCGATTCCTTATGGGCATTTTTGCATTCATTTTTTTTGATACATTGCATTTAAGGAATCGCTAAATTTGGGATTCCTTAAGTGCAATCGCAAAATAAGGAATGGCAAATTTTGCGATTCCTTATTTTGCTGCGAAAATGTTTCATACATTCCATTAAGCAAATTAGCATTCGCAAAGGCCGAAATTCGGCCTTTGCGAATGCTAATTTGCTTGATACTTATGGCCCTGAATCCTCACAGGTCCTATAGAGACAGGGTGAATTTGGATGGGGAGCCCCTTGAACAAGTGAAATGTTTCGGCTACCTAGGAGTCAGACTGGTCGATAACCTTTCATGGGCCCCCAGGTAGTCCAAAAGAACTTTACTACAATGTGGGGAGTGAAATGTCCACCTCCATCAAGTCAAAGTGCATCAACTATCAGGCAAAAAGGGGGGGGTTTAATGCAAGAGAACCTCACTTCCCTACACAACCAGATACAGAGCAATCCAAATATACCAGTTAAAACAGTTGATAATCAAAGTGACAATAATATCATATTCACGTAAACAAAAATATGATTCATGTTTGGTACAATATTCTAAAACACATTAAAAACATTAAAAAGGTTAGACATAAAACCTAAGAAGTAGGGACAAAATTAGCTGCAGATAACGGCCTAATTGGTGTAGTTGCCTCTAATTCTTAGTGGCCATCTGATGTAACTGAATACTGCATAACAAGTGGATTGCTGTAGATAATGTAGGCCTAACTCGTAGGATGTAAAGCGTTTTGCTCGCAGGATTGGACATACAAATTGGCTTCTTGAAGTTTTGTAAAGATTATAAAAAAGCATAAAATGGGCAGTAGACAGTGGTGAAGTATTAGCACAGGAGCAGCAAGGTAATGAAGGAAACAAAAAAACCCTCTGTGGAAATGCTATCAGAAAGTGGACAGTGCTCATCCTAAAACGATTGAGATAAAATCTATGCACATGTCGTTTTCCACATTTTTTTTATAGTAACAAGGAATAAATTTAGAATTCCATTTGTTGCGCTGAAAATATGAATACAACTTTGATCCTTGTAACTATCATAATTATCTCACAGGCACTTCATAATATTATAAATCATAATTGATGCAATTAATTTTAATGACTTAATTATATGCAACATCAATTAATTACTGCTTATTTCCGTAGTCTCAGAAAAACTGTTCCTCTGACACTCTAACACATATGGTTTTAATTACTATTATCCGAGATTTTCAAGACAGTACCAGTCTATGATAAAATCAAATTTATGCTAGACTGACCCAGGGCGGCAGGCACACAAGCTATGGTTTTGTTGTGGTGGAGGCAGATAAGGGCTCTCAAACTTGAGCCTTTTTGTTATTTTCTAACATTTTCACTCACTGTATTCCTGCTCTGTAATTGCTATCAGCACAACCATGTGCTCATCTGACGTCATCTCACAGGCTGCTGCAATGCCAGTCCAAGATATTAAAGTGTATTATGAATGCTTAAAGTAGATACTTCGGTTAGTCAGCGTGTTTTTCTTTCGTAGTACTGCCCTGGATTTCAGGGTAGCTCTTAAAAAATATAGAACTATTTTCACACATTCTTATTTTGAAATAATGCTCATTCTTCGGCCGCACTCTAAAAATAGTATTCTCCGGCCTTAAGAGAGGAAAAGAAAAGGCTTGATGGTGCAAACCAAATAATGATGGCAAGGTATTGAGTAACTGACACCGGAAGAAGCCAAAGGATCAGACTGCCAGCCTTCCTCTCCGACTCCATGAACATTACCTGCGGAGTCCCACAGGGGTCATAACTGAGCCTGACCCTCTTCAACATCTACAAGGCCCCCCTCACAGCCATCATCCGACAACATGGCCTCAACATCGTATCCTACGCTGACAACACCCAACTCATCCTCTCCCTCACCAAAGATTCCACCACCGCCAAACTCAACTTCCAGAAAGGAATGCAAGACGTTGCAGTCTGGATGACCAACAGCTGCCTAAAGATCAGCGCAGAGAAGACAGAAGTCCTCATCCTCGATACCACCCCATCAACATGGAACAGCACATGGTGGCCGACCGCCCTCGGAAACCCGCCTAACCCCTCAGACCACGCAAAGAACCTTGGCATCATACTCGACTCATCACTCACCATGAACCTCCAGGTCAACGTATTCACCTCCAGCTGCTTCAACACCCTCAGCATCCTCCACAAGACTTTCAAGTGGATCCCCCCTGAGTCAAGGAAGACGATCACCCACGCTCTCATCACCAGCAGACTAGACTACGGAAACGCACTCTACGCCGGCATCAACATGTCCCTACTCCGCAAACTCAAGACAATACGGATACCGCCGCCAGACTCGTCCTGGACATTCCCCGGCACAAACACATCACCCAGCACCTACAAAGACTCTACTGGCTCCCCGTGGTGAAAAGAGTCACCTTCAAAATCCTCACTCATGCCTACAAATGCCTACACAACAACGGACCCAAATACCTCAATGTCAGGATTCCAAGGATGAAAACCCGTCAGAGCTTTCATAGTTCCCCACAGAGACTTTTACCAGCATACTCTTGTCCCGTCCACAGGCTGGCCTTAAACCCTTTAAGAGATTCCTTCTTGACGAAACCCAAGGGGCGGAGATGGTGATGTATCCCACAACCGGCCTATCAGATGAGAGACACAGCATCACAAGAGGAGAAACACAGCTGACGAAGGAGGACGCGAGTTCCCCATCCGGAGAAGACCCAGAGACGTGGAAGCTGAGGGAAACCAAGGAGCCGGGGAGAGAAGTGACCGAAGATGCGACCCCGAGATGACTGTCAAGTCAGGAGGCCAACTAGACCGCCCCTCGCCCCACCACCCTTCACAAGGTACGGGCTAAATTCCAGGGGTTTTCAGGGCACAGGCAGGGGAGGTATTCCGTTAAGAGGGAGGACCTGCTAGGAGCCACTCGGTGCGGGGTTTTCCTTTTTGGTGATTCTTCTTTCACTCCCTTACCTACTGCTAGGAGGCATTTTCTTTCGGTTAGACTGACCTAGTGTTATTCTGTTTATTTTCCCCTTTTGGTTGCGAGACTTGGGACGGGGGCAAGACAAGGCCAGACAACAGCAATCTTCGCTCCCACTTGGAAGGTGCTCTTGGTGAAGACGGGAGAAGCCCATACCAGGAGGAGCTGTGTTGCCGTGGATTTTACTTATTTTTTTTTTGTTTTGCATAATCAAATAAAAGTTCCCTAACTAGAACCTATCATTACAAATCTTTTTCCTCATCTTGCAGAAGAAATCTAAACATGAAACCCACACATGACACTGAGCAACAGAATCAACTTCCACGTACCCAAAAGAAACCTCTGATCTTCCAAACTCGCACTGGCCGAAACCCCCTGAATCCGCAGAGCCAGAGCAGGTAGATCCTTCTCCCACATTCCAGTCAAAACCTGGAACTATCTACCACCAGAAATCAGACGAGCCCCCTCCTTGAACACCTTCAGGAAGACCCTCAAGACCTGGCTCTTTGGCTACATAGATCAACGGATACCACCTCCCTCCCCCCCAGCTCCTTGAGACCCTTACTGGTGAGTAGCATGCTTACAATTCCTCTGATTGATTGATTGATTTGAATCGTTCCAGAGCTGAATCCGACTTCTCACCGAAAAGGCAAGTCTTCGAAGTACATCCACATAAGGGTGGCCTGGACAGCCAGTATTTCTCAGCAAGGCGAGGCAATGAAGCTCCACCATTGAGGCATTGGCTCTGCCCAGCAAGTCAGCTGTATCCAAATCTCATCTGCTCATGAACTTTTGTTGCATCTCTCCACTCAGCAATAGCTTGGGAGAGTATGGCCCAGGCAGCACTTGCACAACTGTATCTCATGCTGTGTGGGAATAACGGTCTAATAAGCATGTGGTGTTCACAGACCACAGTGCCAGGCTGGTGAAAAAGAAAATTCTCTGGATTCCCCATCCGGTGGTGTGGTAGGGAATGAACCGGGATTTAACTGGGAGGTTGAAGATTGGACTATCAGACTCTCAGGAGTGCAGTGCTGGGATAGGAAAGCTGGGTCTCTGAAAGTGGGCGATGGTGGCGAGCAATAATCCTGTGCACAGGAGTGCCTCTGCAGTGCTTGGCTAAGCACAGAGCAGGAAATTTGTGAGTTTTTTTTAAAGGGCAGTAAAAGGTCTGAGAAGGATACCCTAGGCTGTAACACCTCTGTCAAGACGTTACTCTTGCCCTCAACCGTGAGCAGTGTTGAGTTCAGGACCTAAGCCACCCACTGGACAACCATCATGAAGGAAGCATCTTCCTCCGTAGCCACAGTGGGAGGAGAAAGGACAGCAGCGTCTGGTGAGGTGTCCAGACCACTGGCATCAGGCAAATCCTCGAACCAAGAATCATCCGCTATGGACTCTGCTAGAGAGTCAGAATAGTAATAGGGGCCCTCAGATCCCTTCCATTAGTATTTCTCAGAGGGCCCTTCAGAGAAATAGGGCTTCGTCTCCAAATCAGGCCCTTTGGGCCTGGTCAGCGCTGGAGCAGACACCGTGCAATGTCGGTCCTGCTCCAATCCAAAGTCGGGAATCACAATGGGTTTGCTGCCATTGGCACAGACAATGGCGTCACTGAAAAGGTCCCTAAAGAAGATCGCAAATTCACAGCCAGGGCTGATCCGGATTTAATAACAGAACCTCAGGGGGCGACAGGCACTGAAAGCGGACTTGCCAGTGAGCTCAAGTCGAAGGCCCTTTTGAACCCTTGGGGCCCAAAGGTGCTTCAGACCAGGGCCGGACTGGGAACTGAAAGCAGCCCTGGCAAATTTTGCCAGACCAGCCTCCCTCCGGCGAGGAGCGAGCGAGTGCAGCAGGCGAGCCCCACCGCGACCAAGGAGGTTAGGGGGCTTCTCCCCTCCAAGAAAAGACCAAAATGGTGAATTTTAGCAACTTTCAAAGTAAATAGTTGATGATGACCTTAAAGACACTGGAGAATCATGCGATTTTGAGGCTGCTGCGTTTTGCGCGTTAATTATGGATTTGCTGCGTTTCACAAATGACCCATCAACTGCCGATTTTAACAACAACAAAAAAATTACGTTCGCACGGAACTAAAGTTACTGAAAATGCAGAAGCGCTTTGCAGCACAGTGGAGGGTCCTTCCTAAAGTTTGACTGGTCCCCTTTATGTTCCTTATTTCTGTATTTGGAGTATTAAACTGGTAATAATGAGGTACAACATTTGAAAAAAAAGTGTTTACATGTGTTAAAAAGCAAAAATAATAAGCTTATGTTAACACAACATGTGCAGCATTATTTGCATTTTGCTGCCACATAATTTAGTCAACCTACTGCAGCCTGCATTCTATTTGCCCTGGCTATAATATAAAAGTTGTAGAGATTGGGTACAAGTAAGGGAATACCATGAGTTGCAGTTTCTTATAAAAATAATTACATTTTCGACTCAAGCTGAGGGGTAGTGTCCGCTCTCTGAAATTAGTGAGGGTACTCACTCCGTCCACCCAGGTCCTCCCAGCACTTGTACTTTGATTCAGGCAATGCCAGCATGTAAGTCAACGAAGACTAACTAAGCCTCCCACGAATCCAAGATTTATAAACTTAATAACAGTGAACGGGCTAAAAGCAATAACTGCTACTGAAAACAATAAGAAAGAGAAAAATGTGGTAGGAAGCACTATATAAAACAAGCATTGGCATAGCCTTTGGGACCTTATAAGTGTTTAGCTAGCAATAGTTAATGTTGTTCCATGAAGGATATCTTGCTGCATACCTAAATACTTATAAGGTCCCAAAAGCGAGACCTATTGGCTATGCCAAAGATTGTTGTTAAGTTGTATTTGGGGGGGAAGTGAAAGATGTTGGATGGGCTGGAGGCAGTGCACCACCCCGCACTGAACACACAAGTGGGCATTTCAACAGAGCAAACTTCTTTCTTAGAAAGGAGCTTTCTTGTGAAATAAATCCTGACTAAAATCTAGACAATTAAAAAATATATAACTTTTCTGCTTAAAATATATTTTTCAGTACCAGCCCCAAGTTGGGGCTGGTGCTGAAAAATATATTATAAGCAGATTGGCTGTTCCCAACTTTCGCTCCAGTTACAACAGCATCACACTCACAACCTTACCCCTGGTTCATGAACACGGAAGTGTGGTCTTATTTTGTTTCTATCACTACTGATAAAATTTGCACATTGCACATTGCACTCTTGTATAACTCCACTCTTAATTTATCATTTGCACATTTCTATTTGGTGAAATACCTGAGGGGTGTCCCTATTTTCAATTACAAGGTTGTCGCTAATGGGTGATGGTGGTTATGCAGAAAGAATGGTTTATACCTACAAATGTCTTGTGATTGCTCCTTCACAGCCTGGCTAAAACTCTGTGATAAATGCCAATGTGAAACACGTGTTGCCTTTTTTTTTCCTCTAAGGATGAATTGCAAAATCAATGTTGTCAATACTTCAATTACCAACTTTTTAGGCAATACTGAGTGGAGGGCTACAAGACTTCATAACTAAAATGTCACACATTCTGGGTTTGAGGGGCAATGATCAAAGACATCATCTGAAGTGCTCGAGCACCAAGCACATTGATTAAGGATTTCAGTGAACAGTCAGCTTAAACTTAAAAATATACATTCATATACAATGCACGTATTGATGCATGGATGGTTGGATGGGCAAATAGATAGATGGATTGGGGTTTGGTGGGATACACAATAGGCGCAGAGAAGGTGGCTTAATTTTTAGACCCCTGCAGAGGAAGTAGTATTTTAGGTAGATAAAGGAATGGTGTGTCTAGTCCCACTATCTTTTCCACGTCTTGAAAAAATAGCTTCTATTGAGTCCTAAAAGACATAGCCGCACCAGCACTCACAGCTTAGCAAGCATACCTTGATTAATGGGCACAAAGCCATTTGTGCATGCAGATCCGCAAGCAGACAGACCCCGTGCACACACCTACAGACAAAGACGTACTCTATTACTGACAGAAAAACACACATACAGAGACACATTGCAACATATAATGTGCATCTAATCACAAACACGATATTAAAGCATACATGGATTGACAGTTGAACAAACGGACAGGGGGTTGATTGTGATAACACTTCCACAGACACCTTATGCACACATGTAGATGAACATGCCTAGAGATACCCCTGCACACAGACCAACAAACACAGTGAGACAAGCACCTGGACACACAATCATACATGTACATACGGATTCCAGGGAAAAAAGACCAATCAACAGAAAAGTACCTATGTGCAGAGGCAAACATACAGGAGCTCAACCACACACATAAGCCAACAGATAATCAAGAAGACCTGCATTAATGACGTATGGGTACTTATTCCCACAAACAGTACATGTACCTACATGCATAATCAAAAACACGTCATGCACCCATGCACGGACTGAAGGCCAAGCCAGCAAGTATAAAGGATTTTTGGAACACCTGCTAACATGCATAACTGTACCTATGGACACTGAGAGACCAAAATGTAGTGGCAACACAACATCCTTAGATAGAACACACGAAGGTACACTTTCGCTCACATAAAGCACTAAGGGCCCACATGCAGGCACCCATGGATGGTGTGATGGAACACAAAGAGCGATACCACAGGTGATAACATAAATTGACAGCTCAATAGATGTATGCAACATTGGTGCAGGGCTAATGAAAAATGGAATTCAAGGTGGAGAAAATAGTGGATTTTCAACACCCATTCACTCTTTGTATAGTCACTGGTGAACATACTTCTACAGGGAAATGGAATGCTTCGGTCTCCATGCCCTTCTATGCCTCACACACCCTGAAATTATCACCTGCTGTAAGCAACAAACCTCGCTGTGGCGCGCCCATTCGATCCCTGGTGTAAGCGTGTTCAAGTAGCACTGCTATACAGTGTCTGTTCCTCTTTAATAGGAATTCCAGATCACTCCATGATGTACCCAGAGAGGACTCACCAGTGTGTCTCTTGGCTCGGGGAGTTAGGGCTGGCCAGGCCCGCAGGCACCGCGGCCCGCCACCGAGCCGAGACCAGGAGCACAACTCAACCACGCCTGAACAACTCAACTCAACTACACTACTCAAGCCAGGCAGGCCGCAAGCAGCCACCACCACCTCGCTCCGGCAGCCGGCTCGGCCTCCTCCAGGTCGTGACTCGTCCACCTGGCCCCTGCTCACAGTCACCAACAGGCTCAGCCTGACTGCCCTGCTCACAATAAATCCACACTCCGGGGCCAGGCTCAAGTGCGCTGCGCCTAGCCTGCACAGAACCGGGCCGGGGATTAAACAAAAAGGTATAGGCCAAGGCCCACCTGGGGCGGTGGGGGGGGGCCTATACCTTTTGTTTAATCCCGGCCAAGAATCTTGCAATTTGCAAAAATGCAAATGACTGGACGCCGGAATCCGGACACAGACAGACCGGCACACGAGTGACTGTGAGTGTGACCCTCTCTGACTCAGTGAGTGACTCACCAGGGTGTGGGACAGGCAGGCAGCAGGGGCTAGACAACATTTAATTATGGGGTGCCTGGGGGGGATAGAAATAATTAAAATAAGGGTCACATCTCTCACCAGGTGTCATCGTTTCAGTCTCTGCTCTGGCGTACTTCTAGAATGCTCCTCGACCTGGCCTCAGTCACCGGTCACGTGCGAGCCCCAATGCGCATGATCACCGCCAGCCGCCTGAAGAGACCACGCAGACAGGCGGCGTCGGAGACATCTGCGCGCTGCGCGCGACCCACCCACCCTATTAAATGGTGCTCAGTGCTCGTATGCCATTATTTATGCAGATGTAGATTGCAGAGAGAATCCAGATTTGTGCTTTTTATCCCACTGCACAGATCGAGGAGAGATGCATGCAGAGAGTGAGTTGGTACTCGGAAACTTATTTCTCTGATTTGCTTTTCTGACTAACGCTGCCGGACCAAAAATCGGCCCCAGAAACAAAACCGGCCCCTTGCTGAAAAACCAGCCGCCACCCCATCCAGCCTACCGGGGGATTGCCCGGTGCCCGGCATTGCCAGTCCGGCCCTGCTTCAGACGGGTTTGGCCACCCAAAGATGAGGGTAATGACTTGTAGAACAAATGGAGTTGGAAGAGGGGGTCACTCCGGGAAACTTAGGTAAGCACAGAGCGGACCTTGTGTCAGACACTGACTGCACTGGAACAACATGTGAGCGAAGCCAGGATTTGTGGCATTGTTTCCTCACATATTCCAAAGAGTGGGAGTGATACAGAGAAGTCGAAGAGTGTGTCGACTACTTTAACTTCTTATTATACTTACCAGAAGTAGTCGGGTCACACTGAGGCTGACACTAGTAAATCCCAGTGTGGTCCTGAGACCGGCCTCACAAATGGGAAAAGGAGCACAAAAAGTCACATGGAGAGCTGAGGGCCTGGAGGCTCATGGTCGGACAATCCATGCAAGTCTGAGTCGTGGTACCTTTCTAGGCACCATAGACAAAAGAGGTGGGGGGTCCATCACCAACATCTGTTGATGATAACAACACATTAACCTGGTGGGTTTCTTTTGAGACATACCGAAAAAAGGCATACCAGTCATAGACAAAAAGTAAACAAAATCTTGTCAAAAGATTACTGCAGGTAGCTCATCCAGATCCATGCTGAAAGCATGGAAAAGAAGCAACTTAGGCCAGCGTCCTGGGGTGGTACCTGTGTAGGCAGCGCACATTTCACTTCCAGAGCAGATGATGCCTACTACACAACACCAAGCCGAACAACACTACCTACCTGCACAGAAAGGGATTGCTCAAAAAGGTATGGATCCAGCCTGATGCCTGGGGAATATTCTAAGATCAGGAATCTGCATCTAAAAGTCTCTAACAGATGTATTGAGCAATGAAAGTATGAATAAATCAAGAATCACATACACATTTTTCAGGGGGAGCCATAGCTACTCCCAGGTTTGTGAGTACTGTAGTTATCCCTGACTTTCCTCCGATTACAGAAGTTCATAGTACATCTTCTCCAGAGGTGGAAGAGTGCACTAATAGCCTATAAGGAGGAGTTCACGGAGGTATGGGCTGTTTTAAAAAATAGGAATATTCCATGGATTGTGCAAATGAAGGCACTTTGTGGACAAATTGGTTTACCAGAGTTGTGGGAGAATCCTGCAGATAGCTGCCCAAGGACAACGAAAGCTGAGCTGTTGGGTGAGCTATGTCAGAAATTATAACCTATTATCTCTCCAGAGGTGCTCAACTCTGGGTAGAATGATGGTGGAGTTCCTTCAAGTGAAAGTTGAACCGAGCAAGGAGAATTTTTTGGACTTAATTTATCCTGCTCTTGCAAGGAAACTCTACATACAGCTTAGGATTGGCAGCCTCCCACTTAGGGTATTCACTGGTAAATGGGCCAATATTGAGAACATTGCTTGCCCAGCTTGTAACTATAAACAAGAAGATATTTTCCACGTTCTGTTTTTTTTCCCTGCCTACAGGGCAATAAGGAAACGCTGGCTGATTCCACTTTGTAGGAACTTAGGTTTCACCCAGTGTGCTCATGCTTGCAGGGTTCTTGGTTATGATACACACCCCCCTATTGTCTTTGCTGTATCGCGATTCTTGTTGAGTATGTGGCGTAGACGGAGAGGTTTCCTATAACCTTGTATAAATGTATTCTACTGTACCGTTTGATAACTATTTGGTTTAATCTAATTTTATCTTCAAGTTTTTACTGTATATGTAATTTATTGTTTTAATCTCCAGTGATATGTCTTGATTTTATGTACACTTTTATGGTCTCTTGACCGAAATAAAGTTATATAAATGAAACAAAGCTTTTCCTTTTCGTTTAAAAAAAAATTGTAAAAAAGAAAATCTTTATTTAAACATATTGCAAACCAGACATGGTAGTGGAGAACAATTTAAGAGCAGAATTTATCTCAGCTCTGGCAAATTTTCTTGGGCACAACTGATAAGTAAGAGTATTGAGTGTAATATGTCTTTCTGCCTTAGCCCTTTCTGCAGGAGAGCTGCATGATTACATAAGATTCCTATAGTCTTCACTATGTAATACCAAACCATATACATCTAAGCTAGGCTCAGAAGAGCTCTAAATTTCTGTAAAATAATGTAATAGCTGGATAAAGCCTACCCAGCCTTCACTTGAAACTAGGTAAGGATATCCAACTCACAAGCAGAACAAAACAAATACCATCAACATATTTAAAAACTGCCTGCCTTCTGCAATCAATAGGTGTACCCCAAATAATGGAACCTATGAGAAACAAATGTGGGACGGATATGTTAAAAGGAAATAAAGGAAAGTAAAACAGAAACTTCCTTAAGTTTTATTACATTCCATGGTGAGTAAGCCTCTATAATATGGGATGTTATGACAGGGTATTCATGCCCCTGAAGGAAATTACAGTTAAAGTTGACAAATTATGAGAAACCAGGCAAGATAGTAACAGAATTCTATATACTGCCTAAAACCTTGGAAACTAATGCTTATGGCAACTAATAAAATGACATCCGCCATACATTGTTTCAAACACTTTTCACTTCTAGAACCTCAATCCTGTTACATGCGTTGGTTTGTGTTTTATATCACTACAGTTCATTCTCAATTATCCATTCATATCCCACATTCGGCACTTAGGATATGAATGCATAATTAATTTCCTTCATCAGAGGAAATGGCCTGTGAAGCAGATCACTTTTGGAGACACCTACACAACAGACCCCCAAAAGCCATGGCTATTCTGCAGATCAGTTCCCCAATAACATGTCTGTCTCAAAAGTGTAATATACCCTTCTGCAGTCCCCATTCAGCACAAATCGTAGGAATATTTGTGAGATATTGGAAACCTGGTGCCCCTTGTTCGATGGGGCTATTCTGCTGGCCCCATAGAACAAGTTATTTACCTTCGGTAACGCCTTATCTGGTAGAGACATCATCTAGCCACAGATTCCTTACCAATCATATATTATTATTGTTTTACGCTGGGGACGCTAGAGCTTGGAGGGACACGCACCACGTTCCGGTTTTCAGCACTGGCCTTGAATGCATCCGGGTTTGCTTCAGCAGCTCCTTCTATACCTGTCCTAACAAATGAAAGCCACTAGAGGTGGGGAAGAAGCCTGCACTCATGGTACATGCCACTGAATCTGATGCAGCAGCACCAATGGGCTACAGGAACCTGCACATGTGGCGGGAACTAACACACTAGATTCCACAGCACACCTCCATCTGCAGCAACAAAGTCCTACTCTTTGTACGATTATTGTTAAAACCCTATATGCAACCCAATGAAGACTCCTTATACCTTACAGTTGGCAGGATTAATCGTTATATAGTTCACAGAAATGTTGACATGAAATTACCTCAGATACTTGGAAACAAAGCGAGAGAACTGATTTTCCAGTTCTTTTCTTGGGCTAAAATAAAATAATACAGGGGAACATTTCTCAATGACTAAAAGCTTTAGCTCTGATACCAATACACAATGGCTCTGTCCCCTAGTCTGCTGTGGTTACTCACAATCAGGGAGCACAGTACAAGTTAATTCAATGAATGCCTTCAAACATATCCAGTGCATTCCTATTATAGGACAGGATTTCATGCCTATAACATTTACAGTATTCGATGAATGCATATGAATGACTATACCTTGCTCGTCGGTATGGAAGCGATTGTATAAGAGCTGGAGTGAAAAGTCTCTCGACACAGAGCTGATGCCTTCATCACGGAAGATGCTCAAAGCCTCCAAGGGCAAGTCCATAATTAATTTGTCTGTTAGTAATATAACGCATTCTCCCACTTCTGAGGGGGGACTCGGAGTTCCTGGTTAGATAAGGAAAAGCATGGACAGACATATTCTCTGCGTTAGACGAGTTTTGAAGAAAGCTCTCACGTGATACATTATTGTACTATCGGTGATGTCACCATGTGATTATAATATTTTACCAATTTGTCACATTAGCTTGCTTGCTTGAAAACGTGCTTTCCAATAAACGCACAATTAGTATCTATGTGTACACCTTTTAACTTACAAAAAGGAAAAAAATACTTTCTGTGTCAGGAGCACTGCTCAGAAAGGCATCAGTAAAGACACCTGCCTTGTAGAGTTCAGGTTGAGTTAGGAAGCGGACCGGAAAGTACTGTGATGTCAAGTGATTGCACGTGCACTCAGAGAGGCAAAGAGTACAGAGAAGCCTGAAAGCTATCACACCACGTCACACACCAGCATCACATAGCCGCACTTTGAAACTCACACTGGAAAAATCTAAGGAGCATTAAAGGCTTGTTTTACAATCCTACACCCCTAAACAGAAACACAGACAAATTGAATCGCAACAAAAACATCCAACAAAAATGTGCATCAAAGTTCAAATTTCAAAATAGCTTTATTCGATTCCATATAAAAGAAAAGCACAAAAGCACAAAGAAGCATACCTTTAAAACTTGAAATACATAACCATTTAAGGAACACTTGGATACCAAGAAAAATAAAAACTTTAGAGCAAAAGTGCAAGGAAGCAATGTATTAAAGTGCAATATCGGGCAGGATTAATCAGCTATTTAATATTCTATTTTTCAAGTGCATTAGAAAAAGGGCAAAAACACATACAGCCAGACCCATTTAAAAACATATGAACCATATAAACGTCATAATCCAAGGCAATGCATTTAAAGATGAGTTGTGCAATATTTCATCAATTCATTGATAGTCTATGTCTAATTGTGTTTTTTAAATGCATGGTCATTTCGGCCAGATGTGGGAGCCTAAATACCGGTCGGTAGCGGCCGAATTCGGCCGTTACCGACCGGTATTTGGGTTTTCAGATGTAGGGGCATATATTTTACAGAATCGGTAAATTTACCGAATCAGTAAATTTACCGATTCTGTAAAATACCGAATCGGTATTTTTACCGATTCGGTATATCCAAATTTAGGTGGCACTCCTGAGAGTGCCACAGGCCTTACAGATTCGGTATTTTACCACCCAATCCAATTGGGTGGTAAAATACCGAATCCAGGTGTGCATGCACATGTGTGCATGCACACCTAGCCATGTGACAGACAGACATGCCCTTAGGGCATGTCTGTGTGCCACATGGCTCACATGCCCGTCTTTGGGGTGCTAGAGGGTGTCAAAGTGACACCCCCTGCACCCTTGCTGGAATCGGTATTTACCGAATCGGTAAATACCGATTCGGTAATGCCCATTGATTCCTATGGGCTTTCAATGCCCATAGGAATCAATGGCATTACCGAATCGGTATTTACCGATTCGGTAAATACCGATTTTTACAGATTCGGTAATTCAATTACCGAATTTTCCTACATCTCACACCTTCATATTTACCGATTCATAATTACCGAATCAGTAAAATTCGGTATTTATGAATCGGTAAATACGATTTTCCTACATCTGGCCCTTCATCTTCTAGCTTTTGCAATCTTAAAAGCGCCGGTCTGCACTGTTTCAATCTCCACTTTCTAAGTAGAAATATTAAATATTTTTACCTGGGGAGACTATAAAATTTGCAGAACAAGGTAAAGTGTAACGTAGATTGTACAGAAATAGCATCACATGGGCACACGGTCAAGTTTGTCGACCATAAATTGACCTCGGGGAAGGTTAGCAATCTAAAGAAACTTCCAACCTGAAGCGTGTTAATAACATGTGTGCATAGCTACTTTGCATTAAAACGAGATATTGCTACAGGCCCTGTCCTTGTAGGATCAATTGATTCTCCAAGACTGATGATTTTTTTGCCCTCCTGCCGCCAACGTTTATTTTCTAAAATATGGAGACAGGATTCTTTCAGTTTTTTCCTCGCTATAGAAGCTAAACTAGTTGGGGAATCAAAAAAATTCGGGGTGACCAGTATCTATCAAAAAATCCTTTACATATTTCAGCCAAGTTATTCCCAGTGCCCCCTGTAATTTCAAACAGTCTTGAATTATCTCCCTATTAAGTCCAGTCTCCTCAGACGTCCATACCTTGTGCCACAACAGAACCGGGCTAACCTTAATAAGGTCAGAGATGTAAACTACGCCCAGTTCTTTATGGCACACGTATGTAGAGGTGGACCTGGTGCTTCTAGGAGATACCTAAGGAATGCGTTCACGCAGAGTTGGATATCGCAACTGTCCGCAACCCCCCAGATTCCGGCACCATATGTAGCTCTGGACACACATTTTGATTTATAAATGTCCAACAGAACCTGCACAGGGCGTCCCCCCAACCTATTAGCAAAGCTTCTTACTGCTCCAATAGCACGAGAAAACACTAACTTCCATGACTGAACTGCAGAGCACCAAGTCCCCTTTTTATTAAAAACAATTCCCAGATAAGAAAACATGTTCGTTGTCTCTATTTTTGTATTTGATAAGAACATGTTACACTGTGATTTTTTTCTTGGTCGTACAGCACATGCTAAAGGTTTTACTGGTGTTAATGTTTAGACCTCTTGGAGTCATGTAGTTGTGAAAAGTGGTAAGTGTTCTCTGCAGACCCACCTGCGTCCTGGACATAATCACTGCATCATCTGCACAATCAAAAGATTTATGGCCTGACCAAGTGTGGGTCCCGAATCAGCTTGCGCAAACTGCACTTCGTCCGGTTTGCGATCAATGACTCATTTGAACATGCAACAGATGTACAAATCAGTTGCATTGTTAAATGACAATGCGTTTTATTTATGTTTCAAATAACAAAACATAAATAATAGGCATTGTCATTTACAATGCCAATAGGTCAAACTTGCGTACATGCGAGACCTGTTGCATTGCAAATGCTTGTATTTAAAGCATTCCATGTCCAGTAAAGAAATATGGTCCCTTGTGGACAGTTACGTGACATTCACTCCTCCCAATGGCCCAAGAACTCTTAGAATCAGAGGCCCACATGCATCATTGTGACATTTTGCACTTCCTAATTTGCGAAAAATAAGGAATCGCAAATTAAGAAGTGCAAAATGCTATGCATCATTTTTTTCGGTATTTCCTTGTGATTCGGTAAAAATCGCAATTTTGACCGAATCCCAAAGAAATACCGAATTCTTAAGTTAATTTTCGCAATTCCCATTGATTCCTATGGGCCAAAAGGCCCATAGGAGTCAATGCAAATTGCGAGTGGCACTTAGAAAATTTCATGGGTGCAGGGGGGGGTCCAAAGGACCCCCCCCCCTGCACCCCTGAAATGTATTTTTCGCATCATGTTGCACACACACATGTCCTAAGGACATGTGTGTCCGTAACATGAATGCTTTTAAAATGCGTTAAAAGTGTTAATTACACTTTTTGCAAATTTACCGAGTAGTTCAACTACTCGGTAAATTTGTCCCTCTAATTGCGAATTCGCAATTTCAAAATTAATCATGCATTGCTTTTAGGAAATCGCAAATTTGCGATTTCCTAAAAGTAATCG
Source organism: Lissotriton vulgaris (assembly GCF_964263255.1). NCBI lineage: Eukaryota > Metazoa > Chordata > Amphibia > Caudata > Salamandridae > Lissotriton > Lissotriton vulgaris. The sequence continues at coordinate 923,871,592 of NC_141693.1, read as the reverse complement.
CATTTTTGGAAATCGCAAAAATGTTGCGATTTCAAAAAATGCTTCATGCATTCCAAAAAGCATTTTTGGAATCGCAAACGGCCGATTTTAAGGAATCGCACCGTTTGCGACTCCAAAAATGAATGATGCATGTGGGCCAGAGTGTGTTCTTCATGGCGTAGCCTTTTATTCACAAACCAAATAATTCGCCAGTGACCAACACAATAGTAACATGTCCCTTTTGGATATAAAATTATTACAGCATCATTTTTAGCTGCATCTACATGACGAAGGATGCAAGGCAATTTGGCACGACATTACACTTGAACTTGGCCGTACACTTTAGTGGCCTTGACCTGTCTAAGGCAGTAAAGAAAGTATGCCCCACATTACTCTTGAACTTGGCCATACACTTGAACCTGGCCATCTCGGCCCACCAAGCCCCCACTCAGCTGCGCACATTGTGCCAGCAGGCACCAACGTGCTATAGCAAACAGTTGCACTACTTGAAAACCAGGGTCCGCATGGCACACTGGCCAACCCACCGGGGTCCTGCACTCAGGCAGCTTCCCCACGGTTCAACTCAGTCCATATGTTGTGGGTTAGGGCAGAAGAGTCCAGGACCACCAGCAGGTCAGTCCCCCCTTCCGCCTTCCCTCTGCACACGTGGATCCTACCCCCTCCTGGGGCCATCCAGTCACTGAAACGCCACAGGGTGAGAAGCTCCCTGGCACACTCACCACCCCTGCACCAAACTGTGCTCCCCAATGTTCCCTAGTATTGTCTGTGTAATGAGCTACTGCCCTTCTACCACATATGCCCTCCATCCTGATGTCACCGCTCCCTTTTAATATCTGAGCAGTCCTGTGATAAATTACCTGTCCACTCTCAGTGGCCATCGAGTTGAGAAGGCCCTAGCTCACACTATCTCCAGTATTCCATGAAGGAATCCATGCTCCCCTGCCAGGAACCCGTGACCAGCATCATTTTCACCAACTGTATCCCAAAGGGAATTACTACCCCAGGCCTTCCCTTAACTTTCCGGCTGTAAGGGTGCCTGGATGCTAGCGAAACCCAATTGGTCTCCCATGGACAACTGGGGCAGAGGAGGAAGTGTTGCTCCCTTTCCCTTACTGATCGCCTGTATCACTTTTCCCACCAACTTGTCCATGGCCTTAACCGGGACCCCCTTAACTTATACTGCCTGAGTTATCACCACTGACCTCATATGAAACTTCCCTTCAGACCATTGGTCATTGAGCGGCGGAGAAATAACAAACCCTCTTACCGCCTTGTGATAATTTTCCAGGCCCAAGAATGCTTAATATAAATACATCTTGGCAACTAACCTCAGGAATTGGCACATTGTCCAAAAGCCTCTCTCACGTCCACCGAGTTGGGAAGGCCCCTTTACACTATCTCCCGTGTTCACTTAAGACATCAACCTCCATCCCCGAGGGGACTAGCCCCTTAGGACCTCCATTAGCTATTTTTGCCCAACAGGGTGCCTGAAACCCTTAGCGCAACCCAAAATATCCTTTCCCGAGCCACTTTGGTATGTCCAGGAAGTCCGGAACCACCAACAGGCCTGACCCCTCAGTCGCCAGCCTGGTAACGTCCTGGACCACCAGCAGGTCAGTCCCCTCTGTCGCCAGCAAGATGCCCCAGAAGTTGAGTCCGGGCTGATGAAAGCCATAGGCTACTTCGCCAGAACCTCTAGGAATCGCCATCAAACACCGCGTGTGTGGATGCCTGTGATGTGATCCATCTCCCAGCGGCTCCACTCCCCAGGAAGAACTGCTGCCCAATACCCTTCAGCCATAGTCACCTTACCAACCAGGTACCTCCTTCTGCCTAGAAAACCCTCAGCTATGTTAAAAATTGAGTTCCTGCCTAAGGCTCACTCCATGCAAATTGTGTTGCACACCATCAGTCCTCACTATGGACTACTGGCACAATTCCCCCCATTGCCTGTGGATTATGTCGCAAATTAATCCCAGGGATTATGACATCAATATATTTCTGCACCTTGTTGGGATGAGCTTTTAACCTGAAGTTGTAACCTCCTTACTACCTTCATGAGATAATGAAATGCATAGTCATTTGGCAGTGTACCCTGGGGAAATGATCTAGTCATTGGCTAGTTCCCTTAATATTGTAAACCAAAAAAAGGGGATGCCCCTGTGCCACCAACCGTTGGCTACCTCCCCACCCTAGGTGACTGTAATAATAATATAACTAAGCCTGAAATCTGTAGTCACTTACACTTATTGCACCACCGAACCTGCAGATGTGTGCATAACTATGCATCCCCAAAACCATAATCTGCTACACAATTCTTTCGGAATTGTTGTTCATATAACTGCAACCAAATAACCCCTCCTGAACTAATATTGAAATGTAACCTGATAACGGCAGGATTGGAACATCACCTTTGGAGTAAGAGTAAGATTATAGCCACGAAACCACAGTTACTCATTTTCTCAGACTCTTCATTAGGAAATGGTTTGCCATCATATCGACTACAACAACAGGCAACGTGTAACTCTTTTCCCACAGGTGGCACCTAGAAACCCATGACAGAATAATTTAAAAGCAGCACCAGTAAAAGCTTTGCTTTCCAAAAGCGAAAATACTACTCCACTATCCTTTTTACATTGTAAACCAGGAGCTCTTCACTGTAGATCCGGCATGAATGAGCAGATTAGTGTAATTCTTTTGATATTTTATGGACTTCCGTGAACACCTAATTTGCATATTTTGCTGGCAAGGTACTATGACACAAACCCCACAGCTAAAATTGTGAAATTATGTATCTGTATTCGAATTTGCAGACGTCACATAAACATGTGATTGGCAGCTGCCAGTGTGGCATTTGAAACCTTTACTGCGGTAGCCCACTTTAGCACTGCTCGTATACTCTCTATGTCTAACGGAACTACCTGCATACTCGTGGATTTTATTGAAATAGCTATGCAGCTTGAATCACCAATGCCAGGACCGAAATCGAACATTGCTCTCCGCTGAGCGTAGTGATCCCTACCCGGCCTTTTGTGGTAGCAATTGCCATTTGCACCTTTCAATGTGCCCTCGGCCTAGTCATGTGCATCAGCTCTTCTAAGGCGGCTTACCGGGCCCCCACACCGCCGCACCAGAGTACTTCACACGTCTTTAAAAGACCAGGGGGCATATTATCAAGGGGGGGTTATCTCCGCTTTTTTGGCTTTAAAAGCCAAGAAAGCGGAGATAAAATTATCTCCCTATTACCTAGCTGTCGCTAACACCAGTTAGCGACAGCTAATAGGAGATAGCGACCATCTTGGGCCCCGCTTTGCATGTCAGTGATATTTATCACTAATGACATGCAAAGTGGGCGTGCCAAGATGTTAGCGACTGGAAACAGTCGCTAACATCGCTATCTCCAAAAGCTAACACCTGCCCCTGAGCCGTTCTTAGCCATGTTATCCAATGGTAGGTGGATAACATGGCTAAGAGCATTAGCTCGGTAATGCATGAATATCGCTGACTTTTCAGCAATATTCATGCATTTCGGCCGATTTTTATCGCTTAGGAGATAAACCTTGATAATAGCAAGGTTCCTAAGCGATAAAAATAGCCGCAGCTCGGCGATAAAAATATTGCTGCTAAACCAACATAGCGATAATTATCGCTAGTTGCTGGTAATATGCCCCCATGTACCGGCTAACGAAGCGTTGTCATGTTTTCACCCCTTCTTCCAGCCCCTGCATGTCCATTCTGCAAATTGATGGAAAACGGCAAGGTGGAAGCTGCCAAACAAAACACGACTGCGCCTAGCTTGGCCCTGTGCCAAAAGGACACTGCAGAGCAGAAGTTAGTAGCCCTGTCCATCCAAACAAAGGCCCGTCCAGCGCGGCGACTCCCTCCCACGCAACCACCAGCATCAATCACAGAGGCACCGAGGCGCCACTACACGGGCGCACTCCCCCAACCCCGTACCTCGAAATGCAAAACCTCCAACATGATGTCTGCATATCCCCGCACCTCTAAAGAAAATCAATATGCCAACTGACTTTAAGGGACATATGTTTAGAGAGCGCAGGTGCTCTTGTCATGGTTTGCATTTTATGACATATTAGATTTAGTTTACTGGAGTGAGTTATTGGAAAACCTGCACTACCCCTCGGCAGTCGGCGTATTCCTTAAATTTACTATCATTTATAAACCAGTGTCAAAGGGAAAATGAATCCATTCCTTTCCATCTAGTAAAAGCAGGTTCCAGGGCTGGCGAACGACCTAGCATAATGTTGTTTGTCTAAACACTGCCAACTCTGCCTGCTTTCTTTTAAAAGTTCCTCTTCTTGCCTTTTTAGAAATAGGGTTATAATTTCAGGCCCCCCCGACCCGGAGACTGAGCAACGCGCGCTCGAGCACAGTCCCATACAGTAACCACCAGCCGTTTGCACTACCCCTCGGCAGTTGGCCTATTCCTTAAATAGACTATCATTTTAAAAACCAATGGAAAAGTGAAAATTGTTTCCATTTCTATCTATTATTTCCCTCTTTTAAAATGCAGGTTTCAAGGCTGGCAAATGACATGACATAATGTTGGTCATCTAAACCTTCCAACTCCGCTTTTCTTTTTACGGTAGTTAATTGAACATAAACTCTCTGCAAGTCTATGAACTGGGCCTGCATCTGCTCAGGTGAGTACACATTCGAAAGGATGGATTCTAATCTGCAATGAGGTGTATTTACTTAGAATTGACACCTGACGCGGGAACTGAGCATCGCGCGCTCGAGCACGGCCCCACACAGAAACCAGCAGTCTTTCCCATGGGTGCAACCCAGCACCCCCACCCATGCATTCCATGCAATCAATCAATCAATCAATGGCATTTATAGAGCGCACTACTTACCCGTAGGGTCTCAAGGCGCTGGGGGGAGGGGGGTGCCGCTACTGCTCGAACAGCCAGGTCTTCAGTTTCTTCCTGAAGGAGAGGTGGTCTTGGGTCAGGCGCAGGTCGGTCGGGAGGGCGTTCCAGGTCTTGGCGGCCAGGTAGGAGAAGGATCTTCCTCCTGAAGTCGCTCTTCGGATGCGGGGGACGGCGGCGAGGGCGTGGTTGGCCAATCGGAGGTGGCGTTTGGGAGCGTAGAAGTTGATTCGGTTGTTGAGGTAGCTCGGGCCTTGGTCGTGTAGGGCTTTGTGTGCGTGAGTGAGGAGGCGGAAGGTGATTCTTTTGTTGACGGGGAGCCAGTGCAGGTCTCTCAGATGTCCGGAGATGTGGCTGGTTCGTGGGATGTCGAGGATGAGTCTGGCTGAGGCATTCTGGATCCGCTGGAGTCTCTTCTGAAGCTTGGCGGTGGTGCCGGCGTAGAGGGCGTTGCCGTAGTCCAGTCGACTAGTGACGAGGGCCTGGGTGACGGTCTTCCTGGTCTCGGTGGGGATCCACCAGAAGATCTTCCGTAGCATGCGTAGGATGTTGAAGCACGCCGAGGAGACGTTGTTGACTTGCCTGGTCATGGAGAGGGAGGAGTCCAGGATGAAGCCCAGGTTTCGTGCGTGGTCTGTCGGTTTGGGTGCGGTGCCCAGGGCGGGAGGCCACCAGGAGTCGTCCCAGGCGGAGGGTGAAGAGCCCAGGATGAGGACCTCCGTCTTGTCTGAGTTCAGTTTCAGGCGGCTGGTCGTCATCCACTCGGCTACCTCTTTCATCCCTTCGTGCAGGTTGGCTCTGGCGGCGGTGGGGTCGTTGGTCAGGGAGAGGATCAGCTGGGTGTCGTCGGCGTAGGAGATTATGCTGAGGTTGTGTTGGCGTGCGATGGCCGCGAGGGGGCTCATGTAGACGTTGAAGAGGGTGGGGCTCAGCGAGGATCCTTGAGGGACGCCGCAGATGACTTCGGTGGCCTCTGACTTGTACGGTGGTAGGCGGACTCTCTGTGTTCTTCCGTCGAGGAAGGAGATGATCCATTCCAGAGCCTTCTCCTGGATACCGACGTTGCTGAGGCAATGTACTAGGGTGCGGTGGCAGACGGTGTCGAATGCCGCGGAGAGGTCTAGGATCTGCCAAGCAGCAAGTGCCCGTCCATCAACACCCCTGCAACAATTATACACGGAGCAAAGCGGGTACCACCCACCGCTCCAAACCACAATAAGAGCTGTAGTGCTCGACCTATGCTGCGGACCTCCCTTCAACCCCACCCCGGTTCTCGACCGGCTGCACAAACCTACGAAGAAACCAGCACCCCATCGCAATTGCAAACAGTCAACAGCAACCCACCAGTTACTGCCATTTCCTCGCTGCCTGTCCGGGCAGGTCGCAATGAAAACACTCTGTGTCGCAAATATCGCACGAAAACCTAGGCAGAGTTTATACTAACCAAGTGAACACTAACTTTCCAAAGGATATACATTAGGAACATCGACAGACTGCCACACTCCGCCTCCCCTTCGACGCTCCCCCCTCTCTTCGAGAAATTAATTTCTTCTTAGCGACCGAGCGCTTCCCGCCGCAATCACCACTCTACACCACATTCCGCAATATGTTCAAGGACCCGCACAAGCACCCATACAGCCTGTAGCGAAAGCTCGTTATGGGCCTTGTGGTTACCGGAGACACGCCGCTCAGGATCGCTTGGTATGCCACCCTTCTGAGCGCAGAGATTTTGGTCCCAGATGTGTGCGTGCATTCATCTAGTACCTCGGTAAGCCCCCGGTTTACTGGTGTGGGCGTCCGCAGGGGGGGGGCAAGGAGGGGCGCTTGCCCCCCCTGGAGCGACCCTCCTTGCCCTCCCTGCAGACGCCCATGAAAACCGTGACTTCAAGACGGTGTTCTCACTCTCTTTCCTCTCCTTTCTTTTATTTGCTTCCATGTGAAATGGATCCAAAAAAGAAAGATGCTTTTGCTGGAAATGTAGTATTTTTCTGACATTTTAATTCCAAAGTGCAGCATTGGGAATAAAAGGCTAAAAATATGAAAAATAGATAAAAAACTACATAAAGTAAGACAGAGTGGTAGCAGACTGGCCAAACTGATTTTATTCACACTGAAACACATTAGCGCCACTTTTACAGAGCTTGCCAGTGAAGCGCTATTTTTGTTTTCTTGTCTTTGTTTTCCCTGGACTTGGAACTAGTGCACCAATTACTGGAGGTACCAAAATGTGTGGATTGGAAAACAAAATGTGTGCTGCGGCCAGGGCCAGAATGGGAACCAAAACCGGCCCTGGCAAAGTGCTCGGCAGGCCCCCCCTCCACACTCGGGGGTTGGAGGTGCCGCCGAGCGCTTTGCTAGGGCCGGTTTTCGGCCGATTTTGTTGCAGGGTCGATTTTGCAGCTATGCTGCAAAAAACGGCCCTGTAACAAAATCGGCCCCCAGGGGCTCAAAAGCGGCCCTCACCCTTGCGGCGCACTGGGGGATTGCCCGGTGCCCGCTATGGCCAGTCCGGGCCTGGCTGCGGCTCTGCGTCCAGGGATGTGGTCTTTTACCCATATTGCTTACGTTTTGTAAGGATATAAGCAATGGCCATTTAAATGGGTCCATTCAGGGCCCTGTAGTCGTGTCCTTAACTTTTCAGGCAAAAGCACTCACTGATTTCTGAATAGCGAGTGTAAAAGCATTAAGGTAACCATGTTGTTCGTGCTTACATTTCCCATGGTTTGCTAAATTTTGCATTCCCTATAAGTGTTTGCTTCTTCCAGGATGTTGTTCCTTTTTTTTTGTAGGCCGCATATTGCTCTTGTCTAGTGCATAATTAAAATTGCGCATCCAGGCGTTTATAGCGGGCAACAATTGGGTTGTAGTTGAAAACAGTGGGAGTTTTTCTCAGTGGGGCAGTACGGTGTTCAGTGGGGGAGAGGATGTGGCACTATGATCAGAGCTGTTGAATTTGGAACTGGGAACCAGGTTCAGCCTTAATAACCAGCCCACCAGACCACTCTCCCGTGAGAGCACAATCACATGCTAGATCTTAGAAGGCTTCGTAACACCTTAGAAGTCCTGGTGTCTTCCCACCAACAGGTGGACCCTAGCATGACAAGTGTAGGTTAACCTTCAAGGCTTGTCCACCACTATCCATACTGAAGTTCACCTCCAGTCTTGTGGGCAGGCCAATGAAGCAGCACACCCTAGAACAACAGTCACTAAGGTCACAGGACCCTTGAGAAGTGCCAGCTCTAGGGCGGTGCAACCAGTGTGACCGCACAGGGTGCTGACTTTAGATGAATGCATCATGTTTGCAAGTATATTATGGTTTTAAAAACACTTGCTGCCTCCTTCCTGGCTTCCAGCAATTTTCGGCAACAATAAAAATGTCATGACTCTGGTGATTAATGTTCTTCCTAGAGAGAGATCAGAATTTTGTCTAGTGGAAGTTTTGACTCATGGAAAGGTAGCTCAGAGGGTTAATGTACCGGCTGCAAAGAACATGCGCCATGCAGATCACAAAGTGCACATAATGTAAATAGGTCAGTGATCTACTGCTTTTGTCAGAGATCCTTTTGTTACTTGCAGTTTATAAGTTAAAATCCTAACTTAGAACAGTGAGCTATTAACTGTCATCTAAGAGCTGCATACAAACTGCAAGGTATAAATTTGAGAGTTATGTTCACCCCCCCGTCCCCCAGTCTTTGATTATCCTAATGTCCCGAAAAGTGTTCTTTTGGACAGAAATCCATTCTGATTATTAAGGAGAACCCCCAACCATGGCATTACGTTTTAAATTCTGAGTATTGTGTTTCTCCAGACCAATCACTATAAAACTATACAGGCTACTAGTATGGTTGTCATGTGACTCCTACACCTTGTAGTCCTTAGTCTTATGTAACATTTTCTATACAGTGATTTACACACATATTGATTGTCTCTGTGTAATGTGTGTGATGTAAAGTGCTCTGACACCCTACAATGGTATGAGTGGCGCTGTAAATCAAATTAAATGCATCTGAGCGAGAGTGGTTATGGAGACTTGGGGGGCACAGTTAAAGGGTGGTACTGATGGAATCCATGGCATAGGGGGTCATTGGGGGCCACTAACAAACATGAATGCACAGGACACCACCAGTGCTATGGCTGGCCCTGTCCTTGAGACCAGTCTGCCTCACCCAAGGGTACCTCCATTGGCCTTGTTTCAGCAACAGTAGCTGCATTTCACCAGGGATTGGCAATGCAGGATTTGCGCACATCGAAATAAGTTCGCAAACTTCACAGTCTCCCTGCTTCATTCACAAGCACTTTTAACATGTGCTGCCTGCTGTGGGGCCACTGGAATTAAGTATGCAGCAAAGGATGACAACATTATGCCGTAGTGTTGACTAAATTATGCATAAAAAAAGGCTGCAGCGTAATGCAGTATATTTTCAGATATTTTATTATTTTGACGTGTGTACACATGCTAACAGTCTCTGGAAAGATTTTGCCTTATTAGTACCAGTGTAACATACAAATGCAGCAGTGAGAAAGGTGACCAGTCAACCTTTACAATAGGCCATCCACTCCGCAGCAACACAAGTCACATTTGATATGTTTGAGCTACAAACAATTTATTAGTTTAAATGGTCAGATCATGCAGCAGATCTTGCATCATAAGGCAAATAGGGCAGAGCCATAATTTTAGAGAAAACATTTGCAAAATAGGATATTTTGCCATTCATGTTTGAACAGCTGTTGTTGAAAAAGGGTGAAGTGCTGATGACAGAAACTCCATGGCTCGGAGACAAATGGCTTGTGTTTCCACACTTTTTCGTATTTGGTACATTCTGTGATTAGAAGCGTATCCCACTTTGTGAAAATATTTTAATGTCAATAACTCATTATAATCTTAAATAATCATGTGTATCATTGGTTGATTGAACAAGGGAGTGAAATGCCAAACAAATACTAAAAATTGGGATGTCTGCGCATTCTAGACACACCTCTGGCTCCACCCACAGATCCAATCCTTGAGTTATTCCCGCCCTCTGATTCTCCGCCCACTGTTCCTCCACTTTTTTCCCCCACTCCGACCACTGTGTAAGACTTAGCATCCCTGGACCTGTGATGTGGCGCAGCTGCGGGCGCCGCATGTGCCACACATTTACGGTGCCGGGCTTCCGCAAAAGGGAGCTGGCCATTATTGTATCCCTAAACGTGCGCACGATGTCAGTTTGATATTGACTACACGTAGAGGGACTCTAAGTTTCTTTTAAAAAATATAGCTAACATTTGGACCTATACATTTTATTTTGTATAAATTAATTGAATGTGTGTAAAATTTAGCAATGCCCGAGAATTCTAGTAAAGGGAGCACCCACTGTCAAATCACTAGCGTGTGTGATTGCTATATTATTTATTACTAACTTTGACGTTGTGCTTTAAGTTTGGATAAAAGTTATCATGAATTCTAGCACCAAGAAGCCAATATTGGTAAATATGTGTGCTACAAATAATCCCTAACATACACTGTGCATACAGTATATTTAATCTGGTGCTTTAATCATCGGCTGTTTTAAAGTATTCTGATAAAAATCGAATCGTGCTGAAGACAGCCTCGATTGGTGTTGGATCGAGGACCCAGAAGTCTGCACACCTAGCAGACAGAGATAAAGCACCTTGTCAGAAAGTTTAGTGTTTTCCCTACAGGTGGTGTTTTTTGTTGGCCCGTGGCAGGGTCAGTCACATATCCTGGATTCCTGGCATTTATTTGAGTCTATTCTAGTTCCGCGCCTCAGTGTTTCGTGTGCCCCACCTGGCACACATCATGTCGGAGGATGGTGATGACGTTAACAATTTGCCACCCCCTGGAAAAATGTCTGCGGACGCCTCGTACCTCTAAATCTCCGTGAAAGCAGCCGCAAGCCGCCATTACAGCCCCCCCCACACATATGGGCATGGCCCCACCCCTAGCATCCTCCTTATTCTCTGCTACTGTCCGCTGCACTCTCCTAATACCCCGGTAAGGCCATTTAACCCTAGCATTGCCTCCCGCTGTAAATGACCTGAAACTGTCAATCACCAGCGTTGACGCGCTAACTAAGGTAAATCTCCCGCATCTCGCGACGGGACCTCACTAACTCGGCCATTTATCTTCGCGCCCCCTGCCTTCATTTCCACGACTCTCTGTAGCACTTTTTGAGGCCCAAGTTAGCCTTTTTATATGTGATTTGTTTTCAAGGGTGTTGGTCCCGCTAAACTACCTGGTATATCTGTAGAAACTGATAGCCCGCGACATCAGTCATTTGAGATTAATCTATGATTCATTTCAGAAACCAACCACAAAAGCTCTAACTTCTAAACATAAAGTGCCAAAGAGACTCATTAGAACAAGCACTAGTAAATGCAATAGGTTTCACCTATGTGATTAATAATTAGCTGTATTTGTCGTAATTTGTAGCTTGATGAGTAATTGTGCAATACAAGTAGACCTGGTTGTAAAATTCTGCTCGCCAAGTTTTGCCGACTCCACATTCCGCATAGAGTGCACTTCTGAAAAACTCTGCGCCACAGTGTTTTCCTTCTCATGTGGCTCACCAACATTAAGTCGGCAAGCAAGGAACATCATACGCTAGATCAGAGGTCTTCAAACATTTTGATGCCGAGACCCCCTTGTAAAATCTTTTTAGGGGTAAGGACTCCCTTCCGACAAAAGTTTCTAGAAACTGGTACTCCTCATCATTAACTTTTGACAACCATAAATGCGCCTGTTAGACCACATCACATCCATCCATCATTCATCCACCCACACTTTCAAACATCCATCCATCCTTTCATCCTTCCATCCATCCATCCATCCTTCATCCATCCACCCTTTCATCTTTCCATCCATACATCCATCCTTTACCCATCCACCCTTCCATCCATCCACCCATCATTCATCCCCCTACCTTTTCACACATCCATCCATGCATCATTCATCCATGCAACCTTTTATCCATCCATACATCCATCCTTCATCCATCCATCCTTTATCGGTCCACCCTTTCATCCATCCATCCACCCATCATTCATCCCCCCACCTTTTCACACATCCATCATTCATCCATGCAACCTTTTATCTATCCATACATCCATCCATCCATCCACCCTTCCATCATCCATCCTTTCATACTTCCATTCATCCACCCTTTCATCAATTCATCCACCCTTTATCCATCCATTCATCCTTCATCCGTCCGCCCTTTCGTCCTCACATCCATACATCTATCCTTCATCCATCTATCCTTCACCCATCCACCCTTTTATCCTTCCATCCATACATCCATCCTTCATCCATCCACCCTTTCATCCATCCATTCACCCATCATTCATCCACCCATCTTTTCACACAGCCATCCATCCATCATTCATCCATGCAACCTTTTATTCATCCATACATCCTTCATCCATCTACCCTTTCATCCTTCCATCCATCCACCCTTTCATCCACTCATCCATCCTTGCATCCATCCATCCACCCTTTCATCCATCTATTCATCATTCATCCACCCACCTTTTCACACATCCATCCATCCTTCATCCTTACATCCATCCATCCACCCATCATTCATCCACCCACCTTTTCTGTGCCTCTCTCATGGGGGGGGGGGGTCAGTATCTCTCTGCGTCTTCTTCCTTCTTTCCCGATCATGGGAGGGCATCTCTGTGCCTCCCTGCTGGGGGCGGGGGACGTGTCACGGGACCCACAGCTCCAGGCGCGCAATATCCATTGACCTCAAAGGGCTACACTACAGCCACTCCCCCAGCCCCCCTGCGCCCCCCCCCCACTTCTCCTCCTCCCCCAGCTCGAAACGGCTTCAGGGAAACACACACACACAGCCACACCAGAGTACTTGACAGGTCTTTAAAAGACCTTTTACTTGTTAATGAGGCGTTGATGTTTTTCACACCTCTGTGTGAATTAGGCCTCCACCTGAGCACCCTCGATCAGCCCAAGCCAGGAACTGAACTCTGACAGAATCTACGACCCCTTTCCAAGGACTCCACGACCCCCCCTGGGGGTCGCGCCCCACAGATTGAAGACCTCTACGCTAGACCAACTTCCTGCGAGATTACTCAATGCGGGCGGTTGCAGCAGGTCGCTACCACTTGCGTTGAGGAAGCGCCCGTTTTGCGCGTAGTACTCTTTGTGCTGATTTTTCAAAGTGGGACAAACTCCCAGCACTAAAAAACAGTTTGTGCAGTGCAACTTACCTTACTCCGCCGCTTGTGGTACTCCGGAAGGCGCAGCAGAGTTTTTCCGGCACTTCGCAGAGTTCCTTGTAGCAGAACTTCACTAACTCTGCCCAGGCCTAAATATAAGTTACTGTAACTCTGTTAAAGTATTATGATTTTTAAATTGAGGAAGGCAATATATTTTGCTGTTACTGGTGGTTTTATGAAGCGGGGAGATTTGGTAACGGGGGAGGGCAAAGAAATAAAAACAAGCACCCAATAAGTACAGTGTGAAGGCAGATGAGGCCGGGGACTGAGAATAGGTGAAACTAAGCCTTGTGTCTCTGGGTATACCTTGCTCTGACTGGAAAAACATCTTGCAGAGATAAAAGCTGAGTAGTGCCATGATCCCTCGTATGCATTTGCACATAGGACTTAATGTTCATCCCTGTAGTCTGAAAGAAAACAATTTAAATGACCTAGAGATTAGTTTATTGGATGGGGAAAATGATGTGAAAAAGATGGGAGCTGTATCTGTGGCAACAGAAATAAATAAAACGAGGATGACCCAGGAGGAGGCTGCAAGACATGGGGAGGAGAGAAATAATCTGCGGGTGCACTCGTAAGGAGTGCTTGTTAGGAAATGCAAACAGAAGCAAGTGAGGAGGCTAAGTGAGCTTCTGGAGGAAATTATATGCTCTTGGCTCCGTCTCAAAAAACACACTAAAGAGATGAGAAGAGGATGTGGTGTAGGAGTCAGAGATGCCAACTTTGGACCTGGGGACGATGGTTCAAACCTTGGTTTTGGCTTAACATCCTGTGAATCTACGCAACTTATTTATTCTCCCTACGATTACAAAAAATGTATGTGTAATGTAACTGATGCTCATGTAAGGCACAAAGTATATTTTACTAAACTGCAAGCATGAGAATTTAACTCATTATAAACGCATAACAATTACCCCTCCCTCACACGACAAACCACAGAAAAAATTGTGAAATCAATCTACTTGCTGCAAGCTGTAAATTGCGTATTTTTTAACAACAGGCTGTTTGTGGAGTTTTGCAGCAGAATCTCTTGGTTTTTAGCACTATCTAACAGCTAAGATGGACTGGGTTAACAGTTGGAAACAGGTGTGATTTGGTTAAAAGGAGCGCTGCATAATAAAGGTGTAAAGCAGCCTTCCTTGGCACTAACAGCAAGATCTTGCCGCTGCTGAAAGCAAATCTGCCAAAAGGGTTGAGTTTCATCTTGGTAGAAGAGGGAGCGGAGGCCATGGAGGGGTCAGGGTGAGAGCAGTGCAAGCCTAAACGAAGAGGAAGCAAAGAGAATGGGGCTTCTGCTGATGGATGCTGCTTGTACAAAGTGAATTTAGAAAGGGGATAAAGCTGTAAGCTCTTTTTTCCAAATTCACATGAAACCAAAACTCCAAGTTGTATTCTATGTTCTAAAAGTCGCCATCTGTAGCCATTGAAGAAGTCTTGTCTCGGGGATAGATGTTATAAACACCTTAGAGAAACTGAAAACAAAATAATGTTTACTTGTTTGGCAATTGGTTTGGTAACTTGCAAATCCACTGAAATAAATTGGAGTTCTATGATGCAGTCGAACGGAGTGTATTTAGGGCATAGGACATCCTTGCTACACCTCTGCATGATTTGCCTAAAGCAGCTTCCATTCAGACAGATAAGGAAGCAAGGCTCGGAGAGAGGGAAGAGGATGTGGTGTTGCAGCCCGAGTTGTTGACTTTAGAGCTGGGGAACCAGGTTCGAGTATCGCCATCGGCTCAACATCCTGCAAGCAATTTGCTTAATCTTCCCGTGCCTACAAATATAAAAATATGCTATGAACTCGCACCAAATAAAAGAAAGTTTAAATTTAAATTCTGTAGGAAGCACAGTCGCCCAGAGGTAGGTTGAAAAATGCAGCGTGCTCGCTCGTAATTAAAATAAAAAAAAGTTCAAGCGGATGGAAAGGAGTACTTTGGCCTCGGGACACTAATAAGAAGACGACACGGAGAACAACAGGAAATGGTATGCTACAACAAATAGGAACATAGGAAAAGTGAGCGGCAAGCACACTAACAAATGAAAAGGAAGGGAGGGAAGTTAGTCCCTTTTAACCTCATCGCTGCTAGACATATTCCCCTCCGGTGCTGAACTATAATGATAATGGGTGTGGTCATGACGGAACGGTTCCGTCATCAGCACAGCTCCACTGTGCCTCATGACGGAACCGTTCCGTCAAGAGCATCGAAGGGGTTAAGATTTACTTTAAATACAATAGATTTCACAATCACAACGTTGTGCAGGTGAAACCTAAATATGAGGGTAATTGGGCAACCCCACCGAATGCGAAGGTTCAAGAAATGGGCAAAAACCCTTAACAACAATAATGAGGACTATAGGCAGAGATTGTAACTGACTGAGGACATTAGGAACAACCTGCTGTACTTCACCATACTCCGTTTAACAGCCCAGAAAATATTTACAAGCCTTGTCTGAGGAGACAAAAATGGAATGCACACTACAATGCTATATACACCACGGTTCTATGCACAGAGAGGCCACTGGCATAATAATCTCATATGGCTGTTAGGTATTGTGGTATGGGTGTTCTGAAATATCTAATTGATTTTTTCAGGAGGCTCCACCTGGACAACTATGCGCAGATTAGGTGTGGCCCTGCAGGGGGGTTGACAGACCCCATTCCAGTGTTGTGGGGGTGAGATAGGGGTGTGTCTTAGTCCCCACTTTGTTTCTATTAAACAGTAATGACCTGGTAAGCTCTCTAGACCAATGCAAACATGATGCTCCACGTCTGGAAAAGAGGAAGGTCCCAACGCTCCTGTCTGCGGAAAACACCTTACTGGTGTCGAGAACCCCAATGGGCATCAAAGATATGTTGGACTAGTTTGCCGTCTTCTGCAAGTAGAGAGCGGTGGATGTCAACCGTAACAAAACAAAATATATGATATTGAATCCCTGCCAGATGGATAGATCACACCTAGTCCTTAATGGTTCTCCACTGGAGAGGACCCGTACCTTTAAATACCTAGGGCTCACTGACAATGAGCATTTCGGTTGGACTCCCCAGATTGAAAAGTGTAAACTCTGACTAGAACATTTTAATGGTGGTATCCTGAGAGCCTCGAAGGGGTTAAGCTACGCATGATAACACCTGCATTGCAATTTACAACTTGCAAGCTCGGAGTGGGGGTGGTCTCTATATGGTGGGACACAACAATGTCAATGATATGGAACTGACGGAAAATCATTTTCTGACACTCCTCACCAATCTTCCTGCCAGCACTCCACTCTTACCACTCCAATTATACTTTGGAATTCAAACTTTTTCCCTCAGAGTAAAACTCAAAACCCTGCTGTATTGGAAGAGGATCTGGTCTTCAGCACACTTACTGACCTTTTGGCTGGGCCAGGAAGAAATCTAAAAACTTCCTGAGGCTATCAGTATCCATGGATTGGGTATATTAGGCACAGTCCTGAAGAGATGGTGTGCGGAAATATGTAGGCCCATTCAGATATGTTGTGTGGCATTTCCAAGTCCATGCTTAAGGAGCTGTATTGGAGACATGCAGATGATAGATTTCACATGCCTTGGGGGGTAGACACCCTGACCTTGGCTTCAGTGGAATTTAAAGACACCTAATGTCTGGAAGAATACATGGATACAATTGAGCCCCCAGCTGCCCCATCTCTTTATATCAAGTTTTGTTTCAGGACCTTGCCGCTTCAATCATTTACTGAGAAGTGGCAACGTTCCCATGATGATGCTGAATCTAACTTGAGCTGTCCATTTTCCCATGAGGCAATGGAAACTGTAAACCAGGGATCCCCAGACTTATTTGTAGTGAGAGCTACTTCTGATCAGTGAAAATCACTGTGAGCTTCTGAAGGCTATGCAACTCCCATTGTTATCAGACACCCCCAAGCTCAGCTTCATTGACTAAGCCTAATGTCCATAGAACCAGCTATATGTTTGAACAAAATACTTTGGCTAGGGGCACTATGACAGGACTGCCATGTGTGTCAGTGAGATCATGGTCTTTGGGGATGTATGAACATGTGTGCGTATGAATGGAATATATGTGTATGGGTGACTGAGAACCTGTGTTATACGTATTTGTGGACAGGACATATCTTTTACAATATGAAGCTCTGTTACATGTGTAGCAGAAAGATATAACCATTGTTTTTTAAATGGTAGACATTCAAAGCGCAGAAAAATATTCAGCAAAAATGCCCATTATATGGTACATATTTCTGCACTTTTAATTTCTTGTATTTAAATGAACGGCTGTGTCTTTCAGCTATAAACATGACACAATGTCTACCAGCCTCGGGGAGCAAGATGCCTACTATGTGTAAAGAATGCAATCTGAAATGGGAAAAATTCAACTGAAGAGTTAACTTTAAGTTTATGTGGATTCCATAAACCTCATTATTTAAATGTTCTCCCATTTCTAAGTGCCATATTTACAAACAGTAGGCATCTTTCTCCCAGTGGACTGTAGACACAGAGCCGAATTTGTAACAGAAAAAATATAGCTATTTATTTAAATGGGAGTTGAAAATGAAGAAAAATGCTTCATAAAACATTAAGATATAATTGGATTAATTGAAAGTGGAGAAAAACATTAAGCCTTAATGTTTCATAGAAATATTTTTCTTCACTTAAATTTCTCCCATTTAAAACCAAGCATTTGCAATGCAATAGGTCTCACATTATTAAAGTTTGAGCTATTAATAATGCGAGACCTATTGCATTGCAAATGCTTGTTCTTTCCATGCTTGTATCCCCAGATTGTTATCCTCTGGTTCCCTATGGATCCTGTTTTTACAAACAGGGTGACAGTAAGAGAAACTCCGGGAGGAAAAAAATTATGGTTTAAACTCCTGAAAAACAATTAGTACAAAACAACCAATGCTTCTCTGGGGATTCACCCATAAAAAACAGAATATCCTTCCCAAAGAGCAGTCCCTTATACAACAGCTTTAAAAGTATAAATGATTTTATTTCTGTTTCTAACAGAAAATAGCAGCCCTTAAACAAACAAGCATTGGCCGCGCGACCGTAAAAGTAACGCCGCGTGGGAATAATAAAAAATACAAGCATTGGCCACGAAAGTCATCGCTGTCACGATCGATGTAAAAGCGAAAGTGATCGCGATGACGCTAAAACATTCAAGGAATGTGCACGCATGCTTGTGCGCGTGCTTGCAAGCTGGTCGCCGCTTTGGGAGCACTTCCCTTCGCCGCTATTAAATGTATCTCCTAGCAGCACATGCGCACTGACTCAGCGAGACCTAAAAACGAGGAAAATAAAAAAAGAAAACTCCCCGCAGTCTGGCCTGAGAAACTGCTGGACAGATGCACCTGACCCAGGGACATAGCAAGTGTGACGCAAGATGGCGCGTGCCAAGGGTTGGTAGTGTGTGAGGGGCCGGGCACCCTGGCACAGATCTCTCCCACCCTCAGGCGATGACGCAAGGCACCGCCGACAGCCGGCTACCCTCGATGCTGGCAATGAGGCGCTAAACCTGGAACCACACATATTTACAGTATACTCTCCAGGCACTGTGGAGAAGGCTGGATATGCGTCCATTGCGCACGTGCCCGGGCCCCACACCCCAAGGGACAAACTGCAAACACGTCAGAGGCCAACTCGCAGCTGGCGGGAAGAGCGCCCTTCCAGGGGTGGCAAAACCCCTGGCAGCCTGGACCACTGACAGGCCGTGACGCAGTTGGGTGACTCTCTCTGCAGCACGTCTGTCTGTCTCCAGGCCCTCTGCCAGTGCATTGTACTGACTGGCACCCCTGCCATACTGCACCTGGGTGAGACTGCAGTATATATTTGTGTCTCCAGGCCCTCCGCCGATGCACTGTACTGTCCGCAACCCGTGCTGTACCGCCATTGACCATGGGTGACGCAGCAGCACGTCTGCCTGTCTCCAGGCCCCCAGTCAATGCACTGTACTGACTGACACCCGTGCCATAATGCCACTCACCAAGGGTGACGCAGCAGCACGTTGCCTGTTCCCAGGCCCTCGGCCAATGCACTAGACTGACAGGTGCCACACTGCGAATGACCACGGGTGACGTTGCAGCACCCGTTGATGCCTGCACCATTTAATGCATACCCCTCAGGCTCCCTGGTAAAGGGGTGCCACGGCTGCCCGGTCCCTGCCTGCTCCCCCCAACAGGGCCACATTATTGTGGCTGGCTGCAGTGGCGGCTGCTCCACCTGTCACCTCCCACTGAAAACAGCACATGCCGAGTCACGGGAGCAACGCCGCGGCGCCGACGTCTATCGCCCTACGCAGGAGTCCATTGACTCAATGTCATTGCTAACCTGCAGAACACAACAGAGCCGTGGAATTCTACCCCTGCTCGTCTGTATGCAGCGATGAAAGAAAAGTGTAATGTTTGGCTGATACAGTACCGCAAATTGAATCTCACTCTTAATTCCAATAAAATGATTTCACAACCTCATAGGCGCTCACACTCTGCTTCAAGAGAGTAAACTAACCCTGCTACACACATAGAATGCGTGCACTTCTAATGCGAAGCAAACAGTGGTCTGACTGAAAAAGCTTAAGCTTCACCCTCCGGCCTCTTTGTGCTAGAAACTGCCCACCTAGGCCTACTACATACACATATAATATACGCCTGGTCCTACAATGCATAGGACTAAACCTTTCACTGGTTGCTCTCAGGAAATTGGATTGTGGTGATGCAAGGGTTTTTCTGGCAGATGCCGAGGGGTGCTGAATCACTCTCCCAATGGGTGACATGGTACATGGATGGACCAGTCGGGACATGGGTGCCCTGCGTGCAACTGGCCATTGGGTGGATGGTGGACCATCGTGCAGCACCTGGTATGAGTCCTGTCTCCAGGCCCCCAGTCAATGCACTGGAATGACTGACCCCCGTGCCATACTGCCACTCACCAAGGGTGATGCAGCAGCACGCCTGCCTGTTCCCGGGCCCTCAGCCAATGCACTAGACTGACAAGTGCCACACTGCGAATGACCACAGGTGACGTTACAGCACCTGTTGATGCCTGCACAGTTTAATGCATACGCCTCAGGCTCCCTGGTCAAGGGGTGCCACGGATGCCCGGTCCCTGCCTGCCCCCGCCAACAGGTCCATATTATTGTGGCTGGCTGCAGTGGCGGCTGCTCCACCTGTCACCTCCCACTGAAAACAGCACATGCCGCGTCACAGGAGCAACGCTGCGGCGCCAGTGTCTATTGTCCTACGCAGGAGTTCACTGACTCAATGTCATTGCTAAACTGCAGAACACAACGGAGCCATGGTATTCTACCCCTGCTCGTCTGTATGCAGCGATGAAGGAAAGGTGTAATGTTTGGCTGATTCGGTACCGCAAATTGAACCTCACTCTAAATTCCAATAAAATTATTTCACAACCTCATAGGCGCTCAACCTCTGCTTCGGAGATTAAACTAACCCTGCGACACACATAGAAGGCGTGCATTTCTAATGCGAAGCAAACAGTGGTCTGACTGAAAAAGCTTAAGATTCACCCTCCGGCCTGTTTGTGCTATAAACTGCCCACCTAGGCCTGCTACATACACATATAATATACGCCTGGTCCTACAATGCAGAGGACTAAACCTTTCACTGGTTGCTCTCAGGAAATTGGATCGGGGTGATGCAAAGCTTTTCCTGGCAGATGCCGAGGGGCGCTGAATCAATCTCCCAATGGGTGACATGGACCAGTCGGGACGTGGGTGCCCTGCGTGCAACTGACCATTGGGTGGATGGTGGAACTTTATGCAGCACCTGGTATGAGTCCTGTCTCCAGGACCCCAGTCAATGCACTGTACTGATTGACACCTGTGCCGTACTGCCACTCACCAAGGGTGATGCAGCAGCACGCCTGCCTGTTCCCAGGCCCTCGGCCAATGCACTAGACTGACAGGTGCCACACTGCGAGTGACCAGGGGTGACACTGCAGCACCCGTTGATGCCTGCACCGTTTAATGCTTACGCCTCAGGCTCCCTGGCCAAGGGTTGACGCGGCCGCCGAGTCCCTGCCTACTCCCCCCAACAGGGCCACATTATTGTTAATGAGAAACTGCAAACACGTCAGAGGCCAACTCGCAGCTGGCGGGAAGAGCGCCCTTCCAGGGGTGGCAAAACCCCTGGCAGCCTGGACCACTGACAGGCCGTGACGCAGTTGGGTGACTCTCTCTGCAGCACGTCTGTCTGTCTCCAGGCCCTCTGCCAGTCCATTGTACTGACTGGCACCCGTGCCGGACTGTCAATCATTACAGGGTGGCGCTGCAGCACAGCTGCCTGTCCCCAGTCCCTCAGCCAGTGTAGTGTACCGTCTGACACCCGTACAGTACTGCCACTGACCATGAGGGACGCAGCAGCAAGCCCGTCTATCTCCAGCCCTCTGTCAATGCATTGTACTGGCTGGCACCTGGCTGTAGCACATCTGTGTGTTTCTAGGCACTCTGACGATGCGCTGACTGACACCCGTGCTGTACTGGCACTCACCATGGGTGACACAGCAGCACATCTGCCTGTCTCCAGGTCATAAGTCTATGCACTGTACTGGCTAGCACCCCTGCCATACTGCACCTGGGTGAGACTGCAGTATATATGTGTGTCTCCTGGCCTTCTGCCGATGCACTGGACTGACCGCCACCTGTGCTGTACCGCCACCGACCATGGGTGACGCAGCAGCACGTCTGCCTGTCTCCAGACCCCCAGTCATTGCACTGTACTGACTGACACCCGTGCCGTAATGGCACTTACCAAGAGTGACGCAGCAGCGCGCCTGCCTGTTCCCAGGCCCTCGGCCAATGCACTAGACTGACAGGTGCCACACTGCGAATGACCACGGGTGACGTTGCAGCACCCGTTGATGACTGCACCGTTTAATGCATACCCCTCAGGCTCCCTGGTCAAGGGGTGCCACGGCTGCCTAGTCCCTGCCTCCTCCCCCCAACAGGTCCACATTATTGTGGCTGGCTGCAGTGGCGGCTGCTCCACCTGTCACCTCCCACTGAAAACAGCATATGACGAGTCACTGGAGAAACGCCGCGGCTCCGGCGTCTATCGCCCTACGCAGGAGTCTATCGCCCTACGCAGGAGTCCACTGACTCAATGTCATTGCTGAGCTGCAGAACACAACAGAGCCGTGGAATTCTACCCCTGCCCGTCTGTATGCAGCGATGAAAGAAAAGTGTAATGTTTTGCTGATTCAATACCGCAAATTGAATCTCACTCTTAATTCCAATAAAATGATTTCACAACCTCATAGGCGCTCACACTCTGCTTCAAGAGAGTAAACTAACCCTGCTACAGACATAGAAGGCGTGCATTTCTAATGTGAAGCAAACAGTGGTCTGACTGAAAAAGCTTAAGTTTCACCCTCCGGCATGTTTGTGCTATAAACTGCCCACCTAGGCCTGCTACATACACATATAATATACGCCTGGTCCTACAATGCAGAGGACTAAACCTTTCACAGGTTGATTTCAGGAAATTGGATCGGGGTGATGCAAAGGTTTTCCTGGCAGATGCCGAGGGGCGCTGAATCAATCTCCCAATGGGTGACATGGACCAGTCGGGACGTGGGTGCCCTGCGTGCAACTGGCCATTGGGTGGATGGTGGACTGTCATGCAGCACCTGGTATGAGTCCTGTCTCTAGGCCCCCAGTCAATGCACTGGACTGACTGACCCCCGTGCCATACTGCCACTCACCAAGGGTGATGCAGCAGCACGCCTGCCTGTTCCCAGGCCCTCGGCCATTGCACTAGACTGACAAGTGCCACTCTGCGAATGACCACGGGTGAGGTTGCAGCACCCATTGATGCCTGCACTGTTTAATGCATACGCCTCAGGCTCCCTGGTCAAGGGGTGCCACGGCTGCCCGGTCCCTGCCTGCTCCCCCAACAGGTCCACATTATTGTGGCTGGCTGCAGTGGCGGCTGCTCCACATGTCACCTCCCACTGAAAACAGCACATGACGCGTCACAGTAGCAACGCTGCGGCGCCAGCGTCTATCGCCCTACGCAGGAGTTCACTGACTCAATGTCATTGCTAAACTGCAGAACACAACAGAGCCATGGTATTCTACCCCTGCTCGTCTGTATGCAGCGATGAACGAAAGGTGTAATGTTTGGCTGATTCGGTACCGCAAATTGAATCTCACTCTTAATTCCAAACAAATGCTTTCACAACCTCATAGGCGCTCAACCTCTGCTTCGGAGAGTAAACTAACCCTGCTACACACATAGAAGGCGTGCATTTCTAATGTGAAGCAAACAGTGGTCTGACTGAAAAAGCTTAAGTTTCACCCTCCGGCCTGTTTGTGCTATAAACTGCCCACCTAGGCCTGCTACATACACATATAATATACCCCTGGTCCTACAATGCAGAGGACTAAACCTTTCACTGGTGGCTCTCAGGAAATTGGATCGGGGTGAAGCAAAGGTTTTCCTGGCAGATGCCGAGGGCCACTGAATCAATCTCCCAATGGGTGACATGGACCAGTCGGGACGTGGGTGCCCTGCGTGCAACTGGCCATTGGGTGGATGGGGGACCTTTATGCAGCACCTGGTAGGAGTCCTGTCTCCAGGCCCTCAGTCAATGCACTGTACTGACTGACACCTGTGCCGTACTGCCACTCACCAAGGGTAACGCAGCTGCATGCCTGCCTGTTCCCAGGCCCTCGGCCATTGCACTAGACTGACAGGTGCCACACTGCGAGTGACCAAGGGTGACGCTGCAGCACCCGTTGATGCCTGCACCGTTTAATGCATACACCTCAGGCTCCCTGGCGAAGGGTTGCCACAGCCGCCGAGTCTCTGCCTACTCCCCCAACAGGGCCACATTATTGTGGCTGGTTGCAGTGGCGGCTGCTCCACCTATCACCTCCCACTGAAAACAGCACATGCCGCGTCACAGGAGCAACGCTGCGGCGCCAGTGTCTATTGCCCTACGCAGGAGTTCACTGACTCAATGTCATTGCTAAACTGCGGGAACACAACAGAGCCATAGCATTCTACCCCTGCTCATTTGTATGCAGCGATGAACGAAAGGTGTAATGTTTGGCTGATTCGGTACCGCAAATTGAACCTCACTCTAAATTCCAATAAAATTATTTCACAACCTCATAGGCGCTCACACTCTGCTTCGGAGAGAAAACTAACCCTGCTACACACATAGAAGGCGTGCACTTCTAATGTGAAGCAAACAGTGGTCTGACTGAAAAAGCTTAAGTTTCACCCTCCGGCCTGTTTGTGCTATACACTGCCCACCTAGGCCTGCTACATACACATATAATATACGCCTGGTCCTACAATGCAGAGGACTAAACCTTTCACTGGTTGCTCTCAGGAAATTGGATCGGGGTGATGCAAAGGTTTTCCTGGCAGATGCCGAGGGGCGCTGAATCAATCTCCCAATGGGTGACATGGACCAGTCGGGACGTGGGTGCCCTGCGTGCAACTGGCCATTGGGTGGATGGTGGACCTTTATGCAGCACCTGGTAGGAGTCCTGTCTCCAGGCCCTCAGTCAATGCACTGTACTGACTGACACCTGTGCCGTACTGCCACTCACCAAGGGTGACGCAGCTGCATGCCTGCCTGTTCCCAGGCCCTCGGCCATTGCACTAGACTGACAGGTGCCACACTGCGAGTGACCAAGGGTGACGCTGCAGCACCCGTTGATGCCTGCACCGTTTAATGCATACACCTCAGGCTCCCTGGCCAAGGGTTGCCACAGCCGCCGAGTCTCTGCCTACTCCCCCAACAGGGCCACATTATTGTGGCTGGTTGCAGTGGCGGCTGCTCCACCTATCACCTCCCACTGAAAACAGCACATGCCGCGTCACAGGAGCAACGCTGCGGCGCCAGTGTCTATTGCCCTACGCAGGAGTTCACTGACTCAATGTCATTGCTAAACTGCGGGAACACAACAGAGCCATAGCATTCTACCCCTGCTCATCTGTATGCAGCGATGAACGAAAGGTGTAATGTTTGGCTGATTCGGTACCGCAAATTGAACCTCACTCTAAATTCCAATAAAATTATTTCACAACCTCATAGGCGCTCACACTCTGCTTCGGAGAGAAAACTAACCCTGCTACACACATAGAAGGCGTGCACTTCTAATGCAAAGCAAACAGTGGTCTGACTGAAAAAGCTTAAGTTTCACCCTCCAGCCTATTTGTGCTAGAAACTGCCTGCCTAGGCTTGCTACAGACACATATAATATACGCCTGGTCCTACAATGCAGAGGACTAAACCTTTCACCGGTTGCTCTCAGGAAATTGGATCGGGATGATACAAGAGTTACCTGGCAAATGCCGAGGAGCACTGAATCAATCTCCCAATGGGTGATATGGTACATGGATAGGCCAGTTGGGACGTGGGTGCCCTGTGTGCAACTGGCCATTGGGTGGCTGGTGGACCGTCATGCAGCACCAGGTATGAGTATACATGAAAGAACAAAAAAAATCCCAAAAATGACATTACAATGCAAAACTCACCCTCACCTCAATCCATTTTTGCGCCTTGCTGAAGGCTGCCTCAGGAGCCGGCTTCTGCAGGTTGCTTCACAGTGAAATGGATCCAAAGAAAAACAGAAGCTCGCGAGTGGTGCACACGCGCACGCCACAGCGAGCCATGTGGTTTCACTTATCGCGCCCATGTCTGGGCACGATAATTTAAACCACATGGCCTTTTGGTGTCTATTACGCGCACCAAGTGACAATAGACACCAATAGGCCATGGGCGGAGCAATGCGCCTGCCTTTGGCCAATTGCGTGCGGTCTTTTATAAAAAGACGCACGCAAAGGCCAATAGCAGCCCACAAAAGGAAAAGCATACGCATGAACGTGTGCGATTCCTAGGGCAGCTTCCAAACCCCTTTTTCACATACTAAAGGATTTGCACAGTGCAACGCAGACGCGAGACCTAAAAAGAGGCCTGCTGTTTGTAAATGCTGGGAGAACATTTAAATGAAGACCTAACTTAATCATTAATGCAACATTTCATTTTAATTTTCTCCCTTTCAAAGCATTCAGAAACAAAATGTTGTTCTCATGCTTCAATATTGAGTTGACAAGGACTTTTATTTAAGAGCTAAATTCCTCAGTGTGTCAGACCTTCACTTTTGTGCCACAGCCTGGGTTATAAATCTGCCTGAGCACAGCTCATTATCAGGCCCTGCTATCTGAAGCCTGGTGATAATAATGTAAAATAAACACAGCCTTGCCTTAATTTTAATAGGAAAATGCAACACTGAGCTTATTTAAAAAATAAACTCAAGGCTTCGAGCTACTCTGAAGGTGTCTACGAGCTGTTGGTAGCTCTCAATCGACTGGTTGGAGACACCTGAGCTAAACAGTGAGAAAAGGGAGAAGCCCCCTCTGAAGGACACAAAGGTCATGAACCTAAAGAATGCATGTTGATAAACAACCCCTAATTCATGTGCATTTAACCAGGGGAGTCCAGCATCAGGACTTATCTAGACACATGTTTTGAGAAAAACCAAGGAAGCGCCACACATGGAACTTAACTTGGAACAGTTTTATTGGCTGTGGGTAAACCAAACAGTTAGTAGCTATAACATTCTGCAAATAGTGTTAGATTCTGGTTTTGAATATTATTGTTCCATTTTCATTACAGAATGACTCACGATGAGTTAAAAATAATATACTCATTTTATTTTACTATGACTGGTCCGCCTTCTGACTTTTTAAATTCTCTTGCCCTACTCTTTTCCCTCTCCCACATTACTGTTATTGACTGCTGTTACCGGAGACTCCGCTGTTTTACTGCCCTTATTTTCTGTCCATTTTCTATTACCTAAAACTAATGTTATATTAGTTATTTTAGTTTTCTCTAATCACATGGTTTTTAATTTGTGATTATGTGTGTGTGCTTTGTTCGAAATGTTTTGTCTGATGAAATAACGCCCTACTGGACAAAGTGTCTTAAATAAATAAAAGGAAAATGATTCCATGTGGTGGCGATTTGAGTTTACCAAAGGGTATTTGTATACAGCCTTGTGCCAACTCCCACAGAGCCTTCTGAACTTGTTGAAAGGGAAGTTCCATGTGCCCAATACTCACGCATGACAAAGAGGCTTTCTAGCCCTAGGTGTGACTGTCCAGGCCAAGCATGGGAACAGCTTCGACCTAAAAGTAGGGAGGACGACTGTTGTAAAATAGATCTTTCTGGCTGTTCTCAGACAAACACGCCTACATTCTTAATGAACCCTAAAGGGCTGTCTAGCTCTTTTCAACACCAAAGAAATTTAGGATCACCTTTCAAGAATCTTACAGAGAAAAACATTTAATGAGATTGGTGCATTACCGAAGCCTCTACAGGCATCAATCAAAAATTCACCTCTCCTTGGAAAAAGGATTTGTGCCAGGTAGAGAAAAATGAATTTCTCCATTGGAAAAACGTCTGGGACAAGAATGGATCGGTAAATCAAACTTCCTGCCTAAACTGTGATCAAATAACTTGGAAGAGGGCAAGGAAGGAATAAAACATTCTGCTAGCCTAAACAGCAAAATACTAATTTAATTACTTCAAAATATGTGCCATATTTAGGACAAGACAATAAACAAGAAAAAAAGACAGGGAAATCTGCCGAAATTTGCTTTGCTGATACACATCAGATGTCTTACTGGTCAGCCTTCCTTCTTTACATATATGAAGAGGACAACATCAACAATAAATTGCAGCTTTACTATATACTACAATTTACAAAGACAAAAAACAGTTCTTAGTGAAAATTATTCTAAAAGTTATATGCATTAGAACAAAAAGGGCATACCTTGTGTAGTTACAGATTTATCATCCTTTTCTTTAGCCTTTCCTTTAGCCGAATCAGCTCTTGGTTTTTCCTCCTTATCTTTGTTTTTTCCTTTAGGAGATTCACCTCTGTGTTTTTCCTCCTTTTCTTTGTGTTTTCCTTTTGCTGATTCAGCTCTAGGTTTGTCTTCCTTTTCTTTGCCCTTTGTTTTCAATGACTCAGCCCCTGAAGTGATTGCGCTCTGTTTCCTATAAACCACAGTGTTGTGCATTAATTGTATGATTCCTATCAATAGGTTATCTTTGTCATTCATGTTATGAATGAACAGTTTTACCAAATAATTGTCAGCACCCTTATTTACTATACTCTGTACTGTACAGTACTGTAGAACTGTAGAACTGATTTTCAACGAAAAAAGAGATTTTGGCAATTCATGTTTGTCAGGTAGAAATTGCAACTGGGTAAATAGCAAACAGATACATTTTTTAACTGATGAAAAAAGACAAACAATCCTCTTCTTAATGAATCCTCAGAAAACATAGGCACTGTTAACGATCTGATCTCTATATCTGCAGGACTTAATGAAATGTTGCAGGATGTTTTATGCATGAGCTCAGCTCCTTCCAAACAATAACGCAGCAGAATTGTTTAAAAATGCTGATATGAGCCCAGGTACCTTCTTCTTGGGAGCTAAAAAGCCTTTATTTTGTGTCTGCTTCCTGGATGAGTACCTAGACACTTACACACCACTTTATCTTTACTATACTCGCAGTCTGAATGAATAGGACTAACTGAGGCCATACATATTCTTTTTCATTCACTCATTGAGGAAAATATTCTAAAAAGATGTGTACTCTAGTGGTAATAATTTCGACAGTCGTTGGACACCAGATCAAGCAGCCTAAAATGTAGGTCTATGCCTTATTATGTGCTAGGCCTTGTGTAGTCTTAGACCTCATGGCCAATACATGTCTACCAGGCAAACAATCCCAGGAAACAAACCATTCGTATAAGGATAGCTCGTCTTTCCTCACTGTTGTCTATGTGAACAGTGAAAAAAGAAATAAGAAATCTAGCGAAAATATTTCAAAAAATAAGGGCGGTCCTTATCTTCGCATCTGTGGTGTGTGGGGAAAATGAACTCAAGTCATGGGCTTGTGAACTGCTGTATTACTTCCAAAGGAAAGGGAGGAAATCAAAGGCTGAATTTGTGTTTGGTTTTGAATTCCAGCATAAATCCACCATGAATCCAAATGTACGGAATATCTCCAAATTCACATTCAAGGTATAAAAGTGGAACAAGTGTGGCAATTTCTCCTTACTGGATGCACAGGCTTAAGACATTATGGGGGAACTCGGAAGCCACATTTTATGGTGCACTTTCTCACATTCTGCACATCGCACCCTGCTCCCAATTCGAGATGGACATCAACATTTTTTTAAAAGCACGAGAAACCCAATCAAAGATGGTTTTCTTTCCAATTTTAGATGTACTGCTTCCTGTTTGGAGAATATATAAACAGCTATTTCTAGGCTCTCGCTGTGTCACAAAGCAGTCGGACTACTTTGATGGTTTACTGCCCCAAGAAGTTATTTCTTGCTTATTTCTTTTCCTTTCGGAATTACCCTGGAACATTCTATTTTTTTGAAGAGCTCTAAGTCAGATTTTCTTCAGTTTTTGCTCAATGTGTTAGCCTTGGGGCAATTTTTCAGTTGCATATTCAGCCGTCAGATGTTTTTATACCATCCGGCTTTCTTCTTCCATTTATTATTTCGAGTTTTGTATAGCGCGTAGTTACCCTAGAGCATCCCAGCGCTTGTTCCAGAGCAACAGAAAGGTAGCAGTCAAGCGTATTCAAAGGCATCAGTTAGGAAAGAGGTGCGTTTTAAGGAGTTTGCAAAACCGGAGAAGACATGTCTCTGAGCGCAGACTCAGGGGGAGTGTGTTCCAAAGAATCGCTGTGTGCACTGAGAATCTTCTCCCCCCCGTACGTGCCTTTTTAACTTTAGGAATTTTGAGCAAATGTTTCTGATCTGAGCGCAAGGCTCTATTGGCCTTGTAGGGCACAACTAAGTTCTTCAGGATAGGAGGTTCCATGTCCTGAAGAATTTTATGCGCAATGCAAAGGGACTTAAATTTGACCCTTTCGCGCACCGGGAGCCAATGCAGCGCCTTCAATGCGTGTTTAGCTGACCGCGTCATTGAGGTACTCTTAAGAAGCCGTGCTGCAGCGTTTTGAATCTGTTGGAGTTTGTTGAACGTTGCTTCAGGGGCCACGAGAAAGTTAGCATTACTATAATCCAATCTTGATACGATCAGCCCCTGAATAAGCAGCTTTCTGGATGGCGGTGGAAGGAGGGGCAGAACTTTCCGAGCTGAGCGGAGAAGACCAAAGCAGACTCCCGCCATTTTTTTCGATTGGGTCCTGAAAGAGAGGCCTTGTTCCAGCCAGACCCCAAGACTCTTAATCTCCTCCTTTGGACTCGGGAGCTCGCCCAAACAACAATTGCGACCTTTTCCAGCAGACAATAGATTTTCACGTTTCCCTACCATGTGAAGGTACTCTGGCTACTGAAAGTAGTTGCCACATCTCAGACAAACTAGAGACAAGTCCCAAAAGACTTCAATGTGTTCAACCCTTGACAATAACCCGTACTAATAATACTCTCATACTTGATCATTGGTTTCATGTTCATTACTTTGCTAATTTTTCAACTTTTATGGAAAATACTATAATTTTACTACATATTGTGCATCAAAATTTACACACACAAATTGCAGTCGCAGTTTGCACCGTGTAGTTATGGTACAGATGCACCCGCCATTTAAATGCATTTTTTGATATGCCTATAACGTTTGACCTTATGGAGTGATTTGCACCAAATATGACAACCTCTTGGAAAAGTCAGCTAAAGACTGTCAAGCCAATTTGCACGAAAATCAGTGCAGGTAAAAACAAAGTGATGGGGTGTGAAAAAAGGTGTGTTTTCCCATTTTAGCTGCCTTTGTAAATTTTGCTTGTATCTAAAGCTAAAAGAGGTGAACGGATTTACACCCAACTAGGTATGACAAAATAACTTTGCTCAGAAGGTGTGTTTTTTTGTTTAGGTGTAAATCCGTTCAATAATTTGGGAGCTAATAACATTTCAAAAAGGTGCAGAGTAGGATTATAATGGGCTACAGTTTTGATTATCCAAATTGTTTTTATCGTGGAGGATTCATGGATTCAATCTGTGGATGTCAACAAAAACGAAATTTAAAGAAAATAAAGGCTTCCCATTGGATGAGGGAGCCTTTTTCCTGAAAAACACCATTACAAAAACCATATAAGGGGGCAGAGTGAGCACACCATGTTCCCTATGTCATACATGACAAGATCTTCCTTGGTTTAAATGATAAAAAATAAATAAAACGTTGTGATGTCTAAAGACCCCTTTCGACATTTGCAGTACACTGACACCTAAAATGGTGCCCTTGTCTCTTTCTTGGACCATGGATCCTTGACACCATCTTAGGTGGCTGGGTAACATGAATCCCCAAAAGGATCAGCAGACGGGGCAAGCTTCAAGCCATAGTACCCCAAACTCAGGGAAATCTTCGACATTGCATTCCTCATCGCTCAGGGATTTGCTGTCAGGGGATCAGCACTATATCATTGAAGGGAAAAGCATGGGTCTGAGAAGCATGCCTTCATGTCAAAGTACAAAAGCATCAAGCTTGTCTTGGATTTGCAGGAACAATCCAAGATCAAAAAATGAAAAATTAGAATAACAAGTCATGTGTCAGAGCAGGGTGAGGACATTGCTGCTGATTGACAGCAGGGGAGGAGGGGAAACCACTCCAGTTTAAAGTTCCCAATGGCGGTTTGGACCGTCTGTCTTGCAACGGCCAGCCTGCCTGAGAACTTTAAACCTCTCCATCTCAAGCTGTGTTAGAAAGCTGGCTGGAGGGCTCACGCAGACCTCCAGCACCAAATGAAGTGCAAAGCCAGCCTGCTCCAACCAATCTTGGCGCTTCTCTCATGCTGGTTAATAGTATGAGCAGCATGAGAGCAGCATCAGGATTGGTAGAGTGGAGGTGACTCTGGGGCTCTCGCTCGGACTGCAGAACATTGAGGACGCATGGGTAAGTAAAACATTTTTCCAGCATGTTGTGTTTACCTTTTTGACACACTGTCAGGCACTGTGAGAAACCCACATTGTCTTCAGCCTCAACGCCAGAGCTCTTAACCACATGGCTGCTGGGCGTTTTCCCCCCCTGTGCTGGAAAATGCCATTTTAGTGGCACCATGACGAGCTCAGCTCGTCATCAGCACACAACACCTTTTGGTGATGACGAGCTGAGCTCGTCATCAGCATCGAAAGGGTTAATCATGGCCCATTATAAACAAGACACTGTTAATGAACCATGATTGACAACACATGCAGAATGATAATTGTAAACTTTGAACATACCTTAAAGCATTGAAAAGTGAAGACTTACCAAGAAAAGTGAAACTGTCCCAGTAGTGGCTTCAAATAAGCCTCCATAGCTTGGACCACGTCATTAAAAGATGATGACAGCCTTTTTTGGTCATCATCTTCTGTGGTTTCTGCCTCCTTGAATGTCAAAATAAATGTGAGAAAGGTTAGGCGGCAAAAGACGAGTTTAGCAATTATTACTATTACAGCTATATTTAAGATAAAAATGTCAAGATTAAATTAAACGTCAATTTGTGAAAAATTGTCCTGAAATAGTTAGATGGCGTTTGGATAAATGCTATCAAGATAAACATTGGGATTGCATTTACAAATGACATTTTCAAAGAGATGATACTTACAAGGGAAGATGTAAAATATTTGCTATACACTTCCATGTGCAAGAGACCACATACAAACAGCACCAAACTTAAGCAAACCAGGTGTCTAGATATATAGTCCCCTTCAATAGCAATTTACTGTAATCATTGCAATGCAAGGATTTTTAGTACCTTCAGCATACTAATGTCAAAAAGTGTAGAACTAGTCATGGTCAAGAGCTCACGGAAGCCATCACTGGTAATTAGAGGATGAGATACCAGTACTAAAGTTAACAATCCTACCTGTTTATTTCCCGCCTCTCCCCTTCCAGTTATCAGGTGTCTCAAATTTTCAGGAAAGGAATTTTGTGCTCTGCCTGGCTCTTAAGGAGGCACCGAGATGGCCACCTCGCCTTCAGGCTCTATTTTGTTGACTGGTTGTGCTATTTCAAAGAAGAGCTACATATTCAAATGAACACAGTCTACACTACCTTGTAATTTGTGTCGCTTTGTATATATTTTTTTGCATTTATACATATGCCTCCAGTGGGTTCATGTGAGGCCTAATAATTGTCTTCTGGACAGATTTGGTTTATCCTGGACAGACCCTCTATGGCTCCTTTGTGACATTTGCTTCTTTTCTAGCAATATCTAATATTATCCATGTTCTTTTTATATTCTTCAGTGCTTTCTCTGTGTAACCCTTTCCACCAAGTATAGCTCTATATATTATGAGGTCCAATTTAGGTATCTTCTGCAAGGTATTCTATCTCCACGACTTCTGAGCTTAGAAGCAATTAAGCTCTGCAGCATGAGCAAAAATGAGCAAAAAATGAGATATTCACTAACATTTCTGTGGCAGAACATGGTGTATCAGTTAGGTCGAGGCCTGCCCGTGACAAAGGAGCGTACAGTCACCTTTCGTTGACCTTGAGAACATCGCTATGAAAATGACCAGAAGCAATACTGTGGCTTAGTGTCAATTGTGGATGCAAGAGAATGAAATTCTAATTAATGGTTCACAATTGAAATCAAGATAGATGGATGACATTGCATGGGAAAATTCACCTGAACCTAGCCAACTTTAAATGGTTCATAGCCTGAGTGTAAGGTTTGAAAACCACCCTCTTTTCAGTCAGAGATCAACCAGGTGGTGAAGGAAGACTGGTATCACTTGAAGATGTCCGCAATTTACATATTATGTGGAGCATACAAACGTATATCATTCTTGCAGTGGTATTACCCAGGGTACTGCAGTGGGATCTGTGTTGGCCTAGTAGGAGGTCCTAACAAGTTTAATAGAATACACAATTACAAAGGAAATTATCACAATCCACCAGGCCTATTTAGTTTGATAAGTATGTCTGAATCCACTTTGTTGGCTTAGAAGGGTCCTTAATAAACAGAGCCTATATAGAGGTAGGGCAAACATTCAATGAGTTATTGGAATATGTATTTACTTATGGGCGTTAACTTCTGAATCGTTGATAGTCATCAAGATAATCAATAGAGGTTTGGTGGTTGTGTTCTCTCAACCGTTCACAACTCCCATTTTATGGAACATCAGTCCAATAACTGCCATTCATATTCTTTCTTGCTCTCTTAATTTCATCTGCTCTGAAGGAAATATAGCTGGAAGGTGTCTCTACATTTAACACTTATCACGTGATATCCTGTAAGAACCTGATCTCCGAGCACCTTTATGTAGAGCTTAAGATGGACGTGGAAAATCTAATTTACTTGAGAAATCTTTGAATTCCTGATACAAAAGAGATGATGTGCTCTGTCCTGAGATCCCAAACTTATTGTTGTTCTGAAACGGAAAAACAGGAAACACGATCTATGAATGTACAGAAATGGACAACAGGGCTAAAATCTTACATTTGTTGCAAAGGCGTTAACTATATCCATTACTAGTGACGTAACACATAATGATGCCCTTCCTTGCTAGATATATGATGAGCCTCTGAGATTCTAACACCTCACAGTCAGGGACATGTACATGCCTTAGGATGAATGTAGTGCCTACCTGAATGTGGGGACCTCCAGGCACTGTACATACTCCGGGGCCTAGACTACACTTCCACGGTTTGGAAGGGCTGATAGTGATTAATGCACTTAGAATATGGTTTTGTGACCTAGGTGTGGCCAAGTCAGTCCTAGGGCACACCTAGGCTTTCTGGTGTGGCAGGATTGTGTGTGGATTGTCCTGGTTTCCTAAAAGCATATTCTCGGTTCCCTTTGCATAGCTAGAGAGAAGTGTTTCAGAAATCAGAAAATTCTACCTACTAGGGCGGGATACTTTTGTTTGAGAAATGCACAGTGTTATGTGGTTTTCATTAAATTATTTTTTATGTAACAAAATTCTAATCGTAGTGAGAGGTAAAAGCTTTCCTGGCTAGGCAACCAATCTGACCAGATCAAAGATAGCCTGAAATCCATTAATCTCCTCCAGGGTGCCATAAATGCAGAAAGAGGAATACCACCAGCAGACACAAGAACAGAGAGCCATGACAGGGGTTAGAATACTCATAAACAACTTAGTAATATCCGTTCAATCCAATATCCAGAGCACCAGAGGTCTCAAAAACGAGGACTTCTGCAGCGATTTCACTGTGAAAAGCTCTCACTTTGAGACCGTGGCACCGGTCTCTTCAGAGTGACTTCAGGAATCAAGTAGAGATTTCAATCAAACAATACACAAATGACACAAAGACAACAGTAGAAAAGCTTTAGGTCACAAAACGTGATTAACAGTCACAGATCATGTTTAATTCTAAATGGATCAGCAGAAATTGATTAAACGGGATATGTTGCACCATACTTTTGGCTGGAGACCGCGGTGACCACTCAAAGCTCTGACAATGACCGAAGAATAAGGCACATAGATGTATACCTGGAAACGTGAATGCACTTATATGACAGAACACAACAATTACCACTGCAGAACATCTCAAGTTCTCTTTAAAAATACTGGGTCAGAGACCCTCTTCTTCATGAAGTAAAATGTGGCGTAGGACCTACTACTGAGTATAATATGAAAATGTAACTTGCCAAAAGGACTTCCTAGCCAATATGCCATTACTCAAGGAAAACAAATTTCCTAACATATTTTTTCCACCATGAAATTACTCTACTGTCAGACAAGGCTTCTGTAGAAACATTTACGTAGACTGAGTACATAGATTAGTCGTGTTTCTTGGAGGACCACATGCACTTCTAGTTAGATCACAAGCGCAGCCATCATCGACGTACCTAGTACTTCTTTTAAACCTTATAGGCTCTTTTAACTTATAAGAGATAGACATCTGGCCACAATTGAAGCCTACATAATGGGATGCTCGGCAGAGTCAGGCTGAGATAGATAATAGACCCAGGCATCAAATTAAAAGTGGCTGCATTAGTGAATAAAATAGCTAAAAAGAATCCCTCTCTGAAAATTGGGCAGTTTTCAACTTGTAAAGCTACGCTGCATAAATGTGTTGCAAGGTATGGAAGTTTGCATGGATTTGAGCATGCTGTATGCAATGTTTGTTTTAAAACCAGGGAAATCTGGTCTTGCTATAACCTTACGGGTCCCACACTACATCAAGATACTCGATTTAGTTTTAACAGATGGTATGGAACTGTTGGTTTTTCGATTGCAGTCCTGGAAAGGGACCAGTGGGATG
Source organism: Lissotriton vulgaris (assembly GCF_964263255.1). Lineage (NCBI taxonomy): Eukaryota > Metazoa > Chordata > Amphibia > Caudata > Salamandridae > Lissotriton > Lissotriton vulgaris. The sequence goes on along the minus strand of NC_141693.1, from coordinate 923,835,227 downwards.
GGGGCGGTAGTATATCATCCACCATGATAAAGTAATACATTGTCTGCACCTCATTACTGGAGACCCTCACCCCGTATATCCTGCAATCCGAGTTCTTTTTTTTTGGTTGGCGACTTTAATCACCATCTAGATGACCCCTCTAATTCAGATACGAAATGTTTGCTGTCAGCCATGGAGTCTCTAGGTCTCTTTCCAAGAATTCATGAACCTACCCATATTGCAGGCTATACCTTGGACAACATCTTTGCAAACATAGGCTTAGCAGTAGAATCCCCCATGGCCACTAACCTGGACCGATCATTTTGCGCTTAAATTCACCTTGAGCAGGGCGGATAGAGGAGGCCAGTCCCATCCTAGAATGAGTCCTCGTAAAGCGTGGAGGAAAGTCACCCCTATGGCATTTAATAAGGCCTTTAGAACCCCCTCCTTCGACAAAGGAGAGGGAAGTGATAATGTCTTAGGAAAATGGGAGGCCTCAATTGGAGACACGCTAAATATCATCGCGCCATGCAGAGTAGTACGTACGCAGGAAAGGGCTGTCTAAGCCCTCTGGTACTCTGAAAGTCTTAAGAAGGAAAAGGCAGAGAAAGAAAATGGAGGAAAACCAAGCGGCCAGAGGATAAACTGGCATTTTCAGTAGCACACAAAGCCTACTTAAACTGCAACTCAGCAACAAGAGACCACCTAGGCTCAAGAATACGGGAGGCAAAGAACTCTTCTAAGGAGCTCTTTATAATACTCAAAGAGTTCACAAACCCTAAAGCTAACAGTCCCTCTATACCCCGACTCAAACACTATGTGATGACATAGCAAATTATTTTAGGGATAAGGTAGACGATATATACAGCTGTCTAATGGCAGGAGCAGCACTGAAGAGGTTGGCTCCTCCGAAGAGAGACCCCACACTACCTAGACTCAACGTTTTCACAGCTATTACCACAGAGCAAGTGGTAGCAGTGTTGGCACAAACAAAAATCAGGTGCCCCCTCAGACCCGGCGGTGTCATTTACAATGTAACATCTCCCTGGCTATGGCTCTATTTCCCAGGAAATGGAAAAAAGCGCATATAAAACCTTTGCTGAAGAAGACTCTGGCAGACCCGGCGGATCTTCAAAATTATAGACCAATCTCCCTCCTCCCTTGCAGTTCGAAGGTCATGGAGACATTGGTAAACAAACAACTCACAGGATATCTGGAGCAGTATGGGTTATTGGACCCCTCGCAATCAGGTTTCCGTGCAGCCCATAGCACGGAGGCAGCACTGGTGGAGGTCATGGATACGATCAAGGTGGCACTGGACATAGGGACGCCCACCGTGCTAGTGCTCCTTGATCTATCGGAATCTCTCATCGTGTCCTGTGGGACAGGTTAAAGGAGATTGGTGTTGAAAAGGCTTGGCATGGACGTGGCTGCAGAACTTTTTTTAAACAACAGAGCACAATATGTCCAATTAGACACATTCGTCTCTCAGACCATCACAGTAGACAATGGGGTCCCGCAGGGCTCCATCTTAAGCCCCACATTATTCAACATCTATGTGGCACCACTGGCCACCGTCATAAGATCTTGCGGTTTTGAGACAATCTTGTACGCCGATGACACGCAGGTGATAATCCCCAGCTAGACGGACCCAGCGGAAGCCAGAGCAAAGTTTAAATCTTGCAAAATAAGAAATTGCCGCTTGGATGAGCGAGAATCTTCTGCAGCTCAATTCCAACAAGAAGTTGATCCTTCTGTTTAGAAAGGCAACGGAATAAATGGTTGTCGGACTAGTGGCCAGAGGAATTGGGGGTGGCACCCAAACCAACCACTCAGGCATGGTATTTGGGTATCCTGTTTGATAATAAGCTTTCAATGGAGGAACACGTAAAGTAAGTATCGGGCACATGCTTTTGAAGAAATCAAGAAAGGTTCCTAGGGGTCCCACTGATACCTGGTCCTTTTAAACCAACAAAGAAGAAATTGGCACAGAAGCTGAAATATAAAAGAACATCTTTATTAACCTCAAATGGGTCAGACTATGTCACACAGAAGCCTTAGCAACTGAAGAGTCAGTCTGAGAAGTATAGAAAACTGGGGCCTTATATATGCTTAGGGTTACATAGTCATCAAAAGACCAAGGGGCAGTCCTGGCTCATGTAAGCATGCACAACAAATGACTAAGATTGGCATACTAGATCTGCTTGCTCAACAAAGTGGGAGGAGAGATACTTCTCCATACAGCAGCAAAAATAGCCTGACAGTTACACTAGAGAAGCATGTGTGAAGGTGGAAGATGCTAAATATAGTTTGTTTCTAGGCAGATTACAAGAGTAGTCAACACTGAGGGAGGACAGAGCACATGGCAGCACATGGCAAACAAAAAAAAAAAAACTAAAATGGCTGCCAGAAATATAAAATGGCTTTCACAAAACGGATAAGATAACTTCTAAATACAGGATGGCTTCTGCTAGTGCCAACCCATTGCTGTCAATTTACAACACTTTGGCATCATGAAGATGCTGAGGAAGATTTTCCCTAGGATTCCTCTGGAGGCCAGAAAGACCCTAGTTCAGGCACTACTAGTTAGTATACTGGAATATGGGAACACACTACTAGTAGGAATCAGGGAGGACCTTGCATCTAGACAACAGGTAGTGCAAAACACGGCAGCCAGACTGGTCCTCAACAAACCAGTACATACCCCTTACCGACCTCTTTTGCAAGAACTACACTGGCTGCCCATGAGGAAGAGAGTAGTGTTTAAGCTCTTGACTTCGGTGTTTGTTTTTTCGCCGCACTGTTACCTGCCATAGACGCTGGGCCATTCCCGGGACCAAACCCTCCTCGGACACAGATTTCTTGTTGCCTGCAAGGTCGCCAGCAATCCCGCTTGCCGTCTCCTCCCGCCGCCGCAGCTCTAACACCTGAGCGCGACCGCAGTGGGGGGAGACCAGTGGTACAGGACTGCAAAATCCAGGGTCCCTAGCGGCTGGAAGCCGCGATTACCGGCACCAGGAGGTGCATAATTTACAGGCAGCCCGGGCGGAGCGGGGGACCAAATCCTGTTTGTTTTTTCGCTGCACCGTTACCTGCCATAGACGCTGGGAGATTCCCGGGACCAAACCCTCCTCGGACACAGCATTCTTGTTGCCTGCAAGGTCACCAGCAATCCCGCTTGCCGTCTCCTCCCGCCGCTGCAGCTCCAACACCTGAGCGCGCCGCAGTGGGGGAGAGACCAGTGGGACAGGACTGCAAGATCCAGGGTCCCTAGCGGCCGGATGCCGCGATTACCGGCGGCAGGAGGCGCATAAATTACAGGGCAGGCCCCGCGTCGCGGGGCGCGCGCGGGCGCTAGGCCGGGCTAAGCCCGGGCAAAGGGCGGGCCCTCTGTGGCCCTCAGAGGCCAGAAGAGGCCGGGCTGGGCCACACCCCTTGGCAGGCCTCTTCCACCTTCCACCCGGACCATTTGCATTGTTATCAGGTCTGTGATAAAAGCATATTAAACTGCCTAAATATTTGTTACATAGCAAATCCCGATTAAACGTTTATCATGGGGAAAAGAACACCGGCAGTGTCTAGGCCAAAAGACGTGCACAAAATGGCAGTAACAACTTCCACCACCCCGCGGCCAAGTTTGACCGCCATTGATAAAATGCTCCAGAAGACCACTGACGTTGTTGCAACAGCCATCCAGGATACCGAAAGGCGCTTTTCGCTTCCACCAAGCTTGCCCCCTCTTCTGAACCAAGATAACTCACTGGATTCTCTACTTGCCGCATCCTATGCAGGACTTCCAGGCACAGACTCTAATGAAAACTGCATAATTGTGGACACGGCCCCCCCGGAACATTTTACCACAGGTAGCAGGTTATCATCAACTCCCACTATGCTCAGGTCTGATATGAACATGAGTCAAGACTCTTGTGCACCACTGGCCAATGATCTGGCACACCTAGATGGCAATGACCCATGTCCGGATCTTGACATATCAAATACTGAGGGGGACAAAAGCAACAGTATTCCTGTGCGAACCAGGGGGCAAAAAGCTAAGAGAAAACTGAAACATCCAGACACTGAGCTATCGCCAAAAAAACAGAGAAACAAGGGTGGGCGCAAGCAACGTCGGAGGATTTCTGCTTCTGCAGAGCGGAAAAGGGATAAGGGGGAAGATCAATTTAACGAAATAGATACCCACACCACAGAAGCTAGGGCAGCGATGGGGAATGAAGGATTCTGGGGGAGGATGGAGACCTTACTGACTACCCTTTTAGGGCCAATCAACCTACAAATCCTAAACATGGATAAGAGGCTGAGAGTGTTAGATGATCATGTAACAAAACTAGGCATAAGGCAGACTGTAATAAAGAAATCCAACGTGGGGATATTAAGTGGAACTAAGGCCAAAAATAATGGGGCTAATACAAACACAGATGGTCACAATAAACTTACTCCCCAGATGCCAATAACATGCACAAGCAAAAATCTACCTCTAGCCAAACATGCCCCTAATTCTAACACGACTAAGGTAGCTAGTTTGGAAGGAACGGAACAAAATGTTGATAAAAGTAAAAGGGTCCCAACCAGACAAACCAAGAATGATGCCCAAAACCGTCCAACCTGAACTAAACACGAGGAAGATTCCTACCCGCATCAGCCTGCCGCCTGAATGCGGGGCGCACGTGTTGGTCTTAGTCAATGTGCCCAAACTAAGCAATGACCAAGAGGAAAATCCCATTACTCTTAAAAACAGGATTCTCCATTGGCTATCTATAAATTGCAATTTCCCAATGGAAGGAGCAAGGGAGATTATCCAAACACAAAGAGTCGGGTGGGTGGGCCCGCTTAGAAAAAAGTTTGAGGGGATTGCATAGTTATACATTTCAGGTCCCCTCAATGGGCTAAAAAAAAAACCTTGCTAATGCCCCACTGCCCTCACATTGGGAATTTAATACGACCTTGCTTCCTCTGGGCTACTTTTACAGAAACCTAGCCCCAAACTCTAACCCCGGGAATAACCCAGCTGTGTGTTATCAGGATCCAAATCTTGGTACTAGGAACAAACTCCCATTGCACCAACTGAATCAAGACTTTAGCTTTATGAACGGCCCTGCCCAGTGCCACCAGGCCCTCTTCCCAGGACACCCGATGCCACACCCATACTTTCCCATTATGCCCCTGCACAACCATAGTGAGAGGCCGTATCTAAGTACAAATTTAAACCGGAACTTGCCTCAGAATGAGTTGAGGTCCATATATAACATCCCAACCTATAACCGGTTTGAACATGCCTTCTCAAATTTAGAAGATCAGGACTGACTCGGGAAAAAGAGAGGTCAAGAAGAAAGTAATGACAATGAGGAACATTCATTACCAACACTAGCCAACATAACCCAGGAAATAGTAGCGCACCACCACACTGCTGCACCTATAGCTACACAAGAGGATGTATCTCCTACACTAACCAACTCTAAGCGGAGTATAGTTATGAGCGCTAGGAGCAAGTCAGTTAGCCACACCAACCATTGTGACTTGTCAATCCTTAGCTGGAATGTAGAAGGGTTAGAATCAAGACTGTCAGACCCACAATGGGTCCAGCTATTGGATGGTAAAGACATTATCATGTTTCAGGAGACATGAGCTGTTGGGAATCTACATATAGAGGGCTACCATTGTTTTAGTGGGACAGCCCCTAAGCCTGATTTTGGACGCGCAGTGGGAGGCTTGTTCGTTGGGATCAGAATACTGGCCAGTGGTACAATCAGAGACTTATCAAGAGGGAATCCGAATATACAGATCTTGGAGTTGAAGCGAAAGACCCGGATTTATTCAATTAACTTTTATAATAACGATTTCTATTCTGTACCCAACAAGAACTTTGAAGCACTCTCTAAGACGTTACAAAATCTTGAAACCAGTTTAGCAACTGAGGAGGAGATAGGGATTTTAATCGGGCGGGACTTTAATGCGAAAATCCCAAAGAATTGCTGGACTGAGGATAGAAATCACTTAGATCAAGCTGAACGAAGGGGCATTGAATTAGCTAACATATTAACTGAGCACACTCTCAGCAATGCTATGGATACAAGTCACACTCCTAGCATATATCATGCTCCCACGTTCAGAGGCAGAGACTGCTTCTCCACCAGTGACTTTATCTTTATGCCACCCCCCCCCCCATTTATTAGACAGCGTAACAAAATTCACAGTGACGGAAACATCTTTTGGCGATCATAACCCCCTCGAAGTGACTCTGCAACTAGGCCCTAGACAGGTATATGCTAACTTAAATGGCGCAAGAGACATTACACCCTTGGGTGACGGCCTGCGATTAAAATGGAGGGGAGTTGACAGTAGGTCAATATTGGAAAGTGTAAAAAGGGAATATCCCCAGTTAATCAACTCTTGTTTATCCATGATTGGGAACTGTCACAGGATAATCACTGACTTTGGTAAACTGTGTCTAGCCATAAAAACGTCAGTTCCCTTGCCAAAGGAAGGGAAAGAGCCAAGGTGGCTTGATTCTGTATGCTCACTAGCAAACAGGGAATTGCGCAGGGCATTAACCATTAAACCAAGGCGCATAACGGAGGTGCAGGCAGCCAGGAAATTTTATAAACTTAAAATAGCTGAAAGAAAGGTTGCATTATTGACAGAACAGTGGGAGTCGCTGGTTGGAAGTGCAAACTTGAAAAGCAGTGGCCCCTTCTGGTCAGCTGTTAGAAAAATGCAAGAACTGGGCCAACAATTAACCCCTATCAGCTGCAATATAACCAGCAGCTCCTGGGAGGCCCATTTTTCCAAAATCTATGCCGCACCATTTGAGGAATCAACTAGCTTTGCCCCTGGACAGCTCCGCGGCTTAGAGATCGATCTCCATGAGGTGGAAATAGCTATCAAAGAGAGCCTTGGAAACAAGGCCCCAGGTCCTGACGGACTGTCCATAGATATAATTAAGCATAGTTCGGATCTATGGGCACCAATTCTCCTTAATGTTTTTAATAGTCTGCCAACAGTGCCCATGCCCACTACCTGGGCAACTAGTACTATAGTCCCAATTTTTAAAAAGGGCGAGAGGTCGGACCCAGTGAATTACCGTCCGATCTCCCTTTTGGACAATACTTTAAAAATCTTGGGGCGAGTAATTTACAATAGGGTGGTAGAGTGGACTGAAGATATGGGTCTATTGCACCCGTGTCAGATGGGATTCAGGAGCAAGGTGGGGACGGTTGAGCAATGCCTGAATTTAAAACTGATGATTGATAAGTATAGCGTTGCCCGATCGTCTCCTATTTACCTTGCGTTTATGGATCTTTCATCCGCCTTCGTTCTAGTGAATAGATCTAAACTATGGGCAATCTATCTGAATTATGGACTGGATGAGGCTCTTGTTAACTTCCTGGCCTACCTCCACACTGATCTGAAAGCACAAGTTAGGATTGGGATGGGTGGAGAAGTATCTGGACCTATCAACATTGGCAGAGGGGTAAGACAGGGGTGCGTTTTAGCACCCCTGTTGTTTATTAATTACATTAATGGTTTAGCCAAAACCCTAAAACAAGTGACAAGTGGTGTACCAACAATCCAGGGGCAACCATTGCCTGTTTTATTATACGCAGACAATGCGGTCCTCATGGGCCGAACACCAAATGCCCTCCGTTTACTTGTTAAAAGTTTCGTCCAATACATGGAGGGCTTAGATCTGCGTGTAAATTTTAAAAAAATCTTTTATTATGCCATGTGGACCCGGGAAACGAAAGCTCAACACCATACATATAGGGACAGATAAATTAGAATCTGTAACTACATTCCCGTATTTAGGGAAGGTTTTCGCTGCGAACGGCTCATGGAGTAGGCACTCGGCCCACATCATGGGCAAGTTCTCGAAAGCCACCAATTCTATTTTGAGCTTGTCCCGTCCAAAGAAAATAGGTGCGACTAGAGCTATTTTAAAAATTTTTAGGTTACAGTGCTTACCTGTAGCTACATATGGGGCTGAGGTCTGGGGTTTGGGGAAAAATCCAAGCATCCAGCGAGAAGAAGGTCGATTCTGTATAAAAATACTGGGTGCCCCAATCTCATCTTCCGAATTCATTTGTCACGAGGAACTAAACCTCCCCTATGTATGTGATTTTATTAGAACTAGACCAGCTCTATTCTGGATTAGGATCTGGAGGAATAATTCAGCCACTCTAACGCAAAATTGCCTCAAATGTGACCATGGCATGGCGATCCCCTGGCTTGCGGGAGTCCTAAAAACATTGAGCGCCGTGGACAGGGGAGATCTTTTCTCCGACCCAAGCAAGATTGAGCCCAAATATAAAATTGAGGTCAAACAAGCACTGTATGCACTTTATAACTCTGAACGAATGGAAAGGGAAATCCTCAAATCAACTGTTGTGAGTTATATGAGGAATTAATTATGTAGGAGACCACTTACACCCTACCTCACTTTACCCATGACTAATTGGGAGAGATCACTGCTGTTTCGGCTAAGGGCGGGTTCAGTGAAATTCCTACTGGGCTTTCCCCTGGGTTATCAACACACAACACATTACAATCTATGTCCGTGTGATGGTATTAGTAAACAGAATGATTTGCACTTTCTATTCTTCTGCAAATTTTATTTAAAATATACTAATTGTTTTTTAACTCCTTATTTTAGAAAACAAAGACCCCTCTCGTTAGGGGAGTCCTATTCAATGTTGCTTTCCCTGGACACAAATGAACTAATTTATCGCACTAGCACTTTTTTGAGACTTATAACACGTGTACGTAAAATGATGGAAAACCCCTGAAAATAGTCTTATGAGAGCTGTATTCGATTTTTTAATAATTATGAATTCTGTAACTTGGATTTGTTATGTAATTGAACTGTTTTAATGTGGTACTTTTATGAATTTTATGAAATTCGAATAAAGGTCTTTTGAACTTGAACTTGAACTTGACTTCGGTGTTTAAAACACAGCAGGGGATTGGCCTGGTCTACCTAAGGAAGATGTTAGTGCCCTATATAACTGCTTGTTTACTGAGACCTATCAATCGTAATTTACTGCGTCCCTGTAAAATCATGAAAGTTAAAATGGGAGAGCGCGCATTTTCACATCTAGCCCCGCTCCATTGAAATCGCTTGCTGGACGAGCTATGCGCCTGCAAAAGTTTGGGGCAGTTGAAGAAGCAGTTAAAAACCTGGCTGTTCTAAATCGAAAATGTTGTCCTAGCCTTCAGCACTGTGTAGCCAAAAGCGCTGAGAGATCCCTGTGGGGATGATTCGTTGCGCGATACAAATGCGAAAATAAAAATAAAATCAACAGAACAAATCTGCCCACCAGACCATAAACAGGCCCACAAACAACCAAAGCAAGCATTTGCAATACAACAGATCTCAAATTTACTTGAGTTTGATCTATTGGCATTGTAAATGACAATGCATTTTATATTGTTTTGGTTTTAAAAATATAAATAAAAGGCAATGTTATTTACAATGACAGACTACCACAACTTGATCAGAACCACCAAGAGGACCTTCATCCACAACAAGATCCTCGCCAACTCCACCAACTCCAAGGAGCTCTTCAGTGTCATCCAAGAATTCACCAATCTTTGCAGCAAATCCACAGACATCACGCAATCCCAAGACCTCTGAGACAAGCTCGGAACTTACTTCCACCTCAAAATCAAAAACCTCTATGACAACTTCAGCGCCCAACAACAACACGCCACAGCCGCCCTGCCCCTAGACACACCAGCCAGCCCACCATCTCCACCGAGACACCAATCACGGCTGTAGACACTGCCTCAACCAAGAAAGGCATCCACTCAGGGGCCCCCACCAACGCCTGCCTGCCACACATCTACCACAGAGCCGCTGCTGCCATCGCACCCGAACTACAAAACACCATCAACACCACCTTTAAAAACAGGCACCTTCCCAGACAAGTGGAAACGCTCAGAAGTCAGGCCCCTGCTCAAGAAACCCACAGCTGACCCCACTGACCTCAAGAACTACTGGCCCATCTTGTTCCTCCCCTTCGCGGCAAAAGTTGCAGAGAAAACTGTCAACAGCGAGCTGACACGTTTAATCGAGGACAAAACCATACTCGACCCATCACAATCAGGATTCCAAATCAACCACAGCACCGAAACAGTGCTAATCACTGCCATAGACGACCAGGGCCACTCAGCAGCCTTCATCCTCTTGGACCTCTCAGCAGCCTTCATCACCGTTTCCTACTACACCCTCCTCGCCAAACTACACAACGCCGGCATTCAAGGAACAGCCCTCAAATGGATCAGTTCCTTCCTCACCGGGAGAAGCCAGAGAATCGGACTGCCACCCTTCCTCTCTGATGCCACGGAAATCACCTGCGGAGTCCCAAAGGGGTCATCACTAAGCCTGACACTCTTCAACATCTACATTGCCCCTCTCGCCGCCATCGTCCAACAACAGGGCCTCAACATCGTATCCAACGCTGACGACACTCAGCTCATGCTCTCCCTAACCAAAGACCCCACCAACGCCAGACTACATTTCCAGGAAGGAATGCAGGATGTAGCGACCTGGATGACCAACAGCTGCCTAAAACTCAACGCCGAGGAGACGGAAGTCCTCATACTCAGTACCACCCCCTCAGCATGGGACAACACCTGGTGGCCAACCACCCTTGGAAGTCCACCCACCCCCTCGGACCACGCCAGAAACCTCAAAATCATACTAGACTCTTCTCCCACCATGAACCGACAGGTCAACGCCGTCACCTCCAGCTGCTTCAACACCCTCCACAAGACATTAAAATGGATACCCACTGAGTCAAGGAAGACCGTCACCCATGCACTCATCATAAGCAGACTGGACTATGGAAACGCACTCCACGCCGGCATTAACAAGGAAGGAATGCAGGATGTAGCGGCCTGGATGACCAACAGCTGCCTAAAACTCAACGCCGAGAAGACGGAAGTCCTCATAGTCAGTACAACCCCCTCAGCATGGGACAACACATGGTGGCCAACCACCCTTGGAAGTCCACCCACCCCCTCGGACCACGCCAGAAACCTCCAAATCATACTCGACTCTTCTCTCACCATGAACCAACAGGTCAACACCGTCACCTCCAGCTGCTTCAACACCCTCCGCAAGACATTCAAATGGATCCCCACTGAGTCAAGGAAGACCGTCACCCATGCACTCATCATAAGCAGACTGGACTATGGAAACGCACTCCACGCCGGCATCAACAAGTCCCTACTCCGAAAACTCAAAATGATCCAGAACACCACTGCCAGACTCGTCCTCGACAACCCCCGGCATGAACACATCAGCCACCACCTTCGAAGCCTTCACTGGCTCCCTGTGGAGAAAAGAGTCACCTTCAAAATCCTCACCCATGCCTACACAACACCAGACCCAAATACCTCAACGACAGAGTCAACTTACACGTACCCAAGAGAAACCTCCGATCCTCGAAACTCGCACTAGCCGAATCCCCGTGCATCCACAGAGCCAGGGCAGGTGGAAGATCCTTCTCTCGCAAATCCTGGAACGAAATCCCGGAAAACATCAGACGTGCCTCCTCCCTGAACACCTTCAGGAAGACCCTCAAGACCTGGCTGTTCGGCTAACAGATCTGCAGACCCCCCTTAGAGCCTTGAGACTGTTACTGGTGAGTAGCGCGCTTACAATTCACTGATTGATTGACTGATTGATTGATTGATTTACAATGCTAATAGCTTAAACTCTCGCAAATGCAAGACCTATTGAATTCCAAATGCTTGTTTGTACTAGCACTCTATGAAGTGCTTTCACTTTATAGGCGGCCACAGACCTTTTCTTAGACAGCCCGCGTCTAAATAAAGGTGTGCGCCTGCCATTAAAGTGAAAGCATGGTATGGGGCGTTTTTACAACAACAAAAATTAGTTTAAGTAGTCAAACAAACTTTTTTTATTGGTAAAAGTGCCCCATGCCATGCTTTCACTTTAATGGCGGCCAAACCCCTTTATTTAGACGCAGCACATGTACAAAATGGTGCGTGCCCGCCATTAAAGTGAAAGCGCTGTATGGGGTGCTTTTACCAGAAAAAAACTTTTATTTGTCAAGTTGACATACAAATGTTTATTTTTTTTTTTAAATCACCCCATGCAGCACTTTCACTTTAATGTTGGCCAAGCCCTTTTCTTTAAGATCAGGCTCGTCTAAAGAAAGGTGCAGCCGCCATTAAAGTAAAAGCGTGGTATGAGGCGCTTTTAAAAATAAAAAGCATTTGTTAAGCAGCATTGCTTGTGCAGAAGCGCTGTACAGGGAGCATTTTTTAAAGATAAAGCGCAGCCTCATGAAAACAGGACGGGTTAGGGAGAGCGTGTCAAGCCTGCAAAAGCAGGTACATTAAAGACATTGAAGAAAATAGTGCTGACAGGCTGTAGCTAAAACAGGATGTGTAACAACACAAGTAAAATGTCCAGCCCTCATAGGAGGTTACAAATGCAGACAAGGCATTGCTAAGGCAGGACTAACAAGCCCATAATGAATCAGAAGCAACCATTTAGAAAGGACACTACAAGGAGCCAATTATAAAGATGGGCGGAGAGTGGGCGGAGCTTCAAGTCCATACCTGAATAAAGCATGCCTCACAGGCCAGCGCATGAACCGCCCAGGCTCTAAAAACGGCCCACACACTGACAAGTCAGCCCAGCCTATGGGGCACAGCCTGATTGCCATATAGGCCATTCCAACCTTGATGCCCTATGACCCCAGGATAACAAGGGCTTGGTTATTCCTAGGAATGGATCCAATTTATAATTAAGTAGGTCAGAGGAGTAACCTAAAGTATGCCATTAGTCTTTTCTCTTATCTTGTTCACTTATATCATTTTTTATAAGTTTGGAAAAGGAGGCAATTTTATTTAAATAGTTTATTTTTCCATAACGTTTCCGTTTGCCGTTGTCTTTTATACTATTGTTTTCTTTTCAACAGAACTCCTCATGTGTGGCTTTTTACAGCAAACAAAAACATCAAATAAAGTTTTTTTTGCAAGAAAATGAATTCCAATGACTATATAACAATTTGTTTAAAAAATAGTTTTGTATTTTCACGACAATAATAATGCATACAACTGTACATTTTATCCATCCCTACGGAGAACACGAGCACTTCCTAATGGCATCAAATGATGTCCCCTACAGCAGTAGTATTAAGCATGACAAATCTTTTAAAAATGCCACACTGAAACTTTCAGAGACCAAGATATAACTCATGTGTGAACAGAGAGAGAGAGAAGGCAGCGTGTCTGCGGTACACCAAAGTCATTGCAAACCAGTGCTTTAAATGGGCTGGTACTGTCCGGTACGGAGTACCAGCACTTTTTTATTTTGAGAGGGGGAGTACCTACACTTCTCAAGAGCAAATGGATTGGAGAGTACCTGCACTTCTCACAAACAAGCAGGCGCTCTGATACACGGTACCTGCACTTCTATTTTTCCATTTAAAGCACTGCTGCAGACCCAAAATTAAACTTACTTGCCCTGCGAGGCATTATGTTCAGACACTTTTGCCAAAACCAATGTTTCCCAAACGTTTTAGAATCATGACCCACTTTTTTAGCATGACAAACTTTTGTGACCTACCAGCTTTAAAGGAAATGAAGTGGGCGATTTCCTAATGTAACTAATGCATCTTGTGGTAGCATATTGTCAGTTACAAACAACACATTTCCTACTGAAATGGTTACTAAATTTTCAGTGGCATGCACTTATACTGATAAAACCATGTTGTACACAAATTATAATGTGTGGAACTTGGGTTTCTGTGAATATTTATTATTTGCGAACGACAAAGTAAATAAAGTGTATTGATTTGTTCTAACCCTTTTAAACATCTTTGTTTCAATCACCCTTCAGAATTATAAAACAAGTGCTTAATTATTACTTCCCTACCTACTAAGTGTGTACAGATCACTTAAAGGTATTTGTATGTTGTTGTTTGCTAAGAAAAAATGACATACTACAGCCTTTCCTTTCCCACTTCATGTACCCGAGCAAGACTGTCACATAATTAACTTATTCTTTCTGGGAGTACAAAAGTAAGAGGAGTTTGGAAACACCAGTCCCCATGTAAAAAACAAGTGAGCAGCAGAAGTCATAGCCTGACATTTGTAATCTGTCTTTAAGAGCAGTAAATGTAACAAGATAAATACAGTATTTAAATGCATCTTTTTTTCTTGCATGGACTCTCCTGACCCACCAAATACAAGCTGTTGACACCCACAGTTTGATAAACACTGGCCTACACGTATGAGAATCTGTTCACAAAGGACTGACACGGGGGGCTACAGCTAGGGTTAAATACACACCTGGGACACTTTACGGAGCACGAATGGCCTGTGTACCATCACTCTTCTAAGAGTACGATTTCGCGAAAGAACCACATTAATTAAAATATTTGAAGGTTCTTTCTTTTCAAACCAGTGCACGCTAGTCCTATTTTCTCACATTAGAAACTAAACAAATCGGCAAACCAAAGTTATTGTGCAGTGGACAGTGTTATGGCTTTGTAAATACTTTTTTTCACACACAACCCACAAGACGAGCAGAGCCACCAACGCATCCAAAGGAGACAACGTTTTAAGATAGTGAGTGTCAAGTAGCACAGGCGGCATGAGACTATGGAGTAGCTTTTTTTTTTATAAACCTCAACAATACGAGTCTGTAGTGCTATCAGCATCTTAAGTGACAAAGCAAGAGACAGGTAAGTATTGCCCGCCGAAAATCCACATATAAAGTGTTTTTTGTTTTGTTCCAGTCTGACAGTGAAACGGTAGCCCGGGGCTCTGCGAAACATGAAACTTGTATGTCGAGCAGTGCCCAGGGCTTGACTGAGCTGCAGCAGGTATATTGTATTTTCAGATGCTGGGTCTTTTATTGGTTTTTACTGGAACAGATGTGGAGCACCTCAGATCCTACTCAAGCACCACAAATCACCCCAGCTACTTCAGACCCTCTCTGTGTGCACTCTGACATATTGCTATTTAGAGTCTCCCAACCCGCACACCAAATACAACCTCCCTGATCTTTCGAGTGCCCAACAGCAGTGCACCATGGCCATGCCCATGGTTTGACATGAACTACCTTGCCTTTCATCATGGAGAAGTGTGGCTCAGGGGTTGTGGAGAAGTGTGGCTCAGGAGTTAGAGGCGGCAGACCCGGAAGCTGAGATCGGCCCTGGACCAGGGTTCAATTCCCCGCCTCGGCGGGTCTTGGGCTCAAAAAATTCCACAGACTCGATAATTCTCGCTCCGGTGCCTTCTCGACTCACGGGTTCACACTCTGCGACTCTGGGCAATAGCTTGCTTAATCTCCACAACGGCCCCTCGCGGCGGGATGCCTGGCTTTCACCTTGTGGATACCCTGCCGGGGTTATCTCACAGGGGAATACCAGGACGGGTTCCCTAAGCAAGCGCCGGGAAACCCACTGTGGGTAGCTGTGCGCTATATAAGCTCAAATACATTTACATTTCATCGTCAGGCGGCGCATGGCAAAATGCCACCTCTCACTCTGTTTGGCACTCCAAACACCAAATGGCTCTCCAGTGGGTGGATCTAGAATGTGTCAAGGGTCCCCCCCCCAAAAAAAAATATGGATGCTAAGTAAAAGGTGAAAGAGGTTAAAACAAGGGGGCTTGTTTATGGGAAACTAACTCAGCGCAGTGCCGCAAGTTATTTTGCTGCGCTAAGTTGTGCTCGTTTCCGGGCACAGGGATGCAACATATTTATTGAAACATGTTGCATTCCCTGTGCTGGGGCACAAACTACAGCCATGCGCCGGGGCAAGCACTCTTGCACAATGGTGCAAGATTGTCTGCATCGTGGGGAGATTGTTTTTGTGCAGGAAGGTCTCCTTCATGCATAAAAACGTGTGTAGGAAGGGGCACCTTCCTGCATGAAAATAATCACTTGAGGTGTTTTCCCTTTCCAATGTGTGCTGTAGAAAGCAGCACGCATTGAAAGAGGAAAAAACGAGGAAAAATGAAAACATTTCTCCTCGTGGTGTCAGCCTACGCCACCCCTAGGTGTCTCCAGGAATCCTGACGCATTTCCAGATTTGCGATTGCTCATAAATCTGGTAATGCACCAGTGGACATGAGTTTTGCGTCAACACCCATGATGCGCCCCTAACACACAATGTGTTGCGTGAAATGGGGCGAGATTTACAAGCACATGTAAAGCCATGCAGGGTGGCTTTACATGTGCTTGTAAATTTCACGTAGCAGGTTGCGTCGTCGATGCGTCATGCAATGTGATACACCGACGGCGCAAGGGGTTCATTAATAAGCCCCAAAGGCCTTATCGAAGGCCTCCACAAATAAAATCACCCATAAAAACGTGGGTATATGTGACCTGGAAGTATGAAACAAAATTTACTTTAGATTGGATTGGTCAGATCTGAGTCATAAGGAGCGGCTTTTACCCAACAGATGATGACCAACAAAATATAGAAAAGAAAAACCCTTACTTTGTCATTAGAACTAAGCAGAGAGTCCAACTCTTGTCTTACTTTCTAAAACAAAAGCAAAAAGAACAATAGATGGACAGAATGCAGAACAATGTCATACATTCACCCTAGTACAGAGATCTGGGCCTAAATCCATCGTGTTTTTGCTCACCATGCCATTCCAGTTTAGACCCAGACATATGCAAATCAGTATTGACCCTGTGTCTCATGGCATCCCTAAGTGGGATGGGTATGCCCAGACATGGGTCCCTTGCTCACTGTGCCACTGGATTCAAGCTAGCCTGGCTGATGAAGGGTGATACCCAGAAACCGGTCCCAGGATGCTTGTTTCCGGTCAAGGGAGGACCTGGCTTAGCAGTTTGGTCTGGACTGTTCCCATGAAGCACAGGGTCAAGACTGATTTGCATATGTCTGGGTCTAAACTGGGGTGGCATGGTGAGCAAAAGAACAATGGATTTAACCCAGATCCCTTGACGGGGGTGTGGGGGGGGGGGGGGGGTGAATGTATGATTTATTCAGCACTCTGTCCATCATTTGTTTGCATATCACTTTCTAATACGACAAAATATCAAGGTTTTGTTTGTTTCGGCAAATTTTCTCTTAGACAATGTCAAGCTCTTGTCCAGTTTTGTTTTTCACGTTCTTTGTCTATGTCAGATTTAAATAAGTACTCAATTACACAGATAAAATTATTAAAGGATTTCTCTCTGCCAGAGACTTGAGTGGCACAGCAGTTTAGGACTCTGTCCTGATGGAATGGGACCAGTATTGGGAGAAGATGGTGAAGGTTGGGAAGAATCTGTAAAACTCTGAACGTTTACTACAGAGCAGTATGTGAGCCAACTGATGATAGCATGCAAAATAAACAGGATGTACTTGCATTACCGGCAGAGTAAACTACAGATATATGCAGCGGTCTGTTTTAAACTCTGGCTTGACGAGTTGCAACACTTTCCATTGCTCACGTTTCATGCTATGTCAAAAGCGTCCTCACTCTGTATTCCTAAAACTCTGCATGAAATAATGATCTAGACTTTAAATTTTCTATTGATCCATCTCTTTTCTTTCCAGCAAATGATCCTCTTTTTACCTTTCACCCTCTGCATGTCTCGTCTCTCTGAGTATAGCCTACTCCAAATCGCATGACAGTCTGCTTAATCTCATTTATTGCATTTCTGCAAATTGTGACACCTCATTTCAGCCATCACAACTTCTCTCTTTGAAATCACACCTCGGCACCCTTACCTGATCTCTTCTAGCCAATTCATCCCACCAATCATTTTGAGTGAACTCACATACCGAGTAAGAATCACGCCTAACTCTTATTAGTTTAATCTGCCACAAATAGCATGGAAGGATTTTCTTGGGAGGACAATTACAATCGGGGCCACCAACAACAATACAACCGGGCACCTCCTCAGCAGGAAAATATCAGCACCCGGAGCAAACGGTATTGGCGTCCATCCGATTACCAGTGATTAACCTATCTACAAAAAATCTGAGTGAGGTAGAACTGGGGATTCTTAGTAGAGGTTTTAGTTTTGTTCCGTCCACCAATTTAGATAAATTTCAACTGGAGAAAGATCTCCGCTCTTTCTTCAGGAAAGTAAGACTTCGAAGATTTTTTGAAAATAGAGAGAGTAGGGACCGTGAGAATATTTCAGGATTGAGGCCAAGGTCTACGTTCACACCAACCCTAGGGATGGTGGGCAAGAATGTGGAAGCATTTGAAGTAACGGTGGAGAGTGGGATTCATAAACACTTAGACAACAAGAAGACATTTTACAGTTTTAACATCAGTAAGGATGAAAGAGCAGCTCTTAAGAAACTTAGTAACGATACCACCCTGACAATTAAGCCTGCAGACAAAGGTGGTGGTGTTGTTGTTTTTGACACTACAGATTATGAGGACAGAATGCTTGAATTACTAAACGTTGAAGAACACAAAGTACGGGTTAATGCAAATTGCATAACAGAAATAGCAAATGAATGTCTAGATCTCCTTACTAATGCCAGAGAGGCAGGTTATATCTGTGAGGAAGAGTTTAGATTCCTTAATAATTTAGAACCAAGGACCCCGGCTATTTATGGCCTACCTAAAGTGCACAAACAGAAATTAAATCCCCCCATGAGGCCAATTGTTAGTAGCATAGACTCCTTATTGGAGCCGGTCAGCAAATATGTGGACCATTTTCTCAGACCGCTAGTTTGTAATTTAAAATCGTATGTGAGAGATTCTGCACACATTATCTCGCTGGTCGAGGGCCTACCGTTCCGTGAAGAGACTCAGTGCCTAGTTACCCTTGACATTGAGTCTCTTTATACGAACATACCACAGTCTGACACAGTAGAGGTTATTGATGCTCTCTTGACTAACCAGGACTTGGCCGCTGCTAATAAAGAATTTATTGTTGACTGTGTTAGACTAATTCTTACCTACAACGTTTTTTTATTCAAAACTGAGTATTTTAGGCAGCTGATGGGGACCAGCATGGGGGCCACATGTGCCACCAGTCTGGCCTGCCTTTATGTTGGGCAATTTGAAGCCAAATATATACACAATGAAATGGCTCCTTTTTTCGAAAATGTAGCGGGCTGGTACCGCTACATTGACAATATCTTTTTTATTTGGGAAGTCACTACCGAGCTTCTTAAGGAATTTTTGAGTTGGATTAATCTAGGGGATCCAAACCTAAGGTTTACATCTTCTTACAGCACAATTGGAAATTCGAATGGTGCTCTCACAGTGGAGCTATTTACCAAACCTATGGCCAAGAATACTCTCCTTCATTATTCGAGCTTTCATCCAAGATCTCAGAAGGAGAGTATTCCCTTCAGCCAATTTCTTCGGCTTTGAAGAAATTGTTCTGATATTAATGATTTTTATAAACACGCAGAAGTGCTAAAAAACAAGTTTAAAGATCGTGGATACCCAAGAAAACTGCTATCACACTCACTTAAAAGTGCGAGATTGTATGACCGTGAAGCATTGATTCAAACAACCAAAAAGGATAGAGGCCAAATGAATAAAAATGTATTTGTGAGTAAATTCTCTGGCCTGAGTAACCAGATAAAAAATGTGGTCAATAAGAACTGGCATATTCTGAATCATGATGAGGAGATTATCCTGGAGAGACCACTCTATGCGTTCAAGAAAAATAAAAACCTACGTGACCTATTGGTCCATACATACAGGGACAACGCGGTGGACCCATAAAGAACGCTAGATAATACTACAGTAGTAGGTAACTCTAGATGTGGTTCTTGTAATGTATGTCCCCAGTGTATAGATGCCTCTGAGTTTACTAACAATGGAATGACCATGAAATGCAGAACACATAATAATTGCAGGAGTAAGAATATCATTTATCTCCTTATGTGTCCCTGTGGGCTTTGTTATATTGGAAAGACAGGGAGAGAAGCGCGTATCCGTTTCCAAGAACATTATTCTGCAATAAAAACTAAAAAGATTACAGCTCCCATTGTTACACACTTCTTGGAGAAGAATCATGGAAAGAGCAAGTTTAAATGGTTCATCCTGGAGAAGGTAAAAATTGGCAAAAGGGGTGGCAACATTACCACTGTGCGCAAACAGAGAGAACAATGGTATATCTCCTTTTTTAACACTGTGAGGAAGGGTTTGAACTCTAGGGAGGAATGGGACAGGATCATTGGAGCGGTCTAGCTGTATTGTGTAGATAGGGCTAGTTGTCCTTTCTTTCTCTGTTATATCGGTTGAATGCATCCGGTAGAATGCATCTGGTCTCCTTAGATGTTGCATTAGCCATGGTACATCTTAGGGTATCTCTCTTGATTATTGGATGCCTATTTTTATTATTTGGTGCGGCATTATCTGGGATGTGGTTGAGTAAGTAATGGCTGTTATTATATTTATACCTACATCCATGTCCATGGCTGTTTGTTCCCCAAGTCATTTTAATAGTCGGTATTAACTATAGGGTTATAGTGATGGCCATGCACACGTTAATTTAGGTTAACACGATCGCGTAATATTGGGGTACACATAAATCATCTATGTGCGCTTGGCTAACATATAAAAAAAAAAAATGATATGTTGATGCAATCATCTACTATATGTCGGATACATTAGGCACCTACATATGAATTTCATCTAATAGATGATGCGTTTGTCGATGGATAAGCGCCATTTATTGTAAAATATGTTTCTATTTTATTTACACCTCTGCACCATCTGCATTGTATGGCGGCATGGTGTCACTATCAATTAGGAATTTTCAATTTATTTCCGTGCTTAATATAACCTTGGGAATTGATATTAAATTGTCAATTGTGAGCGGTTCCCATTATTTAGGTGAAAGAGTTGTCGTTTATTTGTCTTTTGGCCGTAATCTCGAATTTTAAAATAAACTTCGGCCATATTGGAATAGATTAGTAACCTGCTGGAATACATGGTATTGAACGGAGATAGTCTTATTTCTACTCCGATGGTTTCTTGCCTGATACAGGAAGTTTGAGTCTTAGATAGACTCGGATATCCGTGGGAACAGCGGGCTCCCGCGTTTTCTAATGAGTATTTAAACGACGCCTGGCTTGTCTTCCGGGTTTCAAGCCGGTAGGCTGGAGGTGGCTGACACACGGGACGCTGGTATCTTGACAACTCCGGTAAATATAGGTGCCGGTATTTCTCTGGGTTGGATATAGTGCAAGCCATATCTTGATGTTAAAGGGTGTCCGTTTTTTGGCGTTTTTAGGTGGTATCCAAGTAAAATACATGAAGGAACCACTCTGTTGTTGCAATATACCACTGCTTATGAGTGTGGCTGGTGAAAAAGAAGCCCTGCGGAGATCTATTTTGCTTTTCACGTCACCTTGTGTCAATGGAGGATCTATAATAATTTATAGATGTGAGTATATGGCTGTACTTATCAAACAATGCTTGTTTCTTATGAGGCATTTGTGCACCCTTGATTTATGGGCTCTTTGTTTATATGTTTCAGTTTAACTTTGTACCCGTATCAGCCCATTGCTTTAGTACCTGAGAGATTGTCCCGGTATATTAACTACACTGCTGTTATAAGCACTGAGCAAGGTGGGTTTGCTTTGCTATTTGGTGTGTGTAGAGTCTGGTCAACTTTAATATGTTTAAGTGGCGAACGTACACCTCATGCCTCTATGTATCTACCCCTTAAAATGTAGATTGCCGGTGACAAGGAGTTTTCTTCTCGCTGGACGAGAGACGTTTTTAAGACATAGGAGGTATTTACCCCGAGACGTTATGTCTAGGAATTAGTCCTTGAGGTATGTGAGCATTAACATTACGATACTAGATATTTATGTACATGGTGTTTCCGTTGCTCCCCTTAGTGGACTCTCTACCAGGATGAACTCATTTTTTTTATTCGCTGTGAAGGAGGTAGCTTTGCCCTTACGTTTAGCCAATATTTTTAGGCCCTTATGACAATCTCTAGGCGTATGTTTTCAATTGAAATGGTGCATCATGTAAATAAGCCTAAGAGTGTAAAAGTGTACCAAAATATGTGTTTTAAACAAGGAATATCAGTGAATTCCTTGTCGTTAGTTATTATGTTTTGTCTCATGGTCAATATTTTGATAATTTATTTAAGTCTGTTAAATGTTCCAAACTATGTATTTTGTAAGTGCTATAGAAATGCAATTACAATTACACTACAGTACATAGTCGCAAGTCTGCAAATACCCATCACTTAAAACCTACGGGCAGCATAGTACCAAATAACACTGATTTAGCTTTCCTCACTGGATCATGCCTAAATCAACCATCCAGGCAATTATGGATCAAATAAGAGAATATTAAACTCAGACAGCAGCCGGCAGCATAGGCCTTCATTTTTGTAACTCTTTGAACTGCCAAATAATTCAAACAACCGTCTTCAACTCTTAAGGTTCTGAAGGCAGCCCTCTCCGCTACAACTAGAATGGAACACTTACTTAGCTCAAAGGGGGAGATCCCCCTCTAGGAGAAAACATGGAACAAGGTATGCTACCTGACTCTCTTGAATAAACGCACTCTTGCGTTCTACCTTACCAAACTGTTTGCAATCCACTATACACATTGCTCACCTGACTGGCTTCATAAGCTGAGCTTATTCGACATTAACCACTGTTGGTTCTTTAAAGAATCCCAAGAAGAAGCCCAAGAAGAAGTTGAGCAAATGATCTATAAATGTAGACTACCAAGCCCATAATGGGTACAAATCACAACTCAATTAAATTCCATATTTAAAACAAACCTCACTCTAGATTTCCCCACCATAGTTTTAGGCCCTCATGCAGCCTTGCCAGATCTGGACCTCCCGGACCTTGACATTACACTCCTAGATATCCCATTAACCATTGCCATTAAAGTATTTATACTGGACTTGAAATATTTCACCCTAGTTTCATTACACACAGGTAGGCCTGGGTTACCTTCCTTTGGAACTCCCACTTTTCCCTTTATAACCACTCAGGTCACCCTATTATCTCAAAGAAATCTGAAATACATTGGATATGTTCCTTCAAGGCCACAACCGAACTACCTTTGCTGTAAAACATCCCAAATATTTGTTTTACCTCCCACCAATTCTCAGAAGACACGAGCCTATCCTCTCCTCTTCTCCAAACCACCGCTTGCCCATGCTCTTATGTATATGTCTTCTGCTTTCTCCTTTGTTGTGTCCCTCTCCATGTGCTTCTCAATAAGGGTATATCTTTCATCTGTCCTTTACTTCTTTTCCTGATTACTCATGATATATGTCATATCTCCCACTATACTTCTAAAACCCTGCATGAAAAGTTAATCTTGACCTAAAACTTTAGATTATTGCGTCTCGTTTCTTTCTTTTGAATAACCACTCCTTAACTTCCATTATCAGTATGGCTAGAGGGCCCAACATGGGTGTATCCTTGAGCTTTGTTGGTAGGTAAGGAGCACAGTTGAGTAAGGTGTTTGAATCTTCTGGAGCACAGTTTCTTCATTACTTACCAGCTAGGTATGTTATTTATGCACTGTATTACATGTGTGCGTGCATAAAATAGAATTCTGGAATCTGAATGGCGCATAGCCTTCAGGGTGGCAAGAGTGAAGCCAGGTATTGACAAGAGCAGCGATGCTGTCTATTTTGTTTTCATCCTTTTCCAAAGAGAGGGTGCCAATAGCACTGGAAATTTAAAGCTCAGCCAAATTTGACTTTCGATATATAGAACAATGACCCACATTAAAGGAACCTTGAGCTCCAGAAGCAGAAGCTGCACACATCTTTTACGAACTTGGGTGCTGCCTCTCATTGTGTTACTATGTACATGCTGCTCCCTATTACTTGTACTATTTATCAACGGGCGGTACCTATAAATCGGTTTACATTAAACCTTACTTGTTCAGATTTTGTCTGCCCAGCAATTGTTTAATTTGTCTTCCACCCTTTACCTAATCTTCCCATGGCTGCAATAATTTCAAGCATGCTATTGGCTGCATGTTTTTTTTACCTTTGTCCTCAGCCCTTAACCTAATCTCCCCACTTCATTTTACCACCAGTTAATGCAAAATATATTAACTTTCTCAATAAAAAGTCATAACACTTTTACAGCATTTCAGTAACTTATATTGCACAACCACTCACCAAGCTAAAACTTAAAACAACAAAAAGTATTATTAATCACTTAGGCAAAACCTATTGCATTTACCAATGCATGTTACTGAAGTACCCACCTGACCAGATACAATAGGACATAGACTAGACCCTGCTGATGGCCTTTGCTGGTGTGAGACTTGACTCCTAAGTGCAGAGATCTTCACAATCTATGAAAAGTTGTGACTTAGAAACAATTTTGGACTTCGAGCTATCGGAAGATCAGAACCAACCTTCAGAGCTTGGCCAAGTCACAACTTTGCTGGGCTGAAGAAACTGTTTTTTCCCACTTGGAGCATCTCTCTAGCAGCAAATACTTTTCAGGGGCCATCAATGAGAAGGTATCTAGCCTTGTGGAACTCACTGGATGCAGTCTTGCCTAGCGGGAGGAATCTAAACTCTGAAAAGCGACTACGTCAGAACATAGAATCCTTGACTGGGCAAAGGTGCAAAAAGTATCCGGCTGAAAAGAGGACGTCTCTGGGTGATAAATTTGAACTTTTCCTACTCAGAGCTTTCTTCACCAAAACCAACAGCTTCAGTGGGAACTCGTCTAATGACTATGTGGTTTCAAGAGGATTTCCTGATATACAGCATTCTACTTTGTTCTGATTTTGACTTCCATTTCAGAGACCAAGGCCTAGGGAAAAATCTTTGACCAGACAAACTTGATTGGCACATATGACCTGTGCTCCACCGCAGTCAGCCTAAAATCTCGCCTAGGTCCTGGTCACCAGTGAACAGTGACTACTGATTGCCGCTTGACTTTTTCTTAACTGTTTCTATGTTAAATCTTTAAAAATTCAGATCTCCGGGTTCCGCTTGTTGGATTTTGTTGATTTGGTGAAATTTTTGTACGTTAACCTTTACTCTATTTTCATAAATTGGAGAGGGAGTTTTATTATGTTGTGATGTTGACTTTTTTTTTTAGCTGTTTTGGTACTTTTAAACACTTTACACATTTTCTCTAAGTTAAGCCTGTCTGTAATGTGCCGTAACTATTTAGATTTGAGCTCAGGTGTAGATTATTGAAACCTTTGCTTGGCCCTAACATGTTTGTAACTTTATTATTTGTGGTGAACAACTGTCCACCCCAAAACTAATACTGTTGTCTACAAGCACCAGTTAAAACCCTAAATAAATAACTACAACAAATTTAAGCTCTACTTCAGATTTGGCAGGTAAATGAAAATCCTCCAATTCGTTAAGGAAGTGCTTACGGTGAATCAGTGGGTGTAAGTTCCTACACTATACAAACAGGATGGAGGAGGGAATTCCACTAGTGTGTTCTGCTTCAGATTTAGTGCTTCTTGAACAAATGGTATTGATTTTCCATTAATACCAAACTCTAAACAAGCTCTTAAGTCGGGTTGTTAAATTTGAACTTTTGGAAAACCAACCTTACCTCTGTATCTTTTCCAGTGACAAGGGTGCCACATTAGAACATAGACTGGAGCGTTACACAGCTAGCCCAAATCTTCCAGCAGGTAGCCACATGCAACCCACAGCCAGCTTCTAACAAGAACAGGCCAATCCTCAGGTAGTTCTAACGGATGTATGTCGTTACTACGCATGCTTTTACAATGCATGCCTTTACCACGCAACTTTTACAGCGCAAGTCGTTACAACGACTTGCGTTGAGGGGCGCTAGATAGTGAATAGTTTAATTTACTATTCCAACTCCAGTCCCCGTGGATAGTAGGGAAGGTTTTGGATAGTAAATTAAACCATTCCCTATCCTACAGCGCCCCACAGCGCAAGTCGTTGTAACGACTTGCGTTGTAAACGTTGTGTGGAAAAGGTAGTGCCTGGTAAAAGTTGCGTTGTAAACGCTGTTCCCCGTTCTAACCCCTTTATCTGCTTAGCGTCTATTCTTTTCACAAGGGCACTAAGTGGTACACTACCGAACTGAGAGACCTTAGAAAAAGCTGTAAAAAGCTGGAACGTATCTGGAGGAAGGATTGGGCAGCTAGCAGCAAAGCCTCCTATCAGGCGGCCCTAAGACTTTACAAAGCGGCACGGCAGAAAACCCAGGCGTCCTTTTTTGAGGAAAAAATCAACCTGTCTGCCAACTGCTCTAAGGAGATCTTCAAAATTGTAAAGCAACTGCTTAAAACATCCACTCCAACCATCAACCAGGAATGCACTGAAGCTAGATGTGACCTGCTAGCAGAGTACTTTGATACCAAGTTACACCGAATACTTGATAGCCTACCACAGACTGTCCCTATTGCAGGTGATGAAGCCTTCCTGGTCCCGATTACTGGGCCTGAGGTTCCGTGACGATTTGAACCCGTGTTTTCAATATTGTCGGAAATACATAATATTGGTATCAGCGAACCGCAAATGATCCATTTAGCATATCCTGGTGTTTTCGCTATACTACGAGCAAGAGCACTCCTGTTATGAACACATTTCTGATCTACCCACGGCATCCATCTTAGATCATGGCCGCCATTTTGTGTTTCTTGCCCTCACATACGCAATAACCTCTGATCACTTCATTTCGATTAAGGACACGTAGCCTTAGCCGGAGATTCACCTCTTTCATGACACGTGCACCTTAAACCAGATCACGCTGTAGCTGCATGACCCGACAAAGGCTGCCTCCTCTGCTCGAGGCCAGCCCACCTGAACTGGTTCTCGTGTCCATTGTCCCGATCATGATTAGGCGGCCGAAGCCGGTAGCCTTGCCCATTTACGACCCACAAACATCTCTTATCCCGCTTTCCTATCTTCTGCACCTGGCTCTGCTCCTTTCCTTCTGGGCCTTTATTAGGGGGAGGTAACGAAATTTACGATGAGGCGGTCCGGCTCTTGAATGCAATATTGACAAGGGATTGTGATGAACTAGTGGGAACCCCTCTCCGTAGATGTTTTGTATCAGATTTTATCAATGGTTCCTGTGTAACGCCAAATATTTATTGTTTTAGACACAAAGGTTTTGGGAATGTATTATATGTAAAGAATTCGCCCCCAGCTTAAAATTTAGTATATAAGGAACAACCCTCTTTGTACAATTTGAACAGGCTCCTAGACACTGCCCATGCGTAGTTTCTGTGACTTCTGTGTCCCTGCAGTAATAAACCTTTGGTCTTTGACGCCACCATCGAGAAGCCCGTGTTTCTGTTCATTTGCGCACCAAGGCAGGTGGAACTCCGGGGTCTTTGGGTGTTGTTCCCTGACACCTCTGGACGGAACCAAAAAGTCCAGAACTCCAATTGGCGCCCAACGTGGGGCTCGACGTCATTCGGTACCGGTCCAAAAGCCTGAAGAGTTCGAGAAGCTTCGTGTGAAGATTCCTGAGGGAGGCGCCCCACTTCATCGATCCCGGCATATCGCAAAAGTGGCCCGAAGTTCTCTTCCACGAGGGTTCCCGTTCAGGACGGCTGCAGTGGGCCGTTGCCTTGACCGTCGCCCTGTCTTGGACCCGAGGTGCAGCCCTTAGTACAGCGAAACGTGACGGGTTTCTCCTTGGTGACGTCTTCAGTGCCTCAGTTAAGTATTTAGTGATAGCTAGCTGGTTACTTTGTGAGGGTTGTTAAAAATCCTTGATTGGTTCTTAGTTTGGTTTGGTTTCGTAGGATTATCATTGGTTGTTCTGGTCACGATAATCTATTTGGTTCAGTTTGGGTATCGATACATTAGTTTGGTTTTGGTAGGCCTAAATTCTTGGTTCGAGTGCACATATTTGTTTTGTGTTTTGTTTGTTTTGTGTTCCGGACTGAAAATGGTAAGTCGGAGAAATTGTATGTTGTCGTGCTTCGGTTGCAACAGTGACTCACGGTTGGAGGACTCCTGTCTGGTTCCTCCGATTGGGACTCCCCTTTATGACTTATATTGTAAACATGGTGTGGGTCCTATATCCTATAATGAGGTGTGGGTCCGCTACACCAACAAAGACGGTGTCCTTAGTTGGCCACTGCATGGTAGTTTTGAACCCGAAATTCTTGATAATTTAGAAGCGAAATTGTTTAGGAAGAAAGCCCGGCCGGCAATGTTTGATTCTTTCCGTTACTGGCGAAAAGAATCCAAACAGAGAGAAATGAAAAAATTTAAGAAAGAACAGAAAGAGAAAGAAGAGTTAACTCTAGAGCAAGCAACTAAACAGCTGCAAGATAACGAGTGCGAGAAGGCTATAGAGGTGGCCATTAGAGAGCATAATTTAGCGATCGACAAGTGCTACCCTGCCTTGCCATCGAAAACGGCTAAGATACTAGAGGATTCGGAGAACGACCCTCTGTTGTCTTATCTGTTACGGTCACCTCCACCGTATGCACAAGGTGCTACGGCTCCACTTGTGCCAAATGTTCAATTGCCGGTTGCTGGACAACCTGGTATTCCTGCTCCTGCTCCTCAGAATCAAGTTCCTGTACCTCCTGTGGTTAATGTGAATGTTCCTACGGCTCCTCCTCTTCCTGGATTGCCGACTTCTATACCTGTATCTGTCTCGCTTACACCTACTGCTCCACAAACTATTTTTCTCGATACTCCTACTGCCTCACTATCTGTTCCTACCTCTACTGTGTTTTCTACGTCTGCGAGTGTGTTAACTCCACTTTCTGTACGTCGAAGAATCACTGATTCTGTGTCTAACATACTGTCTCCTTTTTATAAAACTTTAATTAAGACTCCCACTTCTGACTCTGTTCAGAGACGGAGTCAGCATCCAAGTACTGAGGAACGGGGAATTTTAGATTCCACGGCTCTCAGATGGATTTCGAAGAGTAGGAGATATAGTACGAGAGATGTACTAGAAACATTTATGCAGTGGAAGGAACCAACGCAGCGGTACGTCTTTGATGAGATGTGCTCGTTGTTACGTGATGAAATAGAGGAAGATGATATTGAATCAAATTTAGAGGACTTGATTAAAGTCCAGAAAGAGTTTGCTGCAGGAATGATAGTGGGTGAAAATATAGAAGAAGCGATGGAACTGATCTTAAGTTTTAGGAATGATCCATCTCTTCGTTCACCGAGAGATTTAGAGAAAGGTAAGACGAAACTGAGTCGCCAATATCCTATGAGGGAGGTTCCTCCAATTTGGCGTGAAGCAGTGGCAGCTGATAATAATGCTGGTATTGCAGCTGTTCCAGCACAGTTTCAGAGAGTGTGGATACACATTCCGTGGAAGCGAGCTGAAGTGCTAGCAGTGAAACAGGCCTTGCCAGATCCGCGTAAGAATCCTGCTGGATATTACAAGGAATTAACACAGACAGTTGAGGCTTGTATAATGAATTTAGCAGACATTGATATGTTATTTGGGAATGTAGTTCCTCAACCAGTCTGGGCTAAAATTCGTAGAGAGGATCATCAAGTTGCCTTAGGTGGTGATTGGGCAGCCATCACTGCAGCGGATGGTCAGCAAATAGGTGGTGCAAAACCTGAACCCCTAATTGCTAATCTTCCGGGTAGGATAATCGACTTAATGAAGACTCTGATGCCCGCATTGCGTGTTAATTGGGACAAGTTATCAGCATGCAAGCAAAAGAAAGACGAAAGTGTCTCCGACTTCTTCACAAGGTTCTAAGAGACTTTTGTAGATCATAGTGGTCAGGACATGAGCACTGAAGGAGGACAGAGACTGTTTGTCGATAAATTCGTGCATAATTTGTTACCTGAATTATGCAATAAATTAAAGGATTCAGAGAGTGCGTGGGCTGTTTCTACAACTGCACAAATACTTGCAACTGCACAATATTATGAAAATAGGGATAAAGAGGAAAAGGAGAAATCAGAAAAGAAAAACGAAAGATTTAAAGACTAAGGTTCTTTTGCAACAGGCGTATCCGCCTCGCACGAATCAATCTAATATGCAACAGGGTTCCTATCAGAGGACAGATTATAGTTCACCGAGGCCTCAATATCAGTGGAACCAATGTGCGTATTGTAAGAAAGAGGGTCACTACAAGAATGAGTGTCCGATCTTAGCGCAAAATAATGCAGCAGCAGCTCAGAGAGGTCGTGGTGGTTTTGTGCAGAATTCTAGAGGTCGAGGGCGAGGTGCTATGCCTCCACAGACAAATGATCGTCTTTCTAATTACTTTGATCAGAGAAATGGACAGCCTGCCCAGCAAAATAGATCTCAGCAATATCTTGTTGAAGACTATTGTGAAGTGGATGAGGGATTTCAGCAAAATGGGTACTAGGACAGCCATGGACAGAGAGAGGGAGTAGTATCAGTTCCAGTAGATCAGAGTGGGCCTTATGTCGCAGTAGCAACATCAGGTGTAGTCGAACCGTTTCTGTTGGATACTGGTGCCGCTAAAAGTTCTATCATTCATGCGAAACTCCCTGGCGCACCTTTGTCTGGCTCAACAAATGTTTCCGTAGGTTTTTCAGGCGCCCCTGTTTACAACCCTATATCTGGCCCTTTGTCTATTTCTGTTGGACCATGTCAATTGAGAGCACCCTTGATTTTGACGACGGGTTGTAATGAGAACCTGCTTGGTTTAGACTTGTTAAAACGACTATATGCGACATTGTACTGTTCTCCAGAAGGGGTACAGCTTACATTGGGTAAAAATATCACCTCTCCGATGTACTTGTCGATGGATGCACTCCCGCCAGAGCTACGCTCACTCCCTGATTCTCTTTGGGCGACTGGTCCTAATGATGTAGGCCTTTTAGAAATACCACCATATGTAGTCACTTTGAAAGCAAATGTAAAATTTCCAAGAATTCCTCAATACAAAATATCTAGTGAAGGAGAGCGTGCACTTTTATTGATTGTGCAAGACTTGATCAAGAGAGGTGTGGTTGAAGAAACTAGAGGAAATGTTTGTAATAGTCCTGTACTACCGATTTTGAAACGAACTGATCCTACAAAACCTCCAGTGTACAGGTTTGTCATAGACCTTAGAGAAGTTAATAAGATTGTGGTTCCGCAGTTTCCTGTGGTTCCAGACATTACTGCCTTGTTAACATTAATTCCTGCTACAGCCACTTGGTTCTCAGTCATCGACTTGAAGAATGCCTTTTTCAGCATTCCGATAGCCGAGGAAAGCAGAGATATTTTTGGCTTCTGTCTAGGAGGTCGAAGTTTCAGATTTAAACGCGCTCCACAGGGCTACTGTGAGAGCCCATCTATTTATAGTCAAGCATTAAAAAGCCAGTTAGATTCCTTTGTCCTTCCTCCAGGTTCTGCCCTAGTACAGTACGTAGATGATCTTTTAGTGGCTGCCGATGACAAGGAAACTTGCAAAGCAGCTACAGTTTCATTATTACATCACTTGTCTAATCTGAATCACAAGGTATCACCTTCCAAGATGCAATACTGCTGCCAAGAAGTGACCTACCTAGGTCATCTCTTGTCAAAGGAGGGAAGAAAGTTGACCCCAGAGAGAATAAAAGCAATTACGCAAATGAGTGTTCCACGCACGCAGAGAGAAGTACGTGCCTTTTTAGGTATTACCTCTTACTGTAGGCAGTGGATTCCGAATTCTTCTCTTTTAGCGAAACCATTGGTAGCTTTGACTGGGAAAAATGTTCCGAGTCCGGTGCCATGGTCTGATGAATGTCAGGAGAGTTTTACTGAATTACGAAAAGCATTGTGTTCAGCTCCTGTATTGGGTACACCTGATTACAGTAAGCCATTCACGCTCTATGTTCACGAGAGAGAAGGTTGCGCGTTGAGTGTTCTGACACAGAAATTTGGTGATAAACAACGCCCTTGTGCGTATTTTTCATCAACATTAGATCCAGTAGCTAGAGCGTTACCTAGTTGTTTGAGAGCTACAGCGGCAGCTGCGGCTTCCATTCGACAATCTGCTGGTCTGGTGATGAACAACATGCTAGTGGTTATGGTTCCTCATGCAGTGGACACACTCATGAACCGAACGAAGACACAACACCTTACTAGTGCGAGACTATCTGGTTACGAGCTGACATTACTAGCGAGTCATATTCAGATCAAAAGATGTAATGTATTGAATCCAGCAACACTGTTGCCGGCTAATCAAGAGTCGAGTGATTCCGAGCCACATGATTGTTGTTTTAAAACGGAGGAAGAGACAAAAGGACGCATTGACTTGAGGGATACTCCATTATCAGATCCAGATGGTACGCTGTATGTGGACGGATCATGTTTTAAATTGGAAAATGGTGATGTGACTGCTGCCTATGCAGTAACGACTTTGAAAACGATTGTGGAAACTGCAAGAGTGAGTCAGAATTCTGCCCAAGCTGCAGAATTAATAGCTCTAACGAGAGCGTGTGTTTTAGCTAAGGGAAAGAGAGTGAATGTCTTTACAGATAGTCAGTACGCATTTGGCGTGGCCCATAGTTTTGGCCGTTTGTGGAGAGAAAGAGGTTTCATTACGTCCCATGGGACTAAGATTCAACACGGTCAGCTAGTTAACGACTTGTTGGAATCTCTAACCTTGCCGACTGAAGTTGCGATTGTTAAATGCAGTGCTCATAAAGCAATCACGGATGATGTTGGTCGTGGGAATGCTTTTGCTGATGAAATTGCTAAACAGACAGCTAGAGACATGATGAGCAGAATGTATGTTGCAACGTCTGCAAGATGGATCGCTGAGTCTGGAATGTGTGAGGATACTATGGAAAGTGTGAAAGAGATTCAGAAAGAAGCAACTGAGGAAGAGAAACGAGTATGGAGAGAAAGTACGGGCAAGTTGGACTCGAATGGATGTTGGATTGATTTGACAGAACAGCAGCGTTGGATGTTACCGGATGCGTATGTGCTTGCAGTGGTGACAATGGCGCATGGAGTAGCGCATATAAGTTCTAAAGGAATCTGTAAGATGTTGGCTCCGGTCTGGAAAAATGAGGGAATCAGTAAGTGTGCAGAGAGAGTGGTGAAAAATTGTATGATATGCCTGATGCATAATCCTGGCAAGGGAACTCCAACTCCTGCTGGTCATTTCGCTCCTCCTTCCTGCCCTTTTGAAGTAATTCAGTTAGATTTTATTCACATGGACCGCTGTAATAATTTAAAATATGTCCTAGTGGTGGTTTGTGCTTTTTCCAGGTGGATAGAAGCATACCCACTAAAGGACAATACTGCCCTATCAACTGCCAAAATTCTTCTCAAAGAATATTTCCCTAGATACGGAATGCCACGGATTGTATGGTCAGATAACGGAAGTGAGTTTATAGGGAAAGTTATGCAGAGTGTGTGTGCCGGCCTAGGGCTGAAGCAGAAATTCCACAGTGCGAACCATCCCCAGTCTGCTGGTTTAGTGGAGGGTTACAATGGCACCCTCAAGCTAAAGATAGCTAAAATACAGGCATCCACAGGTTTAACCTGGCCAGACGCACTTCCTTTGGCCTTGTTATCAACGAGAGCAACTGTACATTCTAGAGTAGGGCTTAGCCCTTATGAAATCATTTTTGGCCGCCCGGCAAATATCTGGGGTGTGCCAAGGCCTAAAGAGTTCAGTTCTTTAGAATATCCTATGTTTATAGACTACCTTTACGACTTGACTGCTAAATTGAGTCTTATTCATCAACAGGTTTTCGATGCTTTACCAAAACCTCCGGAGAGTCCAGGGCATCAGCTGAAACCGGGAGACCTCGTCGTCATCAGGAAC
The DNA here is from genome assembly GCF_964263255.1 of Lissotriton vulgaris. Lineage (NCBI taxonomy): Eukaryota > Metazoa > Chordata > Amphibia > Caudata > Salamandridae > Lissotriton > Lissotriton vulgaris. The sequence goes on along the minus strand of NC_141693.1, from coordinate 923,801,564 downwards.
TTCGCGAGGACAAAGAACCTTCAGCCCCGCTACGTCGGTCCTTTCCAGGTCCTTCTTACAACGAGGACAGCAGTTCGTGTGGCTGGACGCAAGCACTGGGTGCACGCGTCCCATGTTAAGCGTGTCCCTTTGCCGCTTCCTTACGACGACTGGGTGAAGAAGGGAATTGGTTCCTCCGAATCTGAAAGAACTCCAAAATTTATCCCTTTCAGCGATGCCGAATTGATCAATGACACTCCAAGCTCTGACTCTCCTCCTGAAAAGACTCCTTTGAACACTGAACATTTGTCTCCTGCATCAGAAGAAACTCTGCCATCTGCGAACTTGAACACTGCAACAACTACCAGTGGAACATTATTTGCCGATCAGACAGTACCTGCGAAGCAGAGATATAACTTACGAAGCCGTAATATGGACAAATAAAGCAGGCAACTGCATACTGTGATATTTTTGAAATATTGAACTTTTGCCCTCAGCCAGGAAGTTTGCTATTTGTTTTATTGTTTTAAAATTGCCTTGCCGTCTGGGTAGCCGTAGGGTCGTGGCTGTGTGCCTAGTTGGATTTGCAGGGGTCTGACACAAGGTCGATCTTTCTGTTGGTTCTGGGAACTCCCAGGACTGATAGAGGCATTTTCATCTACGTACACATCATCAGTGGTCGCGAGCGGATTGTAGAAGATGGAGCTTCCTGCGCTGCAACAAGAAAATGTGATTTACGTTCGCAGAAACAGACTTTACAGAGTTCTTCATAGCAAATGCTTTTTGATGCAATGTGCCATTACATTCTTGATTATTTTAGCAACATTGGTGGGTGGAACTGTTTTCAGTATAAATTTGATTTTTGTACCAGTAACCACAGTACCTCCCCTTGATCCTGCAATTACTACTGTTTCCTCTATACACTCTTTTCACTCGTTTCCCGAACATGAGCAAGCTCGACGCTCAGAATTTATTAACAACACGTTTGTACAGCTCTTGCACCAACACCAACTGGTAGTTAACACTACAGACTGCTGGGTGTGTGGCTTGATACCCCACACTATGGATAAAGGTATTCCCTATCTGGTTTTGCCTTTCAGCTACAATGGATCATTTCAGGCCCTTCAAACCATCTTTGCTTATGCCCTTGAAACCTATCCTCCACGTCCACCGCGTTCCACTAAATATAACTCTGCCAACAAAGCTTTAGTCCAGGGAATTATTGATATGATCAAGGATGTCAATAATACTCCATCATACCCCAGAGACGAACTGCGAGTGTATTTAAGTTGGAATACTTCAGAGTATCGCCTTAGTTTAGGAGAAAGCAAACGTAAAAGCTCAACTCCAATCTGGGTCGTACCTCACCGAGGTCAGGTCTGTTTGCAAGGTAATGGGAGAAATCCAAGAGCTCAGCTAGGAAGGAGTGAGTGCGTTGAGACTTATGTGTTTCCGGCCAACTCTTCCCCTGCTTTCCTTACTGCTAGGGGTACCTATTTCATCTGTCGAGACCGGGCATATACATGGTTACCTGCTGACTTTTCAGGTTCATGCTATATTGCTCGATTGTTGCCTCCAACATACACTGCTTCATCTGACTACCACAGAACCAGAGTAGCGAGAGGTGTCTTCAGCAAGGAAGATACCGCTGGACAGGAAGCTGGAGACTTCTTCAAAGGCTTCCTTCCGTTCTGGGGGCCTATGGCCAATAGTAGAAATATACGTCAGCTAACACGGGTAGTTGAATCTACTATTACCGAAACTGCTGGTGCCCTTAGCAATTTAACAGCTGAGCTTCAGGCGGATAGACTCATGACGTTGCAGAACCGTATGGTTCTAGACGTTATCCTTGCAGACCGAGGTGGGGTATGTAGAATGATCCAATCAAGCTGCTGTGTCTTTATTCCTAATAATGCTCCAACAGTCTATGAGGCGATCTCCAAGCTACACAAGATTTCCGACTCTATTCACGTAGATAAGGGAAACTGGTCCTTCATGGAGTGGTTTTGGACTCTGATCTCAGCGTGGGGATGGAAGGTTCTAATGGTCATTGGTGTCATCTTAGTATTCCTATTCTCATGCTGCCTGATTATCCAGTGTGGTCCCGCTTTGTGTAGTCTTTGTGCTGCAACCTGTTTTAGGAAACCACCTGCAGTTGGAGAAAAGGCGCGAGAAAGGATGATGATACAACAGCATGTCACTGACCTGATGAGTATAGAACTAGACTCTGACATAGACTGAGTAATTGCCTATGTAAGGGCAAAAGGAGGGTCTGAGGTTCCGTGACGATTTGAACCCGTGTTTTCAATATTGTCGGAAATACATAATATTGGTATCAGCGAACCGCAAATGATCCATTTAGCATATCCTGGTGTTTTCGCTATACTACGAGCAAGAGCACTCCTGTTATGAACACATTTCTGATCTACCCACGGCATCCATCTTAGATCATGGCCGCCATTTTGTGTTTCTTGCCCTCACATACGCAATAACCTCTGATCACTTCATTTCGATTAAGGACACGTAGCCTTAGCCGGAGATTCACTTCTTTCATGACACGTGCACCTTAAACCAGATCACGCTGTAGCTGCATGACCCGACAAAGGCTGCCTCCTCTGCCCGAGGCCAGCCCACCTGAACTGGTTCTCGTGTCCATTGTCCCGATCATGATTAGGCGGCCGAAGCCGGTAGCCTTGCCCATTTATGACCCACAAACATCTCTTATCCCGCTTTCCTATCTTCTGCACCTGGCTCTGCTCCTTTCCTTCTGGGCCTTTATTAGGGGGAGGTAACGAAATTTACGATGAGGCGGTCCGGCTCTTGAATGCAATATTGACAAGGGATTGTGATGAACTAGTGGGAACCCCTCTCCGTAGATGTTTTGTATCAGATTTTATCAATGGTTCCTGTGTAACGCCAAATATTTATTGTTTTAGACACAAAGGTTTTGGGAATGTATTATATGTAAAGAATTCGCCCCCAGCTTAAAATTTAGTATATAAGGAACAACCCTCTTTGTACAATTTGAACAGGCTCCTAGACACTGCCCATGCGTAGTTTCTGTGACTTCTGTGTCCCTGCAGTAATAAACCTTTGGTCTTTGACGCCACCATCGAGAAGCCCGTGTTTCTGTTCATTTGCGCACCAAGGCAGGTGGAACTCCGGGGTCTTTGGGTGTTGTTCCCTGACACCTCTGGACGGAACCAAAAAGTCCAGAACTCCAGGCCCCGGCTGGATGCCCTTAGATGCATCTCTATGGATGATTTCTGTAACACGCTCTCTGCTGTGAAGAGTGGTTCTCCATCCGATCCAGCACCCATGTACATCCTCAAACAAGGAGCAGATACCATTGCCCCCCTCGCAATGGAATTATTAAACGCCTCTTTTACGAAAGGGGTGGTTCCACTCAGCTGGAAGCAAGCCAGAATCAAGACACTCCTAAAAAAGCCGGGCCTTGATACAGCTGACCTAACCAACTTTCGCCCGATCTCTCTGCTACCCAGTCTGGAAAAAATTGCCGAAACAATTGTTAACCAGCAGCTCTCGGAGTTTGTAGAAAGTAATGGCCTGTTGAGTGGCTCGCAAATGGGCTTTCGCCCAGGACAGGGCACTGACACAGCCCTCATAGTTGTGGCTGAGGAGGCGAGGTGCATCTTAGATTCAGGGGGATCGGCAGTTCTGATCCTCCTGGATCTAAGCGCCGCATTTGGCACGGTGGACCACAAAATACTAGTCCACCGTCTTGCTAGACTAGGGATTGCTGGAACGGCCCTGGAATGGCTGGAATCCTTTTTGGACAAACGAGCATTCAGGATCTGGGAAAATGGCGTTATGTCCAAATCTACTCCCCTCCAGTGTGGAGTTCCCCAGGGCTCATCACTGAGCCCTACCTTGTTTAATGTATACATGGCCCCACTGGAGGAAGTAGTAGCCCCGTTCGAGATTAAATGCATCACCTACGCAGATGACACCCAACTAGTCGTCTCGCTGACGCAACAAGTGGGATGCTCAGATAACCTCTCGGCCTGTCTCTCCGGAATCTTTTCCTGGATGACTAATTCTAAGCTCAAATTGAACGGAGCAAAAACCGAGATTCTTATTCTGGGCCACCAATTTACTTCCCAGCCCAAAGCATTTTGGCCGCCCTGTATGGGCGAGGTGCCCCCACCGAAAGAGAAAATCAAAAGCCTAGGGGTATGGTTTGAGCCCGAACTAACCTTTAGGTCACATGTCCAGAAAGTGGCGGGTGTATGCTTCAGCCTGCTCCGAACAGTGCGGAAAGTTCTCCCTCTGTTACCCTTTCAGTCCAGGAAATTATTGATCCAGGGATTGATTTTGTCCAGACTGGACTACAGCAATGCGCTACTCCTGGCAGCACCAGAAACCACCATTAACACCTTACAACGGGTGCAAAATGCTGCTGCCAGGATGCTTATGGGCGTCCCAAGAAGAACATCCGCCAAATCATTGCTGAGAGCCCTCCATCGGCTCCCAGTACGTGAGCGAATATCCTTTAAATCATCCTGTATGGTCCACAAAGCACTCCAAGGCAAAGGCCCCCAGACCCTAAGGAGCTTGATTTGTCCATATAGACCCCCGCGTGCCCTCCGATCGGATCTTGAAAATTTTGCTATAGTTTCCAGAGTTAGAAAAGCCCGCACGGGAGGCCGCCGCTTTTCTGTAAATGCGGCAAAAAAACTGGAACGCCCTCCCGAGGCAAATTCGCACTGAACCTTCCATCCTCAAATTTCGAAAACTTCTTAAATTTTTTCTTTTCCATAAAACTCCTTAAATTTAAACTTTTTGTTCCTCTTGAGTTTTCTGTTATTTGTTAGGCAGCGCTGGGACGCTTACGGGCAGCCATGCGCTTTACAAATCCAATTTCATTTCATTAATTTCATTTCACTAAGCCTTGTAGAGAAACTACAGAAAATCCACTACAGCAGCAATGTATTTTGTCAATTAAGGAAATCTCCTGAGAGGACTAACCAAGAGACATACAGCAAGGATGGTGTAACAACAGTATAGGTGCAACACATTGTTGCTGGATTTTCCAGCTCATACACTCCAAAACATTTCAAAGAAAACTTAGAAGCCTGTCGCCCTCCTTCTAATATTATCCCTAAAACCCTAAACCCTTAGGGCCTTTTCTCGCTCCCATAGCCTCCTTTGATCCAATAAATAAAGATTTCTGTTCAGCTAAACACCTCTTAGTATATGTGCCTTCTCTTGAAAATAGGGATAACTTCACATCTTATGAGTAAAAAGTTCAGCGGAGAGTTATTAGAGTGTTCAGAAATGCGATGGCGCTCTACTACCTGTAGTACCTGCTTTGGAACGCGTCAGAAAACGGGTATCAAGGATCGAGAAGTCCGCCGTGGGAATACGGTCAGAAAATATAGGGAAGCAAATCCGCTTGCCCTCGCTCGTAGGCTTGTGGCCGTGATAAGGAGCTCAAGCAAAGTACGTCGGTTCTCCGGATACCTGTTTTCTGACGCGTTCCAAAGCACCTTCTTCTCGCGTCTGTTTATATTTACACCCGATTAGGACCGGGTTGGAATTATCACCGGTCCCCCGATACTGCCCTCAGCCAGATTACACAGCCCTGAAGAGTCACAGGTGTACCCCGTTATTAACGAAACACGTGTCGGCTGGTTTCTTGTGCAAAAAAGTTCACCTTTTGGTTAGGGGAGCTTCTCACCAGATCAATAAAAAACAAACAAGACAATAACATTTGAGTGTGATTTTATCCTTACCTTAACAACACAAGACAATACCTATCAACTAATTTAGGTTGTGTGCGCTTGACTTTTCTTGCATAACTTCACATCCTGTTTTCCGGCTGGAACTTTGACATCGAGTTTGGCCCTCTTTCTGGCTAGCTACTGACACACACCTACATTTACTGTCACTCCATATCATATTTATTCTTTTAACTGTCACATGTAGCTCATTTCATACCCAAGGGCTCACAACAGCCTTCCTTGGTAATGCTACTGCTGTTCATATTGTCAGCGGCTTGGTTTCATTCCTTTGTAAATGCCTTGGGAGCTGTTACTTCACTTTTTTGCCTATGTCGTTCCTACAAATAGGTGTCTCAATTTTGGTTTCTAAAACTAGGGAGTGGCAGTCCTGTTGAGGGATATGGAGGTTTCTTACACTACCTAGTCGTCTGATATAGCTGGAACATAGGCCCGCAACAAATTAGTAGGAAACAATTTTATTAACCATAATGGACACATCCGTGGACTTTGAATTACAGCAGAACATATATTCTTTTTATCAAATAGATTATTTTTCACCATCAGGGAATTTCCTTGGGGAATGTGGAAGTGTCGATTCCTAATCAAATATGAATTTCATTGTCTTACCCAGTGACAATTCTTTCCATTTACCAATCTTCTCTTGCCAGATTTCCAAAGTTTTTACACTTTCTAACATTGTTTAATAGGTTTCTTATTTGTATTACGTTTTGATTTAGCTAAATAAAAAATTAAATGTTGAAGATGCGGAACCAAACTCAATTATTAAAGAATACTTTAAACAACTGCAATCACTTGAAATTTTCTCTGTGAAGAAACAAAGAACACGCTAAATATATAGTGCAACAGAACGTTCAATTCCAATGTAATGGTAAGCGTTTAAAGTATTTTGAAAACCAATGGACGTTAAAGTGAGATCTAAACATTTAATTAGTAGCAACACATATTTATAGATTACCAAAAAGCCATTCTGGTTCACAGCTTCCATTTTCTCAAATACAGCCTTCTTTATACTAATACTTCGTTGATATTCCTTTTTTAGGAGTTCTTGCATGACATCCTGTTTGTACTGTTGCATCTTGTCCAGCAAATCCACCAGCAGGTTGGAATCCACGGCACAAAAAGCAACCTTAGATTTCACTAATACAAGAAAACACGAATCAATACTTGAAAACAACCAAAAGGCATACAAGTCATGCACAAGTAGGTAATTCACTAGCTAGCACTGATTTTCTTAAATGATTAATCTCCAATAAAATCTAATTTATAATAATTTCCTACGATCAAGTTTCCAGCAAACTATGACCGATAACAAAAAGTAAATAGGCAGTATAAGACAGTCATAGAGTAATTCACATACATACATACACCCATAAACACACACACACACACACACACACACATATGTATATATATATGTAAACATTCGAACGTTTAGTGTTAAAACAATTGCATGAATTGAGACAGTGAAGAGCAAGGTAAGCTTACAACCTACAACAGATCCAAAAACGTGCAGCTTTCAATCTGGTGATAAAAATATCTAAGGTTATAATGATCATAATGCAATGTGTAATGCGCACAGTTACCCAAAGGGTTTCCCAACGCAAGATAGTGCACAGGTTTGATGCAATAAGTTTAAATAACCAGGTTTTCAGACCCTTACAAACGCTCACGATTGAATTACAATTCCTTAAAGCTGAGGGGAGAGAGTTCCACAGTTTAGGTTCCAGATATACAAAGGAGCGGCCTTTCATGTGGGTTAAACGACACCTCGGTACAGAGAACAGTGTTTGATTTGAAGATCTTAGGGAGCGAATTGGCTGGTAGGGACCCACCAGTTGCTGAATGTAGCGAGGTACTAAGCCATGTTTGGGTTTAAACATACAGCACATTGCTTTAAACTCAATGCGCTTGTTGATACTCAACCAATGCAGTTTCTGAAGCAGATAGGAGGCTGAGGCAGATTTTTGTAAGAGAAAGAGCAGCCTAGAGGTAACATTTTGCCCCACCTGAAGGCCCTGAACCAGGGTCTTGTCAGTGCCTAGGTACAACATGTTACAATTGCACAGTCTGGATATGATTAGGGCCTGGATGACCTTTCTTTGTGCTGCTAAAGGGATCAGTCGAAGAATCTTTTTCAGCCATCTGAGAACGGCAAAACAAGTTGCAGTGACTCTAGCCACTTGTGATTTCATGGAGAGTGTATTATCCATGAGAAAGCCCAGATTTTTGACCAAAGGAGACGAGGTGGGCAGGGTCCCAAGGTACTCCGGCCAATGTCTAGAACCCCACAGTGAGGCGTTCTTACCCACGATCATGACCTCTGTATTATCACCATTAAGCTTCAGTAGATTTGAGGGGTTTTATAACTATAGAAACTTCCACAAGAAAATGTCAGCAGCGTTTATTGCACAAAACTGGGTCAAGGTGCATATTTCAGTGATACATCCTTAATCTAGAAGAGTCTCTGACACTTTTACTAACATAGATACATTTTAATGCATTTCTTATGCACTATTTTTCAGCTTTGACTGCAGGCCTGTTATTACTCCATAATTTCAGGCCATGTGAAATCTAGAGAAAAATACTATCACCCAACTAACAGAAATGAAGATTTAGAAATAAGATAAGATTTTAAATGCATCATTAGTCTTAAACTCAGAAAATAAATATCTTATAATGCAGATCATATATAGAATTCAAAGGTTGTATTTAGCTTCTTGGTTACTAACTACCACTCATGAGCTGCCTCATTGTTTGTCAAATTAAATGTAGAGTACTTCAGTTTTTGATATATGACCACAATCTAGTAGGGGCAATATCCCCAACCAAGGTATCACTTTTGTAAGCTCCTTGTGTCCAGTGGTGATTTTTGTCCCTGTGCAGCAGACTTAATGGGGTAAACTGCCTGCGGGGTAGAAGGCCAAATAGGGCAATAGGTGGGATGCGCAGCCACATGCCAATTTGCCATCACATATCAGTTGTATTTGTTTTACATATCCCTGGTGCCACATGGTGGTTTCTGTCCTTCGTTGGCAGGTAGATGTTGGGTTCAATACCAATCTGCCTCCCCAAATGGGCTAAAAGACATATCGTGCTTGGGTGAGTGGGAGTGGCTTGTGCCGTGGGGAGAGTAAGGGGTGGGGGCTGCTTCCTGGTTATTAGTGGTGATTTACGTCCCACTTGAATTAATTGGCAAGTTTAGGTCAAATTCCTCACCTCCCGCCCAAAAAGTTGAAAGACAGTTAGTGCTATAGGCATGACAGTTCCACGCATTTGTGACGTACCCTATAGATTAATTTTACACTCCATAGTGTGCACTGGATTTTCTGACCCCTCCGCCTGAAGAGCAGACAGATTGGGGTAAACACCATCTACTGTGCCATCCACAGGTAAAAGATTTACCAACATAGGGGCAGGGAGGAAGAAAGATTGTTAAGGCAATGGGTGCAGAAGAGCCAGGCCCTTTGGTAGCAGGTGATCATATCGCCTGATGGTCTACTGGTGGATTCCTGCTCTGGGATTACCCTCCTGCAACTATTCCTGAAAAATAATCCCCTTAACGATATCTCTCCCATTAAGACAGATACTCGATGGAGACAGCGGCGCCCCACAGCATCACTTGCACTGAAAGCGACTAGAGCTGAAAGGCTCCAGCTGCTTACAGTATTAATATTTATTACTTCAAGGTACTGTGCATGTATATTAAAAAAAATGTTCTTCCAATGAAGCCCGAAGTGGGGGAATGAAGTTGAGAAGCGCTCTAGAACATGCACCAGAGAGTTTTGAGCCCTAGCAGGACTCATTCTTTTGGCACCCTGGGCAGTGATGAGATGAATTCCAACTCTTTTAAGCAGATTAGAGGTTAACAATTCAATTGCGTGTCTGTTCTTTTAAAACCTAAATCTAAGCACATAGCTAATTTAGTGTGAAAAGGTCATAGGTGTAATTTTCTTACCTACAGATATTAATCTATTTTTTAAATTGTAATATAGTCAGCCTAACCTCAGATGCAATGTTTATTTGAAGACATTCGTATTTTCGGATGAATTTATGTCAATCCCAGCGGTTTCTGCCTTTGATTAAAACTGCAGTGGGTGCTACTTCAAAGGAAGGGCAAACAACAAACAATTTACGTACCTTTAGTAACAATCTTTCTAGTGGATAACCTATTTAACCACACATTGGGAATAATATCCAGGCGTTAGACTGGATCTGGAAATTGTCATAGTTGTTTTCCTGTGCGCCCCTTGCAGGCATCATGCATCTCTGCACAGACATTGTTTCGCTCTGGAAGTGACCAGCAGAGCCACATATAAACTCCACCCATGCTAACTGACTTCAGTCGCTTTCCAGGCAATCCGTTCCCTCAGACCCAGAGCTCATCAGCAGATCTGTATGACAAGTGTGTAAATCTCTAGATTGGATTGTTTTTTCTGGTTAAAAAGTCAAAGCACGGGAAGATGAGAGGGTCAATAAGGAATCTGTGGTTAGAGCTTCCACTTAAAAGATCGCTTCCAAAGGTAAGTAACTTCTTCTGATGGATAGTTCTAACAATAGACTCCTGATCTTGTGAATAGATACCATCATATTACTTCCAAGATGGTGGATCTGTGAACTAGCTAAGACTAAAAACGTTCTGTAGGAACAAGCAAGCAAAATGCCCCTCTCAATAGACCTGACTGTCAAGGGAGTGGTGCTTTGTGAACGTGTGTACCAAATCCAACATAGCTGCCTGACAGATGTCCAGCAGAGGCACTCAGAGTGGTAAAACTGTGATAGCACCTTTGGCCCTGGTGGAACATGCCTGCAAGCCTTTTCTGAGCTTTTGTTTCGCCAATACGTGGCTGATCTTTAAGCAAAGAACAATCCATCAGATGTTACATTTTTGCACTACTTTCCCCTTCTTTCCTCTGGAAAACCCTACAAAGAACTGATCACCCACTTGATGTTCTCTGGTATGATCGATATAGAAACACAATGGCTTTTTAGGATCTGAACAATGGAGTCTCTATTCCTCCTTAAATGGATGAGGTGGAACAAAGAGTACTGAAATGATTATAGCCTCATTATTATGACAAGGAGTGGTTACTTTGGGCAGGAATGAAACCCTAGTCCTTCAAACCAACTTACCAGGAAAGGTGGTGGCATAATGTGTTCAATAATGCACATAATACTTACATACAATGGATCAGTGTACAATAATCTCAAATTGTGAATAATGCAGCTGGGCCGAGATGGATGGGGATGTGGTGGTGGATGCGACTCTTTCCCTTCCCCTCCCAACCTCCCAACCTCCCTTCTTTCCTTTTGGTTGTTCCCCTCTGTTAGCTGGAAGATGGAAGATAATCGATTTACTGTTACAGACCTAATAAATTGCCTGTTCGATGGGGCTTCACAGTAAAGCCGGATGGAGATAATAGGACATTGTATAGGAAGAATACCTGTGGATTCTTAACATACACATATACTATGGAAATGTATTGAACAAGTGACTAGCTCTGAATATTGTTGTACAATGGTTGTGCTATTTGTAGATTATTATGCTATATGGTTTGACTGGTATAGCCATTGTTTGTATACCTACTGACTCAATGCAACGTATAATTTGTAATATAGAGCCGGCTGATTCTACTGAATATATTATATGTCTGTATCGTAACATGTATACTTAAAAAAACGTTAGTAAACAGATTAAACCAAAAACCAGGAAAGGTGGTGGCAGAAGGGGATTTGAATCAGAGAACTTGAAGTTCACTCTTACATCTAGCCGATATTATGGCTGAGAAGGTCTGTCTTTAAGGTCAGAAGTCTCAAGGGAACTGTAAATTAGATCAAAAGGGGTAAACATCAAGCAAGTCAGGACAAAGTGCAAGTGCCAGTGGGGCATCACAGAGAGTTTTGGTGGTGCAAACCTTTCTAAACCTCATCACAATGGGTGGCTTAAAAAATGTAGGCTGCTCCAACCACTGTAAAAAGGCCAAAAGAGCTGATAAGAAGCCCTAATGCTGTCCAAAGTAAGTCCTTGCTGGACTGGGGAATAGAACAAACAATAAAACTTAAGACAACTTTGCCTGTAAAGCATCAATTTGTTGGGTACAGCAAAAATCCTTAAATTTTCCCTAACAGCTGGCGTACACTGATTTTTGAGAATGGAACACCCGGCCACCAAGATAAAATCAGTAAACTCAGCATGCAAGTCGCAGGAGGATAACAATAGCCACTCAATTTCCAAGCATGGAGTTGTAAAGGCCACAGGCCCAGGTGCAAAACCCTGCCCGGCTACTGCGACTGAAGCTCGTCCTGGAGCGGCAGCCGGATCGGAGGACAGATGCTCATGCTCAGGAGCTCTAGATACCACACACTCGCCTAGCTCAATCCAGTGCCACTAGGATGAGTTGGGCCCAGTTGTTCGTGATCTTCAGAACTCAAGTAGGGGAGACAGTGTTGGGTGGCATACAGGAGTCCAGAGCTCTACTCTAGACAGAAAGCATTGCGCAACCAAAGCTACTTAGGAAACTCAAAATTGCAGACGTATCTAACATTGCACATTCTTGGTAGTAGCGAAAACAATGAGTCAGTATTCGCCCCACTGATGGGAGATGGCTGTACCACATGTAGGTTGAAGTAGGTGACCCGATTCGGGCCACCCAGGTCACTAAGACCACCTCTCAGCCTTCGGTACTAAATGAAGAGTCGGTTAGACAGTAGAGAATGCACACCAATAATTATTTATTCAGATACACTCAGAGTGGAGCCCTAGGAGTGCTGCAGAGGGAACTGACATCACCAAGCATAAAGATACATTATGTACGTTTCACAACCGGGCGAAGGCACGCCCACAGTGGAATTATCCAAGCAGATGCATCTGGACAGTGAAATGCAAAAAATAAGTTTTGATTCTCATATCTCACACCATCTAATACAGCTCAAGGTAATTTCACCCTGTTCCCGCCACTAGACAAGTAGGAGACGGCCTCTATCTATTGGGAAAGGTAAGAACAGTGCCCTCAATACAAAAACAAGTCTAACGTGGAGTAATGTGGAGCATTTCTAAGAAGGGAACTAGATCAGTTTCAAACAGCCTAAAATGGCGGCTAGATAGAAAATGGTGCAGCGCATGCTAATTTACGGGAAGGCCTGCATAAACATAAAGAGTTCTATTCTAATAGGGCGCAATTGCCATTCATGATTGCTAGGCATCGATGGCTCAGTTCATCTGGCCTTGCGTTTAATGTTACTGTAAGATTGTTCACCCTCAGAAAAATCCCTTTGCATTCCAGCTGCTTTCAGAGGCATAGACATTTTTTATCTAGAACGCCACTCCATAGTACTTGTTGAAGTATGACGTGGTGTTGTCCATGAGCACCTGCACCGGCCTTCCTTTGATGGTTGTGTTGTGTTTCTAGAAAAAAGGGGCAGCCCAATAACCTGGGGACCTGGGTAGGACAAATATTATCAACACAAATTTCCCTATTGGGGTAGTGTAGCCCTTGACTTCCAAGGCAATAGTTCCAAGAAACCTTCTACTAGCAAGGTTTTTTTGTCTCACATTACCGATCGTTCGACTGTCAAAGCCCGGCGTCATGGATGCGTGATTCATAATCCGTTAAAACTGCCTCTCGATTCATGAGGGCACCCCAGACTGTCATTACATTTGAGACTTCATCCTTGAGGAACAATCCCTCACTCCTCAAGCCTTATTGATCGAGCACGCTGTGAACCATAAATCAATTGATTCTCCTACCACTGGATTAATTTTGGTGGCTTTTGTCCAACTCATCTTTAAGAGACATAATAACTGCACTATATAACGACAGTGGTGGTCACTAACCATAACTGCTTGTCCACATCGATGCGAGCCTGATGATGTACCCCCATGCTTACTGCTACACACATCTCAGATCCTTGCCATATCTCCTACATTATTACATCCTTAGGATGACCCTTAACTGAATAATTCTGTATTCTGGGTTGAAATGTTGACACTCTCCACAGTGGACTGTTTATAAATTTAATTGAGGATTTCAGTACTTTTACCTTGAGTGTTGTATGTTGCATGATAATGTCCCTATCAGTCACCTTTATTTACTTGCATTATGGATAGCACTTGCACACTATTTATAAACTTCATCACTTTCACTGTGCCATCACTAAATAGGAGCACCCATTCAGTGGTTGATTCTGGGAATTGTTAAAGCAAGTCCTTGTTTGGAAACAGGATTATTTGTAAAGAATTAAAATAAATGTACAAATCGCAAAATGAACCTTACTAGCAACTCCAACAAACTGACATGGAGTTGAGTCTCCGCAGGAGACCAAAGTCCTCTGATCCCGACCTCTAACAGATGGCCTCCTCAACCTACCAGTGATGCATCTGTCACTACTTTCAGCTCTATGTGGGTTAACAAGGGGAATGCCGTTGGTTCAATTGCGGTTGAGTAGCCACCATTGCAGATTGTGCACACTCTTATTTCAGCTCTGAATAGCATTCAATAGTGGGCTTACTGGAACATCAGCTTCCACTGGAGGGACAAATATTCTATCTGGTGTGTAGTCCACAAGGAGGATACAGTAGGCTAAAGACCTCAGAGCTACTCTCTCTGAGACCCAAAAGGCTAAAAGGCCAGGAAACGTCTGACCACTCCATCTGAGATCCAAGGATGAGGCAGAATTTTCAGGATTATAGTCCAAATGTCCTGGACTCATTGCAACTTACCTTTGGTAATGATATATCTGTAAGAGACATAGATTCGTTATGGATTCCTTACCTTAGAATTACCCCCAGGCGTGAGACTGGGTCTGGAAAGTTTTTTGTCAGCAGTACCCATGCACATCAAAAGGTGGCATCGATTGGCTCCACGTTCGTCGTTGGTATCGTGGTCGCTGGGATGATGTCGCGGTAGCTACTTAGACGCCGCCCTCGCGCGCTGAGGTCAGCTCTGTTCACAACTTTCCATGCCAGAAGCCTAGAGCCATGCAAGACACCGACCATTGGTGCACAAAATTAGGGCCCTGAAAGGAAGTCCTTAACCCTAGAAAACAGTTTGCAGAACAGGGAGGATGGGAGGGTTGATAAGGAATCTATAACTAATCAATGCCTCTTACACATATAGCGTTACCGAAGGTAAGTACCTTGTTCATCTGAAAGAGACAATTAGTTATAGATTCCTTACCTTCAAATAGATACCCCAGCAACCAAGTTCACACCAGAAAGTCCTGGAGAACAGAACGGCCAAAGAAGCTGTCTCTCCGGACTAGGATGTCCAGGCAGTAGTGTTTTGTGAACGTGTGCATCGATGCCCACGTAGATGCCTGACAGATG
Source organism: Lissotriton vulgaris (assembly GCF_964263255.1). Lineage (NCBI taxonomy): Eukaryota > Metazoa > Chordata > Amphibia > Caudata > Salamandridae > Lissotriton > Lissotriton vulgaris. The sequence continues at coordinate 923,786,498 of NC_141693.1, read as the reverse complement.
TCATTAAGTGGGGCTCCACGTCCCAAAGCAATGGTAGCTGCCATCCCCCTGTTGCACTAGGCGCGTAACCCCACTGGAGGCTCCTTCTTTGCCAAGGGATAACAAGCTTTGATTCACAAAACAACGCATCTAGAAATGGTCCATTTGTGCACGGGCCGACCTTTTTTGGTGCCCATGTAGCCAACAAAGAGCTGGTCATCCACCCGGAATTGTTTTGTGCGATCCAAATAAAATGAAAGCTCACGTTTTGGATCCAGACGATGGAGCTTCTCTTCTTCTTTGGAAGGATGTGGAGGCGGAAAGAAGGTGGCAAAGGTGATGGTGTGTCCAATGTGGAAAGAAGTAACCACTTTGGGAAGGAAGGAAGGAAGGAAGGATGAGTTCAAAGGACAACTTTGTCCGGATGAACAGCCAGAAAAGGAGGTTTAGAACAAAGAGCTTGGAGCTCACTCACTGTCCGCAGAGGTGATGCCCACAAGACAAACACCCTTCCCCGACATCAGCAGTATCAAGGCCAGCAAGAATCACGTATTTGGATGCTTCATGGCCATCCTGAATGGTTTTAGCCCGAAAGGCTCTAAAGTAATCTGAGAAAACCAACAAACTCTCGCTGGCTTTGTCCCGGAGGACAGCAATATATCAGCCCAAAAAGTAAAGTGCATAGACTGTTCTCAGCAATAGACCGGCAGAAGAGAACATTTTGTTTTTTTATTCTCTTTATTAGATTTTCAAGACAACAAGTACCACATCACTGCCATGCAAGGCAGTACAGGCATCAAACCAACATCAAACATCATGTGATTGACCGACCACTCAACGTATCCTGTCATGTGTTACTAGTAATGTACATTGACATTGTCATACCATGGAGTATATATACACATTAAAATCAATGTTCATCATTCATTGACCCTACTTGGGCTTGCAAATGCAGATATTAACACAAAGGTTCCCAAATGTCCTTGGGTTTGGAAGACGAAGTAAGTTCTCCCGCATAAAGTTCAAGGTCTTCTTTTCAGTACTCCAGATCCTCAATCCAGCTGTCCGGATGTGGGTCTAGAGTATTCTCCCATATCAATGCCACCCGGCTTTTTGCCATCAGCAGTGCAATTCTGACAAATCTGCCTACAGTCCCTTTCAGCAGTGGTACGTAGCATAACAATCAAATCTTTGGTGTACATAGCAGAGGCACTTAGGTCATAGACTGTATGTGCCGCACTACTTCTTCCCAATACCTAAACACTAGCCTGCATTCCCAAGCCAGGTGCCAGAAATCTGCGTCTAGCTGGGCACATTGCTTGCAGTTACTGGTGTCCCGGAGACCAAACCTGTGTAGTTTAAGGGGCGTGTGGTAGACTTGGTGAATGCATTTAAATTGGATAATACGCAGATTACCTTTGGGCGTGAGGGTGCTAGTGAGGTTACAGACATGCTCCAATTCTGTTTGTATTAGGGGAGGTGTGAGTCTGTCATTCCAGCATGCAAGGCTTTTATAGAGACTGTTGACCTTCTCATCTCGCACTGCTCTATACTACTTAGTGACTAGCTTGCCACGGGTAGGCGTGATGAGTGGCAGTTGCAGAGAGTGCAAGGAGGGTGGTTCATCAGGAAATGTATTATAAGGTGCTTTTATAGCGAGCTTCAATCTGTGTGTAGTGAATTGGAATAATAGCATTGGGTTAAGAATGTATTGAAGCTCCTTAGGTGTGAAGAAACTCCCATTGGGGTAAATGTCTTGCATTTTATCAATACCGGCCTTTCTTAAAGAACGCTTCGGTCCTTTCTCCTGCGTTACCGAGAGCACTGCTCTGGTGTGCCGGAGGTAGCATTGGGAGCTTCGCCGCAAGTTTACCAATGGACTGCCATGCAGCAATGGAGATGTCTATCGCATTTATTTCGTGCTTTGGCGAGCTTCTCTGCAAATGTGTAAGTATGTAATTTAAAGGGATCGGGTGTGCATCTCCATCTTCCACAGCCACATGAGGAGTGAAGGCATGGGGGTTGTACCAGTAATGCGCGTATTGTGCCTGGGCGCAAACATAATACATGTATAGATCTAGTATGCAAACCCCCCCTTTGGTATAATCTAGCATAAGTGTGTTCCAACCCACCCAGGCTTCTTTGCCTACCCAAATTAAGCAGACTAACGAGCTTCGTACTGTGTTAAAAAAATGCTTGGTCAATGTTATAGGGATGTTCAAGAAGAGATATAAAAAGCGCGGTAATACTATCATTTTTATGATGGAGATGCGATCCGCTAAAGATAATGGCAACGCCGTCCATCTGTCCACTTGTTGCTCCAGGGCTACACATGCCCTCCCATAATTTTCTTTTACCACGAGCTCGGAATCGTGATGCACCCAGATTCCCAGATACATAACTGGGTCAGTAGACCACATCAGCGGATACTCCATACTAGGGGGGCTTGTGATCGTGGTCAGAGGTATGATCACAGATTTATCCCAGTTAATAGCCAGACCAGAGAAAAGGCCGAACCTAATGTATTTGCGCAGCACAGGTGCCAGATACCGCTGAGGCTCCCTGATAAAGAGCACCATGTCGTCAGCATAGAGAGATATGCCAACTGGGCAGTGCATAAAATTAAGAGCAGTCTCTCTATACCACGGACTATAAAGCAAGCAAGGGGCTCCGAGATGGTAGAGGACAGCAGTGGCGATAAGGATTGGGAGAGGTACCATGCCTGGTACCGCTCCCAATCTGAAATGGCACCGAAGTTAGACCTCCCACTCAAACTCTTGCTGAGCGGTCTGTGTATAAAAAACGCACCCACCCAATCAAAATCTCAGGAAAACCCATGGACTTCAGGATCTGAAACATATAGCTCTATTCTATGGAGTTGAATGCGTTAGCTGCATCCAACATTACAGCAGCAGCAGGGATTGCAGGGTGCAGAACGTGATACATCGCAAATATAGTTAGTAAATTGTGGGACGTGGATCTTTCTGTTATGAAGCCAGATTGGTCTGGCGAAACCAAACTTGACATTAACGGTTTTTTCATCTAGATTGATCAGAAATAAAGAGCTGTAGGATTCGCAGTAAGAGGGTGACTTATCTTTTTTTTATTAAAATGATTATCAAAGCCTTTCTGAGCGTCGGTGGCAGCCGACCCATCTCATGTGCCTCGTTATATACCTCCAGCAAATGTGGAATCAGGAGCTCAGCGTATTCTTTATAGAATTCTGCCGTAAGGCCATCCGGCCCCAGAGCCCTTTTATTTGGCAGAGCGCGTATTGCCGCCTGGATATCAGATGCTTCCATTGGCTGACTTAAATATTCTTGTTGCCAACCAAGAACATCCAGAGCTGGAGAATCAGCGCTCCCCGCGACATGTACATGTTAGCATAACAGACACGAAATTGATCCACAATGGCTTGTGGTGTGTAGTGTTCCTCACCATGCGCATCTATGATTTTGGTAATGTTATGGTGCGCAGCGCAAAATTTGAGCTTAGAAGCTAAGATACGGCCTGGCCTGCCCCTCGCCATAGGCACCGGGTATGTGTCTTTTATACAAGTAGCGTATTTCAGTCTTTGCCATCTCATCGTACTCTAGGATCAACTGGTGAATGTAAGATAGCCTGGGTGCACAAGGCCTGGATTTTTATTCTCTTTCAAGCTCCGATAATGCCTTCTCGATCCTTGTGAGCTGTCCCAGAATATCTCTTAAAATACCTGCTGCGGTACTGATGCAAACTCCCCTTACAGCGACCTTGAAAGCCTCCCAGAGAGTCACAGCACTGTCCACAGTACCCACATTTAAATCAAAGTATTGCCCTATTGCTTCCCTGATGGGGTTGGCATAGGTAGGGTCTAAGAGAGCCTCCGATCGGAATCGCCATGTGAATGGGGGATGGGTATTAGTGGGAATAGTAAGGGTGAGCTTAACTGGGTTATGATCAGATAGTGTGCGAGGGAGAGGGATGACATCTGTCACAGGGGGACCGCAACGCCAATCACGCTGCCCAGAAGGCACTGGTAATAAGCAGAAGAACCTCACATTGCACTTATTGGGCCACACCAAGAAGCTTGTATAGTCCCAGCTTGTTAGCCCTCGCAAACCCTGTTCCCTATGCCAATAGCTCACAGCAGCAGGCCATATGCTGTCTCGACGCGCAGGCATGGGCATCGCACCGCTTGTCTCCACACCAAGACCTCAGCTTTACAGGAAAGGAAATGACAAAGCCAGGCACCTCCTCTGGCATCGCTCCCAGGTCCTGACAGCAGACATGTGGGGGTGCATCAAAGTGCCCAGGCTCCACTCAGGCTGGGGGGCGTGGCCCGTACCACTGCCTCCCACTGCCCACTCAGCTCCAGCCACACTCCGCAGCAATCAGGCCTCATCAGATGGATGGATTCGCAGGGGGCTACCGCAGGTAAGACAATGCCATGCCGCACGTCGCAGCAGCCGCGCCAGTCACCAGAAGTCCCACTGGCCCTTGGTGATCAAATTGCTGCTCACGTGGCCGCCATGTTAGATTTCAGGCCCGCTCAGTCTCCCGCCTTCAGCTAGGTCCCACAACCGTCCAGAAAGGAAGCCGCCGCAAGCACAGGCTTTGCCCGCTTCCACGTCCTCCGAACAGTCCACTCTCTGCACCTGGGCAGCCCACAGCAGGCTCGCAGGGCGCACGGCGGAATCGTGCGGCGCTGTCGAGAGACGGGTGGCCGGCTCTAATCCCTCACCATGCCTTTTAGAACTGGGGTCTCTAGTTGGCTATGGTATACACCTTTGATCAAATAGGGACCCTTGCTTCTAAGTCAGGGAAAGGGGATTACCGTACCAGATAGCCCCTGCTCACCCCCTTGGTAGCTGGGCAAGAGCAGACAGGCTTATCTCAGAGACAGTGTGTTAAGCTTTGTGAACACATACAGTAATACAGTGAAAACACTACAGATGGACACAATACAGGTTTTATAAAAATAAGTATTCTTTATATAGACTTATCAGAAGACCATAAACAACAAAAACTCCACAATACTGCACTCAATAGGAATTCTTCAAGATGGTAGAAATAGTTCAAAAATAGGTTATTCACTTAAAAGCAGTCTTTAGAAACAGATAACTCCAACTGGAGATATCACAACGTCAAGGTCAAAGAAATCTCAAAGTATGGCGCCGACCGCGAGATGTGCGGCGTCGGGCCCGGAGTCAAAACAGACCCAAGAATAACAGTACCTAGGAAAAGCGAAAAAAAGACAGCTCACGGCATCGGGGAGATGCGGCGTAGTTGGCGCGTTGCGGCATAAGTTTCTTGCTTTGGGTGAGATGATGCGTCTGGACCGGGATACTTGCGCAGGCAGGTGAGGTGTGGGTTCCTGACCGGAGAGGAGGTCACGATGGTGCCAACACCGCGGTTCCGTACGATGTCACGGTGTCGATGGATTCTTGACCACCCACGTTGACGATCAGCTCAGTGATGATGTCGGCTTCAGAGTCGATGCGGCAGAGCAGCAGGCATCGGGCCTGTGTCGCTAGTCGGAGCAGCGCTCACGGCTATGGCAGGCTTAAGATGTTGTTTACTGGTGTCGATGGGGCACGGCGGCCGTCGTCGGTTCTACGCCGGAGCAGATTACGGCGTCGCTTGCCGGCGTCGGTATTGCAGATTCCTTCTGTAGCACTAGAACAGCAAATTCCAGATGCAGGCAAACAGAAGGGGGTGAAGTCTGGTATCAGTGAGACTTCAATGAGGAGGCAAGCTCAAATCAAGCCCTTGGAGTAATATTCTGCAAGATGATGAAAGTTCTTTAAAAGTTCCTTCTCCTTTCCTTGGAAATGAAGAGACCACTGCAGGCCAACCCAGCAAACAGCACACTGGCAGAGAGGCAGTCCAAACTCCAGCAGCTTCCTTGGTTCTTCTCCTTGGCAAAAGGTTTGTCTTGTTCCCAGAAGTGATCTAAAGTCTTGGGGTCTGGGCCCCAATATTTATACTAGCAAATCCTTTGTCCTCTGAAAGCAGATGGACCTGTGCCCAGTCCAAACCAGTTCTGTGCAGTCCTGGAGCACTTTGTTGACAAGACTCCTTCTTTCCTTTGACAGTGTGGGCCAGGGACATCAGACGCACCACAGGAAGTGGAGCCAGCATTGTGGAAGACAGGCACAGCCCTATTCAGACCCAGGTGCTACTCCTCCCACCCCTCTGCATGCAGATAGGTATATTCAGCCTTGTGCTGACTCACCCTGTCTCCTGGAATCCCCCAGCCCCTGTCACTCACAAAACCAGACACCAAATACACAAACTAGCAGAGACAGGCTGGGTGGTTAGGCAAGAAAATACCTACTTTCTAAAAGGGGTATTTTCAAACACAGAATGTTAAAACCAACTTCACTAAAAGATGTAATTCATCATTCTGCGTTCAGTCATACTAAATTTGAATTTCTACCATGTTCCCTGGGTCAGTTAAGATTATAAGTTGTTATAATCAATCTGCCCATTCTGGCCTATGGGGAACAGGTAGCCTTGCAATAGTGAAAAACGAAAATGTCTGTAATTCACTATTAGGACATGCCACACACACCAAGGCATGTCCTACCTTATACTTACAATGTACCCTGCCCTTGGGCCTACCTTAGGGGTGTCTGATAAGAAGAAAAGGGAAGGTTTAGGGACTGGCAAGTGGGTGCACTTACCAAGTCGACATGGCAGTACAAGACTGCACACAGGCTCTACAATGGCAGGTCTGATACACAATTTTACAAGCTGCTTCTGTGGGTTGCACAACCAGTGCTGCAAGCCCACCAGCAGCATTTGATTTACAAGCCCTAGGCACACATGGTGCACTGTACTAGGGTCTGACAAGTAAACCAAATAACTCAATCATGGAGTCACTAATCAATACATCATTTAACATAGGGAGCTATTGCACTGTGGCACTGAATAGCAGTGGAACAATGCCCAAAGCGTCTAACTAGCAAAAACCTATCAAAACAGAGGAGGCAATCAGTAAAAAAATGGAAGGGAGACTCACACCAATGGTACCAGGTCTAACAGCGCCACCCGCTCGGATACAGCTCTGGTGCACCTCTTGGACACAGCAATGGAGGATCAGGGCCACCCAGCCACCAGTAGACACCACAAGCAACGTACCCTTCTCTGCAGACTTAACTGGCCTCCGGGCTTCAGTGGGCGTCGATCAGTTCACACGGCTGCCATGTTCTCACAGTGCCGCCAGGCAGTCAGCAGCAATCAAGCTCAGCGGGGTCGATAATCATGGCATCGATGCCCCTGGCAGTCACCCCGCAGCATTATAGCAAAATGCTGCAGGTTTTTGAACTTGGATGGCGTCTAGGAAGCAGGATATTTGAAGAATTGGCAAGTCCGCTGGTGGGGCTGCACTACAGTACAGCCATCTTTTTGTGCGCCCTCTAGCACCCCCGAGAAGAGAACATTTGTTTTGCAAACGCCTAAAACCTCTTAAACTCTCTGTCAGGGGCATTTTTTAGAAAAGAACTGGGACTCATCTTGCTGGTTGAAGCCTGAACTACCAGGAGTAGGATGTTTAGTAAGAAAATCCGGGTCAACAGGCCCCAGGCTGTAAAGTCTGGACACTTGCTTAGTCACCAGTGGGCAAGAACAGAGCTTTGATGAGGTGTCATTGAGGGCCTCATTGAAAGGGAGCAAGGATTCTGATGTCACTGGCTCAGGATTCAAGATTTCCATAAGTACATTTTTGGTAGCCTCAATAGATGTTAGTTATAGATCCAAACCCCCGGCTGCCCATCAGATTACCACTGAAAATGATGCATGTTCTTTCGCTGGAGGTCGAAATGGAGAGTTCAACCTTATATCAGAAGTATCAAGCCCAATGGCCTTTTCCAAGCCCATGTAAAAATTGTCATCAGCATAATGAGAAAGTAAATCATCCCCACCGTCACCATCATCATTACTGGATGGTGGCAAGCTTTGGTCAGAATCCATGCCAAAAAGATTATTGGACATCTGATGGAGTCTGCCCTGGTACAGGCATAGGATTGTAGTCAAGCTGTATGGTGACCAGTCGCGCTTCAGTAGTTTCATAGCTCAACATTGGTCAAGATCGGGCTGAAGACTGATGAAGAGTGTGCCCTTGTACATGCATAGGATTGAAGTCAGAGCATATGGCGACCAGTCTTGCTTTAGTAATTTCGTAGCTCGACATTGGTCGAGATCGGGCTGAAGTCGATTCAGGGTTATAGATCGGAATCAGTGCCAGTCCAAGGGGGTCAGAAAGCACACAAAATTTAGGGACCAACTCTAGAACCAGCTCCACAAAAGGAGGTCTGGAATCAGACTGGCTCACACTGTGATGCTGCTGCACCTTCTCTTTTCATATAGAGAGGTTGAATGTTGTTGAGGTCCTGCTTTGCTTTCTAGTGCTTACACTTGGACTTCAGTTTTGACTTACTGGAGGACTTTGTTCACATAGTTGAGTTACCACAGGAATAAGAGTGAATCCGAGCCCCTGACTTGGAATGAGACTCACACGAGACCCACAACTTCTTCTAGTGTTTGCTGATGTACAGCTTTGCTTCTTGGTGCAGATCACCTTCAGGTGCATGACTGCACACTTGTTGCACAACTTCAAGTCTTGTCCCGAGCCCACCACCAGAGACACACCTCGAGCAGGATCATGAATGACATCTTTACAATTGTGGAATGGCTGAAATCTGTAGTATTGATTTTGGAGGGGGAGGGGGGTCGCGGTCAACATTCCCCAAACCACTGGATTTCAGTTTTAGGAGTCTTCGGAAGGTTAACAAAATTGGCAGTGAAGCTCTGCATCCGCTTTGGGAGTGACAGAAAGAAAGGGAAGTAAGCACTCAGGCGTGGCGGTTATATGCACCTTATCGGGCACTTCCAGGGTGGTGTGGAGTCGAGATGGTGGAACTGCACGGCACCGCCTAGTGGTATGTAGAATTGGTGATAGCAAAAGCTCTCCGGATCCAGTCTGGCACCTGGGAAGTATGCTAAGGTTAGGATTCTGCAGTTAGATGAATCTATCAGAATACTTATTTTTATAAAAGCATGAGTTGAATTTTAGAATATTCCTCTACAAGGTTTCCCTGGATCTTTCTGATAGCAAGAAATTAATTTGTGAATCCCGTTAAGATTATATAGCATGCTTTATAAAAATTCAAGACTAACATTAAGAATATTTGATAAGATTCTACACTGTGTCAATCAGACAATGTTCCATGAACAGGAACTTCACTGTCATCAATAGAATGTGCTAGATTTATCTTTCAGATAATATCTCACACAACTTGTGAAGAAAAATATGCAGAGGAGTTTTTAAGATCAGAAAAGGAAAAAGACATCACATTTATACTCAAAGCATTGCAAGTTGGTATAGGAGTTCGGGTTGAGTACTCACTGTCTTGTTGACTCGATTTGCCTTTCTGGGTAGCATCTGATTTTGATTTCTCAAGTACAGCTCCATACAAAACGGATCTATAAATAAGAAATAAAAAACCACTATATAAAATTTGAATATAAGCACGTTTAATATCATTACCATTTGTTTTAAAATGAGCTATTCAAATAACAGATAGGACAGAATTCTTTGAGTTTCTGGGTTGAGGGAAAAGCCTGCAGATTAGGGTCACAAACTTGTAAAGTGGATGTTTTCCTCCCTGCAAATTGGGGGAAATTGTTTTCCTGAATCCGGATTTGATTCATTCTGTCACCAATGTTTGAATTTTTTTAATACAATTTTTAATTTCGTTTTTTTCTAAGAACAACGTTAATTTTGTCACCAGAGTATTTGTTTTTGAAAAACAAATGTTGAACACTTTTACTACCCAGAGATCAGATTTCCATTTTGATTTTTAGAATACTAATTAGCTTTACAATAACTGAAAAATGCTTAAGCCCTTCCTGTGATTTCATCAGGGTCATAAGCTTCATAATGTCATTTAATTTGACGGCATGAAGATGGAGGGTTTTGTGACATAACTTCCTGTGAATTCATCCTGAGGCCAAAGGCACGTGATACAACTTCTGAGGTCTGACCTGGTGAAATTACCCCACTGAAGAGACATACTATCACAGTAAACAGAGCTTGAATTGTAAATGTGGTTTCCACGCAAGGAGAGTGACTAGAGGGTGTGTGTCAAGCTGCAATTAAGTACACCCCTAAATTTACAATGTAAGCAACAGAAAAAACATGCACGACCTTTATGGGGTGCTCATATTTCTAGTAACTGCAGTATCTGTCATCTATACAATTGATCAACAATAATGCTTAAAAGGCAATTACCGTTTCCATATTTTTACAAATTTGCAAATCAAGGACACCTAGTAGTTTAATTCAGTGCTACATCCACTTTCAAATTACTGCTCCCTGGGGTCCAGAGAGACCAGCTTTATAGCCACCAGTTAAGAATACTGTTGACTGGGCACTGAGGCTGGAAGTCAACGGAACCGTACAGGACAATACTACCTAGCACAGTTAAATCGATATTTGCCACGACATTTCAGGTTAACAGAGCAAGTTGAAATGTAAAAAGAAAGCTCTACAAACACATTCAGATAAGATTTTAAGGGGAGCATGTTATATTGCTGCAAGAGGAGCTGGACCTCAATCTGCACCATGAATAAACAACTGACATCAGTAGAGGGAGAACAACAGTGTTAAAACATTAGTGATACAAGAATGTATGTATGTACATTATACATATATGGTATTTCTACAGCGTGAACCCAGCCAAAAGACAGTGGAACGCTGTACACTTTTTACTTAATTCCTGTTCAGGTACGGAAGTATCATTTTCGGTCGATTAATGTGGATATCTCCAAAGAGTTTCCCCTTGGGTAATCTTGTTACTTATGACATGTAGATCAGGTTGAAAAGTGTTGCTCTAGCCGCATTCTTCCGCTGTATTCTTGATAATCTAGTAGGATGGAATACTTCTGATGGCGAGTGGGGCAGTGGTCCAAAATCTGGGTACACTCACTGAGAAGGACTGGGTGAAAGTTCTCTTTTTTTCTAAACAAAGGTACTTCGAGAATAGAATGATCCTAAACACAACATTGACTGTGTATGCAGGTGGTGGTATGGATTAGGTAAATGGTGGGATGCTTTTGGAGAATGTTCTTATGATGTGTTGTGAGAGGTAGGATACACAACTTGTGGCAGTTGTTGGGGTTATCTTAAAAACATGAATGAAGCTTATTCCATGTCAATCATCTGGTGGTCGAAGGAAAGACTGATCACAGTGATCCTTAAAATTATTGGACTCTTACTCAGTGAGACAATGAATTGTGCTTCATGGCAAGTATATGAAAATCCAGCACATGAAAACAAGATTCTTGAAACTTCTGAGTATGTACATCAATGTAGAACCTCTAATAGGGAAGCAGCCAGTGGCGGCTCCTACCCTAAGGTGGAGGAGCTTTGCCCCACTGCTTTGAAGCAGTGAAAGAAAGGAAACACAAAATAATACTAACCCAAGGTTATTATCATTTTATGTTTTCCTGCTGCGGCCGGTCTGCAGCCAGGCAGGGCTGCTCCAAAGACAGAGGAGCAGGGGGTGGAGTGGTTTGCCCACTCCAAGTTTGCATGAATCTTTGGTCGGCACTCTCGAGCCAGCCAAACTTTCATGCGCACTTTGCATGTTATCCACGCAGGCTGCATTATAGCCTGAGTGGAGAACATGCCCAGGCTCCAAATCTCTGTAGTGAGTGCCGAAGCACGGCGCTCAGACCAATCTAAATGCTGCATTGCAGTGTTGCAATTGGCTCATGGGAGTCTGGGCGCTTCCTGTACCGGCCCCAGGGAAGAGACGTAGACACGGAGGAGAGATGCGCCATCAGGTAAGTGTTTTTTTTCTTTTTCAAACTTCCTACCCACTCTCCCCCCCCCCCACCCCGATCTGTGCCGGCCGCCACTGGAAGCAGCAGAATCTGGATTTAACTAGGCCAAGTGCATTTGCTTTTATGTTAACATCTCTGATGTGGGTATTGTTCGACCTGAGATCCTGTCCTGCTGGAAGCTTCTTCGAGGATGATTTACAGCACAATGGGTATCTAATAACAACGTCAGAAGAAAACAGTGCAAGGATATAATTCACTGCTAATGGCTGTTCAATATCTACAAACATCGATGTGAATTAGTGCATGATTTAAGAAAATATATAAAATACCTGTCTTCCGAATGCTGTATGATAATTATATTAAAGTTTGGTGGCAATTCATTCAATATGTTGAGATGCTGTGGTTGAATAATAAGATTTTCCCACGCCTATAAAAAGAAGAGTTAGTTTTGAGTCAATCGTTCACAGATTAATAATACGTTCTTAACAATACATGTGTCACCAAGGTAAAACTTAAGTGAACTGGATTATGTTTTACATTAAAGCAAATTTTGCAATTAATAACCTTTTTCTTTCAAGGGAGTCTTCTCTTGATTCTTTTGATTACTTTTGAATTTTGCATGAAAAATATCACGGCTGTTTATTGATTATAGAGTTTTGCAAGGCGCGTATAAGACGGTGTGAAAACAATATAAGCACTCCACAGGGAAGGTGCAATAAGGAAATACTGATCACTGCCCTGAAAAATGTACTAGAAACATCAATTAAACAGTTTTATAATATGAAGGACCGGGGTGGTGAACAATGGACTGCATCCTGGGTTCTCTAATGAGACAACTATAAAGTGGAATGAGGGAGCACTACTGTACAGAAATGCATAGGTGGTCACACACGGTTAGTGTAAGTGAAATTATTAAGTATTGTGCAGTAGGCACGACAGCCAGGCAAGTATTTTCACGGGGGAGATGTGTAAAGCAGAAGCATTGCAATAGTGGAAACAGGCTAAATAATTAAAATAGCACTAAAGATAATGCGACGACGTGTAATGATGGAAAGTTGCCCAAAATGATACACGACACATATGTAAAGTGTCACTCTTATTTATTTGTATTTGTTCCCTAAAGAGCGCCGAGCCGGTGCGCACTCGGTCTGATCTTTTGCCCTCTCAATGTCCGATGCGCGCGCAGCCGCCAACATGGCCGCCGGCACGTCACGTCACGGCGTGACGTGCAACTGCTAGAACGCCACACTACATATCTCCCCTTTTTTCCCAAACAATGAAACGGTTAACTTACAGTCCGCTGTCCATGTCAAAGTCTCGAAACCTTGTCGGTATCACCACTGCTCTTCCCCTTCGGGTCAGTCTCACCTGGGTGGACGGAGTCTCTTTCTCCTGAGTCTCTACGTCACCCCTTCCACTTCTAAGCGCAACCGCTCCCTCTTCTTGTCTCCTCATGTCTCTTTCCTTCGCATTTTCCCTGGCTGCCCTCGCCAGCTCTCTCTCCATGCTGATCTTCTCTTCTCTCATCCAAAAGAAGGACTAAAGTGTATACTATTGAATGTACGCTCTATGCCCAAACACCAACTTCAGATATGGGACTTACTACATACATCATCACCGGATCTATGTTTCTTCACAGAAACATGGCTCAAGCCCCATACAATCCCCGCTATTACATTAGGGGTCCCCCTAGGATATAAGTTCTTAAACATGGACCGCCCTAACAAGATTGGAGGCGGTCTGGCTATTGTATACAAAGAACACCTGAAGGTTACCATATTGAAGCAAAAATGTTGCCCAATTCTAGAAATCATAATTTTTAGAATAAATCTATCTACCAAAGTGTCCAAGAAAGTAGCGCTTATTTATCTCCCACCAGGACCATGCTCAGGTTTTACTCTTTCTCTTCTGGAACTGCCAGCTCCCTATCTTAGAGCCAAAGAAGACTTTTTTCTTCTGGGCAATTTTAATATTCACACAGATATCCCAGAGCTCATAGAAACTAAATCCTTGATTACTGATCTTTCAACCTTGGGTCTGGAACTGCAGAATAATGGACCCACACATGAAGGGGGACACTCTCTTGATTTGCTTTTTTCTAACAGTGCTAAAATTCATTGTAAAACTGCCACCCAGTTGGAATGGACTGACCATTTCCTGGTGGAATTTTGCCTGCCTGTAACTAACACACGCCCTCACAAAAAAAACCTCCCACCAATATGGCGCCGTCAGGGTTTGGGAAAAGCCCACATTTCTGGAAAAAGATAACGTGGAAGACACACTTGCAAAATTTAATAATTCCCTAACTGAGGCAATAGACAAACTGGCCCCATTGAAGCTGCACAAACAATTCCCCATAAATAAACAGGAAAAATGGTACACTGAGGCACTGAGGCACTGAGAACTGAGAATCAAGGATGTAGGAGGTTAGAGAAAAAATGGAGGAAGGCACGTACAGAAGAGAATAGGAAGGCATATTATGATGCACAAACAAACTATTATAAAAACATAAAAAAGGCCCGCAAGAATAGTCTTGTCCTACAATTAGCAGAAGCAGGAAACTCCTCGAAGGAACTGTATAAAATACTGGAAGCATTTGTTAAACCTACAGCCTGTGCCAGTCCAGATGATTTCTCACTACCTTTGTGCAATGAAATATCACTGTTCTTTGAAAATAAAATAAACTCTATTTATGAGAAAATTCTGAAAGCCACGAGCTCAAACTGTAGCACTTCTGCCCCCATCATACCCATTCAGAGAAAAACCTCATTACTAACCTTTCCTCCAGTCACTGACACAGATCTCCCCCTCCTTACTAGCCATATAAAATCTGGCTCCCCCGACGATTTTGTACGAGCTAAAATGATGGCCCCCCTGAGCACCCTTTTAGGACCTCAAATCCAAACTGTTATAAATCACTCCCTCAGAGAAGGGCATGTACCAGCAGAATGGAAAAAAGCAGTCGTCAACCCCATCCGGAAGAGTGCCGCACTTCCATGGACGGACATTTCCAACCTTCGACCCATCTCCCTCTTTTCCTATCTCAGCAAATTGACCGAGAAGCATGTGAATACTCACCTGCCAAATTACATCGAGGCAGCGGAGGGCCTGGACCACTCCCAATCTGGTTTCAGGCCCAATCACAGCACAGAATCAGCCCTTCTCTCAGTGACCGACAACATCAGGATGTCACTTGATAGAGGGGGCTCAGTGATTCTGGTGCTGTTAGACCTATTCGCTGCTTTTGACACGGTGTCACATGAACTCCTTTTCGGACGCCTGAGAGATGTGGGCATAGGAGGCGCGGCTATGTCATGGTTGCAAAGCTTTCTTTCGGGTCGCTCACAAGGTGTTAAGCTGGGCTCCCACTCTTCCACCCTTAGGGAGCTCACCAAGGGAGTGCCACAGGGCTCATGCCTAAGCCCCACGCTTTTTAACGTGTATGTGGCCCCCTTAGCAAACATTATAAGATCATATGGGTTTACCCCGGTGTCATACGCTGATGACACCCAGCTTTTATTTCCTTTCCAAACCCTCACACCCGCAATCCAAAAATCTTTTGCGGATGGAATGAGAGCAGTGGCACACTGGATGGCACAGACCTACCTCCAATGCAACGTGACCAAAACCGAGGTCATGCTGTTTGGGGGAGCAACTCCAACATGGTCCCCAGATTGGTGGCCCTTGGAATTGGGACCTGTCCCAAGCCCCAAACAAACAGTGAAAAATCTTGGTATTAAGCTAGATCAGGCACTCCTACTTAAGGAACACACTACTCAAGTCACAGGTGCTTTTTTTCGTGTGGTTGGGCTGCTACGACGCGTCTTTCCATTTTTGGCAGACAATCATAGGAAAACGCTTATTCAGACCTTAATAATAAGTAGGATGGACTACTGTAATGGCCTATATATATCGGCAAATGAGGAACAACTGGAAAAATTACAAGTAGTCCAAAACACTGCACCAAGGCTAGCCCTCAATGCCCCTCCCAGAACCCCTTCCCGTCCCCTTCTACACCAACTCCACTGGTTACCAGTAAAGCAGCGTGTTAAATTTAAGATATGTTGCACGATACACAAATGCCTATTTGGCACTGATCCCAGGTACTTAAAGGAAAAATTTGTTCCATACACCCCTGGACATACAACTGCTTCAGGTCCCCAGGGTCAGAAGAGCCAGACAGGGCGGCCGAGCCCTTTCCTACAAAGGACCTGTCCTCTGGAACTCCCTAACCCCCGTGCTGAAGAAAATCCCCAGTCTTGAATCTTTTAGAAAAAACCTTAAAACATATCTCTTCACCCTGCCTTAGATATAACTCCCTAGTGTTACAGCCAAAAATCCCCGATAGTCACTAACCAGTGGAAGCACACGCACAGAGATATCCCTTCGGGAATTGAATCAGGCGCTTTATAAGTCCATAAATAAAATAAATAAATAAATAAACTCCACATCCGCTTGTTCCTGCTCAACGTTGCTTTCCTCCATGTCTTCTAGATCTGCTCCACCTTGGCTCCATCGTACCACTCTGTTGCATCTTGCCATGCGATCCTGGGACCACACATTTCCGTCGCTTAACAGAGCCGCTTTGTCATACACCTCTTTGACCTGCATAGGCTTACTGTACTTGCTGTCTCCCTTTCTTTGTAGTGTAGTCAACTTTACTCGCACCCATTCGCCCTTTTCCAATTCAGTCTTTTTCACCTTTCTGCGGTTGTTGTAGTGTCTCGCATAGATGGCCTGTGCCTTTTCCAAATTGGCTTGCACCACTGCTGGGGACCACTTGCTCGTTATGGTTTTCTCTTTCCATACACGGTTGTCCCGAGTGAATGGCTCACGACCCCTCAGTATTTGGAAGGGGCTATATCCTGTCCCTGTGGGGGTGATTCTGTACGCCCACACCATATGCCATATCTCCTTTTCCCAGTCTTTGTTGCTGGAGATGGCTGCTTGCACCAACCCCATCACCACTCTGTTAAATCGTTCTACCAGCCCATTTCCGGCCGGATGGTAGATAGAGGTATGTTTGACTCGGATATCATTCCTTTGCATAAAGTTGCTCCATTTGTCTGAAGTGAATTGGGGGCCGTTATTACTCAGGATGGACTTGGGGATGCCCTCTCTCACGAAAGTGTCAGACAGGAACCTTATGATAGTCTCTGTATCCATCGTCTCATCCACTTTCACCTCTGGCCATTTCGAATATCTATCAATGAGGACGCACACGTATTTTTGAACCCCTTGGTCATCCAGAATCGGGCCCAGGATATCCACCGACAACTCTTCCCACGGATTCTGCGGCGGGTCAAATTTTCCTAGTGCCGGGCGTAACAGTTTGAGTGTCTTATCTGCACCATGGCACTGTAAGCAGTCTCTGACGTGTCTCTCAGCTCGCAAGTCCATACCTGGCCACCAGTAGTTTTGCTTGGTCCTCAACTTCATCTTACCTATTCCCAAGTGGCCTTTGTGGAGCATGCTTAGTAACTTGGGAATGATGGTTGCCGGGGGGATGACCTTATATCCCCTGTACACGACCACTCCTTTATCGTCCATCCACAAGTCTTCCCTGATCTCGTAGTATGGTTTAAGGTCCTCGCTGGTCTGTCTCTTGTCTGGCCAGCCCTTTGTGATGTATGATTTCACCTCCTTTATGGTCTGGTCTTTGTCATATGCTTCTTTCCACTCCTGATTCCCGATGACTCTTTCTTGGTCCTCTGTGAGTGCCACCAGCTCTTCCATCCCTGTTTGGTCTTCCTCACTCTGTTCCATGGCCGCCGCCCTGCTTAAGTAGTCTGCCACTCTGTTCCGGCTGCCTGGGATGTATTCTACATCGTACCTGAATTCCAGTAGTTTCAGGGTCATCTTCGAGATCCTGGGCGTAGCACTGGCATGTCCACTGGATGTTAGTACCTTCAGTAAAGGCTTGTGATCCATTTTCAACTGGAACCGTGTGCCCCACAAGAATTGCCTGAACCTCGTCATTGCCCACACTACTGCCAGCATCTCTTTTTCTATGACGCTGTATTTCTTTTCCGTGTCGCTCAGTGTGCGGGATGCAAAGCTGAGTGTCTCCATCCTTCCTTGTCCTCGGTCCTGCATCAATACAGCACCCAACCCCTTATCACTCGCATCGGTAGTAAGCACTGTCTTTCCCTGGGGGTCATATCCCTGGAGTGGTACTGCTCCTACCACTCCCTTTTGATGTCAGCTGCCCCATATGAAGAGTCTTGGTGGCGAAGTGCTGCACGAATTTACTGTAGTATTCCGCCATGCCTAAAAATGATCTGACCTCCTCTTTGTTGGTGGGCGGTGGTGCTTCACATATTGCCTTTACATTCTCTGCTTTCGGAGTTACTCCTCGCACCCCAATCTCGTGCCCTAGGTAGGTCACCGACTCCATGCCTATCCGGCACTTGGCCCATTCTGCTGTGAGGACATTCACATCTAGGATCTGTAATACTTTGTTGAGTTTTGCGTCGTGATCTGGTTTGTCTAGCCCCATTACCAGGATGTCGTCTTGAAAATACTGGATGCCATCCATGTTTTTAAACAGTTGATGCATCAGTTTCTGGAACACCGCAGCCGCCGATGCCAGTCCGAACAGCATGCGGCAGAACTGATAACACCCAAAAGAGGGGATGAAGGAAGTTAATTTCCTGCTCTCTGGGTGCAATGCGATTTGATGGTAAGCTGAGGTCAAGTCTATAGTGGAGTACCACTTGATTCCTCTGGTCTTGGCCAGCATTTCTTCAATTCTAGGTAATGGGAACTTCTCCACCACAATGTTCTTGTTCAATTCCCGCAGGTCGACACACAGCCTGACCTACCCGCTGGGTTTCATGACTACCACCAATGGTGCGAGCCACTCCGCGCACGTGATTGGTTCGATGATCCCCTTTTTTTCTAAGTCCTGCAGCTCTTCCTGTACAGCTTCTCTCACTGCTAGGGGCACACTTCTCACCTTATGGGCGACTGGTACGGCCTCCTCCTTTAGGACTATCTTGTGGGAGAATTTCTCCAGCCTTCCCACCGTGCCTCCGAATACTTTGGGGTACTCTCTCTTCCATTTGTCAAGATCTGGCCAGACTTCGAGTTCGGTGAGCAGTATCTGCTCTTTTTCACCCAGATCCAGCTTGATGCCCAGGTCGCCCTGGACCAGCCATCCTAACACCGAGGGCCCTTTCTCCGATATGTATAGCTTGCAGAATGCGGAGCGGCCTCTGAACTCAAATTTTAGGGGCTGAATCCGGCCATGGGTATGCGGTCCTCATTATATGTGACTGGTCGGATGTCCAGCTTTTCCAATTCCGGGCCTAAATGTGGCTTAAAGATTTCGTTCCACACCGCTCTCTGGACGATGGTGTAGGGTGAGCCTGTGTCTGCCACCACGCTTATCGGTACTCCCCCTATCGTCAACTCCAGTACAGGTTTCGTCGTTCTTCTGCCATCCACACTTAACACTTGGTCGTATATGCAAAGTACGGTGACGACGTCCTCCTCTGCGCCTTCCTCTTGCTCCTCACGATCTTGGTCGATGTATTTTACCATGTTTTCGGACGATTTCCTCCGGCACACCTTCTCGTAGTGGCCCACAATGCCACAGTACATACATTTGGCGCGGAACGCTGGGCCCTTCCTGTCGTGCGCTTCATGGGACCAGTTTCCACATCTGTAGCACGATTTCTTGCTGCTCCCCATCTGCTTTCCTGGTGGGCCCGGGTTGCCTTTCCATTTGTTGGGTCCCTTCGATGACGACCCCTTGTACTTGTAGTCTCTGTGGGGCTCCTCATCGTCGACTTTATTCACCATGGTGCTGGGCGCCGTCTCCTTCTTCGTCGCTTCCGCGCACCTGCGGGCCAATTCTGCCCTCTTGACTATTACCATTACCTCCTTCAGAGTGGTTTCCCCGCTGGCCCACAGCTTGTCCTGTACTGCCGTACTCGTGGTGTGCATCACTATCTGGATGAATTCTTCTTCGAATGTGTCGTATTCACATGTGGCCGCCAGTTTCTTCAGAGCCGCCACGTATTCCTCTACCGATTCTCCTGGACGTTGTTTCCGTTGCTGGAAGTTGAATCTATCAACCGATACGCACACAGCCGGCCTGTAGTGTTCGTTCAAATCGTCGATGGCATGGGCATACACATCGCCATCTGTACTTGCTCATTTTTTAGGCACCAGGCTTTTGTAAATTCTGAGCCCTTCTGGGCCTAGGTTAAGTAGTAGGATGCGCTTCTTCCTCTTGCTGTTGAACTTTTCTTCATTTTCATCCTCAAGTACTTCTATGAAATTGTCAATGTATTGCCTCCAATCTTCCCACTTCATGAGTGGCCCTCCTGGCTTGGGCAGGAACTGCACTGGTGCTGTCGCATATCCCGCTTGTGCACTCATCTTCTCACTCTTGACCGTGGGTGGAGTGCCGCTGTGGCTTCTGGGACTGCCTGGCGTGCTGTCCGATTCCTATTTCTCGGCCTGTAACTGGGGACCTTCTGTGTCTGCCCACTCACCTTTTCCTGAGGTAGCCAGCGCGGTTTCCACGTCGCAGGTTCACCGTGCTCTTAGGCGCACTACCCCTGGCTCCTCCTGGGTTCTTTCTCCCTTTTTTTTTCACTTGCTTGTGTATCCCTCCTGTGGGTGTGCTTTGGGCTCTGCCGCGCTCTTTAGGGTGGGGGGCCGCTTGTGGTAGCTTACTTGTCCTTCCCCTGTCGGTTGGTTTCTCTGGTTGTTTGGCTCAGCTTTCCTGCTCCACGTTCTGGCTGTATGAACCACCCGTTGGTCTTTACAGTGGCTAATTTCTGTTTATTTTCGTGTGCAGGTTTCAGCATCCCGTCCTCGTCGCCATTGTAATGATGGAAGGTTGCCCCAAATGATACACAACACATATGTAAAGTGTCACTCTTATTTATTTGTATTTGTTCCCTAAAGAGCACCGAGCCGGTGCGCACTCGGTCTGATCTTTCGCCCTCTCAATGTCCGATGCGCGCGCAGCCGCCAACATGGCCGCCGGCGCGTCACTTCGCGGCGTGACGTGCAACTGCTAGAACGCCACACTACACGACGTTACTTACCATCAGCAACGCTATTTCAATCAAGCTACCACATATTCATCACCTCAGATAGTTCCAGTCGCCAGACTGAATCCAGGATTTTTATCTAGCAATGCTCCTGCGTGAATATAAGGAGCGATGTGCGACTCCGGAAGAGTTTGTGCCACCTGGAAGAGATGGCATGAAGCCACATATATGTGCCACTCCCGCACGTAGACACAGGTTTAGTTCCATGTCCGTGCCCCAGACCCGGAATAACTGGTGATGTCTGTGTGCTGATCTGTAGTTGGGACGGTTTTAGAGGTTAGAAGAGGGCAACTCCAGAGAATGGGGAGGTGGGAGTTCAGTGAGTACCTTGTTCTTCTGATGGATACTTTTAACCACAAATTTCTTACCGTGGAATTGATACTAAAACAGCACATTCCCAAGTAGGGGGTCTGTGGGGGGGGGGCTTAGACCAAAAGTCTTGCAGGATCGAATGGGCAACATGCCCTTACCACTGGGCCTGATGATCAAGTACTTTGTGAAAGCTGGCATTGACATCCACATAACACCCTGACTGATGTCAGGGACATGCTCTCCGTGTATCAACGCACAAGTATCAAGCTCCGTCCTCGTGGAATGGAATCTCAGACCTTCCAAGGGCTGCTTCTTGGGCAGTGTGTAGGAGATCAAAATGCAGTGGGGTATCCACCTCAACAGGGTCCTTTTCTGCACAATCTTCCATTTGTTGACCCAGGAAACCCTGCAAAAAGCTGATAGCCCACACGGTGTTCCTTGGTACAATTAATGTAAAATTCTAAAGGCCTTTTGGGGTGGAGCCAATGGAGTCTCTCCTCTTCTTGCAAGGGTTGAGGGTGGGCAAAAAAGATGGTAGGGTGTTAGATTGGCTAATGTGAAAATAAGTCACGACCATAGGCAATGGTGCTGGAACAATTTTCAGAGTGGGTGTGCAGCTTTGAATTTTACATTCATGAAGTTATAGGGATTGTGAAAGATCCAAGCGCCACTCAAAGAACAAGTGTACCAAATATATTCAGCAAAGAGCGGTAAGGATTTAGTATGCAGCTAGTGTAGGATATTATTAGAGCACACTTTTGCAAATAGATTACTAAAGCACGGTGTGATACCATAACGTCATTTACAGATAGCACATTTTTCGTTGAAATGGGCACACCATTTTTATAGGCGTGCAGATTTACTGATAAAAACTGCAGTTTAACACTGATTTATTTCAGTGAACTTCAGGGTTTTTTTTAAAAATCTGTGTTAAGCTCTTATAACACACAAAACCCATAACTTTTCCTTAATCTTTGGTCAGTCATAAGCTTTTATTCGATATGCAAGATATCTTATAAGCACACTTACAATACAACCATTTACAATGTACAAAAAGCATCACTTTAAGAAATCAGTATAAAGTCTCATTAAAAAAGATAAAATGACATAAAAATGCCCGATAATAATTTAGCTAAAAAAGAATTAAACTGCTACTGACAGTCTCTTGCAACGAATAAGCCAAAACTGTTTTAAAAATGTTGCTGTTCCACATACAATTGGGGGGGATGTGTCCGTCGTTAGGATACGTAAAGCTACTAGGTAGCTACGTGTACCCATGTTTCGGCAAAGAGGTTTCAGCCAAAAGCTCCTGGGCTTTGCATAGTCCGGGCATTCAAACAGGACATGTGCGATGGACTCTATCCTACTCGGGCAACAAGCACAATTGGGGGACGTGTGAGCCGCAGACTTCCAATTCGATACCACAGCACCAAGCGGGAGGGAACCAACTCTAAATTTAAAATATAGGGCTCGGTCAAAAGGGAGGGTGATAAGATCCAAGTAGGGCTCAAAAACCACAATATCTTTAATTAGTAAAAAGGCGCTGGAACAATTTTCAGAGTGGGTGTGCAGCTTTGAATTTTACATTCATGAAGTTATAGGGATTGTGAAAGATCCAAGCGCCACTCAAAGAACAAGTGTACCAAATATATTCAGCAAAGAGCGGTAAGCATTTAGTATGCAGCTAGTGTAGGATATTATTAGAGCACACTTTTGCAAATAGATTACTAAAGCACGGTGTGATACCACAACGTCATTTACAGATAGCACATTTTTCGTTGAAATGGGCACACCATTTTTATAGGCGTGCAGATTTACTGATAAAAACTGCAGTTTAACACTGATTTATTTCAGTGAACTTCAGGGTTTTTTAAAAAATCTGTGTTAAGCTCTTATAACATACAAAACCCATTACTTTTCCTTAATCTTTGTTTTTTATGTGAATCTCTGTGATTTATTTTAATCATATACAATATCCAAGAGTCAGTGCACATATGAGAGGCAATGTCTCACCTAACCGAAAAAGCCAGGATGCCAAATACAGAGAGACTTTCAAGAGGCCCACAAAGAGAAAATAACAGTGCAAAAAAAGGGAGATCTTCAAAACATAGCGCTTACACATATAGGATGTTTGCTGGATTCAACCAGATATTGTATAGATATCCCAAAGAAGGTCAGTGATCGAAATCTGTCCCTCACAGTCTCTGCAGGGCTTAAACTCTGAATGCTTGGATGGAGACATCATACTGCACAAGTAAAAAAAATTGTGAAGAAAATTCACAAACTCTGGAGAGAAAGCTCCAGATCCAAGTCGAAGATGCAGAAAAAAGGGAACTAATGTTGTGCCGGGGTGGGTGCTATATGGTTACAGTGATACAGTGATCTGACACCACTTCTGGCATCCATACAAAGCCAGTACTCTCCAACGGGGATGTGGGAGCTTTGAGGTTTTTAAATCCTGTCTGTCACTTGGGATTACTCTTCAGGTGAGGAATTTGCAAGTAGAAGAATTTGTTTGAAATGGCAGAGCGAAAGAGCTTTATATCAATTACATATCTTCACAAATCATAAGATGGTAGATAAAACCAAAAGAGAGAGGCTACAGCAGTGAAAGGTTCAGAAGAATCAGCTTAGCCCGTTCACCCATGCCCTGTCCAGAACCTTTCCGGTGCTCCCGCACTTCAGCTACTGTGACTACCACGCTTTTTCCACCACAGTCATTCTCTTCCCTCCACAAAGTCCAATTTCTGGATGGCCTCTCTCCCAATTGGGAGCCTCAGAGACTGGACTCCTCACTCTTGAGCCTGGGGAAGGCTGAGGTGTTCCAGTAAGAAAAAGAGAGCAGGGAAGGGTGCTAGGCCTGAAAGGGGGCTCCATTGTCTTCATATCAGCTAAAAGCAATCTAGTCGAAGGAGGACCCCTGCCACCCAGGGCGACAACAGGAACCACCCAGGCCAGCCCTAGCATCTTATGCAATATAAAAAGTTACTTGCAAGAAGCACTTTCACCAGTTACTAAAGAGGAAACAACCCAAATGGAAAACCTCATCTGCTGTCCAGAAGGAAGCACTCCATCCCAGCACCCACTCCACCTACATAGCAGGGAGCAGCCCCTGTCCAGCACCCACACCAACTAAGTAGAACGGAGCACACATTGTTAAGCATTCTTACCAGCTGTTCAACAGCAAGCATCCCTAACCAGCGCCCTCAAGGGATGTGCAGTAGGAAGAATCCCCTGCCCAGCATCCTTACCTGATGCCCAGCAGTAAGCACCGCTTGTTCAGAAACCCTTCCAGCGGCGAAATAGAGATTATTCCATCCATAGAATCGTCAAATTCTGCCCAGAGGTCAGCTACTTCACAAAAAGCACATTCTGCCAACTCCAGTCATTTCATTAGCTGCAAAAGGGGCACCCCCGGCATTCTAAGCAGCACCAGTGCTAGTGATAGTTTCCCAGCAGGGTGACCCTCTAGTAATACCCTCTACATCTGCCCAGCAGGGATGTATGACGTTACAACGCATACATTTACCACGCATGCCTTTACAATGCGGTATTTACAACGCATAGTGCTTTGGGGTGCTGGATAGTGAATAGTTTAATTTACTATTCCAACTCCAGTCCCAGTGGACACTAGGGAAGGTGTTGGATAGTAAATTAAACTTATTCCCTATCCTAGAGCGCCCCCCAGCGCAATGCGTTGTAATGGTTTTCGTTGTAAATACCGCGTTGTAAAGGCACTGCGTTGTAAAAGTTGCGTCGTAAAGGATGTTTCCCGCCCAGCAGACAGTATTTCTGTCAGTCCACGCAACAGTACCATCGGCCCAGTTCCACAGTGCATGCACACTGGAAATACTCTAACCAGCAGCTCGCAATCCTGCCCAGCTCGCTCATCAGCTTCTATGTAGAATGCTAGTTAGAAATTAATAGTGGTGTGTAAAATAGTGTGTGAAATTGGGTTATTAGTTGAGAGGAGCTGAGTCCCCACTCAAAAAACAAGCACAGTCCTTGTCAGGGTGAACCACAATTGTCACTACATAAACCTGTGCTTAAACCGCCGCTAGTTTGCCATAAACGCCGTCAGGCTTAACTTAGAGTCAATGTGTAATATTTTTATGAATCATTCAAACAGTAAATAAGTGAAAATCCCAAATCAAGTTAGAAAAATAAATTAAAATGTACCAAATAAATTGGCACAATCACAAAATGTGGAGGAGGTAGAGGATAAGGTTAGGTTCACCCTCCTTACAGAATATATATCCACAATATTCGGAATACCGAAATAAGAAACCTAACCGTTGGGGGAGTAGGGATTCCACAGACAGTGTATGAAAAACACTCTTCCCAGAAAGAAAACATTCTTATCTAGAGTCCCTTCACCCACTAAGGTTTCACCTAGCTGGCATGCTTCATCATTGGGGTCCTCTCAATCCGCTGCGGATTGAGGTGTGCTGCGACTTGCGGACTACGTAGGAGGACTTTAGATGTTGAATTTATGCATGGTGCAGTGATGTGGAGTGGAAAGGAATAGGTAAAAATACCTAGCTAGTGAGTTAATGTTTTATTCCTGCTCCTAGTTGGTATATTTTTAAAATCAGGGGTTAATACAGGGAGAGACCTAACTATAATGAGCGTGGTTGTCCTGGTATTGGGGCAACATCTTTCGAGCTGTCCCCTACAAGCTCTTCTTCAGGACCACATGAGGACCAGCCCAGTGTGTCTCACTCCTAATTAATCCTGTGACTAGGAATTAGTGAGGTGCACACCTAAAGTGTATACACACAATACATATGGTTAATTCAACGATACGCTGTATCTGTAGGAATAAAGCAATGGAAAATTAGAAAATACCTGCCTACCAGCCAGGCTGGCAGGCCCTATATACATGAGGCGTCTTGCCTCGATCAATGTACTCCTCTATAGTGGGTGCACTTATTGTCTATATTGTGCAATCCTCCGTAGTGGAAGAAATCGATCCCACATGATATCGGTGATAAAAGTGAAAGGTAAAAACATTAATGTAAAAACACTTGTGAATGACACCACGTGACAACCAACATACAACATGTAAATGTGATCCGTATTTTTGACATGTACTTCTGTTCAGGCAAACTACTGCCTCATTAACAGTTCAGCGGGGGGTTATTCGTGTTCAGAATAGAATGGCGCACAACATGTAGTGGTTGAGTAGTCACACAAAAGGTGGTTTTGGTTGGTGCTGCTTGTACAGAGAGAACCCTAAAAACTCTGAAACCAAAGGGTGTAGGAACTAACCCTTATGTAAAGTACAACAGCCAGTCAAGCGCACACAACAATTGTAAGGGTATAAGTAATCACAGTAAGGCGTTCAAGGATAAGGTCACACACAATGTTCTTTCTGTCTTAGTTTTTAATTGGTGTATGATTGGTCCTCCTGTCCAGGAGACACCAACGAGAAAGATTACTTATACCCTTACAATTGTTGTGTGCGCTTGACTGGCTGTTGTAAACTACTGCCTCATGGTCTGCAGGGGTAGAGGGGATTGTAGTCACACCCTAGAATAGTAAACGTGAAATAGACCTGATTATTAGAGATCCTAGGGATAAAGACAAAGACCGGGGAAGAGGATTTCCTACCGGTATCTGGGCTTGTCCTAAAAAATAAAATAAAGTAATTTGTTTTGCCAATAAAATAGTAATGGGAGACCACTAGGGCCTGATTGGACTTACTTCATCAAAGCTCTCCTCTCGGTATTGTACCTGCTGCCATCCCCGGAGTCCGCATATAACCGCATGAGTCTCCTGGGGCTGTTTTGTAGTTGGCAACCTGGAAGTGCTTAGTCATACTCAAGCAGTGACTAGAATGTCCCTGATACTAAATAGACATCGTTCATGGTCTACTCTAGGAGCCATCTTGGGAGAATGACTATACCCGTGAGTATAACAGGAGATAGTCGTTCCTGTGGTGAATCAATCGTCATTCAATGGGGCGGTATGAGACTGTACCTAACTCAAAACGGCCACCGCCCACGGTGTAATCGTGCAGCCAACTTGAAAGGGACACTGTATATACAAATGTGCATGACAGCAAGTGATAATGTTGACAACAAGAAATAAAAAAAATAAAAAAATGAAATAAAAATAAACAAAATTAACACCGTTGGCGGCAAGGGGCCAAATGAGGAGACAAAGAGTGTATGTATAAAATGAATCCATTGTCGCTATATGGGGTGGTCAGAGACTAGACTGTGCCTTACTCAAAATGGCCACCACCTATGGCATAATCGTGAAGCCAACTTGAAGGAATGACTGTATGTACAAACACAAATATGCTGACAGTTGGTAATAACGCTAATAACTGTTAACGAATAACATTTGAACAAAATGTTTTAAAC
Organism: Lissotriton vulgaris; assembly: GCF_964263255.1. Lineage (NCBI taxonomy): Eukaryota > Metazoa > Chordata > Amphibia > Caudata > Salamandridae > Lissotriton > Lissotriton vulgaris. The sequence goes on along the minus strand of NC_141693.1, from coordinate 923,758,933 downwards.
AAAATTTAAACAAAACACTGCTTTCTGGGGCCGACCTAGTGTAACAGGAGACATAAAGTTAAACCTTAAAAAGCCATGAGACAGCATGAGTGAGGGTCCTGACGTCACCCAAGATCATAATTGGTATGCTCCTTAGTTGAGGGACAGTGAACCACCCAAGTATCCGTGCTCGCGAGAAGCGAAGGAAAACCTTGCCGGAAAAGAATCTCCAGGGATCAGTAACCTATGTACCCCAGAGTGGGAGGGCAAGGAATCCATGTTCAAGAAGAGACAAAAGATGAAAAAATGGCTATAAACCCCAAAAGGGTTAGAAAGCCCATTTGAAGAAAAGCCAGGCCAGTACTAACATTGGGATCACCATCGGAGGTGAGATGGAATCATCTCCAAGAACAAATCTACTAAAGCTATAAGCAACAGTAGCTTTGACAGGGGACAAGCAGATTAAAGCAGGCCATGCAATGGCATAGAAGAGAAAGGATCAGCAGAAAAGGCCACCCATGCCAAGATACGGACAACAGACTTCCACAAGGGGCCTAAGAGAAAAGATAATAGAAGGGAAGAGAAGGAGCAGGAGCCCATCTTGCACGTGCATAGCGAGAGCCAGCACAAGAAGGGTTAGCACCTGAAAAGAGAACAAGTTACTTACCGTCGGTAATGATGTATCTGTAAGAGACATAGGTTAGTTATAGATCCTTACCTTAGAATTACCCCCAGGCGTCAGACTGGATCCAGAGTATTTTTTCTTAGCAGTACCCCTGCATGTCGGTGGGTGGCGTGGCCGACTCCATGTCCGTCGTTGGCGCCTTGGTCGCCGGAATGACATTGCAGTGCCTACTTAGACACTGCCCCTGCGTGCTGACACCAGTTCTGACACGACTTTCATCACCAGAAGCGCAGGTCCATGAAAGACATTGACCACTGGTGCGCCACAACTGGGGCCTTTTAGGGAGTCATTATCCCTAGAAATCAGTACATATAGTGGGGAGGATGGGTGGGGTGGTGAGGAATCTATAACTAACCTATGTCTCTTACATTTACTTCATTACAAAAGGTAAGTAACTGGTTCATCTGTAAAAAACAGTTAGTTATAGATTCCTTTCCTTTGAATAGATGTCCCAGCAATACTATCCCTGGAGGAGGGACTGCAAACTAAGTGCACACCAGAAAGTCCTGGAGGAGAGAACGGGCAAAATTGCCATCACTCCAGACTTGGCTGTCCAGGCAGTAATGTCTGGTGAACGTGTGCAAGAATGCCCACTTAGTCGCCTGGCAGATATCAAAAAGTGGGACACCGCGTGCGAATGGAGTAGCTGCTGCTGTAGCCCTAATGGAATGAGCATGCAGCCCTACTGGAGGTTCCTTTCTTGCTAAAGCATAACAGACTTTAAAAGAAAGGACAACCCATCCAGAGATGGTAGGTTTTTGACAGCCCAACCTTTCTTGGCACCCACATAGTCAACGAAGAGTTGATCATCCACCCAGAAATCTTTTGTGCTGTCAAAGTAGAAGGCCACAGCACATTTAGGGTTCAGACAGTGGAGTCTGACCTTCTCTTTGGAAGGGTGCGTAGGTTGGAAAAAGGTAGGCAAAGGGATTGTTTGTCCTATGTGAAAAGGTGTAACCACTTTTGGTAGGAACCATGGTCTTGTACTAAGCACCACTTTCTCCGAATGCGTAGTGAAGAAAGGGGGCTTGAAAGATAGAGCCTGAAGCTCACTCACCCGGCGAGCAGAGGTGATGGCAACAAGGAAAGCGGTTTTCAGAGTGAGGAGCCTGAGAGGACAGTTGGCTCAAAAGAGTGCACATAAGGTAAGTTAAAACAAGATTCACGTCCCACTGGGGCATTATGAAAGGAGGTGGTGGAAAGAGATGAATAATGCCCTTAAAGAATCTATTTACAATAGGGGACTTGAATAAAGAGGGCTGATCTGGTAGGTGAAGGAAAGCAGAAATAGCTGCAAGGTAGCATTTAAAAGTGCCCAGAATAGAGGGCTGCTGGGCCAAAGACAGTATGAAAAAAGGACCTTGGAAAGAGGGGTTGAAAGGGGATCCACAGCCTTTGCTGTGCATCAAGCCACAAACTTGTTCCATCTACAGGCATATACCGTTTTAGTGGAGGGATGCCTGGCTGCCAAGATGGTATTACAGACTTCGGGCAGATGGTCAATAGCTATCAACTATCGCAGCTAAATCTCCACGCAAGGAGGTGGAGGCTGGACAGGTTCTGGTGTAGGACTGTTCCCTGTTGCTGCAACAGAAGATCCCCCCATTGGGGGCAGTCTGAGTAGAGGATCGATGGCCATGCTCCGTTGCTCGGGGTACCAGACTCTTCATGCCCAGTCTGGAGCCACAAGAATAACTTGTGCCCGTTCATGCTAGATCTTCTTTAGCACTCAGGGCAAAAGTGGTACAGGCGGAAAGGAGCACAGGAGGCCTCATTTCCACTTGTCACAAAAAGCGTCACTGAGCGACTGCTGCCTTGGAAACTCCAACGAGCAAAACTGCTGACATTGCACGTGCTCTTCGGAGACAAACAGATCTAACCAAGGCTCTCCACACCGCTGAATGTGACCTTGCACCAACTCTGAGTGAAGACGCTATTCGTGATCTACCAGGCACCGATTGCTGAGTTTGTCTGCCCTGGCATTTAGAGAACCTGCCAGGTGTTGAACAACCAGGGTCATGCCCTGATGTTCCAGCCATGTCAAGAGGCGAAGAGCCTCTTGACATAAGGTCCACGACCCCACCCCGCCCTGTTTGGTGCAGTACAACATGGTGGTGGTGTTGTCTGTGAACACCTGCACTACATTCCCTTTGAGGGAGGGAAGAAATGCTTTCAGTGACATGAGGAGGGCCCAGAGCTCCAACAGGTTGATATGGAGCCCAGACGTTGCTGGAGACCAGACGTCTCTGATCTCCACCTCTTCCAGGAGGCCGCCCCATCCCAGGAGTGACGCACACATGAGGCCACAGTTCCAATGGTCACAAAAAGCATCACTGAGCGACTGCTGCCTAGGAAACTCCAACGCGCAAAACTGCTGACAATGCACGTTCTCTTCGGTATCAAACAGATCTAACCAAGGCTCTCCCCACCGCTCAATCAATCAATCAATCAATCAAGACATTTATAGAGCGCACTACCTACCCGTAGGGTCTCAAGGCGCTTGGGGGGGGGGTGCCGCTACTGCTCGAACAGCCAGGTCTTGAGCTTCTTCCTGAAGGAGAGGTGGTCTTGGGTCAGGCGCAGGTCGGCCGAGAGGGAGTTCCAGGTCTTGGCGGCCAGGTAGGAGAAGGACCTTCCTCCTGTAGTGGCTCTACGGATGCGTGGGACGGCGGCGAGGGTGTGGCTGGCAGATCGGAGGTGGCGTTTGGGAGCGTAGAAGTTGATGCGGTTGTTGAGGTAGCTCGGGCCTTGATCGTGGAGAGCTTTGTGAGCGTGGGTAAGGAGGCGGAAGGTGATTCTCTTGTTGACCGGGAGCCAGTGCAGGTCTCTTAGGTGTCCGGAGATGTGGCTGTGTCGTGGGACGTCGAGGATGAGTCTGGCTGAGGCGTTCTGGATGCGCTGGAGTCTCTTCTGGATCTTGGCGGTGGTTCCGGCGTAGAGTGCGTTGCCGTAGTCCAGTCGGCTGGTGACGAGGGCCTGGGTGACGGTCTTCCTGGTCTCCGTGGGGATCCACCAGAAGATCTTCCGAAGCATGCGCAGGATGTTGAAGCACGACGAGGAGACGGCGTTGACTTGCCTGGTCATGGAGAGGGAGGAGTCCAGGATGAAGCCCAGGTTGCGTGCGTGGTTCGTCGGTTTGGGTGCGGTGCCCAGGGCGGGGGGCCACCAGGAGTCGTCCCAGGCGGAGGGCGAGGAGCCCAGGATGAGGACCTCCGTCTTATCTGAGTTCAGTTTCAGGCGGCTCGTCGTCATCCACTCGGCTACCTCTTTCATCCCTTCGTGCAGGTTGGCTCTGGCGGCGGCGGGGTCGTTGGTCAGGGAGAGGATCAGCTGGGTGTCGTCGGCGTAGGAGATTATGTTGAGGTTGTATTGGCGTGCGATGGCCGCGAGGGGGCTCATGTAGACGTTGAAGAGAGTAGGGCTCAGCGAGGATCCTTGAGGGACGCCGCAGATGACTTCGGCGGCCTCTGACTTGTACGGTGGTAGGCAGACTCTCTGTGTTCTTCCGTCGAGGAAGGAGACGATCCATTCCAGTGCCTTCTCCTGGATTCCGACGTTGCTGAGGCGCTGCACTAGGGTGCGGTGGCAGACCGTGTCGAAAGCCGCGGAGAGGTCTAGGAGGATGAGGGCCGCTGTTTCTCCGTTGTCCATCAGGGCTCGGATGTCGTCGGTGGCGGCGATGAGGGCGGTCTCGGTGCTGTGGTTGGCACGGAATCCGGACTGCGATGGGTCGAGGGATCCATTTGTCTCGAGGAAGGCGGCCAGCTGTTTGTTGACGGTCTTCTCGATGACTTTGGCTGGGAACGGGAGTAGAGAGATGGGGCGGTAATTCTTGAGTTCTGTGGGGTCTGCTGTAGGTTTCTTGAGTAGAGCGCTGAGTTCGGCGTGCTTCCAGCTCTCGGGGAAGGTGGTGGTGTCGAATGAGGTGTTGATGATGTCCCGCAGGTGGGGTGCGATGACAGCGTCGGCTTTGTTGAAGACGTGGTGAGGGCAGGGGTCGGTCGGAGATCCGGAGTGGACAGAGTTCATCATGTGGACGGTGTCTTCGGTGTTGACCGGGGTCCAGGCGCGGAGGGTGGTGGTGGGTGGCGTTGCTGCGGTCGTGGCGTGCGTCGGTTGAGTGCTGAAGCTGTTGTGTATGTCCGCGATCTTGTTGTGGAAGTAGGAGGCGAGGGAGTTGCAGAGGTCTTGCGATGGAGTGATGTCGTTGTTTCCGGCGTTGGGGTTGGAGAGCTCTTTCACGGGTGAAAGAGACCTGGCGCCACTTCTGAGTGAAGACGCTATTTGTGATCTACTAGGCACCGATGGCTGAGTTTGTCTGCCCTGGGATTCAGAAAACCTGCCAGGTGTTGAACAACCAGGGTCATGCCCTGATGTTCCAGCCATGTCAAGAGGCAAAGAGCCTCTTGACATAAGGTCCACGACCCCACCCGGCCCTGTTTGGGGTGTTGTGGTGTTGTCTGTGAACACCTGCATTACTTTCCCTTTGAGGGAGGGAAGGAATGCTTTCAGTGACAGGAGGATCGCCCAGAGCTCCAACAGGTTGATATGGAGCCCACACTCTGTCGGAGACCAGGCGTCTCTAATCTACACCTCTCCCAGGTGGTCGCCCCATCCCAGGAGTGGCACATCGGTCACCACTAGTAGGTCTGGTTGTGGAAGGGAGTGGGATCTGCCTCTAACCCAAGTCGGGTTTGTTAATCACTACTGTTGTTGCTGTGCAGTTCCCTCCGAGATCTGGACATAGCAAGAAAGATTCCCCGGATGCAGCACCCACTGGAACTTCAGGTCCCACTGCAGAGCTAGCATATGCCACTGGCATGATCCACCAGCAGGATGCAGGAGGCCATTAGGCTCAGCAGCCTCAGGGTCATTCTTACCAAAATCTGGGATAGAGGCCGAAACATCGGTATCACAGCCCGAATATCCTGGATCTGCTGCTTGGGAGGATAGGCTCGAAACTGCACTGTGTCCAGAACAGCTCTCATGAAGGGAGTGTCAGATGTTATGTTATGTTATGTTATGTTAGTGCTATTTGTATTGCGCACGGCTGCTCCAGCGAAGGAGCGTCCCGGCGCACCGACAAGGTGGCGAACACAACACAACTGGGGAACAGAAATAATTATTAAGAAATTGGGGAGTGAAGGATTTAACAAAGCTCAGAAAATAAATGAGTTTTAGCGGCCTTGCGGAAGGAGAGCAGGTCACCAAAGGTCCGGAGTTTCAAAGGGAGAGCGTTCCAGAGTGCGGCTGCCCGCACCTTAAAAGAGCGACCCCCCACCCGACTAAGTTTGAACCGAGGGGCTACCGCTAATTCTTGGTCTAGCGAGCGCAGAGTGCGGCCCGGGATGTAAGGGCGCAAGAGTTGGTGCAGTAAGGGAGGTGATAGGCCCTTCAGAATTTTGAAGGAAAGGCACAAAACTTTAAAGTGGATCCGCTGCCTAACGGGTAACCAATGCAAGGCTCGCAAAGATGGAGCGGCCGAGCAAAACCTAGGAAGACCTACAATCGCTCTGGCCGCAGCGTTCTGCACTCTTTGAAGTCGGGTTAACTCAGCCTGGTTTAATCCTATAAAAAGGGAGCTGGCATAGTCCAACCGCGCCAAAACCGTTGCTTGCACCACCAATTGACGAGTTGCGGCATCGAAGTATTTAAGGGCAGGGCGCAGATTGCGCAGGATGCCGAAGCAGCAAGCCGCCGTCCTTTTGGTGTGGCCAACGAAGTTGAGGGAAGGGTCCAGCCAAACACCAAGGTTTTTGATCTCCGCAACCGGAGTGGGGGTCGGCCCCAGCTCAGAGGGCCACCAAGTATCTCCCCATAGGTCCGTCCGCTTCCCAAAGATCATCACCTCCGTTTTTTTGGCGTTTAGTTGGAGACAGTTGGACGTCATCCAACCAGCCACCGCCCTGAGTCCTTCTCTGAATCTTGGGGCATCCACCCCAGAGTCCCCGCTGATCGTGACCGCTAGCTGGGTGTCATCTGCGTACGACATCATGGTCATACCACAGAGCTTCACAACCTCAGCCAGCGGCCTCACGTAGATGTTAAACAACGTGGGGCTCAGTGAGGAACCCTGTGGGACCCCAAGAGACAGAGGATGACATTTGGACTGGTAGGGCGGGGACGCCACACAGAAGGAACGATCCCTGAGAAACGAACGGAACCACTGGTGTGCAGTGCCGATCACCCCTATCTCCTCAAGATGTTGCAGGAGAATGTCATGGGAGACCGTGTCAAAGGCGGCGCTTAGGCCTAACAAAACAAGCGCCGCCGTTTGACCTGCATCCAGAACTACCCGAAGGTGCTCGACCATAGATAACAGTGCTGTCTCCGTACTGTGGCCAGCCCGAAAACCATTCTGGGTGTCGTCCAGAATGTTGGCACGCAACAGATGACCAGTGAGGGCGGTGTTGACATGCGCCTCCGCGAGTTTGGCTGGCCACGGGAGAAGCGAAATCGGGCGGTAGTTCTCCGATTTTGTAGGGTCGAGAGATGGTTTTTTCAAAATGGGCATTATTACCGCATGCTTCCATTTCAAAGGCACCTGGCCTGATGATAGCGACGTGTTGATTAAGTCGCAAACCGGGCGAGCAAAAACCTGGTCTCTGAACATAGGTGGCTTGAGCGGGTCGTCCGGCGACCCCGACTTAACTCGGAGAGCCAAGGCCGTGTAAGACTCCAAAGAGAGAGAGGGGAGAGAGTCTAGCACCACCTGATCCAACCGGATGGGAGGCCCCATACTGGTTTGTGCAGTGGAGGAGGGGAAGGCCCTATATATGGTCTGGACCTTCTCCAGGAGGAAAGCCGCCAGCGCTTCACAATGAGTATTGGAGCTGATGGAGTTACCGGCCGGCTTCCTTGCCACAAGGTCTTTAAGGGCCTTAAAGATGGTTTTAACAGGATTCCCACTATTGCGAAACTCCAGAGCGTAGTATTCAGCCCGGGTTCTACAAACCGCGCGGTGATAAGACTTGACCGCAGCCATATACAGGGTTTTTTTGCTGCTGTCATACCTCTTCCTCCAGTCTCTCTCTGCACGTCTGCAGACACTTTTCAGAGCCCTCAGATTGCCATCATACCAGGGACTGGGGGCGCGGGAGCCACACTTACTGGAAACCATCGGGATAAGGGAGTCGAGGGCCCTGGTTACCCATCCGCAGAAATGGTCATAACCAGACTCCACGTTCTCCACTGCACCCAGTGGGTCGTCAGTGAGAAGGCGGTGGAGATCTTCCGCCTTTAATTTGCTCCAGCGCCGTCTGGGCATGGCTCGCAGTGGCACCTTAAGTGGGGCTTCATCAAGAGGGAGTCAGGTGTGACTTTGGCATGTTGATAGTGAACCCAAGTGAGTGCAGGAGGTCCGCCGTAGCCTGGAAGTGGGAGATGACAGCCTGGGACGAGCCCGCCTTCAACAGCCAGTCGTCAAGATAGGGGAAGACTGGAACCCCTGATCTGCGCAGATGTGCTGCGACCACTGCCTTCACTTACGTGAACACCCAAAGGGCACTGGTAAGGCCAAAGGGGAGCACGGTGAATTGAAAATGCTTGTGGACTACCGAGAACCATAGATAGCGCCTGTGGGTTGGCAGGCGGGGATATGAAAATAGGCGTCCTGCAAGTCCAACTCCACCATCCAGTCTCCAGGGTCGAGGGCAGACAGGGCCTGAGTCAACGTGAGCATTTTAAACTTTTCCTTCCGGAGGAAGTGGTTGAGCGCCCTGAGGTCTAGAATGTGACGCAAGACTTTATCCTTCTTGGGCACCAGAAAGTTGTGGAAATAGCACCCACAACCTACTTCTGGTGCAGGGACCCTCTTGATAGATCCCTTGGCCAAGAGAGCTAAGACTTCTTGGCGGAGAAGTGCCAAATGATCCTCCAGCAAGCGGTTAAAAGATGGTGCATGGAAGGTGGGGTAGTCCCGATGGGGAGGGAGAAGCCCCTTCGGTCTATTTGCAAAACCCACCTGCTCGACGTGCTGGATTGCCAGTGAAGGAGGTGATGGCGAATCCTGGCGCCCACTGGCAGTTGATGGGCCTGAAAAGTCGGACTAGGAAGGTTTGGAGGCCGCGGCAGGGGGTAAAGGGTGGATGGCCTGCCCGCTGGCTCCCAGACCCCCAAGGTCGCTGGGTCCCACGTCCGTTGCCATGCAGAGGCTGAGCAGCTTGTGCGAACTGGTGGCTAGACTGGGCGGCAAATGGCTGGGTGCCCCTTCCGGAGCCACAAAAGGGGCGAAAAGCAGACTGGAGTGGACAGAAAGACACCGGGAGGCCCAAAGATCTGGCCATAGCCCTAGAATCTTTGAAGTGCTCCAGCACCGAGTCTGTATCATCACCAAAAAGACAATGGCTATCAAAAGGCATGTCCAGCAAAGTTGACTGGACATCCCCCAAAAAAGACAGAAGTCCTCAACCAGGCTTAGCATCCAAGGGCTAATGACGTGGCAATCGATCTGCCTAGTGAGTTGGTGGTATCCAGTCCACATCTAATTGTGAATTTGGCTGCATTCTTCCCATCTACCACTGCCTTGGAGAGGACGGCCAGGGCCTCCTCCGGGCACTGAGGCACTGAGTCAGCACCTGCGCAACAGTACCCCAGATTTTGTGGGAGTATTGGCCCAAGAGGCACACAGTATTCACAGACCGCAGTGCCAAGCTGGTGGAAGAGAACATGTGCTTACATGATCCAGCTTCTTGGATTCCCTATCTGGGGGAGCAGAAGGGAATGTACCCTACGAAGAAGAGGCTTAGACCACCAATCTGTAGGGGGATCATGTTGGGTGAGGAAAACTGGGTCGCACTGGGCTAGGCGATGGCGGCTTGCAATTGTCTTTTCCACAAAAGCCCCTGTACAGGGCTTGGACCAGGTGCCCAGGAGGACATCAGTGAGGGCCTTGTTGAAAGGCAGAAGGGGTTCAGAGGAAGTTGCCTCAGGTTGAAGCTCCTCTGTCAGGAGGTTAGTCCTGAATGCCACTGAAGGGAGTTCCAGGCCGAAGGTCTGGGTTGCCCTTCGTACCACCATAGCGCAGGACGCTACCTCCTCTGTAACCATGGTAGGGGAGGAAAGCAAGCCAAGGTCTGGAGAAGTGTCCAGATCACTGTCATCACCCAGGTCCTTTCTCTGGTCCGGCTCTTCTAGCTGGTCTACTAAAGGGTCCAGCGACCCGCCCAGTCCTCATCACCCCCTTCTGGGTGGTAGGGAACACAAGGGATGAACAGGGGAACAAAAGTACCCTCCGGATCCGACGTTGACCGATGTCGGTCTGGCTCTGGGTCCGTCTCGGGGGTGCGGATTGGACGCGTCGGCTGAGGGCACGGACGGCACCGGGGGCGTCGTCGTAAGGGCAGGTCGAGTAAGATTTACTGGTGTATAAAGAGATCGGTAGTGGTGTATCCAAAACCTGGTGAACCCCACATACACAAACAATAATATAATGGACAATAATGCTGGATAAATAAACAAAATCTTTAGTTATTAAAGACGGAGTGCTACATAGACCGCCATCCCCCACTACCAGGAGGGATCAAATGTCAAACAAAAGATTGACAAATGTACAACCAGAAAGAAAAGGTCAAAGAGAGCACAATCCTAAAACACATGTACATGTAAGACTAGTAGGTCATATAGTCATAACAATAATGGAACTGTATATACTCTGTAATTTCCAATTTTTAGAACAGAACAGGGCAACAGATAAAGTATGTGTTCATATCATCTTTTTCTTTATTTGAAGATCCATAAAATTTGAAGTTGATAAAAAACAGCTGACACGTGTTTCGTCAGTACTAACAATAAGTACTTAGACTTTTTCAAGGCTATAGAGGCGGGATGTTATGGCGCGCATGTCCTCTTGTCGTACGATAATAACAGTGTATGAAAAGGCTTAGGAATCAGTGTAAAAAGCAAAAGTCCATAACATCCAATGGGATCATCTGCAGTATAGTGATATGTATTATGGCAGAACTGATAGACAACTCGAGCAGTGAAATTAAAATAATCCCCTCCTAAGAATAATGGTATTTTCAGTGGGAGTATCCGTGTATAACTCCACGAAGAAGATGTGTGGGAGGGGTTCTCCAGTCGGTAAATTGGCCCGGTTATCAGTCGAGAAGTGTCTAACAATTAAAATGCTGCGCAAAATATACTGAAATGTGGCCTCGGGTGGAAAGAAGCAGTAAAAGTAGCTAGGAGCACCACCTGATAATGACGTCAAAAGAGATTTACTGGTGTCGAACCGGAGCCCCGCCCGGATCCACTGGGGCCCTTCGGCACTGGGGTCACAGCCTCAGCATCAAAGGTCGAGGGCCCCCGACCGACTCAGCAGGTCCTATAGACACAGCAATGGAAACAACACGGAGCCAACTGTCAGGCACCAATAGCTTTCAGGCCACTCCTGCAAATACTTCGAATTCATGGCCCGGCAGTAGGTGCACAGCTTTGGGTCGTGGCATGCTACAGACAGCATAGGCACAGGAGGTGCGGATCCGTCACAGACATTAGCTTTTAACAAGAGTCAAAGGCTTGAACCCGGTCCGTCGTTGGGGAATCCCTCGCACACCAGGAGTTGAAGACTCAAAAAGCAGTTGACAAAACATCAAAGAAAGGTTAGTCAAAAGCGACTAATGGGTAGCTCTCTCTGGATCTGCACTAGGTTGGCGCGGAAAAGAAAGAGCTGACGTCAGCACGCAGGGGCAGCATCTAAGTAGGCACATCGATGTCATCCCGGTGACCACGACGACAATGAAGGATGCAGAGTCGACCAACGCCATTCACTGACGCGCAGGGGTACTGCTAAGAAAAAACACTCCAGATCCAGTCTGACGCCTGGCTGTAATTCTAAGGTAAGGAATCTATAACTAACCGTCTCTTTCAGATAAGAGGGAACACCATTCATGTCAGGGCCATAGAAAGCACCTTAAGCCAAGAACCATGACCCTTTCCTTGCATCTTCCAGGGAAGAAGGGTACCAGAAAGATAGAAAGGAAGAACCCTCTGGCTAGTGTGGAAAAACATTCAACAGCAAGGAGGGGGGACAAGAAGAACCCCTGTGCACCATCTTCTGACTTGCACCATCACACCAAAGCACAGCAAGTGAAGTCCCCCATAAGGGGTACCATAGTGTCAGAAACAGATGAAGGAATAGCTGTAAGGCATACAAATGAAGAAACCTTTAGGACAGGAAGCAAGGCAATAGTGCATCCACACTTTAGGACAGGAAGCAAGGCAATAGTGCATCCACACAAAATCATGAAAATACCAGAATGAAAACTTGAGGAAAAAAACAAAAGAACACCATGCAGCCACCAGCATGGAAACCCAACAGGGTCAAGAAATCAGATGTTTCTTAAAAGACAACCAGGGACCACAACCTGGAATTGACACGGTATGAGACGAAGAAAATAAAATACCTGTCGGAGCAGGAGCGCCACACCGGATGCCACTCGGAGGCAAAGAGTGAAAGGAAGAATACAACAGACACCACCCTAGAACGGCTCAAACAGAAAAGAAATCAAGGAGACTATCCACGGCCACTGAGTACGGGGGGGGGGGGGGGAAAGAGGACGGTTTAGCAAGCAGATTTTGTTCCACTCTGACTGTCCCGAAAACAGCATAAAGTAGTGTCACCTTAAGAGCCAAGCAGATTTCACCATCAAAAGGCATGTCCACCTAAACGGACGGAACAGCTTCTGAGAAACCAGAGGTGCAAAGCCAGGCATGCCTGTAGAGAGCTACCAAAGGAGCCATGGCTCGTCCAACAGAATCTGTGGTATCCATGCAACAACAAATCACAATTTAGCCGCCTGACGGCCATACTGAACCAACTGTGTAAGAGTGTCCCGAGTGTCATCATGGGGAAGGGGAGAAAGTCGAAGACTGAATCCCAAAACATGTGAGAAAAAGCAGCCAATAACACAAGCAGTGCAAAGGGACCGCAAAGCGCAGCTGGTCGCAGAAATGATACATCAACCAAGAGCATCTAGACTTTTAGACTGCCTGTCTGGAGGGATGTCAGCCATGATGCTGATGTCGAAGGAGGCTGTAGCAGCCTGAACAACAAAGCTGCTCAAAGTAAGCTGTTGGAAGAGGCAGATTGAGTCTCATAGGGCAGGATGGTGTCTATGAGCTATACAATGGTCCACGGAAGCCCATGAAATGGGTTTAGTCCAAGAGTTCTTAAGAATATCAGAGGGCTTCACTGAAGGGGAGCACCGGTTCACCCGTCATCTGGCACTGATGATTACCCCACGTAGGGGATCAATGGCCACCTCTCTGGAAGGAATCTGCAGCTCCAGAACCACAGCAATTCTCTGCAAAAGCTCATTAAAAGCTGAGCTAACTTCAAAAGCAAGGCTAGGAGGAGAAAACAAGCCAGAGGAAGGGGAAGAATAAAGACCACTAGCCTCACTAAGGTCAGACACCCAGTGAAACTCTGGAGGAGGTTGAGGAATGTCAGTTATGTCATCACCGAAATGATCAAACTGCTTTTCTCCCAAGGGGAAAAAAGCAGGGGGCTCCAATGAAATCGGAGGAAGGTAGCCCGAAAAGAACTGTTCCACCGACAATGATTCTGAAGTTGACAGTGTCAAAGCGGCAACACCTCAGTATTGGGGAGGAGAGACAAAGTAGGGGCGATAAGCGCTGCTGTTATCAGCGCATCCAACACTGCATCACAGGTGGGACCGACGAAGAGCTGTGCACCAGAGCCGATAAGGGTTAGATCACGGATTCGTAGGGCCTCACTTGACACCAAGGGAGGTCCTACCGGTTTGGAGTCAGTCAAGGCTTCACTGACCTCCTTGGCGCTGAGACCCGCACCAGAGGGAGTCGGAGAACCAAAAATGGCATGAAGGGAGAGATAATATTCCCTCATCTGATCCAGAGTTGCCTCTGTGCCGGAAAACACCAGAAGGTGCAGGACAGATTCTCGCTGGGACCTCAAAACAGGAGTAATAGGAGGTATGTCAGGGACACTGAGCATACATGATAAAGTTGGGGAAGGCCACGGTGCCAACTATCTACAGCGTGACTTACCAGCCTACAGCAAGGATGAAGAACTTCTGGAGCTGGTCCTTGGAGGGAGAAGAGGACCGTAACCGACAAGGGAGCTTCGACCACTGTGCCGTCAAAAGTGTCATGCGGAACTACTACAATGCCGAGGACCTGAAGCTGAAGACATGCGCCACACCGTTCGGAGTCAGAGCGTATGGCCAGACATGACATACACAGAGAATGAAGGTACTGGGTCGACATCGTAGCCAACAGGACCCGGAAAATATCTAGAAAAAGCACACTGTTTTGTCGACAACTGTGAGATAGGCCAAAAACAGGCAGAGGTACCAATCTCTGGCTCCACATGGAAAGGAAGAAACTGATGTCAGCACATCTGGGGAGGGCTTATATAGACTCTGCTGACATCACATCTAGTGGACGACGTCATTACGGAGTCGCTCAACACCCTCTACTGCCGAAAAGAGGTCCTGCAGTAGAAAAGTTTCCGGGTCCAGTCTGGTACTTGGGGATAATTCTAAGGTAGGGAATCTGCGGCTAGACATCTCTATCAGATATGTCAACTTTCTAAAAGTGGCTCTTTCAGAACAGTAATTTAAAATCCTACTTTACCATTAAATAGGATTTTTAATTAACATTCATTTAGGTGTAAACAGCATTTCCCTATCTGTTCCCAAGCTGAGGTTAGCAATTATTAAGTGAAATATGGTAACCCAGTTTTAGTCTATGGGACAGATTGCCTTACAGTAGTGAAAAACGACTTTAGGAGTCATTGATGTAGACTTGCCTGAGGATGCAGCGGGCAGGCCATCCACCAGACTGAGTACGGGGGAAAAGAGGACGGTTTAGCAAGCAGATTTTGTTCCACTCTGACTGTCCCGAAAACAGCATAAAGTGGTGTCACCTTGAGAGCCAAGCAGATTTGACCATCAAAAGGCATGTCCACCAAAATGGACTGAACAGCTTCTGAGAAACCAGAGGTGCATAACCAGGCATGCCTGTAAAGAGCTACCAAAGGAGCCATGGCTCGTCCAACAGAATCTGTGGTATCCATGCAACAACAAATCACAATTTAGCCGCCTGACGGCCATACTGAACCAACTGTGTAAGAGTGTCCCGAGTGTCATCATGGGGAAGGGGAGAAAGCGGGAGACTGAATCCCAAAACATGTGAGAAAAAGCAGCCAATAACACAAGCAGTGCAAAAGGACCGCAAAGCGCAGCTGGTCGCAGAAAAGATACATCAACCAAGAGCATCTAGACTTTTAGACTGCCTGTCTGGAGGGATGTCAGCCATGATGCTAATGTCGAAGGAGGTTGTAGCAGCCTGAACCACAAAGCTGCTCAAAGTAAGCTGTTGGAAGAGGCAGATTGAGTCTCATAGGGCAGGATGGTGTCTATGAGCTATACAATGGTCCACGGAAGCCCATGAAATGGGTTTAGCCCAAGAGTTCTAAAGAATATCAGAGGGCTTCACTGAAGGGGAGCACCGGTTCAGCCGTCATCAGGCCCTGATGATTACCCCACGTAGGGGATCAATAGCCACCTCTCCAGAAGGAATCTGCAGCTCCAGAACCACAGCAACTCTCTGCAAAAGCTCATCAAAAGCTGAGCTAACTTCAGAAGCAAGGCTAGGAGGAGAAAACAAGCCAGAGGATGGGGAAGAATAAAGACCACAAGCCTCACTAAGGTCAGACACCCAGTGAAACTCTGGAGGAGGTTGAGGAATGTCAGTTATGTCATCACCGAAATGATCAAACTGCTTTTCTTCCAAGGGGAAAAAAAGCAGGGGGCTCCAATGAAATCGGAGGAAGGTGGCCCGAAAAGAACTGTTCCACCGACAATGATTCTGAAGTTGACAGTGTCAAAGCGGCAACACCTCGGTATTGGGGAGGAGAGACAAAGTAGGGGCGATAAGCGCTGCTGTTATCAGCGCATCCAACACTGCATCACAGGTGGGACCGACGAAGGGCTGTGCACCAGAGCCGATAAGGGTTAGATCACGGATTCATAGGGCCTCACTTGACACCAAGGGAGGTCCTACCGGTTTGGAGTCAGTCAAGGCTTCACTGACCTTCTTGGTGCTGAGACCTGCACCAGAGGGAGTCGGAGAACCAAAAATGGCATGAAGGGAAAGATAATATTCCCTCATCTGATCCAGAGTTGCCTCTGTGCCGGAAAACACCAGAAGGTGCAGGACAGATTCTCGCTGGGACCTGAAAACAGGAGTAATAGGAGGTATGTCAGGGACACTGAGCATACATGATAAAGTTGGGGAAGGCCACGGTGCCAACTATCTACAGCGTGACTTACCAGCCTACAACAAGGATGAAGAACTTCTGGAGCTGGTCCTCGGAGGGAGAAGAGGACCGTAACCGACAAGGGACCTTCGACCACTGTGCCGTCAAAAGTTTCATGCGGAACTACTACAATGCCGAGGACCTGAAGCTGAAGACATGCGCCACACCGTTCGGAGTCAGAGCGTATGGCCAGACATGACATACAAAGAGAATGAAGGTACTGGGTCGACATCGTAGCCAACAGGACCCGGAAAATATCCAGAAAAAGCACACTGTTTTGTCGACAACTGTGAGATAGGCCAAAAACAGGCGGAGGTACCAATCTCTGGCTCCACATGGAAAGGAAGAAACTGATGTCAGCACATCTGGGAAGGGCTTATATAGACTCTGCTGACATCACATCTAGTGGACGACGTCATTACGGAGTCGCTCAACACCCTCTACTGCCGAAAAGAGGTCCTGCAGTAGAAAAGTTTCTGGGTCCAGTCTGGTACTTGGGGATAATTCTAAGGTAGGGAATCTGCGGCTAGACATCTCTATCAGATATGTCAACTTTCTAAAAGTGGCTCTTTCAGAACAGTAATTTAAAATCCAACTTTACCATTAAATAGGATTTTTAATTAACATTCATTTGGGTGTAAACAGCATTTCCCTATCTGTTCCCAAGCTGAGGTTAGCAATTATTAAGTGAAATATGGTAACCTAATTTTGGTCCATGGGACAGATTGCCTTACAGTAGTGAAAAACAACTTTAGGAGTCATTGATGTAGACTTGCCTGAGGATGCAGGGAAGTGACTCGTTCACTTCAAGGGAGATTCGTTCAGGCTGAGATACAGGTGGAGTCCTTGGTGACTCGGAGGATGCACAGCCACGGAGTTGCAGATCTTGGAGAAGCACAGGGAAGAAGATGCAGCAGGTATCATCCTACTGGGAGCAGTCTTGTCTGGGGTCCTGGCTTGAAGAACAGCAGAGTTCCAGTGTCCACCAGCAGAAGAGCCTTTAACCAAGCTTCATAAGACAAGAAGTCGGTTTGAGAAGTTGTTGCAGAGACAAATCTAAGGGCCTATCCTCAGGGGAGCCCTTAAGTAACCCCAAAAGAACTTCTTCTGTGGCAACCCACTTATCAGAGGGGATAAGGGATGCTACTCATATGTTCTAGCCAGTCAGATGCTCCCAGGGGCGAAGATTCAATATGGCAGAATCAAGTGGCCACCTGGAGGAGCTCTGGAGCACCTCGCTGGGGAGAAGCTAAACAGAGGGGTGGACACTCCCCTGTCCTTTGTGTGTTTTCATGCCAAGGGCTCCTGGACAGGATGAAACTGGTCTGTGCAAGAAGGGAATAGAATGTGCCCTTCAATGCAGACTGGTGGTGCTTGGAAGACCCCCACTCTACCTAATTCTAAAGGAGAGGTAGTCACACCCCACCCTAGCAGGAAAACCTATGTTCTGCTTCCACAGCTTGAGTTAGGTTCATCAGCAGGGGGGCCGAACAGTGTCTGAAGCCGACAGCAGTGCGGGCTGGCAGGCAGACCCTGAAAGGCTACACAGGTAAGTACTGGGGTCCCCTAAGTAGCCCCCCCATTACATAGTATCATGAAACTAACACTGGAATCAATGCATATGCCTGATTCCAACATGTTTGATATCAAGCATGACTAGGTTCGGGGTAGCCAATATGTAGCTAGATATGTCGACATGCCAGTGTCCACTACATACCTTAAGTTGGCGGCTCACTCTTACAAAGCCCAGAAAATGGAGTCTGGGCTTTGTAGAGGTACCTCTGTTCATGCAGGGGTACCCACACACTTAGAACTGTGCACCCTGCCCTTGGGCTGAAAGGCCGCCTTAGGGGTGACTATAGGTTTTAAGTGAGGTGAGCGGGATATAAAGGAAACTCATATCTAAAGTGCACAGGGTGCAATGGCATATCTGCAGACACCGTTTGCATGGGCTCCATTGGGTGGTATACAGGGGCGTAACACAGGCCCCCGCAGCCCCTGCGATGCGGGGGGGGGGGCTCTAGCTCAAAGGGGCCCCCTTGGCACTGTTCTCTGGCTGAAGACCACCTGATTGAGCCCGTAGGGGGCCCCTCTAAGTACCGTGCAGGGAGGCCCCCTCACTTTTCGTAACGCCAGTGGTGGTATAATACATGCTTCAGCCCATGGGGGGGCCCTTGTGTACTAATGCCCTGTGTACCTCAGTAAGATATACTAGGGGCTTACAAGGATACCCCAGTATGCCAAGGGTGGGGTACAAAGTACTTACCAGCATATTTAGAGGAGAAAGCAAAGACACGTGGTCCTGATTAGCAGGATCCAGTGGGCTACAGTCAACAAGACACTAACATCAGGTAAAAGTGGGAGTATCTATGCCAGAAAGCTCCTACTTTCCTTCAGTTTTGGAAAACAGGGCCCCAAATTATGTATTGACCATGGCACAGAAAACCTTACGATACTCTGGATGAGACTGGCTCTGCATGAGCTTGTCAACTCTTGTCTGTCCTGCAATTGAGAGGACTGTGGTGGCATCAGGGGTGCAGCCGTTAATCTTTGCTGTTGCCAAAAGTAATTAATATCTGTATTGGAAAATGAACCATTTTAAGTGCCATGGATGGCGACATGGGCACCCATCATTGCAATGCTTGGTAGACTTTGAATACCGTCAATGAGTGACTCCAGAATTAATTTATTCTCTATACCATGATGCAGGAAAGGCTACTTCTCTTAATGTTCTTCCCAAAGATTGGCTATGTGCCTCTAAGAGCAGGACCTAGACTTCTTTGACTTATGTTACTTTCGGACAAGACTCGCCAAAGAATACTAATGAGGTTTCAGTCTCTCGAGCTGACAGAAAAACCTAGTGCTCAGCTTCATGGGTGTCATGGCTCTTTGCTGGCTTACTTGACTTACAGCCCTTTAACTTACTCGTTATAGAGCACCTTCCTTACTTTCAAGGTTATACCAAACAAGCATGGCATTTGTGTATTGTCCCAAAATCCAGACACCTTAGAAAAAGTTCATTAGACTAGGAATCACATTTTTCTACTCTTAAAAACAGCAAGCCATTTACAAAGCAAAGAAGCTACAAATGACAAGAAAATGGTAAATAAAAAATCAAACTTATGTGACCTTTCAACTGTTACACACAGCTTCAACTTTTCTCCAGAGCACCAGCGCCTGTGTGTGGAAAAGGGAACTACAGCGGTTGGAGAGTGCCAGTGCAATTTATGTAATCAGTAAAGGTGTATCTAGAGATGAGGTGCAATACCACTGTGACATCAGGGACATAAGTGTCACCGTTCGATCAAATAAAAGCTTCCAGGGTCGCCATTTCAGAGTTAAAGACTGTGGAGGAATAGAATTAATTGGAAATATGTGCCTTCAATAAATCTAAATGGGAATCATTGCAGTAGTCACTAATCATCTTGAAAAGCTGGTGTGGCTCAGCCTCTCATGGATCCGGCACTGTGGTAAAGCAAGAGGTGCTATCATTATCAGAACTATTTTAACACAGCCATTTGAATTAATAGTCTGTAAGTGCCTACTGTAATGTATAACATCGAAGTGAACTAAATACCTTTGAGGTGGTCATTAGTCCCTCCTCCACACTTTTGAAAAGGCTGCTTGTGGTGTCTCCTTGTTCTTTTAAATGATGCTGAAGGTGCAATAAAGCTGCTAGCTGTGAACTGCTTGTGTTAGATGTGGCTGTAAGTAGGATTTCTTCCATCATAATGGATGCACGGCAACTCTGTAAAAAGTCAGTATTAGGCTGTTTAACATTTTTGTAGCTATGGGTTTATTGATGAAGACAAAACAGTGAAAAAATTAGGAAGAAATTGAGGGCAATTCATAAAAACTTAGTAACAGTATTCCTACACAGAGTGCAGTACTTTTTAGAAGTCATAAATATTCCATGCAAACTACTGATATTGTCATGTCACATATTCACCCATACCCCATTTCACCAATGTGTAATTCCAGATACCATACAATCACACACTGTGGCAAATGAGCCTGGTCTGATGAGCAAATGCACTTATGTTCTTTTAATTTTTTTTCCTCCACAAGAAAAAAATATTGTATCCATGGAGGAGCACCTTACCTTACATCTCCAAGTTTGGAGGGGATCTGCTCCCCTACACACATTGAATGGGAGTTACCCTGAAAGACGTGGGACTCCAAAGAGCATTTTGGAAATTGTGGTGGATTGGTCTTTAACCCCTTCCATGCTCATGACGAACGGTTCCGTCATGAGCGTCGGTTGGCCTGTGCTTATGACGGAACCGTTCCGTCATGGTTCCATAGACCCAATGGAACGTTCAGCACAGCGCAAGAATTTGCGCCGCGCTGAAGGGGTTAATGTCTTTAATGTTCAGTAGCATATCTGCTGGTCAAGAAGGATTTGAACGAAGTTCGAACCTTGTCATGAAAGCCCAAGCCATGATCAAGAGTCTGCTGCACTTTTCAATGATCAACTGTGTCAAAGGCTGTAGATAAAATCAACAGGCAAGACTCACCTTTGTCCAAGATGTTGATTATGATCTCCAACATGTTTACATTGCAGTTCTAATGCTGGTAGCACAGTATAAATTCTTATTGATAGTTTGCGTTGAGGCATTTTCTTGAGATTCGATTATTTAGTTGGGTAGCCACTGTATTTTCTATGGCTTTACCTAGCCATGGAAGATTGGATATCAGAGGATCATTTAAAGGTTCAGAAAAGACAAGCTTAGGATTTTATATTATGGGGTGGTTTGACTGGTCTTCAGTGTAGTTGGGAAGATACCTTGGTAGAGGAAGCTATTGATTAAATTGCACCATGTGTCTTGAAAGTTGTGGAAGCTTGCCTTGATTGTTTTGGCTGGAATGGTGTCATGAAGTTTGCCATATTTAGGCTCTTTCATGGATGCAGTGAGATTCTGTATGGTGATGGGTGAGCAGGAGCTCCAAGCATGCACGAATTGTAGAGGAAAATGAATGGATGGAGGAGACTCTCAGGTCAAAGTCATTTCTTATCAGGTTACTTTTCTCTGCGAAAAAAGTGAGAAATGTTTTGTGTTTTACCATCTTGGGCACAGTGAAGTGTTCTTTGGTGGAGGTTCATGGTTGTTTGAAGGGCATGAATAGTGACAGTGTGGCATTGGAAAATGACTTTTTGTGCTCCTGAATTAGGTTGATTTGGGTGTGGATAGGGCAGTTTTGAATTCTTTTGTTATATTTCTGACTTTGTAGTAAATATGACTGTTTCACTTTTCAATTTGCTTTTCCTGCATCTATTTCTTGTTAGTGCTAGGGATTCTTAAAAACATGGTTGGGTGGGTCTTATAAAAGAAATTCTAAATTGCTGCGGGAATAGGTTGTCCTAAGTAGCTGATTTTCTCAATCAAGAGTGGCATCATCAATTTTCCTGTGGGCATTCAGATGCTCGAGCTAAGAAGAGATATGCTCTTGGAAGGCATAGGTGGCATGTTTTCACTGTTAACACAAGAAGGGTATAAAGTTCCCCGGGAAGAGTGGAGAAGGTAGTGTGCGTGTACTAGAAAAAGGAGTAAGGGGGAATCCCCTTTTGGGAACTAAAACCCTCACACACCCAGATAACTAGGTGTCATGCTTCATCATATGGGTTTTGCTCCTTGTCAGACTGGCGCTGCAATGTCTGACGGGCTCCCAAAACCGGGGCTCTTTATCAGAGATCTTTTGTTCCAGCCATATGGTGCATGCGTGTGAGAGGGCGGGGGAAGTGTAGTCGTGGCGTGAAAGGTGAATTAAAAACGGTGGGTCAGTCCACAATGTGATTTATTCGCGTGGTTGACTCCCTTGATTAAAAGGGTGTGAGAGGTGATATATGCCCTGAACCTATCTGAGCATATTGCTCTGCGCCGTGTCTGGATGCTGCACGTGGGGGTAGGTTCCAACGGCCAGGAACGCGCGCCGCCGGAGGTACCATACCTTGATAGCCGGTCCCACGGGAGCAGTCTGCGGGGCACCTTAGGGAAATCTCTGGGGTCGCAATACCTCAGCAGGACCAATCGGCCTGCGCACCTGTAAAACCTACTAAAGAAAGTCGTATACCACACTGTATAATTTTTTCTTTTTGTGTAGTACTATTCACCGAGGTCCTGAAGAATTGCCATTATGGCAAGAAACATGTCGACCTGACCAGAGGGTAGTAGATAACATGCTCGGATAGGTTCAGGGCATATATCTCCTCTCCCACCCTTTTAATCAAGGGAGTCAACCACGCGAATAAATCACATTGTGGACTGACCCACCTTTTTTAATTCACCTTTCACGCCACGACTACACTTCCCCCGCCCTCTCACATGCATGCACCATATGGCCGGAACAAAAGATCTCCGATAAAGAGCCCCAGTTTCGGGAGCCCGTCAGACATTGCAGCGCCAGTCTGACGAGGAGCAGAACCCATATGATGAAGCATGACACCTAGTTATCTGGGTGTGTGAGGGTATTAGTTTCAACAAGGGGATTCCCCCTTCCTCCTTTTTCTAGTACACGCACACTACCTTCTCCACTCTTCCCGGGGAAATTTGTACCCTTCTTGAGTTACTAGTTGTCGGACTCGTACACTGGACCCCGTTAAATATTGTCCTACTCTAGTCCCTCCTTTGTTCAAATGTTTTCACTGTTGACAGGGTAACCGTTTGATTTTCTGTTACCTCATTGCGTGAGGATTCAAACTGTTATGATTAAAAGAAAGGATATTAGCTGGAGGTCAGACCATTCAGTTACAGGGAAGGAAGGTGCAGACAAGGTAAAAGTTGTTAAATAGAAGGTCAGATTTTTGTTGTCCTTAGTGAAGGGTAAGAAGTTGCCTGAGGTTGGGCAATGAGGTTATATTGCTTTGTGTTAGGAAGTGTTGGTTGTTAGCATTTCCCAGTCTATGTTGAGATTGTCTAGAAGTATATTGTTGAGCACGAATATGAGACTTTCATTTATACATTCTTGTAAATGTTGGATGAATGAACAAGTTACTTATCTTTGGTAACGCAATTTCTGGTAGAGACAGGATCTAGCCACCGATTCCTTTCTTTAGAACTCTCTCCAGGCGCGAGACTGGATCCCAAAATGTTTTCCCACTGCACGTTCGCACGCCGGCAGACGGCGTTGCGCAGCTTCTTATCAACACCGTCCATTGGATGTGACGACGACTGAGTCCATATAACTTCCTCGCTGACGCACTATCATCAGTTTCTTCCATTACTATTTTCCATATTGGAAATGCAGAGCCACATATAGAAACTGAGGTCAAGACTTTTCAAAACACAATCTGTGACAATAGTATTCTAGGAAACTCCTTTTTCCATTTCCAGTAAGAATTCACTCCCTGTTTCTCACATAATTTATTTTAAACTTCAATGCCTATTGAATTCATCGTCTTCATTATTTAGTGTCTGATGGTATTTTAAGATACTCTTACGTATATGTAATATTAATTGTTTATGCTTTAATCTTGTAGTTGTGGGATTCGGAAGTTAAGAAATGGGGTTATTAGTTGAGAGGGGTGGAAGTCCAACTCACATAATAATCACAATCCTTGTCAGGGTGAACCACAAAAGTCAGTAAACTAACCTGTGCTTAACCCTCTGGTAGCTTTGCACAAAAGCAGGTACTTAGCTTAGAGGCAATTGTAAAGTATTTATACAGCACACAAACAGCAAGACAGCGAAAACACAATGCAAGAAAAATCCTAAACCAATTTAGGAACATAAAGTACATTTCAACAAATGAAATAACACCAAAACGACAAAAATTCAGCTGTAGATCTGGAGATATTGACATTTAGATTTCTAAGTAAAAAAAGCAGATAGCACCACTCGCAGTTATATGGTTGCGATAGACTGAAGAAAAGTCACAAGTACAGTCTGACCACAATGGAGTGCGCGTCAGAGACATCGACCAGGGTAGTTCCAGCTGATGAGCTAGCTTCTGAAGTCTGGCGCAAAAGGTTCTGCTCACATTAGAGGGGGCTGTGAAGAGGAGAAGGTTTACGATGAGAGGAGCAGGTTGAGCATCGTGGAAGGTCATTGTTGTAGCACGAAGATGTGAAGAGGTCATTAAGCGTTTGTGAAGAGTCCAAACTTCAGGATTTTCACCTTGTCTTGAAGAGGAGTTTGACTAATGGCAGCCAAGGATCCAGGACCTGGAGATGGGTACTTCTTGGGGATCAGCCTCACTCCAGAAGAGACCAGCAGTCAAGTTTTATCCGAGGTGTGCAAGGATATACCGAGGGTAGGCAAACAACTAATTCCGGCATTGCTGTACGCGGATGATGCCGCCCTTTTAGCACGTACAGCGGTAGGGCTGCAAAGCCTTTTAAATTCTTTTTCTGCTTTCATGAAATCTATAGACCTCAGTGTCAACTTTTCAAAATCACACGTCATGATGGTTGGCACTAAAGGAAAAGGGGTTAAAACCATGCATTGCGAAGGGAATGTGCTGTCTAGGGCATCTACTTTTCCATAACTAGGCGTTATCTTTGACGACAAAGGCACATGGTCACCCCAAATATTAGCAAAACAAAATGTATTGGCAAGATCCACCTTAGCCGTTTTGGATTTTGCCCGTAAACTGGGAGTTAAACCAATTCAAGTGCTGTTAAAGATATTTGATGCAAAACGTATTTCCCTTGCAATGTACGGGGCAGACCTTTGGGGTTTTAAGAATGTCAAGGCTATTCAAGTGGCGGAGGATACGTTTGTGAAAAATATTTTATCCGTCCCTCAATCCACATCCAGCTACATTGCTCATCAGGAGTGTGGAGTCGGCTTTGTGGAGGATCGAATAGCTATTGCCCCACTTCTAAAATGGATCTCTATTTGGCTAAACCCTGAACTAGAATTGAATCAGGAAATCCTTAGAGATTGTTTAGCACTTGATTTTGGGTGCCGTATCCCCTGGATGAGTTATGTTTATAAATATCTGTTAAATTGGGACGATCAGAACTGTTTAACTCACCTGAGAAGCTGGTGAAAGGGGACATCAAGTGGGTTAAGGAATCCTATAAGTTAGTGGCCTGTATGGCCAGAGAAGATAGAGAGCTGGTTAAACCGACTGTAAGGGCTCACCAATTGCTAAAAACATCATGTGCTATTGAGCCATACCTGAAAATCATTAATAATTCAAATCAACGCTTTTTATTACTTAGATTCAGGTTGAACCAATTTCATTTCCTCCTTGCTGGATCTCCGGGGTGGAAAAGGGAGGAAGATTTGGGGATTTGCTCTTGCAATGGCTTTTCCACTAAAGACACAATGCACTTTATCTTTTTTTGTGAGCACTTTCTTCATATTCGTAAACATTTTATTATCCCTATTTTAAAAGATAAAGGTTTTATGCAAGTTAAACCAGCTCTCCATTATCTGCAACTACTCTCGAATGTATGGGAGACTTTTAATTTTGCTCATTTTCTCACTGCGGCTGTAAGATTAAAGAAGAAAATTAAATGGGATTAGAGAATGTGAGAAATTAGCCTAAATTAATTGATGCTGATGATATTTTTTGATGCTTACCTGGTTTTAAAGGACGTTTTTAAATGAAATGATGATAGGTACTGTATGTATTTTTAGCTTGTATATCTTTGCTGTGCTTTTATGGCTCTTTGTTAATAATTTTGTTTTGACATAAAATCTTTAGTATACTTTTTTGGTTTTTGGTACGAACCAAATAAAGTATTTTGACTGACTCACTGAGACCAGCAGTAGGGCTCAGGCAGGTCCTGTTGGTGCAGATTAGCTGGGCAGTTGCAGGGAGAACTCTAGAAGTGTGTTGTATCCTTGTAGCTCACACAGGGCATGTACCAACTGACCGTTGGTGTCACTCTGGGTAACCTGGGATCAAGGCATGCAGGTCCAATCTTCCTTCTTTAGCCAGCAAGGAAGTTCTTCTGAATCTACCACAGGTCCATAAATGATCTTATGGTAGATTTTGAAGGTTCCATTTTTATGCCTGGTACCAGCCTTTGTGTCCTAGAATTTCCTGACCTACCCCCAAAGCACAAGTTACTTACCTGCGGTAACAATATATCTGTAAGAAACAGTAGTTAGTATTAGATTACTTACCTTAGAATATCCATAGGCATCAGACTGGATCTGGAAACGTTTGAGTAGCAGTACCCTTGCGCGTCGGTAGGCGTCGTCTGTGGCTCCGCATCCGTCGTCGGCGCCGGGATGACGTCGCCGGAGTACTTAGACACCGCCCTCGCGTGCTGACATCAGTTTTTATACATAGCTTTTCCGCACCAGAAACGCAGAGCCAAGATAAAAACCAACACTCGTTCCATGAAACTAGGGCTCTGAAAGGGGATGACCTCAACCCTAGATATTGGTTCACAGAATGGGGAGGATGGGTGGGGTGGTAATGAATCTAATACGAACTACTGTTTCTTACAGATATATTGTTACCCAAGGTAAGTAACTTGTGCATCTGAAAGAAACAGGTTAGTATTAGATTCCTTACCTTAGAATAGATACCCCAGCAATACCAACCCGGTGGTGGGTCTGCAAACCAATAATCACACCAGAAAGTCCTGGAGAATAGAATGGCCGAAAAAGCCATCTCTCCGGACTTGGCTGTCCAGGCAGTAGTGTCTTGCGAACGTGTGCAGCGAGGCCCACGTAGCTGCCTGACAGATGTACGGCAAGGGAACTCCCCGACCCAGGGCAGTAGTAGCCGCCGTGGCCCGCGTAAAATGGGCCCTCAGCCCAACAGGAGGCTACTTTTTAGCCACAGAATAGCACGCCTTGTTGCACAGGACGACCCTACGAGAGATGGTTTGTTTGTGCACCGCCAGACCTTTCTTAGCTCCCAAGTACCAAACAAAAAGTTGATCATCCACCCGGAACTGGCGCGTGCGATCCAGATAGAATGAGAGCACATGTTTTGGGTCCAGGCGGTGGAGCCTCTCTTCCTCTTTCGAGGGATGCGGAGGCGGAAAGAAGGTGGGCATGGTGATGGACTGCCCGATGTGGAAGGCTGTGACTACTTTGGGCAGGAAAGAGGGTCGCGTCCGCAACACAATTTTGTCTGGATGGGCAGAAAGGAAAGGAGGTTTAGAGGAAAGAGCCTGGAGCTCATTCACTCTCCTGGAAGAGATGATGGCAACCAGGAATGCAGTCTTGAGAGTAAGGAGACAAAGAGGACAGTTATGAAGTGGCTCGAAAGGAGCGCACATCAGATCGGTCAGAACAAGGTTCAAGTCCCACTGAGGCATCACGAAAGGAACAGGAGGAAACATATGAGTGATGCCCTTCAAAAACCTATTTACAACTGGGGACTTGAATAAAGAGGGCTGATCAGGTGGCCTTAAGAAGGCAGAAATGGCAGAAAGGTAGCCCTTTAGAGTGCCCAGAGCAGAGCCCTGCTGGGCAAGAGAAAGAAGAAAGAGGAGAACCTCCGAAAGAGGGGCAGAAAGGGGATCCACAGCCTTTGCTGTGCACCATGCCACAAACTTGTGCCACCTGCAGGCGTATACAGATTTTGTGAAGGGACGCCTGGCTGCCAGAATCACATTACAGACTTCAGGAGGCAAGTCAAATGGCATCAACTGCCGCCGCTCAATCTCCACGCATGTTAGTGGAGACTGGACAGGTTCGGGTGGAGGACCGTCCCCTGCTGCTGCGATAGTAGGTCCTCCTGAAGAGGCAGACAAATCAGGGGATCGACAGACATGCTGAGTAGCACTCTGGGCAGAAGTGGTATAGGCGGAAAGGCGTACAACAGACCGCAGCTCCACTCGCGACGAAAAGCGTCTCCGAGCGAGTGCCGCCTTGGAAATTCTAACACGCAGAACTGATGACATTGCGCGTTCTCTTCTGTGGCGACTAGATCTAACCGAGGCTCTCCCCACTGCTGAAAGAGGCCTTGCGCCACGTCCAAGTTCAGACGCCATTTGTGATCCATCATGCACGGATGGCTGAGTTTGTCCGCCCTGGCGTTCAGGGAACCTGCCAGGTGTTGAACCACCAAGGTCACGCCCTGATGTTCCAGCCACTGCCAGAGGTGCAGAGCCTCCTGGCATAGGGTACACGACCCCACCCCGCCCTGTTTGTTGCAGTAACACATGGCGGTGGTGTTGTCTGTGAACACCTGCACTACACTCCCCCGGACAGAGAGGAGGAATGCATTAAGTCCAAGCCGGATCGCCCGCAGCTCCAGAAGGTTGATGTGGAGCCGGAACTCAGCCGGAGACCAGAGGGCTCTGATCTCCGTCTCTCCCATGTGGCCCCTCCAGCCCTGGAAGGACGCGTCTGTCACTACTAGGTGCTCCGGTTGGGGTAGGGAGAGGGATCTGCTGCTGACCCAATCGCTGTCCGAGAGCCACCACTGCAACTGCCTTGCAATTCCCCTTCCAAGATCAAGGCATGGTCGGACAAGTTGCCCTGATGCTGGGCCCACTGAAACTTCAGGTCCCACTGCAGAGCCCGCATCCGCCACCTGGCGTGATGCACCAGAAGGATGCAGGAGGCCATCAGCCCCAGAAGCCGCAGCGTCAACCTGACCGAGACTCGGGATAACGGCTGAAAGATCGGAATCAGAGCCTGAATATCCTGAACCGCTATTCAGGAGTATAAACCCAAAACTGCGCCGAGTCGAGAACCGCTCGGATGAAGAGGAGCTTCTGAGAGGGACACAGGTGTGACTTTGGCACATTGATGGAGAACCCCAGCAGGTGCAGGAGGTCGGCCATAGTCTGGAGGTGGCTGACGACTGCCTGGGGCGAGCCCGCCTTCAACAACCAGTCGTCGAGGTAGGGGAAGACTGAAACCCCCAACCTGCGCCGATGAGCTGCAACCACCACCATCACTTTCGTGAACACCTGTGGGGCGCTGGTAAGGCTGAAGGGGAGCACGGTAAATTGAAAGTGCTCGTGGCTTACCATGAACCGCAGGTAGCGCCGGTGGGCCAGCAGGACGGGGATGTGGAAATAGGCGTCCTGCAAGTCCAACGCTACCATCCAATCTCCTGGGTATAGGGGAGGTAAGACCTGAGCCAAAGTCAGCATCTTGAACCTCTCCTTCCGGAGGAAGCCGTTGACATTCCGCAGGTCCAAGATAGGACGTAGGCCCCCTTTGCCCTTCTTAGTAACCAGAAAGTAGTGGGAATAACAACCACACCCTACTTCTGGCCCAGGAACGCGCTCGATGGCCCCTTGGCCAAGAGGGCCGTAACTTCCTCTCGCAGAAGATCCAAGTGATCCCCCGACACGCGGTGGTACTGCGGCGGCATGGCTGGAGGGGTCGCCTCGAAGGGGAGGGAGTAGCCCCTTTGGACGATTTGCAGCACCCACCTGTCCGAAGTGATGGTGCGCCAGTGAAGGAGGTGATGCCGAACCCTGCCCCCCACTGGCTTCGTGTGGGCCTGAAAGCTCGGACTAGGAGGGCTTTGAGGACAATGCTGCAGGGGTGGATGTGGACTGGCCTTGCCGTTGTCCCCGGGCAACGCCACAGCGGTTACCACGTCCGCCACAGCGTCGGATGTTAGTCTGCGGCCCGTGGCTGGCAGGACGAGTGGGGGCGCCCCTTCCTTGGCCACGAAAGGAGCGAAAAGCAGCAGGCTGCTGGCGCGGGGCCCACAGGCCCAAGGACTTGGCCGTAGCCCTGGAGTCCTTAAAGCGCTCAAGCACACTGTCTGCCTTGTCGCCAAAGAGGCGACGGCCATCAAACGGCATGTCCATAAGGGTGTTCTGGACATCAGCCGAAAAATTGGCGGATCTCAGCCAGGCGTGGTGACGAATCGCCACTGTCGTTGCCATCGCTCTTCCTAGCGAGTCCCTTGTATCCAGCCCACATCGGATGGAGTACCGTGCTGCATCTCGACTCTCCGCAAGTGCTTGGGCGAATTTATTCCAGGCCTCCTCCGGACATTGTGGCAGTACGGCCTTGACCGTGTCCCACAGAGAGTGGGTATAACGGCCCAAGAGGCACGCGGTGTTAACTGACCGCAACCCCAAACTCAGTGAGAAGAACATCTTCTTTCCATACTGTTCGTACCTCTTGGATTCCCGATCGGAGGGAGCCGTCGGGAATGTGGTCTGGGAGTTAGAGGCCTGTATGACCAGGCTCTCGGGTGTGGGGTGGGTGGAAGCAAGGGTCGCCCGGAGCCGGGCGGTGGCGTCTGGCCACGTTCCTATCTACAGGATGACCTGTAGCGGGCCTGGACCAAGTGCACAAAAGAACGTCAGATAAGGCCTCATTAAACGGAAACAGAGGCTCAGAAGAGCTTGCTTGCAGTTTAAGGACCTCAGTGAGGAGGTTAGTCCTTACGGCCACGACGGGGAGTTCAAGGGATAAGGCCTTGGCTGCCAGCGTCAACACCACACTATAGGCAGCCACCTCCTCCGAAGCCACGGTAGGAGGGGAGACAAAACCAGTGTCTGGCAAAGTGTCCAAACCACTGGCATCCCCTAGCTCACCTGCCCTATCCTGATAAGGCTGGCACTCACATGCCAGAGGGTCCTCAGACCCCTCCCAATCCTCATCGCCACCCATCTCCTGGTACTCAGGGTCAAATGATGGGGCTGGGTCATAGAAGTAGAAGTCTCCGATCGGCGTCGAGAGCGGCGTCGAGCGGCGCCACTCCGGCGCCGGACCCGGATCGAGGGGAGGACTGGGGACGTCGTCGTACTGGGATGGCGCCACCCTGGGGGCCGGCGCCGGCACCGGCGAGGTCGTAAGGTCGACCGTCGACGACCCAGATCCGGAACCGGATCCGGCGGGGCCCTGCGGCATTGGGACTGAAGTCGCGGACGGTGCCGGGGTAAAAGCACCCAACGGTGCCAGGGACGAATCACCCGGCCCGCTTGGGCTCCCAGTCGGGGCCACTTGGCATGAAGGCACCGCGGAACCCGACGGAGGCCATGAAGAAGGCGTCGATCTCCTCCTGCATTGCGTTCTGCCCAGGGACCGACGGGTATGGAGCAGGCCGTGATGCCCGTGGCTCCAGCGGAGCCGCGTGGGCGGTGTCACCTGAACCCCCGGCCACGCCGCGCGAGCGTCGGGGGGAGTCGAAAGAGCGATGTTACTTCTTCAACTTCTTGTCCCTCTTACCTGAGAACTTGGAGCTCCAGGAATGGTGTCGATCCTCCGAGCCGTGATAACTCCGGCCCCGTGACCGGTCCCTTGACCTCCTTCCGGACCGGGACATCGAGCGGCGCGGGGCCAACTGTCGCAGCTCGAGGTGCTTGCGGGACCGCTCCCGCCTAGCCTTTGACGTCAAGGCCCGGCAGTCGGGAACGACTTGTCATCGTGGTCGGGCCCCAGGCAATGAAGATACCGGCGATGGGGGTTGGTAACCGACATCAGTCGGTTGAAGTCGACTCAGGGTTTGAACCTGGGCAGTGCTACCGGCACCGTTGCAGTCGTTCGACTTCGAAAAGTGATAAAAAATGATCAAAAAAGTTTCGTCCAAAAAATGATTAAGGGTACCACTTTTTCCGGATCGGCGCTTGCTGGCGCGGAAAAAAGAAGAACTGGCGTCAGAGCGCGAGGGCGGCGTCTAAGTACTCCGGCGACGTCATCCCGGCTCCAACGACGCCGACGACAGATGCGGAGCCGCAGACGACGCCTACTGACGCGCAAGGGTACTGCTACGCAAAAGTTTCAGGATCCAGTCTGACGCCTGGGGATATTCTAAGGAAAGGAATCTAATACTAACCTGTTTCTTTCAGATACTGGTTCTGGACAGTTCTTCACCATCTCCTTGTCCTGGCTCTAATCTGTCTAGGGTGTCAAAGGCAAGACCAGGCCTGGTGTCATGTTTCTTTGCCTGTGCTGCAGACAGGGTCCTTTGGCAGTATAGCAACTCCCCAGCAATCCTCTCAGGGAGACCCTCTCTCCTCACACATAGTCTTCCTTTGTCTTACTGTCCGGAAGCAATACACAGCCCACAACAGGAGAGCCATTCACAGTCATGTGACCCTGGGCACTGGCAGAAAGGCACAGTTGGGTTAGACAAGAAAATGCCATCTTTCTTAAAAGTGAAATTTTCAAAATTACTTAAATCTTAAAAAACGACTTTACCATTACAGAGGATTTTATATTGCAATACATTTGAGTGTAAACCACATATCTATATCTGCTTTCAATATGAAGTCAGAACTTATTAAATGTAATAAAGTTAACCCAGTGTTAGTTTATGCGAAAGAAAGGCCTTACAACAGTGAAAAATGGCTTTAGGATGTTTTTATTATCAGGGCATGTAAAACTTAAACACACATGACCTACTTTTTAAAATGACATGCACTCTGCCCATTGAGTAGTTAGGGCCTACTTTAGGGGTAACCTTTGGTTATTAAAAAGGTTTAGATTTGCAGAAGGTTTATTTCGTCAGGTCGACATGGCAATTTAAAACTGCACTTCCAGCTACAGTTGTAGGCCTGAGACATATTTTGCAGTGCTACTTTAGTGTGTGGCACAATGCCTGCTGCTTCCCTCTAGAATCATTTAATTTACAGGGCCTGGGTACAGGCAGTACCATATACTAGGGAATACAAGTAAATAAAATGTTCCTATTAGGTGTTGGGCAAAGTTACCATGCTTTAGGGAGCGAGCACAAGCACATTAGCTCTAGACCAGTTAGCAGGGGTAAAGTGCACAGTGCCCAATTTCCAAGAAAAACTAGTTCAGCCAAAAACCAGGGAGTGAAGGCAAAAGATTCTAGGTGAATACCACGCCGAGGATGTTAGGTCCAACAAGATGCAATATGAAACATGAGATTTTCCCCTCAGCCACTCTTGTGAGACTCAATCTCAAGTACTTTCAAAGCATATTCTAAATATTCCATAACTCTTACAATCCTAGGGGCATATTAACAAGAAACGGGGTTAACATTATCACCGCTTTAGCTGCAGAAAACTGCTGCTAAAGCAACAATAATGGGCTTGCAAGCCACTTTTGTATCTTCCCTACCAGAAAAATTGCTGATACTCCAGTTTCTCTGTCACGAGAAAAGTTCCACAGAGGGTAGGTTGTTTGTGAAACTTCTTTAATCATATACTGTCTTGCTTGTTCAGATAAACCAAAGTCCGTGAAGAACTGGACAGCACATCTCTGCACATGAACCAACATTTTTTAAGGTAACTTCAGACCTGTCATTCCCAAGAGGTTGAGATGGAATGATCCTGAGGTGAACTGAATGTCAGATCAGTCATTTGATCAAGCCAATCTGTCAGGGAAAAGTTTGTCCCTAGTGTTACTTGAGGCCAGGGTACCTGATATGGTTGGCCTTTCAGGAGATTCAGAAGACTAGCCCACAAATGAAGGAGACAAACCAGAGCTGGACGATTGTAAATGGCAGACCTCAGACTGGTGTAAAACTGATTACACTACAGACTCAACTCCCAGTGAAGCTGACTTATTTGTAGCCTGGTTTTGGATGGGAAAATGCAAGATGCCACTAGATCTAGCAACCTTAGGACAGAATGTGCAGTTTGCTTTCATTTGAATGAAAACTGAAGATCATCCTCTGAAAACAATGCAACCCTTCTATCAAAGAATATACTTGCATTTGACTTAAGTCAAGTATTTCCTTAATAAATCAAACCTTAAAAGCAGGGACGAGGCATGTCTAAAAATGTGTTTACTTAAAACCCAGATTGAATTAAAGAGTGACTGTTATATAAATGCTGTACAAACTAATTCCCAGAAAAATCCCTACATAAGCCTGTCATCCAGAAAGGGATAAATGTGTATACGTTTGTGTTGCAAATGAACCATTACCTTCATGAAATTAGATGAGCTGTGGGTAGGCTAAATGGTAGAGAAGAGACCTGGAAGTGGAGAGCTCACACAGTGAATCTCAAAATACATTCTGTGCTTCTAAGCAATAAGGATGATGGAGTATGGGTCATGGTAGTTCAAAGAGACCATACAGTCCTGTTCCGGTAACAGAGTTAAGATTACAACTGTTACAAACAAATTACTTGACTTCACTAATGCTCCTTCTGGTGGATACTTCACCTAACCGCACATTCCTCACCTTTTGAACATCCCAAAGCGCTAGATAGGATATGGAATAATTTTCATTATAGCCCTGTGAGCTAGTAGGGAGTGTTGTGCAGCTCCTCCTCGACTCCGCTCAGTCCCCAGAAGTGATGACTCGATCGCATATAGTCGCCACCCAAGTGTGTTGATGTCTGTTTCTTTCTTGAAACCAATGGCGCCCTCGGACATAGATACAAAAACAAATTGTTTGTACCATTTTGCAGATGTTTAAATTGGGACCTTTGTACACAAAGAAGAGTTCATTCCACAGAATGGAGAGTTTGGAGGGTAATGAGGAATCAGTGGTTGGAGTATCCATCAAAAACAGCATTACCGAAGGTAAGCAACTTTTTCTTCTGATGGATAATTCTAACCACAGATTCCTCACTTCTACAATAGATATAAAAAAGAACCTCCCCCAGTAGTGGGTCTGAAGAATTACTCCGACCAAAAATTCCTGCAGGACCGAACAGCTAAAATGTCCTTCCTGTTTGGCCTTCTTCTTAATCCAATCATTATTTTCTAATGGGTGCACTAATGTCCCCGTAGGAACCTAACAAATATCCAGGGCAGGCATTCCACGTGCCAGTGCAGTGGTAGAAGCCTTAGCTGTAGGGGAGAGAGCCCTCAATCCCTCCGGGAGCTGTGTCTTGACCTACATGTATCACATCTTTATACAGAGAAATATATACCCGGATAAGTTCCTCTTCAGCACTGCCTTGTCTTCTTTACCCAAAGAACCCCACAAAGACGTGACTGGGCACCTCATCATTTTTGGTGTGATCAATTTAAAAGCTCGGGGCACTTTTGGGATCCAAACAATGGAATTTCTTCTTCTTTTAAGGGATGGGGAAAAGGGAAAAAAAGTAGGAAATGTGGTGGATTGTCCAGCGTGAATGGGAGACACAACTTTCAGAAGATTGTCCAGAAAAAAGGTGAGGCAGGGGGGTATTACTGACAGAGCTTGAAGCTCACTCACATGACAAGCTGAGGTGAACACAATCTAAATGGCTATTTTCAAGGTCAAGAACTGTAGGGGACAGCTGAATAATAGCTCAAACAGGGTAAGTATAAATAAGGTAAGCACCAAATTGAAGTCCCACTAAGGCATCACAGAAGGCTTTGGCAGAAACATGTACAAAAAACCTTTAAGAAAATGCATCACAAACGGGTGATTTGAACACGGATGGCTCGTCGGGTAAATGGCAAACACCCAACAGCTAACCATTACTAGTGCCCACTGCAAGTCCTTGCTGATCCAAAGACAGAAAAAAGCAGTATCACACCCAACAGTTTGCCCTGCAATGGGTCCGTGGGATAGGTGCCACACATGCCACAACCTGGACCCACTGGGAGGCGTGAACACATTTGGTAGGACAAATGACAGCTAGGATGATATCTACTATGCCAGGAGAGAGATCTAATGCAGTCAATTGCCACCACTCAATCACCACACATGGAGCTATCAATTTCACAGTCCTGAGTGAAGGACTCTACCCTGCTGCTGCAACAGGAGATCCTCCCAAAGTGGGAACCTGATTGGAGGATCAATGCTTATTCTCTGAGGTTCTGGGTACCACAAGATGTCTACCCAATCTGGAGCCAATAGGATGACTTGGGACTGGACGTGTGTCTGGTCATTCCACACACACGTTCCTGATCTTCTCCAGAACGCGGGACAGGAGAGGCATTGGTGGGTATACACACAAGAGTCCTGCGCTCCACTACATGCATCGGAGAGGGAGAGGGAGAATATTCTTGGGATCTCCAGCACACAAGTTTTGATACTGCACCTTCTCATCAGGGGTGAACAGATCGATTCAGGATTTTCCTCATTGTAGAATGAAGCTGTGCGCACTTTGGGGTGCAGCTGACATTCATGACGTGCTAAGTGTCACCGTCTGAGCTTGTCTGCCTAGGCTTTTAAATATCCTGCCAGGTCATGTATTAGTAGGGAACTACCCTGATGATTCAGCCAGGTCTAGAGGGGTAAGGCCTCCTAGCACGGGGTTCAGGACATACCCAGCATATTTAGAAAAAAAGATGGCAGTAGTGTTGTCACTGAGGGCCTGAACCAGCCATCACTTGATGGATGGCAGAAAGGCTTCCAATGCCAAGCAAAGGCCTGCAACATCAGAATTTGGATGTGGGTCTCTATCTGAGACTAGAGTCATCTGATCTCCACCTCTCCCAGATCACCTCCCTGATCCAGTGGAGAAGTCCCTGTCACTATCGCCAGCTCTGGATGAGATAGGGAGAAGGGTTGGCTGTTGGTCTAACCGCAGTCAAGCAGTCACCCTGCAGATCTTTTGCAGCCTTCTACAAAACATGTTTGAAATCGGAAAAGCTACCTTTGTTCTGTGCCCACTGATGCATTAGACATGGTTGGCAAGCAGGGAGCATCAGTGGGTCCAGTGGGACACGCAGGCTAATAAGCCTAAGAGCCGTCCTCACAGAAACCCTGGAATGAGGCTGACACATTGGGATCATAGCCCAATTGACCTGGAGTTGTTGATCCAGTGAGAAGGCCTGAAAGAGCACTGTATCCAGGGTGGCTCCAATGAATCTGAGCATCTACAGAGTCAGGTAGGACTTTGACATGTTGATAGTGGAGCCCAGCTATGTAAGGAAGTCTGGGGATGGTCCACACCAACTGCGGTTGTCCGCTTTCAATAGCCAATCATCAAGGTAGGGGATAAATGGTACTCCACCCTCCAACAGTATGCTCAGAGCACAGCCACCCTCTTCGTTACCACCTGAGTGGCACTGGTGAGACCAAAAGGGAGCACGGCAAACTGAAAATGCTAGTGGCTTACCTTAAACTGCAGTTATCAGATGTGGGCCTGCAGGATGGAAACAAGGGAAAAAGATGTCCTGCTAGTCAAACACTACTACTCAGTCTCCTGGATTTAGGGGAGACAGAAACTGGGCCAACGTAAGCATCTTCAATTTGTCTGAGTTTGCCTAGTCAGCGGAGTCTGGGGTGGGGCCAGGTTGCAGCATTACCAGCAGGGGAAAGACTAGTAGTGGGCACTGAAAGTGTTTATGTTGGTTTGGCCGGCAGTCCAGGCCGGCCAAGCCGGTATGCGCACTTGGATTTCTCCAGACTATTCTTTGGAGATATCTGCAGGGCTCAGGAGCACAGGCTCTCAGTCCCTGCTGGAGCGTGAAACTGGCCCACTCCTCCCAGAGCTTCTCTCATGCTGGGAGTAATAGCATGAGAGAAGTGTTGGGATTGCGTTTGTGAGCTGGGAGCCTGTGTCCATGGGAACTGCAGTGCCGGGTGCAGGTGAGAAGCGAGGCGTGGTGCGGGAGCAGGAGGTAAGTGTGTATTTATATATATATATATATTTTCCCCATGCTGACGCCGCACTGCCCCACCATTAGAATAGGCAACAGCCGCAACTGGATGGGACAGTAAGACATCATTTTCAGTGTATTTGTTATTGCCGGACGCCCCCAAAGGGGGCCTCGAGGGCCGGCACCATAACAGCGGCCAAGCCACCGGAAGGATCCGGGTTGGTCCGCTACAAAGTGCCCAGAAGTAGAAGGGGGCTGCCCCTCGTGCCGAAAGTGCACCTGAGAGGCGCCAATCTGCCAGGTCAATGGGGTGGCAGGCATTTTTGAACAGCCCAATGGGGGGGAAACCGCCTTCGGAGGCGGAAAAGCTGCAGGGGGTTATAAGGCGCCACTCCCCAAACTACAGCTCAGTATCATCGTGGAGCTGGGGAGCGGCGCCGCAGGAATTTCATGACCCACACCTAAGGAACAGCAGTGTTGTAGTGCTGGACAGCAGGCAAGCGGATAAGAAAGGGTACAATGGTTGGTTATGGAGACACACCGACAGGGCGGTGTGTAGGAGTAGAGCCACTCACTTTGGGATGCCTTTTGGCAGGGTGAGTAGGCCTGACAAAAGGAAGTATCAAACAGAGATCCCGCTCGCAGCCCAGACCCCGACAGACGGAAGGGCACAAAAGAGATTAACAAGGTAGCGAGTTGGAACCTAACTCCGGGGAGAGGCTACCCCCCACACGCAAAGAGCGTGTAAACCAACAGAACAATTTAAAGACCCAGAAGTGGCAAGAAATGAGATAGGCCTGCAAAAGAGTGGACCAGCGAACTTTCAGGATGATTTACAAAGCTAGGATGTGTAGATGATTTATGACAAGCAATGAGTTCTGACAAGCAATGTATGGCGTTTTACCATGACGATTTATGGCCAGGGTCATACAATTATGTAAAAACAAAAAGATGCTTATGCATATAATGGTAATAAAACTACGGCCAACAACTACCACAAAAAACTACAACGTACAATGGCTGTTTTTTATTAGAGATGTAGGGGTAAGAAGATTGCATGCTATGCTGGAGTGGGCACAGTACGGGGTTATAAGTATGCCTAATGGGGTGAGGAAACAGAATATATTCTGACTCTGAACCAAACAGTTCCTGAAAGGGGGGGGGTCAGGTTAGGAACCTTAAGAAATATTGGTCTCAAGAAAAATCTTTCTCACTTTTAGTTACCTGATAAATGTTTTTGAGGCATAATATAGGAAGTCAAAAAAGATATCAACTTTGTCACGGACGGCGTGGACTAGGGTGTTGGGTTGGCACTCTTAATGAGAGCTTCAGGATTGACTTCTCAATTGAAGCCTTATCTGGCACCAGAATTCTCGATATTAAGAGACCATATTTGTGAAATTTGTGGTGCTGGGCAGCTCAGCAAGACACCTTGCTGCGCTGCCCTGTGTAACAGGGAAAGGTCAGGAATGCACAGCATTTATCCAATATGATGTATTCCTGTCCTTTCTGCCATCGCTGGTGCTGTTTTAGCAGCCTAGCGCCAATACAGGCACGCCCAATTCTCTTCCTTTAGTAAGCAAGTTAGTTTCCATACTCTAGGCACCGGGAGAAGACATAAAACACAAAATTCAAATCAAATTCATAGGTCAACATGCTGTTTAATGGTTTGTTGAATCTATGACAGTGAACATAGGGGGATATGTACAAGAACTGCCGCTAACTAACTCTAACGCTAGTTAGCAGCAGTTTTCTTAACGCGGCTGTAACGGGTGGGCTCGCCGACTCACCCCGATAACTGTGATGTCACTCCCTCACACTCTTGTCATTCTCAGCAGGCGGACTACCAAGGGACTGAATACGAGGTGGACACTCACATGGACGAAGAGTGTGTATGGCCCTTTAATGAAAGATCTGAGGACGAGTGGGCGGGCTTACAGGACGACGTGCCGACGTCAAATACGACAGAGCCGGAAGACATAGTGTGTTTGTACACCCGGAGGGAGAAGAGTGTGGAAAGTCGGAAGGAGGAAGAAAGCAAACGGAGAACTACGGAGCCGAAGCCCAGCAGATCGGAGGAAGGAGGAGAGTCCCCGGAGACGGAGGAAAAGCCTGGAGGCCAACGTTACCACGAGCGGCCCAGCTACTCACCTGGGGGAGGTGTGTGGCTACTCCAGGTGCGTGAGAAGATCAGGGGTTGGGTGGGATGAAAGGGCGGAGCCAGTGCACCCTAGTGGTATCCCCTTGTCCCGGTTCCCTGTTCCCGAGCACTCCCTGTCCCCGCACTTACACTGTACATAGATAACGAGTCACGGGTGGTTGTGCTTTCTCACTCCCTTCCCCTACACCGATTACATGTGAGACATCACCTAGTGCTTTCTTTCCTTTCGTTTTGGGTCCCGAGTCTGGAAAGCAAAGACGGACGCAGAGGACCGCAAGCCCCGACGGAGCCCGGACGGCTATCGGAGGATTGATGACAAGCACCGGCATCCAAGGCCCTCACGGAGTCAATCACCTCGGAGACCCATCCGTGTCAGAAAGACTTGTTCAGATTTACTTTTGGCCGCAATAAAGCCTACAGTTACCAAAACCCGTCTGTTGCCCTTCACTCCTGTACCGCTTCTGCCCGAATCCGCTACAGCGGCCTATCACCAAAAACTATTACCCTGTTAGTGGTGTATTTACAATACGTCGAAACATGGCGATAGTTCCAGGTAGCTGTGGTGAAAACTGCTGTTAACACTAACGTGAAGGCGATACAAATTCTGGCGTTAGCGGGCTAAAACGGACGAAAGGCCAATTTGTTGGCAATTTGTGGGAAAAAAACTCAGGTTAGTCAGCCTATAGTGAGTTTTTTTGCCTCTAGAGGCTAAAATAGCCTTTAAGACCACCCCAATAAAATATAGGAAACAAAATCAATGTTATGCAGATTGGAGCAGCCAGGGCCAAGTGCAGCAAAGATCAACAACCCCCCAAAGCCCCCAACAGCTAGGATGACCAGCCAGAGTCCCAGAGGAATAGGAAATCTAGGGCCACAGTCATGAAAAGAGGCGCATCGCTGGGCAAAACCAGTGATGCATCACTTATCATTGCGCACTGCTTGCAACACCATGGCATCCAAAACCTTGATAGCGCACACAGTCCCCCGGGCCAAAAGGCCTCGCTAGGTCTGATTCTGGGCCCCGGAGTGAGATGCTGGTGGTGAAGTCTGCCAGGTGGCATAGAGACACGTTGCTGACCTGTGTGAGAAGACCTACTGGTGCTCCTTGGAGCTGTGACCAGTAGAGGTGCTCTTGCGCACCAACGTTGGGAGGTCTGCATCGCATACCACGCACCACCACTACACCAAGTTGCACAGAGGAAACAACCAATGGTCGGCCATGCCTCTCTGCATCACAGGCCGGAGGATGTTGCACTGGCCGGATGCTGTGAAGGGTGAGGCCCCTGAGCTGCGTCGATCTTGTGTGGCAGGAGTGCTGCAACATCACGCCTAAAGGGGCCCTGTTGCATCACCTGCATCCGGAGGTTCCCCAAGGGACTTGGCGTAGACTGCGGTACCCTAGCTTGTGAAATCCCGCCTGGCTGAGGCTCCTGCTGGCAGAGTCACAGATTTGAAGACAGTGCAGCAGATTTCACCACGGTGTCAATGCCCAGGTGAGGAGAAAATGGGACGCATAGGGCAGGAGGCCTGGGGTCAAGTCGCCCAAGCCTAGCACCTGTGAGTGACACACTTCCAATGGTGGCTCATCCGCTATGGCAGAAGAGCTTCTACCCATAGCTTTCAAGCAGGGCAGGAAGAGGAAAAATAATAACATGATCATAACTTTCTGATGTACGCATTCTATGTTTCCTATAATTGGGGCTGCTCTACTCACGGAGCAGGGCGGAGGTGGCGTGGTATGCCCATTCAAGTGTGCAATGACTGTTTGGTCCGCCCTCTCAGGCTGCCAAAAGCAGTAATGCACACTTCCCTGTCCGCAATTCAGGCTGCATTACAGCCTGCACAGAGAAAATGCCCACTCCTCCAGCCCCTGGCTGAACGCCTTGCTATGGCGCTCAAGAACAATCAAAATGCTCCATTGCAGCATTGTGATTGGCTTAGGGGAGGGCGCCTAGCTGGAATCAGACTCAGGAGAGTAAGAGCACAGAAGACACGGGACCCAGCCTTGAGGTAAGAATTATATGAAATAATATTTGCAACCTCCGCTCACCCACCCCCACATCCAAGCCCCCTCCAGTGTCCTTTCCCACATTTCCTGCATCCCAGCTGCCCAGTCCCCTTGCAGCATTACTCAATGGCAGCCGCTGTGCGGCCATGCGCAGCAGGCGTACCACAGTTGTGCCAAATACAAGCCATAGGCAAGCCGGTCTGAGTCCGTCCACCCTTGGACTGCGCCCAGCACCAAGGACCCTTCCTCTTGGACACTCCACCGATACGACGCCAGCACCCTCCTCGCCATCAACTCTTGATGCCATATCGCCTGCCATCTAGCAACACTGTAGAATTCTCTTGAACCCTATGCCTGTCGGAACTACAAACGCACCTTCTGCTACATCAGCACACCAGTGCCTCTTACCGCCCAGCCGACCAACAGCGCACCAGACTGGCTCAACTGCATCCTCCTCAAAGAGTGGTCACTCTATAAACACGCAACTGAAATCTGGGACCTCCTCGGCACCACCTCTTCAGACCTCGCCTTCTTCATGGAAACCTGGACCAACCTCTGCTCCGGACAAGACATCGCCAGCTACATCCCTGATAGCTACTAAATCACCCACAAGGACCACCCCGACAGTCCAGGATTGGGCATTGCCATCATCTACAAAAGCACACTCAGACTGACCACACTCTATTCTTATTTTTTTTAACATATTGTATTGGCATTTATTAATCAACAATTTGTTTACCATCCATTTAACGTCCCAATGACCCTTCAGAGTGTCCTACCCAGCTGGGCATCTGGTCTCTTGACTGACCACACACTCTAATGACCCAACAGTGACCATGGAACACCTCCACTTCCAGATCCGGACCAACCCCAATGCCATCCTCTGCGGCATACTCATCTACAGGCCCCCCAGGACATGGACCCCCATTCACCAATGCCATTGTAGACCTCACTGCACCCCAGGCTCTCCCATCCACCGACTACATCCTACTCGGAGACCTCACGTTCCACCTGGACAACCCCAGTGACCAGAACACCACCCCCCTCCAGGAGAACCTCGACAACATCAGACTCAAGCAGCTAGTCACCGTATCACCCCACTTAGCTGGGCA
The DNA here is from genome assembly GCF_964263255.1 of Lissotriton vulgaris. NCBI lineage: Eukaryota > Metazoa > Chordata > Amphibia > Caudata > Salamandridae > Lissotriton > Lissotriton vulgaris. Next base: position 923,716,385 of record NC_141693.1, on the reverse strand, counting down.
CGTCTGCTCCGCCAGGGGGAACTTTAACTACAGCCACTCCAACTAACTCTTCTGTACAGACCATCATTATTTACATCATGTCTTCACCATGCCAACTGTACACCACAGCCATCATCGCTCCCCCTTGCAGCTGGATCAAGGCCACCGAAGAACTTCTCGTCAACTCCCTCATCATCACCACTCCGCCAACGCTTACAGACGACAACACCACAGCGCGCAGCCTCCACCGATCGATCTCCAACTGCGCCAAAACCCTGGCACCCCTCAGGAAAAGACCAAGCAAACAACAACCCAAGAGGCCAACTTGTTCACTCCTGCCCTCCTCTACTCCAGACGCCCTGCAGACGTCTCGAGAAGTGATAGAGCTACAACATCAATCAAATACGCAACACAGTCACCCTTGAACCATGACACAAGGGTGACTGCGTTGGTACATGGCAGTCATTGTGCACCAACGTAGGGGAAAAAGACAGGGAGGCTTATTCATAAGCCCCTTCTGACAGTTTCACCCCGCTGGTGCGTCATGTTCTTGACGCACTTGCAGCATGATTCTTGCACCATGTTGCACTGTATTTGCACAGTAACACATCTATGCATATGCGTGACCTTGTGAAGCCCTGTGCCACACTATACCTGCATCAGATATGATGTATGCAGGGTGGGCATTCTCACGCAACAAAGGCTCATAGGAGTGCCACAGTGAAATCCATCAGATTTTTCTGCGACTATTGTAGGACAGCACTGCGTCAGTACCTTAAGCCTGCTTGATGGCAGGCGTAAGGGTGACACAATGCCACAGGGATAGGCTGGCCCAATGCATTGCTGGAGTTGTGTCATGCTTGTGACATAACTGCAGCAATGCGTGACTGTAGTGCTGACACGTCAGGATTTCAGAAGTATCTGTCATTACTTGCAACAGGAAGCGCTGTCCAGTGAATACAGCGCATCCCTGGTGTCGCAAGAAGGGCGTAGTGAAAAGTGTTGCAGCGCTGTCTTGTCACAGCGCTGCAAAACTTTTCATGACTGAGGCCCAGGAATACGCACCATCTTATTGATGGTGTGCATTCCTGCCCAGTAGTTTTGTCGCAGGGCAGCGGAGCAGCATTGTTTGTTGCGCTGTCCAGCAGCAAAACCTGCTGAAATGAGGCCCCAAGTGTCATCTTCATGTTTAAGAGCAGCTATTTTCTGGTCTAACTGCAGTTAGAGCCAGATTTTTTAGTCTTCCAAATTTCAAGGATTCCCTTGTAAATATCGCAAAGTGGGGTTAGCAGCCGTTTTTGCACGGGAAACGCTAACAGAAGTGGCGTTCTTTTCTATGTACGTTTTCTCTGGAAAACTGCTGTTAACCGAGGTTAGCGACAGCTTGTACATATGGCAATAAAAAAATTGCTGCAATAACATCAAAAATGTGCTGCTAAGGTGGCATTAACTCCTTGTACACATGCCCCACAATTCAATAATTCAAGTACTAAAGGGTTTTATACGTACAGTCTTTAGTGAAGAATAGCAAACAATAATAACTTTTTGGGACAATGACAATTTGCATCAAGTAGAACTATTTTTTTATGTGCTATGTTGTCCTTAGAACGTCGTACTGCGTGGCACACAATTTGCTGGAGGTAATTTACGCCGCAAAATTTTGCGAAACTGCTACTTTTCAAAAGTGACAGTATTTTCCTGACTTGCACATGGGAACTGCTATTCTAAATTTGCTTTCACCAACTAGCACCACTTAGTTATCTGCCAAGTATAATAAATTTAAACAGGGGGCAAAACACCCCTGCAAAATTTTGTACAGACGAAAAAAAGCCATTCTACACTGCAAAATATGGAATCAGATCCACGAAGCTGCAGAAACTGTAGGAGCCATCGCACAGAAAAAAAGTTATCGTTATGCCTTCTGATGTTCTTCATTCTTCAACTCGCATCATTTCTTTTGTGTTTAAAAGCGATTTCATGCTAAATAAAGCGCTTCATAAACCAGAGCCACTTTTTTCAATTTGGTAGTTTTACTTAATAAGAAAGTCAGAGATATTTCAATCAGTCACTGTCTGTTTGAACCCATTACTGTTACACGTTTGGTCCTCAACGGTTTTCAACTACGATCTCAGCTTTCAGTAACATGTAGTTAAATCTTTTTTTCTGTTAGATACAATGTAGCTCCAGAACTGTTAACCTGCCACTAGATGGCACATGTGACTTACAATTCTAAACTTCAATAATTTCTTCTCATAGCGTGGAATATAACCGTTTTCACAACATTGACGTTGGAGTATTGTAATGTAGGACACTATTAATGTTTGCATGGTAATAGATATCATAAACTGGGTTCCTAAAAAGTGCACAGAATGAAAGCAAGTGGAAATGTATGTCACATGAATCTAATTTGTATAAACTTTGGACCTCACGTAGAAAAGGTTTTTACCCATTCTGCGAGGCAGATTTACAATAACTGGCACATCACTCCAGATCAGCAGGGATACACCAGTTATTTAGCGTCACGGCAGACACCTGTTGCGCCACCATGGATGCGCCGCTGGCGCAAGAATAGACAGATGTGTGACGCATCTGATGCCGTAAAGGTGACGCAGTACTGGAGTTGTGTTGCAAGAGCGACGCAACTCCAGCACTGCTCGGGGGCGCCCTATACTAGCAGGGCTGCGTCCCTCCTTACGCCTGCTACACGCTGCGGGGTCGGAAAAAAGTGACTCAGTGAAATCTTGTAGATTTCACTCAGCCACTTTTCTGAGGCGTTACTGTGCCGGAACGCCCCCCCCCCACCCCGGCTTTATAACGTGACGCATCTCCCTAGATGCGTCACTTTGTAAATACCCCGCAGCATGGCGCTGGCTTTGCGCCGCCGCTGCATCACAAATGTGACGCAACGGCGGCGCAAAAGTGGCGTACGGGGCTTGTAAATCTGCCCCTGCGTGTTTGAGGAACTGCTGCGTGTTTTGGGAATTGATACAATAGGGCCTAGGATACCTGAAGATGGGGCAGCCCTCTGCACAAGGCGATGCTCTTATGATAGAATGTGTGGGGTGACACTTCTAGCGTTATGTGTAACTCTCTCTACTGGACTTATGGACAAGGGGGAGAAAAGGAGTTATCTCTTGTCCCAACATTAAACGTGGCTGAGAATTCCTGCCTAGGGCTAGGGAAGCAGCTTCCTCATTTGCCCAGAACCCGAACACTACTCTGCCTCCAGTTTATGCCTTCATGACGCATGTAAACGTGACTGGGTGGAGGTAAGGTACAACCCAGGTGGACTGCAGAAGTGTCATCTATCTTGGTATATGGAGGAATGAAACTATGACAGCCTAATAACTTTTGGGTTAAAAGCGGCTTTGTGTGTTTGTGAACCTATGCGCAGGATGCGGTAACCTTCTTAGCTTCCGACACTCCCTTAAAACCTGGCTATTCTCACAGGCTTATTGCTAAGTTTTATTATTTCCATCTTTTAACTGCTGTGTTGTGTTCTCTTCTATAGCGCCATGAAGCCCCCGGGCGTACGAGCGCTTAATAAATACATACTAACATAACATAACATGCGCAATCCACACACTGGATTGCAGCAGCACTGAGCAACCGAGGGCCCGCGTTAAATGATATTGCAACAACATTCTCTTCGCTGGCATTATTCACCACTTACAAATGTTTCCATTTCTACCAGACATGCACACCGCAAAATCCAACAAGCGCATCCACAGACCCAGAAAATAGGTTTGGCCGGAGTCTGTAACCATCACTTGCTGAAGTGACTCCAACGCCATAAAACCTGAAATAGGACAAACGACCAGAGAAAATGAACACCTTCAGGAAATTTGCATTCTAGTAGGCCGTGCAGAACAGTGGTTGGCGGGTAAGGCGCATGGAACTTTTGGATGAGATAAATATGATTAAAAAAAACTGAAAAACAGATTATAACGTTAATATGATGGTGGGCATTGCTTTAACACCTTAATGTCTGTTTAAAAAACTCACAAATTGACCTAAAATTGTTTTGAAGTCCAGTTAATGTTTACAAATTCAAATCAGTCATTTGAATCAGTGGGGTAGCAAGGCCTTATGCCGCGCTTGGCGGTCCCAACCTTTGATGCCCCGCGACGACCGTAAGAGTGGAGAGTGGGGTAGGGGGGTGCTGTTAAACCAATCATGCGTTTACCGCCCCGCATGGCCACAGGTAAGGGGGGGTGGCGAGTCCTTTGCATCCAAAACTCATGCCCCCTGGAGCGGACCAACCACAAACCCTCCCCGCCTCCCCTTGCTACGCCACTGATTTGAATCCAAAGCGACACACTATTGGGACGTGTTACTATGGGTTTCTACTACCCGAATATGGAAGAAGTGACCTCATTGGGAGTATGCATAGTTAGTTGCACGTTTATGAGGTGTAGCTTTCTGCTCATATGGCATGAGTTACTATGGAGGCTTGCAAGTTAAAAGTACTTTCACCATGGCCCCCAAGATGGTGGGCTAGTGGCTTTTCTCCTGAACTCTGACACAACGCCAGTTGACTTGTTCTTCCTAGTCTAGGTTTGTGGCTTATGTCAAAAAAAGAGCTGAAGCAGCAGGCTGACAGAAATGCTGAGGTTGGCAATAACTGCAGTAAGGGTGGCTAGCCACCAAGCAATGTCATCCTATGTTTGCAATGCAACTTTCCCTCTCATTGTCAAAATGTTATAACAGGTTGTGTCTCAATGAACAAGTTCTCTTCAATAACAATTTTTCTGGTGGATACTCTAACGAGCCACAGATTCTTCCATTTGGGAATATTCCCCAGGTGTCAGACTATATAGGGAGATTTTGTAGGAGGCTGCCTTAGTGTATGCTGCACATTAATTTAAGTGAAGATCCTGGCACTATTCCAGGAAACCCTTATGGCGATTTTAGTGGTCTTTGATAACCTTTGAAAGCTCTCAAAGTGGTAGCTGTGGAGAGCAGCCTACAGGCTTATCTTGAAGGAGTGTTAGCAGCTTGTTTTACCAGGTTTAATCACGTAGTGTAGTTTAAACTAAAATGAACCACACAGTATATATATAAAATATGTCTGTTTATTACACAACACTCACTAACTCATTAGAATATCTCCTACCCGGAGATATAAACACAAATACACAACAATACTTCAAATGTAAAAAAGTAAGTAAGCACAAAACACAGTGGTCTCCAGGGGGAGAACAAATCATATGCTAAGAAAGTGGAATGCAAACTGTGACCAAAGTCAGGACTTGGACCAGGAGTCCCAGAGGTGCTGTGGACACAAGGAACCACCCAAGGTAAGTATCCAGGAACCCCACGGAGGCTGTATGCAGAGTGGAAGCACAGCTGTGTGCTCAATAGAAGTCAACGGGAAAGTAGCTGTAGCAGTTTTGAAGAAGAAGGACCCTTCCTAGTGGACCCTGAAGAAACCCCCTGGAAGACAGAAGGTTGGAGAATCACCCCTCCCATGGAAAATCCAGGAACCAGGATACCTACACCAGGGAAGCTGGGTGCATAGGTGCAAAGTGACATCGGAAACAGCCGTAGACCACAGTGAAGGACCTCAGGAAAGATGCTGCTGAAGAAGACTGTGCAAGAGTCTGGTGGAATCCAAGGGTGGATTCTGGAAGGGAAGAGTATGCAAGTAGAGGGGACAGAGTCTATGCCACTCAGTGGTGGCCTGGAGGTACGGAACAGCAATGCCCAAAGATGGTGGACTGTTCAATATGGTTGACAGTGACCTTGATGCTGCAGCTGTGAGGACCAGGCAATGCTGAGGAAGACCAGGAACCATGCACAGGCTGTGTCACATCGTAAGTCGAGAACCTGGGGCTCGGTGACTGGCGGGAACACCAACAAGCCTTGGCTGCTGCAACAGGCATGGAAAGTGAGGAAGGATCAACGTTAGGACCAGCAAGGTCCAAGGGACTCACCACAAGCAGAAGATTCCGAGCAGGCCCAGGGCAAGCAGGAGAACCCACTGGAGAAAAAGACAACCCTCAAGAGGACCCACAGGCCGGAGGCACAGGAGGCGCAATAGGACCTCGAGCAGCTCACCAAAGGTGAAGGCACATTGTGCAGAGAATGTGGTGAGAATGCTGATCTTGGAAGGACGAGATGCTGGAAGCTGGAGCTTCTTGTAGCCCAAAGATCTCTGGAGTACAGAGCCAACAAGCCTTGGCAAAGGCAAGTCGACGCAGTGCACAGGAGTTCGGTCCCAGCTGATCCGAATAGGGATACTGGATTTGAAATTGCAGAAAGGACAGGTCCCACATGTGTTGCTATTGGATGAGGAGGATCAGAGTGTGGAAGAAGGGTAATAGCCTACCCAAAATAAAATGTGCAGTGTGTCAAAAGGGATGCGCGATAACAAATGGAGCAGTAAATTGAAGTCTCACTGTGGCATCACATAGGGTTTAAGCCGAAGTAAATGTTTCAAACCTTTAAAAAATCTCATCACAACAGGTGATTTGAATAAAGAGGGTGCAATTCTGATACTTCAGACAAGGTGGAAATGTTAACTCTACATCAACCCTGATCCACACCAGAAGTGAAGACTGGAGCAGCATATAGGTGCCACCCTAGCATGGGTACATCAGTTTCTTTCTGGACATTGTTCGTGCCCTCAGATCCGAAGCCCAAAAACCAATTATTCATGCCAGTGTGAAGATCTCTAATACAAACCTTTTGGGATGGAAGAGTTTTCATTCCACAGAACACGGACGTGGGAGGGCAGTGAGGAATCTGCAGTGATACAGAGTATACACTAGAAAAGCATTGCCAATGGAAACTTCTAACTACACAGTTCTCACCTTAAGAATAGATACCACAGCAGGCAGTAACTCGTCCAATGATGAGTCTGTAGGACCAAATGGTCAAATTGGTCTCCCCGGCGGACCTGGTTGTGAAGTCAGTAATGCTGTGTGAATGTGTTGCAGCCTGGCAAATATCCAGAACAGGCACTCCATGGGATAACTCAGTTGTGGCAACCTTGGCCCTGGTGGAGTAGTCCCTCAATACTTCTGGAGGTGAAGGGAGGCGCGGGTGGGTGGATTACACAGCACTAAACAAAATGGCCCCCCTTTAATAAAGCTCCCGCATCTGGAGCTAAAGTCTGATGCACTAATTTCCTAAATCAACTAATTTAATTGGTGTGAATGCACTGCCTAAATGCAGAACAGCGAAGGGAGATGAATGCATGCCATGATGCCACCAATTAAACTGGAAAGCCTGTTAGACGCAAATGAGGAAGATTGGGAGTTGGCGGCCTAGAAGAAGCAGGGATGATGCAGCATTGCAGAGGCCCTGTCCCTGACCCACTGTAGTTGATCTGAAAGGAGAGTAGGTGCAACAGTGATCTTTGTGCTGGTTCATCGTGGACAGCTTCTTGGACAGGCAGCTTGCGTTGGGCTCCCAGACCAACCATAGATCTGCAACGCAGAAAGCAAATGCTGAACACCAGTGCAGGCAGTGTTATACTGCGGAGAAAAGAGTACTGCATCATGGGACATGCCAAAAGTGCGCTGTAAGGGGGCACTCCTACCTCTCCTCTGGTGTGAGGAACAGACACCTGCATCCTACCAGCAGAGGTCCCATTTTGAATAGCTCACAGATGAGTACTGGCCCCGGTGTCCTCAACTGAAGAAAAATGCAGGCGGGTGAGTGTGATGCGTGTTGCGCACAAGTCATAAACAAGGTGGCTTATGATTATGCTCAGCCTGCGGGAAATGTGGCCTATACATATCAAGGCGGCCTGCTCTGAGGTGCTCTACACATTCTGGCAAAGACCAGGGATGCTGAAGGTGAGAAGGGGGACCGGAGTACCTAGATTTTAAAAACACTTGATCACCGTAAGGCCCAGTAACTGCACGCAGATATACTGAGTCTAATATACTGTATTGTATGCGTCCCTGGTGGTTGCTGATGAACTGGCTTACACGTGTGCTGGACTAAGTGTAATAGTGGTGCACTATAACTCCACTAACATAACTGGCTTCAGCTAATAGCAATCCAGCCAAACTCTGATTTTCCTGACGATGTAAAAAAGACATGGTGGTGAAGTGTTGGCCACAATGTCGCAGTGGGCAGAGGAGCATAAGCTAAATGGGTAATGCAAATGGAAGACAATCTAAGGTTGTGTTTGAAGGAAGCAGAAAAACTACCTGTTCACAGGAGTGCAAACCTCGCTATGAGGATCCTCCTGATGCCATGCAGAAGAATGAGTCTTAAGAGGCAGTAGACGTAAAAGCTATCCTCCTGGAAATTAAAGGGAATTTTGCCTCAATGGACACAAAGATTGACTTCTAGTAAATAATATATGCGTATACACCTAAAAGTAGATGGTAATCGCTATGAGAGGGCGTTTGGAACTGTTCACCGATTGGAAAACCCATTAAAATATTGGTGGACAGAGTGTATTAATTCTCCAATATGTTAGACATTTTTCAAGCTAAAATGTTTTTGGGCAAAAACAGTATCAATGAGACTCTGATCTGAAGTATCAAAAGCTGCAGATTAGATTTAATTGTTAATTTTATGTTTTTGTAGAAGTTGTGTTATTTGGGGAAAGTTCATCCAGGAGGTGGGGCTCGATGTGGGAGGAGTGGGATGTTCAGATGGCCACTAATAAGACGCATGTGGCGAGGTACTCATTTTCTAAGTACACATTTCTTTCCACAATGATTGTGCTGGAAGAAAGTGGAGTCGAAAGGTCTGAGTGAAGGGCAAGACTGATGACTTATAATGTGAGAGGGGTAAACAATTACTGTAAAGCCAGGGACCTGATCAAATCCCTCCATAGATACAAAGAAGACATTGCACTATTACAAGAAATCCACTTTGCACAAAGTGAAAAAAGCCAATTTGCCAGAGGCTGAAGTTTCCACTGGCATTTCTCTTAATTTTCCACATTTTCCAGGGGTTTTGCAATATTGATCGGGAAAGTAGTCACGGTCTCTACAGATAACGAGGGGAGCTTTTTCATGGTGTAAGGTATATTAGGTATGATAAACATCACTACTGTAAACACCTGTGGACCGAAATTTGATGATCCTGAGTTCTTTGCTAGCGTTGATCAAAGTCTAATGGCAGCATCCCCATGGTGGGAGTGCTGTTCTATACAATCTCATCATGCCATGTGGGCAGAACTGGAAAGCACCCGGAACTCTCTAGGTTAAATGATTCTCCACAAGAGAGCCTTTTTAGGAACTCTGCTGCACAAATGAGTGGACATTGCACATTCTCAGCGCTGGCGAAGAAATCCAGACATGTTTCTCTCTATTACTAGGAGAAGCCCTGAGCCACTTCCAGTTGTAACTGCCATTCATAATCCACTATAAGTCACCAACTAAGACTGACCACCTTGGCGTTTGAAGATCCTGTCAGTAGTCCCTGATCAGCAAATAGCCCTGACTTTTCAGCCAGTTCCAGAGGTACAGGGCCGCCTGGCACAGGGCCCAGGACCCCACTTCGTCCTGTTTGTTGCAATACCACATGGCAGTTGTGTTGTCTGGGGTGATCTGCACCAGTTAGCCCTTGACGAACAGCTGGAAGGTTTTTTCAATGCCAAACAGTTGGCCCACAATTCTAACAAGCTGTTGTGGGGACGGGCCTCCACCAGAGACCCATGTCATTTGATCTTCACCTCTCCCAGATGATCTCCACAAGGCAGCAGTGATGCATCTGTCACTGTTATCAGCTCTGGATTGGGGAGGCAGAGGTGTCTGCCACTGGTCCAATTGTGGTCAAGCAGCCACCCCTACAGACCTTTTGAAGTCTCCTCTGACACTAGGATAGAATCTGACATGCTCCTTTAGTGCTGGCCCTGAGATTTTCAGATCCCGCCGAAAAGTTGAAAAGAAGTGAGCCCTGCCCCATGACCAACTGCACTCAACACTGGTTTCCTTGAGGGCATCCAACAGGAAGTATCAAGTATAATCACGGTTCTGAAGAAATCTGTCCATTTTACCCAACCATAATGAAAATCCTGTAGCTGCACACGATCCTCAAACCCACCTGCATCATCTACAAAGCCATCACAACATGAACTCCTGTCTATCTGCCCGACATGCTCTATATCACTGAGGGCTCGCTTCACAACCACAGCCAGGACACCATCAGACTGAAGACAAATGTTCACAAGAGAAAAACAAGAATAATGCAAGGCAACAGGCCAGGCCTTCCACATCTAAGTAGCCATGATCTGAAATGACATCCCTGTATCCATTAGGACTGCCCCAACCCAGTCAAACAGACAACTCATTACTGACAATTGTAAATTTATATTCAACACTAATGTCCCAAACCAGCTGTGTATGCCTCCTGAGAAACCCTGGCAAATACATTTTGTCCTTGCTTACCAAAGAACATGATACACCAGGAAGTTTAACATAGTTTCCTATACTGAAAATACATTTTGTGGAAGAATGGGCATCTTCCTATTATTTATCACTTAAGCAACAACTAACTTCTGGAAAAAAATGATCTCCTCTACTAAAAAAAAGCACAAAAAACAAGAGAGCCCCTTATACTTTGGCAAAATGCATAAAATATATCTCTTGTGCTTCCATCTGAACTAATTTGTATGAAATAGAACCCTACTGCACATTTTTTCAATTCTTTTTCCCATTTCCCATTCTCTATTTGTCAAACTGTTATTTTCTCTATTTGGTCAGTATTACGCTTTTTATAATGTAACCACTATTGTTTCTTGTAACACTTGATATTGTATCTGGATGCAACAGCTAAATAAATGTTGAAATTGTCATATTGCCCCCCTCACAGACTTTACTTTCACTCAGAGCTTTATTGCTTCCACAGTGTTTATTTGGAGCAGAATTTAAATATCGCTGAGACTTTTTGTATGTGTAGCTGATTTCTGTGTGCACACTTTCGGATAAGTCAAAGGCCTTCGGTCAAAGTATGTTTTAAAGAAAACTTGAGTTGGTGGCTTCTTCTACCTCAAGATACTCATCGGAGAAAGATGAGATTCCACAAAGCCCTCCTAAATTTCCCTGACAAAAGGGTAGATTCTCTGCATTAGAGGAGCTTGAAGTTAAGAACATCACAGTCATTTTATTCATCGCAATAAAGCAGACATTGCATGACCTGAACGTCTTGGTCTGAAACGGTCATTTTTCTCTACAAATTATAAAAACATGCGACGAGTTTTATTTACGACTGTTGCAAACAAGGTCTGTCCTAATATCTTTGTCATAAACAAGTATGTGCTTATTGTTTTGAGCCTTAAGAAAATGGAAAATATTTGCCAAAGGGCTCATCAAATAAATTAAAGAGAGTGCAGACAAAAAACACACACACTGTTCCATATAAACATTGACAGAAACAGGAAGCCACAGGAAGCCACAGGAACGCCTAATGATCAAGTTTCAAAATTGTTCAAAGATCATATTTTGATGTGGAAACATATTATATAATAGTTTACTCAAGAGAAGAGTCAATGCTGACTAACAAAATACATTTACAATTTTACCTAGAGTACAATATTTCAGTACACATTATTAAAAGTTTAAGAACCATTTAATTAATTACCTGATGTAGAGCTAAATATGTCCCGGCTGATCCTGGGTCAAAATTCCCAAGGCATAATACTGTTTCAAGACTAGCAGCAGCCAGTGTGGCAATACAGTGGTTGTTCATGGCAATGTTCATGGACTGCATAAGCACTTCTGAAGCCTGAGACAGGTACTTCTGAACCAATACCCTTTTCACCTGTAAAACACAATGCTGTTAAATATTGTATTCCTAACTAGTGACGGTATTGCACGTTTAGCCATTCTGCTGAATTAAATGACACAGTAAGAAATTGTGTTATAAACTGTGAAGGATGCGACTCCTTCCTAAGTAATTGGTCTGGCATATTATCTTTACTGGGAACCAAATACCCCAGTGTAGCTCTTAACTCTTGCAAGGTAGCCAAAAGCAATTTAGGGCCTACTCAAGGGAGGTGGTGTGGGCTAGCAACCCCAACTCCCTGGTACGCAACACTACTCAAATATTTGTCCAGCCAGTGATTATTTCTTAGAAAAAGGAAAGATACTTTATGACACATGCATTAAGAACAAACATATATAATCTGGTAGATGGAAATACCATCTGTGACACCCTCAGGCAGGCTACACCCCCAGCAAGCCATTAACACATCATCACAGTGCCCGCACCTATACTATACTAGATTCAATATCACAACATAAGGGGGACTCTTCATCAATGAAGTAGGCCTACAGTATTTGTCAGAGTGTCATCAATCATGTGTAATCCACCATCAGACTTCCATTAAGATCAATGAGGATAGTAACAACATTCAATAATGTTAATTGTAAGGTAAAATATTGGACTGTAACCATCAATATTGTCAATAAAGCATTGCGTTGAACAAAGTAAATCCCAGAGTCTAATTTCTACCTTCACTATGCTGCTGTTACAGCTTTAGCACCAAGCAACAGGCATCTCTGCAATCCACATCCTATAAGCAGAAGCCCCAGCCCTGGAGGTGCATGAAACCACTGAAGATAGTTTGTTGGGCACATCAATGTAACCTCTTGTGAGATTTATGGCAACTTGTTCGGTCTTGACCGGGTGGGGGCAGCTGTAATTCAGAAGACCCCAAAAGGTTTCCGCAATCTTGCTTAGATCAATCAATCAATCAGCATATTTATAGAGCGCGTTACTCACCTGTGAGGGTCTCAAGGCGCTGAAGGGGGGGCTGCTACTGCTCGAAAAGACAGGTCTTGAGGTGTTTCCTGAAGGTGAGATGGTCCTGGGTCATTCATAGGTGTGCGGGGAGGGAGTTCCATGTCTTGGGTGCCAGATAGGAGAACGATCTTCCTCCGGCGGTGGTTCTGCGGATCCGTGGGACGGTGGCGAGGGATAGGCCGGCGGAGCGGAGCTGGCGGGTGGAAGTGTAGAACGAGAGGCGGTTGTTGAGGTATTCGGGGCCCATGTCGTGGAGCGCTTTGTGTGAGGAGCCTGAATGTGATCCTCCTGTTGACGGGGAGCCAGTGCAGGCCTCTCAGGTGGGCAGATATGTGGCTGTGGTAGGGGACGTCGAGGATGAGTCGTGCGGACGCGTTCTGTATGCGTTGTAGTTATTTCTGAAGTTTGGCGGTGGTTCCTGCGTATAGGGCATTTCCGTAGTCCAGTCGGATGGTGACGAGGGCCTGGGTGACGGTTTTTCTGGTTTTGGTGGGGATCTACCTGAAGATTTTTCGGAGCATGCGCAGGGTGTTGAAGCAAGAGGACGAGAAAGGCATGGACTTGCTTGGTCATCGTGAGGGAGGAGTCCAGGATGAATCCTAGGTTTCATGCGTGGTCCGAGGGTGTCGGTGCGGAGCCCAGAGCTGAGGGCCACCAGGAGTCGTCCCAGGCGGATGGGGAGTTTCCGAGGATGAGGACCTACGTCTTGTCTGAGTTCAGTTTCAAGCGGCTGAGCTTCATCCATTCTGCGACGTCTTTCATTCCTTCCTGGAGGTTGGTTTTGGTGAGGGAGAGTATCAGCTGGGTGTCTTCGGCGTAGGAGATGATGTTGATGTTGTGTGTGTGTGCGATGGCGGAGAGGGGGCTCATGTAGATGTTGAAGAGGGTTGGGCTGAGCGAGGAGCCTTGGGGTACGCCGCAGATGATCTCGGTGGCCTCTGATTGGAAGGGAAGGAGGCAAACTCTCTGGGTTCTGTTGGAGAGGAACGAGGCGATCCAGTCCAGGGCCTTTCCTTGGATCCCAGTGTTGAAGAGGCGGGTTATTAGGGTGCGGTGGCATACGGTATCGAAGGCTGCCGAGATGTCCAGGAGGATGAGGGCGGTTGTTTCTCCGTTGTCCATCAGGGTCCTGATGTCCTCGGTGGCTGCGATGAGGGCAGTGTCGGTGCTGTGGTTGGCTCGAAATCCGGACTGGGAGGGATAGAGCGAGTTGTTTGTCTCGAGGAAAGCAGTCAGCTGTTTATTAACGGTCTTCTCGATGACTTTGGCCGGGAAGGGAAGAAGAGCGATGGGGCGGAAGTTCTTGAGGTCTTTGGGGTCCGCTGTGGGTTTCTTCAGAAGGGAGTTGATTTCTGCTTGCTTTCAGTTCTCCGGGAAGGGGGCTGACGTGAAGGAGCTGTTTACGACATTCCGGAGAGGGGGTGCGATGATGGTGTCGGATTTGTTGAAGATGTGATGGAGGCATGGGTCCGAGGGGGAGCCAGAGTGGATGGAATTCATGATGTTGGTGGTGTCTTCAGTGCTGATGGGGGTCCAGGCGCTGAGGGTGGTGGTGGGGGGCGCTGGTTCGGTGGCTGGAGGCGGAGTCTGGGGTCGGAAGCTGTTGTGTATGTCTGTGATCTTTCGGTGGAAGAACGTGGAGAGGGAGTTGCAGAGTTCTTGATACGGTGTGATGTCGTTGTTGCTGGCGCTGGGGTTGGAGAGCTCTTTGACGATGTTGAAGAGTTCCTTGCTGTTGTGGATGTTGTTGTCTAGTCACTCTTTGAATGATGTCCTTTTGGTGGTGCGGATCAGCTGGCGGTGTTCTCTGGTTGCGTTCTTGAGGGCTGACAAGTTTTCTGTAGTTTGTTCGTGGCGCCAGGTTTTTTCGAGGGTTCGGCAGGATTTTTTTGATTCTTTGAGGGCATCTGTGAACCATGAGGTTTTCCTGCTGTTGGTCCTGCCTGGGGGGTTCTTCAGCGGTGCAAGGTCCTCGGCGCAGTTGGTGATCCACTGTGCGAGGTTGTGGGCTGCGTCGTTGGTGTCGGTTTTGGCTGGCGGGTTCTGGCTCAGCGATGAGAGGAGCTGGTCTGTGGTGATTTTGCTCTAGCCTCTGCGGGGGGTTTGTTGTGTGCGGTGGTGGGATGTATTCTTTTTGAAGATGAAGTGGATGCATCTGTGGTCGGTCCAGTGGAGTCTGGTGGTGTGGCTGAAGGTAACATGGTTGCTGGCGGAGAAGATGGGGTCAATAGTGTGGCCAGCGATGTGGGTGGAGGTGTTTACCAGTTGCTTGAGTCCGAGGCTGGCGAGATTGTCGAGCAGGGTGGTGGTGTTGTTGTCGCTGTTTTTCTCCAGGTGGAAATTCAGGTCTCCTAGGAGGATGTATTCTGGTGAGGCTAGGACGTGCGGGCTGATAAAGTCAGCGATGGTTTAGCTGAATTGTGTGCGTGGGCCCGGCGTTCCTCTGAGGGTGGTCTTGGGGTCGGCGTGAATCTGGAAGTGTAGGTGTTCGGAGGCGGGGAGTGTGTCTTCGGTGATGGTCGTGATGTTGATGGCGATTCCCTCTCCGGTTTGGTTGACGCGGTCCTTCCGGATGATCTTGTAGCCGTCCGGGATGGCTATGGCGATGTCTCGGGCCGAGGACGCGTTCATCCAGGTTTCGTGGCGTGCTTGTGGACGGATCGGGTGTTGAGGAGGATGCACTTGAGGTGGTTGTTGTTGTTGCTTGGTCTGACGGGCAGGGGGCAGGATCGGAGGCAGGTGAATTTGCAGGCGTGACAGGTGAAGGGTCCGTGGGTTCGCTTCGGGCCGGCTCGGTAGCAGGTGGGTGGTCGGCCGGAGTTGAGTTCGTTGAGGGAAGCGGAGTCGTATCTCAGTCGGGGTCCCTGGTTCTTGCGGGGGCCAGGGGTTCTGGTGCTGGGCGTGGTCCAGACGCGGACGGGCGCAGACGGGCCTGCCTTAGGCGCGCCCGCTGCACACGGCCACTGCGCGGCCTCCATATGAGGGGTAGAGGGAAGGAGGAGCAGTTGGGAGGTGGGAGCGGGGCGGCCAATGGACGACAAGGGGTCGGGGCTGCAGGGACGCAGCGGCGGGGAAACGGAGGGCAAGGGGGCAACGAAGTAGGGGGCACAGAGGAGACCGGGCCAAAGGGTACAGAAATGAAGGGCACAGGCAAGTACAGTCAGTGAGGCACAGAGGAAGAAAAACGGGCTAAAAGGGGTACAGAAAATGAAAAGGACACAAGGCAGGTACAATGTCAGTGAGGCACAGCGGAAGAAAACGGGCTGAAATGGGTACAAAAAATGAAAGGACACAAGGCAGGTACAAATGTCAGTGAGGCACAGAGGAGGAAAAGCGGTCTGAAAGGGGTACAAAACCAAAAGAACGCAGGGGCAAGTATAGGGGACAGAGACCAGCAGCACACGCAGGCAGGTAAAACGGGGCAGAGGAGGTACGAAGGCAAAAGACACAGAGGAGAAGAACGGCAGATACAGATATCAGCAGGCACAGGCGAGGTGGGCTGAGCCCGGGCAGCAGTGACAGCGAGTCTACATCTTACACAGGGGGCTGCGTGGTGGTGAGGGGAGGGACCTGCCTGGTGGCAGGGTCAAGGGTCGCTCTCTCTACCGCTGCGCGGCCTCCATATGAGGGGCAGAGGGAGGGAGGAACAGTTGTGAGGTGGGAGCGGGGCGGCCAATGGACGACAAGGGGTCGGGCCGCAGGGACGCAGCGGCGGGGAAACGGAGGGCAAGGGGGCAACGAAGGCGGGGGGCACAGAGGAGACCGGGCCAAAGGGTACAGAAACGAAGGGCACAGGCAAGTATAGTCAGTGAGGAACAGAGGAAGAAAAACGGGCTGAAAGGGGTACAGAAAATGAAAAGGACACAAGGCAGGTACAAATGTCAGTGAGGCACAGTGGAAGAAAACGGGCTGAAAGGGGTACAAAAAACGAAAGGACAGAAGGCAGGTACAAATGTCAGTGAGGCACAGAGGAGGAAAAGTGGGCTGAAAGGGGTACAAAACCAAAAGGACGCAGTGGCAAGAATAGAGGACAGAGACAAGCAGCACACGCAGGCGGGTAAAACGGGGCAGAGGAGGTACGAAGGCAAAAGGACACAGAGGAGAAGAACGGCAGATACAGATATCAGCAGGCACAGGAGAGGTGGGCTGAGCCTGGGCGGCAGTGGCAGTGAGTCCACAGGTCACACAGGGGGCTGCGTGGCGGTGAGGGGAGCGACCTGCCTGGTGGCAGGGTCAAGGGTCGCTTTATACCCTGCTGACTCCTGGGGCATCAGAAAAGGAATATAGGTAACTATCTGAGCACCCCACAGGAATGTGAGGCACACCTGTTCCGGAAGCAGTAAATATTTCACAAGCGGCTTTGCAAAAGGCTTATTCTTTTCTTGTTTTTATTTTACCTCACTGTGGCAGTGTGCCGTACTTTTCAACTATCAATGCTGGGTGCCCCATGCCCTCTGTAGGATCACCTGGCATACTCTTGCATCTTGGCAGGATGGGGAGCACACTGCCACGCTACCTGGCCTGCTCTCTGCATGGCCAACACTACTTTGTTCTGGTATGGTTCTCCTCTCGCATTCATATAGAGCAGGGAGGAATGGCTGCTGGGTGCACCTGCCCCCTCCCCTCTCTAGACACAGATAATAGGGGGGAGAGCACCCGCCTCACTCCTCGGTCCTGTGGGACAATTATCAATGGGTCAGGTCTCAGGGGATGGGCTCCTCACCTCGAAGCCGAGAATTAATCCACAGAACCCGCGATTGTGCCGCTGTGTATTCACTTGCCCGGCTATTATGCCACCGCCCACCTCCTGAGCAATCAACTAACCGAACCCGCGATCGTGCAGAATGGGTAACCTACACCAGGATAACCTGTTGACGTTCACTCCCGATACCCAATAGGGAACCCCCTGTAAACTCCGTAATTTCCGAGTTGGCTGACCCGGTTCTTAAATTCCACCGGACGGCACGCGCACCAAGCCTTACTCCATCGTCCACGTCACGCTCTCACGAAATCTACATAATATCTATGTCCTGATGATGATCCGTGTAACGCTTTAACGGATCGAAACGCCGTCGACAATTGAAAACACCTTATACATTCCAAACTTTATGTGTACTTCAAATGTAAAGGTGTTCGTTGTGTTTTGTTGTACCTTGACACTGTGCAATATCCAGTGGAACAAACCTTAAGCTTTTGCTTAAAAGCCCTTTGTTTCATGTTCTGTCTTTCACTGTATGTTGCTCATGTGTTAAGTACGGTACAGGCTTTTGCTCCACTTTGTGTATTGCTGTGTAATATTCATCTTTATTGATTACCAGTAAATATCAGACCTCTGTCCGGTTGGACATGTTAAATCAATATAGCAATGACTGAGTCTATATTCATTGTTCCTTGGTATCCTTCCTGTAAGGGAAACGGTTGTCGAAAAGAAGTCCCTCCCCCTCTAGACACAGATAATAGGGGGGAGAGCACCCGCCTCACTCCTCAGTCCTGTGGGACAATTATCAATGTGTCAGGTCTCAGGGGATGGGCTCCTCACCTCGAAGCCGAGAATTAATCCAGTGGGGAGGTGGAGTGGGTGGGGACATTAATGGACCTCCGATAGGAAGTTGTGCCTACTCACCAATTTACTTGGCTCTCCTCAGGAGTATCTGTGGATTTCACAGTAAAGCGCTATGCACTCTGTTCCCGCTTGGTTCCCCTGGGGACTGAGATTCAGGAGCAAATGAACAACCGCAAAGGGGCACCACACAAAGAAAAAATTATTTAAATTGACATTGTTATGAACAATTTGCAGAGAGATGATGTTTTTTCTTCAAAGAATCTTTATTTTCAATTGTTAAGCACCATACAGCCGACACGTTTCGTCCCAAAGAGGGACTTCTTCAGGGCTTTTTAACTGCAAAGCAATCCTTCCAGGGCGAATTTCCAGATCAGTATTTTGAATGTCGCCTTTCCCAAAATCCGTTTCTTGATTAAAACCTAGAATTTTATTTTCCCCACATTTGAAGATCTAGATACAGAACAATTAGAAGATTGGGAAAATAATTTACGGAACGCATCCTTCACAATGATGCGTATCTTAAAAAACAACTGAGATTCAGGAGCCTGTTTCACTGGCCCCTAATGGCTGATTTTGATGACCAGGGTCTTGTTTTACTCATGGGGACCAGCTTTGGTCTCCTGGCATCTAAAGGGAACTTCTGTAAGGGATCTTGGTTTCTAGTCAGACCTGTCCTCTGCTGGGATCCTGGTGCTCTATCGTGGTTGGGGAATGGGTTCATCCAATGTCCCTCCAAAGCCAGCAAGTTGAAGACCTTCCCTACCAAACTAACCAGGTCACACAACCTCCAGGCTACATGCAGGGCATCTGTGCATCAGCAGAGTCAGGGGCCCGGCTACAGAAGTCCCAGGGAAACCCTTCAGGGTTTACCAACAGGTCAATTTCCCCAACGGTTATTCCGGGGGGCATAAGAGGGTCTAGCACTACTGACCCTGAAGAGACTTATCCTAGTCCTGGGTCCTTGATGGAGTTAAAAGCATTTTGTACATCCTGGCATCAGGTGGCTTCCCCTTCCAGTTGGGCATTCTACCTTGGTCATCAAACCTCGGTCCAGTGTCTTCTTAAATGTCTTCTCAAGTGGTGGTGGAAAGTTCTGGAAGGTAGGCCCCTGAGGGGCCATATCATCATTCCCCCTGTTGCCCCAACCCTCGTGCACAGCATTCTGGGCCATTTTAAGATAGCAATGTTAAGTGGTCTACTGAAGCGCCTTCCGTTAGAGACTCAGCTACGCCTCGAACTGACACAGCTGCTTTATCTCTTCTGACCAAAACTTCAGCCGGGAGCCCCTCCAATCTTTAGTCTTGCTTTCCTCCTTTGTGTCTGTGGGTTTGGGTTTTCGCTGTCCAGGTGGAGCATGAAGAGTTAATTAACATTTGCAGATTTTCTCCCTTCTTTCCCAGTACCTGGGTCAAGCACTGTGGATGGATCTTTTATGTTGGGAGGCCCTTCATCCTGCTCCTGGCCAGCAGGATAATTAACATGGCCTAGAAGGAGGGGGCAAAGGCCTGGAATCGGATTATGACTGGGCTGGTAAAATATGGCAATTGTGTCACAAGAAGTGCGCAGTAATAATGACAGTGATTGTGGAACTACACTTGGGATGCATATTTACTCTAGGATTGAAACCTCACTGCACCCTTCACGCCTTCGTGGGACAAAATTGTATTTTGGTGAAGATTTTGCCTATTATGTTTAATTCAGTTAAGCACCACAGACTTTCAGTAAGCACTACAGCCCTACGATAAGAAGGCCCATTTACATTTTAAAGCCTATCACAGTTCTTCACCAATTCTGTGACAGGCTACCTGTGTGCAGATTCCAGGATGTGCAAGTCTGATATCTCACTCACACAGCCTGCACATGTGTGTGATCACTCTAACTAGTCTAGAGCCTCTTCGCTTAGACTGCAGAAGCAGACCTTAGTTAAAAGACAAACACTGGTGGTTAATACTCTCAGACCATTTCCACAGAATTTACTGTGAGTGAGATTTAGAAGGTGGGACTCACTCACAGTAAAAACCCCAAACCGGTTAGTCCAAAGCAAAAAACTCAAGGGAATCAAATGGATGGAACCATTTCCTACAGACACCAATTATACTGAGCTTCTTCCAGGAAGGTCACAGCCTTTGAGGTAGAGCACACTTTTATCACATATCCCTACAGCAGCTGCACGTTATTTATAAGAGTAGTGGGGTGGGAACGCCAATGCACACCCACTTCCACCCATTCACAGGCACACACTTACATCAACCCATTCATTTACAAGTACAAACACGTGCAGATACTCACATCCTCCCATTAATTCACAAACATACACACACATACTCGCACCTATACATGCACAAAGACACATGTCCCAAACATTCAAAAAAGTACTAACGTGGCCGCAGCGTTAAGGTAGGACCCATGTGTGGCAGGATAGAGAAGCACAACGGTCCAGGAAGGAGCTGGAAGCTTCAGTGAGAAGAGGAAAAACAGAAGATCTTTTCACTTCCTGTCTCTGGCTAATCCAGTTAGGATTACCCAATAAGTGTGAACAACAAAGTGGAGTGGAAACAGTGATACTTGTGTATCCCACCTCACTCAGTGAGGAGTCATTGATAAACAGGTAAACCTGGGCACTTCAGGGCTTAACAATGAAATACCTAGTGCTGACCATCAGTGACGTACCCCGGCTGAAGTCACTGCTCTTAAGGGGAAGAGATCCTCAGAAAACCATGGCTTTGGCTGCGAGAGGCCTGCCCATTAATGCATGTAAAATGCTGGCTGCTTGGACCCTAACATGATGAATGGTTTGTCAGGATGAACTTTGCACAGACTGACATTCATCATGTATTATAAAAAAAAAGGGAGAAGTGAGTCCTGCACCCTTACTGAGGAGCCACCACTGATACTGTACACAATTAACTTTTGCAATACTGGACATCAGTGACAGGTGCATGTTTCATCTGTGTTGCTATTTGTTACACTCTTCTCATTACAGAAAACTAGAGTACTGAGAGGAATCTGGCCATCCCGACTTTCGATGTGCAACAGCAGAGTTGCTGCAGCTCTCAGGGATTAAAGAGGGACTGTTCTCATGAACATACCGAATGTGGCAGCACACCGTAGCCAGCACTAGCCACAGACACATGGAATAGCGGAGGCAGAAGGTGAACAACTGATTTTTAGGTTGAGCCTGAAAAGCGCTTGCACTGTCAGGTGATCTGTTGTATGTTCTTTGTGGTGTCTGCGTCCTCCTTTACTTAGGATTGGCTTTTGTGTGTGCCATCACAAAACAGTAGCCTCCAGATGGCTAACAGTGCCTGCATGTCTCACCTTTTATCTAAAGTAAACACCCATGGAGTATTGGCTCGGGGACGAGCAGGGGCGCACACACTGCAGCAGCGCATGTGAAGCGGGTTTCACGCCCCTTGCCTGGGAAAGCAGCGTCGGCCTAGCAGATAACCCTTTTCCAAAATGAGGTCTTCTGCGTGCCATTAAATTGTTGGTTTTCTGAATTGCACTTTACCAAAACATTCCGTAAAAAATGCAGCGCTTCATGTTAGATGTGCTGTAAAAATGTTGCTGTGGCGACTTTCTGTCACAACAGTCGATCTTCATCTTTTGGTCTTGAGCCGCTGCTCTTGTCACTGCTGCAGCTTCCAGTCCCTCCTCCCGGTCTGCCCCATCACTCTGGGGCATCTCCCTCCCACCTCCACCCATGCAGACACCATGACGCCAGGATTGTGGCTGCCCGAGGCCACCGCAGGAGGCCACTCAAGAGGGCAGCCCTCTAGTGGCATCGGGCACCCTACACCCCCCAGCCTCCTGAGGGGGCAGGGACACGGGGGGTGTCCCCTTCCTGGGCGCGGGCGGTGCAGCGTCATGTCCGGTGTGCGAGGCGGGGTGAGGGGTATATAGGACCCCTTCACCACGCTGACGACCTCTTTGTCGCACCGGACATGCCGCAGTCGCTGCCTCGCTGGACACGCCGTCTAAGGGGTCATGATGAGCTGCTGCGGTGGATTACTTCTCAGAGTTTCGGAGTTTGGGCGGACGCGAGTTGAGGTGAGAGCCTATGCCCAACACCTCTATTCGTCACCCCCCCCCCCCCCCCCCCCCATGTGGGTCTCAACATGCGGGCTTGAGCAGTGTGGGCCCTCCCAGGCCCGAAGCTCCTGAGGTCCACCTCAAAACACCCGTGCGACGGATGGATTTCATGCCGGGTGCTGGTGATAAATTAGGAGTCGGCTCAGGAGCCGTCTCAACTCATTACAACGCACAGACGTGCCGGGGCATCTCCCCCGCCAGCAGAGGCCCCATATTTATACACAGATCTGTCCCCACCCCCACCCCTCAGAGTCCTCTGGTGCGGGGAGATACGGAGCTTTGGGCATATTGAAGGCGGCGGCGCTAATAGACGCTCTTTGCAGAGGCCTGGAGTCTTTACAGTAAGCCTCGGCAGATGTGCCTGCACACGGAGCCTTGTCATCGTGTGTGACGAGCAAACACTGGCCATCTCCAGGCAGATTTATTCCCAATCTCCTCGCGCGCTTTCTTCCATGCTATACGGTGTCCTTACATATCCACAGAATCAACGTCACTGCTGCTTGAGAGCTTTAATGCTGCAGCTGCCATTGCATCAAATAATTCCGTCAACCCCACCCCGCCCCTAAAATGACAGATTATCTCATATTTATTGAGCAAAATGTGTGAAATGTATACACAACTGACATGTTGGCATGCTTTCCAAGTTGCTGCAATAAGCCTTTGCATTGTAAAACACAGCACGCCAAACACCTCAGGTAGGATCGCTGGGAAGAGTCCAAAAGCAACCCTCTGTGAAATATGTTCCTCACAATAAAGTCTATATTTGTAATTGAAATGTATGTTGACTAAAGGAACCGAAAACACACATGGATCTTTAAAGGTTGTCCAGGAAATGTTGCCAGAGCTGATGGTCACATCTGACCTCCTGTGACCTGACCCCTGCACGAGCGGCGGCTTCAGCCCTTGTAGCTGCGCGCCTCACAGGAGACCACTCTGAGGCTAAACACCCAACGAGAGATGCAACTCTGTGTGTGCCCTGCCCACCCCGGCAGGTTCGCCGTGGGTTATGTCTGGGCCAAATCCTGTTTTTGAGCCTGGAGGCAGGGCGAGTGTCGGGTGTCCGGCCGGGTGTTGGCCAGCTTGCGGCATCGTTGTTCCCCCACCTTGGTCTCCGCGCACCCCCCCATGCAAGGGGTTCCCGGTGTAGGTGCCTGGGTCAGAGCAGCGGGGGAGGGATGTAGGCACCGGGGCCTCGCGCCTGGAGTCACGGTGCTTGCATGGTCTGGTTGCGGCGGGGGATTGGGCCTTGCAGCCACGCGACATCTTGGCCGGTCGTCGCGGCTTGTCCGGGCGCTACAACTGCCTAGACAAGTTTGCGATTGGATATGGGGGTAGCTTTCAGGCAAAGAGATGCCCATACCTGCCCGGCAGCTGCGTTACCTGGCCTTGGGATCCCTCCGTGGGGTCCGCGCCATGTTTTCGGGCTTCTGCAAGCCAGGCTGCTCTGCTGAGTCCCGGCGGCCGGGTTCCCCTCCCGGGCCCCTTCCTTGGTCCGGGGGTACTTGAGGCCATATCCTCCACCCGGCGCCCTGCAGCCCCCCTGCCCTCAGCGAGCAATAGGTCGTGGACGCGGCATCAAGCGGTAGCGCTTTAACTGGGGATGTAGCTCAGTGTAGAGCACAGGCTTAGCATGTAGGAGGCCCCGGGTCCAATTCCCGGCATCTACAGCACTTACATGAAAAATTTGCTTTTGTGTGACAAGATGGAGATCGTGCCGCGGACCCTCGTGTGGGGGCTAGGCCTCCCCGCCCCCCTATGCCTGCGTCGTGCTTCAGGACATGGAATCACATGCAATTCAGTCAGAGTGTACATGCATTGTTAATATCGCAACTTAAAACCTGAAGATATAGGGTTGTAACAAAGAACTAAAGACGGGGGCAAGCTTCCTCCGTATGGCTTTAGGCTGTAGCGGAGAGGCAATTTAAAATGCCTTTAGTCCAACCGATCCTCGCTACCGACACTAAAAGGGCAGTTGGCTGCTAACCTTTTCCTCCATCCGGGGCCTAAACGCAAGGCGACATTGCGGTGAACCGCGCCTGGGGCTAGGCCCCCCACATCCTCATTGTATAATAGGCCGCTACCGGCTACGATGTGCTAGCGATCTGCGCATCTTAATGGAGGCATTGCAGGAGGTCAAAATGATCAGCACCCTTAGAGCTACATACTTCCCTTCTTTGGTGTGCTTCTGGATTGGGGGAAGGGGAGGGTCGCTGCTTGTCAAATCTTTTCGGATGATGAACTTTAAGGCTGAAGCATGCTCCTGGTCATGTGCACCAGAAGAAATGTGTCTGCTGCATTAAACAGCCACAAGGCAGCTTGCTGCTTGCAGGTTCGTGTGTCCTTCGCACAAAATGTTTTGTCCTTTAAGTGCTGCAATGGCCTACTAGGGTAAATTACAGCATCAAGTTTACCTGTGATAAATTTGACCAATCGGTTTCTGGTCCGTGGCACAGTTACTTAATTGTTGCAGCTGCGCTTGGGACAGTCCATCACGGGTTGGCGCTGTCTGTCTATTTTAGAGATGATCACAACAGGCACGCATTAATTCAAATACATTAACGTTATTATTGGCTGCTGCACAAGCCATTTATTATTTTGGGGACCTGGAATAGCTTGTATTGTCACACTTGCACAACTGTTAGGGTTAGTAGATTGGCAGCAGGAGCAATGTGTGGTGTCAAACTAAGTGGCTGCATGTCGGGATCCCTGGCATATAGTTGCACAAGTGTCAGGGTTAGTAGTTGTGATGTATGATTGGCAGCATGGCAGGAGCAATAAGTGGTGCAAACTGAACTGATGTCTGTCCTGGCATGGTTCTACCATTTAAGCACTTAACGTGTGAAATCTGTGAGGTCCTGGGTCATTGCGGTGACTCAGTACTGCATCCTTTAGAGGTCAATGATACAGTACCATTGAGTTGGGCAACAATAACCATGTTGTTCAGCGCCAAGATACCATAGGGTGAACATATTCACAATTAGTTGCAAATGGAAATTTTTATAGGAATGTTGTGAAATGCTGTGGGGTCACTCAGCAGTGTAGCAAGCAAGAGTTTTTTCACAATTTCCATAGGCCGTAAGGGTGGGCAGGCAACAGGTTAAACCCAACCAAAACAGCAGGGCACTCTGTGTCTGATGGACAATTGACAGACTTATTTGAAAGGCTTTATACTTGAAAGGTTTTATATAGCGCTGGCTAGACCTGTATGTATCAGAGCGCTTTACATGAGTATCAGACCATAGTTGCAGGCTACATTGTTACAAAGGTTATACAGTTATTAGAGCATAGCTACATAGTTACATGTTCGGTCAAGACAAACAATGAGGGCATATGCGTAAGGGAAAAAATAGGCATGAAGAGAGATTCAGGGGGATACATACATACATTTGTGAACCAGATTGACACCATTCAACTGCTGCCGTAGTTTAGCTTCAAAATGTCTGATCGATGCCGCTAAGTATGGGCATGTTGCTTCAGTTAAGCTAGAATCACCAGCCCTTTAGCCATGGCAGCATGTCGAGTGTGGGAGTTGTCTCCTTAAAAGTGCGCTGTACTTAAGAGGTTGGTGAAACACTGGTTTAGAGGACAAGGGGCAAATTTGTGTTAAGGAACACCAGGCATTCCCAGTATTTTACAATGGCCAGGTTGCGGTCATACTGTTCCCCCTCACCTCCCCGTTCTTACTGACTTGTCTGCTCCCTGGTACACATTAGCAGAAGTTTGGCAGAGCCAGACCTCACCCAGGGGTGCTTGGCTTAAATTTGAGGGACAAGTCCAAATAAATCACATTTACTGAATGTGTGAAAGTTTTCCATTATCTGTGCATAGTTACAGGCCAAAGATTGGTGGCATGTCCCCTGGGTGTTGGGGACGATTTGATTGGTTGTCAAGCTTCTCGATGTTTTCGCAAGCTTGCGCAGGCTGTTGTGGCTGCAGAGTTTGGGGCAGGTTAGCATCCCCACCTTACATTTAGCATTCCAACAGCACAGTAGTTGACAGAACATTGGAAACACTTTCCCAAATCTGGCACCAGATCACAAGGTTAGTCAGGGCCAACCTGCCTGTTGGGTTCCTTGTGCAGGTGAAGACTCAATACAGTTCCTGCAGAGTCCCATCAAGCTGGAATTAAAGCGTTGCCTGAGTTATCCCTGGGCGTAAAGGGAGGCCAGGTAAGCAGCCAGGGGTCCACAAAGCAGGATCTCTGAGCGTATTATATGCCGACTGCATCACCTACACCAAGAAAGCAAGCATGTCTTTTAAGTGTTGGGCTGGACCCATACTTGACATCAAGTAATAATTTAGCTTTGCTAAACTTGCCAGGAAGACAATGCTATTCGGGAGCGATTGAGCGCTGCGGGTGCCCATTCCTTGCTTGAGATAGTAGAAAGCTTTGGGTACCTGATAGTATACACATACTAGTCCGGTGGCGAGCAGGCATTCAAAACCTAGGTTGGGGGTCAACTCTGTTACATCCCAGGGTGACCAGGAGGGTACAGGACTGGGGGTTAGGAAACCCTGACGGAGCATGGGAGGTGCTGGCAGTAGGTCCACAGCACTCCGCGAGCTCTCCACCAGTGGTATTGTTAGTAGCCCCAATTTTCACCATGTGAACAATACATTAGAAGGTTTGGGATACAATGTCACCTGTCTACTAAGCTACCGCGGGCAGTGGTGTGGGGGTGCTCCAGAACAAGGTGTATCACGTTGGCCTACAATGCTAAAGCTCGTAGGGGCATAGTTCAGGCACAAGGGACCTCCATTTGCCAGATCTTCCGGGTCCCCGCGAAGCTCCATATGCTCTTCAAGCTTTATGCTTGAGTCTCCATAGGAACATTTCAGCCTACACCTCAAACTACAGCAAAGACTAGTAGGGGGAGGTCCCCCAACACATCCTGTTCATCCACCTTGTTGTTCACAAGAACCGCATATGGGAGAGTTTCTATTACCTGTACATAGTTCATTCAGATACTCAGTATCATGTTAATTTCAAATTCGCTGTAGTTGTGAGCCGCAAGCGATAGATTCCCTCAATGCCAGCAACGGCTCACATTGTCAGCAATTAAGCTGCCTGGGAAGGCTGGGTGCAGTCACCACAGATTAAACTGAACAGACAACAGTATGGCAGAAGGGTGCCATGTGGAAAGAACCAGTAAATAGGTTAATCCAAGGGTGCCTTTGGCCTAACGGCTGGTAGCTTTTCAAGGGCAAGAGTTAAGGTAGGCACCTAATCGTTTACAACGTAGCACATTAAGGCAGGCGGTGTGGTATTGCAAGTAAATGAAGTACCTGAGGGGACAAAAGCAGGCGAAATTCCCACAAGGAATAAAGGGTACAAGCAAAGTACTTGAGGAGACACTTGCTCAGGGTTATATAACGGTAGTTTAACATGCCAGTTCGCCATGATGTAGCAATGAAAGAGGACTGTGCAAATGTGTGCACTCTGCCCCATGGGCAAGCCTCAGTGAAGCACAGGCGCTTCTCGCCCTGATAGCAGAGGTAGACAAGCTGGTGTGGGAGAGGCCACCTAACAAGTGGGCTGCTGTCCCATAATTTGGAGACACAGGTGTTTAGCCACATACAGTACTGCAAATACAGGTTACAGAAAGTGGAGCCTACATTAGCTGAAAGGTCTCGGTTCACAGGTTCTCAGTCTAAGGGGGTGTTGTGCTCCATCAGGCATGGGCCACCCAGGTGCACGCATAAGGTTAGATAAAAAATAATAATAATAAAAGTAGGACGTAGTCACTCCTTAACTTTAGGCTCCATATCACCGTCAGTGACCTCTGAGCAGGTATGCCTACGGGGATTTCACCTCGGAGGGAGCTGAGCTGGCTTTCTCCATAAGGACCAAGGGATGCCGGGCAAGGGCAGGAGGGCCTCCTTTGCTCACTGTCACATACTTCTAGTTATGGACACTCGTCCGGATTTAGAAAGCAAAAGCAAAGGCTAAAGTACATCCTCGCCCTTTATCCCAAAGTTGGCAGATGGGTGTAGGAGCGGTCAGCTAACAGGTGGGCTGCTGCCCCTTAGATGTGGGGCACAGGTGTGCAGGATACACAGTGCTAGTTGGACGGTAGCTAGGTGAGATCAGCAAATTAAGGGGGCTTTGGAGCCATAGTGCCTGAATCCGCCCCGCCCAGAGCTGGCACAGTGCAAAGTCATGTGGAGCAGTGGAACTTTCTCATTTGAGCATTAGTTCTTGGCACAAGTTCACAGGATAGAAGTTCTTTTGGTTTCATTAGACACTAGCAATCTAACGTCAAGGGCTATTGGGATAGAGAGGGGTTCATCTATCAAAAGTAAGGAGTTATCCCCTCCCTTGGATTGGCAGGGGCCCTATAAATGGGAAGTTGTAGGTGAGAAGGGAGCGATTTTGGTGGGGGGCTCTGTTGGCGACGGTGGCCGCTGCCAGAGCTGTGACGGAGTTACAGGGAAATCTGGAAGCAAATGGGTACAGAAGAGTACCTCTGCACGGCACATAGGGGTGCCAGAGCCAGAGCCAGAGCCCAGGAGCCTCAAGGGAGGTTCCTGGAAACGGTGTCGGCGCCCCATCAGTCCTTCGGGCGGTTGTGGGCCTGAACAACTGGTGGCTTGCCTTGCTACGCTCCGCCCTGAAAGGGGCGTGAGTAATAAGGGACCAAGTGTCACGTGATCCGGGAGGAGGATCACCAGAAGGGGCAGCACAGATGGGGTTCGCTCCAGTGCTGCTCGGCTCATCAGGCGGGCAGGTGGCAAGAATGCTGCCTGCCCTTGGATGGCCCGTAAGATAACCCACCATATTACATAACTTTGTATGTAATAAACCTGCAGCATTTTTTCCAATGCAAAATCTGTGTGGTGTGTACTTGTTTGCATGCATGCATGTGTTTGGGGGTGGGGAGTGTTGCCATGATGGTACTATGCCACCACCACAGTCTTTTCTGAAGCTGTTAGTTCGGGGGCTGCGGGCAGCACTTCGCCACTCTAGCCAAGCTTTATCAGTAAGTGTCACCCCATGTCCGTGAGTGCTCTCCCACCACTATCATACTTCCTTTATCTTCCGCTGGGGACAGAGAGTGAGTGGCCACTGCACCCTCCCACTGCGCATGCAAGTTAGCCTCCTGAGCTCTAGGCATGCCAACGGCGCGCCCCCACTACACGGACATAAGCCATCCCCGATGAAACGTTACCGCACCAGGGAGGGACCATTGTATGCAAGATTGTGTCCTGTCACCATGGAGGACAGCGGTGCAGGAGGGGGTTGATACCCTCCTCCGCACTTTGTCAAGCCCCTCCACCTCCCCATGTATGTCTGACACAGGAAGCTCGGAACTCGAAAGAGAGGCGACTCAACCAACTGGCCACGGTATTGGCCGGTGCCACAGCAGGCTGTCAGGGTAGGCCCTGGCAGAGGGTCACTACCTTAGCGGAGATGAGGCTGGAGGTTCTTTGAGGGCGGGGCTGCACCAGCTCGGAGGCCATGTCTCCCCCTCACCAAATACGTGCAGCGGGGTGGGTGCCTATCATTGGCTGGGGAAGCGGGCGATGCACAGGAGATGAGATGAATGCAGCCAGTGCCCTGGGAATGGTGTTGCATCTTCTGATTACGTCTAAGGGGAGAGATTGGCAGTCCCACATTGCAAAACTTTTTCACCTGCAGAGTACGTGCATTATGTAAGTCAACAATATGACACCTTTACCAGATCGGTGTGCTCCAGTGATCAACTCACAGCTCTAACTACTGTTCAGTCACATGAGGCCCTGAATGCAAACATCCCATGCTCACGGCTTCAAATGCAAACTTGTGCAGGAGTCAGGACACACCGCCAAATGCACACATCACATACAAGAGCTCAGAAAGCACATCTTTGAAAGCACACCTGTGTAAACGTTCTGGGCTTGGGCTGTCTTGCGCGCAGCTATGAATCCAGTCTTCCCCACACTCAGATATCAAAGCAGACCTGTCATGCACAAAATTTAATGCACATGTCCACCCTAATATTTAGCTCTCAACACTAATATACCTGTCCTTCAATGTTTTCAGTATACACTGGGTTATCAACCTACAATCAGAACTCACTGGTCTGACCAGCAGTTTATACCCACGCAGTCCTAAATGTACAAGTCACTCGTGTGCACATTGAACCCTCGAAGGGATACTTTTGCCACAGCACTTAACAATCCCATAAGCTAGGGTTGTATAGGTGACCAACACATCTCTGACTGCACACCCGTAACGCACAACTGTAAATGCAAGCCTTCCATGAACTTGGGTTGAATGCACACCAGCTCCCAACAGGCCTCAAAATGCACGTCTGACCTAGTCGATATAGCATGGATTGATCAGGTAGCCTTACAGTTTTGAATGGGTATCTGACACACGCATCGGTGAATGCTGACTTATCACCCACATCTCTGACTGCACACCTGACCCCATTATAACTGTAAATGCACACCTTTGGTCCAGAGCTCTAAATACACACAATTCTGAATGTGCACATGGCTGGCATACATATGATAGTACACCTGCTTCACACACAGCTCAGAATGCACACTTCTTCTCCCAAACTGCTTTGACTGCTTACTTCTCCCAGGGGCAACTCTAAATACAAGTATTTGCAAAAGATGATAAGATGCATGCTTGCAAATAGTCTAAAACCCTGGCTATCACTCTAGGTAGCATTACAACCCATTGTTTGTTGCCACTGCGCCCCTCTAGGCAGAGGCCTATCTTATACAGATCAGTACTGACTCTGTTCTTCAAGGAAACAGTCTATCCCAAGTTGCCAGGGGAAAGGCCCTCCAGAAGGGAACGCGACCCCAAGCCATTTTAGGACTTGTTAGGCCTAGCCCATGAGGTATAATTTGAATCCTGTGGCACAGTGAGCATCGAGCTACTTGAAAGCAATTGCCCCATCTGCTTGTATGTGTTTGATACATACTTATACAACACACAGCTCTGAATACACACAGCCCACACAGATGTGCAGAAACACACCTGTGCATATTGTACACCTGTAACACAAGAGATTGTATTGCATGAGTGTCCCACACAAAGCTGTGAATGCGCTTCTGTCCCTTACACATCTGAATGCACACCTGTTCTACAGACAGCTCTGAATGCAAAATATCGTACCGTGCATCTATGGATTCATACCTGTATTCAAAGTGAATTAAAAGAAAGTATGGGACCTGTGACGTTGCGTGCATTATGGACGGTGTGAGTGAGCATAGGGTGGGGTCAAAGGCATGGCTTTAAAAAAATATATTGTTATGTTGATTTGTGTAGCACACTAATCACCTGAAAGAGTAAACAGGCTCTTGGGCAGGTGTGTGGTCCAAACGTGCTATTTTGAAGAGTCTGGTCTTCACCTTCTTGCAGAACTCAAGAAGTGAAAAGGAGGCTCTGATGTGTTCAGGTAGGTCGTTCCATGTCTCGGGTGTGATGGAAGAAAATTCTGTCACTGTTTTTGGTCTTTCACCTTCAAGTAACTACATATAAAATAACACAGCTTAAATGAAAAATAAAAGCAAGTTAAGTTAATAAGTGGAAAATAGATCCTGGTTGGACTTGTTGAGAATAATGACTTGTATTTTTAGTGCTATGAGCTCCCAGTCTGTGTCAGAAAGCACTATGAATATGTAATTCATTATCTAAACTTGCATTACACACAGTATAAGATAGGCTGCTACAAAATGTTCAAAAGGTTTTAGGATAAAAAAATCCAAAATATAGATTTTAATTAGGCCTGGGTGAAGCACTACGCTACGCTCGCGTAGTATGCGATGTTTGCGCAACTTCGCACTACACGAGCTGCATGTAGCACGGTGCGAACACGCGTAGCATAGCGTAGTGCAGCTGTCATTATTTGCTTGCTCGAGGTACTCAACGTCAAGTTGGCGACCAGGAGCAAGCAAAATGACATACTGGCGAGACTTTTTCCTCGTTCACGATCAGCAACATCAAGTTGCCGATCGCGAGCGTGGAAAATAACCCTTCCTGCGAGATTCTCAACGCGGGGAGGTCTGTTTTCTCATTGCGAGTTGTCGCGTATGCTCGCGACCGCTCGCGATGAGAAACTACCAGTCCGCATTGAGAAAGCTGCCGCTCGAGGAAAAATCTCCTCGAGTGGCAGAAAACTACAGCTCGCACTGTGCAAGATGCCATTTTCGATGCTTGCACAGTGCCGGATGCTTGTCCGCACTGTGCAATCATTGAAAACAGCATCTTGCACAGTGCGAACATGCTACTACGCAGTTCGCATAGTGCTACGCGTAGCTCGCGAAGTGCACTTCGGGTAGCTTTGCAAAGCGCTACTTCGCAAACTACGCCCAGCCCTAATTTTAATAATACCAGACTGCACCTAATGCAATTGTTTTAATGCTGTCTTTAGAAGCAGCCACTTCACAGCTCAGCTGGTAACTTCCTTGCAATATCACTGCTGAAGAATAACTCTGTGGCATCACAAAGCCTCAAGTGACTCCATAAGTGAAAGCCAAATCAGGCTTCTAAGTAACCTTTACATTTGCAGATTGCCCAGTTGTGCAGATTTGAATTTCTGTCAGTCAAACAGGCACCTGATTAGAAGACTTGTTTAGCTGCTTGCCCACTCCCTCTGCTTCACAGCACAGGAGACTCCCTGCCTTACAGTTAAGACCTGGGACGGTTGTCTTTTAACAAAAAGTTGGGGAACTGTTTTTCTTAAATGAAGAAAGTATGGGCACGTTGTGCCCCTCAGACCCGGCCCACTTTGGCCACTGGATGCATACCTGAAACATACACACTCTGAATCCACACATGCTCTCCACATAGCTCTGGATCCATCCTTGGCCCACATGTAGCATGAAATACACATCTGTACCACCCACAGCTCTGATTATACATCTGGCTCACAGCTCTGACCACAGAACTGGCACACACAGCCTTGACAACACCATACTGTATGCCCACCGGCCCATATGCCCTTAAACGCATCTCTAAAAGCACAACTGGTGTGGACATCTCTGAACAAGCAAGTAACAAGCTTGCTGCTCCGAATACAAAATTGTCGTGAACAAGTCCGCAGTGCACACCTGTTCTACAGACATCTTTGAATGCTCATGTGCCGGGAGTATCTCATACACACCCATCTTACACACCACTTCAAGTAAGCCTATTCTGTGTAACAGTTTTAATTGAACAACTGTCTTGCACAGAGTACCACATGTGCACGCTCCAAATACAGATTTACGTTCATTCCTGTCCCACACAACTCTGAGTGCACACCGGCCCAACATGCCTTTTAATGGACATCTCAGCCATACAGCCAGCTCTGAGTACTGCCTCATAAAGTGCTCTATATGCACATCTGCTCCACACAACTCCAAATGCGAACCTGTTCCATATAACTCTGAATTCCTTCGTTTTAATCTCAATTTACATGTTCCACACTCCTCCTCGCACAGACAGGTCTAAGTGCTCACTTATCTCATAGCATTCAGAATGTTCAGCTGCCCAGAACCAGCTGTTAATACACATCTGTCCATCATAAGTACAGATGCAGAACTGTCCCACGAAGGTCTGAATGAAGGCATATCCAGCACAACTTTGCACAGATTTCACAATTTGCTCTGAGTGCACACTTGTGGCTTGCAGCTGTGGGTGTACAAGTATCCCAACCTCCTCTACCTCTCACAAAATATTCTCTACCTCAACTCTCTGACTCATCTCAAACCTCTTTCTACCCTACTCTACCCCTTCTTGCATCATCTCATACCTCTTTTTCTATTCCAATCCCCCAAAACAAGTCTTTCTAAACCCTTCCCTCTGACTCTTCTCCCTCCACATCCCTGTTAGTCATCCCAAGCCTTTCCCTACTGCTATGACCTCCAAAAAAAAAAGTCTAAATCCTTATCTCTTCTATCCCGCCACCATTCTTTTCAATCCAAATAACAGGCTTACATGTCAACCTCTCAAATTAATTTCATATTTCACTATACTAATTTACCACTAATGCTTTTTAGGTTCCGGAGTAGCGTGCTACTTGCTGAAAGAAACTCTTCAACAACCCATCAGGGGTAGCAAGCGCAATATAAATGCAAACCTTTTACCCTCTTTTATTCCTCCACTATCCTTCTGTATCCAAATACCTGACTAACATATCCACTAATCAAATTACTTTCATATTTCACTATACTAATTCATCACTAAACCTTTATGGGTTCCAGAGTAGCGTGCTACTTGCTGAAAAAACGCTTTAACACCCGGTCAGAGGTAGCAAGCGCAATATAAATGCAAATATTTTTCTCTCTTCTATCCCTCCACTACCCTTCTGAATCCAAAAGCTGACTAACATATCCACCACTCAAATTACTTTCATATTTCACTATATTAATTTACCACTAATCCTTTATGGGTTCCGGAGTAGTGTGCTACTTGCCGGAAAAACGCTTTGATGCCTCGTCATCCAATACAATACATACACTTCAGGGACAGCGCCATAAAAAGTGCACACTGTGTCAACCAACACATCCCTCACAAGCCCCCC
The DNA here is from genome assembly GCF_964263255.1 of Lissotriton vulgaris. Taxonomy (NCBI): domain Eukaryota; kingdom Metazoa; phylum Chordata; class Amphibia; order Caudata; family Salamandridae; genus Lissotriton; species Lissotriton vulgaris. The sequence continues at coordinate 923,681,528 of NC_141693.1, read as the reverse complement.
ACCCTCCGCCCTTGTGCATGCACCCATCTCCGTCTTTTAATTGATTTTTTTTCTTGATTTTTTTTTGCCTCCTGGGGCCTCCCTGCAAACATGCACAGACCTCTGGTGCGAGTAGTCTGCATTCATTCTAAAAAGTGGCGTTTTTCTGGCTCAGCACAGCTTTATCTCTCATTCCCCACACATCCAACACTACTTCATCTCGCTTTTCCTGCCCTTCCTCCAACCAGTCCATGCCGGACAGGAGGTGGACGCAAGCGCACAAGTAGTGTTGCTTCTTTATTTATTTTTGGGGGGCCCGGGAGGAGTATACAGCATTCTTATTTTTTCCACTAATAACAGGATGTGGAAGAAGAAAGTAGCCCTGCCTGGCTGATGATGCAATTTTACAGCTCCACTAGATGTGTACGGTAAGTTGTTCTGATATTGAGTGATATGTAGAAATGTTAAAGCTACTGATAGCTCAATGGTCGCCGCTAAGCAGAGGACAGCAGCCTCGGATTGGGGAATCCTGGGAAAAGTACATTATTTTTACAAACAGACGAGATGAATTCGCTCTCACGTCTGAGTTTCTTTCAGTCGATCACTGTGCCACATGTGAAGACCCATTATCTATCTTACTTGAGGATCTCTAGATCTCCAATGTATTTCCAGGTACAAGGAATGGTGGCAACATGCACATAAATGATACCGTGGTACAAGCTGCAATAGGTCTCGCATTTGCAAGAGTTTGAGCTATTGGCATTGTAAATGGCAATGCCTTTTATTTATGTGTTTTGAAAACCTGCAAGTGGTGCCTTAATACTCACTTTGTACTTATTATTGTTGCCTACGAGAAGCGAGGCTGGCAGTAACTGCGTCTCTTTTACTGCCAACCTTGCTTCTCGTAAGCAAGGACTATAAGTACAAAGTGTTTACTAACTGCATGCCGGTTTTTAAAACACATAAATAAAAGGCATTGTCATTTACAATGACAATAGCTCAAAATCTCGCGAATGCAACACCTATTGCATTGCAAATGCTTGTTAGTGTTTACACCAGTGAAAAGGTGGTTGGGCTCGCATTGCATTCTACGGCAGGGCAGCTCTAAATTACCCAAGATTGCGAGCCGTGATCTAGTTTTGACAGTAGAATTAAGTCATGCATTCAACTGTGTGTCGTACCGCCTGTTGCTCATTTCTCTTATAAAAATGCACAAATTAGTGATTCAAAAATATGAAATATTTTTACATTTACTGCATTTCCATTTTTTCCCTCACTGGTTTGAATAAAAACATAACGCCCCCTTGTACTCTTTAGTGCACTGCTGTAGATTTGTAGGTTAATGAAGCTTTTAAATGTGATCCAGGTCTCGGGCCATGACATCATCTCATTTTCAAACACTCAACCATAAAAAAAAAATCTAAATTTAAGGAGAAGCAATTAAATGTATAGGCTTTCACCTTCATCTATTGCTTTTCTAACATCATGTGCAGGACTACAAACCTAGCAGCGCAGCAGCTGACTGCCTTAAAATAAGGATGATCTTTCAAGCAGTGGTTGGATAATCCACGAGGGGCAATGCCTTGTAATCTCATTACTCTCTTTCAATGTACTTTGTCATCCCAGGACTTACTGATAATACGTGTGTGCATCTCCTTGAAATTCATACTCTCAATTAATCAAACACCAGATTCAAAATCCTGAGTTCCTAGGCTGGGAAGTTTCACTAATAGCTCTACTCCATAGACGTCGCCACAGCACTCCTCCTGTGTAGACTACCCAGCAACATAATGTTTAGATCAAGTGCGATACAAGAACTGGGAGAAGAAAGAATGAATTGGGATAATGACATTACCAATAAGTAATTAAGACACTATCTCCTCATCAACTTCTTCATACCATTTCATATTGACATGCGAATGTACCCATTGCAAAATAGGCTTTGTCTAACCCCATGTTACAAATGAAAGGGCCTGTACACACAGAACAACAATGAAGAAATTGTTCAACTGAACCATCTAAGCAGGCAGAACAGGCATACAAAAGCACATAAGACCCAAAGTACGCCCATCTACTCTCATGGAACTGCAGTCAATGGAGAGAAAGAGAAAGATGGGAAGACCCTGAAACAGCCTAACATGGATCCAAAAGAGGGATGTGCATTGACCCCCCCCCCCCCCCCCAAGCGCCTTGAGACCCTCCGGGTAAGTAGTGTGCTCTACAAATGTCTTGATTGATTGATTGACTCAGACCCAACATTCCCCATAAAACAGACACAGCAAAAGGGCTTTACTGCTAACAGACTGTAGTGTCACATTAATTAGATATCCAATAGTAGCTCCTCACCAAGCAGGAAGAAACTGACAAAAATCCTTAGTTTTCCCCAAGTAGCCCCTGAGAAACACTATTGCAGGGAAATGGGATCCTCATGGAATAAGTGGTTGGAAGAGGATCCTCACCCATGCAGATAGGCAGAGTGCTCCTACACATGGAAAGCAAGGAACACAGCTTGATAACCAAGGAATGCCTGAAGTATATGCTGCCTCTATACAAATAGGGTGGACGAAAAAAAGCCCCAATGTGCCCTTCCACACACCGAACCAAGGCCAATATCAATAGACATCTGACCTGAGGGGCCTAAGAAAACCTGGTATTCCTGAGGACAGTGAACATACAGGAAGCAGGGCTGCAATACAAACCAGGCCTTGAGCACTGTGCAGACCAGCCATGCTGAGGTTATTTAAAGGTCCATGCCAGAAACAAGGACATACAGGAGGCAAAAGAGCCACTCAAGTGGGCACCATCATACACAAGACTGGGCGAGGACGACATACATTCAGAGAACAGCAGCACATGTTGAATGTCACGGCCATCTTGGCTGAGGTTGACGGTCCAGTTGTTGGATAGGACCGAGCCCAGCCTTCTATTTAAAGCACATATGGAAACGACGCGCAGCGGACGTGCGCAGCGGACGCGGGCAGCGGGCACACCGATGGCGCGCCAAAGGTAAGCCCGTCTGCGCCTGTCTGCGCACCGGCCAGGCACAGGGCTGGAGACACTGCTCGTCCAGCCAACAACAGGAAATTTAGTGGGGAGGAGCTTTTATCACTACAAATTAGCTCCCATATCTGTGTGCACCAACTGGATGTATCCCTATGGAAGGGCCCTGTGAGCTGTCAGGAATGTAAGAAGACCTTCCTATATTCACAAATTGCCGTACTCACAGCTGGCAGTAATGATCTGAAGGGGGGTTAATTAATGCTAGATCCCTGCCCAAACACACATTACATATCCATGATTTAATAACTGAAGAGAACATGGATTGTCTCTTTATCACGGAAACTTGGCTTAAACCATGGTGTAATCCCGACATAGTGCACGCCCTACCGCCTGGCTATCGCATACAAAGGGCGGACAGAGGGGAAAAACGGGGGGAGGCGTGGCGATCATTCATAGGGACTCCCTCAAATGCACTGTGGTTGAACTGCAGGATTTGAAAGAGGCCGAAGGGATGGGTTTTCTCATTAAGGTCAATGACACTTTCACGTTTGCGGGTGCTCTGATCTATCGCCCCCCGGGCCCACACAAGGGCTTCCTTGAGAGTATTGGGGATGCTTTTAGTAATCTGGCACTCTAGTTCTTTAATTTTACAGTTCTTGGGGATATCAACATCCATCTTGACTCTCCTACAGACTCTGCAGCTATTTCTTTTAGAGCTACCATGGAGGTACTAGGGCTAGTTACTCTCACCACACAATCCACGCATAGGGCAGGCCACATTATTGATTGCATCTCTTCCAATATAGCTACACTCAAGGTCAATCACCCTAAGATCCAAACATGGACAGATCATGCGCTGGTACCTTTTAATCTCTCACTAGAGGGTACTGTGAAAGGTAAGCAGTCGGGAAAAAGCACCCTGGCTAGAAATGAAGGATGGAAAGCCATCATGGGTCACCCGGAATTGACGATGGCCAGTGAGTGTAGGCCCCATTTGATAGGAATTCCGGAAACGGATAATAATACCTTTAGGGAATGGATGTCCGACGTTACAGTTAAGGCGGGCCCTATGAAAAGTGGAAATAGGCCAGGTCATAAGAGACTATCAGCCCCTTGGTTTGATCAGTCACTCAAAGTAAAACAAGGGGAGGTACGGAGAGCCGAACGTAGGTGGCCGAAAGAGTACCGTGACGAGGAGCGCTGTAACTACAAAACAGCGAGGAGTTCATATCATGCACTTATCAAACAAGCAAAAATCTAATTTTATACTGCAGCTATAGAAACTGCGAGCAATAAACAAAAAGCTATTTTTAAGATCGTAAATAGCTTTAATAACCCCAAAACATTAGTGCAAGAAATCCCGCCCTCTGAGAACCTCTGTAACATCATTGCAGACTTCTTCGAGGAAAAAGTACAGGGCCTCACGAAGGATTTTGCAGTCCCTGTCATAGAGTCAGGAGAAGGTAGCTGTATGGAGAACGGTCCTGTGAACCAGTTGGCGATTTTTCGGCCAATCAGTTTGGAGGAGTCTCATCGGGCAATACTAGCGACCAAATCAGGGTCACCATTTGATCCATGCCCCCCTGCGCTCCTACACTTGATCGTTGATGTTGTCAACCCTGTGATTAATGAAATTGTAAATACATCACTGGCTACAGCCAAAATCCCCTCAGAATGGAAATTAGCGGCGGTTAAACCGCTGCAGAAAAAACAGTTCTCTGACCCCACCACTTTATCCAATCTCCGACCAATCTCACTACTCCCCGTATTGTGTAAGATTACGGAGTCTTTCGTAAATAAACAAATTACCAAGTTCCTTGAGGAAAGCGAGGCTTGGCACCCTAATCAATCAGGCTTTGAGCACGGCCCTCTACCGAGTCAGCCCTCCCGTTTACCACCGATACCATTCGTATGGCCCTGGACCAGGGTAAGAAGGCTGTCCTAATCTTATTAGATCTGTCGGCAGCCTTCGACACGGTCTCACATGTCATCTTAATTGACCGGCTAGCAACATCTGGCATTACTGGTAAGGTCGTGGAATGGATAAAGAACTTTTTGAGTGGCAGGAGACAAGTGGTCACCCTGGGTGATTTCTGTTCAAAGGAAAAATCACTTACGACGGGAGTACCACAAGGGTCTAGTCTGAGCCCGACATTGTTCAATGTGTACACCACCCCTCTGATCAGGTTGATATCATCATTCGGTATTGACGTAGTCGCATATGCCGATGATACTCAACTGATCCTGGTCCTTGATGAAGATACTCAGGACTGGGAAGAAAACCTGAAATGTTGCCTGACGGCTACATTCGATTGGATGGGGAAGAACCATTTGAAATGTAACACGGGCAAGACGGAGATCATGCCAATGGGTCCACAAAACGATTTTGCCCCCAAACTGTGGTGGCCGGAGAAGGCAGTGATACCGCCTCATACCACCAATTCCGCCCGTAATTTGGGGATCAATTTTGATACCGCCCTGTCTTTCAAGCAACAGGCACTGACAGTAGCAGGGACCTGCTTCGGTATCATCAAGGGACTAAGGATGTTTTTCGATCTACTTCCTTTGTCGGCTAGGAAAACGGTAACGGTCGCCTTTGTGACATCAAGAATAGGCTACTGTAACAGCCTATATGCAGGGACCAACAAACTTGTCACTCACAAACTTCAGATGGTGCAATACGCAGCAGCTAGGCTGGTGTTGAAATGGCCTAAGAGATCATCAGCATCTGCCGCATTAAATACCTTGCACTGGCTACCGATAATCAAAAGGGTCCTGTTCAAGATCCTGATTATCACCTTTAGAGCCGTCCACTCCCAAGGGCCGAAGTACCTAAGGGGAAAATTCTCTAGGTATTATCCTACGAGTACCTTTCAGTCCTCAAATGCTAATCTGCTGTCGCTTCCAGCCTTCAGACTCAGCACGAGAGGAGGAAAATCACTATCAGTTCTAGGGTCAAAAGCCTGGAACACTCTTCCCCCTCACCTTCGGGCACTTGAGCGGGAAGTAGAATTCCGAAAGGCTTTGAAAACTTGGATCTTTAATTTACAGGACACCCGCGCTAGAGCACTAGTGTGATAGCTGGACTAACTACCATAAGCAATTTGACTGTGGTATAGATCTTTTGGTCAACAGTGGCGCCTAGATGCTCCTTGGAGCGACAGCTGCGCGGTACAAATGCACCATTACATTACATGTATTAGGTGAGGCACTTGCAGCACCCATCAGAGGACACAGTCAATAGCAGGATAGAGGAGCGCATGCATGACCAAAACATGCCAACCATGTCAGACAAACCATTCAACCACAGGATGCAGAGGAGGAGAAACCGTGAAAATTCCGATGAAGTTCCAAAAAGGCCAAACAAGAACAGCATTACAGGACTTCCCCACCCACCATGATAGGTGTCAAAAATGGGAGGAATGTTTACTCCTTCATTTACAAGCTCTCAAGGGCCATAAAGTAGGTAACACTGAATGAGCGACCAGACACTCTTAGGAATGGCAGGTTCACAGCGAATGGAGAGTGTGTGCACCAGTCTGAAGTACTCAGAACACGTGTATCAGCCTACAAGGGAATCACTCAAACTCTTCACACTCAGCCTCCACCTAAAGACATATGTAGGCAAGCAGGAGCAGCCTAACCATAAGGAAAGTCTGAAGGTCACCAGCTAGAGAGAAGAGCTAAAGTGCACTGGAACTGGACTTCTCTTGACACCTGGTCTTAAACCGTAAATCTCCTAGTCCTACATATCATCTGGAAGGCGAAAAGAATAGTTAAAGAGTGATCAAACATGTTGTTCTTCTGCGCAGATATTTTGTCCCATGTATATTATAAAATTCATGTCCCACCTACTAACCTCCGCACAGAACCTAATCATAGCATGAGTAGCCACAAGTGGGACAACTAGGTCGTCCCACGAGATGTCCCCACCTGTGCTCTTTGACATTTTAAAGCAATCCTCCAGGTAAGTACCAAGTATATGAAGTGGACAATGAAAAAAAAAAAGACTCTATCTTTGTAATGTATACAGTGGAGAAGTGTGGCTCAATGATTAGAGCGGCAGACCCTGATGCAGAGGTCTAGCCCGGGACCAGGGTTCAATTCCCCGCCTTGGCGGGTCTTGGGCTCAAATTTCCACGGACCTGATAATTCTCGCCTCGGTGCCTATTCCAATCATGGAGTCCCACTCTGCAACTCTGGGCAATAGCTTGCTTAATCTCCACAACGGCCCCCACAACGCTAAGGATGCCTGGCCTCCACCTTGGGGGTGCCCAGGAGTGGACGCCTCACAGGGAAAGCCAGGAAGGGTTCCACAGCGGTATTCGTACAAGCGCTTTGAGACCCTTGCGGGTGAGTAGTGCGCTATACAAGTATCAATTTACCGTTCATGTAAAGAGGGAGATTAGGGACCAGACAGGCTCTGACTATGACGGAAAATTGGCTCACCAAAATAAAAGTGGTATTCATTAGCTAATCATGTAGCTTAAAAAGTATCCCCCCATTTACATATTAGCACAATTTTGAACTTGTAAATGCACTCTGCATGGTTGTTTTGCTGAGTATGCAAGACTGCATGCAGCTGTGCTCGCTGCAGGCAATGTTTGTGGTAATAAAGTGGAAATCAACAATAAAAATTGGCCTTCCAGACCATAAAACAGGTCAACAAACAGACAAAAAAATCGGTCCACACAATGACCTGTCAGACGAGCCCATCCGGCACTGCCTTATTGCCCTGTAGGCCACTCTGATATTTGGGCCAGATAGGGTAATGTGCTTTAACTCTTGAAGCCCTGTGCCAGTGGCTTCACAGCCAGGAGCCCTAGAGGGAACAATGTCACAAGAGACAACCGGGCAGCCCCTCGAGCCCTAAAAGACAAGACCCCTTTCAATGCAGGGAAGGAAAGGGCCATCACACAACATCGCCAGTGAAATGGCAGCACAGCCCAACCAACGTATCCTGTGATGGTGCTGAAGCTCTCTTCAAAAGGTAGAACCAGAGTGGAATGACAATACCTGATTGGTGATCTCTGGCATCAAGCAAACTCCAGTTAGACTCTGAGATGGAGCCAAAACCCACTACCACCTCTCTGCTCTGAGTGAGCAGTGCATTGAATAAGGGTCATTGGGATATTCCTTGTCCCCCCACCAAGGCACAAACTGAAGAGATGTCAACATTAGATTCCCTAGTGTGTTCACATTCCTCAACTGGTGTCTTGATGCTGTGCTCCATAAAAGCACAGATCGATCATATAGGTATTTGAAAGACAACCTCACACATAGTCCATTGCCATAATGTGTGTTGTTGAAACTTAGATTGAGGCACTGTACATCAAGTTAACTATGTGGGAACCACTAGCTGCCTGGATACGTTGGGAACCGATGATTAGGGGCATGGAGTGGTCCCCCGAATGGGAGGATCGTATATCTCTGTATGCAGATGATATACTTCTATACTTGACCTCCCCCCATAGGTCCCTTGCTGTGGTCTTGAATGTACTGACCTCCTTCGGGAGAAATTCGGGACTCTCGATAAATTGAGGGAAATCCTTATTGTTTGTCCAGAGGGGAGAACCCCCAGTACATCCGCGAAACTGCCATATACAGGTTAACTCGGAGGGGTTCAGGTATTTGGGAGTCTTCGTCTCCCTGGATCCCTCGGTTAGATATGCACGGAATCTCCTTCCCCGCTACAAAGACTCAAAAGTGATATTGCCAGCTGGCGGAAACTCGCGATTTCACTGCTGGGCAGGGCAGCCCTCTTTAAAATGATGGCTCTGCCTCGGTTTCTTTATGCCTTGCAAAATACCTTAGATGTTGCACCAGCCAGCTATTTCTGTGAGGTTGAGAACCTCCAGAGGAGTTTACTGTGAGATGGCAGGCCCCGAATCGCACGTAATAAACTAACGCTCAGTTGGTCTGACGGGGGCATCGCTCATCCAGATATTAGGAGGTACTATTGGGCCGCTCAGCTGGAAGCGATCAGCTTCTGTACCTATGGCTGGGTGGACGACCCAGGCTATGCCATGGATAGATGGCTCCTCCCCGGGGGTAAATATAATAGGGCCCTGTACTCCCAACCAAAGAAACTGTCATTAACAGGACCAACGAGACAGGCAGTTCAGATTTGGCATGATGCCGCGGGTTCCCTGGGCTGGAGGAGCAGGCTGACTTTGGCAACCCCACTTTTGGGACTCCGAGAAACTTGGGAATCTCTGGATGACGAAAGGTTTCGACAGATGGGACCTTATAGGAATTTTGGCTGTTGGGGATATGTGGGGGAAGGGCAGGGTTAAATCCTTTGAGGAGCTACAGAAGGAATATAAACTGGCAGATGAGGAATATTTCCGATATGTGCAAGTCCGGCACTCGCTTCTCTCCACATTGCCCAAGGGTGCTGAACCCTCAGAGGCCTCTCCATTAGAGGATCGAATACTGGATGGTCATCTCCATGACAAAACAATTTCATTAATTTATAAAAAGCTAATTAACCACAGGGCTGATCCCCTTCAGAAGTTGAGGGATAGATGGGTACAGGATGGGATAGATTTGGACGACAAAGATTGGCAGACAGTGGTGTCATCCCCAAAGGAGGTAGCCATCCCGGCCTGCCTGAGATTAGTCCAGCTTAAAATTCTACATAGGATCTACATCACGGGACCCCGACTGGAAAACCTGGGTTTGTTAGACTCTGGGCTATGCAAACGACAATGTGGTCTCATGGGTACATTTATGCATATCATCTGGGAGTGTACACACGTAACCACTTATTGGCGTAAAGTGCATGACACTTTGGCTGGGGTGTTGGAGGTCTCCCCCTTTCCGGAAGCTAGGTGGTGCCTCTTCAATATTTGGGAACCATCTGATCTTAACACCTCCCAGGCACAATGGGCCACTTTGTGTTTTATGCTGGCCAAAAGAAACAACGCTCAATTGTGGGGGGCGCTGCAACCTCCCACCCTGGAAGCATGGTTAAGTGATTTAGATTGGTGCATGTTTAGGGAAAAAACTGTGTATCTTGCAAGGGGATGCCTTATGAAGTGGTCGCTGGTCTGGGGCCCCTGGAATTGTCATAGAGGAGAGATCTGTACACCACCCAGAAATGCTGCTCTAGATGACCCCCCCCTCCCCATGATGTTTCTATTCAATTGTATGTAATGACTATCTGGTGACCACCCCGCAGTCAAATCTGCAGTGCTGAATGAACCTCTGTAATGTGTCTCTTTGCTGATGTTTTATTTAAATAAAAGGAATTATTTAAAAAAAAGTTAACTATGTAGAACCAGAGGACACTTCAGAAAGCCAGGGTTGCAATGCAAAACATAGTAAGATAGATTGGTTTTTGAACGTGCTACTTTTATTATAGGATGAGGTAACTGGATTAACTTTAAATAAAGCATTACCTTTAGTTCATTGCCTTTTTTGATGTACAAATTCTGCTCATTATTACCCTGCCCAGCTCCAAATGTCCATTCGTTGACAACTGGCTCCTCTCCTGTCCTTGGGCTGATTTCTGCAGCTAATTTAGCCTCACTCTGAAAGACAAATTAGTCACAAGGCATTTAAATTTAAAAGTAAGCTAATTCAGTAAAATATTGAGTTGAGCAGCATATTTGTATACTACAAAAGTAATCATTTCACTTGTGTCTATCCTCCTTTGTGAGTACGTGCCTAGATGCCGATACTAACTCATCTATATACCTTTTGTTCAGGATAAGCTCTTATGGTTGAATAATTAAATAATGGAGGGTGTCACATTTACAGGTACTAAAAAGACCAAACACAAGTGGCCCTTGTCCTATTTAGTATGTATACAGGGAGTCCATGTTATTTGTATCACGCACATCCTTTAGGGTATCCTATGCAATATATGTAGGGTGTCTGTGACAACTGCCATTTTTGGTGGATAATTGGCACCTGCCAAACTCTAAATGAGGGCTTACATATTTTATGCATTTGACTTAAGGCATACAGGGTTAAAATAGATATTGTTATTTATTGAATGTTTATGTGGCTCAAAAAGCTGAGTAGAGTACTGACTGTGTTTGTTCATGTCTGAGTGATTCTTCTCATTGGTGGACAAAGAGTATATTGACGTGAGACAGTGACTCATCAGTAATCGCCTATTTAGGAGGTTAACAGTTTTCATTTGAAAAGGAAATGTGAATAGCAAAATAATTATTTTAAAAAATTGAACTTAAGGTAATAAACTTTAAAGAGATGAACAAGCTTGACGCATAGACACCATGAGAGAAATTGGATTTAATGACAAATAATGATTAAAAAGTTAGGCTTTGATGACTTGTGTATAGTTTGCAATACAGGTGTGTGGACCAGAGGATTATGTATGTTGCCTGCTTCTCTACTCACCCTTGGATCCTAATGTTCATTAGGTTTTCTTAATGCATCCGACTGCTCTACGATTATTATTAATTTCAATAGCAAACTTTAAACATATAAAGAGACGTATGATCAGTTTCATCCTTTGTGACAGAAGGTATAGGACCTGGATCCCTTGGTTCTATTTGTAGAGAAAAAGACAGCATACAGGATGTCACTATTTCCTCCAAACATATGCCTTCTGAGGACCCACTGGTGCTGGAAACAAAGCTGTGATGCAGGGAGCACCACTGGAGACGGCAGGTTCAGAGGAATGAAGTACTTCACCTTCCTTCTGTTCAAGTACTCACCTACACCATATCCCGCATACAATACTGAAACATATCCAGCACCAGTTACCATTTTAGATCTGATCTCTTGTCTGGGATATGAGCTTTCCCCTTTTCAGATGACTGTCTATGTTTGAAAGTCTGGATCTGCTAAAACTCCTGGATATCATGTTTTGTATGTTTTAAGGGTGGAAATTCCACTAATTCACTCCAAGGGGAGCCCTACAGTCATAATTGGAGGGATGCAGTTTAATCCTCCCCCACAGGAAACCTCACATCATGAGAGCAAACCGTTCCTAGCCGTCATTTCCTCTCCATACATCAATTAGCCTCCAAGGTCACAACCATGGCAAAAATTGCAATTTTGATCTAATCAGACTTCTTTACAAGGAAACGTTCTTCAGCCCTGATCCATGAGGGTTACATTTACAAATGTGCTTGTCAATGTATGTTACATTTCCTCACACGCATTGAGGATATCCTGGAAAACCTAACTAGGTGCTACTAGTGGTTAGTTCGACAAGTACAGCTGTCAGCTTACATAATAAGTGTCTCACATCAACATCCTAAGAGATTTATGTGAACTGACATCAGTACTTTTTGCCCTTCTGCAGTTTGCAAACATGGCAATATGTTTAATTATGTACTTCATTTTTTCTACAGGGCAGTGTTTTCTTGTTCTTTTCCAAGTGAAACCAGTATTTCCAGTACTGAACATTTTTTACATTGGCTCCTAAACAATGATCAAAATGACAGCTTTTTATAATAGCATTGTTTGCATTTTCATTCATATGTTCCTATTGAGAAGATTCTTGTTGCTCCAGGCTCTTGGTTAAAATGTTTACCATCCCATATAATCTTGCATCAGAATTATCTAAAAGTATAAATAAAATTAAATACACGCACATTACTATATGGTGGCTGCCCAAGGATAACATTTACACAAGTTAATAACATTTAAAAATGATCATACCAAAATGTTCTCATTCCAGTACATATCTTGACTAAGTGGGTCGAGTCTTGAAGCAAGTGACCGAAGACATTTTCCAGTTAAGTATAGGCAGTGAGATCTCATGCCCAAACAGGTTGTGGGAAGAGCCAGCACACTTTCTAAGTGAGTCAATGCTGTGTGGCACAATACACGGCTTGCATTTATCCATTCCTGTGGGGTATCAAGACAGGCTGTCAGTTACAAAAGCAGTAGAACCCAAAACACAATCACAGGACAATGTAATTGGCCAAAACTTTTCTATTCATCAGTTCTTTAAATCACTTATTTTTTGCCATCTAAGGCATTCAGAAGAAAAAATATGTCTCTGTCATGACTGTTACTCTTGCTGTGACATCATCACATAAATGTGCTTGTCAAGGGCTCAGGTAATTTACAAGGATCAGGTGCAAAAGTGAACACATTCCTCTTATTTGGTCACAAAGGCACTACTACCAGTGGCAGCACCTCCGTTAAGGAGGAGGAGCGTAGACCTACAGCCAGAAAGCACCAAAAGAAAGGAAAAAATGAAATGATAATAACGGAATGTTATTATCATTTTAATTTGTCCTTCTGCTGTGGCAGTACGTGAGGGGGACGGAGCTTCAGGGGAGGAGTGGTAGAACACTCCTGTGCGCAATCTCTGTTTGGTCGGCCTTCTTGGGCCTCCAAAAACAGTCATGCGCACTTCCCCCTTCTCCATGCAGACGGCATTACAGCCTGCATGGAGAACATGCCCACCCCTACAGCCCCTGGCTGAAGGCCGTGTCACGGCGCTCAGACAAATCACAATGCTGTACCCCCGCACACACCCTCCCCTTACCCCCTAGAAGTGTCAGCCAGCCGTGACTACTACATGTGACCCAATAATTCCGATGTGCTCCATAACAGGAGTTACTAAACCCATTTGAATTATAAGTTTAGCAGAAAAAACACTGATAAGTAGTGTTCACCCCGGACATTTCAACTGCTGCAAGACGGTGAAGCTTTCTGATGGAATACTGGTGAGAAACATGCAGAAATTGGTACAGTATGTATTATTCCTGCATGTTATTCCTCGCAAACTCACAGTTATTTTTATTCCCCTCTTTAAAATTATTGGGATGCCGGAACTGGAAATCCAGGGAAGAGAAATCATGGGGATTTGTATGTGCCACTCACAATAAGAGACTTAGTGAAGCACTTTAAAGGAGCACATATACCTGCAATACTTGTTTCAGAAAACATGATGCTTTATTTCTAACCTATTTTCCAGGAAAAATAGTCATCTGTTCTATAGGGAGGACTGGTTTGAAAAATGTGTCTGTGGAGCTAAACCAGGTGATCAGAAACTCTTTAAAGAATAAGAGGTTTAGTGCATTTGTGCTTGCAGGTCATGATGCTACTAAAGGGCCTGCCAATCACCAACCCCATTTGGCATTTTCCCAGACTTTCATTGGTTGTTGCAGAAAACAACCAGCTCCTTAGTTTCAGTAACGCTCTTAATGATACATACTATCACGCCAAAGATTCCCACAATACCAGACTGGATCCATAAGTTTTTATAGCAGTACTCCCATGCACCACAAGGCAGTGCAATGAGTCTACTTATTGGTTTTGCTCTGTCCAGGTTATGACGGAGTGAAGCAGCATATCAATGCCATGCTTGTGTGCCAATGTCAATTTATTGCTTGACACTTTCCGCAAACTCAGAACCTGAGCACAAACCAATTGTGGTATCAGTATGCAGATCTTTCATTTGGGAGATTTTTTATATGGTAAAAAGAGATCAATCCGTAGAAACGGTATGTGCAAGGGCAGTGAGGAATTTGTGCTCAGATAGAGTATCCACCAGAAAGAGAGTTACTGAAGGTAAGTACCTAGTTATACTGATGGATATTTGAAACCGCAGATTTCTTATCTTTAGAATAGATACAAAAGAAGTCCATCGCAAGACAAATAGTCTTTGCAGTAGACTCACACCACAACATCCAGCCAAAACGAACGGGTGAAATGGCCTTCTCGTCGGTCCTCTCCGTCATGGCAATAGTGCTTCATGAACGTGTGCTCTAACACCCACCTCACAGCCTGCCAGCTGTCAAGGACAGGCACCAAGTGTGCCAATACAGTGATGGCAGCCTTGGCCCTGATATGAAAGGCCCTCAGTCCTGCCAGAGGCTGCTTCTTGGCCAGTGCATACCAGTCAATGCAAAGGACTATCCACCTTAACAGGGTCCTTTTCTGCTCCACCTTACATTTCTTTGCCCCAGAGAACCCCACAAAAAGCTAATCATCCACATGATGTACTTTGTTGCGATTTATGTAAATACATTAAGTTCTATTGGGGTCCAGCCAATGGAGTCTCTCCCCCTCTTTTGAGCAAGTGAGGTGGGGCAAGGAATGTTGAGAAGGTAATCGATTGCCCAACGTGAAAAAAGTCTCGACATTCAGCAAGAAGGCCACCTTGGTCCTCAACACCAGGTTCTTCGGAAAAAATATGGGATAGGGCAGTTGCACTGAGAGAGCTTGGAGCTCACTCATGCAACAGACTTGAATGAGCGTGCTTAAGAAGGTGGGGCCTCATTTATGTGTTTTTGCCGTAGGGCAGCGTAGCAGGCCTTCCTGCTATGCTGACCTATGGCAAAAGAAAAGGGCAGGAACGCCCAGTATCTATGAGATATGGCACATTCCTGTCCTTTTTCCATGCACCGGCGCCATATAGGCTGCCGTGCGCCAATGCAAGCACCTTTGCACTATGGTGCAAGGATGCCTCCATTGTGGGGATGAATGTTTTTGTGCACAAAAATAGTGACATGAGGCTTTTTCCTTTTTCTAAATGTGCAGATTGCAGCACACATTGAAAAAGGAAAAATAAAGATATTTCTCCTTGTTGTGCCTCACTTACTCCTCCACTGGGGAGGCGTACATTTCTGAAGCTGCCTCAGATTTACGATTTCTTGTAAATCTGGGCAGTGTCAAAATGCCATGGATGTTGCTGGGAAGCCCCCAGCAACACCCATTTCACGCCTCTTTAACGCAGAAAACTGCATTTATGGGGATAATATTTACTTGGGAACAGCATTAAGCCAGGAAAAATGGCTCAGTGCTGCCTCATAAATTTGGAGTAGGCTTCTGCACCACGGAACGTGACACAAAGTGATGTTCCGACGGCACAAGGGTCCTCATAAATGAGGCCGTAGTCTTTAGTGTTAGGAGATGCAATAAGTAGGAGTGCATTGGCTCCAAGGGAGTACACATGAGAAATGGCAGGACCAAAATAAGGTCCCATTGTGTATCACAAATGGTTTAGGAGGGAATTTGTGTGTTAGACATTTAATAAATTAAATCACAGTATGTGATTTGAACAAGGATGGTTGTTCCAGGAAACACAGAAAAGTTAAAATGGCAGATAAATAACCTTTAATAGTTCCAGTTTGGTTTGGAGAGGGTCTGTCCTGTGGACACCACAGCAGGCCACACATTTGTCCCAGTGCCAACATTAACTTTGTGGATGGGTAACTGTTAGCCAGGAAGACTCTCACAACTTCAGGTGGTAAGTCAAAGGCTGACAACTGCTGTCACTCACTGTCCGTGCATAGAGGTGAGGATTGTGCAGGTTCAGGTGGCATACCCCACCCTTCTGCATTGACAGAAGATCTTCCAGAAGCTGTAGCCTGGCCGAAGGGTAGATACACAAGCTCAGATGTTTTAGTTACCATACTGTCCCGGCACAATCCAGGGCCACTATGATGACGTGAGTCTTGTCATTTCTGTTTTTCTTCAGAACTCTGGTCACGAAAGTCAGAGGCGGGAAGGCAATCAGGAGTCCCATGTTCCACCCCAGTTGAAATGCATCTGGATACTGCATGTTCTCATTGGTGAAGAAAAGGTCTAGACTGGGCTCTCCCCATTGTCAGAAGATACACTGTGCACGTCGGGGTATAGCAGTCATTCATGATCTAACGGGTACCTCAGTGCTGAGCTCAACTGCCCAGGCATTCAATGGTGCTGCCAGGTGGTTCAAAATCTGAGAGACATCCTGACGTTTCAAACACCTCAAAGGTGCAGAACTTCCTGGCAGAGGACCGAAGATCACACTACGCTTTGCTGGTTACAGTACTAAAGGACAAAGTGGTGTGTCCATGAGAATCTGCACCAGTGTCCTCTTGATAGACTGTAGGAAGGCCTTCAATGCCAGGCGCACAAGTTACTTACCTTCTGTAACGATATATCTGTAAGAAACAGTAGTTAGTGTTAGATTCCTTACCTTAGAATATCCCCAGGCGTCGGACTGGATCCGGAAAGTTTTGCCTAGCAGTACCCCTGCACGTCGGTAGGTGTCGACTGCGGCTCCGCGTCCGTTGTCGGCGTCGTTGTGGCCGGGATGACGTTGTTGGAGTACTTAGACGCCGCCCTCGCGCACTTACATCAGGTCTTATACACAGCTTTTCTGCGCCAGAAACGCAGAGCCATGATAAAAACCGACACTGGTGCCATGAAACTAGGGCCCTCAAAGGGAAGAACCTTAATCCTAGATATCGGTTCGCAGAACGGGGAGGATGGGTGGGGCGGTAAGGAATCTAATACTAAGTACTGTTTCTTACAGATATATCGTTACTGAAAGTAAGTAACTTGTGCATCTGAAAGAAACAGGTTAGTGTTAGATCCTTACCTTAAAATAGATACCCCAGCAATACCAACTCCGGTGGTGGGTCTGCGAACCAATGAACACACCAGAAAGTCCTGGAGAACAGAACGGCCGAAAAAGCAATCTCTCCGGACTAGGCTGTCCAGGCAATAGTGTCTAGCGAACGTGTGCAGCGAGGCCCACATAGCTGCCTGACAGATGTCCCGCAAGGGGACTCCCCGACCCAGGGCAGTAGTAGCCACCGTGGCCCGAGTGGAATGGGCACGCAGCCCAACAGGAGGCTCCTTTTCAGCCAGTGAATAACAAGCCTTTATGCACAAAACGACCAGCGCCCACATAACCAACAAAGAGCTGGTCGTCCACCAGGAACTGGCATGTGCGGTCCAGATAGAATGAGAGCGCATGTTTTGGGTCCAGACAGTGGAGCCTCTCTTCCTCTTTCGAGGTATGCGGAGGCGGAAAGAAGGAGGGCTAGGTGATGGGCTACCCGATGTGGAAGGCTGTGACTACTTTGGGCAGGAAAGAGGGGCGCATTCTCAAGACAACTTTGTCCGGATGGACAGAGAGGGAAGGAGGTTTAGAAGATAGAGTCTGGAGCTTACTCACTCTCCTGGCAGGGGTTATGGAAACCAGGAATGCAGTCTTAAGAGTTAGAAGATGAAGAGGGCAATTGTGCAGTGGCTCAAAAGGAGCACACATCGAAAAAGGTCAGATCAAGGTTCAAGTCCCCCTGAGGCATCACAAAAGGAACAGGAAGACACATGTGAGTGATGCCCTTCAAGAACCTTGTTTGACCTGGGCCTCTTGGCAGGGTCATCCCTAAACTTTTTGCCTTCCTCCAATACTCTCTCTGACCTGTTTTTGTTAGTTTAATGACTCTGGGCACTTTACCACTGCTGACCAATGCTAAAGTGCATATGCTCTCCCTGTATAAAGTGTAACTGTGATTGATGTTCCTGAAGGGTTCATTGGATTTACTGTCATTCCCCAGTATAGGGCACCAGGAGTGCCAGGGTCTGTAAATACCAATACTGCTAGTGGGCCTGCAGCGCTGGTTGCGCCACCCACAGAAGCAGCCTTGTAAAATGTGTCTAGGGTCTGCCATTGCAGAACCTGCGTGCAGTCTGTTACTGTCATGCTGGCTGGGTAAGTGCACACACTTGCCAGTCCCTAAACCTTCCCTTAACTTCATATTAGTCACCCCTATGGTAGGCCCAAGGGCAGGGTGCAATGTAAGTGTAAGGCAGGACAAGCCCTGATGTGTGTGGCATGTCCTAATAGTGAATTACAGCCAAATTCGTTTTTCACTACTGAAAAGCTACCTGTCCCCTTTAGGCCAGATGGGCTGCTGGAATTATTACACTCTATAATCCCAGCAGGCTCAGGGAACATGGTAGAAATTAATGTTTAGTATGCCTGAACTCAGAATAATAAAATACTTCTTTTAGTAAAGTTTATTTTAATATCCTGTGTTTGCAAATGCTACTTTTAGAAAGTTAGCATTTGCTTGCCTAACCATTTCAGCCCGCCTCTGCTAGTATGTGTATCTGACTGTCTGGGATGTGTGAGTGACAGGGCTGGGGGATGACAGGTGGTGAATGCAAGGATTGCACCTTAGTGGGAGGTAGGAGTGCCCCTTGACTCTTAATCAGGCTGTGCTCTGCCACCACAATGCTGGCTCCGCCCCCTGGGGAGCGACTGATGACTCAGCCTGCCCCTGGCCCAGGAAGAGTGAAGCACTGTCATCAAGGTACTCCTGGCTGCCCCTGTCCACACAATGCTGGCTCCACCTCCTGTGGAGCGTCTGATGTGCCTGCCCTCACACTGAAAGCAGAAGCCAGAAGTACCCCCAACAAGTGCTCAGAGGCTGAGAGCAGTTATGCAAAGGCCCCCCTGGCCTGTGAGGACAAAAGAAACTGTGTATAAAAGTAGGAGCCCTGCTCCTTGTAAATCAGAATCCTGTTTTACCACAAAGGACCTCTACCCGACTAGAAGGCGAAGAGACGCTGGAAGGACTGGCCTGCTACTTGCCTTGCTGAGAAAGGAGAGGAAAAGACTTGATGAGAAAAGACTTTGCTGCTTTGTGCTTTAAACATTCTCCAAGGGCTTGAGTTGAGCTTGCCCCCTGAACTGAACCCCAGGACCAGTGGGTTCTCCTGTGCTTTGGCTCGTCCCCTGCCTGAGGCCGAGTATTTCCTCCCGCCGGAGGTGAAGTCTGCCCCTTCTCGCCCCCTACTAGGGCCGTGGTACTCGGGAGCCAGCCTGCCCTCTTCCCCTTGAGAGCCTCGCTCCACTCGGAGTCGCTCTCTGCCCCAGGGCTAAGGCCGGCCGCTCCTCTACCTCTGCCTGCTTCACGGAGCCCTTGAGTGAGACTTCAGCCCCTCCCGCCGGAATCCCGGGCACACGAGCAGCCTGTGCCCGTGCATCTGATTCCACCCTGCTGCCCTGCCTTGCTGCCCCCCCAGGAGAGGCCGCACCGCACTGTGAAGGGAGCACCCCTCTGTGGCTCCTGTGCTGTGCCTTGCCTCCCGGAGATCCTCCGCTTTAAGAAGGGACCCCTCTGCACTGACAATTCCTGAAAGAAGGGAGCATTCCTGAAGACGACATCAGCCTTCCCTGTGCCTTGGCCCCAGAGGCTCCTCTCACCCCTCCCTGCTCCTCACTGCAGCTGAGAGCCCCCACCTCTGGAAAAGGCCCGGGGTTCCTCTCATCGCCTGCTTGCTGCTGTGCTCCACAGCTCAGCCCCCACCTCTGGAAAAGGCCCAGGGTTTTTCAAGCCCCTCTCTGGTCTCCATTCCAAGCATACCGCGAGATGCGTGAGCATTGGTAGGGCCCGGGGATTTCTTCTGTGTGGAGTACAGAGGAGCGCTGCGAAGCCCACAGAGGCGCTTGGGAGCACCATACCTTCCAGGAACGGGGCAAGAGGCCCCAATTATTGCATAACTGAAACTGAGAGAACTGTTTACAAGTGAGTGAACAAGACAGAAGATACACTTGAACTGTAACATAAGAAGCTTGCCTATTTACAACCTGTGGCCCCACAAAAACGTTATTTGGTCTTGTACTAAGTCTGAACTGCATAGAGATATATATTTTTTCATAAAGAAGCGTATTTTTATATACTCACAGCCTGATGTCCATTTGTGGGGGGATTGGTATATTTTACTGTGTGTGTGATTACAAATGCTTAACTGAATAGCGCCTGAAGAATAGCCTTGGCTGCTCACGCCACGCACCTAGAGGGTGAGCAAGGGTAATTCTAAGGGGTCATCCTTCGCCCTGACTTGGAGGAGAGGGTCCCTGCTTGTCACAAGTTCATACTTGCGCCAACCAGAGACCCCCAATTCTAACATTGGACGCAGCGGTGAGGATTTGCGAATTTGCATTTGTAGTAGACATACAGTGAATTTCTGATCACCACATAGTGAGAGCAGACCTATAACGCAGCCACAGATATCCATTTTGTTTAATTTTGCTGGGAGATCTCCATGTGCTGGTGAAACGTCATGCCTGGTTCAGTGAGGATGGAAAAGGAAGCAACCAGATGCCTGTCGCCAGAGGAGTTGGCAGACAGGGCAGCAACCAGGGCACATGAAATGGAGATGGCGAGATTAAAAGGACAATTGGAAATGGAGAAGCAGAAATTGGCAATGGAAGCGCAAGAACGCCAAAGAGCTCACTACTTGAGGATGAGAGAACTTGATTTGGAGCTTGAAGCCAGGAGGGCTTCAGCCCAACATCCAGAGATTTGTGTAGCTCACAGATTGAGCTTTGCTGAGTGGGAGGTGGAGTCCAGCTCAGCTGGTGGCAGCAACATTCAGGTATCTAGTGCTGACAGCATAGCGCGCGCACCTAGAGATATGGCACCTGACTTGGAGGGAGTTAACTTACACCAGGAGGTTCAAGGGCATGAGGTAGCTCCAGTAGTGCGCAGCGTCCCTGAAGGGAATAGGGGGGCTGGCGTAGGAGTTCATGGTCCTAGTGGTGGGAGGGATTCCCCCATGGTTGAGGTCCTGGTGGGTGAGTGTAAAGACCGCCCAGAAGAGTGTGGGTTGTGTGACAGAGACAGTCCGCTACTGTCTGGCCAGTCTCAGAAGAATGGTGTGGAGTATGTGTGTGAGGCGCTGGATAGAGAGGTGAAGGATAGTTTGGTTAACCCTGCTAGGGGGCTGTGTAATCCAATTGTGGGAGAGCATACTTTAAGTTCCAGTTTTCCAGAGCTATGCCAACTCCTGTTTGAGAGTGAGTTCTCTGACCCCAGGGAGCTCACATTGGAGGCAGACCTTGTGGTGGATTCCAGAGGGTCTGGAGAGGCATTGAGGTGTGATCCTGTGGGGAGTGGCTCAGGTATCTTCCAGCCCAGAGTGGTGGAAGTGGCGCAGAGTAGCCCAGCTAGGTCCTGTAGTAGTGAGAGGGGTGTAGGGCCTCACGTCCTGTCCTTGAGGGGAAGGAGTGAGAATGGGTTTTGTCCCGGTAGTGCCCAACCTCAGTCTCAGAGCCTGGATGGTTCTTTAAGGGAACACCAGGTGGGGAGCCTAGGCTGTCTGGATGAGTCACCCGCTGAGGGGGATCCCCCAGTGGCTAGAGAACGTGGAGGCTCTGTAAATAAAGGTCCAGTAGTTCTGGTATCTGGCAGTACCGCTCCAGTTGGGAGGGTGAAGAGGTCCAGATGGAGGGGCGAGAGGGGGAAAGAGTCCCCAGTGGAAGAACCAGTGGGCCAGGGGCCAGCCGGCAGGGCTGCGTCCCCAGTGAATGACCATGGGGACACCACTTCTGTCCTGGGGGATCTTCCCGCACTGTCAGAGGGACAGGGGCTGGGAGATCTGCGCCAGGCAGACTGTCGCACGGCACATGAGCTATGTGCCACCCTCAGGGGGGGCATGAGTGCTCCCCGGGAAGTCCTGGTGCGCCAGGCAAGGGTTCAACTGCAGGGTTGGGTCCCTGAGTTGGAGAGCCAGGTTCAGGTGTTGTCTGACCTGGAGGGTGGGACCACTGTAATCAGTGTCCTGACCCATGTCACTTCTAGGGGTACCACTCCAGTGGGGAGTGGGCAGTACTCTGGAAGGGGGTGCAGAGGGAGGGAGTCCTTGCCTCTGACCCGAGTGCAGTTTGAGGGTTTAGACCCTAGGATAGAGGGCCAGGTGCAGGGTGTCCCCCCTGACCTGGTGCCCCAGTTGCAGGATAGCACCCCTGAACTGGTGGGCGAATTGTGCAGGTCACCTGCCTCAGGTGCCCTGACAATTCTGGAAGGGGGTACCACTCCAGGTGGGAGGGTACAGAGCCCCAAGGAGGAGGACCGGGTGTGGGAGAGCCCACCCCAGTCTTTTGTCCAGCCGCCAGGTACAGGCCTGGAGCTGGTGGGTCAGTGCCAGGATGTCATACCTGACCTGACAGGAGAGAGAGTGGATAAAGGGTGCCAAGCACCTGGGGCTACTGCCCCCCGCTCTCTGAGGCCACAGAGGTTTGAGAGCCCTGAGAGGCATAAGGCCTGGGTCTCAGCCCTGACTACTGTCAGTGGCCACTGTGATTTGATGATTGTCTGTTGGGACACACCTGTGAGCAAGTTAAGGTTAGAGGCTGCACAGGTGGTGTCCACAGAGGAAGAAAAGGGTGCCCCATGAATTTGCTATGTGGACCCTGAGAGTACGGACAGAAGATTTGAAATAGGTTCAGATTGGCGTAGAACTGGAATGTGCCCCTGCTGTTGCGGGCCAGGTCCAGGTTCTATCGCCCAAAGCAGGGAAGCCCATCACAGTGGTGATTGGTCTACCCTGCGTTTTGGCTGGAAGGGGGTTGTGTTGGACCTGGGCCTCTTGGCAGGGTCATCCCTAAACTTTTTGCCTTCCTCCAATACTCTCTCTGACCTGTTTTTGTTGGTTCAATGACTCTGGGCACTTTACCACTGCTGACCAATGCTAAAGTGCATATGCTCTCCCTGTATAAAGTGTAACTGTGATTGATGTTCCTGATTGGTTCATTGGATTTACTGTCAGTCCCCAGTAAAGGGCACCAGGAGTGCCAGGGCTGGTAAATATCAATACTGCTAGTGGCCCTGCAGCGCTGGTTGTGCCACCCACAGAAGCAGCCTTGTAAAATGTGTCTAGGGTCTGCCATTGCAGAACCTGCGTGCAGTCTGGTACTGTCATGCTGGCTGGGCAAATGCACACACTTGCCAGCCCCTAAACCTTCCCTTAACTTCATATTAGTCACCCCTATGGTAGGCCCAAGGGCAGGGTGCATTGTAAGTGTAAGGCAGGACAAGCCCTGATGTGTGTGGCATGTCCTAATAGTGAATTACAGCCAAATTCGTTTTTCACTATTGAAAGGCTACCTGTCCCCTTTAGGCCAGATGGGCTGCTGGGATTATTACACTCTATAATCCCAGCAGGCTCAGGGAACATGGTAGAAATTAATGTTTAGGATGCCTGAACTCAGAATAATAAAATACTTCTTTTAGTAAAGTTTATTTTATTATCCTGTGTTTGCAAATGATACTTTTAGAAAGTTAGCATTTGCTTGCCTAACCATTTCAGCCCGCCTCTGCTAGTATGTGTATCTGACTACTGGGATGTGTGAGTGACAGGGCTGGGGGATGACAGGTGGTGAATGCAAGGATTACACCTTAGTGGGAGGTAGGAGTGCCCCTTGACTCTTAATCAGGCTGTGCTCTGCCACCACAATGCTGGCTCCGCCCCCTGGGGAGCGACTGATGACTCAGCCTGCCCCTGGCCCAGGAAGAGTGAAGCACTGTCATCAAGGTACTCCTGGCTGCCCCTGTCCACACAATGCTGGCTCCACCTCCTGTGGAGCGTCTGATGTGCCTGCCCTCACACTGAAAGCAGAAGCCAGAAGTACCCCCAACAAGTGCTCAGAGGCTGAGAGCAGTTATGCAAAGGCCCCCCTGGCCTGTGAGGACAAAAGAAACTGTGTATAAAAGTAGGAGCCCTGCTCTTTGTAAATCAGAATCCTGTTTTACCACAAAGGACCTCTACCCGACTAGAAGGAGAAGAGACGCTGGAAGGACTGGCCTGCTGCTTGTCTTGCTGAGAAAGGAGAGGAAAAGACTTGATGAGAAAAGACTTTGCTGCTTTGTGCTTTAAACATTCTCCAAGGGCTTGAGTTGAGCTTGCCCCCTGAACTGAACCCCAGGACCAGTGGGTTCTCCTGTGCTTTGGCTCGTCCCCTGCCTGAGGCCGAGTATTTCCTCCCGACGGAGGTGAAGTCTGCCCCCTCTCGCCCCCTCCTAGGGCAGTGGTACTCGGGAGCCAGCCTGCCCTCTTGCCCTTGAGAGCCTCGCTCCACTCGGAGTCGCTCTCTGCCCCAGGGCTAAGGCCGGCCGCTCCTCTACCTCTGCCTGCTTCACGGAGCCCTTGAGTGAGACTTCAGCCCCTCCTGCCGGAATCCCGGGGACACGAGCAGCCTGTGCCCGTGCATCTGATTGCACCCTGCTGCCATGCCTTGCTCTGCCCCCCCAGGAGAGGCCGCACCGCACTGTGAAGGGAGCCCCCCTCTGTGGCTCCTGTGCTGTGCCTTGCCTCCCGGAGATCCTCCGCTTTGAGAAGGAACCCCTCTGCACTGACAATTCCTGAAAGAAGGGAGCATTCCTGAAGACGACATCAGCCTTCCCTGTGCCTTGGCCCCAGAGTACCTCTCACCCCTCCCTGCGCCTCACTGCAGCTGAGAGCCCCCACCTCTGGAAAAGGCCCGGGGTTCCTCTCATCGCCTGCTTGCTGCTGTGCTCCGCAGCTCAGCCCCCACCTCTGGAAAAGGCCCAGGGTTTTTCAAGCCCCTCTCTGGTCTCCATTCCAAGCATACCGCGCGATGCGTGAGCATTGGTAGGGCCCGGGGATTTCTTCTGTGTGGAGTACAGAGGAGCGCTGCAAAGGCCACAGAGGCGCTTGGGAGCACCATACCTTCCAGGAACGGGGCAAGAGGCCCCAATTATTGCATAACTGGAACTGAGAGAACTGTTTACAAGTGAGTGAACAAGACAGAAGATACACTTGAACTGTAACATAAGAAGCTTGCCTATTTACAACCTGTGGCCCCACAAAAACGTTATTTGGTCTTGTACTAAGTCTGAACTGCATAGAGATATATATTTTTTCATAAAGAAGCGTATTTTTATATACTCACAGCCTGGTGTCCATTTGTGGGGGGATTGGTATATTTTACTGTGTGTGTGATTACAAATGCTTAACTGAATAGCGCCTGAAGAACAGCCTTGGCTGCTCACGCCACGCACCTAGAGGGTGAGCAAGGGTAATTCTAAGGGGTCATCCTTCGCCCTGACTTGGAGGAGAGGGTCCCTGCTTGTCACAAGTTCATACTTGCGCCAACCAGAGACCCCCAATTCTAACAAACCTATTTACAACAGGGGACTTGAAAAGAGTAGGCTGATCAGAAGCCTCAAGAAGGCTGTGGCAGAGAGGTTTCCTCTGATAGTGCCCAGAGCAGAGCCCTGCTGGGCAAGAGAAAGAAGAAAGAGGAGAACCTCTGAAAGGGGGCAGAAAGGGGATCCACAGCCTTTGCTGTGCACCATGCCACAAATTTGTTCCACCTGCAGGCGTATACCGATTTTGTGGAGGGACGCCTGGCTGCCAGAATCACATCACAGACTTCAGGAGGCAAGTAAATGGCCTCAACTGTTGCCGCTCAATCTCCACGCATGGAGGTGGAGACTGGATAGGTTCGGGTGGAGGACCGTCCTCTGCTGTGCGACAGAAGGTCCTCCTGAAGAGGCAGACGAATCGGGGGATCGACTGACATGCTGAGTAATTCGGGATACCAGTATCTTCGTGCCCAGTCCAGAGCCACAGGGATGACTTGGGCCGGGTCATGCCTGATCTTCATCAGCATTCTGGGAACTGATGACATTGCGCGTTCTCTTCGGTGGCGAATAGATCTAACCAAGGCTCTTGCCACTGCTGAAAGAGACCGTGCGCCACGTCCGAGTTCAGACGCCATTCGTGATCCATCATGCACCAGCAACTGAGTTCGTCTACCCAGGTGTTTAGGGAACCTGCCAGGTGTTGAACCACCAGGGTGACACCCTGGTGTTCCAGCCACTGCCAGAGGCACAGAGCCTCCTGGCAAAGGGTCCACGACCCCACCCGCCCTGTTTGTTGCAGTACCACATGGCGGTAGTGTTGTCCGTGAACACCTGCACTACACTTCCCGGGACAGAGGGAAGGAAAGCCTTCAATGCAAGTCGGATCGCCCGCAGCTCCAGATGGTTGATATGGAGCCGGGACTCCGCCGGAGACCAGAGGCCTCTGATCTCTGCCTCTCCCATGTGGCCCCCCAGCCCAGGAGGGATGCATCAGCCACTACTACGTGCTTCGGTTGGGGTAGGGAGAGGGATCTGCGCTGACCCAATCGCGGTCCGTGAGCCACCACTGCAACTGTCTCGCAGTGCACTCCGAGATCAGGACACGGTCGGACAGGTTGCCCTGATGCTGGGCCCACTGAAACTTCAGGTCCCACTGCAGAGCCCGCATCCTCCATCTGGCGTGATGCACCAGAAGGATGCAGGAGGCCATCAGCCCCAGAAGCCGCAGAGTCAACCTGACCGAGACTCGGGATAAAGGATGAAAGATCGGAATCAGAGCCTGAATATCCTGAACCCGCTGTTCAGGAGGATAAACCCGAAACTGCGCCGAATCCAGAACTGCTCCGATGAAGAGGAGATTCTGAAAGGAACACAGGTGTGACTTCGGCACATTGATGGAGAACCCCAGCAGGTGCAGGAGGTTGGCTGTAGTCTGGAGGTGGCTGACGACTGTCTGGGGGAGCCCACCTTCAACAATCAGTCGTCGAGATAGGGGGAAGACTGACACCCCTAATCTGCGCAGAGGAGCTGAGACCACCGCCATCACTTTCGTGAACACCAGAGGGGCGCTGGTAGGGCCGAAGGGGAGCACGGTAAACTGAAAGTGCTCGTGGCCTATCGTGAACCGCAGGTAATGCCGGTGGGCCGGCAGGACGGGGATGTCAAAATATGCATCATGCAAGGCCTATTCTACCATCCAGTCTTCTGGGTCTAGGGCAGCTAAGACCTGAGGCAAAGTCAGCATCTTGAACTTCTCCTTCCGGAGGAAGCCGTTGACGTTCCGCAGGTCCAAGATAGGGCGTAGGCCCCCTTTGCCCTTCTTGGGAACCAGAAAGGAGTGGGAGTAACAACCACACACTACTTCTGGCCCAGGAACGCGCTCGATGGCCCCCTTGGCCAAGAGGACTATAACTTCCTCTTGCAGAAGTTGAAAGTGATCTCCCGACAAGCGGTGGTACTGCAGTGGCATGGCTGGAGGGATCGCCTCGAAGAGGAGGGAGTAGCCCCTTCAGACAATATGCAGCACCCACCTGTCCGATGTGTGGTGTGCCAGTGGAGGAGGTGATGGCGAACCCTGCCCCCCACCAGCGTCAAATGGGCCTGAAAGCTCGGACTAGGAGGGCTTTGAGGCGGATGCTGCAGGGGTGGAAGTGGACTGGCCTCGCGGCTGTCCCCTGGCACCACCACGGCGGTTACCACGTCCGCCGCCGCGCTGGATGTTAGTCTACAGCCCGTGGCTGGCAGGATGTGAAGGGGCGCCCCTTCCTTGGCCACAAAAGGAGCGAAAGGCAGAAGTTTGCTGGCGCTGGCCCGACCGGAGTCCTTGAAATGCTCAATCGCACTGTCTGCCTTGTCGCTAAATAGGCGACGGCCATCAAACAGCATGTCCATGAGTGAGTTCTGGACATCAGCTGAATTGTTGTCGGTCCTCAGCCAGGCGTGGCCGCGAAGCGCCACCGTTGTGTAAACGCCCTGCCCAGCGAGTCTGTAGTATCCAGCCCACATCGAATAGAATACCGTGCTGCATCTCGCCCTTCCGCCAGGGCTTGAGCAAGTTTTACCCGGGCCTCCTCCGGGCATTTTGGCAGCATGTCCGTGACCGTGTCCCACATAGAGTGGGTATAACGGCCCAAAAGGCAAGCGGTGTGGACCTGGACCAGGTGCCCAACAGAACGTCAGTAAGGGCCTCATTAAACGGCAGTAGAGGCTCAGAAGAGCTTGCCTGAGGTTTAAGGACCTCGGTAAGGAGGTTAGTCCTCACGGCTGCAACGGGGAGCTCAAGAGCCAAGGCCTTGGCCGCCCTCGTCAACACCACGCTGTGCGCAGCCCCCTCCTCCGTAGCCACTCCCATGCCAGAGGGTCTTCAGACCCCTCCCAATCCTCCTCGCCTCCCGTCTCCCGATAGTCAGGTGCAAAGGATGTGGCCGGATCATAGAAGAATTGCTTTTCTCTGGGCATCGAATGCGGCATTGGATTTGGACCGAGAGGGGGACCGGGGCCGACGTCGTCGAGGGCGACACCCTGGGGGTCGGCGCCAGCGGAGGGGTCGTAAGGTCGACCAGCGGCAACCCGGATCCGGACCCAGATCCAGTGGGGCCGTGCGGCCTGCTTGGGCTCCCAGTCGGGGCCGCGGGCCCGAAGGCACCACAGCGGGACCCGACGGAGGAGAGAGCGACCTCATAGCCATAAGGAAGGCATCGATCTCCTCCGGCGTCGCGTTCAGCCCAGGGACCAGAAGGTATGGAGCTGGCCGCGGCGCCTGCGGCTCCGGTGGAGCTGCGTGGGCGGTGTCGCCCAAACCCCCGGCCGCATCACGCTAGCATCGGCAGGAGGCGGAAGAGCGATGTCGTCTCTTCAACTTCTTGTGCCTCTTACCTGAGGACTTGGAGCCCGACGAATAGTGTGGACTTGCGGAGCTGCGATGACTGTGGCCCCACGAACGGTCCTTCGACCTGCTCCTCGCCCGGGACCATGAACGGCGTGGGCCGACTGCCGGAGCTCGAGGCGCTTACGGGACCGCTCCCACCTAGCCTTCGCCGTCAAGGCACGGCAGTCGGGGCACGACTTGTCGTTGTGGTCGGGCCCAAAGCAATAAAGGCACCGACAGTGGGGGTCGGTAACCGACATCAGGCAGTTACAATCGGCACAGGGTTTGAAACCGGGCATCCCTATCGGCACAGAGAGTCTACCGACTCGAAAAAAGATCCAAAAAGGATCGAAAAAGTTAGTAAAAAAGTGACAAAGAAGTACTGCTTTTTCCGGATCTGCGCTTGCTGGCGCGGAAAAAGGAAGAACTGACGTCAGCACGTGAGGGCAGCGTCTAAGTACTCCGACAACGTCATCCCGGCGCCGACGACGGCGGATCTGGAGCTGCAGACGACGACTACCGACGCGCAGGGGTACTGCTTTCAAACCTTTCCGGATCCAGTCTGTCGCCTGGGGATATTCTAAGGTAAGGAATCTAACACTAACCTGTTTCTTTCAGATGAATGGCCTGCAACTCCAAAAGATTGATATGGAGGTGCTTTTCCACTGGAGACCTCTGATCTCCACCACTCACAGATTACCTCTCTAACCAAGCAGTGACACATCCATCACCACTGTCAGCTATGGAGGGGGAAGATAGAGGAATCTGCTGCTGGTCAAGCTACAGTCAAACAACCACCACTGCAGATCTTGTGCAGTCTCCATTAAAACCTGGATGACATTTGACAGATTTTCTGGGCCAGAGGACCCCATTGCAGAACCCACGTATTCCACCGGATGAAGTAGACAAGTAGGATTCATGATGCCAACTGGCAAAAAATTCAAAAAGCTGCTCTCAACAACTTCCAAAACCAAGGTTGACACATCGGGATCATAGCCTGCATGTCCTGGACTAGCAGCGTTGGAGGAAAATCACTAAACTGCACCGTGTCCAAGACAGCTCCCACCAAAGGGGGAGGAGTCAGGTGTGGCTTCACCTCATTGATCAAGAACGATAATGATGTCAGGAGTTTTGCAGTTGTCTGGAGAATGCTACAAGGAGAGTTGGGCCACATGCTTTTTTGGGGCCTTTCATTCTTGCTAGACCAGATTTACCCTCAGTTTTTTCCCTTCTGGCATCTGGAGGTGGTCTACGAGTGACATTGGGAGCCCACTTTCAACAGCCAGTCATCGAGTTAGGAGAAAACTGGTACACCCAACCTCCGAAGATGGGTGACAAACACCATCATTTTAGTGAAAATCCAATAGGTGCCTGTTAGGCCGAAACTGAGCAAGGGAAACTGAATGTTGTTGGCCAACCTTTTTACTGCAGGCAATTTCTTTAGGAATGCAGGCCAGGAACATGAAAGTATATGTCCTGCATGTCCAAGGCTACCAATAACTCACTCGGATTCAGGGCAGAGAAAACCTGGGTCGGTATGAGCATTTTGAATTTGTCCTTCTGCAAGAAGGCAATTTATAGTGTGAAGATGTGGAGCCCTTTTAGACTGTAGAGCTCCCTCCCCTCTCTTGTAGTAAGATGGGTAGGTCCTCCTATGAAAGCCGCTATGACTTGGGAGGAAGCTGCCATTGGTCGGAAGAGAAAGTAAGAAAATAGCCCTACTGGGTGGTCAGGAGGACCCATCCGTCAGACGTGATGGATTTCTGCTTGGGAAAAAAATGTTGGAACTTGTCTCCCACAGGGTGGTTGATGTGCTCCATTAAGGGCAAACTAAAGCAGCTTGGAAGTTGATAGGGGATGGGGGACTGTGAAGACTGGTATGCCTGGTGATCTGCATGATGCCTGGGGGGTCTCTGTTCCCTGACATGAAAGGACTGGGGTGACTGCAGTTGGAGTGAGCAGGGATGTCTGGCATTGTCTGTACGCCAGCTCTCTGAAGTAACCTTGGAAGGGAAAAAACTGAGGATAAATCTGGTCTAGCAAGAATGAAAGACCCAAAAAAAGCATGTGGCCCAACTTTTCTTGTAGCATTCTAATGCAGAATAAGTGTTTCCTCATTTAGGTAGGGTCCCTCAAAAGACATGTCCATTAGGCATGCTTGCACATCTCCTGAAAAACCTGTGTATCACATCCACGCATGGCAACAGAACACCACAATAGTGCCGAATGCCTTGTCCCAAGCAATCAATAGCGTCCAGACCAGCACGAATCACATATTTGGCTGCATCCTAACCATCTTGAATAGTATGAGCCAATGAGGCCCTAAAATCTCCAGGAACGGTCAGCAACATCTTACATTTCATGTCCCAGAGGGCATGAGTATAGTGGCCTGGTAAGCATACTGAATTGATTTGACCTCAAGGCAAGGCTCATAGAGAACATTTGTTTATTAATGCCTCAATCCTTTTGGGCCTCCTGTTAGGAGGGGTTTTGGTGAAAGAATTAGCAGTCACCTTGCTGGCAGAAGCTTGGACTACCAATCTCTTAGGAGTATGATGCTGTGTAAGAGAACTATGATCACCAGGAGGCAGTATGTGAAGCCTGGCCACCTGGCTGTTTATCGGTGGATAGGAGCAAGGCTTACACCCTGTACCCATAAGAACTACTGCAAGGACGTTAGTCTTAAATTCAAGAGAAAGTAGTTGTTGGTCCACCACCTCAGCAACATGTCTGATTACCACACCAAAGGAAGAATGCTCCTTAATTTGCAGTCCAAGGGGGGAAATCAACCCTGCATTAGGTGAAATATCAAGCCTACTACCAAGCCTACTACCCTCCTCTAAATCCATGGATAAACTGTTGCCATCATAATTTGGGGTAAATCATCCCCATTGTCATTTCGGAGTGGTGGCAAATTCTGGTCAGAATCTGAACTAAAAAGCTAATTGAGCCTCAGAGGACAGCTCTGCGGTAGTGGTAGCATATTGTTTGAATCCCCTGTAGTTAGTCTGGAACCAGGACAGGGAAGGAAGCAGGCCAGGGGGCTGCCGAAGAGAGCCTCTAGAAGCCTCTCCCATGTTCAAAGGTACAACTGGGTAAAGAAATGAGCTTCTGACCCTACCAACTCAGTACAATTCCAGACCCATGTATGCTGTGCTGCTGCTTTTCTGTGCTGACCTGCTTCCTGGGTGAGAAGGACTGGACCTGCATCTATTGAACACAGAACTCCAGAGTGACTCCGAGGACTAGTTGGCTGGCCTCTTGACTAGAGTGCCAGGGACAGAAGGCCTCAATAACCTTGCACTCTGCCATCTCAGTCTACCCTGCCAAGTGGGGACACTCCCTTCCATAGAATTGTCCCTAAGGTGCTATTCCAGCCTCTGTGGACCCAGTAACATTGATGCACCTCCTCTGCTGTGCAGCACAACCCCAAACAGAACTGATGCATCACCGCTGCTGCATGGATTGGGATCACCGCAATTGCATTACAGCCCAACGCCGCATCGGATGTTTGACGCATCCTCGGCACAGGCCATTCCATCCCTCTTTGATTACAGAGTCCGCATCGCAGCCTCGTAGCTCCTTGGAACAGACGCATTGCCCCGACTGCGAAATGCATCCCAGACTCCATACTTTGTACCATAAGCCTTGATCCACAGAATCTTCAATGACAACACAACAGGACTTCGCCACACAGTCTCGCCGCATATTCAACGTAGATCCTCACAATGCTACGCAAACGAGGACTGAAGCTACTTTGTTCAGCGATCCTAACTGGGTCCCTGAAGCCGACCCACTCTCCATCACGGTCAGCCTGAACTTGTGACTTTGTTCTTATCCAGCGTCACCAGATTTCCAGTTTAAGTTTTTTGGCACTATTTTTACTAAAATCTTTAAAACTGAATAGCTTTGGTTCTTTTGATTGAATTTTTGTCTTTTTGGTCTTGTTTTATTTATAAAAAAGTATTCTATTTTTCTAACTCTGTTGTGGTACCCTCTTTTGGTGTGTTCTCACTGTGTTACTGTTTAAATTGCTGCACAAATACTTACAGCATTGCTCCCTGAGTTAAGCCTGACTGCTCTGTGTAAAGCTACCTGAGGGTTGAGCTCAGGTTTGCTTGTGACTGCACACTGAGAAGAAATGTGGTTGCTGCTTGAAAAAAAGTGTCAACCCCCTCAACCAGTAAGCCAATTTCTTACAATCCCCCTATACAACTGGACTGCCCCATTTTTGCTCAAATTTAGGAAAGATTTGAAGATGCACCTCTCTAAAGAACACAACATCACAATGAATTAACAGTGCACAAACCAGCTATAACGTGGACAGTTACGTTTAAGTTTATTTGCGTAGTTAATAAAACCAATGCAATACATTTAATTGTTACTGAAAAATCAATAATTTATGCTTGTAAAAATACATCTTTCATTTTCCTAAAACTGTCCAAATTTGTCTAAGTAAAAATGTTCAAGTGCTTGTGTTTAAAAGAATGATATATGAAAATACATTGAAGAACACTATTTTAAAACAAGATAAAAGAATATAAAGAGCTTAGAAGTCTTTTAAGGTGACACAGTGAGTGTCCTTCTGCTTTAATAAGATCTACAACCTTGATCTTTTTCTCCACACTCTGGAGGAATTTTACCATTGCACAGTTAAGTATCAGGTCCTCTCTAAACGTTCTTATCTTTCTCTTAAACTCTTTGCGAAGTATTGTCTGTTGTTCATATAAGGAGGCTTTGGAGAGGCATAACACATGGACGATGTCCTCTGGGGCGTGACCACAGAGTCTACACTGATTTCCACAGTCTCTTCTGTGCCATGGCTGGTAATACTCCAGTTTTGACATTACCCCATACCTGACATTTAGGAGCTATAACGTGTTGACTATATACTCGTCTTTGACCATGTAAAGTGCTCCACGGTCTTTTGGTTATGTTCACACTAGAGAAATTCCACATACATACAAACAGCAGTGTAGCTCCTACAAGAATGCAATGTAGCTCACCTCTTTTGATCGAAAAGAGGAAGACGGGAGGGGATAAATGCCTATCAACAACCCCAAAATCCAGGATGAACATAATATGGAATCAGCACCACCAAAGGGGAAAGGGAATGGACCATCAGAAACCTTACCCTTGCAAGGTCCTGAGGTAAGCAACCTCTGAAAACCCCAAAGGCAGCAGTACTTATTCAGGTTTGAAGACCAAAAAAAAGCACAGGTTCCAATGGAAAAAGATGACAAACCAACACCCCTCTCAGCCTCACAGATTCAGACACAAGCAGTCTATGAGTGTCCATAGCCAGAAAGTCCAGGTGACAATACTTACCCTGTCAAAACCTTGGACAGAAAGAGCTGGGCGGGCCCTGGTCCAGCAAGGACTGAGGTCTATGGAATACAGAAACAAAGAATATGTGGTTCTGCGGTTGCACCTTCTGTTAAAAAGCACAAAACCTGTGAGGGGAGGAGCTGGTTGAAAGTAGTAGGATAACATGAAATGGAAAATAAGATATTTTGAATTCTGTGGTCTTGTGGTGGCAAAGGAGGTAGATACATCTCATTCATCTAAGGAGTAGTCTAAAGAAGGGCCATCTGTATATGATGACTACTGGTACATAACAGAACCAATATGCCCTTATAATCTCATGTAACATTTTTAAAAGGCCTGTGTGACACACAACTACCTTCTTTGAAAGCGTAAAATATTAGACTGACAAAAGTAAAATTTGGAGAGGTAATTTGAAGGTCTGGTTTCACTAAGAGACACAAATATCTTAAAATAAGAGTTCACATTCAAGCTATCCAAAAACAAAATGTAAATTGTCTCTTGTAAATGGATTCACTGATGCTTAAAAGTACACCAGTACAGTAATTTGAGATGTAGGGAAAGACTAGTTTCTGTCCTGTGACTCCAGTTCAGTGGTAGGGGTATCTCTGTTATAGTCATAATCTAGTGAATAGTCCCACCCATGTGCGTGGACTCCGGAGCAATCAAAAATAATCTCTTAAGTCGTCAAAAAATGCAGACCTGCAAAGACACTTAAGAGAGAATTTAAAGACAGATAATGCAGCCTATATGAACAAGTTACTTACCTTCGGTAACGATATATCTGTAAGAAACATTAGTTAGTATTAGATTCCTTACCTTAGAATATCCCCAGGCGTTAGACTGGATCTGGAATTTTTTTGCGAAGCAATACCCCTGCACGTCGTCGGCGTCGTCGTCTGCGCC
Source organism: Lissotriton vulgaris (assembly GCF_964263255.1). Classification (NCBI taxonomy): domain Eukaryota; kingdom Metazoa; phylum Chordata; class Amphibia; order Caudata; family Salamandridae; genus Lissotriton; species Lissotriton vulgaris. The sequence goes on along the minus strand of NC_141693.1, from coordinate 923,646,335 downwards.
GGGATGACGTCGTCGGAGTACTTAGACGCCGCCTATGAGCGCTGACGTCAGTTCTTAGCCACAGTTTTTCAGCACCAGATACGCAGAGCCATGGTAGAACCAACACTGGTGCCAAGAAACTAGGGCCCTGAAAGGGCAAGAACCTTAACCCTAGGTATCAGTTCGCAGAACGGAGAGGATGGGTGGGGCGGTAAGGAATCTAATACTAAGTAATGTTTCTTACAGATATATCGTTACCGAAGGTAAGTAACTTGTTCATCTGAAAGAAACACGTTAGTATTAGATTCCTTACCTTAGAATAGATACCCCAGCAATACCAACCCCGGTGGTGGGTCTGCGAACCAACACTCACACCAGGAAGTCCTGGAGGACAGAACGGCCAAAGAAGCCATCCCTCCGGACTTGACTGTCCAGGTAGTAGTGCCTCGCAAAGGTGTGCAGCGAGGCCCACGTTGCCGCCTCGCAAATGTCCTGCAGGGGGACTCCCCGACCCAGGGCAGTAGTAGCCGCCGTGGCCCGAGTGGAATGGGCCCTCAGCCCAACTGGAGGCTCCTTTCTAGCCAAGGAGTAGCACGCCTTGATGCATAAGACAACCCACCTAGAGATGGTCCGCTTATGCACCGCCCGTCCCTTCTTCGCACCCACGTAGCCAACAAAGAGTTGGTCATCCACCCGGAACTGGCGTGTGCGATCCACATAGAATGAAAGCGCACGTTTTGGGTCCAGACGATGGAGCCGCTCTTCATCCTTTGAGGGATGCGGAGGCGGGAAGAAGGAGGGTAAGGTGATGGACTGCCCGATGTGGAAAGCAGAGACTACTTTGGGCAGGAAAGATGGTTTTGTACGCAACACCACTTTGTCCGGATGCACAGACAGAAAGGGAGGTTTGCAAGATAGAGCCTGGAGCTCACTCACCCTTCTGGCAGAGGTGATGGCAACCAGGAAAGCCGTCTTTAAGGTGAGAAGACGGAGAGGACAAGAGTGAAGTGGCTCAAAGGGAGCGCACATCAGGAAAGTAAGAACGAGGTTCAAGTCCCACTGAGGCATCACAAAAGGGACAGGTGGAAACATGTGTGTGATGCCCTTCAGAAAGCGAGTTACTATAGGGGACTTGAACAAGGAAGGCTGATCAGGGAGCCTTAGGAAGACTAAAAGGGCAGAAAGGTAGCCCTTGAGAGTGCCCAGAGCAGAGCCCTGCTGGGCAAGAGAAAGAAGGAAGTGAAGAACTTCAGAAAGAGGGGCAGAAAGGGGATCCACAGCCTTTGCTGTGCACCATGCCACAAATTTGTTCCACCGGCAGGCGTATACCGACTTAGTGGAGGGACGCCTGGCTGCCAGAATAACATCACAAACTTCAGGAGGCAAGTAAAATGGCCTCAACTGTCGCCGCTCAATCTCCAAGCTTGGAGGTGGAGACTGGACAGGTTCGGGTGGAGGACCATCCCCTGCTGCTGCGACAGAAGGTCCTCCTGAAGAGGCAGACGGATCGGGGGACCGACTGACATGTTGAGTAGCTCCGAATACCAGTACCTTTGAGCCCAGTCCGGAGCCACAAGGATTACCTGGGCCCGGTCGCACCTGGTCTTCTTCAGCACTCTGGGCAGAAGTGGTATAGGCGGAAAGGCGTATAACAGACCGCAACTCCACTCGCAGCGAAATGCGTCGCCGAGCGAGTGCCGCCTTGGAAATTCCAACGCGCAGAACTGATGACATTGCGCGTTCTCTTCTGTGGCGAATAGATCTAACCAAGGCTCTCCCCACTGCTGAAAGAGACCTCGCGCCACGTCCGAGTTCAGACACCATTCGTGATCCATCGAGCACCGTCGGCTGAGTTTGTCCGCCCTGGCGTTCAGAGAACCTGCCAGGTGTTGAACCACCAGGGTCACACCCTGATGTTCCAGCCACTGCCAGAGACACAGAGCCTCTTGACAGAGGGCAAAACAGATATGTGGTGGTAGTGTTTCTCAAGATTGAGAAAACGTCCGCACATATGAATGATACAATACTCTAAACACGTATACGTGTATTGTCACTTGTAAACAGGTTCTAATGTTAGGTGCACTGTTATCCTGTCAAACACCCACCACCAGGAGTGTTAAATTAGCACAAAAAAAATGAATTTTTCACTAATATTGAATATCAAAAAGAAAACAGGCATTGATCATGCACCCTCACAGAATATATAATGATCCAAGTACTAATCACAAATTTATAAAATACAGTTCATTGATAGGAGAAAGGTTTCCAAAATACGGATCCAGAGTCAAGCGTTAGACTTCAAATCTTTTATTTTATATTCATTAAAATTATTTCCAGCTTGTCCTGCCGACACGTGTTTCGTCTCTTTGGAGACTTTTTCAAGGCCAAGAAGACGGAAATAGTGCACTGGTATTAAGCATCATGAGTCTTGTTATAAGGAAATGTGGATGAATCCAAGTTCTACGGTCACATCAGAAAGAACAATCCTAGAGTCAATGTATAATGAGCACACAATCTTCACGATCCGGTTCACCGGTGTATAATCTTAAAGGGTATGTACTGACATCCAGAGCAGTGGTCAAAGGTTAGGAAGAATAAACTTAGTTAATAACACGTCATACTTCATGAAGGTGGAAGGTGAAGGTGCCAGGGTGACGCCACGACGTATGAGTGACTTATCATGGTCAGCATATAAAGTTAAGAATATTGAATCCACCTTCACGAACTATGACGTGTTATTAACTAAGTTTATTCTTCCTAACCTTTGACCACTGCTCTGGATGTCAGTACATACCCTTTAAGATTATACACCGGTGAACCGGATCATAAAGATTGTGTGCTCATTATACATTGACTCTAGGATTGTTCTTTCTGATGTGACCGTAGAACTTGGATTCATCCACATTTCCTTATAACAAGACTCGTGATGCTTAATACCAGTGCACTATTTCCGTCTTCTTGGCCTTGAAAAAGTCTCCAAAGAGACGAAACACGTGTCGGCAGGACAAGCTGGAAATAATTTTAATGAATATAAAATAAAAGATTTGAAGTCTAACGCTTGACTCTGGATCCGTATTATGGAAACCTTTCTCCTATCAATGAACTGTATTTTATAAATTTGTGATTAGTACTTGGATCATTATATATTCTGTGAGGGTGCATGATCAATGCCTGTTTTCTTTTTGAACCTCTTGACAGAGGGTCCAGGACCCCACACCGCCCTGTTTGTTGCAGTACCACATGGCGGTGGTGTTGTCCGTGAACACTTGCACTACACTCCCCCGAACAGAGGGGAGGAATGCTTTCAGTGCGAGACGAATCGCCCTCAGCTCCGGAAGGTTGATATGGAGCTGGGACTCCGCCGGAGACCAGAGGCCTCTGATCTCCGCCTCTCCCAAGTGGCCTCCCCAGCCCTGGAGGGACGCGTCCGTCATAACCACGTGCTCCGGTTGGGGAAGAGAGAGGGATCTGCCGTTGACCCAATCGCGGTCCGTGAGCCACCACTGCAACTGTCTCGCAGTGCCCTCCGAGATCAGGAAATGGTTGGACAGGTTGCCCTGATGCTGGGCCCACTGAAACTTCAGGTCCCACTGCAGAGCCCGCATCCGCCACCGGGCGTAATACACCAGAAGGATGCAGGAAGCCATCAGCCCCAGGAGCCGCAGCGTCAACCTGACCGAAACTCGGGATAGCGGCTGGAAGATGGGAATCAAAGCCTGAATATCCCGGACTCACTGCTACATTATAAACTGTGCCGAGTCCAGAACAACTCTGATGAAGAGGAGCTTCTGAGAGGGGCACAGGTGTGATTTCGGCACGTTGATGGAAAACCCCAGCAGGTGCAGGAGATCCGCCGTAATCTGGAGGTGGCTGACGACTGTCTGGGGCGAGCCCGCCTTCAGCAACCAGTCGTCGAGGTAGGGGAAGACTGAGACCCCCAACCTGCGCAGATGAGCTGCGATCACCGTCATCACTTTCATGAACACCTGTGGGGCGCTTGTGAGGCCAAAGGGGAGCACGGTGAAATGAAAATGCTCGAGGCCTACCGTGAACCGCAGGTAACGTCGGTGGGCCGGCAGGACAGGGATGTGAAAGTAGGCGTCCTGCAAGTCCAACGCCACCATCCAGTCTTGCGGGTCTAGGGCAGTTAAGACTTGAGCTAAAGTCAACATCTTGAACTTCTCCTTTCGGAGGAAGCCGTTGAAGCTCTGTAGGTCCAAGATAGGGCGTAGGCCCCCTTTGCCCTTCTTGGGGACCAGAAAGTAGTGGGAGTAGCAACCACACCCTACTTCGGGCTAAGGGTGGGCGTAAAATCCGTTTCGTGGGCGATTTTGCGGATTTTCCGCGATTTCGCGATCCGCGAATTTCGCGAAATCGCGGTAAAATCCGCGAATCAGCGGGGACGAATTTTAAGCCAAGCAAGGATTACAGCAGCAGGTGCAAAAGTTGAACCTAATTTCTTTGTAACCTTTTACAAAAGGGTTACAAACAAATTAACTTCAACTTGGACACCTGCTGCTAATTGCTTCCTGGCGCCTCGTTATCTACTTGCAACTATTCTCTGACCCTGCTCTGACCCTTGAAGCAGGGTCCGAGAATAGTTACAAGTAGGCAACGAGGCACCTGTCCAAGGAATTAAACCTCATCAGGAAGCACTTACAGATATAAAAAACAGGAAGAAGGGAGAGGATGGCAAATACACCCATTTTGAGTTGTCAGGAGGGGTTAAACTAAAAGAGACCTTTACAGCAAAATTTTCATATGCACTTTGCTAAAAATAAAAAGCTGTATGTTCTGTAGGGGCAACTCAGGAATCTGGCCCTTCAGAGATCCGGCCTCTCTTTCTTTCTCTCGTTCTCTCTTTCCCTCTCTTTCCCTCTCTTTCTCTCTCTTTCTATCTATCTCTCTCTCTCTCCCTCTCCCATAAACTACTGCATGGGTAACTTCGCTATGCAAGCGGCTCGCGAAGACGCAAAAAGCCCCGCGAACACGCAAAAAACTCAGCGAACACGCAAAAAACCCAGCGAACAGGCAAAAAAACAAAAATCCGCAAATTCGCACAAATTCGCGAATTTTGCGGATCGCGAATTTGCAAATCCGCAAATTCGCAGATCGCGAATTTGCAAAATTCGCCCATGCTTACTTCTGGCCCAGGAACGCGCTCGATGGCCCCCTTGGCCAAGAGGGCCGTAACTTCCTCTTGTAGAAGTTGCAAGTGGTCCCCCGACACGCGGTGGTACTGCAGTGGCATGGCTGGAGGGGTCGCCTTGAAGGGGAGGGAGTAGCCCCTTCGGACTATTTGCAGCACCGACCTGTCCAATGTGACTGTGCGCCAGTGGAAGAGGTGATGGCGGACCCTGCCCCCCACCGGCGTCACATGGGCCTGAAAACTCCGACTAGGAAGGTTTTGAGGCGGGAGCTGCGGGAGCGGGTGCGGACTGGCCTTGCCTGGGACCCCGACCGCCTCCCCGGCGGTTCCCACGGCCGCCACCGCGCTGGACATTCTGCTGAGGCATGTGGCTGACAGTCCGTGTGGGGGCGCCCCTTCCTTGGCCACGAAAGGAGCGAAAGGCACCCATTTGCTGGCGCGGATCCGAGAGGCCCAAGGACTTGGCCGTAGCCCTGGAGTCCTTAAAGCGCTCAAGCGCGTGGTCTGCCTTGTCGCCAAACAGGCGACGGCCATCAAACGGCATGTCCAGAAGCGTGGCCTGGACATCGGCCGAAAAATTGGCGCACCGTAGCCAGGTGTGGCGTCTGACCGCCACTGTCGTGGCCATCGCTCTGCCTAGCGTATCGGTGGTATCCAGTCCGCACCGGATAGAGTACCGTGCCGCATCTCGACCCTCCACCAGGGCTTGGGTGAGTTTAGCCCTGACCTCCTCAGAGCATTGTGGCAGCACGTCCGCAACCGTGTCCCATAGGGTGTGGGTGTAGCGGCCCAAGAGGCATGCGGTGTTGACTGACCGCAGTCCCAGACTAAGGGACGAGAACACCTTCTTGCCAAACTGTTCAAACCTCTTGGATTCCCTGTCGGGAGGTGCTGACGGGAATGCGGTCTGGGAGTTAGAGGCCTGGATAACCAGGCTCTCAGGGGTGGGATGGGTCGACAGGAAACTTGGGTCACCCGGAGCCGGGCAGTAGCGTCTGGCCACGTTCCTGTCCACAGGCTGTCCTGAGGCGGGCTTGGACCAGGTGCCCAGCAGAACGTCACATAAGGCCTCATTGAACGGCAGCAGAGACTCGACCGAGCTTGACTGCGGTTTGAGGACCTCGGTGAGGAGATTAGTCCTCACGGCCGCTGAGGGGAGCGTAAGGTTTAAGGCCTTAGCCGCCCGCATCAGAACTACGCTATAGGCTGCCCCCTCCTCCGTAGCCACGGTTGGAGGGGAGACAAAACCAGTGTCTGGAGAGATGTCCAGGCCACTGGCTTCCCCAAGCTCCTCTGTCCAGTCCGTTTGGTCCTGACATTCCTTTGTCAGAGGGTCCTCAGACCCCTCCCAGTCCTCGTCATCGCCCAATGCCTGGTAGCCAGGAACAACAATTGGGGCCTGTTCATTAAAGTAGAATGTACCCAAAGCCGTCTCGTACGGCGCCCAACGGGGCCGTGTCGACGGCTGAACGGTATTGACAGAAGAACCGGGGCGGCGTCGACCAAAGTCGGCGCCGGTGGTGACACCCTTGGGGACGGCGCCGGTGAGGTCGTGAGGTCGACCGGCGTCGACCCGGATCCAGATCCGGATCCGGATCCGGCCGGGGCCTGCGGCGCCGGGATCGAAGTCGCCGGCGGCGCCGAGGCCGAAGTTGTCTGCGGCGTCGGTGCCGGAGCACTCGACCCGCCAGGCCCCGAAGCCAGACCCACTGGGCCCGAAGGCGCCGTGGGGTCCGGTGGAGAAGAGAGCGACCTCATGGCCATGAGGTACCGCTCGATCTCCTCCGGCGTCGTACCCTGTTCAGGGACCCGAAGGTATGGGGCAGGATGCGGCGCTAGCGACTGCGGAGCCGCGTGGGCGGTGCCACCCAAAACCCCGGCCGCGTCGGGCAAGCGTCGGGGGCGGTCGGAGGAGCAATGACGCCGCTCTGACCTCTCATGCCTCTTACCTGAGGAGGAACCAGAAGACCGATGCCGACTTCCGGAGCTGCGAGGGCTCCATCCCCGCGACCGATCCCTCGACCTCCCATGGGACCGGGACCTCGAATGGCGCGGGGCTGACTGTCGGAGCTCGAGCCGCTTGCGGGACCGCTCCCGCCTAGCCTTTGACGTCAGAGCTCGACAGTCGGAGCAGGAACGGTCGTCGTGGTCGAGGCCTAGGCACTGCAGACACCAGCGATGGGGGTCGGTACTCGACATCAGTCGACTACACCTCGAGCAGGGCTTGAACCCGGGCATCCCTACTGGCACCTGAAGAGTCGAGCGACTCGAAGAAGATCAAAATGATCAAAAAGTTTTAGTCAAAAAGTGACTAAGGGGTAGAGCTTCTCCGGATCTGCGCTAGCTGGCGCGGAAAAAAGAAGAACTGACGTCAGCGCGCATAGGCGGCGTCTAAGTACTCCGACGACGTCATCCCGGCGCAGACAACGCCGACGACGGATGCGGAGCCGGAGACGACACCTAACGACGCGCAGAGTATTGCTACGCAAAAATTTCCAGATCCAGTCTGACGCCTGGGGATATTCTGAGGTAAGGAATAGGGGTTATCTATTCTAAGGTAAGGAATCTAATACTAATGTGTTTCTTTCAGATTTATTATTTTTCCTTCCAAGAGTATTTATTAAGATTGTGGTATATTTTTGTCGTTATTTGGTCTTGTGCTAAGCCTTATATAAAAATCCTTATTTTTATAATACTACTGTGTCGTGTCCATTTGTAGTGTATTCACTCTATTACTGTGTGTGGTCATAAATGCTTAACGCACTGCCTCTGAGATAAGCCTGTCTGCTTTGCCAAGCTACCAAGGGGGTGAGCAGGGGTTATCTAAGTGTGTGATCCCCTTGCCCCGACTAGAGGAGGTGAGTCCCTATTTGTCAGAAGTGTATACCTCTGCCAACTAGAGACAGCCAAGTCTAACACCGACGAATATCTTTGGTTTTATCCAGATAAAATTTCAAAACCCTCCTAACATCCAGGGAATGCAGGGACCTTTCCGCTAGAGATGAAGGATTCTGAAAAAACGTAGGTAAAGTTATGATCTGGTTAACATGGAAATCAGAGATAACTTTTGGAAGAAATTTAGGGTGAGTACGCATAACAACCTTAGCAGCATGAAATACAGTATAAGGTTCTTGGCAACACAACGCCTGAATTTCACTCACCCTGCGGGCCGATGTGATGGCCACGAGGAACGCCGCCTTCCAGGACAGGTGCTGCAACGAAGCCTTATGAATAGGTTCAAAAGGCTCCTTCATCAATCTGGACAGCACCACATTCAATTCCCATGAAGGCGAAGGAAGCCGGACTGGAGGGAACACTTTCTTCAAGCCTTCCAAAAAGTCCTTGACCACAGGGATCTGGAAGAAGGAAGTCTGTGAAGGGCATTTCCTGTAGGCAGTTAGCGCAGCAAGATGAACCTTAATGGAATGGAAAATAAGGCCAGACTGCGCCAAATGTAGAAGATACGGAGGGATGACATCTTCCTTACATGTCGTTGGATCATAGTTCTTGGACTTGCACCAGATACAGATTCTCTTCCACTTGTAAGCATAGGAAGTCCTAGTGGAAGGTCGCTTAGCCTCCTTCAGTATGTCCATACAATCTTCTGGTAGATTCAAATGGGCATATTGCACTATCTTAGGAGCCATGCCTCCAAACTCAAAGATGAGAGGTTGGGGTGCACCATCTGCCCCCCAAACTTCGTGAGAAGGTCCGGCCGGCACGGCAGCCGTATGTGAGGAAGGAGAGACCGGTGAAGCAGGTCCGTGAACCACCACTGCCTGGGCCATTCCGGGGCAATCAGGATCATCCGCGCCCTGGACTGGGACAGCTTGATGAGCACCGCCGGAATCAGGGGAATAGGTGGAAAAGCGTATAGAAAGCTGTTCAAACAGTTGATCCATAGCGCATTCCCCAGCGCCCCCTGCTGGTAGTACCTGGAGGTGAAGTCTCGGCATTTGCTGTTTTTGGTGGTGGCAAACAGATCTACTTCGGGAGTCCCCCACCTTGCGAAGACTTCTCCTAGTACTTCGTCGTTTATGACCCATTCGTGGTTTTCCTGAATCAGCCTGCTCAGTGCGTCCGCCTGAACATTCTGCACACCTGGTAGATGGGTAGCCGTTATCGTCAGTCCTCTGGCCAGAAGCCAGCGCCAGATCGCCTGCGCCTGCTGCGACAGAGTGCGTGATCTCAAACCCCCCTGCTTGTTGAGGTAATACATCGTGGTCGTATTGTCCGTCTGTACAAGCAGAGAGTTGGTCTGGAAGGACGGATGAAAGGCCTTCAGTGCCAAGTGAACAGCTCTGAGTACCAGGAAATTGATGTGATACGTGGACTCCGTCAGGGACCACGTTCCTTGTATCTGTAAGTCTCCGGAGTGCGCCCCCCAGCGGTGTAGAGATGCATCCGCATGATAGTCTGTGTGGGAATGTCCTTGTGGAAGGGAACCCCTCTGAGGAGATTCTCCGCTGAACACCACCACTTCAAAGACTGAAGAGAATGCAGAGACAGTCGTTTCTTGTCGTCCCAAAACCCTTTCCTCTGATCCTCCAAGCACTCCTGCAATGGTCTCATGTTCAGCCGTGCGTGTGGCGTAAGGAACATACAAGAAGCCATCGACCCCAGTAGAGAAGAACCGTCCTCACTGTTGTAGATGGAGCGGTCATAAGAACCTGAGCCTTCCGAAGGAGTGATAATCGTCTCTCCTCCGAAGGAGACACGCTTGCTGACAGCGTATTGATGGAGGCTCCCAAGTACTGTATGCACTGGACTGGAGTCGTGACAGACTTGGGCATGTTGATGTGCAACCCCAGCTTGTTCAAGAGTACGCACGCCTTCTAGAAGTGCGCTTGAGCTTCTGAGAACGAGGAGGCCTTGATCAACCAATCGTCCAGGTACGGGTAGACGAACACCTTTTTCTTCCTCAGGTGTGCAGCTACCCCTGCCATGCACTTAGAGAATGTTCTGGGCGGAGACTTCAGCCCGAATGGCTGCAATGATAATGATTGGCGCCGACTTGGAACCGCAGGAACTTCCTGTGTTTCTGTGCAATGGACACATGGAAGTACGCATCCTGTAGGTCTATAGCACATAGCCTGTCTACCTGTTGCAGCTGAGGGTAAATCTGATGCAACGACAGCATGCAAAATTTCTCTCTGCGAATCCACTTGTTAGCTTGTCGCAGATCCAGAATGGGCCTGAACTCGTTCTTGTCCTTCTTGCGAACCAGAAAGAACCGCGAGTACAGACCTCTTCCCCTTCTAGGCAGAGGTAAGTCTTATATCGCCCTTTTCCTTAACAGGGTATCGGCCTCCGCCTGAAGCTCGCGTAGCCGAAACTACGAGCTGACCGGAGGAATTGCTGGAGGCGGGCTGGAGAACCGAAGACTGTATCCATTGCAAACAATATTGAGAACCCACTTGTCCTGAGTAATTTTTCTCCACTCTGCCAGAAAAAATTGAACGCTTCCCCCCACCGGAGTGGATAAGGGATGCAGGGGAAGTAACCGCTCAGGGCCTAGACCCAGCCAGGCCTTTGTTCGCCGCTGCGGACTGCTGGCCGCCTCTGCCCTTCTGGCGCTTCTGGAAGGGCCTCTGGAACTGCTGCTGCTGTTGCTGCTGCTGTCCCGAAGCCTGCCCTTGCCCTCTGTCCTGCGCCCGAACCGTCTCTGGAATGGGCGGAAGGCCTTCTTCTCCTTGGGCTTCTCCAACCCGACAGCCATCAGGGTCTCGGCCTCCGCTTTCATGCGGGCCATCTCGTCGTCCACATGCTTGCCAAACAGGGTTACCCCTGAGAAAGGCAGGTTGGCCACCCATTGTTGAGCCTCTGGCTTGAGAGATGTAAGTCGAAGCCAAGCGTGGCGCCGTTGGTTAACACCATGGCAGTACCCATGTGCCGCCAGAAGAGACACATCAGCAGCCGCGCTGTTGAGTTGGTTCGACACCAGCATCCCCTCATTCAGAATCTCCTGAAAGTCCTCTTTCTTCTCTCGAGGAAGGAGCTCAGCAAATTGCTGGAGGGACTCCCATAGGGCACGATCATATCGCCCTAGCAAAGCCGCAGCACTTGCTGCCTTTCTTGTAGTAGACACTGTCCCACAGACCTTCCTGCCTGCCGAGTCTATCCAGCGGCTCTCCTTATCAGAAGGCACTGTAGACGACGGGGTGGTGGCATGCTGCTTCCTAGCCGCCGTCACTATTACCGAGTCCGGTGTCAGATCCATCCTAAGAAAAGCCAGGTCAGAATCCGGAGCCCGGTACTTCTTGATGAGCCTGGAGGGGGCCGCCTTCGTCACCGTCGGAGTGAGAAACAACTCCTTGACGGGCTCCATCAATCCTGGTACTAGAGGCAGCAACGGTCAAGACAGGTGCTTTTTATGTAGCGCCTCGAAAATCACGGACGTCGTGGGCGTAGGCACCATCACCGTGATGCCCAACTTAACCGCACCCTCAGCAGAACATCTTGAAATGAGTCGATGTTGTCTACAGGCGACACCCTCGTCCAAGGGGACACCGACAAAGTCAGCGAGTAGTCCCTGGTCCCAGAAGAGTCCATGTGAGACCTTGATCTGCGCCTCCTGTGGAGTTGCCTCGATCTCGTCGATGACCGGTGACGACATTGCGATCTCCCCCTCCGGCCGGAGCGAGAGCGCGATCTCCTCGGCTTCGGGCGCTCCACAGGCCTCAAGGGAGCAGGCGACTGTGGCCTGACCGGGGGCCTCGGCTGAGGAGTCCCCTTAGGCGGCGTCGGGTATCGTGGTAGTGAAGCCGTCCTCGGAGGAACCGCAGGCAGTCCACAAGGCGGAAGCAGAGGATGTGAATGAGGAGGAGGCGGCGGTGGAAGCGGAGGCGGAGTGGGAGTCCGTGGCGGAGGTTCCTTGGGCAAGGGAGGAGGAGGGGTAGGCAACCTCGGCTTAGGAGGTGTATATACCTCAGAGTACACCGAGCCCGGTGACTCCTTCTTCTTCGTAGGTGGAGGCAATGGAGAGACAGAGTCTCCTATTGGCGAACGTCGCCGGCGCGCCCCAGTGGACCAAGAATGACTCCTGGCGCCAGAACTCCTTCTGCGCTTCTTTGTCGTCGAAGAACGTCGCCTCGACGCCGACCGTCATTCTCTCGATGTCGTACTCCCCCTTCTCGATGACGAACGCCCCCTTCTCGACGGCGAACGCCTCCTTCTCGATGGTGAGCGCCTCCTTCTCGACGGCGAACGCCTCCTGCTCGACGGCGGACGCCTCCTGGACGGCGAGAGTCTCCTCGACGCCGAATATTTGCGAGACCTCGACGTCCTCCTCGACGTCAAGGATCCCCTCGACGCCGATGTTCTTTTCTTCGCCGATGGCGAACGGCGGTGTCGTCTCGACGGCGAGCGCCGACACCAGGCCGCCTCGCGACGGCGATGACTCCACTACGACGACGATGTTGATACCGTCAACGGCGATCTCGACGGCGGCCTAGTCAGTTCCCTCGACACCGAACGTCGACGCCGCTTCGACCCAAAGCCCTGGGGAGACAAGGAACAGACTGCAGTCATCCCTCTCGACGCCATCGTCGGTGCTATCGACGCCGGCGGAGAACAGGGACGTTTGCTTGTCTTCCTGCCCCTTGGGAGCCCCCCAGAGGCCTCAGCATGGGCAGATGGAATATGTCTAGACCCACCTTGTGCCTTCAGTCTTCTATCTTCTAAGCCTTGGAGCCTGATTTTCATCCTCTTTCGCAGGGTCCTGCAGGAGAAGGTCTGGCAAATGTCACATTCCTCCGGGACATGAGATGAGGGAAGGCAGATGATACACACCTCGTGTGGGTCCGACTTGGCTTTCTTCCTCGAACACTCTGGGCATTTGTCAACAAAGCAGGCAAATAAAAGAGTGCTCAAATACACACACAAGGAAGAAAGCACCAAAGTACTTCAAATGAAAGCACTCAAACAATTGAAAAGTGAAAAAATCTGTAAAGAAACCCTAGAAATGGAGAGCTCAATGCTCCAGGGTCCTGCTTGCAGGAGCCGGAAAAAAGAACTGAAAGTAAAAGGGACCTGCTGTGCATTCTGGGATACTGAGAGAGTTCTGGGAAGTTCTCTTAAAGGCACAGTATCCTGTTCTGAGCCACATAATGGCAGCCTATGGGGCTTCTCTGTCCACTACTTTCTCTCTATTATTCCAGAGGCTTTTGCTGGTAGGGGAAGGTTTTTCTCTGTGGAGAACACTGGACAGGCTGTGCTGTTCATGGGTTTTTGGTGGAATTTCTAGTTGAAGTACTGGACAGTGTAGCCTGTGGATATAGGCTGCATTATCTGTCTTTAAATTCTCTCTTAAGTGTCTGTGCAGGTCTGCATTTTTGACGACTTAAGAGATTATGTTTGATTGCTCCGGGGTCCACGCACATGGGCGGGACTATTCACTAGATTATGACTATACACAGAGATCCCCTACTACAGAATGACGTGTTACATGTACACATGTGCAACAGGGAGGGAAAGTGAAACAATTGTAATTTTCAAGATTACTTCTTGGCGAATATGAGAATTCCAAACAGCGTGGATTTGCTGTAAATGTAGGAGTAACAATATGAGAGCAAATGTTCTACTTTAAATGAGTACTGGGCCAGGTAGATACCCTAGTGAGTCAATTCTTGCTGCCCACATCTTAAATGATTTGAAGTTAGGAGTTTGATTCAGAGCAAGCAACCTCAAAACTACTTAATCTTTAGAGATCGGTAAACGTCTTACAATTAAAATGACTAATGGTAAAGTGCAATATAGAAAATGCAATCAAAATTATTAGGCCTTCCTCTAAGATATTCGCTCTGGTATTAAACAAATTACGGTATAATGCAGATGCGGTCCACACGTACAGTGCTATGACACGTCCACAAGACTATTTACGAAACCACATAAACATATAAATATTTAAATACCAACATATATAAGATTAAACAAGAGAAAAAAAAACATAATTTAACTATATACTATATCAGAAGTTAGTCCCTTTTAGGTTAATGCTTCAGACTACTTTGCATGAAATACAGACTTGACAAAGTATCACATATTGCACCAAAGGATTACCAGCTCTGTACACGTGTAGTTAGGTGTTGCTCCTACAAATTCTTCAATCATTTTGTGCATTGACCCTTTTTGTTTTTCAAGTAAAATCTTCTTCTGATTTTCAATGCAATCAAGATCAAACATTTCCAAGGTCAGTTCTGACAGGCTAAGTTTCATATTAGCAAGTCTTCTCATGACTGGCAAGCTGATCCCTCGAGTCTGAAAAATAGAAACTGGCATTAGAGTACAGCTGTTCTGATGCTGAAAAAATGAATGACAAAAGCACAATATATGCTAAACTAAACTAAGTGGCTAATATAGAGTTTGGCATTGAGGATACTCTCTGCCAAACTGAAGGTCCCCCACTTGATTTACAGACAGGCAGTCCAAAAGTATATCAGTGACAAAGACTACTTCATCTTCGACACACTCTGACATCCACCAAAAGCCCAACAGATTAAGGCTGTCAGAGGTTTGGTCATTCGACCACTCCCCCCGAACTAAAGTGGAAAGTCAAATGGGCAGGTTTCACTGCCCCTTCCCACCGGAAGGGGCAGTGGTAACTTTAAAATTACCCCTGCACCATAGGAGACAACTCGCAAGGTGTAGGAGTCATACGGTTTTGTAATTTCAAAAACATTGGATATTGTTTTTGAAAATAGAAAAACATTTCAAAAGTGTGACAGGTGTTTCTGTCATTTTGTCTGTACCATCCATCAAAACTTTAATACTTTGACAGGAACCGCTGTGATGGCAGGTCCTGCCAATGTTAAGAGATGTCAGCTGGGCCAGCGGACATATCTAAATTTGGAGTACATTTACTTCTAAGTATGAATCAGGTCATAAGTATGGAGTAAAATAACAAATTCCTAGCCTTCTGCAAAGTTTTTAGGAAGTTGGGCATGGCCAAATAGGCAGACAATGCTTACATGAACAATGCTGAAGTATGGATTCCTATGAATATCCTGTCTTCAAATCTGAGCCACCACAACTTCCTCACTTTGTTGAAAATTCTAGGCTGTGAAGTGTGTCCAGTTAAAGAACTAAAAACTGAAAAAGTTAAAGTGAAAAGGCTCTTCTCTAATCACAAATCTGAACTATTTCCTCTGGCATGGTCTAAGTAAGATAAACAAATCTGTATCCTGTAGTTCTTAGTATAGGAGAAAAGTTTGTACATCTAAATTTAGAAGAATCTAAAGAGTTACCATTTTAAAGATCGGCGTCATCATTAACCTATTTAGAAAGCAAAGGTCTAGAATTGGTCTCAGACCTTCTCCTTGCTTGAGAACTAAGGGCTAGATGTAGCTCATTGACATTTACAGATTCGTAAATACAGAATTTTACCGATTCGTATTTTCGAATCGGTAAATGCTATGCAGATAATTTTTCGGTAAAAAATACTGAATCGTTAAGACTCGGTATTTACCGAATCAGTAATTACCAATTCAGTATTTGCCATTCATTCCTATGGGCCTGGAGGCCCATAGGAATGAATGTCAATTATCGAATCGGTAATTACCGATTCGGTAAAATTGGGAAAAAGTCAAGGGTGGCAGGGTGTCACTTTGACACCCTGTTGCACCCCTGATTAGTGCTTGTGTGCACATGTGGCACACATACATGCCCAGGGGTAGGTATGTCTGTCACATGGCACAGGTGTAAATGCACAGATTTGCATTTACATAGGAATTCGTTATTTACCACCAACTAATAGTTGGTGCAAAATTACGAATCCTTAAAGCCCAGAAGCACTCTTTGAAGTGCTTCCTACATTTCGGTAAATGATGATTCTGTAAATACCGAATCGGTAAATACCGATTTGTTATTTACCGAATCCGTAAATGTGCCTCCTACATGGGAAAAGTCTATTACCGGTCGGTAACGGCCGATTTCGGCCGTTACCGACCGGTAATAGCCTTCCTACATCTGGCCCTAAGAACTATATTGAGTAGAATACTCGTAACGTCAATCGTTTTCCTATAAGAGAATTAGGCCTTGCAATAGTGAAAAAACGAATTTGAGAGTTTTTCACTACCAGAACATGTAAAAATTAAAGGTACCTGTTTAGTTTTTTTAATACGAAGCACCCTGCCCTATGGGCTGTTTTAGGCCTACCCTAGAGGTGAGGCTGCAATGTCAGGCCTGCAATGTTTAATAAAGCTCCTTAAGTGACTGACCCATTAAGTGATGAAGGCCCACTAATTGCATTTAATTTACAGTCTCTGGGTACCTGTGGTACCATTTTACTAGAAACTGACAAGTAAATTTAACGTGCTGATTGGGAATAAGTCAGTTCAGTTCAACTTTATTTCGGCTAATATAGCCATAAAAGCAGAAAGTACAGACAAGAAAAAACATTTACAAACAAGAGTTTAAAAAAAAATGCCTTTGACTACAATTGATCACATAACACATTACAATTAATATAGTGGGGCAGAGTAACAATTAATTCTGTGCAATTAATTATGCATATTACATAAAATCTAATTAAAACCATAAAAAAGGTTAATTCCTTATAAAAAGCCAGAGTAAAACCTAGATTAAAATCTTTAAAACCACATGATTTGTACAAAAAGTGAACTCAGTGCATTCTACGTTATTTTACATTGTGGGAGAAGACTGCAGATTTCATTATTACATTATAGTTTATGTCCAAGACGTTTCCTAATAAGGAGCACATTGAATAAGAACCTGCTTATGCAAAAAACCACCAGTTGTGAGGTGTTAGACCTTATAATACGCTCAGCCTCTTTATACGTCCTGACACCCAAATTTTTACACAAGGGTTTTATCCAGCGCTGTCTGGGTGACGCATACACGGAACAGAAAAACCATAGATGGGCATCATCTTCCTTGGCTTTTAGTGGGCAAAGGGTACAGATACCTTCCTCATTGTTACCTCACCAATTACATGTATGAGCATTGGTCTGTAATACCCCATATCTGAATTGCAAATATAAAGTTTTTGCTAGTGGTGGGTTTATCTCATCCATAAACGATTCAAATGCAGCATTTTAAAATCTTTTTACACTCAGAAGTCATATTCTGGGGTTCGTCCCAAAAATGGGACAGCCCTAGCCTGATACACCAAAGTTCAATGTGCTTTAGCCATGCAATTTTCTTGTACTCATCAATCTGGGTAATTTCTATCAATCCATTTTTATAGTTACACAACTTAGGGGTTGTCCATAACCTTACTCAATACATCAATGGCCTAAGAGCTGCTTGATGATCTGTCAGTTTAAGATCCAAATCTAGGAATACTGGAACTAGGGGGGTTCTAGTTGGTATTTTTAATAACCTGCGCACAAAGTGGTTTTCTTCCCCTTCAAAATTATGTTTACAGCAATGCCCCCAGACCTCAGCACCGTAAAGTGCAGCCGATTGGGCCTTTGCTTTAAAGACTTCCAGTGCCGGTGTGATGGCTTTAGAGTCACTAGCTCCGTGCACTTTTTGGATGGGCATAGAGTTTTGCTTGAAAGCCAACCTACTCTTTGTCAGGTGTCCCTTCCATGAACTGTTGCTGTTCAGTGTACTACCTAGGTAGTTAAAGCTCTCCACATATTCCAATTTTTGATTGTTTAAGGCCAAATTCTTCTTGAAAGACTTTTGTGGATTTGTTGACATGTATTTTGTTTTAGATGAGTTTATTTCCAACCCCTTCTTTTCACAGTAACTATTAAAGGAATTCACCAGATTTTGAAGGCCCTTCGGGGTCTGTGAGATGAGGATTGTATCATCGGCAAAAAGTAATGCCGTGATTGCCTCATCTCCTAACCTAGGAGAATCGTGGTCACAGTCCCTTAGATACACAGGTATATCATTAACGTACAATGAAAATAGCGTAGGTGCCAAAACACATCCTTGGCGCACACCACGGCTTACAGGTATGGGCTTTGATAATTCACCATCCTTTCCCCATCTAACTTTTGCATAGTTCTCTGTGTGTAATCGAATAAGTTCATTAAGTAGCTCGCCTGGGACCCCCATGTCTCGTAATGTAATCCACAGGAGATTTCGTGGGACGAGGTCGAAGGCGGCCCGCAAGTCTATAAATGCCACATACAAACTGCCCTTCCTTATGTTATTGTACTTCCAGCAGATGCACGTGAACCTGAACACTTGATCTACTGTACTAACTTTTGGTCTGAACCCTGCCTGGTATTTGGATAATATTTGAGTCTCATCTATCCATTCTATGAGTCGGTTTAAAATATGCCTGGCAAAAACCTTCTGTAAAAGGTCAAATAAACTAATTGGGCGGTAATTGCCCGGATCATAACGATCTCCTTTTTAAAATATTGTTACAATTTCTGCCCCTTTCCAACTTTCAGGGATTGGCGTTCCAGCCGCTATAGAGTTACATAAAAAGTTAATGTATGGCCCCCATACTTCCACATCGTGTTTTTATGGATCTCCAGGAATCCTGTCCGGTCCTGGAGCTTTGCCCGCTTTAATAGCCCCTATTGCCTACATAGTCTCCTCTATACTAAAATTTAATGGCACAATACTCAGCTCTAAATTGTACTCTGGATTTTGTGTGCAACCCCTCTTCATCTTCTGAGTAAAGTTTACCAAAATGGTCGCACCAAGTTTTTTCATCTAAATAAACGTCCTTGATTGATCTACCCTTTCTGTTCCCTTTGGATATTAAGCTCCAAAAGGTGCCTTGATCTCTTAGTTTGGCTGCTGTTAGTAAATCTTCCCACAATGCATCATCCCAAGTTTTTTTCGTTTGGGACAACATTTTATTATAAGTCAGTTTTACTATGCTTAAAGTAGCGAGCACTAGCACTTTTTGCACTGGTTAGCATAGGCAAAGTGCACAGAGTCCTAAACGTGAACAAAAACAGGTTCATAAAAGATATGGGCTGAAGGCAAAATGTTTGGGGATGACCCTACAGAGAGGGCCAGATCCAACACTAATGTGAAGGCTCAATGGTGGGGTTGTGTTTCGCAATCCAGCAGCCACTGATGTTAAGATCTGTGGTGTTATAGTGAGCTCTGTGATCCGTCCATCTCTTTATCATTTGCTTAAGCTTTATAGCTACAGCCCACATCCAAGGTTCAAAAACCATACCTGAATACTTATCCAGGGCAAGAGGTACTATTATGGTATATACTTTACTGTGACAAACTTAACAGAGTCCTCTCCCTAGAGCCAGTATCTTTAGGAGAGATGAAAGCAAATACATGCTCTGTATCTTAATGATCTGCTTCAGAAATTGATTGTTCAAGATCATCTCACTATAGACGGCCTTCGATAAAATATTACAGAGCGCCAATCTATGCACCAGATTGAACAGTTTTCCTGTCAATCTCTTGCTCCTAATTTTGGCTTTGCCTTGATTCTGTATTTCACCTGCCAATAGAAGCCTTTTAGTTTTACTGTCAGTAGATTTGTCATTTGTCCTGCTCCAAACAAAGCATTTCAAAAACAGCCATGTTTACACAGCACCAAATTGCTGCCTTTCAGTGCCACCTAGTGGTTACTAGAAAACCAGCAGCAGCTATGTGGACGATACAATATCAATCTGAACAGACACTGAAGACTACGTTAAACAAGCATTGGCAACGCCAATTTGTCTCAAAAGTATGTAAAGTAAGCAAGACCACCTGGCATTACAAATACTTGTTTTTTTTGTTGTGTGGATGTGATTTTTCACTCACAACGGTTACAATATTGATCTTTTGACCATGATCCCTTCTCTCAAAAAAAGTGCCCACTAAACTGCCCTCCAACTCAGGCGGCATTAGTCTGCATGCAAGCACAAATGTCGGAAGAAAGAAACTCAGGAACCAGATGTGGACTGATGGACAGTAAGACAGATTTTACTATCTCTTCTCTTTTAAATGGCTACCTAAAGTTTCAACAAGGAATAGCATGCTCATTTTGATTTTCGCAGGAACAAGGTCTGGGTTCTGCAACCAGAGTCCACAAAAATATTTTTGCAAAGCTGTACTGTACAATGTAGTCCAAGTAATATTTCAAAGTTTCTAACCGTCGTTGATGAAAGCAGGAAACTTTTCTTTAAACTGGGTAGAAAGGTCTTAAGACATCAAAGAGCAACACACTGATAATAAACATATCTGAGAGTGATACAGGCGTCTGGGCATTTATAAATCCAACGTAGTCTTAGTATGAAAAAGTGTTAGTCTTACATCTAATTATAGTTGCTAAAAAAAGGACACCAAGAGACAGATTTTAAGTCATGGTTATGTATTGATGCAAAAGGAAAATTCATCCACAAAAACAGTACCAGAAAAAAGTTTAATTGCACATAATAATATGACACTCAACCAAATCTGTAAAAAACAAAAGAATGTTTTTTTAGAGACTACTGTGTTCTCAGCTAACAAAAGATCCTTGTTTTAGCTCAGAAATAAAGATAAGGGAGCAACATAACCCCACACTAAACATTTGCTCAGCGAGATGCAATGAAAAACACAGTACTATCGGTAGGAGTATTGACAGTGGTTCTAAGTACTGCTGATCACATCACTGTGAGAATCTTGTACTCACACAATGATGTCAATAACCATCTAAATTCAATTCAATTCAAGGATCTTTATTCAGATATAAAACCATCCATAAAAGTACAAGTACATCACAACAATTCATCCTAATAAAAGCAATAAAAGAATCATTTAAAAGGCTGATAAAAAGTCATAAAAATAATTTCACAAGATGGCTTCAAGTAACATTATTTTAAAGTGCAACGTATAGTATGTTTAGCCGGGCTTGCACTACGATAGAGGCAGTATACAGACTAATTAACCACCGTATGTGCAAAAATACAATCATTAGTGCAAATATACAGAAGTGCAAACTATGCAAAAAATTGCAAACTTTATCAAACCATATTCAATGTTGCTCGAGAACGAACAGCGGATTGGAAAAAACATCTAACTCTGAAGATTACATCATCAGTGCCTAGCATCAATAGATCTCTAAAAGTAAAGTTAAAATCCATCATGGCATTCTCTCTAAAATATGGAATCAGATAATGTTTAGTGTATTTTACATAAAAACCACAAAAAAACATAAAATGTAAAAGGCTTTGTTTACCACCTAAATTACAGGGACAGCTTAAAATGTCCTGATTTTTATTAAAGCCTAAAGAGAAGCAAAGTAGATTTTTAATGCTCCCATCCCTAAAGCGAAACAACAAACTCCTATTCCATCTGCCCATTTTTTTCCGCAAGTAGCCCTGAGGCATAAGGTTAAACCTGCCAGATGTTTCGAGAAGGGGGATATACTTTATAATAGTACCTTTACAAGCTCAGTCCTTTCCCTCTCCCTTCTATACTGACCATACAGAGCCCTTTTTAGGTCTCGCCTGTCGATGCGCATGCGCATCGAGCAAGGCGAGAGTATTGCGAGTTATCCACTCTTTATCTGCACTGCAAGGAATCGTGGCGATTCCTTGCAGTGCCCGTGACTTTTAAGGTCAATGCGCATGCGCATTAAGCTTATGCGCATGCGCATTGACCTTAAAAGTCACGGGCGCGTGCATGTCCGTCTTTGTTTACCCGCTCCGCCCCCTTCCCGCCGTCTCGCATTTCCCCCTGCCGCATCAAAGGCTTTCACGGCCGGCCGGCCATGCTTTCAGTTTCACGACCGGCCGGCCGTGTCAATTACATTTCTCTCCCCGCTCCGCCCCCTGCTGCGGCCGTGTCGCACTTCTCCTCCCCCCCTCCCCACAGCAATGCCCTCCATCTTGTTTGTTGCAGTCTGTCTTCCTTTTGTCTCTCCCTATCCCTCTTACTTCACCTCATTCTCTCCCCTTCCCTCTGCCTCGCCATCTCTTCTTTCCCTCTCGATTCCCCGTGTTTCCTCCTTTCCCCCGCCTCACTCTCTTCACTATATGTCACATAATTTCCTTTCCTTTCCTTTTAACCTTATTTTCTCCTCTAAATCCATCTTTAAACTCCACACATATGGTATCTGCAAAATGACGTGGGAACAACCCACTGCTGCTGTCTATGAAAGGCTCTATATTGTTTTGCCAATTGCCATTTACATGCTTTGAGTTGTAGGCCGATACGGATAATAGTAAATATGAACTACAAGCCCCGGAATCAAAATGTTCTGGCTAAAAACC
The DNA here is from genome assembly GCF_964263255.1 of Lissotriton vulgaris. Taxonomy (NCBI): domain Eukaryota; kingdom Metazoa; phylum Chordata; class Amphibia; order Caudata; family Salamandridae; genus Lissotriton; species Lissotriton vulgaris. The sequence goes on along the minus strand of NC_141693.1, from coordinate 923,624,063 downwards.
CAGGATTACTTGAATGTCACTTTGAGGACTTAGGGTCAGGTGGCAGTTGTCCTCAAAGCCCCCCTCCCCCCCACCAGCAGTTGAACCCCATTGTGAAGGGGCAAACAGAAACTGTTGACCTGCACGTTTTCGGCAAGGAACTTTGCCAGCGCTTGTAGCATTGAACCTGCTGCCTAGGGTTCAACAGCCTCCTCACTGCCGAAGCTTTGCTAATCGTTAACGTGCAAGCACAGTCCTGTCCGGGGAGAGACGGCTGCTGCTGCTGCGTCTCAATGTATGCCTCTCGGCTCCAGCACATTCAGCAACACCTAAGGCACGTAGAGGTAAGTGGGGCCCCCAAGCACCCCTCAGACACCGCCCACGAGGAGGACAAGGCCTCTGCTGCTTTTGAGAGTTTTCAGTGCCTTCATTCTGTGACTTGTTCAGGCTGTCCCCCTCGAACATGCGGCTACAAGTCCCGAGCATGGTAACACTGTTGCCTGAAAACCGGTCTCGCTTCTGTGGCACAGGGCCACTTGGCAGCTGTGTTGCAATCGTTAACTAATTTGTGCAAGGGAGTCGCAGTTCGGTAGTTAATTGTAAATGTACCACACACACAATTCTGTGAATATTTCTACAATAGGTAGGTCCTGGAATTCGTATTTTTTTTTGTCGGCGTGTTAAACTCTTCATTTTCTGCACGTAAGAAATTCGAGCTTTCCCACACAATTCAACCCGACGGTCAAGTAAGTGAAACATGATTTTCAGGAAAGCGTGCCTTCCCTTCCGTCCTCTTAAAAGTGCAGCAGATGAGGCTTTGCCTAACGGAAAAGGTTTTTCTTGGGTGTTGTTAGTGAAAGGTAGCCTGTGTCCTGAAATCTGTTGCTTCCAAACTTCGGTTAAACATTTACCCTGCACCCTGACTTATGAACAGATTAAAAAGAGTTATCCGGGGCTAGACAAGCATGGAGCTAGAAGAAACGTAATGCCTGACTGCAGAGTCTGCTCCAGGCCATTAGGATGGAAATATGCTGGACAGCCACTCTAACAATGCTTGCAGTATTCTGCCAAACTGGCAACCACCCTAAAACTTCGTCTTCCCAGAATTGTATTCAATTTTTTACAAACCCAGTAGAACTCATAAAAAAAATAAACCATCTTCTTTCTTGCTCATAAAAAGGCCTCTGAGAGTTGCTGGTGCTGTTTTCCAATTATAAATCACAGATCGTGTGTTTTAGGTCTCTTCATGTGCACATATTATATATTAGAGGGTGACTCCCAGAGGAACAACTTGCACTTGGACCTTAACTTATCCTTAAGGCCTCTTCCAACCAAGCCTCGGATAACAGTTCTAATTTCGGATCAGACACAGGCCATTTTTCTAGTCTCATAACTTGAGGTAATTGACGTGCACCTGAATATTAAGAATCAAAGAAGTGATGTCACTTTTCGCAATCTTACTAGTACATATAAATAATGCTTTGGGTACGGTGTGAAATCCTAATATATACGGATTCTATGCCTTATGAAACAATTAAAATGTGTCTGATTGTACAGTAAATTATATAACCAATACAACTTCTAAAATAAAATGTGCTGTTTGCAGAATTTTTTTTATTTAACTCGAGGGTGGGGAATACCTGAATTGCAGTACGTCTGACCACTGCATGGTTCCCCAATTACTTGAAAGATAAGCTCTGCAGCTTTAAGTAGCCTTAATTTATCATACTTCATTATCACACTTTTTTTAAAAAGAAAGTATGATACTATTAATCTTCAATATATTTATCAGATGCTCACAATATTGGCCAGTCAAGCATGTTATTTGACTGCAAGCTCTAGTCTTAGAATCTTAAAAAAAAAAGTTGGTTGTCAAAAAATGCTGAAGCCCATCAGCTACCACAGGAGTGTTTTAGCGAGAATGAAGGCACCACAACCATATAGCACACCCCCGCTCCGCCCCCTCACTCTCTCTGCCCACCCTCAACGCCTCACCCTCACTCACCCTCACCCTCACCCTCACCCTCACCCTCACCCTCACTCTCACTCACCCTCACTCTCACTCTCACACACCCTCACTCTCACCCTCACCCTCACTCTCACTCACCCTCAACACCTCACCCTCAACGCCTCACCCTCAACGCCTCACCCTCAACGCCTCACCCTCACTCACCCTCACCCTCACCCTCACTCACCCTCACTCACCCTCACCCTCACTCTCACTCACCCTCACTCTCACTCACCCTCACTCACCCTCACTCTCACTCACCCTCAACACCTCACCCTCAACACCTCACCCTCAACGCCTCACCCTCACTCACCCTCACCCTCACCCTCACTCTCACTCACCCTCACCCTCACTCACCCTCACCCACCCTCACTCACCCTCACTCTCACTCTCACTCACCCTCACTCTCACTCACCCTCACTCTCACTCACCCTCAACCCCTCACTCACCCTCACTCTCACTCATCCTCACTCACCCTCAACCCCTCACCCTCACTCACCCTCACTCACCCTCAACCCCTCACCCTCACTCACCCTCACCTTCACTCACCCTCAACCCCTCACCCTCACTCACCCTCAACGCCTCACCCTCAATCACCCTCAACCCCTCACCCTCACCCACCTTCACTCACCCTCACCCTCACTCACCCTCACCCTCACCCTCACTCACCCTCACTCACACTCACCCTCACTCACCCTCACCCACCCTCAACCCCTCATCCTCACTCACCCTCAACCCCTCACCCTCACTCACCCTCAACCCCTCACCCTCACTCACCCCCACTCACCCTCAACCCCTCACCCTCAACCCCTCACCCTCACTCACCCTCAACCCCTCACCCTCAACCCCTCACCCTCAATCCCTCACCCTCACCCACACTCACCCACACTCACCCTCACTCACCCTCACTCACACTCACCCACCCTCACTCACCCTCACCCTCACTCACCCTCACTCACACTCACCCTCACCCTCACTCACCCTCAACCCCTCACTCACCCTCAACCCCTCACCCACCCTCAACCCCTCACCCTCACTCACCCTCAACCCCTCACCCTCAACCCCTCACTCACCCTCACTCACCCTCACCCTCAACCCCTCAGCCTCACCCTCACTCACCCTCAACCCCTCACCCTCACTCACCCTCACTCACCCTCAACCTCATGCTAAAGATTTACAAAAAAACCCATAAACAATTCTAAAAGCACTAACTCTAATGCTGCGAGACCTATTGCATTTCTAATGCTTGTTACTAGGTTCTTATGGGAGCAATCAATAGTTAGGGGTGATAAAAATAGTTGCCCCTTCTCCACACTTACTAAGCTTTCCTCTACTGCTCTGAGCCAAGGTATGTGATTAGCCCGCTCGCATTTTAAACAATCAATTATAATTTCGCGGGTTAAAGAAGCAGCAGGGTTCCGCCATATTTTCAACCAAAACAAGGCGGGCCTAGATCTTATAACCATCTAAAAGGTTATGACCATAGACCAATAACTTCTCAGAAGATAAGCATGGTCTTATATGAGGGTATAGTGGAAGTGTAGCTTGCCCTCATGTGAGACTGGAGGAAAGGAGAACCTCAAAGCTTTTAAGGATTACACTAACCTAAAAGGCGAGCCATGAACCATACTCTCCCGGTCCAGTTCAAGGACAACAAAATCATGGCTGTCAGCAATTTCCTGAATATTTTATGTGCTACATCCATGACTGTGAAGACATAAACTAGAAGTTTTGGTGGGTGAGTGGATTATGTTAGGTGGCTAACACTAAAGCAGTTAAGTTCACTTTACACCTCTGCCGCTACATCAACATCTCGAGAACCTTGGAACCTCAACCTTGGTGAAGACTTCATAAATGTAATTATGTCTGAAACTGGCTGTGAGCAACAATCTGTACATTGCTCTATCTTCCTAAATGACCAGAATGAATGAAAATACATCTTGAATTCCTGATGCTGTAACCTTTCATTGAACACAGTCTCTCACCCTTGCTCACATGCCTGGCCAAGGTGTTTTCTGCAAACTGTTAGCGCCTTCCTTAGGAGTGACTTATATCTATTAAAAAGGAAGATTAGGCCTAGCAAAATGTACATTTAGCCAGGTCAAAATGGCAGCTTACAACTGCACACACAGGTCACAAGGGGAGGCCTGTAGACATAGTTTGCAGTGCTACTCTAGTGGCTAGCGCAAAGAAATCTACAACCCACTTGTAGCATTTAATTTACAAACCTTAGGCACACATAGTCCATATAATAGGGACTAATAAATAATTTAATGTGGCAATTAGGTGCATGCCAGTTTTCCTAAGTTGGTAAGGGAGAGTACAAGCCCTTTACCACTGTTTAATAGGATTAAAGTCTGCAGTGTCCTGAATCCAATAAAACCAGGTTCAGAAAAAATATGATACTGAAGACAGACATCTGGAGGAATAACAAGAAGAAGATGTCCATTTCAAACAAAATGTAATTAAAGCATTTAACTAAATTAAAAGAGGATCTTTGGAGTTCAGTTGTGGACTCCAATTAACGGCTCCAGAGATATTTTGCCTCTGAACTAGTAAAGGAAAATGAGGAAAACGAGCCAGGTGATACTATGTATAGGCAATTATGTTGATACATATTCAACATGTATGACACTCCACAACAAATACCAAGTGCATAGAAAAAGTTTCAGAAATCGTAGCTTGACATCTGGGGTGGCTCGGAGAAAGAATCAGCAAAGGAAATAGTGACCATTAGAAACAGGTCTCCTGTTGTATAGATCTAAGAGACAAAAACACTTCTTACCTTCAGTAGCACAGGCACAGTGACGAGACCACATGGCATGGAGACATGGTGCTGTATGGTTGATGCACCTAGTTTCAAGACACTGCTCAGGAATCCATGGTTAATGGTTAGTCCAGTGCACTGCATACGAGACGCTCTGCCGAAGTCCACTGGAGGGAGCTCACGAGTGGTATTGGAGACAGAAACGCCATTCACGAAAACGCCATTCACCGAAACGCTCCTGCTCCCGCTCCCATCATCGTACCCGTCAAGGAGGCTTCAGCGGAGCGGAGCAGCTGAGCATAAGGAGCATAAGCAGCAAGGCGCAAGGACTCACCGGGCTCGCCAGACTGCCCTTTGTTGGTCTGCCTGTGTTTTCGTTTCGCGCCGTGGCAGGTTCGACAGAGAGAGTCCGACAGAGTGAGGGAGGAGCGGGGCAGCGACGCGGCGGGCGGGCGTGAGCAGGTGCGAGCACTGCCTGAGCTGAGCCTGATTCAGAAAAGGGGGTGGTGATGGACAGAGTATCCGAATTAAGCAGAACACTCCTACCCAGTCCAAAGATCAGGGCTTGATCCATCACCGTTTTTTAGCTCACTGCACCATCCCAGCTCAGAACCTGGCTACATGCAAACTAGTCTGTCCGTGGCCCAGTGCATCATGGGAACAGGGCAGACCAAACTACCAAGCCAATTCTTATACTGGGAAGGAAACAAGCCTGAGCTGGGTGGAGCGCTGAGACAACAGCACCCCACTGCCTCCGCCACCGCCTGCGCCAATGCGAGCCTGCTCCCCAGTAACCTGTAGTCTGGAACCTTGCAAAATTGCAAAATTGGAAAGGGGATCGGTTTGAGTCCCGTCGACTGCTGCTGCCTGCTGGTTGGTGTGAGCGCTCTCTAAGCGCTGTGAAAACAACACTGCCAAGCGGGGGAGGGGAGTCTGTCATTTTGGCCTTATGGTAACTCCAGGATCAGACTACTGACTGCGAGTTGCGTAACCAAACCACATCTGAAGAGGTAGGGGGCTCGTTTTTTTGTCCATATATAGTTCCTACTTACTGGGTTATTGGGTTAAAGGGTCGAGGGTCGGTGGGACAAGGCGGAAAACTTCACACCCATAACCCATAGCCCGTTGCCCATAGCCCGTAGCCAGCAGGGGAACTCAGGAAAGGTCACAATTAAATTGGGATTAGACTGGAACTTTGGGCTTTTGGACAACACACCCCTCAGGCTCTGTGGATTCGTATATACTTTAATCCGCCCTTACTCCGCCCTCACTGCAGTGCTGCCCCTTGACGGCAGCTGCTCCTTGCTCTGCTTAACCTGTTGTGTGGATCAGCAAGCGGTAGGGTTCCAGAGCCTTAAAAGGAGTAGACAGGCTTGGGAGCGCACATGGTGTTGTGCGGACTGAGAAGCTTGGCATTCTTAGGTTCGAGACTTGTGTCTATAAGAGGGGAGTAGCAGGTCTGTGCTGGAGTGCGATAACGTACTAAAATAACATTCACAAGGAACAAATTAAATATATAACCAAAAGCACAGTCCTAGACATGAGATCAGGAAAGGTAAGGACTGTGGGAACAGCAACTAAACGCACAAAAAAACTGCAGCAATCAAGTGTAGCAAAAAAATTAAAAATAAACACTCCAGGTCAGAACCAATCTCTTATAACCCCGATTGCGCGGATGTTCGAGAAATCTGGTAAAATATCAGACAAATTTCAATTTTTTAAGGATCCTGCGGGTGGTATGATGTCAATGACAATGGAAACAAATAAGGATAAATTACAAACACCCATGAAACCTATTAATACTAATACTAATACTGAGGCCCTAAAACTGTCACAAAACAACAAACAAATGAAAGAATTAAACCAAATAGAATATAACTGGAATGAAAATGAATCTGTGGACTTAGAAACACAAACTGGAGCCCAACAGCCGTGGAAAACTCAGGAAGAACCCTCAAAAGATATGAGAAATTGCTATATAGCAACGACGAAAGAAACTAATATGTGTGTAACGTCTAACCTGGATGTCACTACCGCAAACAAATTGTGGTCGCAATCTATGGAATTCAATCAACAAGACTGACAAGATAGGACTGAGCAAGCAGGGCAAACAACACAAAGGATCCCTTTTGAAGTCAACGTTGAGATAATTAAAATGTCGGGCACAAGCTCTGAGGGAACTGAAATACACCCAGATCATCATCAGGAACCCCAAAGGAGCACTCAGACTAACAACACACTCAAGGAACCAGCTGACAATGCTGGCAACACTGTCGATACCAGAGAGCAAACGATAGACTCCGGGGGAGCTGAGCAATCCAAGTATGAAACATTAGAAATAGGAGCTAAACATCAGGATGTAGTCAAACCCTGGGATATCTTCTACCAAACATCAACCCTTACGCTAGAAGCCCTTCACTACCAATCAAATAAAATGGATATACAAATTGACCTTCTAAAAATGATGGCAAACAATGTGGCTGGGATTGACAACAAACTGGCCCAATTAAATGATCTGATAATCAGAGCACAAAGAGATAATGAAAAAACATCCTCTGACTGCATTTATGTGCCTATCATGGATAAGCTATCAGCCCTACCTGCAGTATTAACAAGCAGAATAGATGACGCTAATAGAACCATCCACCACAGTAAGGATAACTCTAAAACGAACATCGCCAGTATGATGGGAATGGAAAAAATTACACCTGGGGTTGGTACGGACAACTCTAATCCCATAGAAACACAACAACTTATAAGACAACCTGATGATACAGTTAACCTATATATTTCCCAGGCAAAGGATCTTTTGGATAATGAAATCCTGTGTGAAGCTATGTGTAAAGTCTCCAAAAACGACCAAAATCTGAATGACACTGAGTCAGATGGTTTCTCTACGATGACAAAACGCCAAAAGAAAAAACTCCGCAAAGCAAAAAAAATGAGAAACCGAAGCTGAATATTACAAGTAACCCACCCGAGGACCTCAAATTAGCTAGCTAAGGATCTAACAACTTCTTCCCTATCTTCGGAAAAAAAACACTAAACGACCGAAGTTCAATAACATCTGACAAAGTAAACGAATCACAAATCCCGGTATGGGAAGAAAATAGAGTAGAGGAAGTACGAGTAATAAACAGTATGCCAGAGAGTCTGCAAATGGAACCTAACCAAGATGAAAACCAAATTAAAGAAGAAAGAGATCAAATTACTTATAACTCTGATAAAACTAATGGAATCATCTCTATCAAAGCGACGGAAACAATGATTCCCCATATCAAGGCAGGTATGAAGGAAGATACAAAAAAAGACATTGTCCTGATAGAGAGAAGGGCAGAAAATAGCCTTGATATAACACCCGAACAAGACTATTTGCAGATTAAAAGCGTGGATGGGAATAAAACAGTAAGATATACAACAAAACAAACTGAGAAAAATGAGGCCGCAAATCAACACACTACTAAAATTAGTGAGAAACTTAAATTTACACCAGAATTCCGCTCTAGAGGTAGACACGACATTCTTAATCGAGGGAATTTACTGCGACTTTTCAAATTCATACCTTCACTCAATAACATTGTAAGTAATGACATTATATCTGTTCAATTTATGGAGGATGACCAGAGTAGCCAGACCCCAACCTTAATCTCACTATCATCAATATCCATAGCTGACCAGATAATGAAGGAGCAAAAGACATTTAAAACCTGGGGCATAATACTCACCAAACAAATCCCTGAGGTTTACCCTACCCCTTTTATAGAAGCTGGTACTCCACTGAAACAAAAAAAGGTAGGGACAAAGACTGTATCAGTCCTAAAAAATGCACTTGGCAGATCACCAGAAAAAAATGAATCCCCCACCTTGCAAAAAGAGGTAGAAACAAACACAGAAATAAATGAAAAATGGATCAACTTGGCACTCCATAGTAATCAGACACAATGATGCAGTAGTCCATTACAAATAGGAGCTAATAGCATAAACAAAGAAATAATAAGTCTATATTCATGGAACATTAATTGTTTGAGGGGGGAAATTCATAAAGCATATATAGACTCTATAGTGGGAAACCCAGACATCGTAGTGCTGCAGGAAACATGGTTTATGCTACATGGTTATGCAGGCTACTATGAAAACGCAAAAAAAGAGCAAAGGTTCGGGCGAGCCAGTGGGGGGCAGGCAATATTCATTTCTAATGCGTTGCACATTGACCATGAGCAAGTGGAGATAGATGATTTGAACATTCTGATGGTCAAACTTACCTACAAAATAAACAATCAAAAACCTAGAACAATATATTAGATTACTGTTTATATATTGCCCACTAACAAGAGTAGGGAGAAAACATGTGGAACGCTGAATAATGTACTAATTAATAGAATGCTCGAGGACCCGATAGCAGATTTTCTGATTACCGGGGATTTCAACCTCAATTTAATGTCACCACACTTAACAGATGAAGCCACACAACTGCAAAACCATCAATGGCTAATACCTGAGCAGGATCTAGGGATTGATAATAACTCCAATAAAAATAAAATGGGTCAGAAATTCGTAAAGGATATGGAAGCTATGGGTCTTCGAACACTTAAGGGCAGAGTAAAAATGGATGTCCCACCAAGATACAGTTATTTTGGGCACAAGACAAAATCCAGGATTGACTACACCAGGACAACTCTATATATGTTCCATAACATCACCTCATACCAACTAACGAAAGTAAACGAGAGTGATCATGCCCAGCAGTCAATACTAATGGATATTGGAATAACTATGAAAAAGACCTATCAGAAGTTCCAAGGGCATTGTGGCACTATTAACTATAAAAAACTGATCTGGAACATCCAGACTAATATAATAAACAGAGAGCCCAAACCTTTGAGGCGGGTAATCTCAGGAACCACAGCACCAATCACAACACCCAATACAGCGTTGGAAAGGGAAGTTGCAGCAGAAGGACATAGGCTATGACCCAGATATCTTTCAATATTTAGATATAGAACTAGCACAATGGCCGGAGCCTATCATATTATGTGGGGACTTAAACCTACATGATGAAGATAGTAGTTTTTTAGACCCCGGTAGGAAATACGCAGGGAGGAAAAAAAGGACATACAGAGCAGTTACAGATATGGTAGCGCACAACTCGTTGGAAGATCCATGGTTAAGATATCACCCCAATCTGGATGGGAGTACCTTTTTCTCAGCCCCACATCAGAGAATGGCTAGGTTAGATTATTTCCTAGTTTCAAGAGATTTAATGGATAGGGTAAGGATTGATAGGGAACTTAGGATTATTTCAGACCATAACCCGTTAGTTTTAACTGCAGAACTGCGACAAAGGAGAAGTAAAGAGATAAGACAATGGACCTTCGACAGAGCTTTACTGCAGGATCAGTCTTACAGAGACAGTATGAATAGTTGGAATAAAGAATTCTGGGAGATCAACAGGGACTCTGCAGCATTAGGGATAGTGTGGGACGCTTTTAAAGCTGGTGTAAGAGGGGAAACACTGAGCTATGTTATTAAGATGCAAAGAAAGTCAAAGGTAGAAGCTGAACAAATTAAGAAATTAATCAGGGAAGAGGAGGATGCACTTATTTCAGCAATACTTAGTCAATCACCCATTGATCAGATAATGTTGAAATTAATTGAACTTAAAATGAAGCTTTGGATGGAATGGCGAAAACGACAGTGGAAAAATACATAGCGAACAAAGAGAAGGTGTATGAGCTCAGTGAGAGAGTAGGGCATATATTGGCAGTCCGAGCTAGGCAAAGGGAGGGGATTGCTGATATTAAGGAGATGAAAAACTCTCAAGGAGTCACAGTCAAGGAAGCTGATCAGATTAGAGAAGTTTTTAAATGTTTCTACACGAAATTATATACCCTAGATGATCAGGAAAGGGATGAAGATATCAGCAATTATTTAAATGAATTAGAACCATCTGTCCTAACAGAAGAGGACAGAAACGGATTGGAAGAGGCAGTGCAGCTGAATGAACTTGTGGAGGCCTTGAGGGATTTACCATCTGGCAAGGCAGCTGGGCCGGATCAAATACCGGTAGAATTTTATAAAATCTTTCAACCATCCCTTCTGAATGAAATGTTCAATGTAATGTTGTTGGCACAAGCGGGCGAGTCCGTTCCAGAATCATGGGGGGGTGCAGACATTATTGTAATACCAAAGAAGGGCAAACCAACAGATGTTCCAGGGTCATATCGACCCATTACGTTAATGAATGCAGACGTTAAGGTATTTTCTAAAATTTTGGCGAAAAGACTATCTAGGGTAATTGAAGTGCTGGTAGTTCCATCACAGAATGGCTTTATACCGGGCAAGGGAACAACTCAGCATACTAGACAGGTAGTTATGGCATTCGACGTAGCAAACACTCTAAAAGACCCCATGGCTGCCCTTTTTTTGGATGCAGAGAAAGCATTCAACAGGGTATCCTGGAGGTATTTGTGGGAGGTTTTGAGATGGAATGGTATAGGACCAAGATATATAAAGGCTCTACAAACCCTATACATAAACCCGACGGCTAAGATAAGGGTTAATAGAGGTCAGTCTTCAGCAGTCAACATTCAGAGAGGTACTAGGCAGGGATGCCCTTCTTCCCCCCTCCTCTTCGCTTTATACCTTGACCCCTATATACGGAAACTGGAAAATAATGGTCAAATTCCTCCACTAATGTTAAATGGCTTCAGACTGAAAACGCTAGCATAAGCAGACGATGTGGCTGTCCTCACTGCAAGTCCTACAACTGCTATAAGTATAATTGAGGGTGAAGCAGGGCGATTTGGTCAATTTTCAGGCTATAGTTTAAACAGCACTAAAACTCAGATCGTCAAAAATCAGTGGGTAGTATGTACTGATGACAGAGTGGTGGGAGAGGCAACGTATTTAGGGGTGCGAATCACAGCAGATATTGAAAAGATTGTTGAAAATAATATGGATCCCTTGATGGTTCAAGTCAAAAAGGATTTGGAAAAAAATGAATAATCTACATCTGTCCCTGGTAGGATGTACTAACATTATTAAGATGATGATTTTGCCTAAATTTTTGTATTTCTTTAGGGCCATACCTCTCTTGTTTGAAGACAGTTGGTTCAATAGAATTGAGGCCCTTTGTAACAGGTTCATCTGGGCACATGGTAAGACCCGAAGAGCTTATAGATACATGACACTCCCCAGGGAAAAAGGGGGCTGGGGTGCACCAGATTTCCGTTTGTATTATATGGCCTCCGTTTTACTTTTATTTTTTATTTTTATTTTTTATTTTTTTATTTTTCTTCGTTACAACATATCATTATGAGCATTACATATATCACAATTTTATCCATTACTGTATTTTTTTGCGTAATTTAAACTCCAGCCTTAAGTACTAACATACAAATTATACAATACAGCTACATAAAGAAAGCATACACATTTATGCAGTTCAGCTATAATAAGAAAGCAAACTCCAAAGTAAACACAAGAAATAAAGAAGATGAAAGCCGAAAGCAGTAATGATAGCGATACCATCAACATATTCCCGCCCCCCTCCCCTAATTACTCCTTCTTTGCCTCTCTTTCCATTTACATATTGGCTCCCAAATTCTTCTCCCCAATCGTCTTCCACTTCTCCCCTTTCGAGCATAAATTTTTTCCTCTATATTATATGCATACAGAGTATTTGCCAGCCAGCTTTGCAAGCTCGGAGGGCTTTTATCTAGCCAAGCCCTAGCTATTGTGAGTCTATAGACAGCCATTATTACAAACATAAATTCAGCATATTGAACCTGTTCTTCATTATTCACACCTAGCATAATCCAAGCCGGCGTAAGGGATATCTCAATACCCAGTGATCTTGCCAAAAACCCCTCAATCTCACTAATCAATGTTCGTAATTGGGGGCATGATGCAAAAATATGTACGCTATCTGCTTCCAACTCATTACATCTGGGACAATTGATTCCTTGATTCCCCCCCCATTTTGCAATCTTTGCAGGCGTAAAGTACAAAGAATACAATGTTTTATAATGCTGAGATTGCAGCGGGGCAGCACATAGTATCGTACAACCCAAATTCAAAGAATCATAAAACAAGCTACTATCAACTCCCAATTTATCCTCCCATTTCTTGCTGAATTTAACAAAGTCATCCTGCTTATTTTCCACCAATGCTGCATAAAAGGATTTGATAGAGCAATCTCCCATCAGTTTTATTTTCTCCATTATTTCTATTTTATTAAAACCTGCTGGACCTCCAACTTTGTTGTTAAGAAAGCTTCTAACCTGTAAATATTTGAAAAATCCCCTATTATCTAGACCATATGTGTCTCTTAGCTCTGAGAATTGCTTAAAACCATCCTGTGAGAATAGATCTCCAATTTGCGTATCCCCCCTTAAAGCCCACTCTGCCATAATATGATCCGCAAAGATTTCCTTAGGGAGTGACCTGTTGCTAAATAATAGGACATACCTGTTATACCTCCCAATCTTTACTTTCTTTAAGAATGCATTCCAGATCGTCACTGCCGCTTTTACAGTTTTGAACTTAGTCCTCTTAAAGTAACTATAGTCAATACATTTTACAAAACAGTTCTCAGTATTTGCCCCTAGCGCGACAGCATAAACCTCTGTAGACATCTTCTGCAGTCTTACATCATCAGAGTTTCCACCAATAAGACCTTGGATGTATTGCAGCACAGTAGCCATGTAATATAAACGAAAATCTGGTGCCCCCCATCCACCTTTTTCTCTGGGAAGCGTCATGTACCTATAGGCTCTCCGAGTTTTACCTTGGGCCCATATAAACCTATTACATATAGCCTCTATACCATTAAACCAGCTGGCTTTAATCAGCAAAGGTACAGCCCTGAACACATACAAAAATTTGGGTAAAATCATCATTTTGATTATATTTGTACATCCAACTAACGACAAGTGTAAATTGTTCATTCTTTCCAGATCTTTTTTCATTTGAACAATCAAAGGATCCATTTTTTTTCCACAATTTTACTTACTTCTGCTGTCATTTGTACCCCTAGATAGGTTGCCATATTCGTCACTCTGTCATCATTACAAATTACCCATTGATTTTTAACTATCTGTGTTTTAGTGGTATTCAAACTATATCCAGAGAACTGACCAAACCTCTCAGCTTCTGCTTCAATTGCCCTGATGGCAACTGAGGGTTCTGGAGTCAAGATAGCGACGTCATCCGCATAGGCTAGTGATTTAAGCCTACGACCATTTAGCACTAATGGTGATATCTCTTGATTGATTTCCAGTTTTCTTATATAGGGGTCAAGGTATAGAGCAAAAAGCAGAGGAGAAGAGGGACAACCCTGCCTTGTACCTCTCTGAATGTTAACTGCAGCCGAGAAACCTCTATTGATTCTTATCTTGGCCGTCGGATTTATGTATAGTGTCTGCAAAGCCTTTATAAATCCTGGTCCTATACCGTGCCACCTCAAAACATCCCATAAATATCTCCATGAGACCCTATCGAATGCTTTTCAGCGTCGAGAAACACCGCTGCCATTGGGTCTTCTAGGGTATCTGCTACATCAAATGCCGTAATTACTAACCTAGTGTGGTGGGTTGTGCCCTTACCTGGGACAAATCCATGCTGAGAGGGAATAACCAACGATTCAATTTTCCTGGATAACCTTTTTGCTAACATTTTGGAAAACACCTTGACATCGGCGTTCATTAACGTAATAGGTCAGTAGGAGCCCGGGACATCTGTCGGTTTGCCTTTCTTTGGAATAACAATGATGTCTGCGCCTCCCCAAGAGTGTGGAACAGACTCACCCAATTGTGCTAACAGCATCAGATTATACATATCTGCTAACAAAGAGGATTGGAAGATTTTATAAAATTCAACTGGGATCTGGTCCGGGCCAGCGGCCTTCCCAGATGGCAGCTCGCTCAAGGCCTCGATCAATTCATCCACCTTGAATTTCTCTTCCAGCTCTTTTCTGTCTGCCTCCTCCAATTTTGACGGCTCTATCTCCCTCAGGTAAGCCCTTATGTCCTCTTCTCCTCCATCTCCTTCTGATTGATACAGTGCCGTATGAAACTGCCTAAAAACCTCTCTGATCTGTTCTGCTCCCTTAACTTTGACTCCTTGGTTACTTTTAATCTCCTTAATGTCTGCCATCCCATCTCTTTGTCTAGCTCGTACCGCTAATATATGACCAACTCTCTCACTGAGTTCATACGCCTTCTCTTTATTAGCCATGTACTTCTCCACTGTCCTTTTTGCCATCCCATCCATAACCTCTGCTTTAAGAGCGACTAACTTCAATAAAATCTGCTCAATTGGTGAGTGCGCATTTATAGCCAACATAAGTTCCTCCTCTGCCTCTCTAATTAATTCGTTATCTCTCTCTACTTTTTCCCTCTCCCTTTTCTGTGCAGTAATAACATAGCTCAGGGTCATTCCTCTTATTCCGGCTTTACAAGCATCCCACACTATCCCTGGTGTTGAGGTACCTCTATTAATTTCCCAAAATTCCTTAATCCATTCAGACATTTTCACCCTATACATTTGATCCTGGAGAAGCATTCTGTCAAATGTCCATTGTGTCGGCTCCTTGTTTCTCTTTTGCCCAAGATTTACAGTTAACACTAGTGGGCTATGATCTGAAATGATCCTAGGTTCTCTTACTATCTTTACCCCATCTACCAAACCTCTTGTAATCAGAAAATAATCCAGCCTAACTAAAATCTGATGGGGAGCTGAAAAAAAGGTACTCCCATCCAGATTCGGATGGCAATTTAGCCATGGATCCTCTAGAGAATTATTCCTTGCCATATCCGCTAAGGCCCTGTAAGTTCTCTTTTTTCTCCCCGTATATTTCCTGTTAGAGTCTAGAAAACTACTATCTGCATCATGGAAATTCAGATCACCACACAAAATAATAGGCTCTGGCCACTGTGCAAGTTCCGCATCTAAAAATTGAAAAATATCTGGATCATCACCAGTAGACCCATACACTGAGACAAGCGTAAAAGTTTCTCCCGTAAACGTTAGTTCTGCTATAACCCATCTTCCCCATTGATCCTCCAACTTCCTCTTGACTAGTGTGTCCTGTCTTTTGCCCAGGATTACCACCCCTCTTGTCTTGGTATTCTGGTTGGTTTTTGCTAAAACATTGAAGCCAAGTTGATCAAATAAATAGGCCTTAGTACCCTCAATGTGTGTTTCCTGAAGGCACACTAGATCCGGTTTTAGCGATTTTAACAACGAAGCAGATTTTAACCTCTTATTTAACTCATTAAGTCCACATATATTTATTGAGACTATTCTACAGGTCATTATATTTCACAGATCTTCCTATTTCAAATTTCCATTTGAACCAACAAGCTTTAGTGATTATCTTTGAAATTTCCCCTACGTTTTTTCCTTGAATTCGCTTGTGTATCTTACCCCATGCAACTTTTTGTGTATCTTTTCTACCTCTTACTCCTTCACCGTGTTTGTGCCCAAACTCAACGTGTTTGTCTCCCCCCCTCGCCCCCCACCCCTCTCCCCCCCTTACCCCACACCCCTTAGGAGCCCCCCCCCCTTGCTACAGGCAAATAGGCCAATCCTGGCCTATGTGTAGCCCCCTGTAGTCTGTAGAATCGCTACTCTCTCCCATCCTGGTTTCCTCACTATTAAACCTTGCTAAGTACCTTTCTTTAACATTAACATCTTACCATCTTACGGGGTCTTTGGTGGAGTTCTCGTGGGAGACCTTGGTGGGGTTCTGGATCTAGTTCTACTCTCCTTACCATTACCAGCTTCCGAGATTTCTGCTAGGTATTACGCTGCTTTTACCTCAGAAGTAAACATTCTGGTATAACCTTTCCTGATTACTTTCAGTCTTGACGGGAACAATAGATACGCTTCTGCCCCTTGCTTTTGGAAAGGTCCTATCAGCTGCCTTAGTTTCCACCTTCTTTCCACAGTAACGTGGCAGAAGTCTGGCCTGGAGAAAAAGGTGTTCCCGTCAGCTATCTTCCTTGAGTCAGGCCTAGCTTTATCTATTATTTCCTGTCTTGCTAGAAAATTGCCTAGAAAAACCAACATTGCTCTTGGGAGCCCCTTCTCTTGCCCTCCCCGATTTTTCTTGAACAGTGGGTACCTATGTGCTCTCTGCACTTCAACATCCCAATGCCGTTTCGACTCGGGAAAGGCCTCTTCCAGAATCTTAACCGCATAACCTCTGGGGTCCTGCCCCTCCTTTCCTTCTTCCAGACCCAAAAGTCTCACATTGTTTCTCCTTTGGCGGTTCTCAAAGCTTTCTAGCTTCCATTGGAGATCTTCAACCACCTTCACTTGATCCACTTTAAAAGATTGCCAGTCTGTCACTTCGTCTTCCACCCTGCTTGTCCTTTCCTCAACTTGTGAGACTCTCCCTTCAACCTCTTCCTGTTTTCTGCTTACTTTCCTTAGTGACGCTTGAAGTTTTTTTGTGTCTCTTTTTGCCCTTCTACTCTCAATTCTTGCCTCCTTCTGCATCTGTTTCAAAGTCCCAAACAACATTTCAAGGGTTACATTTTGTGTATTCTGCCTCCCATCCTTTTCCCCTCCTTCCTGCTCGTTTTCCTTGTAGGTCTCTGAAGTAGCGGCATAGTCCCATGATAATTTCTTAGTCATACTACTCATTGATCCTCTTCCATTTCTTTTTTTGCCACTGCCAAATCCTTTTTTCTTTTTCGTCACAAATTCACTAGAGCCCTTACTAGTATCCGAATCAGAGGTGCGCTCAGTACTCTCCTCTTCCTCTGACTCCTCTGACTCCTGCTCACTAGCATTTGATGAATCTGATTCCTCATAGACCGAGAAAAACTCAGGAGAGCCTCCCCTCTGTACTTTTAATGTTTCTGCCAGTGTCTTGACCCAAGTGCAGGCCTCCGTTTTACAATGTATACAAGGTTTAATTGGGGGGAGTACGGAGGATATAAGCATGCAAACCATGGCTAATGAATTATATGCTGTTGTACTTGGACCAAATGTTTACAATTGTTTTCTAAAATGTACAGACTTCAGTTATTTTAAGAGAACCATGTTTAAAACAGTTATGGCAGCAGTTACGGTGTGGAATGCTTTTACAAAGAAAGTTAAGATGGGGAGGTTTAATAGATATGTCTATCTGATTAATAATAGATCGCTCCCAGCGGAAATATTTGCTGATCAAACGATGATGGAATGGGCAACAAAAGGGATTACGCAAATAGGTGATTTTTTTACTCAGGATGGCTTTAAACAGTTTTCAGAACTACGTGAGTCATACGATATAGACAACAGGGGCTTCTTCAAGTACCTCCAGATCAGGACTTTTTTAAAGAACAAAATAGGAGGCCCGGTAGGCTTTAGTAAAATAGAACTAACGGAGAAAATAAAGTTGATGGGAGATTGTTCAATTAGGTCCCTTTACGCAGCCCTGATCAAGGAAAAACAGGATGATTTAGAGAAATTTAGTCAGAAGTGGGCAGAAAAATTGGGGGTAGAAAGAAATATGTTTCGGGACTCCTTAGATTTAGGATGTACAGTGCTATGTGCAGCCCCTCTGCAGTCTCAGCACTATAAAACTCTCTATTTTCTCTACTTTACTCCGGCTCGGATTGCAAAATGGGGTGGGAATACAGGAATTAATTTCCCCCGCTGTAATGAATTGGAAGCAGATAGCATACACATTTTTGCAACATGTCCTCAGCTGCAGTCTCTGATCAGGGAGTTTGAGGGGTTCCTAGCAAACTCTTTGGATATTGGGATTCGTCTTACCCCATCTTGGATTATGTTAGGAGTGGCTGAGCAGGAGCATGAGCAGTATACAGAATTTATGTTTGTCCTAATGGCAGTTTACAGATTAACAATTGCCAGGGCTTGGTTAGACAAAGATCCCCCAAAATTCCAAAACTGGTTGGCAAATACGTTATATGCTCATAAGATAGAAGAAAATATATATGCTCGGAAAGGGAGGAGAGGAAGACGCTTGGGGAAAAGAATATGGGAGCCATTAAGTAATTAGAAAGAAAAGCAAAGATAGTAATATTTGAGGGTATTAGGGAGGACTGGTTAATTTGTGGTTGCTGGTATTCTGTATTTTTTCTTTGTTTGTTTCTTATATATTGTATTAGATTCACTTGCTGTGTAAAAAGTCTCAAAGTCTCAAAGTTACTGTGGTGGGACTCAACATTTGTATGGCATATTTTAAAGATGATATTTAGGAAATTTAGTAATCAAGTAAAAGATTGTAATTGTAAACTGTTAGCTATAACTTGTGCATGTAGAATTGCGCTTATGTTTGAAAAATAAAAATAAAAAAAACCTTTAAAAAAAAAGAAAGTGGAGACCACAGCCCCAGTAATGCCACCGCAACCATTCGGCTTGATCTCAAATCATGCCTTGCGCTGATAGATGGCAACATTAAATCTGTGGCCTCCAGGTTGGATTGCTTAACCAAGCGATTGGAGACGGGTGTCTGATATAGAAGAGGAAGCCACCGCAACCACAGGGAAAGTATCTAAACTGGAAATAATTATGTAGGCAATAGTGGCAAAAAATGAGAATTTTGAGTCTTGATCCCTCCATAATATCATAGAACTGACACTCACCCCCTCTATGCCAGGGCAGAGCACCATGATTGCTGATTGCACTTATAAAGAACTAGCCCTCTGAGACAGAGGTGTGACTGAACGTATTACATTTGGGACATAGATGTGGCAGGATGTATTACATTATTGTGCGATTTATTATGTGTAACTGATACTGTACTTATGCAGACGTATATGCATTTCGCTGTGTATTGATATAACTGTAATAAAAAAAAAGAAGAGTTTGTTCTCTAAAAAAAATAAGGAAAGGGAAGTTGCAGCAGAAGGACATAGTCTATGCAGACGCCCAACATGTACATTTAAAAGGTAAAAGACCCGTGCCAGCTAATCGGTCCCTTGTGGGCGTGTGCTAGGGGCGTGACAAACGCTGGGGGCGTGTGGTACGTTCCGCCCTCCATACCATGTCTCATATTGTGTGCTAATCCCACCCTGCTCCCTTTAAATACCCCTGCACCCCATAATCATAACTCACCCTTACTCCTTAAAATACCCCAACACCCTTAAACACTAACCCATCTTAACCCTTTAAATATACCCTGTACCCCAAAACCCAGACCTAGTCTGAACCCTAAAAATACCCCTGTACCCCAAAACCCAAACCTAGCCCTGAACCCTAAAAATACCACTGTACCCCAAAACCCAAACCTACCCCTGAACCCTAAAATACCCCTGTACACCAAAACCCAAACCTAGCCCTGAACCCTTAAAATACCCCTGTACCCCAAAACCCAAACCTAACCCTGAACCCTAAAAATACCCCTGTACCCCAAAACCCAAATCTAGCCCTGAACCCTAAAAATAACCCTGTACCCCAAAACCCAAACCTATCCCTGAACCCTAAAATACCCCTGTAGCCCAAAACCCAAACCTAGCCCTGAACCCTAAAAATACTCCTGTACCCCAAAACCCAAACCTAGCCCTGAACCCTTAAAATACCCCTGTACCCCAAAACCCAAACCTACCCCTGAACCCTAAAAATAACCCTATACCCCAAAACCCAAACCTAGCCATGAACCCTAAAAATACCCCTGTACCCCAAAACCCATACCTATCCCTAAACCCTAAAACTACCCCTGTACCCCATAACCCAAAACTATATCTGAACCCTTAAAATACCCAAACACCCGAAAACATATACCTCAGTACCCCAAAACGTATACCCCTATACCCATACTTACCTTATCCAAACATTTAAAAAAACATGCTTTTACCATTCATGCATTTACAACGAATTTAGTTGTAAATGTATGTGTGGTAAAAGCATATAAAATGTAATCCCATGCGTTATAATGGCATTGCGGAGTCATGGTATTATCGTAATGAAAGTATGAGGAGTGATGGTATTGCGAAAGAAAGTTGAGGTATAATGGGTGTTTACCCTCCCCCGGTAAGTACATTGGTGGCACGGCGGCCACATCTCCAGCAACATACTCATATTTTTTCACCACCCATTTGAAAAATGCACAGGTCTCTCTCATTGATGGCCAGCACCAACATACACTTTTAGACACACCTCCCGCCACAAGTTCTAGAATTGTGAACTTTAGAACTGGGGTGCTACGTTCGAATCTCGGCATCAGCTCAACATCCTGTGAATCCAGGCAAATCGCTTTGTCTCCCCGTGCCTAGCACAAATGAATGTGTTCTTCTGTAATGTAAATTGTGCTCATGCCATGTTGTCGAGTTTGCGCTATATAATATTGCAAGGAAAAATAAAGTAGGGAAACTCGAGTTCACACACTCCTGAACACGCACTCTTAAGTGCATCAGCGGTGTACTGTAAATCGGAGCGTTTTACAGGCCTGTCACAGATAAGAAATGCTATCAAAACGAAATCCTACAAAACAATATACTACTGGCCGGCAGCAATTCATACCCGGACAACGTTGGGACGGGCTGCTAGTAGGTAATAAAGATGTAATGAATGAGCAAGTGGAAAAGATGGTGGAAAAATGCTTGAAAGATACTGCAACAAAAACAGCAATTGAACAATGGGAAAATTTGACTGGGTTGTTGACTACTACAACACAAGGGCAAACAGGAAAAAGAAGTCTAAATATGGGAATGACCCGAAGAAGGAAAACAAAGCAAATTTAAACCTCCCACATACAATAAGATCACTGAAGAAAGAAGGAAATAGGATTATCAGACTAAGCAAAAAAATCTAAAGTTATTAAACCAGAATTTGAAGAAATTATTATGGGGCGAGAAAAACAAAGCGAAACAAGCTATTTGGGCAAAAATATTCCACGCCAGTAAACAGAAGAACCCAAGAGATTTTTGGTACATTATCAATGGCCTTGCTAGACCCAACAAGCAACTAGTCTTGTCACCCTTAACTGAGCAGGAATGGGTCAAGTTCCTGAGGAGACATTTGAATCAAGAATTTATACACAGTTCTTCAGTGGAAATGCAACAGGGGCGTAACACTGACAATGAGAATGACTTTACCTACCGAGATAGTGATACGGATATGCAATTCCACATAGGAAAAGAAGAGCTAATTAAACTTATAAAACGACAGAAGAATCCAGGACCAAATGGAATTCCATTTGCGCTCTTGAAAGAAAATCCAGATCTATGGGCAACAACCCTACAGAAGTTGTACTTAGAAGTCGTGCTGACTGGAAGGGTACCTAAGTCATGGCGTGGATCCCTAATAACCCAAATCCTTAAAAAAGGAAATTTGGCACTTCCGGAAAATTACATGTTGATAACATTGCAAGACTCTGATACCAAGCTATTTGTCAGATTAATACTAACTAAACTAACTGACTGGGTGACGGAAGAAAAAAGAATGCCTTTAAACCAAACAGACTTTATTCAAGGATTAGGAACTACTACTAATATACTGGTTATCGCCTTACTTATGAACAAATCGCTTAGATTAAAACAACCTTTATATCTTTGCTTTATAGATTTTAGATCGGCATTTGACTGCGTAAACCAAAAATTACTCTGGGAAAAAACTAGAAAAAATGAACATTTCGGTTCCACTGCTTAAACTAATTCGCCTCCTATACTCAGAGACATGGGTGAGGGTGAGGATGGGTGACAGGCACACACTATCTACTGAGATTCCAGCAAATGAAGGTTTGAAGCAGGGCTGTGTTTTAGCCCCCCTTCTTTTTAATTTGTTTCTTGCTGACCTACCAGGATTAATGGACAAAGAAAACGCACATCCGCAGAAAATAGCGGATAGATGGCTCACAAGTTTGATGTATGCGGACGATGTCATACTTATGAGAGACACAAAAGTGGGCCTTCAGAGTTTAATGAAAAGGACCTATGCCTACTCAAAAGAGAATTGAATGGTTATAAACGAGATCAAAACTAAGATTATGGTAGTTGCAAAAAACGCAAAGATAAAACAAAAAAGTAATGGTTCATGGATAAAATCGAGCTTGAACAAGTTGAGGTCTACAAATAACTGGGGGTTTTATTTGATGCAAAGGGCAATTACCATCTAAAAAAAGCTGACGCTAAAAGGAAAGCAAACACATTAACTACTGCATTTAGAACTGTGCAGAAGTCTCTCCCTAGCCTGACCTATGGTCCTCTCCTGAGCATTGTTGGTGCATAACTCTAACCCACTATTACATATGGGAGTGAAGCACTAATGGGTAAAGATAGTGTCAGTCAGTCAGTCAGGATATCTTTATTCGACTTATTCCAAGTCATACAAAGAAACAGAAACAATAAAAACATAACATAGGATACATACATAACCTAGCGTTTTCCTAAAAAACATCAAACTACATACACGTTTAAAATACTATATACAAGATTAAGAAGGCGAAATTTGACCAGCAGCTTTCACCCTAGCAGCAGCCACTAGGAAATTAGCAATGCAGAAGGTTATACGTGGATTTGTCAAAAGCTGTAAATAAAGCAGCGCCGGGCGTACCTGTGTAAAACCCGCTTCTTTCAGGATGGGGAGCAAATATTTTTTCCTCTGCTCATGATACAAGCTACAGAACATGACAAAATGCATTGTGTCCTGCACCGAGAAATCGTCACAACTGCAAGGTGGAGCTAGCTAGGTCTGGCTTCTGCCATCGCTTAAAAGAACCTAAGTAAAAGTGTAACAGGTTAAACCTAAACTTAGTCAATAAAAACCTATGATAAGGGTATGTAACGAAACTGAGATAAGGTGCAAGAGAGGGAGCACTAACGAAAAGGTTATGTGACCTAACTGTAGGCTTCAGTAGTTCAACATCCTCGCGTCGCGCTTCCTTCCTTTCCAAGAATGCCTTTTTTATATGAACTATGTCCAAGGCCCTGATTTTTTCTGGGCTTGAAAAAAGTTCTGGGCGACCCAAGTCTGTGAATGATTTAATTAGATAGGCCAGCCATGGAATGCTCCTATGTTTGTCTAGAGAAAGAACATCTTTCAATATTTTATGGTTCAGAGGGAGATCTTCATTCAACCACATTTTCAGCCATAGGGTCAGGGGCGCTAAGCTCAATAAATCCGACAAGTAGGGTAAGCCCACCTCTTGATGGATCGAGTAAGTTGGGGCTGACTGGGGTACAGAGAGGAGGGATCTAATGAATCTGTTTTCTGCTCTCTGGATAGGATCAAGATTTACATAGCCCCACAAGGGAGATCCATATAGTGCAATGGCCACAGGCTTACACTTATAGATCTTTAGAAGGGCTTCCATGGGCCTAGCTCCCAACTTACCCGCAAAGCCCAGGATCCCTGAGGAAGACCTGGTTACGGCCAACCTTTTTGCTCTTATCTGTGGCCCCCATGTTCCCTTTTGGTCAAACAAAACGCCCAAATAGGGGAATGTAGTTACCTTTGAAACAGGGACCCCACTGCAAAAGAATGTTTTATGACTTTTTTTGGTACACTCACGCCCCATAACCATCATATGTGATTTTGAAACGTTCACCTTCAGGTCCAAATTATCCATAAAAGAACCGAAGGCATCCAATAGGAGCTGAAGACCAACACCAGTGCGGGCTATCAGCACCGCGTCGTCCGCGTACAGGAGTGCCGGAATTTGTACATCTCCTGCACGCGGGACGTCCGCGTCCTGGCCACGCAGGTGTGCCCCCAGGCCATTGATGTAGATGGTAAAAAGCGTGGGGGCTAAGATGCAGCCTTGCCGTACCCCCTTTAGAGATTTAAACAGTGGAGTACATCTGCCGTTATTTGACACTCGTACGGCTGCAAAGAGCTCCTGATGCAAAGCGGCCATGAATGTAACCAAGGCCTCGTCGATGCCCAACTCCAACAGAATCGCCCATAGTTTTGACCTGTTGACAAGGTCGAACGCCGACGAAAGGTCCATAAATGCAAGAAACACGGAACCCTCCTTAGCCACCGTGTACTTAGAGATGAGTAAGTGCAGGTTAATGCATTGTTCAATGGTCCCTTTTCTCTCTCTGAAGCCGTATTGCAGTTCGGACAACCCGCCACAGCCCTCAACGTTCTCCCTCAATCTGGATAAAAGGACTCTACCCAAGATTTTTACGGTTGAGTCCAAGAGGGATATGGGCCTATAGAATGCGGGGTCGTCCCGCCGTCCTTTGTTTTTAAAGATAGGGACGATAGTAGATTTGGCCCATGAGGCGGGGGCTGAATTGCAGGTAACTGCAAAGATAGTGATACTTTGAATAAAATTATACCCAGAGTATACCGAGCGCTTTTCCATCTCCCAGTGAACGCTTCCCCCGCGCAAGTAAGGATGGAGTTTGGCCTAACAAATCAACAGGTTGCAAGGCAAGGCCACTTTATTAAAGTCTGGAACCAAATAAAAAGTAACCATCAAAATGAGATATCATTGCTCCTGTGGAGAGAAATAAAGAAGGACACTAAATCTAGTGCAGCTCTTTACCTTAGAGATGCGATTAATGAATTTGGGGTTATGTCGATATGGGAAATTAACATAACCAAGTCTTCATTTAAGAAAATCATTAATAAAACTGCAGACCACCTATCCATTCTAAAGGACAAGGCTACCCTTACCAGAGAAAGCATGCCTGGAAGGTGCTAAATGGCTATAAAAAGAAGGAGATACAACAATATCTGAAAACCCAGTGGACGGAAAAAAATAAGCAGGTGCTCATTAATGCGAGATTTGGATCCTTGCCAGGGCTATGCCATCTTCCGCCATGGGAATTTCAAGAAACCCAAACAAAATGTAGACTATGTAACAGGGGCGAAGAAGACATTCAACATCTTCTATGCACCTGCCCTGTACTCCTGCAAGAGAGAAAATCAATGCTCAAGTTTCCTCTAAAATCACACGGCATACGGACATGCAGGCAGGCAGTGATTAAGTGTATGGACTCAAACGACATTGCTCTAAACGCATCCTTCGTAAAGTTCCTACTGCTAGTTAAAAGGAAACATGGATACATAATTACTGCAAAACTTAATTGTCTGTAAAGGTCCGGCAATGATAATTTTATGTGATTTTATGCTGTAACATATATTTTAAAAGTTTCTTTTAGATGTGCAATGTTGTAAGATTTTAAATAATCATCACAATAAAATACTTTGTACTTTGTAGTTTCAAGACACTCAGATACAATTTCTCTATTAAATAATCAACGGAGAGTGACAAGTGATGTATGGACTAAAGCTAGAAGGAAAGGAAAGCAACTTTTTTTCCTAATGTATACTATTCTGTGTTCAAATTAAGACTTCCAAGGATAATTCATACCAATCTGGGGTGGCTCCTACGTAATGGTTGGGTTGCTTCAACCCACTTGTAAGAGTCAGTGACAGGAAAATAAAATGAAAATAAAACAACATCATTACATTTTTTTGCAACTGACATGCGTGCAGGGCTTGGCGGAGCGGGAGGAGTGATGGGCACTTAGAAGTGCGCATGTAAGTTTGGCCGGCCGTCTTAGGTCGGCAAAACAGACATGAACATTTCTATTTCTCCAATACGGCTGTGAACACAGCTGGGTTGAGGAAAAGCTGCAGTCTCCCAGGGACTGTCTGAGCACCAGACCAGGCAGCTCAGACTAATCATGGAGCTGCTCTCATAACATGAAAGCAGCGTCTGGATTGGGTAGGGATCCTGCTATCCCAGAGACTGCTGGGAGAGCACTGAGGTGGGCATCAGAGGCAGCGGCAACAAAGGTAAGGTTTTTAAAAATGATTTTACCCAACCCTTCCCTTGCACCCCACCCGTCCGTCAGTCTGTCCATCCGTCTGTCCCCCGCCCCTACCTTCGTTTTGTGGCCCCCACCACTGAATCTGGAATTATAGTATGCACAAAAACTATGGTACCCTACAATGGTACAGACTTTCCAAAGTCTCAAATTGAGGCAATAACATTTTACAATGTTAAGAAGAAAAGGGTAAGTGTTTTACAGAGTTACTATAAAGGCACCCTATCGTGAAAAATCTTTTTGTAACTCTCATCCTTGTTCCTGCAGGCATTTTCTTCATGTCAAGAAAATGCCCAATGAGACACGTGTGTTAGTGACTGTCATGCAGGTGAATTACTAATTATTCGCAAAAAAATCATTGTCTGTCAATTTGATAATCAGTTGTTCTTAAACAATAATAAATTAGGGACCTAGTCACAAACTGTACTTTGTAGTATGTTTATTAGTACTACAATAGTACTAGTACAATAGTACTACTCACTTGCTACAAAAATGCTATTCACAAACCTTTGGGGGGAGACATTCAACTCTCCTATCTTTTCTGTGCCAAGGTCCCTGCCTCCAGTTGCAGAGGTCTCCACACTTAAAAGTAAATGAGAGAGGAACTTGGGGAGGTAGCTGGAAAATGGGGTCTGCAGAGGGACATGCAAATACCAACACCCACCCACAAAAGAATAAGCCCATTGTTATTCAGAAACCAAGTAAAACCCCAAACAGTTGTAAATGTACTCCAGACCACCCTTGGAGAAAGTTCCCTACCATTATGGGAGGTACCTTAACACACTCCAATAGAAAATAATGGCAGCCAGAACTTAAAAAAATCCCATAACAAATAATGTAAAAAAATTCCATAACATTTTGGATGTTAAAATACATATTTATATTTTGAAGTGTCAATTATGTTAAATTACATTTTTTTATGATTTTTTATATATATATATATATATTTGTTTAAAAACTGTAAAAACACGTCTAAACATTTCATAACTAATTGAATTTAAGTTAATAATATAAGTTTTAACAAAGTGTACTAAATAATAGCATTGGCAGTATTGTTTAAAAGAAATATAAATAACAATTGTTCATTTCATGAACATATTTTATGCATTTACTTAATATTACACATTTCATTTGATACATTATTGTGATGTAAGGTGTACCTTTTTAGTTCTAGGCAATATTTTAAGCTATTTCCCAATTTTATATCATTCTTTTTAATAATTATTAAACTTTATTTTATTCCCTATACTTTACTACAGTTAGATCTTCACCCTGGTAACTTTATACCTGGTCTAGCAGGCCCCACTCCCTGTTTTGAAGTGGTGGAGACACACAAGGTTGCACCTAAAAGTAAATATACACACAGAAATAGTATATAGCAAAACATGTTAAGTTAAAATTAGGTACAGTAGTAAATTTACATGTCAGTAAATCTAGACATGTATATACTACAATTCTACACATGGCAATAGGACTCTTAGACGTAGGAGGTAGTGGAAACAAAGGTGTTAACTGCACACACTGGTTTACACAAAAATCCTGGACAGCCTTTGGAAAGCAAGATTGTTTGACCTTAAAAGCAACTATATATTTGGAAAAAAACTCTACAATCTTTATTTTCTTGTCCTCTTCATTGCCATTCAACTTGTTCCTGATACACTAACAGATTTTTCTGGGCTGTCGGCGCATGGTGGTATTTAAAGGAGAAGTCTAGAATCATATAAACTAGTTCTTGAAGAATGGCTTTGTAGGAATGCATCATACTGAAATCTTCGAAAAAATGAATGGTAGACACAGAATGTCAGTAGTATGGGATCAGAATCTATTATTATTGTGGCTGGCCTTTAAAGCAGTAGTCAAAGTGGGCGGGATCTGAGGACCACAATGTGCCGACACTTTAAGAAAAACTGTTCCCTTACTCTTTGTGAAAAGACAACCATCCTGGGATGGTCAATTCCGGCAGTTGAAATGCATAAGCTTTAGTGCCTCTCCTGTGCGGTGAAACTGAGGGAGAGGTATTCAATTAAACAAACTTTTTTGTCAGGGTTGCTACTTACCTTAAAGAAATAAATGACAGAGATTTACTCTTTTTGAGTGGTATTGCAAGGGAGTTACCGGCTGAGATGTGAAATTAGTGCTTTCAAATGACAGTTAATAAAACAAAATGCACTAGCTACAGTCAGGGTATTACAAAAATATATAATATGGAAGCAATTTTGTTTATGTTAAACATTTTTGTGCATTTTGTAGCAGCCTACCTTATACTGTGTGTAATTCAAGTTTAAAATAATGATTTATATATTCACAGTGCTTTCTGTCACAGAATGGGACCTCATAACACTAAAAATGTTCATGTCCTATTCTCCCCCTGCACCAACCAGGATTTAATTCTGTGGCTCTCTAGTTATAGACAGACCTCTGCAGTACATTAACTAATAGAGGTTTCAGAATGAACAATACTGCATTTCCCACTGATTAACTTTATTTGTATTCATTTTCCTTTTCTATTTTATATGTAGTTACCAGAAGGTGAAAGACCAAAAAAAGTTTCAGAGTATTTTGTCTTTTTAGCCATACCCTTGACCTCACACCCAAGCACACTCACATCGCCCCGATTGCACGCAACATCACAACTCCAATACTTTTTTCATCCAATTTGACCACTGCATAAGGCTACTTAAACTCTCAAAGCACTAGAAAATCTGTGTTCAGGGTCAGCCCTTTCTGAAAAGCATGAATCAAATCAAACAGCATGTGTAAAGCGCAACACTGTCACCACTAGGGGTATGTGGGTGCTGTGTATCCGTCGAAGAGCCAGGTCTCGAGTCTCTTTCTGATGTCTGCCAGCGAGGAGGCTGTATGGAGCTGGAGAAGAAGGTCGTTCTAGGTCTTGGCAGAAGGAGCAGCAACTGATGTGGCTGCAACGGATGGGGGGATGTGTGCAAGGAAGAGGAGCGAAGGTGTCTGACTGAAAAGGTGTATTATTTTTATACAAAGCAATACCGCTAATGTGTCTTCTCTTTACTTGCTTTTTGGAATAGAGGTAAGCTAGAGGTACTGCTCGATTTTCAATGTTCAAGATGCAACTTTGTTTAACACCTTAACCGCGGTACGATTTGCCGCGGTGTGCTGCAGATTTTAAAAACCCACTTTACATGACGAGCTCAGCTCATCATCAGCATACGAGCGCCGTAGCTGATGACGAGCTGAGCTTGTCATCAGCAGCGAAGGGGTTAATTGTGGCACTGCTACATTGAATTTTGTGGCGGAGGATGTGATGAATCAAAAAACTTGAATTGATTGCTGACTTTTGTTCTTTAAATTAGCAGGATCCACTTTTCCTAGGTCAGACCCTCAAATTATAAGAACATGCTCATCAATCTGCTTTCCACTAGTGTAAACGTCACTAAATTGGTTATTAAACCAGCTTCCACTGTATCGTAGATGAAGTCTCAGGTCCGGCCAGTTATTTTCCCTGCCCATAAAAGATTTCATTTCCTGGCTGACTAAACAGCATTTGACCTCTACCAACTTATGACCTCCATGGAGTCAGCAACTTTTATCTATTCTGCTGGTCAATGTAAAATGGCTGACAACCATCTGATAATTCCAGGACACTGGTAGCTGGTAGCCGATCAATAAGCGCAACTTATGTAATAACATTATCCGCAAATAAATTGCCACCTTCTAGAAACATGTATGAAGAATGATCAGTTTTAGACGTAGGCACTAAAATATTAACCCGGGCACCAGCCTCTGCCAAGTGTAAACAAGCATTTGTAATGCAATAGGTCTCGCATTTGTTAGAGTTAGAGCTATTGATGTTCAAATTGGCATTGTCTTTTACCTATTTTTTTTTGTTTGGAGTGGATGAATGTGGTGCGGAGTGGGATTATGTGGGAAGGATTGGGTTGGCACCTCTCTAGGGATAGATGCACACAAAGAGGTCCCAAGAAGGGTGGACACACCAGAGTCAAAGTGGTTCTGCAACACACCAGAGCACACTAGTTCTAGACGGAGAAGAGGCCCAGGTGAAAGAGCGCTACATCATATGAAAAGGGAAGAAGCCACTCTAAGCTGGGGGAAAATGAGTAACACCAGCAAACAAGAAGTGTTGAAAGTTCATAGCAGAAAGGGGATGAGGAAAACATTAGAAAGAAGCAGCACAAAAGAGACTTGATAAAGGCAAGCAGAGTAGGGGAACCGGAATGCAAGAACTAACCGGCCTGGGAAGATAGACTGCAGGTCCCTGGGAAGGTGAGTTGTTCCACACCTGCAGTTGCGCACCAAAAGGATATCATTAAATGTAAATGAAGCGCCACAAGATGCTGAACAAATTGATTTGCTCCAATCGGGCCAAACGACCATTTACAGAGGGGAAACGGAAGGGTTTAACTTCAAGGTAAACAACCACATTTGCACAAACATCTGCAATTATTTAAAGTATCTTTTCTCTTGCCTTGCTACCCCAATTTTTAACGTGAGGATCAGGCAGATGTTTCCAAAACCTTTACAACGCTGTCAGATTTCTTGGATGTGATGCTTTAAACAACGTTTGTCGACAACTTCGTTATCACAGACAGAACATTTAAAAAGTGAAATTCAGAATACAGGGTAGGACCAGAAGAATAGGGTTTGCTAGTCACTTCCTCAGTTGGCTCTACTGCACTGTAGCAAATGCTATTTTGCCCGTCTCTGCCTTAAAAGAAAAAAATATGTTCAAGGCAATATACATAGATCGGAAACCCCAAAAAGCACAAACGAGCACAAGTTACTGGTCGGTGAATGCATTCCTAGTAAAAAACAGTTTTTAAACTATTGTTTCTCTGTTTGCAAAAGAAAGTCAGACCGTCTTTGCCTTGCATTCTTAGATATTTCACTTATTTAACAATTGAGTGTCGTTAATTAACAACATATGTACTTACAAAGTGAAGGCAGATTCGTGCCATGTAGCAGCCTGGAGACCCACGGGGGCGGAGGGAGGAAGTCGGGTAAAGCAACAAATGCAGTGGAGGAGTGAGTATTGAAGAGGCTTTGTCACCTCATTAAGAGAAAAGTTGTGTTTATGTCGAGTAGGGGGAGGGCTCTTAATTCGAAGTGAGAGGGGGAAAGCAAATAGAGCTTTAAGGAGCACACCACAGCGTGCAAAACTAAAGAAAGGCGGCGCCCCCTTTATGCCCAGGTGATACCGCCAAGCATAAGTCACACCCAAGAGATATCTTTTTCATAGGCTTTGTTCCAATATGGAGAGAGGCACCGGAGGAAGGACGAAGGAAGTTGGGCAAGCCGGCGTGAAGAGAAAAAAAAAGCACCCGGCATTCTTGTTAATTAGGAGGCGGCTACGGTGTTTTATAAAAGCAGGCACCTTAAGACAGCGAATATATCAAATAGAGGGACGAGGAAAGGTTGTCCTATCTGTTCCCCGGAACTCAATAGAGATTATCAAATTGGATAGGACACTTGTTACCACTTATACCAAGAGAAAATATTGTGAAACCCTCATAAACGATGTGTATAACGAGAAGCGGTATATCTTGTTCTCCGCCCCACACAAACGTTATGGCAGCAATCATCGGGTTTGACAAAATTGTGTATTGCCTAGCCTCGCCCGAGGCTTTCTCTGGTTTTTTCGTGGCAGTCTCCAGAGATCAAAATTCGAATAACCCCAACAGAAAAAGGCACAAAAAGGGTAAAATA
Source organism: Lissotriton vulgaris (assembly GCF_964263255.1). Classification (NCBI taxonomy): domain Eukaryota; kingdom Metazoa; phylum Chordata; class Amphibia; order Caudata; family Salamandridae; genus Lissotriton; species Lissotriton vulgaris. The sequence goes on along the minus strand of NC_141693.1, from coordinate 923,591,869 downwards.
GTTTCCAGCCGATTAAGATACTCTTTTTATTAGTATCGTTGGACAACTAGTTTAAAAAAAGTTGGTATGCTCACTGGAAAATTAGGAATCCATAGCATATATTAGTAGTATTGACAAAACGTCGACATGTTTCTGCTCTGTTGGCCCGTGGGTCTAAGAGCATTCGTCAGGACAAAGACAACAATAAACAGAGATCTACCTATCAGTATTTGTGATGTAGGAGGGTAGAGGTATAATTTACAATCTTACCCTTGTGAGGTTCTATGTAGTCACCTGTAAATTTGAAGAAAAAGGGGGGAGTGGGGTCACTAGTGGCATTTTACCAAAGTGCGGTTTTAAAATTAGAAAGAAATGGAAAAACATTGTACCATTTTCATGCAAGCTCAATTGTGGCATACTGTTTTAGGAAATTGAGAACAATAAGAACATGCTGGCGAGTAAATGGTGGCGACTTATTGCGACATGTAAATTGCAAGGAGTGTAACATACCTCTAAATCAGGTGAACTTGAGTATGCGAACCTGATAGAAAGAACGGGAATGGTAAGTGTTCGGCACATTTACGTAATGGTGAGGAGGTCCGTCATACCCCATGTGAGGTCTTACCTTAATTGTGTTAAAAAAGGTTCCCTCAGGAGGTCCCAGGCTATAACAGTATCAGAGAATCAAAGTATTAGTCACTCTGGTACTATAAGGTGTAGGTGGGCGAGGGCGGTGGAGGGACGACTTACCCGCAGCGGAAGCGTGTTCCGCGTCTTGTGCTGGCTCTGCCTCCTGGACGCCAAGAGCACGTTTCCAATGGCGTTTTAACTACGCTGATCATAGAGATAGAAATGAGACCTTTGTATACAAACGAGGAGCAACTTCAGAGGTACAATACCTAATTTTGTATGCCTAATAAGTAATTATAGGTTATCTACATCATGGTCTCATATTTATTAAGACACTCAACCAAAGATTGAAAAAATATATATCCTTTGTAAAAATTACGGACTGTACCTATTCATTGGGGAGTACATTTGTAGAAGGGATGAGCTTAGCATCTCATAGGCTTACGGGTGTCAGAGCACTAAGTGGACTCAGAATTTAAACACACAGTATCAGCGTGCGAAGTGGTGCCAGCAGATATCATCATTTAGACCATATTTATTAGTCTTAAGGCGGTCCACCCAGCGTTGTTCTTTTTCGTACAACACCTTTTCAACGTTGGGTGTATTGTCTTGAACTTTTTCTATAACTGTCCACTTCAGGTCTTCAATACTATGTTTTTGTTCGATGAAATGTGCACATAGTTTAGTTGTGTTCTTTTTTAAGCGTATATTGCTTTTGTGCTCACCTATGCGCAGTTTCACCTTCCTGCAAGTCATACCGATGTGTTTTTTGTCGCATGGACATGTGACCATGTAGATCACATGGGAAGAGTTGCAGTTGCTGTGTTGTCGCTGGGTCCATGTGAATGTAGTTGACAATTGCAATGTTTTAGAAATGGATGTAGAAGTACAAGCTGTGCAAGAACCGCATGGGTAGTGGCCTGACACTGGAGCCATATTTATGTTTCTGATCTGATTCGTTGGATTTCTCTGTTTTGGACGGGTATGGACCAGCATGTCACGTAGGTTTTTTGTACGTCTATTCGCAAAGCGAGGTTTAGGCCAGTTGAATTTGCCAGTATTTACAATATGCCAATTTTTACTGATCAGTTTGTTGACCTGGTATGTTGCAGGGCCAAATGTGGTCACACAGGTTACGAGGTCCTTATTTTCCGTTTTTTCAAAAGATGTTAGAAGGTTTTCCCTCGGCTGGTTCTGGGCTCTCTTTTGGCATTTTGATATTGTGCTGTTTTTATAGTGTCTTTGTTGTAATCTGATACTCAGGGCTCGTGATTGTGTTTGATAATCCTTTTTTTGACTGCAGTTCCTTTTTAAGCGCAAAAATTGGCTGTAAGGTAGGTTGTCTCTGAGCGGTTGAGGATGGTAACTTTTGTAGGACAACAAGCTATTTTTGGCTGTCGGTTTTCTAAAGGTTTTTGTCTCGATTTGGTTGTTCTCTGAAAAGATCGTTAGGTCTAGGAAGTCAATACTTTCCTTATCAGCTGTGTATGTGAATCTCAACCAGGGATCACGTGTGTTAAGCCAGTCAACAAAAGTTTTCAGATCTTGGTTATTGAGCCAAATCAAGAAGACGTCGTCTATATAACGTTTCCAGTAAATGATACTGGAAACGTATGGGTTGGCAGTTGTGAGTACATGATGAGTTTCAAAGTTAAAACGGCCAAAAGACTCTCAGATGAACTTCTAATCCAGATAGAAGCCTGTGAAGTAGAACTAAAGAAAGGCATACAACCTGCAGTGTACAAAAAAAGACTTGAAGAGCTTAACAAGGAGATATCAGAAAGTGAGGATTTCCTGATGCAAAGTAAATTACAAAAACTAAGTAAAGACATTAAGAAATTCAGTCACGAAAAAATGCATCCCTATACCAACAAAGATTACAAATCATCAGCTTCAAGAACAGATAACGACTCAGATGGCTGGGATTCCTCAGGAGGATCCGATACAGGGTCCGATGACTCTAACAGTCGACGAGGTAGAGGGCAATACCGGTCCAGACCACAAAGAAGAGGCAATAGATGGCCAAGACAACACTTTATGGGCCCCCCAATGCCATTCTTTCAGCCATATATGCAACCATATGCGGGTTGGATGAACCCTTACAACCAAGGTCCGCAACAAATGCAACAAATGCAAAACTTCAAGGGGATACCTCAACAAGGGACAAATAACCAGAACCAAGATCCTTTTTTATTGAGGGGCCAAAATCAAAGAGGAAGGAGAAGAGGCATAACATGGCAAGACCAACAGCCAAATGTCCAAACAAGGAGCATGACCTCGACAAAGCCAGGGACCAGCAAGACGAGTCACTGATAGTGAACCTAAGCCCAGTGACCCTTTCGGTAGACCAAGAAAATGTCCTGAACAAAGGACTTGGATATGTCCCTACCCCCAACCTTGATCTGTTCCGACTCAAGTGTGAATTATCAGAGTTTTGTCGTACTCTCAAGTTAAAAGCACACTTTGGGGAGTCTACAGTAACTTCTGATCTACAGCCCACCGACCAACATGGTACCAGTAGAAATACTAGCCTTCGAACAAGCGGTCCTAACTGGAATTGATAACTTGGCAACGAATGTGCGAAGACCCTTCCAGAACTTAACGAGATCAGAAAGAATCGCTTTGGAAGAACTTCAGACAAATGAGAATATTGTCATAAAACCCGCGGATAAGGGTGGAGGTATAGTTATCCTCGGAAAAGAAGGCTATATGAATCAATGTCTTGATCTATTGGCGGATGAGAAATTCTACACCAAAATCACAATTGATCCAACCCCAAGATTGCAGACAATTATTGCCATCATGGTTCATGAAGCCGAAACAAACGGCTGGATAAGCAAAAAAGAGGCTGATTTCCTAGTTACTGAGAACCCTAAGATCCCCTATTTTTATTTTTATTCCCTCCCCAAGACACACAAAAACAGAATACCCCCTCCAGGCCGTCCAATTGTGTCGGGGATAGGGTCAGCATTGGAACCCTTATCTAAATTTGCGGACCAATTCCTCCAACCACTTGTCAAAAAAACACCTGCCTACTTACAAGACACCCGAGATCTGTTGAATCAGCTGAAAGATCTAACCTTTGACCCCACCAAGATGCTCCTAGTGGGATTAGATGTTGAATCCCTATATACGAGCCTGCCCCAAAAAGAGACTCTGGAAATGCTGGAAGACGTACTTCTCATGGAGAACTGGGATTTCAGAACACCCAGACACTTTGTTTTGGAATGTTGCCGGATGGCACTCACTGAAAACTATTTTGAATTCGAAAACCAATTGTTTTTACAGAGCCACGGGACCTCCATGGGCAGTGCATTTGCGCCATCGGTGGCCGGACTCTACGTCAGTAACTTTGAAACTCATCATGTACTCACAACTGCCAACCCATACGTTTCCAGTATCATTTACTGGAAACGTTATATAGACGACGTCTTCTTGATTTGACTCAATAACCAAGATCTGAAAACTTTTGTTGACTGGCTTAACACACGTGATCCCTGGTTGAGATTCACATACACAGCTGATAAGGAAAGTATTGACTTCCTAGACCTAACGATCTTTTCAGAGAACAACCAAATCGAGACAAAAACCTTCAGAAAACCGACAGCCAAAAATAGCTTGTTGTCCTACAAAAGTTACCATCCTCAACCGCTCAGAGACAACCTACCTTACAGCCAATTTTTGCGCTTAAAAAGGAACTGCAGTCAAAAAAAGGATTATCAAACACAATCACGAGCCCTGAGTATCAGATTACAACAAAGACACTATAAAAACAGCACAATATCAAAATGCCAAAAGAGAGCCCAGAACCAGCCGAGGGAAAACCTTCTAACATCTTTTGAAAAAACGGAAAATAAGGACCTCGTAACCTGTGTGACCACATTTGGCCCTGCAACATACCAGGTCAACAAACTGATCAGTAAAAATTGGCATATTGTAAATACTGGCAAATTCAACTGGCCTAAACCTCGCTTTGCGAATAGACGTACAAAAAACCTACGTGACATGCTGGTCCATACCCGTCCAAAACAGAGAAATCCAACGAATCAGATCAGAAACATAAATATGGCTCCAGTGTCAGGCCACTACCCATGCGGTTCTTGCACAGCTTGTACTTCTACATCCATTTCTAAAACATTGCAATTGTCAACTACATTCACATGGACCCAGCGACAACACAACAACTGCAACTCTTCCCATGTGATCTACATGGTCACATGTCCATGCGACAAAAAATACATCGGTATGACTTGCAGGAAGGTGAAACTGCGCATAGGTGAGCACAAAAGCAATATACGCTTAAAAAAGAACACAACTAAACTATGTGCACATTTCATCAAACAAAAACATAGTATTGAAGACCTGAAGTGGACAGTTATAGAAAAAGTTCAAGACAATACACCCAACGTTGAAAAGGTGTTGTACGAAAAAGAACAACGCTGGGTGGACCGCCTTAAGACTAATAAATATGGTCTAAATGATGATATCTGCTGGCACCACTTCGCACGCTGATACTGTGTGTTTAAATTCTGAGTCCACTTAGTGCTCTGACACCCGTAAGCCTATGAGATGCTAAGCTCATCCCTTCTACAAATGTACTCCCCAATGAATAGGTACAGTCCGTAATTTTTACAAAGGATATATATTTTTTCAATCTTTGGTTGAGTGTCTTAATAAATATGAGACCATGATGTAGATAACCTATAATTACTTATTAGGCATACAAAATTAGGTATTGTACCTCTGAAGTTGCTCCTCGTTTGTATACAAAGGTCTCATTTCTTTCTCTATGATCAGCGTAGTTAAAACGCCATTGGAAACGTGCTCTTGGCGTCCAGGAGGCAGAGCCAGCACCAGACGCGGAACACGCTTCCGCTGCGGGTAAGTCGTCCCACCACCGCCCTCGCCCACCTACACCTTATAGTACCAGAGTGACTAATACTTTGATTCTCTGATACTGTTATAGCCTGGGACCTCCTGAGGGAACCTTTTTTAACACAATTAAGGTAAGACCTCACATGGGGTATGACGGACCTCCTCACCATTACGTAAATGTGCCGAACACTTACCATTCCCGTTCTTTCTATCAGGTTCGCATACTCAAGTTCACCTGATTTAGAGGTATGTTACACTCCTTGCAATTTACATGTCGCAATAAGTCGCCACCATTTACTCGCCAGCATGTTCTTATTGTTCTCAATTTCCTAAAACAGTATGCCACAATTGAGCTTGCATGAAAATGGTACAATGTTTTTCCATTTCTTTCTAATTTTAAAACCGCACTTTGGTAAAATGCCACTAGTGACCCCACTCCCCCCTTTTTCTTCAAATTTACAGGTGACTACATAGAACCTCACAAGGGTAAGATTGTAAATTATACCTCTACCCTCCTACATCACAAATACTGATAGGTAGATCTCTGTTTATTGTTGTCTTTGTCCTGACGAATGCTCTTAGACCCACGGGCCAACAGAGCAGAAACATGTCGACGTTTTGTCAATACTACTAATATATGCTATGGATTCCTAATTTTCCAGTGAGCATACCAACTTTTTTTAAACTAGTTGTCCAACGATACTAATAAAAAGAGTATCTTAATCGGCTGGAAACTATTTTACCCTTTTTGTGCCTTTTTCTGTTGGGGTTATTCGAATTTTGATCTCTGGAGACTGCCACGAAAAAACCAGAGAAAGCCTCGGGCGAGGCTAGGCAATACACAATTTTGTCAAACCCGATGATTGCTGCCATAACGTTTGTGTGGGGCGGAGAACAAGATATACCGCTTCTCGTTATACACATCGTTTATGAGGGTTTCACAATATTTTCTCTTGGTATAAGTGGTAACAAGTGTCCTATCCAATTTGATAATCTCACCTTAAGACAGCGTCTACTTCACAGGCATCCATGCATTGGGGGAGGGAGGGGTGAAAGCAGCGCATTTACAAATTATAGAGGGACGCCCATTAAGTAGGCGCGCATGAAAGCGAAAGCGCACCATGTGCGCGCTGTGACAAAAAGAGACGACCGCGGGACATGGGAAAATGCAATGTAATTAAAGTGGAAGCCATGCGCACACACGGTACGCATGCATATCTCCTGTCCTCCATACGCCTGCCATTACAAGATCTTTATTGTGGCACTGTGGCTAGCCTTAAGATAACCGCTAGTACCGTAACAGAACGTGTGCTAAAGCGTCTGTGAATACATTACACGCGCGAAAGTGAAAACGCACCATGTGCGCGCTGTGACGAAAAGAGACGACTGTAGGACTGGGGAAAATGCAATGTAATTAAAGTGGAAGCGATGCATGTTCACGGTACGCGTGCACATCTTCTGTCCTCCGTACGCGTGCACATCTCCTGTCCCCCTTCGCAAGGAAAATCGCCGACAATAGATCTCGCCAAGTGAGCAGCGCATGGACTGCATAGCTAAGCGAGACCTAAAAAAAGGGTCTTATGCTCCGACAAAAACATTTAAGAAACCACCAGGGTGTGCTGCAGAACCATCAAATGACAAATAACACAGAGGATGTCTTCCCGATAGCACATCAGCTTTCAGCACTGCACAATGCTCCAAAACCTCACATAGAATTTATAGAGTTTAATTCTCTTAGAACAGTATCCATAGCTAAAACAACCATGGATCCACACTCTGGAACATGTGCTGTGGAGGATGAAAAGCCCAACTGCTCTCTCAACGTAGTCATGATTATTTGACCCTGAAACTTAAATAAAACAATTTGTTTTTCCTTACACTGGTCCTGAAGTGCCAAACACAAATCTGGGAGTGAGGAGCGGGGAGGCAGAGCTTGCGGTCTTCTAAGATTGGCACTTCCTGATTCAACTCCTCACAAGCCATCCTTCCCCATCCAGCCGACTACGGGCCTTGGCTGCCAACATCGACATAGGGTCAAGACTCTGGTGCTTAAGCACCAGGCTCGCTCCACAGTCTCAGAGGGCCATACATGGCCCACTGATCCACCATGGTCACCCAGGAATCATCCCCTACCCTTCCTCAGCATTAGTCAGTCCTACTTCTGGGTCTAGTTCCGAGACCTATGTCAACCAATGATGCAGCCCCTCAGGCAATCGGAGGGGGCCATGAAGGATGTTTCTGCTGGCCCGCCATCCGCTCAAAACGTCACAGGCTTGCAGCATTACTGCCTGGAGATATATCCCAGAGTAGTGGATCTCGAGTTGACGTAGCACCAACAGCCTCATCTACACCCTGAGCGCTAATGGGGAGACACTACTGGAGGCCACACAGCTAGTGCCTTGGGGCCCTAAGGAGCTCAACTGAGAGTATTGGCCTTGTAGAATACGGAGCACAGGAAGACAGAGGGGTTCCTCCCCATTTATGATCTCCAGTGCCCCAATTTCCCACAGACCGGCCCCCTACACTTTTGTAGAGAGTCAGGAGACCTTCAGGCAGACACCCTCCTTGGAGGCATCGGCCCACTTCTCCTTCCACTCAGATTGCTAGATTGGCTGCCTCCTGCCTTTCTCCTGACTTTACTGTTATTGTGGTGTCTTAATCATGCCGCTGTCTTAATCATGCCTCCCCCTTTGGTGAAGGGGCCTATAGAACAGCAATACCCGTAATTTGCAGCAGTATTGACATAGAGGCCTCTGGACTCCTGCCTCCATCCAGGTCAACCCGAGCTCGGTATCCTGTCCTAGGCGGGAGGTGAACCTGCCTTCCATGGACTGTAATTTTTACCCTCACCATACTCCTACAGCAGAGTCTCCTCTGTAATTGCTGTCGGAGCAGTTGGGGAAAGGCCGGGGGTGACTGGTTCATCCAAAAAGTCCCCTCCCCCCAAGTCCAGTTCAGTTATACCCACTGACCTCCCATGGCCAACGAGGGGGACCTGTCCTAGGCTCTGGAGGCATCTGTTGCCCCGAGAGGGAATGGGGCCTAGCCTGGTTCGTATTCTGCATGCCCTGCCTCCCAAGTAAGACTTGAGGAGTTAGAGTGTCCCTTTTGGAAATCAGTGTAGCAAACTGGCACTCACTGCGCCCGGGCAACAGGCGCCTCCTCTGTGACTTGCTCCTCCCTCTTGCCCCCTCCCAACCTGAAAGTGATGGTAGTAACCTGAGAGTGGGGACTCTTTTGTCCTACTCACGTCTGCCTTGCTCGGTATGTCGACCCATCGACTACCAGCCCACCAGCTGCCGCCCTCAGAGGCAGTATTGCGCTCTCAACAGAACCCGAAGGTGTCGCCTCGGGATCCTTCGGCTGCCTCTAGGCAGGGCTAGAAGAATCCACTAGACCACTCGCATTTATCAGTCAGATTAATTCAGGACAAGCTCTTTTGAGGTCCTACTTGCCCTTGTGGCGAGTAGGAAGACAAACTGACAATTGACCTCTGCCTCTGAAAGCAGAGGAAATGTGGTAAGATAACAAGATTTAAAGGCACCCTTATTGCTCACAAAGTAAATGAGCAATAAAAATGCTTTTAAATCTTGTTAACTTGTCACATTTGCTCAGCTTTCAGAGTCAGAGGTCAAGTGCATTTCAGTTAGGCCGAGGAGATTTTGTAGGTTACTAGACCTGCAGGTCTAGTGCATTTTTTTATGATTTTTCGAGCCCTGCCTCTAGGATGGATATAAAGGCACTCCTTAAAGAGATCTCATCCATTGTGCCATCCTCACAGCGATGAAAATGTCTGATCTCCCATCAGTGGTGAAATCCATCCGTCAAGACGTAAGTAATCCGCATGCGGCTGTATGAAGTGGACCACCGTTCAACGCCGTTAAGGCCCAATTTGATTGTTTACCGGGCACTGGACGTGACATTGAGTTTCTGTACCAAAAAGTAACAGGCTTGGAAGAAAGAGCGAGAAGAGACAATTTCTGGATTCATGGGGTCCTGGGAGGTGAAAAAAAACAGACATGATTGTTTGTCTGATGACCATTCTCCCTGACTTCCCCCAAGTCCACTCCGTGGAGGCACTCAAAATCTAGTGCCAAACATTGTTTGCGAGCTGTGCCACCAGCACACCCACTCAATGCTACACATCGAGGCTATTCAGCAACAACCAACGCTAGGGGCCAAAGGTTCCTGGCACTATGACTCAGGATGAAATGTAGATATATCAAATATGGCTTCCTGGAACCAGCAAGGATAAAGGTGATGACGGACAGACCCGGTAATTCTTCGACCCTGGTGACCTGGATGCATTCCTGGATTCTTTGAAGGAGCTCTCGATGAATACTTTTTCCATGGCTCCTTATTAGCCACTCCTAGCAGGATGACCCACTTACCCCATGAAGGATCCAGATGCCAGCTTTTCACCTGCACATTGGTGTAACCCCAGGAGATAATCAGACAGAACCAGGCATCATCAGGTGTTTGAGGTGCTGTAAAAAGGACAGACAAACCATGCTCCCTGTTGAAGCAGCCGGCATAGGAGGCCAGACAGACTAGGATGGGCTAATGTATCCTCCCTTAATGTTTAAGGCTGACCTTTGACTTTAAGTATTAAGCTGTTGATGTTCTTTTGTTACACGAGTCCTTGGTGGGGGCAACCTCAACCTCACATGAGCTATACTGAATGGTATGCTTCAAGATTCAGGAAATACCCACCACTTCCTTTCAGTCCTCCCTGTCCCAGCTGGCAGACTATACCCCCACTGCCTCCACTGCTTACACTGCTTACACTGCTCTAGCTTTTTCCCCTGGGCTCCCCCAGATGTAACACAAAGGGCAGTGCCCTTTGGTATATGCCCTGCGGATGGTGGACACAGAGGGTGCAGACCCGGGACATACTACCATCCTCCCTACCTCCACTGTCAAACATACACTAGGCTGCTCACGTGTCCTAAAGCCCAGTTCGAAATTCTCTGTTGACTACTTTCTTTCTTCTTTCTCCCTCCATTCACATGGTTCTCCCCTCATTCACATGCACTGTAAGAGGGGTGGGGGCTGGCTTGGTGTCACTCAGTACAAGTACAAGCTTGCTTTTCTCTGCAAGCACACCTGGCACTTACCCCTCCTTATTCTTCCCACTTCTCTCCTTTAGGTCACAGTTACACCCAGACCCCACTCACACCTGCACCTCTGTTGACAAGCCCTAGGTGGGGCCACCGCATATGAGCATCACTTCCCCTCCCACATTAACTTCAAGGATGTTTTTGTCATTGACAATATTATCCCTGAACATCAATGGTTTGGCTCACTAACTCAAGCATAGAAACATTCTATATTACCTTCACACTAAATATCCAGACATAGCCTTACTCCAGGAAATTCACTTATCACCAGCTGAGTCATCTAAGCTTTGGCGGGAACGGGTGGACACAGTCATCATCATCAGCAGCAGGTCAGTTAATGATATCAGGAAGCCACCCATTTCAACTGGCTGTTCAAAGAAATGCGGAGTAGCAATACTCATCATAACTGGATCCACAGGACGTGGCTCCCTCTACATGTCAGAGTCACGACACCAGAGAGCACAAAAGGGTACTCAACAAGTTGACAAAGGTGACAGAACTTATCTAAAAAGAAGTTGCCATGACAATTTGGGATCATGTGATGCCCTAGCCATGCATTAGGACATAACTGAACTGTTTTGTCGTCTCAGCCTGATAATGTGCTTTGTCAAAAATAAATAATCTGCAGTGAGTGTAGTATCCATTAGAAAGAATGTTTGCCAATGTCATGGAGAAAAAAGCGATTTCAGATGAGATATGAACTTAAACTCGTTGTAGAATGGAAATGAGGAAAGACTAGAATTAAAGTAACTGTACCTCATTAAGTGCAAACAAGGTCTGAATGTCATACACCACTTCTTCTGTCAAACGTACTGCTGTCTGTGCTAGTATATAAGCATCAACATAGTGACAATGTTTTCTTTTTTCATCTTCTGTGAACATTGCAAGCAACCTATGGAAGAGCAAAATAACAATCACAGCTAAAAGGAGACATATAATCAACACTTTTTAGAAGTATGCTGAACAACTTTACAAACTAACACCGTGTTCGTTTGGCATGTAAAAGGCACTTAGTTGCATCATGTCTATGAAAATATCCACATGGAAAAAACTACAGATATGCAGGCATTAGAATGTTTGCAACACTTCAACTCTCAGGGCCAAACTTACTTCAAAATGTTGTGCCCATGCACCACCAAATCCCTAATCCAAAATCACAAGGTTCTGACATTGGGAACAAAAAATGTAATCATGATAATAATATATGTTGGCAAATAATGCACTAAAGATCGACTCAATTCTTTTTAAAATTTATTTTCCAGGCATTGCATATTGAACTTTTGCAATGTCTAAAGGCAATCATTTGGGAAAACTATGAACCAAGGAATATCAACAGAAGAGATATTTGATAACATTCCAAATGGGTTATGAGATACACCTTTTGTGGGAACCCGCTGCAGGAGTGCATGCACCTAGACTGGTGGCCTCTTTCCACAGGAGACATCCTTTGAAAGCAGGGCCTTTGTTGCGCTCTCCTTAAAGGGGGATGTACTGTGACAGACAGCTGTTCGAGCGCAACTACACACCAATGAGGGGGCCGGAGAACATCGAATGGCTCCAGCATCGTTCAGGAAATACTACTCCCATGAGGCCTTTCGCCTCGCCTTGACGATGCCGGTCCGCCCATATATCTCGTGGGCAACCAGGAAGAGTGTCGGAAATTCTTCCTATCGGACCCTTGTTGCTGTGAGGTTCTATCGTTTGACTCAATCCGAGGGTTTCGCTGTTTGTGAGCCCTATCCTTGTTCCTGAGTCCTCCCCTGGTGTTCCGTGGCGAGCGGTCCGCATTGTGAAGTCGATTTGCACGGCTGCGCACGATCGGCATTGTAGGCCGTTATTCCCCAGTCCTCCGTTGGTGAGCCCCAGGCCGGGCGCTCGTGCGGAGGACGGGTTTTGTTCTCTACGGCATTTACCGCTATTCCTTGGCTCTGCATGCTCCATGTGACTGATCTGTCAAGGAGGTGTTCGAGCGGAGTATCAGTCCTGATTCGGACGGCATTGTCGGCCGCCACTTAGCACGGTGTCCTCTGTTGGCGAACTCATGGACTAGAGTTCATGCAGAGGACGGTCTAGACACATTGGGATTCCTATTACAGGCTTGCATTTCCACAACCTACACATATATATGCACCAGGAGCTACGTCCAACAAGTCGCTGCATTACAGGTACATTTAATTCCGGTTGGGTGCAGATTAACCTAAACAGGAATTTAACTTTATTGGTGCATTTCTTTTGTTGACACTCATTTAACATTCATTTGGAAAAGGGCTATTTACCTGAGCAGCGAGTGATTGTGAACAGCTTCCCTTGGGTGCTTGGTCCCATTGGTTTCTATTTTGGACATTTCTAATCCTGATGGATAGGTATGTAGTAACAACTTGAATGACTAGACTTATGTCCATAGATTATCCGCTGCTGTGCCTTAATGGTGCATCTGTTGATTCTTGTATTCCCTCTGCAGTTATATCCTTCCCTTATCGCCACACCCAGAGAGCTCAACAATCCAGACTGCTAGTGCTATAGAAGGCCTATATGTTTTTATTTACAGGTATGAAGAGAGGGTATAGCATAGGTAATTTACTATGGCCGAAGGGTTGGTACAGGTTGAGTGATTACTGTGCTTTGTCGTTTCAGATCACCCTCCCCGCAGTTCCCTTCCCTTCCTTCCCTCGCTTGATCCTTCTATTGACCTGTGCCATTACAGCAATCAGGCTTGGGTAGATCCAGAGGACTTGTGAAGTAACAATACTTGTGTTTAATTAGAAATTATTAAAAAAATAACATTAAAAGTTTTTGTGATTAGTATGTTATTAAAAATGTGGAACCAAGTGCCAACTTTTCACTAAATATGAGTAACAGCAACAGTAATAGGAGCATTAACACATTACTATAAAACCAGGGTTTCCACAGGACATCGCTTTTTTTGTATGTTCATAATCCAAGAAAATTAGGAAAGGACAAATCTTTCACTTAACGTTGCATTCTTTCCAGGTCTTGAAATGCCTGTAAGATAGCACCCTTTGGATACATGCAATTTAAGCCACAATGGTATCAACTAGTTGTATTCTCCTTCAAGCAAAAGCTTTGAATTACATGACACTGGATGTGGGGAGTAGAACAGAGTGCCCCACTCAGTATTATCAAGGAAGTTGGGGAAGCATATACCAGTTTATATTAACACAGCAGCTAATGTTTCTTAGGTTTGGATTGAGAGCACAGCTGTTTCTGGACCTTATGTGAGCAACAGAAAAAAGCTTTAAGGAGCTCTACTGTTAAAAAGTATTTAGACCCGCCCACATGCTGGTTACTTTGGATACAACATTTAGTTGTCCAGAAGTTGCAATGAAATAGAGGTTATAGGACTCCTATTTCCTCTTGAGGGATTTACCCTCATTTAAGCAGGCCACCACACGCAGTGACGCAATGGCATCCTATGTGAAGTGTGGTCGAATGCGCTGCATTTATTTTGTCAAACATTGTAAATTACTTATTCCTACTCCTGCCAGGTGAAGCTTTGCATCTGGAACAAGGTAGCAAGAGCAGCAGCAGAGAATTAGAGGAGAGTCACTTCCTGTTGTGAACAAAAACATAGAGCACGACGAGGGCCGTTTGAGTGAAAGTCGATGTGACGAAGTTCCTTCAACAAGCGGAGCACCCCACAGCTTCAAAGATGGTGCAAAAATAAGGGGCGCATCCAGCTTCATTTAAGTTTGAGTGGGCACTCAGATGTCGAATTGAGACTGGGAGCTAAACAATACTTGGCTTTTCCGGGATTGCATAAGCGGCTGCCTGCACACACCCATGTCTCTGAGTGCAGTGTTTCAGTGTGTGTTGTGAATGTTGAATGAGCTGTGTGCATGTGCAAGTGTAGTGTAAGCAACGTGCCTGTGTGATTGTTGAGTGTGTAGTGAGCTTGAATGCGTTCACGGGAGCGGTATGTCTCCATGAGTGCAAGGAGAGTGGAAGGTCTGTGTGAGTGCAGGTTTAAGTGCAGTTACTGAGGGCAGAGTGACCAGTGTTCCTGAGTGCAGGATGAGCAGGTCTCCTGAATGAGGATGAGTGGTGTGCCTGTGTGAGCCAGGCGGGAGTGGGTCTGTCTGTAAGAGAATAGAGCAAGTTGTACCTGTGTGAGTGCAGGGTGAAAGGTGCACCTGTGCGAGTGCAGTGAGAGGCACACCTTGTTGAAAGTAGGAATGCAGCACATACTTCCAAAGCTTCGTTCAAAGGGGAAGGTATTATTGTAAGGTAAATATTGTACTATTCAAACGGGAAGTGAAAAGCCTAATGATGAGTAAATACCTTGCATAGGGAAGCCGACGGATCGCTGGTATGAACATTTGCATCGGCTGAAGGGTGGCCTCCTCATGAATACGATCACGGACAGGAGACTGACGCCACACACAAGCCTCGGCTGTATCCGCCACACTATACAAACTATATAACCTCTACCTCACCTTATCGATTGATAAGGATCGTGATATAAGCTAGGCCTCTCTCACCTTTTATTGCTAATTGCACATGTGTTTGGAATATATATAGTTAGACACCCTTATAGCCATAGTTTCTGTTATCTCATATTTGTTTGTCTTATATTGATACTGTAATGTCAATGTGTAACCCTCCTCGATGTTAAGCGCTCTGATACCCACGGGTCTTGTTCGCGCTATACAAAACTCTATAATAAATAAGTAAATAAATAAGGTAAAGAGAATCTGATGAAGACATTTCTGGGCTAATTTCCCAGCCCACCCTAGGACTCGCTATCCTACTGTTGTCTTTAGTGAACTGCTATGATTGTTAATATGTGTTGTGGCCTTGTCCTGTTTGGTTCTGCTGTTATCTACGGCTTCCTTCATAAGAAAGATAAAGAGGTTCTATTGAAGACATTTCTGGGCTTGATTTCCAGTTTCACCCTAGGAGTCCCTTTCTTTCTCTTGCCTTTATTAAAATGTTATGATTGTTATGATTGATTTTGTCCTTTTCTGGTCCAGTCTGTGCTACTGTCGTTATTTCTTGTACCTTCATAACTACCAATCTGTAGAGCGCTCTGATACCCCCTGTGGTCTTGTTCGCGCTATACAAAACTCTTTAAATAAAAATAAATAAACCTATTGGCATTGCAAAATCTTGTTATTCGGTGTTTACCAGAAACTGAACCGTGCATATATTTTCTATCTCCATTTTTGATAACAGGTCTTCGTCACATGCAGAGCAAAGGTTTCTAGGGACTTGATGTAAGCAGAACAGGGCATGCCTGCTATGAACTTCCTCCCGATAACAGCATATATGCACAAACATATTGCCTAAAATGCTAAATAAATGGTTCTTCCAAGAGGAAATCTTCACCCGCTCATACAGAAGGGCATTCATTTGAGAGAAGTCTTATATTCTGTAGAAAGAGAGATGTCAGTAGCCCTTAAACATACAGAAGCCTTGATATCTGATTGAAAGGGACCAGGTTTATCCATGCAAATGCAGTGTGTTTGGGAAGATGGAGGTCATTTCCTTTGATTTGACACGGATACATTGTGTTAGAGGATGGGATGGTATGCAATGTCCTACCAGAAGAGATGTAAACATGTTGCACCCTGACCCAAGAGGAGGAGGGGGGATAGTTTTACTAGTTTAGAGTCAGGATAAGACCCATAAAGTCTTAAGATGGAGGCAAGAAAAAGCAGCCCACAAGAAAAAAAAACACAAAAATAAGTATTTGCTCACACTGAGACATGCCCATCATTACCACAGATTGAGCTCGTTGTGCTTGATGCTTTTAAGTTCCCTGGCAGGAAGCATCTCTCTC
The DNA here is from genome assembly GCF_964263255.1 of Lissotriton vulgaris. Classification (NCBI taxonomy): domain Eukaryota; kingdom Metazoa; phylum Chordata; class Amphibia; order Caudata; family Salamandridae; genus Lissotriton; species Lissotriton vulgaris. The sequence continues at coordinate 923,575,465 of NC_141693.1, read as the reverse complement.
TACAAAAAACAGTACAAAATATGTTAAGCACATTTTAATAAAATACCCTTCTTAGCCTTGCCTGTGACATAATTTGCCAGTCTTGCACTTGCGTCACTTACACTTGAAATACTTGGCATGATGATTTCCCTGATGCCTTTAAGTTACTTTTTTGCTCCAGCAGACATCACAAGTCTAAAGGGTTGATAGAGTATTAGAGGGTGATACCTGGACACCAGGATCTCATTCCCACCCTGCTACCCATCTGCTGCTCTTAGTCACACTGCTCACTTCATTTCATTCATGATGGAAAACTAAAGCCCCAGCTTTGAGACCTACCCTGAGGTGTGGTCCCTTTGGTTGGCTACTGGCAGAGCTCCGCCAACAGTTAGCTCTATAGATAGCAAAGTGTTTAAAACACTTTGGAGGTTTTAAATCATATTTCAGAGTGCAGTATTGTGGGATGTAGCCCTTTCTACAGGGTCATCTCCAAACGTTTTGCATTCTCCTTCCTGTTTCTGAACCTGCGTATGCTAGCTTTTAGGAAACAACACACTTTACATTAGCTAAACAGTGCAAAAGAGCTTTTGCTCTCTGCTTAAAACATGGTAAAATTGTCTCACACCCAACTGGTACATTTAATGAACTTGTAAGTCTCTAGCGGACTCGCAGCTCGAAATCATAACCTTGCCGTATCTCTTTGCCTAATTTGCACTGCTGTACGAAATTTATGTTTTTTTAGACTTCTGATTTTAATTGTGTAATTCACTTTTGAAAAACTGTGTCGCTATTCCTCTGCTGTTATTTGCACAGCTCCTTGCACCTTACTTCGATCCTCCCTGGTCTGCCGCGGCAGTTTGCCGTTTGTTGCGGAGGGAGGACCAAAGGCTTTAATACACTTCCGGGACCTTCCCGCTCGGTCAGCGCTCTAGACTCCAGCATCGCCTATTTAGAGGCCAGCTGGAGCGCTCGCGCAGCGGACTCGCTGCTTGAAATCATAACCTTGCCGTATCTCTTTGCCTTATTTGCACTGCTGTATGAAATTTATGTTTTTTTAGACTTCTGATTTTAATTGTGTAATTCACTTTTGAAAAACTGTGTCGCTAATCCTCTGCTGCTATTTGCACAGCTCGTTGCACCTCACTTCGATCCTCCCCAGTCCGCCACGGCAGTTTGCCGTTTGTTGCGGAGGGAGGACCAAAGGCTTTAATACACTTCCGGGACCTTCCCGCTCGGTCAGCGCTCTAGACTACAGCATCGCATATTTAGAGGCCAGCTGGAGCGCACGCGCAGCGGACTCGCTGCTTGAGATCATAACCTTGCTGTATCTCTTTGCCTTCTTTGCACTGCTGTATGAAATTTATGTTTTTTTAGACTTCTGATTTTAATTGTGTAATTCACTTTTGAAAAATTGTGTCGCTAGTCCTCTGCTGCTATTTGCACAGCTCGTTGCACCTCACTTCGATCCTCCCCAGTCCGCCACGGCAGTTTGCCGTATGTTGCGGAGGGAGGACCAAAGGCTTTAATCCACTTCCGGGACTTTCCCGCCCGGTCAGAGCTCTAGACTCCAGCATCGCCTATTTAGGGGCGAGCTGGAGCGCACGCGCAGCGGATTCACTGCTTAAAATCATAACCTTGCCGTATCTCTTTGCCTAATTTGCACTGCTGTATGAAATTTATGTTTTTTTAGACTTCTGATTTTAATTGTGTAATTCACTTTTGAAAAACTGTGTCTCTATTCCTCTGCTGCTATTTGCACAGCTCCTTGCACCTTACTTCGATCCTCCCCGGTCCGCTGCGGCAGTTTGCCGTTTGTTGCGGAGGGAGGACCAAAGGCTTTAATACACTTCCGTGACTTTCCCGCCTGGTCAGCGCTCTAGACTCCAGCATCACCTATTTAGGGGTGAGCTGATTTGCACGCGCAACGGACACGCGCAGCGGGCACGCCAGCGGCGCGTCAAAGGCAAGCCCGTCTGCGCCCGTCCTGGACCTGGGGCCAATTATAATGCCCATTTTATCACCTACGCATCACTTGAGCTTCATAATCTACAGGGCAACTGGCCCATCAGCCCTATTGTGGAATTCACTTTTGAAAAACTGTGTCGCTATTCCTCTGCTGCTATTTGCACAGCTCCTTGCACCTTACTTCGATCCTCCACGGTCCGCCGCGCCAGTTTGCCGTTTGTTGGGGAGGGAGGACCAAAGGCTTTAATACACTTCCGGTACTTTCCCGCCTGGTCAGCGCTCTAGACTCCAGCATTGCCTATTTAGGGGTGAGCTGAAGTGCACGCGCAACGGACACGCGCAGCGGGCACGCCGGCGGCGCGTCAAAGGCAAGGCTGTCTGCGCCCGTCCTGGACCAGGGGCCAGTTATAATGCCCATTTTATCACCTACGCATCACTTGAGATTCATAATCTACAGGGCAACTGGCCCATCAGCCCTAATGTCAGGATAGCCGCCAAGAAAGTAGGGATCTTCAGAGACCTTTCTTCTAAGTGCCTCACCCAGTGTTCTGGGCAGGGCCTCCTCCTCACCAACAAGGACTCTCTGGACCCCACCAATCCCAACACCCCGGAAGCGGGACCTCCTGTCATTACCTACCTAAATACATGCTCTATGGTGAAGCATCAGCTCGAAATTTCCAACTGCTTGATTCCGACAAACCCGCCATCCTTCTCTTGTCGGAAACCTGGCTCATGGCCGATTCTACCCTTGACATCCTCGCAACAGTACCTACTGGCTACTATATACTCCAAGCAAACACGGTGTCGGGCAAGCTAGGGGGCAGGGTGGCAGCTATCATCCAGCAAAAACACAAATTTACCACCCTCGAGATCAGCAGCTTACCTCAGGTTGATAGCCTTTTTAAAAAATTCGAATCCCTCAAGTCCTCCTTTATTTGTGCTCTCTTTTACAGACCTCCTGATCATATGCCTTCGTTCCCTTAATTATCCGGTGAATTAATTTCCCAGTTAGTCATCAATCACGCCAGGATTATTATCTTCGGTGACTTCAACTACTGGCCCTCTGATACTCACGAGAGAGCCAGTTCCGTTGAGTTCACGGACTTTTTATTCGGCATGAATTGTACTCAACACGTGCACAAGGCCACCCATGCCATAGGGCATATTTTGAACCAAATCTGGACCTCTAACATAGAAATCACACCCCCCTTAGTCTCTCCATGTACTTGGTCTGACCACCATTTTATTACTTTCACCAAGGCCTACATTCCTCCCACCAAGCCGCCCCTGGTGGGCAACTTCCTGGCCAGAAACTGGAAACAGGCCAATATGGGCGACTTCCACGCATTTTTAACAGCCACCTCTCCCACCGAACAGGCCCCCATCTGTCTTCAGGCTTCTAACCTTGATCACTAGCTAGAATCAGCAAGTAATAAGGTTGCCCCTTTAAAAAAAAACAATCTTAAACGCCCCCACGACGCCCAACGCTGGTTTTCCGACGACCTAAAAAGAAAAAAACTGGCACTCAGACAAGCAGAGCGCCGTTGGCGGAGAGCTTATGCACCCGAGGAGAGAGCGGTATATGTAGCCTTGCTAAAAAATTATGAAGATTCCATCCTTCAGACCAAAACTGCTTACTTCTCCCTAAAAATCACAAACTCATCCACAAAAGCCAAAGACATTTTTGCAATTGTCGACGAGCTTGCACAATCTGACAGGGTGATTGCTAAATCTGTCCCTTCACAAATATTATGCGACTCGTTGAACTCATGCTTCATCGACAAAATCACCTCTATCAAGAACAACATCCCTACCCCTACTTCCCCCACTACTCTCCCTATACCATGCAAAAACCCCTTCACGCTCAACCAAATTCCCCTGATCTCTAGAGAGGAGTTCCTGGCCCTCCTAAACAAGGTGGGATCTGGCTCTCCTAATGACTGCTGTCCCCCCAGATATTGAAAGAGGCCTTTCTTACCTGCCCTGCCCCGCCACTTTCACTTCTTAACAACTCCCTCACGCTAGGCATCGTTCCGGACACCTTCAAAAGCGCTGTAGTTGTCCCAATACTGAAAAAATCTAATGCAGATCCATCAGTGCTGAGCAATTTCCGTCCAATCTCCCTGCTCCCCTATCTCAGAAAGATATAAGAGGCTCACGCCACGAACTGCCTCAGCTCATTTATTGAGCATTCCCAGTTTCTCGACCCCCGGCAGGCTGGCTTCAGGCCAGCACACTCCATGGAGTCAGTCATCTTGACAGTCATGAACGAGCCTAGGAGAGGAGATGATAATAACATCACCCAGGCCCTGGTGCTTATAGATGTCGGCTGCTTTTGACACAGTCGATCATGAACTTCTGATCGACCGTGCCGGTAATGACGGCATCCAGGGTCTGGCCCTCAAATGGATCCCCTCCTTTCTACATAAGTGCTGCCAGGCAGTCCGCCTGGCCAACTTCTCGGCAGAAAAAACAAGACTGACCTGTGGGGTCCCCCTCTTGTTCAATCTATATATGCAACCTCTGATTGTGTCTTTACGCAACAGCCCAGTCACAACCTTCAAATACGCCGACGATCTTCAGTTGGTGTTCAACATAAATTCTTCCAACACATCCATCAGCAATTTCCAATCCACTATGATCTCTATTAGTGAATGGATGTATACCAATCAACTAAAACTTAATCCTGACAAAACAGAGCTTGTACTGACTGGAGGTGCCACCAACCCCTGGAACTCCAGTTTTTGGCCTACATCCCTGGGCATTCCCCCCACCCAGCAGACTCTGTAAAAAGTCTTGGGGTCATCATCTGCAGCGATTTGTCCCTGAAGCCACAAATCAATGCCGTGGTATCTTCCTGCTTCTTCCACCTTCTCAGAATTCGAAAGATCTGCAGGTTTCTGACCACCGAGGCCCTCACTCTTGTTACCTTGGCCCAGGTCACTTCTCGCATTGATTATGCGAATGCACTCTATGTTGGCATCCCTGCATACCAGCTTCATCACCTACAGCTCGTACAAAATCCAGCAGCTAGGCTTATTTTCCGTCCACCTAAACATCAACACGTTAGCCCCCTGATGAAGAGCCTCCATTGCCTCCCGGTAGCCAAACACTGTGTATTTAAATTAGGCTGTACCATCTTCAAAGCCCTCGCTGGTCAGGGCCCTGCCTTTATCTCTTCCAGGATCCGACACTATGTTCCTTCACGCGAACTCCGCTCCTCTCACCTTAACTTGCTCACTATCCCCACCTTCAACCGCAAAAAACATGGTGGTCTCAGGTTTTCTTTTCTGGCCCCCTGTTTTTGGAATTCCCTCCCAACTGAGCTGATATCAGTAACTTGCTACACTCAATTCAGAACTCTCCTTAAAACTCTCCTGTTCTCACAAAATTATGAATAAAACTCTTGTCAACTTTCTGCCGCTGTCCTTCCGCTCCTAGCGCCATGAAACCGCCTGGTGTAAGTGCGCTGTATAAATATAATTTTAACATACATAACAAAGTGGTATTACATGTACCAAGGGCCTGTAAAATAAATGTTAGTAGGCCTGCAGCACTAATTGTGCCACCCAATTACGTTGCCTTTTAAAACTGTCAGGAAAGTCACTGCAGCATATGTGTACAGTTGAAACAGACATTTTATCAAAAACAACATGGAAGAGGGAGTTCCCAGGCTTTTGGGAGGACCCAGAAGGGGTTCCAACAGTAAATACGAGTAGCCCACAGAACCGCTCAAGAATATTAGATGTTAAACCATTTATTTATATCAATAGAAAAATAGAACACATTTCAATAAATTCAATAAGACATACATTATTTTATAAATAGAAATCAAGACATAGGGATATAGCATCAGCCCACGGGACACAAGTAAAACACTAAAAATTGGCACACAAATCATACACACCAAACGCAAGCTAGAGGAAGTTAATTTAGAATTGGACTCTTTCAATGACTACATTGTTCGTAGGAAAACGGACAAATTAAAGAAAGACATCTGTTTTTTCTCGGAAGAAAAGATATATCCATATCTTAACACCCAATACTATTCCTCTAGTGATGCACAACTTCAAGGTGACCAACAGTTCTGGTCCAATAGACAAATTCGCAATTTTTCCGATACTTTGGAATCAGATAAGGAAGGGACACCACGTCCTAGTGATAACTTTCCGAATAGACGTGGCCAGTTCAATGGCCCCCGACGTCCTAATAATTTTTTAGGGAACCGCCGGGGACCACCAGAGTGAGGTTCAGACCCCAGGAGAAGGGGCGTTTCCAACAGACGAATTATCAACAGACTGGCTACCAACAGACAGGCTATCAACAAACAGAGAATCCGCCACGTTTTCTGGAAACAAGGCGGAATCAGTATTGGAGGGAGTAGGACGAGGTCGTGATTCCTCCGTTATTCCTATCTTTAACCTGACCAAGAAACCTCTTGAAAAGACTACCATTGACCTCCTTTCACGTGGTATTTCTTTTGTACCTAGTGCTCCTTTTAACGCCTTTGAATTAAATAAAGATGTCCAGGCCTTTTATCGAAAGATAAGGCTTAATAAATTTTTCTCAGGTCGAGAAATGGAACCAGTAAATAACCAGTCAGGGTTTCGACCCCCTTCCATTTTTACCCCTACCCTTGAACAGGTTGGCCCAGAAGTCAGCATCTTCGAAAAAGCGGTATGTGCAAAATTGAAAAATTTACCAAATTTGTTCCAAAACCTGCCTACAACCTAACCTATGATGAATACCAAGCACTCAAAAAGCTATCTAATGACCACATCCTCACTGTGAAACCCAGCGAGAAGGGTGACGGGATTGCGTCCTCGACACCTTGACCTATAAAGAACAGATTTTGTCCATGCTTAATCGCCCGGAACACTATTGTAAGGTTTCTGCATATCCCTCTAGGAGAATTATGTCGGAAATTTTTGAGGTAACTAATGGTGCTAGACTTCGGGGCTCCATAGGAGACCAAGAATTTGATTTTCTTAACAAAACCTTCTTTAAAATCCCAGTTTTGTATGGATTACCGAAACTACATAAGAATCTTTCGGTTCCCCCATATAGACCCATTGTGTCAACTATTGGTTCATTAACTGAACCACTCTCCAAATTTATAGACGCGTGTCTTGCACCCATCATTTGTCGCCTTCCTGCCTATGTCCAAGACACGGGACATCTGATCACCATGATTGAAGGTTTGGATTTTAATCCCTTGACTGAAGTACTTTTCTCGATGGATATAACATACCGGAGGAAGGTGCCCTTGAGGCAGTCAAAAAGATGCTGGACAATTCTGATTGTCCAACGGAGAAACTCTTCATTTTGGAATGTCTTGCGATCGTGCTCAAGGAAAATTTATTTGAGTTCGACAAGGTCATATACCAACAAGTGCTCCGCATAAGCATGGGCGCGGCTTGTGCTACTAATGTAGCTAATGCTTACATGGTCGTTTTTGAAGAAAAGTATATCTACAATGAGGTTGCACCGTTTTTTAGGTCTCGCGCCTGCGATGCATATGGCGAAGCCATATGCCATCGCGCAGGCGCGATACTAATGTTGCGGGGTCTGCTTCCCAGGAGACATGAGATGTCACGCGCACGCTCTGGAAAGCGATCGGCGCCGGCCGCGCGCACGCGTTTCCCAATCTCCTGTCTCTCTGGTTTTATACGCCACGGTACCCGCTTCATGGTTAGCGTTGTCGTAGGTGACGAGCGCAGACAGGATTCTTAAAGCCTGGGCTCATAATATTTAAAAAAACATGCATTCCTCTTTATAACAATTCTGCATGGTATTGTTTTAGCTTAAAACATATATTACATCTTTGAGACATTTTGATGTTTTTTGAAGTTCTGAAGTTAAAACGTTTTACCAGCACGCCATTTTTTGAATGAAAAGTGCCTTGCTTGTGTTGCTAAGGCGCTGCTACTTTGCATTGTGCTTGGTGTCGAACAAAAAGGTCCATGCCAATGCTTCTTTGCCCACCGAGCAGATTACACGGAAGGATAAAACACACAGGCAGCCCGGCAGTGTGCACTTGCAGGGGTTTGAAACACTGATTTGTCTGTACAGTGAGTAGCCTCCCCACCAGCTTTCAAGGTTTTTGGCGCATTGGCCCACAAATGACGTCATTCACTCCTTTTTAAGAGTGATTTTTACTTCAGTGTATTATCTACTGATTGAAATAAATACTCCCTCCTTTTTCCTCCCAGTTCGTCCTTTTCCGTCCATAATTACTTCTGCCCTCCCTTGCCCTCCCCACCCTTGCTTCGGGCTTCCTACCATCCCCCTCTCTTCCTGCTCCCCACACTCTTGCTCGAACGGCCTCTATGCCCAGATCACTCATGCTCCGTCCTTCATTTCCTCCGGGCCTCTCTTGCTGTCTCCGACCCTCTCTCTCTGTTTCTCCAACCTGAGGCGCTAGGGTTTCCAGCACTACATTTCAAAGAGTGAAAATGACAATGTTGTGCTGCTCTGTGTGGTAGGTGGGAGGGAGGGGGGGGAATAGTCTCTCTGCGGTAAAGGAAGTGCGCATGCAAAAAATGTCCTTGCCAGTGTTAGCGAGATGGGTGTTCTGTTAGTACACGTTGCATGCTCCATTCCTCGTACTTTATTCATTCCAAATAGCTGTATGGAGCAAACTTGTATTGATCTACTTTAGTGCATACATCCGCTGGTCTTGCACACATCTGTTTCCAAGGTGGCAGGATGGAAGTGCAGCGATCTGTAGGCCATCAGTTTGAGGTCTGGCAAGACTGATTCCGAGGTCGGTAGCATTAAAGTTAGTATTAGTAGCACCTGTCATTTAAAGTGCCGAAAACGGTGGAAGTGCGAAATTAGGCGCTGTTTAAAACAAGTATGAATCTCCAATAATTGCGTAAATGATGGCCGCGTTTTCCTTCTAGTAAGGAGTTAAATCCTACGTTTCAAATAATATAAATAATTAAACCTGTAGTGAAGGTGGTAGTTTAAGCAAAGGTCTGTTTGACCACTCCCCCTCTCCGTCATACCAACAAAGCTACAAACGCTGCAACAAGCAATTTCCTGATTTTCACGAGACGTCTGATCTGAATTGCATAGGAGGAGCGCGTCCTTGCATCTGCTGTAGTGGAAAGTTAGGTATTCAAGGGGTCTCTTCAATGTGATGGCATAATATGAATGCATGGCTGAAAGCAAATCTGCAGTAATACCTTAAGAGCATAGCCTATCCGAACTGGCAGTGCACTTTGGCAACCGTTCTCTTCTGCTCGAGAGCCCACACTAGTTCTGCATTATATAAACAAGCATTTGCAATGCAATAGGTCTCGCATTTATGCGAGTTTAAGCTATTGGCATTGTAAATGATAATCATAACACTGAAAAAAGGCACGGGTTCAAAATATTACAGAGAGGTAAAGAATAAGAGCTGTGTCCCCTGCCCTATTCCTTGGGACAAGTGGACGCAGCTCTTATTCTCGACCTCTCTGTAATATTTTGGACCGGTGACTTTTTTCAGTGTTCTGATGTAAGAGTGGGGAATTGCCTCACGCTGGTCCTTAAATCTCCCTAAGCCCCCATTGTGTGAATTCATTGTAAATTACAATGCCTTTTATTTCTGTTTTAAAAACTGAAACAAAAATGCTTTGTTATTTGCAATGTCAATAGCTCAAACTCGCGTAAATGCGAGACCTATTGCATTGCAAATGCTTGTTTCAAATGTCACTAATTACAATCGCTATATTGACGACATTTTCTTTATTTGGCGAGGCCCACAAGAACAACTTGAAAAATTTATCCTTTGGATAAATCTCTGTGATCCACACCTGAGATTCTGTGCCAATATGAGTACATCAAGAATCGAATTTCTAGATATATGGATTGAAGCGAACAATGGTCATATAGAGATGTCTCTCTACACAAAACCTTCAGCCCGTAATACCCTGCTGCTGTATGACAGCTATCATCCGCGTAGCCAAAGGAATAGCATACCATTTAGCCAATTCCTTAGGCCCTGCCGGAATTGTACAGATATGCGTAACTTCGAGTTCCATGCTGGTCAGATGAAAACGAAGTTCCTAGATAGGGGCTATACAAAGAGGCTGATCAGGGACTGTTACAAAAGAGCAAAATACTTTGACAGGGAAACCCTTCTCAAACCTAAGGATAAAGATATTGAACCCAAACTAGTTTTGGTAACTACCCATTCTACCTTTAATGAGAAACTGAGATACATAATTAACTCTCAATGGTATCTCCTCAAAATGGACAAAACAACTGAAAAACTGGCTAACCCCATTTTTGCGTTTCGGTGTAATAAGAACCTGCGAAATCAGCTTGTTAGAGCTTCCCTGGTTAACCCACAACCCTGTATCAAAGGAGCATCACTGGCACTAATTCTATCACTGGCAGCCACAGATGTGGCGGGTGCCATGCCTGCGAATATGTTATTACTACTCCAGAATTAGAATGGGGCAAGAGAAAATTTCAGTTAAAAGAAATGACCAATTGCAGGACCAGTAACGTTATATACCTCCTGGTCTGTCCTTGCTCTAAAGGCTACGTGGGAGAAACTGGGAGGGAGTTCAGAACACGCTTTTCTGAACATAAATCATGTATCAGAAATCTGCGTATGGGTGCACCATTGGTTTCACACTGGAAAGCCTTGGGCCACCGTGTGGAGGATCTCAAATGGCTTATTCTTGAACGCATTCACAATCCTAAAGACGGGAACTCAGAAGCTCTTCGTGGAAAAAGAGAAGTCTTTTGGATGTTCACCCTGGGGACGGCTGTCACGAGGTTGAATGAGCAGATTCCGTGGGAAAATGCCATTCTCTAATTCTGGTCTGCATACTTTGACCTTACTTCTTCACGAACTGGGCTGTATTTTTTCTTGCCTTCATTGCTGTAGCAGTGCTTCTTCTCTTTTTGTGATCTTGATCTATTTTCTGTGGTAGTTCTAAAGTATCGATCTTGTACTTGTTTGAGTTTACTTATTTTATTTATTGCCACGGCTCCATCTGTTTAGCTTTCTTTTTTTCCGATTCCTCCTCAAATATAAACTTTTTTCTGGTTATTGTCATGTCCTATATGGATTGTATGTTTTCTCTCAATTCACTCAATCATTCTTTAGTTTTCCTGTTTATCAGTCACGGGTTGAGTTTACCTAGTTTGTTTCCGCCTCTTTACAAGACCTACATGTACTGTTCCAGATTTCAGTGACTGACCGGAACGTATATTTCGAATTCTCCTTAATGACGTTGGACCCCTTGTCCTTGATATTTGCGATCTGTGAAGTACTATGTTTTGGAGCTTTTTGGAGCACTTCCGCCTTTCCAAGATGGCACCGACGTCCTGCCCGGCTCGGTTTAGCATGTAATGGTCTAGTCTGTTGGCGGGAGTACTGGGTTCCGTTTTCGAGCTCTATTCTACACAGGTGGCCCATATTCTTGGTGCGTAGCCAACAATATTTAAATCAGACCATTTGGGCTAGTGTCGTCTTGGCGTGTACTCGCCGGGCTTGGCGGCAGACCCCCTTTGTGAATCGCGGAAAGAATCCTTCTCAAGGTAGGTTGACATGACCCCTCAGGAACCGGACTGCAATTTTTGGGTTGCGTCTCTCTTCGTATCCTTGGGCTAACTAGTTTTATTTCTATCTCACTTTATTTTGCACAGTATCCGTTTGGAATCCATTTCCCCATGACTGGGTAGCTGTTGGCCCGATCCTTGGCCGCATTATAGGTATGCATTATATATGCCACTTTGTAATTACCATTCGTGCAGAAGCTATTCTCGTAATTTTTAGTACGTCCATTTCGCGCCTTTTTGCGGTTATGCTCTCTAATAGATCTATCTATACCTATCGCCAGGCGCTAAGTTACTGCCCCTCGCAGATGTTTTTTAATCTCGACTCCGCTTACATACTGTATCCTGACTTGCTGTAGAAACACCATTCCCTCCTTCTGCCCTGTAGGCTTTTTTCAGGGTTACGAATTAAAATGTTTCCTTTTATATATATATTATGTCGTTAGACCTAATGTATGCCTTTATATGCGTCTCCTAGAATTTCATTGTGGAGCCTCGGTGCACTTGCAATTTTCCTCACGTCCCGTTCATCCCTTTGGACGCGATGCATTTGGATGGCTGCCTGACCTAAACCCGCCCTGTTTTCGCAGCCTGGGGCTTGTTCTCAGGTGAGTGCTACCCTTGTCTTCTACTCACCTGGGAATCCAAGTAGGAGACACTCCTGTGTAGTGGTTCGATTGGGCCACCAACAAGATTGTACTTATATCCGCAGTTGAGTTCGTAGTACGCTATTCCCATTAGGAGTTCTGGACTGTCTCACTAGTGTAGCCATGTAAATATATTCTTTGCTGCTTGGCCTGAAAGATACGTGTGTTTTACCTTTCTTAGATCAATTCTTCGGTACAGCCAATGTTTTATTTGCACTATCGCCTATCTGGGGAGACCGTTGATATCCCGGTTCTCATTCTGCATACGAGCTGGTTTCTTTCTGTGAGCAGCCCACCTTCAAATATATTTGGTATGCATGGCTGTAGTACTTAATAGTCTTGGTATGGGATCTGTTTGTTAGCACAGACTCTGAGATGCTATTCATTTTCATTTTCTTCTTTTTTCACCTTGGGTGTCTTAGCTTATTGTTGTGGATTATGGGTAGCTGGTCCTTTATATCTGCTCTGTGTATGGTTCTCTGGACTATTCTACTGTACGGCTGACATGTTTGTGCATGTGTGTACTTTGTCTTGCTCCCCTTTTCCTCCTGAGACTGTAGTTTTGGTCTCTGGTCTCTGCTGGTTTTATCATCCTAATTGTTTACTAAAATTACTCTTTTCGCCCACAGATATGCTCTCCTTGCCCTTATGTACCATTCGGGACCTGCTCCACATCATGCTGTCATAGGATCTCTATTGAGACCTTAAAGAATTTTGCTGTGTATGTCATGCGCCCTGATGAAGGAAGTTTTAAATTTGGCACGATTCCGAAACGCGCGTCGGCGCTTTTCAGTGGTTGTTGGAGTATATGTGTTTTTTGACTGAGTATAGTATGAGTGTGTATGGTCTGTGAATAAATCAGTAATTGATAGAATGAGTGTATGTAGTCATTGAAAGAGTCCAATTCTAAATTAACTTCCTCTAGCCTGCGTTTGGCGTGTATGATTTGTGTGCCAATTTTTAGTGTTTTACTTGTGTCCCGTGGGCTGATGCTATATCCCTATGTCTTGATTTCTATTTATAAATAATGTATGTCTTATTGAATTTATTGAAATGTGTTCTATTTTTCTATGGATATAAATAAATGATTTAGGATCTAATATTCTTGAGCGGTTCTGTGGGTTACTCCTATTTACTGTTGGAACCCCTTCTGGGTCCTCCCAATAGCCTGGGAACTCCCTCTTCCATGTTGTTTTTGATGTATTTTGCCCTGGTGGGTTGTTCCCTCTCCCTTTAACCTCTTTAGGCTTCAGGGTCCCTCTACCGTTTTTTATATTGAAACAGACATTTTAACCTAGCAAAATTAACTTTTTGCCAAACTGAAATCTTCCTTTTTAGTACACACGAGCCATCCTAGTGTAGTCCCAAAACTGCCCATAGGGCATGGTGTAATGTATTTAAAAAGTTGGACTAGTGCTTTGAACTTTTACATGTCCTGGTAGTGAAAATCCATTAAATCTGTTTTCATTACTGCTAGGCTTACCTCTCTGATAGGAGAACACTGGCTGCCCTATTACATGTAATAACAGCTAATGTCTTATTGTGAACAGGTAAACATTTCATGTATGGTGTCTGAGAAACTGTAATTACAAATCCTCTTTAACTGTAAAGTTGTATTTTAAGTTTAAACGTTGAAAATGATAGCCTGTTCCTTGGTCATATGACTGGGTATAGAAGGCGTTTAGATGTTGTTTATTCTTCCCAGACAGCCATTCAATAGTGATATTAGGTGTGCCTGAATGGGCCGTCAACTGGCAGGATTGGGCATACAGAGCTGGGCACAGCCTCACTTGCAACTGAATAGGCTGTGCCCTGCGTTCACACGAAGGACTTGTCAGCGTGGCATTCTTCATGCAGCCAGCTTGGAGCAAGGGAATGGGAGGCAGGAAACTTCAAGCACTTCACTGTGACCGTCACTGTGATGCACCCAGCAATGAGACTCCCTGATACCAAACTGCAACTTCGAGATACAGCGATGACCGTTCGTAATGCCTGGCCTGATCTCTGCACTACATTGACGAGGTATACACCTGTTACAACGCAACTTTTACAACTACCTACTATTACAACGCAACTTTTACAACGCATACCATTACAACGCATTGCGCTGGGGGGCGCTCTAGGATAGGGAATAAGTATAATTTACTATCCAACACCTTCCCTAGTGTCCACGGGGACTGGAGTTGGAATAGTAAATTATACTTACCACTATCCAGCACCTCTAAGCGCTATGCGTTGTAATGGTATGCGTTGTAATGGTCGCGTTGTAATAGTAGGTAGTTGTAATGGTATGCGTTGTAACATGGTACATCCCATTGACGACCATCTGCAACACTTTACCTCCACTGTGAATGGAACTCCTTGAGCTGCACTGCTGAAGGTAACTCTTTCACTGAGAGTAACCTTGTCTCTGTATCCTGCACACACTGCATCGCGGTTGGCCTGAATGTGTGACTTTCATCATGGCTTGCACTACCAAATAACCAGGAATTCCGATTAGTGTTTTTAATTGCTTCACCTACCAGAAAACTTTAAAATTCCATACATACGATTCTACAGATTGAATTTTTGCAGTTTTGGTGTTAAAATTTGCTCTAATTTCTTTGTATTGGTATGGGATTTTTCTTCTGTTGTATTTTCACTTTACTTCTTTTTGAAGTGCTGCATGAATACTTTACACACTGCCTCTAAATTAAGCTTCACTGCTTTAGTGCCAAACTACCAGAGAGGGTTAAGCACAGGTTAATTGGAGTGTTTGTTTGTGTCTTACCATGACAGAGATTGTGGTTGCTGCTTGAGTAGGGTTCCACCCCCCTCTCCCGGTAACCCAATTCCCAACAGAGATCTTATTTTTTTTTGTTTATACTCCAGAGTGCTTTTCAGGGAAGCTATTTTTCATGGAGCAAGCGAATTCTCTAATTCACAGCAGAGGAAATGTTATGTCCAGACACCTTATATGGATATTAACTAGGATACTACCCTTTGATGCCATGATAACCAATTTACAATTCTTAGAAAAGAAGTGACACTTAGGGAGTTGTATGGTTTGCCTCATACTCTAACAATAGTATTTACATCTTGAGAGCCAAGAAAAATAAGCTCATTAAAAATTTCATCCATGATGTGGATTTTCTTATTCTTTGTTTTTGTGCAATGTAAGACATATGAAATATAGGTTTTAAAGGGGTGAAAAAAACTTTTTTTTCTAAAAGGCACAATATATAGAAATATTAGAAGAAAATGTTGTTTTTCAAAAATAATGGAGATTTCATGGATTAAAAAAACATACCTCTGTGCATGTGCACGTTGCATACTGATTTGAGCACTATGTTCCTTGTAACCATATTCAAGAAAGTCTTTTTCAATTTGGCTCATTTTATCACATGCTTCTAGCAGCATTACAGCTCCATGAGGAGATTTGGCATTCAGGGCACTTAACTCTTGGGCAGACTGCGTCTGTATTAGTAGTTTCCTAAGAAAATAAACAAAAAGTACCTTTTCGTACAATATTACAACAATACAACAAGAAGACTTACCATTAAATACAAAAACAAGCAAAGTGGTTTGAACGTTTTTCAAATGTTAGTTTGGTCACAATAGAGCTCATAGTGAAAATCATAACAAATGTCAGTTTTGGATAATTAACATGCCACGTTGCCCTATTTGGAGTGATTTAATATATACTGGCTGCTCCTAACACCCTAAATATAATCTTAAACTTACAATCTAGGCTCAGCAAAACAGTGATAGCATTTTATTCTTTAACTGGCAAAATATTTAGCTATATTTAAAAAAAGGAAAAAAACTATAATCACTCCAATATACAATGTAGATCATAAGAATATCATACTTAACATTATTTTGGAAAGCTGTATAACTTTAATTAAAAAAAGTTTTCATCCTCCAGGATTCACTGCCAAATGTTCAACTATTACTTCCTTGGAAGTGGCAGGAGCAGCATGATGATATACACATTAAATATTGGCGATAGTCAATCCCGACTTATGGTCAGGGCAGTGTATTCACAGAAACATTTTTTTGTGTTTTCTTTGTAACTTTGGCACCGTTTGAATCCGCATGAAACTTTCCATTAAAAACGTCCTCCAGTTTGGGTTTGCAAGGTCGAGTTTCATGCAGATCCATCCGCAGGGAGAAAAAAAAGTGGCTCAAAATTGACATTCCTCATTTTAATTCCCATGGAATGCTTTGCTCTCAAATGCAGAAAAAAAGTTGAACGGAATTTCACGACGCTTGGCATTACAGTAGCACTCTACTCAAGAAAGTGTCATTGCTTGGTTCAGTGTAAATCTGTTCAGTAGTTTGAGAGATTAGTGTTAAAATAATTTGGTGGGCTTGAGGGAGATAACTCAGGACAATTAAACCACGTACGTCTGCAAATCTGGGGGCGAGGAACTTCCTTCCCAATATTTCAGAAGATATTCTAATCTAATTGGACAAGGAAGCTTTTTTTCCCGATAGTTGTTTGAGGTCTGCAAACTTAAAGCAAGCTTCACGGAGTTGAAGTTCTCAGATTGACAGGCCTGAACTTCAGGAATAATGCTGCGACTGCAGCTTCGAAAATAAAAAAAATAAAAATAGAAGGAGTAATAAGGAGTTAATGGCATGCTTTCCCTGACCCTCTGGCACAAGGCTAAAAATGAAAGGAAAATCCCTAATTTTGCCACTGGGGTTTGAATGCCTGGGATGGGGCCGCAGTTACCTTCCTGGCTACCGAGGTCTGCAAATCTACGGCAAGTGTCTAACCATTCTGGAACTTCTGCTGGGTCACTGGATCCAAAACAAAGTTTGTGGACCCCAATGGAATGTCCACCATGGGTCAAGAAGATAGAGAGGGTTTACATATCCTACGGCAGAATTTACAAATCCTATGGCATGATCCATTAATCCTTCAAAATTTAAAGAAAAAACCCATCCAAAGGCCTTGTGATACAGCCAATCAAATCGGAGGTTGGCCTCTCATAACGGGTTATGCTCAGGCCCTGCCTATTGCAAGCAGAGGGATGGGCCACGTGAGTTATGGTTTGCATGGCTGTTGTGCAAGTTATGAATTGAGGCACTAAACATCCAGTGTAAATTTCCATGCACTTCAACTGTGTTCATTTGAGTGAAATATATATATTTTTTATATCCTTAATTATTCTTAAAATGAGATCTACACAGTCTCTAAAATGCACTGTAGTGCTTTAAAATAGATTACTTCTTCAAAATATCAACAATTCTATCTTGCTGTTGCCACTCAATGAGGCATTCTCTGACACCCCACACTTCAAAAACACAACATAAATCCTACTATTGCGACTTTCACTGTGTGGTGCAGGGTGTGTCCTGCCCCCGCACCGCCAATGCCATTGTCAGACCGCTCACCAGATTAGGAGTTTCCTCCTGTCTGGCGGGCTTTTTTTGGCATCCCCACAGCAGTGTCTCTAAAAACGGGCACCGCAATGGGAGCACCAAAAACAGTTCCTGCACGGCATGGACTGAAAGTCCATGCCATGTAGGAACTGGTGAGCATGCACACAAGGAGGCACATGTTGTGCTCCACTGTGTGCATCAACAGAGTGCAGAGGAACAGGGGGCCCTATGAACAGGGGACCCTATAGGGCCCCCTTAGTTTCCTCTCCGCCAGGGTTTTCATGGAGGAGGTTCTGCCATGAAAAACCTGGTGGAGAGAAAACTCCTAATATGCTTGGTGGGGCTACAGCAGTCCTGCCAAGCACATGGATGCCTCTACACCACCACAACACTGCCATGGAACGGTGGTTCCCTGGCGGCTACGGCAGGGCTGTGGCAGTCCCACTGCCCATCTTGTAATAGGGCGGAGGGAAGACAGCCACGCCCCCCTCGAGTCAGGTAGGCTGTGGACCGCCAGACTCGTAATCAAGGCCTAAGTCTGCCAATGGGGGGTCAGCAGCATAAGTAGCAGCTTAGCAAAGAGTAGATCACCAACTCCAGCAATCATTGATTGATATGTGTCCATTTTTGGACTCCTATCCCACCAGACAGATTGAAGTCAGAAGTATTATGACCATGACAACCTGACCAGGCTTACATATGTCCCATCAGGGATCTAGCAGCAGCTGCCTGGGGAATAGGACACGTCTCAATGAAAACCTTTACAACGCGGTTTTCACATCGCAACATCCATTACAAAGCATGATTTTACAACGCATGCCATCACAACTCATTTTTAGAAACGACACTTACAAACCATTCCATCACAACGTATATCATTACAATGCATACCATTAAAACTCATAGTACTTTTAGGACAGCAGTAGTGTAAGTGTTGGATAGTGTAGGGGTAAAAATTACTATTCCAACTCCAGTGAGTGCAACAGTAGGGTAAGTGTTGCATAGTTTAGGGGTATAAATTCCTATTCCCACTCCAGTGAGTGCAACAGTAGGGTAAGTGTTGGATAGAGTAGGGGTAAAAAATACTATTTCTCACTACTTACCTTATAATGTGTTGTAAAGGCATGTGTTGTAGTGCCATGCGTTGTAATGGCTGCATTGTAATGGCAAGCGATGTAAAGGATTTTGCGTTGTAATGACTGCGTTGTAACGGTTGTTTCCCCTTCCTGGGAGTCTAAGCTCTTCCTGACAGCTTTCCTGCAGAGCAAGAGTAAGTCCCCCGGCAAAAAGATGAGAGTGTTCAGAACCAAGACAGTGGTGAGTTAAGATTCCCTTACAGACCAACACCATTTTTGAAAGGGAGAGGCTAAAGCCACAGGCAAACATTTGGTAAGGAATAACAGCAAGATGCTGTTGACCTTAATGTTAAGGAACAAAAGTGATGAGAGACTGCAGCAAGGGAAGGGAGCTGTTCAACTGATAACAAGGAAAGAGTGAGTAGACTAAGTATGCCTGGGAGGCAATGGAGCACCATTGAGAGCACATCAAGCACAATGGAGAAGGGACAGCATACAACAGAAAAGGGACCGCTCACCATGGAGAAGAGACAGAACACTATCCACTGGGAAGGGAGAGCACACCACAGATAAGGTACAGGATACCAGGGAGAAGAGACAGAGCACCATGCACTGAGAAGGGACAAGGCAACAAAGAAACAGAGCATCATGGAGAGGAAATGGAGCGTGTTGAGAAGAGAAGCTGGCTGAAATTACAGCATACAAGGAGCAAGAGAAAAGCTAACATAACTGTACCATTGGCCTACTGCTCTCCAAGCTTTGATTTGGTTGCTCAGCATTGGGACAAAACAGCAGCCAGTGGGAGGGCAAGAATACAACACGAGGAAAGAAACTGGGAAGAGTAGCTTGAGGAACCAGTAAGCATAGTGCTTGGTTAAATTATTGATAGTCCTCATTCCGACTTGTATCCTTCCTTCTCACAGTCCTTATTTAGTGATGCTTTGCTTCAACTTGCACTTAATAATAATTCTTCATAAATAAAATAAAATACCACTTTAAGGCTGTCTCTAACACAGGCTTCTTGCTCGCTACAAAAAACATGCATAAACTCATACTAGCAGCGTCTTGTAATAACAAAGCTAAGAAACGTAAACATATTATCAAAAAAGGGGGGGGATGAACTGTAGTCTCATGCCTCAACCCTTTGGGAAGGAGAGTGGGAATGTAGGACTATGACACGGATAACTACGACTAGGTAATGGAAATCACGAGTAATCCATCCAAGCATTATCTCCTCCTTTGTCTTTCTTGTCCCATTCCTTATTTAGTGAGATTTATCCAAACCTGTCTATGTATTGAACTACAACAATTCATTGAAAAACAAACACAACTATATGTTTCCTAATATACTTATTATACATATTGTTAAAACAAAAATGAGACCTAGAAATACATTATTCAACCTCTACATCCAAAAACTGGTACCAAAGAAGTAAAAGAGCCTTCCAGATGCAGCCTATGCTTGGGAAAAAAATATTTGAGGGGCAGATCACATGGATACATTGCAGCTATCTTTCAAAAGAGGGAGCCTTAAAAGTCGCCTTGGCCCCAGCCTTTATGCTAGCTGATCTAGCACGAACTGGAGCATGAAAAGACTTACCTTACAGTTCACATGCCGAAGTACAACTCTACCTAATCCACCTATTTAGAGTAGAGGTAGCCAGACGCAGGCTTTTACCTGTCACTCCAAAATCCATAGAGTATTCATCTGTCTAAAAGATCCTGTCCCATCCAGATAAATAAACAAGGCCCAAATGACATCTAATTAATAAAACCGAAAAGGGATAAGAAACCAGAAAAGATAACACCCTGTTCTAAATGAATAGGAAACAAACATGGGTAGAACAGCAGGATCAGCAAGTAAAAATACTTCATCTGAAAAAAAATAAACAGAGATTAAGGAGCCAATAAAAAAGCACCAGTCTCCCCCAAAACAACATATTGAGGCAAGACCAAAATGTGGAAAAGGAAAACAACATTTTAAACTAAAACAATCTAGGGATTTAAAGGGTGTTTCTTGCAATGCTTTTAATACCAAACGCAAATAAAATGAAGGAATTAGGTATATGGATTTATGTACAATGTATAAAAAGCTAATTAGGAGTTCAGAAGCTAGAGGAGCTAAAGTTTAAAATACCCTGAACAATAATAGCTGTAATAGAGGACTACTGATAATGCATAGTAGGATATCGCCAATCCTATCAGGAATCCATCCTTAAGAAAATTTAGAGTCATAGCTGAAGCACAGAAAAAAGGCTTAAAACTCTCAAAAACTAAGCCGAATGTTTGTGCCAATAATGTACTTTAAGCACAGAAGGCTTCCTGGACTGCTGACTGGAGAGGGCTATTTTTGTCACATTACACTTGTGCTTTTGGATTCACCCTCTTAAACTCCCATTCAAAGTCTTATCTAAGCTGATCTGAAAGAGGAAGGGCCAAAAGGGGAGACTGATGGGTTTTGAATTATCCATGGTTAGGACACTGACAGACTCAGAGGAACACGGAACCAGGGACTTATTGACCAAAGAGGTGCCACTTACAGAACATACACACTCTTCTCTTTGATCTTCTGAAGTACCCTGGAGAGGAGAGCAGTTAGTGGAAAGATGTACAGAAAATCCAGGACCAAGGTAAAGAAAGGGCATCCTGACCCAAGGCGTTATGAGTGGGAGTCAGAGAGCAAAAGAGGGAAGTAGTGCATTTTCTTCTGTCACAAAAGGATCTAAATAAAGGAGACTGAACCTATGGGCTATTCTTTGAAAAATGGAAGGGCTGGGATTGTTGAGGAGGAAAGGATCATGTTCAGATGATCCACACTCCTATTCTTTCTCCCCAGGAGATTAAATGAGAAAAAGACAGAACCCAGAATCCCCTGCCACCAAAAGGTTGATTTCAGCTTGGGATACCTGGTTGTCTATGAGATTACTTATT
Organism: Lissotriton vulgaris; assembly: GCF_964263255.1. NCBI lineage: Eukaryota > Metazoa > Chordata > Amphibia > Caudata > Salamandridae > Lissotriton > Lissotriton vulgaris. The sequence goes on along the minus strand of NC_141693.1, from coordinate 923,553,933 downwards.
TACTGGCCTTGCAGGAGAGGATCAAATGCAAGGAGAGATTGAAAAATTGATGCCAGTTTCTTTTTACTGGATGCATTTATTGACTCCTCTAGAAACATCAGCCCTTGCAAGGCTTTGTTCCCCAATATTGCCCCCATCCTCTGCTGCTGGCATGAGTAGGAGCAGTCAACAAAACCCCTCTGTCTTAATGGTCTGACTCAGCCACCACAGTAAGTCTTCATAAATCTGGTAATTCATTCGAATTATCTCCTAGTAGTTCTCCTGCCAGGGATTCCAGGGAGACTTGGAATGCTGCAATCGGGGCTTAACAAAAAGGTGGGACCAAAGACCAACTGTAAGGGAGGCTCGCATTTCTCCATGCTCTTCCAGTCTTTTAACAGTAGCACTGGTCTGATTCAACAGCCTGTAAAGATCAGTTTTCAACTTCACCTTTCTGAAAGGCGGCAGATAAACCTTGCATACATCTGTTTGAAGAACTGCCACTATTACCTGAAGAATCTGAGATGCATCAACTGAGCTTATTTTAAGGTCCGGATGAAAATCTGGTCTCTAAAGAGCTCATAAAAATGGCTGACATCATCTTGTCCCTTACAGAAAGAAAGAGCACTGTTTAAACAATCATCAAGGGATGGAAAAACTATATAGCATGTCAAATACCCATCACTGGCGCCAAGACCTTGGCTGAATCATTTGGTGCCATGGCCATCCCAAATGGCACAATTTGTAATGGGTAATAATGAACCAAAAAGGAGGAACAAGGGAAATTACTGAGATTATTGATGGCTAGGGACATTGAGGTAAGCAACTAAAAGATACAGGTATGACAGAAATGCTGTCACATCAGAGGAAGATGGCTTGCAGGGTGCCCATCTTGGATGGCTTTTGAGGAAGGTAGCGATTCCACCTCTTGAAACCCAAAACAAGGAGATAGAACTCTTACGATTTATTGATCACTCCCTACTCCAGTTCATTTAGAGGCATTTTGCTCTATCACCCCCCAGGCCCCCGCTCTACCTTTCTGTCCACCCTGAGTCACCTCTTAGAGCCAGTACCTGGAGAAAACAACTTTACCATCTTAGGTGATTTTAACTTTCACCTTGAGATGAAGGAGGACCCTGACACTCACTCCCTCCTCACCGAAATGAACGCAGCAGGCCTCACCCAATCCGTCCACTCCTCCATGCACTTAGCAGGACACATGTTAGATGGAATTTTCTCCAATCTTAACTCCTTGATTATAGAGAATATAATACCACTTACATGGACAGATCCTTCTGCTGTCTGTTTTAATATTCTCCCTCTTACCCCATCCCTCACGAAACCTTGTAAACCTAACATTTTTAAATCTTGGAAAAATATCAATATTCCCGAATTTAGTAATAAATTAGGCCCCTTGAAAGAAATTTACACCTCTGATCCAGAAACCGCGGCCATCCACTATACCACATGCATTAAGATTGCAATTGACACTTCCGTTCCCATAAAAAAAACGCTCTGCCAACAGACCGTCAAATTCTGCCCCATGGTTTACTGAGGCTCTTAGATTAGAAAAACAAAGCTGCAGACGACAAGAACGCAAGTGGCGTAACAACTATGACCCCCATGAAAAAAGCTGCTACAAAGAGAAGTTAAAGAACTACAAACTATCGATCATTACTCAGAAAACCATATTTTTTAAAACAATCAAATTGAATCAGCCCAGGATTCAATTAAACAACTCTTTCAGGTCGTCTCCCACCTCTCTGGCCACAACAAATCCTCTACCACAGAAGCGTCTCAATCTTTGTGCAATGCACTTTCTACTTATTTCCAAGAAAAGGTCTGTGACATCTACTCCAATTTTAATAAACCCAATAATGATACACATCAGGCTCTCGCTATACCCAAATCCACACCCCCAATTCTCCCAATTTTTCTTTCAATCACACCTCGCCTGAGCTAGTTCACAAACTTATGATGACTACTAACTCTGGCTCATCAAACGATCCCTGTCCACCTTCAGTTTTTAAAATGGTCCCAGAGACTATCTCAATTGTTCTTGCAGATATTTTTAACGCTATGATTACATCATGCACCTACCCTACCATATGGAAAAAGACAGTAATTAAGCCACTGCTCAAAAAAACCACCTTCGATCCTTCCAAAGTCACTAGTTACAGACCCATAGCATGTATTCCCTACCCATCTAAGATCATTGAAAAAATATGAATATTCAACTATCTGAACACATAGACATTAACAACTGCTTAGATGCTTCCCAATTTGGATTCATGCACGGAAACAGCACTAATAAAAGCTTCAGATGAGATAAGAATGATCCTCGACAAAGGAGGCGCCGCGGTGTTCATACTGCTTGACCTTTCCGCGGCTTTCAACACGGTCGATCACTCCATTCTTATCGACTGTGTCGGAAAAGCCGGAATCTCACCTAATGCCGTCTCACTCCTCGCATCTTTCCTGGCAGACCGAGAGCAATCGGTTTCCATGGGCGCATTCTCCTCCGACTCCTTTTTACTACCTTGTGGAGTCCCCCAGGGATCCTCGCTGAGTCCAACACTTTTTAACATCTATGTGGTGGACTTGGCGAGGGTCATTACAGCTCATCGTCTAGCAGTAACATCATACGCAGCCGATACGTAGCTTGTCCTGGCCATCAACAACAACGGAATGGAAGTCGCTACTAACTTCCAAAAAGGAATGCTTGATATATGCAGTTGGATGAACTCAAACTGTCTGAAGCTTAACTCCGATAAAACCGAGGTGATGGTGTTTGGGAAACTCACTCCCGCATGGTCTCCCACCTGGTGGCCCCAAGAACTCGGCCCCCCACCTAATGCTGTCAACAAGGTCAGAAACCTAGGCGTAATTTTTGACAACAAACTCTCATACACTCACCAAGCCAGTTCAATAGTTTCTGCCTCTTTTTTTACACTCAAAATGATTAAAAAACTTCAACCCTACCTTCTCTCAAACACCATAATCACCTTGATCTCAACTTTACTAATGTCCTGAGTCGACTACTGCAACGCCCTCATGCTTAATGCTCAAGAACAAGTAGTCAATAAACTCCAGCTGGTCCAGAACGCGGCTGCAAGACTTGTCACAAGCACACCCAAGTTCAAACCCATCTCCAACATCATCCGCAAACTCCATTGGCTACAGGTTAGACAACATATTAAATTCAAAGCCTTGTGTATAGCTTTTAAAAGCATTCATGAAAAAGCGCCATCCTTTCTTAAAGATGCCCTTTGCCCCTACCGACCATCACACACTCTCAGATCCGCTGATGCCAACCTTCTGAAGGTAGTCAAAACCAAGAAGGCTACTTGGGGAGATAGATCCTTTGCAGTAGCCACAGCTAAATTATGGAACACCTTGCCTTGTCACCTTAAGAACATTCCTACACTAACATCATTCAGGAAGCAGCTGAAGACTTGGCTATTTAATCACTAGACTCCACTAATGTTCTTAGACCTGAACCTTGAGTTCCTCTGTCAAGCGCCAAGACACCCTTGGGTAATCGTGCGCTTAATAAATTGTATAAAATAAATAATAAAAACAAACATGATGGAGTAACAGCTCAGTTACTTGTCCTTTGCTGCATTTCAAATTAAATCCTGAACTCCCTGAAGAATAACCCGTCAAACGAGCCAGAAGCATTTTGAGTTCTAGTCTATTTCTTAATTCATGCCTCTGCTACAGACTGCTTCCAGCAACAGTGAAATCACAGCATAGGATCCCTCTCTGGACTGCCACAGCCATACTTTTCAGGGGGTGGGGGAGACTAGTAAGTGGAATTTGTTAGGGGAGAGTGCTTTCTGGTCTTACCCGTTTCGCCCAAAAGGGCTGATTTAGACCTCTGACGGTGGACTAAGAAGGTGGACTGAGAAGGACTACAGTTTTTCACCTCTAAACCAGACACTTAACAACCAGACAAGTAAAAATAATTAACTTATAATCCTTAACAATATTTCTTAATAAGGTCATCCAACTGGGATCAAAAAAAGGTGTTGTCCCTGTAAAAGTAACAAGACTTAGCAGAGTTTTTTGAGCAGTGTCTGATCTCCATTAACACCACAATACCATACCAAGATAGAATAAATGGGATTACTGCCGAAGCACATAAAATATCAAATAAAAAATCCAAAAGATTGGACCTGTTGCTCCATGATTCTTAATTTCGAAAAACAACCAATCCCTCCTGCAGTTCCTCACATAAAGCTTGAAAATAACAAAGAAGCGATTGAACTGTTCATATAGCCTAAGTGCAGGCTCATACAGCAACATGTGATGCAGTTGCTACCTCTGTTTTTGTCATCCAGATCTGCAGGGAACAGGTCTTCTGAAATGATCAACCCTTGAAAAGAGTACTTACATCACAGTAAGTTCACATTGACTACTGAAGGGAACTGTAAAATTTTCCAATGGATCTATTTGTGCCAGAAATTGAGAAACAGATGCTTTTTGATATATTTCCGTTCCCTATTCGGTTCGGTCTTGATTGCACCATCCAGACGTAAACATTCAGGCTTTTTGCTTCTGCTGTTCAAAGAAATCCTTCTATAATTGGACAGCTAGTCCGCTAAAATTCAAACTCTCCCTCAAAGGGAGTAAAACCTCACTCAAGTAAGCCCCCTCTACATATCTGCCAATCTTTTCAATCTTCTCTTCAGTAACTTCCATATCTTAAGGAGTAACAATCTCCCATTTCAATTGTTTGCAGAAGGACCCTTTAGAGCTGCACCCACTGCTTTATTTTGGCATCTCCAGCAGCATATTTTAAATTCCTTTTTACAGAGCACTTTCTTTGCTCTATTGCTTCACCATTCGAGACAATAACTGGAGAGTGCTTCCTACGTCTTCTCATTTTCATAACTGAAAAACACAGTGGCCTGCCGAAATCTCACAAGACTACAAAGCAGTGGTCTCATACCCTCAGTGGGGTACAATGATATGCAAACAATGGCCATGAACTCCATCCCCCGCACTGCATACTGGGGAGCCTGATCAAAAGCAAATTTCCCAGATTCTCCGGTCCATTGCTCACGATGCAGACAACAACCAGTGCTGCCACAGCCATTTAGCAGGTATGCTGTAAGGGGAGGAGAAGTGTGAGTTTAAGAACCAAAAGAGTAGGAATGCTAATGCAGGGAGAAAAACAATATCATATACACACTGGCTAGAGACCGCCTCCAAACATATTCTGCAAATAAATCACATACTAAACAAACACTCAGCTGGAGAATTGCCTAGATCTAAAGAGCGAGATGGAAAAAAGCAGCAGTGTTGACAACAGGAGTCCAGTCTTTGTCTCCTGGAATGTGACAATGAAGACAGGAGTATTTAACAGGACACAGGCTCAAACAGATGTGCAGTAGGAGAGACAGGAATTTGGTCAGGGTTTGAGGTTGAGCAGACGCAGCAATGGCGGAGCATCAAGCTTTTCCCATTATGCTACAGATCCCAATGTAAACCTGTCCAATCGGGCTATCTGGTACAACGTTCCTCCCTCCCGCCCAACCATGACCTCAACTCATTAATACGCGGACACTTTGGTTGGAAATAACAGGTCACGGTGTATTAATTCCAATCATAGCCATAAATCACTGACAAAAACCATAAATCATGTGCTTACAACCAAAAATTACTGATAAGTACCCTAAATCATGAGCATGTAGCCATATTTTTCTGATAAGCATCGTAAATCACTGTCACTACTCAGAGGCGGGACTTCGATTGCCACTCAACAATTGACTGTACTCTTGATTTGAAGCTCCTTTGGGTGGAGCCCTGCAGATTCTAGCCTTCCCTGGCACCGATGTTGACTTCAGTTAGAAATGGGGGTCTCTAGTAAGCAATGGTTTGCACCTTTGTCCAAGTAGGGACCCATGCTTCTAGTCAGGGTATGGGAGTACAACCCTTGGACAACCCCTGCTCACCCCCTTGGTAGCTTGGCACGAGCAGACAGGCTATCTCACAGGCAGTGTGCAAAGCATTTAGGGACACATACAGTAATACAGTGAAGACACTACAAATGGACACCACACCAGTTTAGAAAAATAAGTAATCTTTATCTAAACCAAACTAGACAAAAACAACAAAAATCCAACATACAGTTATCAAGGTATGACTTTTAAAAGGTAAAAACAGTTCTGTCCATAGCAAACTATAAATGAGATCCTTTCACCACAAAGTATCTTGGATGCATCAAAATCATAAACCAAAACAGCCACATGGAAAGTGTTGCATCGGTTCCTTAAGCACAGGGAAGGTGATGCGTCGGTTCCTTGATCCAGGGGAGGTGAAGCGTTAGTTCCTTACTGCCACGCAGTGGAGGTGATGTTTCAGTTCCTTACTGAAAAGGAGGTGATGCATCAGTTTCCTACTGTGCGAGGAGGTGATGCGTCGGTTTCTTACTGCGGCTCCGGCATTACTGTAGACTTGGCACCCCGGTGTGATGCATGGAGATTCAGGGAGGCGTCGGCTCTAGATGCGGCCGCGACGCTGCATCAATTCCACCAGCTGCCGTCTCACAATGCGGAGGATCTTGCAGCAGCACAGCAGGGCCTGCATCGGTGCAGTGACCTCGGACTTCAGAGTGGCGCATGAGACTCGTCATGCAGCAGTTTCTCCAATGGCCGGCAGGCGCTGCGTTGGTTTCTTCAGCAGCACAGCAGAAATGCATGGAAATTCTTCCAGCACGGCAGTGTTGCGTCGGAAACAGGTGCGGATGCGTCACGCTTCTCTAGTTGCTTCAAGGTTTCTCAGTTATCAGAAGCAGGAACAACCTCCAGAGGCCCAATACATAAACAGGCACATCTTGGCAGGTCAGGACTCCGAACAATGGAGTTCAGTGGAGCTGGTGGTGAAGTCTTTGGGTCCCTGAGACTTCAGAACAGGAGGCAAGCTCTACTTCAAACCCTTGGAGATCTTTATCAAGCAGGATACAAAGTGCACAGCAAAGCCTTCGTGCTCTACCTAGCAGAAACAACAGCCACTGCAGGCCCACCCCAGACAGCACACAGTAAAGGAGCAGTACTTCTGCTTCACCTTTCCAATCACTTCTCCTTGGCAGAGGTTTCTCTTGACTCCAGAAGTATTCTAAAGCTCTGGGGTCTGGGTCCCAATATTTATACTGCATTTCTATTTGTTCTCTTGTGGCAGAAAGGCTCTGTGCTCAGTCCAAACGAGTTTTGTCCTCTCTAGTTCAGCTTCCTGGCAGAAGGCGGAGAAAGCATTGTGTAAGGCAGACCAGGCCTATTCAGGTACAAGGAAATCTCCCCCTACTCTAAATGCAGCCCAGGTCTATTCATCCCAGCCCGCACTCATCCAGGAAAGGCAGGACACACCTCAACCTCCCCCGTGGCTGTCTATAGAGAAAGCTCATTCCCACTCGGTGTCTCACCAAAGCCAGAGACTCAACCCAGATAGCAGCAGAGGCACACAGGATGGCTGAGCAAGAAAATACCCACTTTCTAAAAGTGGTATTTTCAAGCACACAACATAAAAATCATATTCACTAAAAGATGCATTTTTATATTCTGAGTTCAGACATACTAAACTCCATCTTCCTACCTTGTCCCAATGTGAAGTTATACTCATAAGATTTTATAAATAAACTCCCATTCTATCCTATGGGACAGATAGACTTTCCATAGTGAAAAACTAAATGCACTGTATTTCACTATCACAACATGTCACACACACCAGTACATGTCCTACCTTTCATATATACTGCACCCTGCCCATAGGAGTACCTTGGGCCTACCAGAGGGGTGTCTTATACATAATAAAACGGAAGGTTAGGTACTGGCAAGTGGGTGCACTTGCAAGGTCAACATGGCAGTTAAACCTGTATGCAGACACTGCGGTGGCAGGTCTGAGAACCCTTTAAAAGGCTGCTTGTGTTGGTGGCACATTCAGTGCTGCAGGCCCACTAGCAGCATTTTGCTTACAGGACCTGGGCACACACAGTGCTTGGTACTAGGGACTTAGTAGTAAGTCAAAAAAGCCAATCATGGAAACACCAATCCATATGCACAATTTACATAGGGATACCAAAGGGGATGATGGACGGAGCGCTTGAGCAAATCAAACACTCACCCCCAGTCAACTGATCTGGGTTTAATCCATCACCGTTCTTTAGCTCACTCCACCACCACAGTTCAGACATGGCCATATGCAAATCAGTCTGACCCTGTGCCTCATGGGAACAGTGCAGCCCGAACTGCCAAGCCTTGTCTTCCCTGGACTGGAAACAAGCATCCTGGGACCGGTTTCGGATTCATAATTCTCATCAGACAGGCTATCTTGAATCCAGTGGTAGAGTGAGCAAGGGACCCACGTCTGGGCATTCCCTGCCAACTTAGGGTGAACAAAGCGATACCAAAGGGGATGATGGACGGAGCGTTTGAGCAAATTTACATAGGGAGCACTTGCATGTTGTCACTGATTTGCAGTGGCAAAGTTCCCAAAGCATCTAGACCAGCAAAAACGATATCCAGCACACATCTAAAATATAGGAGGCAGAGGCAAAAAGACAGGGGAAAACCAAGACAAGGATGGCAGGTCTACCAACCTCACTTGCTGTTCATGCTGTGTCAGGGCTGCAAGTGCTGTGTATGCTTTGCGACTACTCTCTATGCTCTTTTGGAGCGCCCTTCCCTTTAGGCATCCCAAGGGCCACCAGTATGGAAACCTTATTCTTTCTTAGGCCTCCTGATCACGTGTGGATATTCTTGATACCGATTAATGCTGCTGCCTCCTCCCCTGTCGTCCACAAACCTTATTCCTCAGGTGTGGCTGGGTGGGACAACTTCCGGGACACAAATGAAGTTTTTGCCCTGCTCCTGTCCTTTTAGCCTTTTTTACTTGGGCCACCCCCTCACACTGGCCTCTTTGAAATGCGCAATCCAATCCAGCCGCCAGTATTTCATGCACTTTGCCGGAAGCAGGACCAGAGGTGGTTGGCTTCCTGGTGTCCTCCTTCCAATTTGTTCCTTGGCTTCTATTTCCCCCTGTGTCTAGTTTGCTGTGATTGGGAGGTGGGAGAGGGGTTTGCCATCTTGACGCCTTTGCTAGCCCTCTGTCTGCTAACCCTGCTCTTTTGTCCCTTACGCCCCCTTGCACGTTACCCTTGGCCTTTGAAGGCCTTCTACGCTAGACATGCCTGCGCTCAAGATGAACGCATTTACATGACTAGTATCAAAAAACCCTTGACTGCAATGAATAGACAATACACCATCCTTGCAATCCAATGCAATGAGGTACTCGTTTGTCAATGTTAGGATGTATGATAGATCTACTTCCTGCCGGGGGTGTCAACTTTCCCCCCCCAAAAAAAATGCAACGTATTTTATCTTGGCCACCACTATGCTATAATGTAAAAAGAGTTACTGCAAAAACTCAGACAATCCACTTTTGACTTTAATGCTTGTTGGCAAGCTACTAGAATCAGCACAAAACAGACTTGGCAATCAGCAAATGTAGTTGTTTCTCCTGCTAAGTTACAAAACAAGTAAACAAAAAAAACAGTCTAAATAATTTTTTCGAATGATTTTCTTTAACATTCAGCTTATGAAGCAAAGCTTCTAGGTTCTTGCTCGACTCCAGGCGTTGATTGCCAAACAAACTGCTAATTGAAGAAAATGAAAAAGCGGTCAAACCTAAGTTGCTTTGAGAAGTTGATGCAAGTGTCACCGTGATCAGAGTACTTTGACTCTTCCGTTTCTGATGGCAAATAAAACTTCAAACGTACAAAAGGTGATGGGAGGCTGCTTGAAATAAGTCTAACTATTCCAATGGCTCGGGGTAGCACTCCAACCCATCGTTCTTTTGCTCACCATGCCACCTTAGTTTGGACCCAGCCATTTGGAAATTAGTCTTGACCCTGCTCCTCATGGGAACAGTACAGCCTGAAATGCCATATTAGGGCCTACCTGAACTGGAACACAGGCAACTATGGACCGGTTGTGCCCTAGTTATGGGCTCATCGGCTGGGTACAGCTTGGTTTGATTGACACAGTGAGCATGGGACCCACATCTGGGCACACCCATGCCACTTAGGGCGGTATAAGAAACAGGCATAAGGTGGTGGGAGGCTGCTTGCAATAAGTCTAACCGCTGGCACTCGCTCAGGGTAGCACTCCAACCCTTCGTTATGGCTGGCCTCTTCCCATGAGGAGCACGGTCAAGACTGATTTGCAAATGGCTGGATCCAAACTGAGGTGGTATGGTGAGCAAGAGAAGGATGGGTTGGAATGCTACCCCGAGCGATTGCCAGTCGTTAGAAAAATTGCAATCATTTCTCCTATAACCTTTTACGTATCTCAATTACACCATCAACCCCTACACGAATCTGCAATGGAGATACGTTAAAAACATCCTCAAAATCACGTTGTGGGAATGAGACAGAATTAAAGCCACGTGAAATGTTTAACTTCACTCTCAAAGTTGGCAGGTATAAGTTAACTTCACACTTTCAGTTTGTAAAGTCAGCTAAGTTTACTAACCCTGTTAGACGAAAAAAGGTTCCCATATAAACGTTTTGCCGTGAAAAATTGTCTTTTAAACAATTTGTGAGTGGATTCGTCCGATAAAAGTGTATTTGCATTGTTTTAGTATAAACCTGTTTTTAGGAATTGTTTTCTTTTGCTCCTTGAAACTTAATACACTTTGCCAACTTTGTGAATGTCACTAAAACTGCATAAAGGGAAATGTCATGATGTTTATGGAAAGAAAACACCACAACTGTGCACATCCTTAATCAAAACTGGCCGCTTCAACGTTCTAGCTTGGACTGCAGGCCTCTACTAACGATATTATTTATATTGTATATTACATACATTGCTGACGTTAGTACTGCCAAAATCAGCAGGGTTTCCGTCTGCAGCCACTGTTTCTGATGCTCGGAATCGGGGCCTTAAGTTTGCACCTTAAGACATATCAAACATGAACAGAAAAGACTGTGGCGAGGGCCCTTAGAGACATCGTCCGTGGTTATTTAAGATACAATGAAGAGAAGACGCTACCTTTCTTCCAGAGACGATATGAAAAACCCCAGTTTCGATCTTCTATTCGTTCTTTTAGGGAGAATTTTTTTAAACGCATCTATTGTAGTCTGCAAGATTGCTGTAGCCTGAAAAAATAAGATCGTGAAAGTAAATATGCAAACATGATGGACATGACAGATGTACCAACAAAGATCAGTATACACAACCAACCACAAGTCTGCATCAAACCAGTTCTATAAGTAAGGCAATATGCCACAACCCGACACTTCAATGCAAATGCCTTAGACGCTGTATGTATATTCGTTTCCACTGCACACTTGCAGTTGTTTGCCTACCCAATGAAACTCTCATACACCATTTTCAGACATGGACCCACACAGAAAACTATAAATATTGTCTAAGTGTTGACTAGGCGTTATCATAGATGTCAGAACCACCATGATGGAGTTGTGAGGGATACTTACTAGAGAGAAAAAACATCTACATCAGTGTGAGGGACAAAATAACTCCGGACAGCTTTACTGCAGGCAGGCATAACAGCTGAGAAAACTGGATGTGCATCCTCGGAATTACCCAGTACCATTTCCAGTACCATGAAATTACACCAATGCATGTTTGTTACCACAGTGTTTATGCTACGACCTTCTCCCTAACTCAAAGTCACAGCGTCCAAGCAGAGAATGAGGCTCAGCAGTGTTGAAACTACCAAGTAAGCAGTTACTGGCCGTACAAACTCTCATAGGCCAAAGTGTTACATCGAAGAGAACCCAGTTAAAACAAAGAAAACCCCAAAATAACATATAAGCAAGACTTTAAAGTTAATATAAAAAATATATAACTACGCAGAGGCACTAACACCGGGATACTCCCATACTGATTTAAAACAAGTACCTTAAAACAATGACTGTTGAGATCGTCGCCAGTAAGCACACGTCCTAAAATGGAGTTCCTTCTTTTTTTCTCTCCCTTTGGAGCTTGACAGATGTTAATAACCAAAAAACACCAAAGGGCCTTGCCTCGACTCAGTAAGGCTGTGTCCATATAACTATAAACGTAACAATTGCCAATATTGAGCTATACTCAAATGTCTATTTAATACCTAGACCCTATGAATGAAACATATGGGTCCACGTTTTGCTACAACAATTAATTAGTTTATTTTACAACTCACTGGGATGCACTTTATCAGTAATGCTTTATATACATGTGTATCAATAATGAATAGAATACAAAGGGACAACCTATTTACACAAAACTGCATCATACAAGACACCAACATCCACTCAATGAACACCATCAGACATATGCCATACACATTTGGCCAAACACTCCCACCACCCAAACAACACACCAGAATGGGTCAAAAAAACTTTTGTATGGCCCATAAGCTGGTGGTCAATATTCTGGGTCCCAACGTCAAACAATACAATGGATTGAATATATTTGGAAAACGATGAAGAGATGATTAAAAAAGTAATCACTATTTTGTACATCTATAGACTAAATTCATACATAAAAAAGACAATAGTGTTGCATGATTTGTTTGACACCTTGGGTATCCTGTGTCAAATAAATCATGCAATACAATTGTCTTTTTTATGTAATAATTTAGTCTATAGATGTAGGAAATAGTGATTGGCCAAATGTGTATGACGTATGCTGATAGTGTGCATGGAAAAGTACATGAATTATTGTTCAGGTGTATGTTAGAATAAGAAGTGTGGTTGAATATGTTGTGAATGTTTGAACATGGCCATGTTTGGGCGTATGTTTTTATGATTGAATGAGAAATACGGGACAACAATCACTATGCCGTGTGTTAGCATATTGAGTTGTTTTGGATGTTGTTGCCACCCTAATGATACGCACTTGGCTGAAAGTCAACCTGCCCCGCCTGAGGGCAACCTGAGTTATGATATGTATGTAAAGCATGGCATTACACCGCTCTTGTTTAATATGCTAAGACATAAATAAACTAAGGATAATATAGAGTTGCAATAGCCCTTAACAATGTCTTTTGATGAACAAAAAGATAAATTCTTTGCAGGATTGATTGTTTTCTAAACATAGTCGACAGTCAATGTTTGATTCCCTAAACCTATGGCAGAAGGAAGCAAAGCGTAGACGTATACGGGAGGAGAAAGTATGCAGAATGAAGGGAGGTCCGACGATTACGCAGAAAGTCATTGCCTACGATAAAGCTCAAACCGAACAGGGAATTGAATTTGTGGATAGGCAATTTAGATTGCAAGTGGATAAGACCTATGGGGCTAGGACTGAAGTGGAGGATGAAATGGAAGATTTATTGGATACTCGTCCACCTCCACCTTATGCCCCACAACGTATATATCCTGTTGTTTCCCCAACTCCAGTACAGGTCCCTTCAGCCCCTGCCCCTGTTGTTTCCTCTTCCCCTGTCTCTCCGGGGACGTCCTCTGTTTTATCTCCCTCTGTGTCTGAGACAGCTACTTTATGGTCTGTTAAATTGCCGTCTTCTGTTATGTCCACAGCTGTTATGTCTCCCCCTACCCTTGCCTGGGCTTCCCATTCCGCGAGCACAACCACATCCTTAGCTGTTTCAACTCCGTCTCGCATTCCAGGGGATTTTGACACACGAAAGTTGTTTACTCGTTCGACTGTAGGATTAAATGAGAAACAGATGATTGAAAATCAGTCATCCCAGTGGATGCGACAGCCTATTTATACTATAACTGATATATGGAGCACGCTTCGAGACTTTGAGCCTGTTATGAAACAACATGCCCTGAAGCACATGGCCATATGTCTTCTTACTTTATGGGAACAGTGTTTTGCAGGAGGGATGGACCCCAAGTGATGTATGATATTCGTGACAGGGCTCATAAGTCTGAGTTTAGACCGGAGGAAGTGTACAAAAATGTTGAGGTTTTATTAAGTTATCGAGGGCGGATGCACCAAAAATGTTCCTCATGGTACTATCAGCACCCGATGCGAGAGGTCCATCCTATCTTTCATCCTGAAATACCAGAATTAAAGAATGACCAGGATGAGGTGACTAGACCTTGTGTAGAGGAACGAGTGCAGGAACAATGGGTTTACACTCCTTGGAAGAGGAGTGAAGTCCTCTTGTTAAAATCACAATTACCTGACCCCCGTAAGAATGCCACGGCTTATTATAAAGAACTCACAGAAAGCGGCTTCCCCAGCCGTTATGACCCTGGCTGACAAAGAGCTATTTTTTGCGTTGTTAGTCCCTGTTGATGTATGGCCTCATGTGCATGATCAGGACCGTGTTCCGGAGTTAGGCGGAACATGGGAACAGATAAAAGATTGGGATAAGGAACGTAAGCCTGGTGATAAACCAAAACGAGAACTATTGGCGATACCTGGCCGCATTATTACTTACATGCATTCCTTAATTCCGCCTCATAAGGTGGATTGGGATACATTGACAGCATGTACGCAGAAGAAAGACGAAAGTGTTTCTGATTTCTTCACTAGATTTGAAGGCGTATTCATTGATTTTAGTGGACAGGATTGGAAGGTGGTATACGATTATTTGTTAATCGTTTTGTGACCAATTTGTTACCAGAAGTTTCTGCGCAGCTACAAGCCGCTGAAAGTACCTGGACCACATCTACGCCCTCGGTAATATTGAGTATGGCCTAATATTATGAACATAGAGAAAATTAGAGTAAGGATAAAATGGAAAAGATAACAAAAAATCTTAAGACACGGGTGTTGTTACAACAAGTTGAGGATGAGGCAGAGAGAGGTGGAAGAGGGTTTGTCCTGAGGGAGGCGGGAACCGGACGAGGCGGAAGGCCTGCGGTTGTTTTGGGAATAAACCAGTGTGCTTACTGTAATGAGGAAGGGCATTGGCGATTTCAGTGTCCATTGTTGCTGGCTCAGAATGGGGCTATAAGAGGAGGAGGAAGAGGTCGAGGTGGTGTGGATCGTAGTGATATGCGACAAGAAGAGGCGACGCACGTTGGATCAGAAAATAATTATTTAGATAATCCGAGAGGTAGGCAGTATTATGATGAGGACTGTGCGATGGATGCAACCGAAGGGTATGCCTATACATAGGACAGCCAAGGACAGAGTGGGCGCCAGGTGTCCGTACCCGTTGATCAGCAAGGTTCTTATGTAAACGCGCATTTGATGGGGACATCTGAAAAGATTTTAGTTGAAACGGGTGCGATGAATAGTTCTATTTCTCGTTCTCTGGTGCCAGGGGCTGCTCTGTCCGGGCAAAATAATGTTTTGGTAGGATTCTCGGAAATTCCGGTGGTGAGCCCCATTTCCAAACCTATTCCGTTTACAATTAGTCCAGTTACGGTAGACTCCCTGTTTCATTTGACTTCCCATTGTGGTGAAAATTTATTGGGCTTGGATTTGTTGAAGAAATTACATGCAAAAATGTATTGTTCAACTGATGGTGTTTATTTGACTATCGATCCCCTTGACAAGCATACTTTGCAGTGTTTCACCAAAAAATTAACCCCTCCGTCCCGTGTTTGCTGCTATCCCAGCGACGCTGTGGGCCACTGGAGACATAGATGTAGGTTTATTAAGAATTCCACCCGTTTCTATTACTTTGAAGCAAAATGCTCGGCTTCCACGTATACCTCAGTACAAAATTTCTCCGGCAGGCGAGAAAGCTTTGCTCTCCATCATACAAGATTTGATCAAAAAGGGTGTGGTGGAGGAGACAGCTGCTAATGTATGCAACAGCCCAATTTTACCAATCTTAAAAAAGGCCCCTGTTGGAAGTGATCATGTAGATACTTATTGTTTTGTGATTGCTTTGCGTGAAATTAATAAAATAGTGGTGCCCAAATACCCTGTGGTTTCTGACATCGCTACTATTCTCACTATGATTCCTCCCACTGCTAAATATTTCTCCGTGATCAATTTAAAGAATGCTTTCTTTAGCATTCCAATACATCCTGATAGGCGCCATATTTTCGGCTTCTCATTATCTGGTCGCAGCTTCCGGTTTTGTCGCGCTCCTCAGGGGTACATGAAGAGTCCTAGTATTTATAGTCAAGCTTTGAAGACATTGTTGGATGATTTGATTCTGCCCCTGGTAATGTGCTTTTGCAATATGTTGATGATCTGTTAGTGGCCTCCGATACTGAGGAGGGTTGTAAGGTAGCCACTGTACAATTATTGTCTCATTTGGCGGCTAATGGTAATAAAGTATCTCTTTCTAAATTCCAATATTGTTGAGAGGAGGTGACCTACCTAGGTCATCTACTGTCGAAAGAGGGGAGGAGACTAACCCCTGAGCGTGTGACTACCATTTTTAATGTCTGTACCTCGTACTCCGCGTGATGTTCGTGCATTTCTCAGCATAACTTCTTACTGTCGTCAATGGATCCCTAATTTTTCTCTTCTCACTAAACCTCTCCTGTATTTAACCACTAAAGATGTGCATGAACCTTTACCCTGGACTGATGCTTGCCAAAATGCTTTTGACTCTTTGAAATCTGCGCTTTGCTCTGCACCCTTTCTTGGTACCCCTGACTACCAAAAACCTTTTGTGTTTTATGTACACGAGGTGGACGGTTGCTCACTTTCTGTCTTAACACAAGGATTTGATGGTAAGCAAAGACCTTGTGCCTATTTCTCGGCGGTGTTGGATAACGTCGCCAGGGCACTTCCTAGCTGGTTAAGGGCTACTGCTGCGGTCACAGTGGCTATTCAACAGTCGGAAGGGTTCGTTCTGAACACTGATCTCACAGTGAGGGTAACGCACGCTGTGGATACATTATTGAACAAAACGAAGACCCAGCACCTTACGAGTGTGTGTCTTACAGGGTACGAATTGCACCCTACATTACGATTAAACGATGTGCCACTCTGAACCCTGCTACGTTACTACCCCTCCCTTCAAACAAAAAGAACAATGATGTTCATGATTGTATATTTCAGACAGAGGAAGAGATGAAGGGACGGGTAGACCTGACAGACAATCCTCTATCTGACCCTCAAGAGGAGTTGTATGTCGATGGCTCTTGTTTCAAATTACCAGATGGCACGACAACTGCTGCATATGCGATAACTACTCTTCACACTGTAGTTGAAGCTTCTCGAGTACCCTATCAATCAGCACAGGTGGCTGAGTTAGTGGCATTGCTTCGGGCCTGTGAGCTAAGTGAAGGATTGAGAGTAAATAATTACACCGACAGCCAATACGCCTTTGGCGTGGCTCACAGTTTTGGCCGACTTTGGTCCGAAAGAGGTTTTCTCACTTCCCATGGTCAGCGAATACAGCATGGCCCCTTGATTTTGCGATTGCTGACAGCATTGACGTTACCAGAGATAGTGTCTGTAGTTAAATGCAGTGCACACAAGGTAGTGGTTGATGCAGTGGGTGAAGGTAATGCCTTTGCTGATCAAGTAGCTACGGAAACTGCAAAATCCAAATTGACCTCAATGTTTGTGACTAGCTCTGCTAGGTGGGTGGCTGAAACTGAATTGTTTAATAACACCATGGAGAGTGTCCGAGAAATACAGAAAGAAGCTACCCATATTGAGCTGGCTCACTGGAAAGAGAATGTGGGGAAATTAGATGCAGACGATTGTTGGATTAATTTGACAGAAAAACAGCGGTGGATGTTGCCTAATGCATTAGTAAATGCGGTGGTGACAATGGCGCATGGTTCATCTCATATTGGAGCAAAGGATGTTTGTGCATTATTAGATCCTGTATGGTACAATCCCAATATTCCAAGGACCGCTGCTCATTTGGTGTAATATTGCATGGTTTGCTTACGACATAAGCCTGGGGCAGTGAGACTGTTCTGAGTGGAAAATTTGCACCACCATCCTTGCCTTTTGAGGTGCTCCAAATGGATTATATCCAGCTGGAGCGCATGAATAATTTAAAGTATGTCCTGGTCGTGGTGTGTGCTTTCAGTAAATGGGTGAAACCCTACCCGACCAAAGAAAATATTGCTTTGGCAACAGCAAAGGCGTTGGTAAAGGAATACTTCCCACGCTATGGATTGCCTCGGGTGATCTGGACTGATAACGGGGGACATTTTAATGCAGAACTCATCAGTCACATTTGCAATGGACTACAGATTAAACAAAAATTCCATGCGGCTCGACACCCCCAGTCCGCTGGGCTGGTTGAGAAGTATAATGGGATACTGAAGCTCAAATTAGCAAAAATTCAAGAAAGTACCGGATTGAAGTGGCCAGATGCTCTACTGCTTGCATTAATGTCAATACGGGTTACCCCACATTCTCGTTCTGGCTTGTCTCCGTATGAGGTCATTTTTGGGTGCCCTGCTAAAGTTTGGGGCGTCCCGAGACCCAGAACATTTTGTGATATAGAGTATCCTTCGACTAAAGATCTCTGTTCCATTCATCAGCAGGTCTCAGCAGTCTTGCAGCCCCTGCCGGAGGGTCCCGGACATCGCTTGGAGGCAGGACAGTGGGTTCTGGTCCGTAATTATCAGCAAAAATCCATCGAATCCCCGTTGGTCTGAACCGTTTCAAGTCTTGTTGGCCACGTGGACGACGGTAAAGGTGAACAGCAAGCGACACTGGATGCATGTGTCACATCTGAAAGAACTACCCCTCCCGCTTCCATATGATCAGCGAATCCAGAAAGGGGTTCTGACCCAGGAAAGTGAGTGAGTTCCTCGTTTTGTCCCTTTTTCTGATGCAAAGGTAATTGGAGAAGGGCAAGGAGAAGGTGTTTGAGGCTCGGAAGGGGCTCTGTTGTCAGCACAAGTGATTGCCCCAGATTCTGTGGCCCCTACAGTCGAACAAGAGGCTTGCAGAACCCCTGTTTACCAAATTCATCATCCTCTGTTTTGTTCTCTGATCAAGAAGTGCCTGGCCATGCTCGATATACAACCTGCGGCCCAGAAAAACATGCGGTACCCTAGGGGAATATGGTAGGAGGTAGGGAACAGACATGCTCCACGAATGTCTGTTAGATGCGCTTCTGGGGTACTGAGCGAGACACTAGACTGAACGCACTGAGAGCCTTGAACATTTGCTTGCTCTGTTCAGAAAGAAAAACTTCATTTCTTGTTTAAAGAAGCCCAGGTTGTGTTATCTTCAAGGGTTGTGTGAGAACATAACTCCAACGTGAGAAGCTTGCTTTGATATTATTTGAGATGAACAATAGGAGCCTGCCTGTGGGGCTCTAAACGGACACTGGAAATAAGCACCCTCTGGCAGGTTGGACTGCATCACCCAAGTTTATTTTTGGACTTTTAGTTAGTATGTATCCCTTTGCTCGTTTCGTTCCTGAAGAGGAACGTCCTTTTGTACCGTGATACTTCCCTGCATATATGCCCGTCTTTTCTAGTTGGACCCAACAAGTTAAAATTGCATTTATAGTTAACATAGCAGTATTACCAATCACACTGATGGGAGTATTCATCTATTTAGAATTTCACCACCCTATACATACTGTTTTAGGAACAACTGCCCCACCTCCGGACCATGTGTTTCATACTTTAGCCCCACATAAGGAAAGGCATCGTCAGGCTTATGTGAAAAATGTATTTGTTGAAATGCTTCACCAAACACACATTGCCACCAATACTACAAATTGTTGGGTTTGTGGTCTGTTACCATCTGTTATGCACAAGCACGACGTATTCATATCCCTACCTTTGTCTCATCTGGGGAGTTGTGAGGCTTGGTTTAAATTACTTTCAATGATGTATATGCATTATACTGTGGACACTCAAAGGTTTTCGGAAAAGGATTATGAAATGATTTTAGCATATATTGAGGTTCATCAAGGATTCAACCCCGAGGGGAATAATGGAGAGGGAACCTTAGATCCGAATGCATGTATGAATATGTATACAACACATAAAAATACCACTTGGTTGAAAATTGAGATTTAATTTCACTCAGTATTTTCAACACTTTCAAGACCGCAATGTTACTGAGGATAAGGCTATTCCAGTGCCTATACTAAATAGTACTTCTGTGTTCTGCATTCAGGGAGTAGGGTACATATCAGTAGGAGACAGCCGATGTAATTACACTTATCAGTTGCGTACTTTTAACAGCCCTCCATTGTTTTTTCCTAATGTATATTTTGTTTGTGGAGAAAATGCCTATACTTGGCTACCACGAGGTTGGGCTGGACATTGCTACCTGTCCTTCCTGTACCCTCCAGTCTATATTGCTCCTTCTAATTATCATAAGGATCACCGCTTAGATAAACAAAGTGTGCTTATAAGGAGGAATAAAGAGAGATAGATACTACCGATATAGATCAGGCAGATACTCCCCTGCAGAATTTTACCGACATTATAAAAGGAGTGTTTCCCATTTGGGGGGTCTATAATCACCAGCAAAGAAGTACGGCGTTTGTCCAGAGTAGTTGAAGGGGTGATTAACACTACTGCAGGAATATTGACTAATATAACCATAGTACTGCAAGCGACAAGACTTGTTTCGCTTCAAAATCGTACGGTTTTAGACGTTATCTTGGCAGATCAAGGAGGAGCATGCCGTGTGATCGTCAGTTCCTGCTGCGTTTATATTCCTGACTCTGCCCCCTCAGTTCATTTGGCTATCCAGAAGCTACATCGTTTGGCTTTCAAAATACATGTATAGACTGGTAAATGGTCCCTCTCTGGTAGGTTCTGGGGTCTGTTGTCTTCTTGGGGATGGAATATTCTGATAGTGCTGGCATGTATAGCCGGTATCATATTTACGTGCTGCCTTTGTGTACAATGCGGACTTGCATGTTGCTCTTATTGCGCAGCTAAACTCACCTCCTCCGTGGCCGGTCCATCCAGCAGTAAAAGCTCAATTAGTTCAGCAGGCGCTCAAAGATTTAATGATGATTGATGAGGGAATATTTGAAGATTGAACTGTTTTAGTTAGCTACATCATGCTAAAAGGGCCGTTCTGAAGGATAAAAAAATAGATTTCCCATGCATAAGGAGTTTCTGACCTATAATATGTTAGCATGATGCATCTATACATACCCTCTTTTGCTTAATATTATATATATACATCTATATGCGCTTGCAGGGGAGAAAACGTTTATTCGCTCATTGCATATCTATTGCTAACCGAGTAGGTCGAGAACCATACAGACGCCATTTTCGAACCTATGCTCGAACACGGGCTGTGATCACGTGTTAGTCTCCAGGCAGTTGTCAAGCCCCAGTTCATCTGAATTACTGGGAGCAGCCGAACGTAGGCTGTCTACTCGACTGTCCTGAGACTCAAGGTAGCATCTGGCTTTGGGTGCGATAAGCGCATTCCTGGAGGCGCCGTGCCTACACTCCAGGGCACCAAGACTAAAGGGAGTCCCCCCTCCTGACCTTCCCAGTAATAAATAGCTAAGCTTTGAACTAATCATGTGTGCCATATATGGTCCTTCCCTGGAGTTCGAGGGCCAACTGGTGTTTTTCCTTTACTGTGATTATATGTGTTGAACCGAAAAGTATATAACCTCATGTTTGAATAAGAGCCAGCAGTCTTCTCCACGCATCTGATGGGTGAGGGTTGGAGAGGCTCCTCTATAGAGGATTTTGCTTAATAAATGATTGAACTATTCTTCACTGCCAACTGACTGATTATTTGGTAATTGGGACTGGGGATATTGGTAAGTATACCCTTTATGTTATTTTTTAGTACTTCACACTAACTAAATCTCATGCCCTTTTTGCCACTTATTTTTTTGCTCACCATGCCATTCCAGTTTGGACCCAGCCATATGCAAATCAGTCTTGACCCTGTGCCCCATGGGAACAGTCCAGCCCGAACTGCCAAGCCAGGTCCTCCCTGGACTGGAAACAAGCATCCTAAGACCGGTTTCGGGCTTCCAGCCCTCATCAGCCAGGATAGCTTAATTCCAGTGGCATGGAGAGCATGGGACTCACGTCTGAGCATACCCGTACCACTCGGGTGACAAATGCAAAAACAACAGTTGATGGACAGATTGCAACAATGTCATACATTCACCCCAGTACAGATATCTGTGCCTAAATCCATCGTTTTTTTGCTCACCATGCCATTCCAGTTTGGACCCAGCCATATGCAAATCAGTCTGGACCCTGTTTCCATGAGGCACAGGTCAGACTGGTTTGCATATGGCCATGTCTGAACTGGGGTGGTGGAGTGAGCTAAAGAATGATGATGGATTAAACCCATATCAGTTGACTGTGGGTGAATGTTTGATTTGCTCAAGCGCTCCGTCCATCATCCCCTTTGGTATCGCTTTGTTTGCCTAAGTACGCAGGGTATACCCAGACGTGGGTCCCTTGCTCGCTCTGCCACTGAATTCAAGCTAGCCTGGCTGATGACGGCTGATTAGCCAGAAACCGGTCCCAGGAGGCTTGTTTTCCGTCCAGGGAAGACATGGCTTGGCAGTTCGGGCTGGACTGTTCCCATGAGGCACAGGGTCAGATTGATTTGCATATGGCCATGTCTGAACTGGGGTGGTGGAGTGAGCTAAAGAATGATGATGGGGGGGCGTGGCCGAGATGGCGAGCTGAGTGGTCGCACTCGAAGTGAGCTCCGCCGTCCTGAAGCCCTAAACCTACCGTAAATGAGCTGATTCTCCCCCCCGGAAGGCTCAGTTTGTGGAGCGGGGGTGTTCGAACACGGAGTGGCGGCGGTGAGCTTGTGGCCGCGCTCCGTGGTGCTTTTACGGTCCGAGGTGCGGCGCCATCTCGGAGAGCTGATCAGGCCTGGTGCACGGCCTGGGAGGGAGGCGGACCCTGCCCGGGTTTGGAAGCCGATCCAGGCGCACACGACGGAGCTCCGCTCTACCCGCTGGGCTCGGACCTCATCGCCGGTGCCTGGAGACGGAGAGGGTCCGGTGCCGCGATTACTGCCGGCAGCTACGGGAGGCCGCGGCTTGGGCCTGGTCCCGGACACGGACCTCTTGGATAGCCGCCTCGAGGTTCCGGGAGGAGCTGTGGTCCCTCTGCGCCTGTCCCGGGCACCTCTGCTCAGCCCGGAGGGGGCCTCCGTGGTGGACCCAGTTCTTGGTGCGGACCGGTGAGCGGCGAGGGCGGAGCTGAACTGGGGGCCTTGCACTACTCGAGGCCGCGGCTTCGGCCTATTTCCTGGCTTTCGGCGGCTCTGTGTGGCAGAGGACTTGCGACCCCCCGGCAGGAGTGAGGGCCCCGGAGCGGTTTGCAGATTCATCTGTGGGCCCCGTTGTGAGCTTTGTGGCAGGAGGGCGCTGAGATGAGGCGCTGAGGCCGGCTCCCCCGGGTGACGAGGGTAGTGGACTGCTGCCTTAGACCCGCCATTGCGCCTGCACATTGGCGCGAAGCAGAACTGGTTCCTTTGGCTTAGCCCGACTCGTGGCGGCCGAAGTACGCACTCTTGTATAGCTCTGTAGAGAGCGGCGACAGCTACCAAGGCATTGCTGCGGGATCCGTGTGACCCGGTGGTCCCGCCGCGACCTGGCTCGAAGGGGAATCCCAAGTGGTGCCCGGGCCGGTCGGCTTGAGACAGCGGAGCCCGTGGAGCGGAGAGGAGTGCGGGGTCGGGCCCTGTGGGCCTAGGGACACAGTCG
Organism: Lissotriton vulgaris; assembly: GCF_964263255.1. NCBI lineage: Eukaryota > Metazoa > Chordata > Amphibia > Caudata > Salamandridae > Lissotriton > Lissotriton vulgaris. Next base: position 923,530,404 of record NC_141693.1, on the reverse strand, counting down.
GACGGCTGGTCGCTGGGGGTGCAGGTCGTGGGCCCCATTGCGGTTCTTGCTTTGGCGGTGAAGCGACCCAACCCTTGAGTCATTGGAGAGACCCCGTGTGGGACCGCTAGCCCGGACCTGGGATCATACCGGGGGCTGAGACATTGGACTCCCGGGGGAAGCATCTCGACGGCCATCATGGCGCAGAATAAGGGAACGCGGAAAGGAGATCGCACATTGCCTGAGATGTTGCATAGGAGCAATGCAAGACAGGATCGGGGTCAGCCGTCCCCATCTCCTCCGGGTGGCTCCCAGGGAGCAGGCGGGGGGGAGCCACCGGTTACGAGGTCCTTCCTGGAATCACTCTTCAGCTCGCTGAGAGTCGACTTCCAAACGTTCAAGCAGGAGGTGGCGGGAGAGGTCCGTGAAATACGAAGGGACGTGGACGGCCTAGGTGACAGGGTGGCTACGGTGGAAGAAGCGGGCCACAACAGAGACGAAGAAATTGCGCAACTTCAGCAGGAGGTCATTCGTCTTCGGGAGCAACAACTGGACCTGCAGTCACACACGGAGGACCTCGAAAATCGCTCCAGGCGGAACAACATCCGTGTCCGAGGCATTCCGTCTCGGGAGGAGGGGGAGGACGTCGCATCGTACCTTGGGGACCTGTTTCGAGAAGTGCTGGGTCGACTTTCCCATCCGGATTGATAGGGCGCACTGAGTGGGCCTGCAGCGCCGAACTTCGGCACCTCCTCCGGACATCTTGGCCTTTTTGCCGGACTATCCCCTGAAGGAGCGGATTCTGCGGGAGGCCCGAAAGAGATCTTCCCTGGAATTCAGGGGCCATCGAGTAGCCCTTTATCAGGACCTGGCCGCGTCCACCCTCCAGAAGCGCAAGGCTTTTAAAATTGCGACCGACTTTCTTCGGGGACATGGCACGCAGTACTCCTGGGGACACCCTTTCCGTCTTATCTTTCGATGGAATGGTACCCTACATCAGCTGCGGTCCCTTCAGGATACCTGTGGGGTGCTAGGGATCACTGCTACGGAAGACGGATCTCCCACGCCCCGCCGGAATCGTTTCACCAGAGATGGTTGGCAGACAGTCCCCGGCCGGCAGTCATCCGCTTCTTCGACAAGGCCGGACTCTCCTGCGGCTGGGTTGGAGCCGGATCCCGAGTTGCGGGATGGTGCCGCTGATCCTATAAGGTCTGAAGTGGCTCTGACGGCCTGAATGAACTCCGGGGGGAGATCGACATCGCACCTATGGATATGCAGGTTTGGGGGTCTAGGGGGGGCGGGGGGCACGGAGAGGTGCGTGGTGGCTGGACGTCCACTGGTTTGACTTTCCGCAGGCTTGTCCGACAAGGACCGGACTGGGACACTGGGTTTGCGGGGTTTCTGGAAGGGGGGTGGGGGGGAGTTCGGGGTAGTTGTGCCAGTTCCAGTTGAGGGAAGGGACTGGGGTGGGGGGGGGGGTGGGGGCGGGACGGGGTCACTTGGAGAAGTTTGGGAGGGTTGGGGTTGGGGTAGGAGGGGGGGATCCGGGTGTTGGCAGTGGGGAGGGGGGGTCGTCCAGTGCACAGAGGGGTTTCTAGTCATCTTGGCAGTGTCTGTACTTTTTTGGTTGCTTCTACTGAGCTATAACGACTGTGGTCTGGCTTGTCTTCATGCTTTGCGGACGAATTGGAGGGGCGGTTGGTGCGAGACATTCTGAGGGCAGTGGGTTGGCGGCTGGGTGGGTAGCTCATTGGTTTGCATGATACGGTTTGCCTCTCCGGTCCCTGTTCATTGCTTTGTGCTTTGCTGCGCCCCTTGCCATGTTTAGCCTTTGTCCTCCCAATCTTGCTGAAGGGGGATCTTGCTGCTTTCTGCTCCACTGTTGTCCATGCCTCCCACCACATGTAAGGTGGTGACCCTGAATGTTCGGGGTTTGAATAATCCTGTAAAGAGGCGGGCAGTCCTCTCGCTCTTAGAGAACACACAGGCAGACATTTGTCTCCTTCAGGAGACGCACTTGCTATCACAGGACACACATAGACTCAAGTCCCACAAGTTCCCTACACAATTCTTTTCCTCTTGCACCACTAAAACGGCCGGGGTGGCGATTCTGGTGGCACGCCACTTCAGGGGGGAAATCCTTCACAAATTCACTGAACAAAAAGGTAGACTACTGGCTTACCGGTTTAGAATAGGGGGTCTCCTGTTTACGATCGGGTCTCTATACGGTCCCAATGAGCGGCAGGACCGCTTTCTGCAGGCGGCGATCGAAGAGGTCTCGGCTACTCAAGATAGACATATCATACTTGGGGGGGACTTTAATATTGTCTTTGATTCCGCACTAGATAGATCGGCGCAGCGCTCCCCTCAGGTCGGGGAACTCTCTGCGGACCGAAGAGCTCAACTTGCAGAGGTGGACCTCCTTGACTTATGGAGACAGCTACACCCGACTGATAGGGATTATTCGTATTACTCTCACGCGCACAAAACGTATGCACGGTTAGATTACCTTCTGGTTACCTCCCCGGTAAAGGTGCTGGCCTCGGGTGCGGAGATGGGGGTGATCTCCCTTTCGGACCATGCTCCTGTTGAGGTTGTGCTGAGTGTGCCTCCGGCGACCCCTTGTCCTCGGACATGGCGCCTTCGTGACACGCTGTTGCACAGGAAGGAGGTAGTGACTCGCATTGAGACAGTGATTAAAGAATTTCAGTCTCATAATGACAATGCGGACACTAGTCGGGCTACACAATGGGCGGCCTTGAAGGCTGTTGTCAGAGGGGAATTCATTGCGATCTCTTCGGCGGATAACAAAGCACGGCAGGCCAAAAGAGAGGAACTTACGGATCGGGTGAGAGAGCTGGAACAGATCCACCGTAGGACGGGGGCTCCTCGAATTTGGCGGCAGCTCAAGGAGGCTCGGAAGCTTTTGGCAGCCCTGGACCTTGACCGGGCTGAGTATGCGGCGTTGCGGTTGCGGCACACCTTTTACACCGGTGGAGACCGGTGCGGCCGGTTGTTGGCAAATAGGCTCCGAGTGGCACGGCAATCCCAGCTTGTTAAAGAAATCGCGGATCCGTCCGGGCGACTGGAAACTGATGACGCGCAGATAGCGGCTGTCTTCCGCAGGTTTTATGAAGACCTCTATACGGGAGATCCCCCGAACGAGGAGGCCCTGGAAGCGTATTTAGGCTCGGTTGTCTTGCCTTCACTGGAGCCGGTACAGGCGGACCACTTAGACAGAGACATCCGGGTTGAGGAGGTGATATCCGCTATTGCCAGACTTAAACATGGTAAGGCTCCGGGGCCGGATGGTTACATCGCACTATTCTATAAAACATTCTGCACGACGTTGGCTCCCATCCTGACGCGTCTTTTTAACTCCTTTGCGGACCCTGGGGCCATTCCGCCTGATCTGCTTCGAGCCACCATCTCGGTAATCCCTAAGCCCGGTAAAGATCCGACGCAGTGCGGATCATATAGGCCGATCTCCCTTTTGGACATCGATCTGAAGTTGTATACGGGGATCCTGGCCGCTAGACTGGCTCTCCACCTACCCGGTCTGGTCGACCCCGATCAGGCGGGCTTCGTCCCTGGACGGCAGACGGTGGACAATACGAAACGTGTAGTCCATTTGCTTGAAAAGGCCTCCAGGATTCCTGGGGAACGGATGCTGTTGGCAGTGGATGCGGAGAAGGCATTTGACCGTGTCCACTGGCCGTACTTAGAACGAGTGCTGATGAAGGCAGGTATTGGGGAGAAATTCCGCTCCATGATCCTTAATTGTTACAACCGCCCGTCGGCGGTGGTCCGGGTCAATGGATGTGCCTCGGTCTCTTTTGGTATTGAACGGGGCACCAGGCAGGGCTGTCCGCTCTCGCCCCTGCTTTTCGCGCTGTACATGGAGCCGTTGGCCCAGCGGATGCGGGATAACCCGATGGTGACTGGCATCCGAATGGGGGGCTTTGAACACGCTATTAGCCTCTACGCTGACGATGTTATTTTGACCATTGATAGGCCCCGCGTGGCTCTCCCTGCGTGCATGGAGGAATTGGCCTCTTTTGGCACTGTGTCGGGGTTTAAGATGAACATGGGGAAATCGGTGGCGCTGGATGTCTCGCTCGAATCGGACACTAGAACGTATCTGCAGCAACGATTCCCCATGCTCTGGTCCTCGGGAGCAGTGCCGTATCTGGGGATCCAGATTGCCCCTACCTTGCCGGCCATGGTGTCGGCGAACTACCGGATTCTAGGTGCCAAGATTAGGGAGGAGTTGGGCCGGTGGAACCGAGGCATTTTTTCCTGGCTTGGCAGAATAGCTGCCGTCAAGATGACGGTGTTGCCTCAGGTACTATACCTCTTTCGGGCCCTGCCGCTCCAACCGCCGGTAGGATGGATCTCGCAGCTCCAAGCGGACGTTTCTCGGTTTGTCTGGCAGGGTAAGAAACCTAGGATGCGTAGGGCCCTCTCATTGCTGGCCCCGGAAGCTGGCGGGTTAGGTATTCCTGACTTCCGCAAGTACTTTCAAGCTACTCAATTGCGCTACCTTGTAGAGTGGAGTAAATGGGAATCTGATAAGCACTGGCTCTTTCAAGATCAGTCGGTGGCTGGGAGGCCCTTACAGGAGATCCCCTTCCTGCGTCGCCCGCACCGGCCTAAAAACCTCTACGCCTCCTTTGTCACGAGAGTGCCTCTGCGAGTGTGGGATGCTACTGGCGTTCTGCGCGGTCTTACCACGTTCCCGTCTCCGCTCACCCCACTGGTGGACAATCCGGACTTTACCCCGGGGATGGAAACGGGGGCCTTTGCGGGATGGCGTCAGGCGGGATGTAGGGCCTTGTGCCACCTGTATGGCCCGGAAGGGGTTATCCCCTTTCCCCAATTTCGTCAGGAGTTTTCGCTTCCGGAGACGGAGCGACTTCGCTATATGCAGGCTCGCCACTGGGCTCTTCAGCCGCAGGTGAGAGGGACGGCCGACCGGCCTTTTCTCCCCTATGAACATTGGCTCATGACGCGGACTTCGGACTCCAAACTGATCACTGATTTGTATAAACTACTGCAGCCACCAGCAACACACATTTATCACCCTGGGAGGGAGCGGTGGGAACGGGAATTGGGGAGGACACTAAGCCATAAAGAGTGGGAACACATATCGTACAGAGCGAGGCACTCAGCTTACCACATGGGGCTCACCGATACACTAACTAAAGTTTCTACCTACTGGTATTACACACCTGAACGAGTGCGTGAGTTTGATTGTGGTAAGGATGATACATGCTGGAGAGGATGTGGGCATTGAGGTACTCTCACTCACATACTTTGGGACTGCCCACTTCTGGAGCCTTACTGGAAGGAAGTGTTGGATGAAATTGATTCTAGCTTTGAAATTGAACTGCCCTGCTTCCCTGCCTATACTCTGTTGGGGCTCCCAAATGATCTAATGTATCCCCTTCGATCTCGCAGGGGTAGGCAGATAGCGATAGCTCTTGGTTCCGCTGTCCAGAACATTTTGATTCACTGGCACACGGCCACGATACCGTCTATCACTGGCTGGATTCACAGGTTATGGCATGTGTTGGGAATGGAGAAAATGTCTCTTACAGTGGCGGGTGATGTGGATCAGTTTAGAGAACTCTGGCAACCCTTTCACTCCCTGTTGCTTACTGGATTTCGAGAGCTCACCTGTCCCAAGTATCTCCGCCTTCTTAGGCTCCCGACCCCGGAGGGCTCTGCCCCATGATCTCCCTACGGACTGGTCGTCCTTGACGCTGAAGCTCTGAAGTGTGTCGCTATTAGGAACTGTGCACTGGACGAGGGGGGGGGGGGGGGGTGAAGGGTGGTTGGGAGTTGGGGGGGCTGTTGGGGGGGGGGTTTTGTTGAAAAGTTCTGACACATTGAGGCGACATTTGTCTTCTGCTCTTGAGCGATCGAGACCCACAGGATGTTAACTGTTGCTGCCACTTTTGAACTCTGGCTTTCCGCCCTGCTGTGTCTTTTGTATTATTTGTCTGTCCTTGTGTGTCGTGCTGAATAAAATACTTTAAACCTAAAGAATGATGATGGATTAAACCCAGATCAGTGGACTGGGGGTGAGTGTTTGATTTGCTCAAGCTCTCCGTCCATCATCCCCTTTGGTATCGCTTTGTTCACCTAAAATGGGAAACAGCATGTCTCAGACAGCACACGGAATAAACAGACCTCAATGTTTGCTCTCACATATTTTACATGAAGAAAATGAAAAAGCTTACCAACCTTTAGGCAACAGAGATGAGGTACGGTAAGGAATACCATAATACTATATTTGACACAACCAAGTTTGAGAAACCCCATTTCGACATTTAAAACCCTGTTTTTCTGCTTCTGGATTCTTAGTTCACTTGCCTCTGCTGTGAGTTGATCTTCCTAATGGAGCCGCATGCACTATAGGCTTCTGTTAAATTTATAGTTACTTAGTGATAATCTTTAACTGTTACAGTTAGAGTAAAAGGGGCTGACTGTTTAACCAAGCTTGGGATCTTCGCACATGTAGCACTGTCGCTGGTGGGACTAAGATTAATTTAGGTTCAGCTTTTAAAGATTTTATAATTCAATTGGGAGTCCTAGACGAAATGTCACCTTTTTTCGGAATAAAATACACATTGTTTATACCATTTGGGTAAAATATGCCTAAAATAGAACTTGTGATTGGCATGAGCAGGAAAGCCATTGACGAACAAGTTACTTACCTTCGGTAACGATATATCTGTAAGAAACATTAGTTAGTTAGATTCCTTACCTGAGAATAACCCCCAGGCGTCAGACTGGACCCTGAAAATTTTGCGTAGCAGTACCCCTGCGCGTCGGTAGGCATCGTCTGCGGCTCCGCGTCCATCGTCGGCGTCGTTGGCGCTGGGATGACGTCGTTGGAGTACTTAGACGCCGCCCTCGCGCGCTGACGTCAGTTCTTATACACAGCTTTTCCGCGCCAGAAATGCAGAGCCATGATAAAAACCGACACTGGTGCCATGAAACTAGGGCCCTGAAAGGGATGACCTTAACCCTAGATATCGGTTCGCAGAACAGGGAGGATGGGTGGGGAGGTAAGGAATCTAACTAGCTAATGTTTCTTACAGATATATTGTTACCAAAGGTAAGTAACTTGTTCATCTGAAAGAAACACGTTAGTTAGATTCCTTACCTTAGAATAGATACCCCAGCAATACCAACCCCGGTGGTGGGTCTGTGAACCAAGATCACAGCAGAAAGTCCAGGAGAACGGAACGGCCGAAGAAGCCATCTCTCCGGACTTGGCTGTCCAGGCAGTAGTGTCCAGCAAACGTGTGCAGCGAGGCCCACGTAGCTGCCTGACAGATGTCCTGCAAGGGGACTCCCCGACCAAGGGCAGTAGAAGCCGCCTTGGCCTAAGTGGAATGGGCCCTCAGCCCAACAGGAGGCTCCTTCTTCACCAAGGAGTAGCAAATCTTGATGCACAAGACGACCCACCGAGAGATGGTTCGTTTGTGCACCGCCCGTCCCTTCTTAGCGCCCACGTAACCAACAAAGAGTTGGTCATCCACACGGAACTGGCGTGTGCGGTCCCGATAGAATGAGAGCGCACGTTTTGGGTCCAGACGGTGGAGCCTCTCTTCCTTTTTCGAGGGATGCGGAGGCGGAAAGAAGGTGGGCAAGGTGATAGACTGCCCGATGTGGAAGGCTGTGACTACCTTGGGCAGGAAAGAGGGACGCGTTCTTAAAACAATCTTATCCGGATGGACAGAAAGGAAAGTAGGTTTAGAAGAAAGAGCCTGGAGCTCACTCACTCTCCTGGCAGAGTTGATGGCAACCAGGAATGCAGTCTTAAGAGTCAAAAGACGAAGAGGGCAATTGTGAAGTGGCTCGAAGGGAGCAGCAAATTAAAAAAGTCACAAACAAGTTCAACTCTCACTGAGGCATCACGAAAGGAACAAGAGGAAATATGTGAGTGATGTCCTTCAAGAATCTTTTCACAACCGGGGACTTGAAAAGAGAAGGCTGATCAGGAAGCCTTAAGAAGGCCGAAACGGCAGAGAGGTAGCCCTTGATAGTGCCCAGAGCAGAGCCCTGCTGGGCAAGAGAAAGAAGAAATAGGAGAACCTCTGAAAGAGGGGTAGAGAGAGGATCCACAGCCTTTGCTGTGCACCATGCCACAAATTTGTTCCACCTGCAGGTGTATACCTTTTTTGTGGAGGGACGCCTGGCTGCCAGAATGACATCAGGAGGCAAGTCAAATGGCCTCAACTGCCGCTGCTCAATCTCCACGCATGGAGGTGGAGGCTGGACAGGTTCGGGTTGAGGACCGTCCCCTGCTGCTGCGACAGAAGGTCCTCCTGAAGATGCAGACGAATCGGGGGATCGACTGACATGCTGAGTAGCTCGAGATACCAGTGCCTTCGTACTCAGTCTGGAGCCACAAGGATGACTTGGGCCCGGTCACGCCTGATCTTTTTCAGCACTCTGGGCAGAAGTGGTATAGGCGGAAAGGCGTACAACAGACCACAACTCCACTCGCGACGAAAAGCGTCTCCGAGCGAGTGCCGCCTTGGAAATTTCAATGCGCAGAACTGATGACATTGCACGTTCTCTTCTGTGGCGAATAGATCTAACCAAGGCTCTCCCCACTGCCGAAAAAGGCCTTGCCACGTCTGAGTTCAGACGCCATTCGTGATCCATCATGCACTGGCGGCTGAGTTTGTCTGCCCTGGCGTTCAAGGAACCTGCCAGGTGTTGAACCACCAGGGTGACGCCCTGGTGTTCCAGCCATTGCCAGAGGCTCAGAGCCTCCTGGCAACGGGCCCACAACCCCATCCCGCCCTGTTTGTTGCAGTACCACATGGCGGTGGTGTTGTTCGTGAACACCTGCACTACACTTCCCCGGACAGAGGGAAGGAATGCCTTCAGTGCAAGCCGGATCGCCCGCAGCTCCAGAAGGTTGATGTGGAGCCGGGACTCCGCCGGAGACCAGAGTCCTCTGATCTCTGCCTCTCCCATGTGGCCCCCCCAGCCCAGGAGGGACGCATCTGTCACAACTACGTGCTGCGGTTGGAGAAGGGAGAGGGATCTGCCGCTGACCCAATCGCGGTCCGTGAGCCACCACTGCAATTGTCTTGCAGTGCCTTTTAAGATCCGGACACGGTCGGACAGGTTGCCCTGATGCTGGGCCCACTGAAACTTCAGGTCTCACTGCAGAGCCCGCATCCGCCACCTGGCGTGATGCACCAGAGGATGCAGGAGGCCATCAACCCCAGAAGCTGCAGCGTCAACCTTACCGAGACCCGGGATAAAGGCTGAAAGACCGGAATCAGAGCCTGAATATCCTGAACACGCTGTTCGGGAGGATAAACCCGAAACTGTGCCGAATCCAAAACTACTCCGATGAAGAGGAGCCTTTGAGAGAGACACAGGTGTGACTTCGGCACATTGATGGAAAACCCCAGCAAGTGCAGGAGGTCAGCCGTAGTCTGAAGGTGGCTGACGACTGTCTGGGGCAAGCCCGCCTTCAACAACCAGTCATCGAGGTAGGGGAAGACTGACACCCCTAACCTGCGCAGATGAGCTGCGACCACCGCCATCACTTTGTGGTTCCGCTCTTATCTTGCCAACCGCTCCTTTTGCGTGGCCGTTCCGCCTTATCAGTCCAAACTCCATCCTCTAGATCTGGGGGTCCCCCAGGGCTCCTCGCTGAGTCCCACGTTATTCAATCTTTACGTGAGACCGCTGGCTGAGGTTGTCAGGCATTGGGGTATGACCATGGTGTCATATGCCGATGACACCCAGTTAGCGGTCACGATCAGCGGGGATGCGGATGTGGATGCCCCCAGATTCCAGAATGGACTTCGGGCGGTCGCCAGCTGGATGACTTCCAACTGTACGCAAGCAAGACGGAGGTTATGATCTTTGGCAAGAGAGCGGAACTCTGGGGTGACAGGTGGTGGCCGTCGGATTTGGGTCCTACGCCAACCCCGGTCGCTGAGTTAAAAAACCTTGGGGTCTGGCTCGATCCAACTCTTACCTTTGTCTGCCATACTAAGCGCACGGCGGCCTGCTGCTTTGGCATTTTGCGTGGACTACGGCCTGTATTAAAATTCTTTGATGCCACCACCAGGCAACTTGTGATTCAAGCAACTGTGATTTCTCGGCTTGATTATGCCAGCTCCCTTCTAGCGGGATTAAATCAGTCGGAAATCACCCGCCTGCAGCGTGTACAGAATGCCGCGGCAAGAGCTGTTGTGGGCCTACCTAGATTTTGTCCAACTGCTAACACCTTCGGTATGCTGCGTTGGTTACGGATTGCGCAAAGGATTCAGTTCAAGGTCCTTTGTGTAGCCTACAAGATTCTCAAGGGATCCCCTGTTATGATCCTTTCCAACCTTCTGTCCCGCTATGTTCCGGTCCAGGCTTTAAGATCTTCGGACCTTGAACTTGCGGTTGTCCCCCGTTTCAAGCGCTGCAGGGCAGGCGGCCGCTCTTTTCAAGTTCGTGCCGCAGTGTTGTGGAACTCCCTTCCCCTTGCGATTCGTGCCCTTGGGGATCTGCTCTCCTTCCGTCGAGCTGTAAAAACTTTCTTGTTTCCTTAAATTCTTTTGCTTTGTTATGTCCAGTTGTGTTGTGTTGCTACCTTGTCGGGCGCCAGGACGCTCCTTCGCTGGAGCATCTGTGCGCATAATAAATTAGCTTAACATAACATAACATAACTTTTGTGAACACCCGTGGGGCGCTGGTAAGGCCAAAGGGGAGCGCAGTGAACTGGAAGTGCTCGTGGCCTACCATGAACCGTAGTTAGCGGCGGTGGGCCGGCAGGACGGGGATGTGGAAATACGCGTCCTGCAAGTCCAACGCTATAATCCTGTCTCCAGGGTCCAGGGCAGCTAAGACCTGAGCCAGAGTCAGCATCTTGAACTTCTCCTTCCGGAGGAAGCCGTTGACATTCCGTAGGTCCAAGATAGGGCATAGGCCCCCTTTGCCCTTCTTGGGAACCAGAAAGTAGTGGGAATAGCAACCAGATCCTACATCTGGTCCAGGAACGCGCGCGATAGCCCCCTTGGCCAAGAGGGCCGACACTTCCTCTTGCAGAAGTTGCAAGTTATCCCCCGACACGCGGTGGTACTACGGTGGCATGGCTGGAGGGGTCGCCTCGAAGGGGAGGGAGTAGCCCCTTCGGACGATTTGCAGCACCCACCTGTCCGAAGTGATGGTGCGCCAGTGGAGGAGGTGATGGCGGACCCTGTCCCCCACTGGCGTCAAATGGGCCTGAAAACTCGGACTAGGAGGGCTTTGAGGCGGATGCTGCGGGGGTGGATGTGGACTGGCTGCGCCGTTGTCCCCAGGCACCGCCACGGTGGTTACCAAGTCCGCCGCCGTGCTGGATGTTAGACAGCGGCCTGTGGCTGGCAGAACATGAAGGGTCGCCCCTACGTTGGCCACGAAAGGAGCGAAAGACAGACTGCTGCTGACGCTGGCCCGAGAGGCCCAAGGACTTGGTCGTAGCCCTAGAGTCCTTGAAGCGTTCAAGCGCATGATCTGGCTTGCCACCAAAGAGGTGGCTGCCATCAAACGGCATGTCCATGAGGGTGTTCTGGACATCGGCCAAGAAGTTGGAGGACCTCAGCCAGGCGTGGCGGAGAACCGCCACCGTCGTTGACATCGCACTGCCCAGCGAGTCTGTGGTATCCAGCCCACATTGTATGGAATACTGAGCTGCATCTCATCCCTCTGTGAGGGCTTGAGCGAGCTTCGCCCGGGCCTCCTCCGGGCACTCTGGCAGCACAGCCGCAACCGTATCCCACAGAGACTGGGTATAATGGCCCAAAAGGCAAGCAGTGTTGACTGACCGCAATCCACAACTGAGGGATGAGAACAGTTTCTTACCAAACTGTTCATATCTTTTGGATTCCCGATCCGGGGGTGCATTCGGGAATGCGGATAGGGAAGTAGAGGCCTGGATAACCAGGTTCTCGTGGGTGGGGTGGGTGGACAGGAAGCTAGGGTCGCCCGGAGCTGGGCGGTGGCGCCTGGCGACGTTCCTATCTACAGGGGGGCCTGTAGAGGACCTGGACTAGGTACCCAACAGGACGTTCATGAGAGCCTTATTAAACGCCAGCAGAGGCTCCGGAGAGCCTGTCTGCGGTTTAAGGACCTCAGTGAGGATGTTAGACCTCACAGTAGCTATGGGGAGCGTAAGCGCCAAGGCCTTGGCTGCCCGCGTCAGCACCACACTATAAGCAGCCCCCTACGTAGCCACGGTAGGAGGGGAGACAAAGCCAGTGTCAGGGGAAGTGTCGAGACCACTGGATTCCCCTAGCTCCTCTGCCCAGTCCTGAAAGGACTGACAATCACGTGTCAGAGGGTCCACAAACCCCTCTCAATCCTCCTTGTCCTCCATCTCCTGAAATTCAGGGTCAAAGTATGGAGCCGGATCAAAGAAGAAATGCTCTTCAGCCGGCGTCGAATGCGGCATCGGTCGACGCCGGTCCAACGCCGAATCAGGACCGAGGGAGGGATCAGGGGTGGCACCGTGCGGGGACGGCGCCGGGTTGACACCCTGGGGGCCGATGCCGACGAGGTTGTGAGGTCGACCAGTGGCGACCTGGATCCGGAACCGGATCCAACGGGAGCCTGCGGCGTCGGGACCGAAGTTGCCGACGGCGCCGGGGCCGAAGCGTGCGACAGCACTGGGCCCTAAGCACCCGGCCCGGCCTGGTCTCCCAGTCGGGGCCGCGGGGCCCGGAGGCACCGCGGGACCCGACGGAGGAGCGAGGGACCTCATGGCCATGAGGAAGGCCTCGATCTTCTCCGGCGTCGCGTTCAGCCCAGGTACTGGTGGGTAAGGAGCTGGCCGCGGTGCCTGCGGCTCTGGCGAAGAGGCGGAGGCGGTGCCGCCCAAACCCCCGGCCGCGTCGTGCAAGCATCAGGGGGAGTCGGAAGAGCGATGTCGTCTCTTCGACTTCTTGTGTCTCTTACCTGAGGACTTGGAGCCCGACGAATGGTGTCGACTCGCCAAGCTTCGAGGACTGTGGCCCCGCGATGGGTCCCTCAATCCCCTCCTGGACCGGGACCTTGAGCGGCGCGGGCCGACTGCCGGAGCTCGAGGCGCTTACGGGACCGCTCCTGTCTAGCCTTCGACAACAAGGCCCAGCAGTCGGGGCACGACCGGTTGTCGTGGTTGGCCCCAAGGCAATACAGGCACCGGCGGTGGGGAACGGTAACCAACATCAGTCGGACGCAGTCGGTACAGGGCTTGAACCCGGGCAACCCTACCGGCACCGAGAGTCATAAAGACTCGAGAAGAGATCAAAAATGATCAAAAAAGTTTAGTCAAAAAGTGACTAAGGTACTGCTTTCTCCGGACCTTCGCTTGCTGGCGAGGAAAAAAGAAGAACTGATGTCTGCGTACAAGGGCGCCGTCTAAGTACTCCGACGACGTCATCCCGGCGCCAACGACGACGGACGCGGAGCCGCAGACGACGCCTACCGACGCGCAGGGGTACTGCTACGCAAAATTTTCCGGATCCAGTCTGACGCCTGGGGGTTATTCTAAGGTAAGGAATCTAACTAACGTGTTTCTTTCAGATATGACTTTTACTAATAATTCCTGGTCATTTTTGTCTCGTGTGTTTTTTTGTCTCATGCGTTATTTTATTTTGAAATTGGACAAATATACCTGAGCCAGCCTTAACTGGTTTCTTGCTTTGCACTTACCTGCTGGATGAAGTCAATTAATGAGCTGGCAGTTCAAAGTTCTACCCTGAAAATTCCCTCACCTGGTGAGATTAGTCTTCACGTAGAAGAAGAAGGGAACTAAATATCCCATGGGTGATTAACTGTCTCTGACAGGCCTGGCCAGGATACTTCTACAGTACGCACGGGCAGGACAACCAGGTTTTTGGCTCCAGTCCCCACAGGGGGACCCTTTGAAGCTAGGAGAGGATAAACCAAGCTTGCAGGTGTGGAGTTTGGGTCGGGCAGAGGAAACTTTACCAATGTTGCTTGAAGATGTCATTTTGAAGACTCCTATAATGCTGTGAAGGGCAGATGGACAGCCATGGGGCTTCTCCCATGAAGTGTTAGAGATGTAGCATCTCTGGAATGTGTAGGTACTACACTATTCTAGAACACCCCTTCTGCATTTTAAACACTGGCAAAAGTCAAGAGCTTTTGAGAAGAGAGGGAACCAAATAAAAGGAAGGCGAGAGACTCACACCCTGCATGAACCCTATCTTGAGTGGCAGGACTGCCTTTGGACTTGTATGTTTAAGCTTTTGTTGAACTCTATCCCCAGATAAGTAGTGGAATTAGCATCCCACTTTTCGCATGGGGTCAGTAGAGGGTGAATTTACTGGGAAACATGAAAGAAGGGGCTCATTTGGACTTCAGAAGAATTCCAAATAACCCAGACAAATCTGACAGTTCATCCGCCAGCAATAGTTCTTCTGAATCTGAAATAAGTGTAGAGGACATAAAAAAGCTGAGGGTTAAAGCCAGAAGCATTCAGAGAGAAGGCTATTATCCGTGCCCCACATAAGGACCAGTGGCCTCCAGACTGTGGATAGACCCCATTCTGCAGCGCCCCCCAGCCCTGGTGCAAAATCCACATTTCCAGTTGTATAATCATACCCATCATTTTGTAAACAAATGCAGCAGAAGAGGAAGTGGTGGGAGCAAGACAAAAAGACCAGGAAGTACACTGGGAAGAATCTCAGCAGCACACGAACATGGAGTGATCGAAAGACCCACAGACAGGGACAATCAAACTGTGAATATTTAAATTAATATCAGCAAAATGGCTCTCACTCATACTCTCAATCTGGGCGGTGGCTGGGGTGTTTTTCAATCAAAGGCATCACCCTGAATTGAAAGAAGCGTTCTGGGGTTGAAAATGCAGACTTCACTTTAGCCTCCTCAGTCAGGGCAATCTGCCAATACCCTGAAGTTAGGCCAAGGGTACTAAGGAACATGGTAGCCCGTAGTCCACGCAGAGCCAGAGTTCTGGGTTGGCATCTGGTAGGGAGGCTTTGGGTACTGGTACCAGATCCACTGGGCTGGACCAGGGACTATTGCAGCGCTCTAACACCCCCAATTCTAGCATCTTGGATATTTCCTCCTTAATGCTGACCCTCACGGTGACTGACAGTCTGTACATATTGTTATTTATGGGCATGCTGTCTCCTGTATCAATATAATGGGTAACAAATGTGTAAGCCCAGGGGTAGAGGGAAAACAAGGTGGCAAACTAACCCAGCAACTGGCAACACTCCCCCTGCTGTCCTGAGGTTACGGTAGGGGAGCAGTTGACACCGTCCATTGACCCATTGTACTCCTTGGAAGACAGGAGGTCATGGAGAGGTTTACTCTTCTCTTTCACCCTATTATCCGTCACCAGCCAGGAGCAGGTGACTCCAGACATTTTGTGGTATGGCTTGAGGGGATTGACACGGAGTCCTCCTAGGGGATTCCTAGGGGTCTTGAGGTCCACCAAGTAGGTGGCCTTCCCCTTTCTGTCCTTCATTTCATAAGGCCCTGACCAACAGTCTTGGAGGCCTCTGGGCTTCATTACCAACACTTTCTGTCCAGGCTGAAACTCTACCAGAGTTGTCTTCTTGTCATAGCAGAATTTCATAATTTCATGGCTGGCCTCCAGTGTGCTAACATGTTTTTCTGCTACTGTGACCTGGTGGAATGTATTGGGTATCACCTGCTCTGAGGACACCAGATGACATATCACAGAAGTCATGCTGGCTCGTGTGCCCCTCAGAGCCTCCAGCCTCTGTCCACTGACAGTGACCCACTGCCTGTTCTTGACGTATTTGAAGGCATGTAGGCTTTGAGCACCATCTCCTTATCACCCAGGGATACTAAGGTCACCCCGGCTTCCTCCCCCATGCTGAACGGGACTACCTCCTTTCCAAGCACCACACTGGCCAATCGCGGTATCTGGCCATCAGTGGGGGACTGCACCCTCTTCAGGCATATGGCTTCTCCTTCTAAAAACCGATACTTATAACAAACAGTACACTGGTGGACAAAGGTACCTGTCTTCTTGTTGAAGAGCCCCCTTTTCTTTTGATCAGGTTGAGATCTGTCATCTTTCCTTTGGGAACTATTTTGTGAGTCTGTAGATAACTCCTTAAGTTTTAGTATTTCGCCCTTACAATTTCCTCTTTTGGAAACCTGTATACCCTTAGGGTGATCCCCTCCAGATACAGTCTTGTGAACCCTGTGTTGAGTCAGTGGTCTGCCTCTTTAGCAAACACCCTTGGGTGTGTGAGGTTACTATCCACTAGCTTTTGGCACAGCACTGGAAAACAATTGTTGAACATGCGCTCCCTGGCAAATAAATAATACAACCCATGTTAATCCTTCACATCACTGTTCTTCACCCAACCATCCAGTGCCCTACAAAAGCAATTCACACACTCCGCTCAGGACGGTTGGGCAAAAATCTGGCTGTTTCTTAAGCTCCGTCTATGGTTCTCTGGGGTAAGAACCTTAGGATACCTCATCCTGTCATCTTTCTCCAGGGCTAATAGTGCATCACACCCTTCACTGGAAATGTGCCTCCTGCGACTGGCTACCCAAGCCTCCTAAGGGACACTATGCATCTCTAGGGCAACCTCATAGGCCCCAACCATGTATCTAGATAATCTCCCACAACAGAGTTAGGCATCAGTTCAGTTCAAGTAGTTTATTTCCATAGTTAATTAAAACCGTTGCAATATAAAAAATATATTCAATTAATAACTATCACATACATATATAAAAGTCTTGTGTCTAAAAACTGTGCTAAAAAATATTGCTAGTTTTGTGCAGTTATAGTAGCATAAATAACTTGTCGGTTTTATCAACTTGAATTATATGTTAAAAAATGTCCTCAGATTCCTTGCACGTTTACATATGTTTTTTCTGGCTAGGTTCCTACTGTCTGCATTTCTGGCATTTTGCTACTGCACAGTCTCAGATACTTTACTGTTCTGCAGTTCAATTGTGGATCACTAGGTGCAAAACATGCCATCAGAGCTTGCCTCCTTGTGCGAATCCCTCGTTGATTGAAGAGTTGTTTCAGAAATTTCTTCTGTGCTATTGTGAGTTCTTTAAAGGAGCATAGTAGATGCAGCTTGTCTTCCCGAGCCGATCCACATAAGCGGCACCCAGAGCCTGCTTTGTTGTGAAGCCAGGGAGGGAGATGCTGAGTGCAGGGGAGCAGTACAAATCTATATTTCATAAAAACTATTTTTATGTTTTTGTCATATCCCAAGTTGAAGTAGGCTTGGGCGCCCGGCTTCGTATATGCCATTTACTAAATCATCACTGGCACACCACCTATCATAAGGGAACATCATTGTTTGGCTCTTTTTCTTAGGCTCCATTCTACTCTTACCACTCTGGGGTGTCTTGTTGGCACAAATGTAACATGTCAAATCCATGACAGAAATAAGACTGTTTACCAATGTACTTCTTGTTTGCAGCCTTGAGGAAGGTGCTTTTTAGTGACGAAAAACACGTGCCGGCTGCCTCTTGTATTTTCTGTTGGACTCTATGCACAGAAGAACTTCTACCAACAAGCTTTGCTAATTTGTACTAACGACAGGACAAGATATATTAATCTGTACTAAAACAATATTAAATTGACAAAGATATTTGTTGTCTTGGATGTTCTCTATATACAGCTATAATATTTTCAGACTATGTATTCTGATCATTGCAAATCAAGATTCTTTAATAAGGTCAAGACAGAACACCTTTTTCCCCATAGAAGCACTTGCTCCTATGTGTAATAAATACTTGAGTGCTGAGGTACACTAACATATTTAGCTTATCTTGTCAGATCTCCTAGGGGATTGTTGACAGTAGTTGACATCTGTGGTAGTGAGATGTCATTGTTACCTTGAAGGGCACCATTAACTAATTGTTAAACAATTTGGACTGTCTTAGTGAATTTCCCAATAATTGGTAGTGCGACAGTCTATACTACCACTACTGACCGCATATGTTTTTGAAAAACTCTTTTTGGTAGTATGCACCCAATTCTTTGCATTGCATTTTAACAAATATCAAATATTGGATTTGGGACACTAACTAAGTTTATCCCACAACCCTCCATTTAGCTGACAGCTTTCATCAACGAGTGAGGAAATGTCTGACTTTGATGATGACCACTCTTAAAAGATATCTGGACATAAAACAAATCCCTAGGGGTTTGAGGGTGATTATTTTTCCCTCTTTTGATGACTTAGAGTTGGATCTGTTAACAGAATGGGAGGAATTGATACTCACCTCCTCGTACAAAATGATGGATCTATTGATCCACCATGCAGAACGGAAACAAGATAAACTCCTTGCAGAGATAGCATTACTAGAATCAGAAATTAAGAACTTGAATATAACAGATCCTACAGAAAAGAACTACAAAATATTAAAAGATATTCTAAGCAGTAACCAACTTTACATAAAAGACAAAAAAATGAGAACATTTCGGAGAGATGAGAACGACTACAAAAACGGACGTGTCTTCACCTTCGCAAAGAAATTTGACTAAGTAAAGACACAACACAAAAAACAAAATGATGAAAAAATCCCCACGGTGGTCACAGCCTCCACCAGTGAATCGGATATCTCGAGAGTCAGCAGTGTATCAACTGTACCAGAAAACACAGCGGACCAATCTGGCAGCAATGTGGATCCTACTACCTCTTCTTTTTTAGAGAAGATGAGCCGCTTTCGCAAGGGCTCAAGGAACAACTTCAATCGGGACATCACAAAAAAAACAAGAAGGGGCGGGAGGCGCCACAAGCGGGAGGGAGGGAGCAACCAACACCAGATCAACATCCCGCAACGCAAGGAATTGAGTCCAAATACACACGGGGAGTTGATAAGTGGAAGCAATGCGGTTGTAACTTCCAACTCTGTAAATGTTGTCAATCTCTCAAATCATGTACTTACCAGCTGTGATGAAAAGGCACTTACTAAAGGTCTTAGTTTCTGCCCAACTGCTTTACCGAATTTTGTGAAAATACATGTTGATGTTTTCAAATTCACGAGAAAAGGTAAATTAAAAAAGTTCTATGCAGAAAATTTGCCTCAGACTTTACCTAAGCCACCTATTGTACCATAATGTAACAAAACCATCAGAGAGGTTGCCAACACTCACATGCTATTATCCCTGAATGACAGAAACATAACTATGCTTGATGTTATTGAACAATTAGGAATAGACTCCAATCTAAGCACGGAAAGTGGACTTAGGGACAAATCCACTTTCATTCCCTCCCTACACCAGGATAACATGATTGATGCTTTTCATAAAGCTGTAACGGATGACTTATATTCCTTAGAGGACTCTTTGGAACGGAAGCAAAAACAATACAGACAGAACCTAACAAAGACGGAATATTTGGCGCTCAAGAAAATTTCCACGGATAGACAACTAGTGATAAAAGAAGCTGATAAGGGCGGCAATATAGTTCTAATAAGAGTAGAGGACTATATAGCTGAAATCAGCAGACAGGTAAAGGATACTCAAGCATACACCAAACTACATAGGAATCCTCTCAAAGATATCTCAATCCTAGTAGAATCTAACATCAGGATTTGGAAAGAACAAGGTTTACTAACGGATAGAGAACCTAAATACCTATATGTTGCCTCACCTAGAGCACCTTGTATCTATATACTTCCAAAAATTCACAAATCTGACACATTGCCCCCAGGCAGACCAATAGTCTCGGGCATTGGGTCTCCTACCGAGCACCTCTCGGAATATTTTTCCAGCCCTTTGTACTGAATTTGCCCTCTTACCTCTGTGACACTGGGGATCTTCTAACTAAATTAGAAGATATAGAGTGGACCTCAGAACTATATTTTGCCTCATTGGATGTCTGTGCACTCTACACAAGCATTCCCTGGCAACAGGGGTTACAAGCAATATCAGACACTTTTCTTCAATGCGATGCTACGTTATATGCACATACTCAGATGGTTCTAGATATGACCCGAATAGTCTTAGAGAACAATGTCTTTTTGCACCAAGGGACATGGTTCCAACAAGCCATGGGAGTTGCGATGGGTTCAAAGTTCTCCCCACCCATAGCTAATCTCTGTATGGGGCAATTTGAACATAAGCATATTTGGTCAGAGGGCTCACCCAACTTAACAAGTCATATTGTTTACTGGGGCCGCTACATTGATGATATTTTCATCATTTGGTCCGGTAACAAACAGGAATTTCTGAAACTCACAGAGTACTTGAACAACAACTCCTTTAATCTACAATTTACATCTATCTTCAGTACACTACAGATAGAATTTCTAGACACTGTTATTTACACCAAAGTAAACAAAATCATGTCTAGACTCTATAGAAAGAAGACAGCATGCAATGTAGTGCTACATGCGGACAGTGCGCATCCCAAGGGTCAAATCAGGACGTTACCTTTGGGAGAAATGACCCGCATACGTTGTAATTGAAGTGAAGACAAAGTATTCATGAGTGAAATTGACAACTTACAACAACGCTTCCAAGACAGGGGATACTCTGCAGACATGCTAGAACCAGCCAAACAGCGTATAATGAAAACATCTAGACACATGCTACTCAACAAGATGACTAGAAAAAAGAAAAAGACAAACAACGCCAAACACTGTATAAGTTAGGTTTTATCATTGATTACCATGTTGAGAGCCATGCTATCTACAAAATTATAGCAAAACACTGGCATCTCTTGACCATTGATCGCTCACTTAGTGAGCATCTCACTGCTAAACCCAAAATCATTCAACGAAGGAACAAAACACTAAGAGACATCTTATGCTTCAGCTTCTTGCCTCTAAGAAAGACAGATGAGACTTGGTTACCACAAAAACCCAAAGGTTTTTACAAGTGCGCGCACTGCAATATGTGCGATATAGCACTTAATGGCATAAAAGAGTTCAGGTATAACACAGCCATTACCTATCAAATTCTTGATTTTCTGAAATGCGATTCCCAAAGTGTATTGCATTATATGCCCATGCAATCTAATCTACATCGGGAGTACGATTAGGACTGTAAAAGAGAGAATACAGGAACACATAAGAGCCATAAGAAAAAATGACAACAGTTACCCTATGGCAGTACACTTCAACAGGGCTCATTCCAACACCAGCATAACAAAAACCAGATTCCATGCGATTGCACAAGCCTATAACGATCCCAGGGGTGGCGATCGTACAGCCGCTCTTAGAAAATTAGAAGCGGAATGGATAATCCGCTTACGGGCTGTGGAGTCAGGTCTTAATTATGACAAAGAGCTACACGTATTTCTGAAAGATTGATCAACTTTTAATGATCTAGATATCTTTGAAACTGTAATCTCATTAGCTGGACTAATAATGTGATATCATGCTTGATAAAATTCAACTTGTTCTAAAACTTTTAAACAACATGGTTCTAAAAGGTTGTAGAAAGATGCATATACTACGAAACAAAAAGTCTTGATCATAAAATACTTCTTGATTTTTATGCTCATGCAATCTATGCATATTAGTAGTGTTATGCCAATTGACCGCATGCCTGAAACAAACATCTGTCGGTGCAAACACACTGAATTTGTTAATTGCTGTGTTTCCACATAGCCTGTAACCCAATTTGGATACTGAATGTATAATAATGTTAAGACAATGTACTGTTCAACTTATTCGGGTGGCTTATTGCCCATGAAGCAATGACATTAGTAAGGCAAACCATTGTGATATATATGTTCTACTCTTTCGCAATTATTTTTCCTTTTCAACTTCCCTTTCCAATCACATACATTGTTTGATTCTGTGCTTATTTAATTCTTATCTATCCATTTCACTGCACCATAACACATTGCTGCATACACTCCGTTCAAGGGGTTTTTTTCACCTTCAAATCTATTCCAAGATGTCCACTTTCAATACGATGTCATCAGCTAGAGTCCTTGAAATACTAGCCGACTTCCGCTTTTAGACCAATCCGTCTTCCATTTTTAGTGTGAACTATCGACTTAAAAGGAAACCCGGACGCCGGGCGCGGCTGTCCTAATACTGTTACGTGGTAACGCCCCATCCCATTTGAAGAAATGCGGTGGCCTTCTCAGTAAGTACCCAAGCGAACTACGTAGCTCACACGCTATTTAACCAGCTCCGTTACACTGCGCTACGTTTATTTGTAATTATTTGATGACTCGAATTATAGTCCTTAGACATTTACTTTGATTGTCTTTTGTAAGTCCATGTACGCATGAAAACTTTCCTTATGTTGTCATTCGATACCGATATATATTCTTGCTAAGATTGTCTTTTACTTTTTTAGGAGCAAATCATAGCTCTTGGCCACCACTTTTCTAGCTCCACAATGGTAACTATATGACAAACACATCCGTATTTCTCATTAGAATGGATGCTTTTAATAACGTTATGCCATAGAAGAGAAGAGAACTCTTCACGTATACTTATAACTTTTTAGAGTGTCTCCATGTTTTTAACTCATGTTGTGTGCTCAAGTAATTAACTGTTCAAAGCACTATTAGAATTATCCACCATTCTTAGAGTAGTCGTTTACATGTTACAACTTCGAACTTTCTATTACCTCGACTTACCCCCTTCAATTATTTTACCTCCCTTAGGTGTGGCTCAGACACAGATTAGGTTTCTGAGTACCTCGCCTTGAAAGAACACTAATTGGTAAGCGACACGCACGCCTTTATTTACAAAAGAATATATCGCCCTAAATACATATTGGGGGTGATAAAACAATAATCCGGAGAGACAATTTAGGAATGCCAGCCTCCAAGACTTGGCTGTAACATTTGTTATTAAATTACTTTCTTCCTTTTTCTTAATAGATATAATTATTTTTCACGTTTACTATGGACTCCTATGGACTAGATAGCTAACCGATTTCGATACCTCACTTCCTTGTGCCGCCACATTTCCAGGTAATATGGGAACAACTTGTTCCTACCATCTATCATATTAAGTTTTCATGAACATTGTTGACTCGTAAATATCTTGGATAATTTAGATCATGGTTAGAATGTACCTAGGCCTCTGTTCCCACCAGACAATATCCCATTTAATTTGGAGGCATGATTTTTAATAGTAGCAAAATATGGCTTCTAGAAGTACTTGTTTAACATATCTGAACAACCTTTATATGTTGTTTTTACGATATTTTTCACAATTCCCTAATTTCCAGTATGTCTAAATTCAGGCCCACCGGATTTGGTTGTGGCCCTTTTTTAGCTTATTGGGACTGAACACTTTGTAGACTACCTTGCAGATCCCATTTGCTTGGCTCGTGTTTAACAGGTAATTTAGGTCTTGACATGATTTTCATCCACAAAGCCAGCCTGAACTGCCTTGACTTAATAAATAACACCCTCGGATCGTTCCTTCAGGATTACAAGTCTTAGAAGTTTTGGAGGAATAGAGATTGGGGAGAAGCAAAGACTAATGATTGAAGTCATGACTCCTCACTTCTCTCACTAAGGTAAAAGCAATTTCTCTCCGATCACGCCATAAAGAATTTCTTTAGAGTCTTATCCCAAGACGCTGAAGAGTATCTCTTCTCCGATTCTTGGATTGACAGGTCTTGATATAAATTTTATCATCCAAGTTAGCTTATACTGACCGGATTTAACAATCTCATCTTCATATCGTTCCTCAGGGATCACGCGTCTTAGAAGACTTGGAGGAACAGAGACTGGGAAGAAGCAAAGATTAAAGATTGCTTTGAGGCCTCCTCACTTCTTTCACTAAGGTATTAACAACTTCTCTCAGTTAACGTTATGAAGAACTTCTTTGAGTCTCCTTTTAAGACGCTAAAGAGTCTCTTTTCTTTGGTTTTCTTTTTATTGACAGGTCAATCCATACTTTTACTCTTTTGGAAGTGAAATAGGATTTACTCGCCTTTGATAAATTCTGATAAGGTACCGATTTGCCCACTTCCTTCCACTTATTCGGCGAGCACTTATATCTTTTATCTTATCTCTGCATGTTGGTTTTGCTTGTCTCACATCTACTCGCTTATTTCTTGGAATCACTTTCTGAACTTTTTGCTTAATTCCTGTTCATTTACTAAATCATTACTGGCACGCCACCTATCATAAGGGAACATCATTATTTGGCTCTTTTTCTTGGGCTCCATTCTACTCTTACCACTCTGGAGTGTCTTGTTGGCACAAATGTAACATGTCAAATCCATGACAGAAAAAAGACTGTTTACCAATGTACTTCTTGTTTGCAGCCTTGAGGAAATTGCTTTTTAGTGACGAAACACGTGCCGGCTGCCTTTTGTATTTTCTGTTGGATTCTATGCACAGAAGAACTTCTACCAACAAGAACTTCTACCAACAAGCTAACGACTGGACAAGATATTTTAATCTATACTAAAACAATATTAAATTGACAAAGATATTTGTTGTCTTGGATGTTCTCTATATACAGCTATAATCTTTTCAGACTATGTATTCTGATCATTGCAAGTCCTGATTCTATAATAAGGTCAAGACAGAACACCTTTTTTCCCAAAGAAGCACTTGCTCCTATGTGTAATAAATACTTGAGTGCAGAGGTACCCTTACATATTTGGCTTCGTATATGTATTCAGGGTCATCCAAACGTGGGTTCTCTTTGAGAGTGCGTCCTTGTCATCCAGCCATGAGAGGAGTTTCACTGTCTTCCACACTCATTTTTTGAAGGTTGGGGTGGTTGTCAGTGTTTCCCAAAGTCGGTTTAGCCCAAATGTATGTAGAATGCTATGTAGATATTCTGCAGCTGATAGTGTGGGATGCGATTGTAACTCCTTCCACAGCTGTTCGTTTAACGTACCCCGTTCGGCTTTTCGCACTTTGTCCCATGCAAGAATAAAGGCCCCTTGACTAGCAAATGATTGTTTCAAAACGCCAAATTCAAGTCTGATTTGTGCAGGTCCTTGGCTATTTGAACCCTCCAGTCTCCCTGTGGCACCCTAGCTCTCCTAGTAGACCAGAGATCGTTCAATGTTTTCTACTAATACATACATTTGAAATTGCCGACCTTATATCGGCTCAGCAGATGATCGCACTCTGGTGGAAACCTGGGTACAGGTACAGTCTGCTCCAGACATTTTGAATGCCATCCCTGCAGGCTATACAATTACCATATTGGATAGGGCAAAGGGGAGGGGGGGGGGCATAGCGGTAATATATAATCAACACCTGAATTGCAGTCTATTGAAAGTACAGATTAGCAGCTCTGAAGCTGCTTTCTTCTCACTATCTCTCACGGGCCACTGCTCCCTAAATATCTTTCTAATTTATTGCCCCCCAGGGTATACACATCTTTCATCTCTGCCTTACTTGACATCATCACTTCCTAATTCTATGGCATCTAAATCTGCATTTTGATAATCTGATAGCATACGCTTGGATCGGCTTAATGAAAGACCTCATGTTGCTTGCGTTTCAACAGCTAGTTCTGGAACCTACATATATTCTGAGGAATATTTTGGACCCCATGTTTGTTTGCCTACTCAGCCCTAGATAGATTAGCTTCCCCAGTCTCTCTTGCCTGGTCTGACCATTTTCTTATTCCATTTCAGATTCTTGACAACCATTCCCGGCCAGAATTACCACCTATGCATTTTATCAAAACTCGGAATTGGACCAGGGTCAGCCAGGAAGGGTTTTTATCAATCTTGGAGAGATTTTCTCCATATCTAGAAAAATGCCCTTAAGCTGCAAACTTGCAGGTTTCAGCCTGGATTCAGGAAGCGCTAGATTGTGTAGTCCCTTGGAAAAATCAGAATATCTCTTGGCTTAGACCCTCTGCGGTGTGGTTCACAGACGATATTCGGCAGACCACAAAGGATTGCAAGCGCTTGGACAGTAATTGGTGGAAGAGCTATTGCACTCAAGATAAAGAGATCTAACAAAGGAATACCATAGGCAGATAAGGCTAATTTGGATCCAATTCTTCATACAAAAGATAGAAGAGGCAAATAAGGCTCCCCGTGAGACTTTTAGAATAGTAAAATCTTTAACATCTCTGGACGCAGTATCAGCCATTAGAGCTCCTAGTCTGAGCAGCTGCAATTAGATTGCTCACTTTTTCTCAGAAAAAATGTCATCCCTTTATGCCTCTTTCCCTGTGCAATTGGGTCTTATGGTTCTTATGGTTCTTGCTCCCACTCTATGAACTGTGCTTAGTTCATCTTTTGAAGCTGGTCTACACCCAGCTGAATGGAAACACACAATGGTGATTCCCCTCTTTAAAAAACCTACTCTCAACCCCTCTATATCGGTGAACTTCCATCTGATTTCCCTGCATCCACTCATGGCGAAAATGGCCGAAAAGCATGTTAGCTCTTAGCTTATGCAGTTCATTGGAGAGATTAGTCTCCTTCATGAGACTCAATCTGGATTTAGGCCACATCATAGCACGGAATCCGCTCTGCTGCTAGCCTCTGAGACATTGTGAAGAGTGGCTGATGAAGGGAGAACGGCTGCCCTTGTCATGCTGGACCAAAATGTAGCGTTTGACACTGTTTCGTAAACTGTACTATTAGAACAGCTGTGGGCACAGGGCATAAGGGGACGGACTGGATCGCAGATTTTCTTTATAATAACTCTTTTCAGGTGTTTCAGAAGCCTATACTTCTGACATTATTCCTCTTCAGCAGTGCCACAGGGCTCGGCCTTGAGTCCTACTCTTTTTAATTTGAATCTCCGTCCATTGATGGATGTAATTAAACGCCATGGGTGAGAATGGTGTCATATGCTGATGACACTCAGCTTATTATCACACTAGCGCAAGATGATGGCAGTGCAGCAGCACATTTTAAATCCTGCTTGGTTGACCTTGCAGCTTGGATTCAGGCTAGCTGTCCAAAATTAAATACAGATAAGACCGAGGTTATGGTGGTGGGGAGACAACCTTCAATCTGGTACAGGGTATGGTGGCCTGGTTTTTTGGGCCCTTTATCAATACCTAAGACTAAAGTGACAAATCTTTCCATTATTTTTGATGAACAGCTGTCTTTTGACAGCCAGATCAAGTCCACGGTGGGCACTTGTTCTGGGGTGCCGAGGCTGCTAATGAAGATCTTAGGACTCATACCGGACTCAGCAAAAAAAAAACAGTTATTCAGGCTCTTCTGGGGTCCAGGCTTGATTACTTCAATGTGCTATATTTGGGGCCCTCTAAATGCAGACTGGGAAATCTCCGAAGAGTACAGAATGCTGCAGCCCACATGCTTTTACATATTCCAAAATGGCACAGCATCAGGCCGGGTCTTGTGGAACAGAATTGGCTCCCTATTCAGCACAAAGTTGCTTTTTAAAGTTCTTTGCTTTTTGCACAGAATATTGAATCAGAGGGGTTCTAGCTACTTCTTTCCCTTGATCCAATCCTATATTACCTCTAGACATCTGAGATCCAGTGAAGAAGCTCTAGCAGCAATTCCTAGAGGGCATAGATTGTGTCTAGGGGGCTGCTCTTTCAGATTACGGGCAGCCAAGCTGTGGAATTCCATGCCACTGAACCTGAGATTCGAACCTTCAGAGGCGAGGTTTTGGAAAACCCTTAAGGTCTGGCTCTTTAGGCAGAGTCAGCTGTCTTAGAGGACCTCACCTGGTTGTGTTTTTCATGACTCTGACTTGGTGCTACTGTTTAGCGCTGGGACACTCCTTTGGAGTAACCAGGCGCTCTATAAATCTCAAAATAAATAATTAAATACATTGCTGGTAGACGATGAGGCCTGCTTCGCTTTGAGTTCAAGTTTATGTCTACTCATTTCATGAGCCAACAACATTTTCTTTTCTTCCAGGGCAAGTTTCTTTTCCTCAAAGGTGCTCTCAGCAGCAGCCTCCTCCTTGGCTGTCTGCAATCTTAATTTAGCCAGCTGCACCTTGAACTACCTGTCGGTCCTTCTGTCCTCCAACTCCTCCTGGGACAGACTGTTGGAAGACACAATGGTCCCTACTGGGCAAGGGGCTCCCATCTAGTGACAAATCTTCCAACTCTTTTTCAGAGTGCTACAGTGCCTGTGCTCTATCCCTAAAACATGGCACAATTTGCCTACACCTGATTTGCAAATTTAATGTACTTGTAAGTCCCTAGTAAAGTGATATCACATACACCCAGGGCCTGTAAATTAAATGCTACTAGAGGGCCAGCAGCACTCACTGTGCCACCTACTTAAGTAGCCTTTGTAAACATGTCTCAGACCTGTCTTTGCCGCCTGTGTGCAGTTTGAAACTGCTGTTTTTGGTCTGGCAAAATAAACCTAGTCACCCGAGGGTAGGCCCTAAACAGCTCATAGTGCAAGGTGTTGTGTATTTAAAAAGCTGGGTGTGTACTTTTAAGTTTTACATCTCCTGGTAGTGAAAAACTCTCAAATTAGTTTTTCACTATTGCAAGGTTACCGTATCACATTTGATAAGAGGTGACTTTTGTTTGGGAGCAGGCTGGAAAAATGCCATGTTTGATATATCAGTAATTGTAATTTAAAACCCTCTTTGTTAGTAAAGTCAGATTTTAAGTCACTATTCTAAAAATGCCACTTTTAGAAAGTTTGCATTTTCTTGTCCTAACCATTACATCCCCGCAGCCTGGTTTCTGGGACACATGACTAGGTGTAGTTGGCAGTTGGCCTTTGTGTATTCGTCCCAGACAATCACCCAATAAAGGCTCTTTGTGTTGACAAGATGTGCCATTATGACTTCATGAGAGGGGAAAATCTGTTGCCTGTCACACTTGCACTTCAAAGAAGGTGCCTAAGATCACACACGACTAACTTCACACTAACCTGTTGTGCCTATGGACACATTGGACCCAGGCAGGGATGCAGGAAAGTCCAGACACTTCTGTAAGGGGAAGACTCCAGCAGTTTCTTCCACTTCAAAGTGGACACCAGGTATAAAAACGACAGTCTTAGACCCACTATTTAGTACTAACCCAGACCTGTACAGAAGGACTGTAGTTTCCACGCCTCTCTATTGTTCACATTAAGACTCACGGCCTGTGAAACCTGCATCTAGCGCACAAAACGTCTGGAAAAATAGTCAGGTTTGGGACCAGCGAAATTTGCACGAGGCTTGAGACGCTTTGATCTTAGCCGGCTCAAAGTTATGCAGCACCTGCAACTTCATGCTGATCCTCTCTGGGTAAACAAGCTTAAAACGTCTCAACCGAATGCACCTGGCCAGGCACGAGTATTTGAAACTGACTTACATCATTACTGCTTCATTTTCAGGCTTGGGATTTGCGAAAACTAATAGTGTTTGAAACTCTCTAACTGGGACGATGCTATTCACTGACTGCACTTTAATACTGGTTCGCCCTGTGTGGTCTGAAATGCACAGGGCCAGCCTCTAGCAAGAAAACCTCAGACTTTTTCCTAACTGCTTCATATTCAGACTTGAACACTGCAAAATGTATACATGGGGCCTCATTTATGAAAAGTGACGCATCGCTGCGTGCAAACAGCGATGCGTCACTTTTCACTGCGCACTCCTTGCGACATTCCTGATGCGTCACATTTAATGTATGACTTATCATGTCGCAAGGAGTTACAGATATGTCCGTATTTCTGACGTATCTGTAAGCGCAAAAGTGACGCATTGCTGGAGTGTGTCACAAAAGTGACGCAACTCCAGCAATGCGTCCTTTCACATGGGAAAAGCCCCATGTGAAAGAGCTTGCGTCAGTCTTACGCCTGCTGTGAGGCAGGCGCAAGATTTTGACGCAACAGCGTCCTAAAAGTGACGCAGTGAAATCTCATAGATTTCACTGCGTCACTATTACGAGGCTTTTTGCGGGGGAACGCCCCCTCTGCATACATTATACCTGACGCAGGTATAATGTGGCGCAGGGGTTTAAAAAGAGACGCATCTACCTAGATGCGTCACTTTTTAAATATGGCGCAACAAGGCGCATTTTTTACACCGCTGGTGCGTCACAAAAAGTGACGCACCGGCGGCGCAAAACTGACGGAAGGCCTTCATAAATAAGGCCCCTGGTGTGCAATTCATTTGTACTCAGCTGGTTCCATGTTATGCACTGTCTGTTAGTTTTACCTGTTTTAAGCATGGGCTTATCACACGGCTTTTAAAGAACTCTCAGGTACATGCATCAATCTCGGCATTTGCGATTCCTTAATTGCGATTTTTAAGGAATCGCAATTAAGGAATCGCAAATGCCTATGCATCAAGAAATCGCTAAATAAATTGCGATTCCTTAGAATTCCTTATTTGCGATTAGCATTTTGCGAATCGCAATTAAGGAATCCCTTCCCATTCATTCCTATGGGCCTAGAGGCCCATAAGAATGAATGGGAAGACAATCTCAATTTGCGATTCGCAATTAGCTAATCTCAAATTGAGATTGCGATTTCAAGGGTGCAGGGGTGTCCAAAGGACACCCTATTGCTCCCCTGAAATCAAACAATGCACATATGTTGTGTACACACATGCCCTAAGGGCATGTGTGTGCACAACATGAAAGTTAAAAATATGAACAAAATTGCATATTTCTAACTTTTCGCAAAATTACCATGAGGTCCAACCTCATGGTAATTTTTCCTTCTAATTGCGAAATCGCAATTTTTTTAAGTTTCATGCATTGCTTTTAAGGAATCGCAAAATTGCGATTCCTTAAAAGCAATCGCACTTTAAAAAATCGCTAAAATAGCGATTTCTTCACTTTTAGGTTGATGCATCCCAAATAGTGATTTGGGAATCGCAAACGGCCGAATTTTGCGATTCGCACCGTTTGCGATTCCTAAATCGCTTGATGCATGTGCCTGTCTGTATTTTAACACATGCTACTATTTGGAAACGGTGTTTATCATGGATTTATCATACAGCTTTTATAGATCTCTGTATTTCGACATTTGCTACTATATGTAAAGGTTTTTATTAACTACACAATAAAAATTGAAACATCAAAACTGTTCTGCTGTCAGAGAACTACCCTGCTGTTTGAGAAGGAAGACTGAACCTACACTCTTAATCCCAGGTTGAAGTGACTCCAAAGGTCAGTTTACTAACCTCCTGCTCTGAGCTACAGTGACATAACAAGCTCCAGACCCCTCTCCAACTGCCCAGCTGACCTGTAGCACTGAACCTGCCAGAGCCCTGCTGGCCTCTGCTGGAGTGAGTTTCTGATTCCCAAGAGGTGCCTCTCAGGTGCTGGACCGGTGGAGTTTGGGACTCTTTGTGACAGCAAATGGGCCAGTTCGCACCAAGATCGTGCCGCCTGTGCCACTGGGTAATGCAAAGCTCGGGTGAACATGACTCTTTTCGCTACAGCGACGACTGGCAACGTGAGATCTGCCCTTAGCATTTCAGCATTGTCAATCCACGGTGACTACCAATGCGAATCTATAGTAACTACTGTTCATGACGCCAGACAGGATCTTCACACCAAAGTAAAAATAGTCTGCAACACCCAACCTGCTCATTGCACTACAATGACAATCACCCATGATGCTAGACCTGCTCATTACACTACAGCAATAACCGTCCGCGACGCCAGGCCTGCTCTTCACACTGAAGTGACAACCATCCGGGACCCTTTCCAGACCCTCCAGGATTTCGCGGTTTGCCGCGAAATCGGCACTTTTCTAAAAATGCAGCAGTTTTACAAAGGCTGCTATATCCTGGGAGGTCTGATTAAGGTAACCGGACCAGATTTTGCGTTAAAAACTACTGCCTTGTTGAAACAGGTCACAACATGGGGGAATGCAACGATTTCCCCAAGAAAAAGAAACATCACGCGTTCTGCCGCTTACGGCATGCATCCAATGTGTCTGACCCATCTGTGATTGTCTAAGACTGGATGTGCGCGCGAGCTGTAGCAGAATGGAGAGCTCGAGCGGGCAGGCGCGAGGGAGGGAGAGGAATGTAAGGAAGACCGCTTCTGGCCGCATCCCTAATTCTGAATACGCGGCGCGATTTATCTCAGGAATTGCAGGCGATTGGTGGTCTGAATGGGTGGAATAACGCGCAGACGTGGAAAGGAGTGAGTGGGGAAATCAAAGACAATCTGGAAGGGAAAGACTGGGCAAAGAGGAAGAAAAGGGAGGAAGAAAAAGAAGGGGCAGACAGAAGTTAAGGAGACTGTGAACAAGAAGCGAACCTGAAAAACTGTTAAAGGGAACAGAGGGTAGAGAGGAGGCTGTGATGATGGGGAGATGGCAGTGAAAGAGTATGTGAAAGCATAGATGAAAGAAAAGGAAGAGAGAAAACAACCAGTCTGGAGGATGAGGACAGGTAATAGGTGCAGCGATGGAAGGGGGAAAGTAAGAGGGGAGGAAAGATGCAGATTGGTAAGATACTTACAGGAGAAAACCCTAGTGGCGGCCCTCGAAATTTCGAACAGGTGCAACACCGAGGCTGGGATTGCACAGAGTGTACGTGTGCATTAAAAATCTTTACAAAGAGTTTGGCACTAGTCACCAGAGTGCATTTTGAGATAACAGTTACTTCGGTGGCTGAAGTTCCTCAAATTACAACGACCTACCTAGTACATGTGGCAAAAATTATCTGTTGTATTGTCCGTTAGCACATCTAGGGGCAGATGTATCAAGATTCCAATTTGTGAATTCTAAATAGCGATTTTTTGCGAATCGCTATTTATAATTCGCTAAATGGAATGTATGTACAAAATCCCTATTTTTTAGCGATTCCTTAATATTCTTTATTTGCGAATTCGCATTTTGCAAATTCGCAAATAAGGAATAATTTCCAATGCATTCCTATGGGCCAGGAGGCCCATAGGTATGATTGTGAAGTAATTCTCAAATTGCGAATTTGCAATTTGCTAATCGCAATTTGAGAATTATTTCAAGGGTGCAGGGGTGTCTCAAAGACACCCTGCTGCACCCCTGAAATGTACATGTGTGTGCATATGGCGCACATACATGCCCTATGGGCATGTGTGTGCATCACATGCCACCTTAACAAATGAAAATTTTAGCTTTTTTTAAAGAATTCGCAAATTACCATCAACAACAAGGTGGTGGTAATTTGCGATTACCATCAACAACAAGGTGGTGGTAATTTGCGATTTCTTAACCAAAATTCGCAAATTGAAATTGCTACATACATAGCATTTAAGGAATCACAAAAATTGCGATTCCTTAAATGCTATGGCAAAATAAGGAATCACAATTTTTTGCGATTCCTTAAATTGCAATTTTTTCATACATTACAAAACATGCAAAAAAGGCCGTTTGCGATTCGCAAAGGACGAAATTCTGCGAATTTCGGCCTTTGTGAGTCGCAAAAGGCTTGATACATCTGTCCCTTAATCTTTCTTATTCCCCAGTCCACTGAACACTGCATCACTAGATTTTACTCCCGCTCACCAAACAGTGTATAGGATGTCATGGTTACAATCCACGACCCAAAAAAATCACAGACAATCAATTTATGGCTGCCTGTGACCTCTGCTACACCACCACTGACCTTATTGATGACATCACTACTTTGAATGCAGTTGTGAAAGTGTAGTAGTACTGTCAGCTTGTAGGAATCCATGTCAGAATACATAGAGATTAAAGGCTGCCGCATTGCACACACTAGTTAGACAAATTCCTTTGTCTAACAATTGCTGATATCAGACTGCATTGTAACTTTAAACATGCATATGTCCTCACAATTGATAAATGTAAAAGTAGGTATATTTGTACTTGTCAATTTGTATAGACAAGCATTTGTTGTTTCAGCGATGCATGTCATTGATGAAAGAGATGGCAAAGGTATATAACACCGGACCGATTAACGAGGTGGGGTGCAAATGTAAATTCGGATAAAATCAGATGCCTTAAGTGTGGATGTCAATCTGCTGCTATCTTACACATGCTGTATACCTGCCCAGCTTTAAATGTATATTGGGAGGAAGTGGCACGGATAGCCTTGGCAGGGTTAGGATAAGAGCAAACAGTTTCTCATTGGAAGAAACCTCCCTTGCTTGCTTTGATGGGGCCGGTGGCCAGGAAACGGCTGTCACTCCCGGGCCTGTGACGCATTTTTGGAGTGGCCATGTCCATTTCCTGGTGTCTGTGCTTCCATCGGACTCTCGCTTTTCTTGAGGGGGCACCTTTCTGAGCACTTGTGTGCAGAGGCGCCAGGCGCGCCCTGGGTGTGGCGCCGCTCGTGGGACCCCTCGCGACGCATGAGAAGCAAGTGCTGGTCTGAGGAATGAAGGAGAGGCAGACGCTGATACGGCCTGCGCGCCGCCATTCACTGGTTCTTTGTTGAGCCAAACCTACCACCGGGATCGACCAACAGTAATGAAGAGCTAGGTCAGAGCATGGGGAGGCCCCTGCACTGCTGCACCTAAGGCCCCGCTCATACCAGATATAAGTATGAACAGACAGCCCATGAACTACGAATCAATTATTAAACACGTCATCAAAGCAGTAAGGCCCTAATTATTAGTGGCCTGTTAAATTCCGGGAATGTGTGGTAATTCCTGCTTTTGCAGCAGGCACTGCACCTTTCACAATTTTCTTCAGTTACATTTTGGCAGGTCAAACCTTCCAAACTTTAGCAGGTGGTGGAGGGTATCGTAAGTAAAGCCTGGGACATGAGGATTTTGGTGTAGTAAGCACCAAAAACGAATTGACATGTAGATGTTAAACAGCGTAGGGCTGAGGGATGAGCCTGGGGTATGCCGCAGATGATCTTGGTGGCTTCGGAGAGGAAGGGGGGAATGCGGACGTTCTGTGTTCTGCCGGACACGAAGGAGGAGGTCCACGCCAGGGCCTTCTCTAGGATCCCGGCGTCGTGGAGGCGTGTTCGTAGTGTGCGGTGCCAGACCGTGTCGAATGCGGCTGACAGATCTAGGAGGATGAGGGCTGCTGTTTCCCCGTTGTCTAGTAGGGTCCTGATGTCATCGGTGGCGGTGATGAGGGCAGTTTCGGTGCTGTGGTTGCTGCGGAACCCGGACTGAGAGGGGTGCAGGATGCTGTTCTCCTCGAGGTAGCAGGTCAGTTGTTTGTTGACGGTCTTCTCAATGACCTTCACCGGGAACGGGAGCAGGGAGATGGGCTGGAAGTTCTTGAGGTCCTTGGGGTCCGCCTGGGGTTTCTTGAGTAAGGCGTTGATTTTAGCGTGCTTCCAGCTCTCCGGGAAGGTAGCTGTCTCGAACGAGATGTTGATGACTTTCCGGAGATGGGGTGTGATGGCTGTGCTGGCTTTCTTGAAGATGTGGTGTGGGCATGGGTCTGACGGAGATCCGGAGTGGATGGTGTTCATGATCGTGATGGTGTCGTCGTCGTTGATGTTGGTCCAGGAGAGTATGCGGTTGGTGCTAGTGGTGGTTGTGGGGGCAGAGGTCTCAGTGTTTGTTGGGGCGGTCATGGCGTTGAAGCTGTTGTGGATGTCTGCGATCTTGCGGGAAGTCTTTTGCTCTTCGAGGGAAACAAAGTGTCTACATTGTAAATAAACCAAATATACATAGCTTCATGTTGTTAACCACATCACTGTTGGAGCTATCCCTCTGCTGTGCTGGACCATAGTAGAAACGGGTGTGGTCATGACGAGCTCAGCTCGTCATGAGCACACAAGAGGTATACCTCATGACGAGCTGGGCTCGTCATGAGCATGGAAGGGGTTAAATAACTAAAAAAACAAAGATATCTGTGTTTGTTGTAGAAAGAATGGCCAAATAAAATGCCGCAAAATTGCAGCTAAATTTCTATATTTGTGCCGCTAATTTTCAATTTTTGTGCATCTAAATTTGCTAATCCATGCCGCTATATCCTGGGCGGTCTGCCTTTCCCTGCTCCCCGCAGTCTTCTCTTCCACAAATGGAACTCTTTGTGCTGGACTTTGGAAGGTAACTTTTTCAGCTGGACTAACCCGGTCCCTATATCCAGCCCACGCTCCATCCCAGTTGGTCGAAACTTGTGACTTTAAGACAGTCTCGCACAACCTGAGTGGTGCATTGTGCTTTTTTAGGAGCAACACTTATCTTAAATCTTTGAAATTGCATGTTTTCGGTTTTACTGATTGGATTATTGTCAATTTTGAGTCAAATAATTTATTACAATTTACTCTATTTTTCTAAATTGATGTGGGACTTTTCTTGTGTTTTCACTTTATTACTCTTTAAGTGCTACAAAAATAGTTTACAAATTTCCTCTAAGCTAAGCCGGACTCCTTTTATGCCACGGTAACAGAGGATTAAGCGATGTTAATTTAGTGACTTTTTGTGGTTCACCCTGACAAGTATTGCGGATGTTGCTTGGGTAGGGTTTCACCCTCCTCACCCAACAACCTTATTTCTCACAACTTGGCCTGGTGGTTTCAGAATTTTTTTTAGAACTCAGGGCAGGCGAGATATGGGCAAAACGGCATACCGGAGCTATATGTTCCATTCCAGCCACAAAGCATTTCCCGGGCAGTGTTATTGGGTAATCTACAACATGTAAAACTGTTGACTCTGCACGTTCTCTATATTGGTGAAAAGATCTAACTAGGATTCTCACCAATGTTGGAAGATACCTCCGGGTACCTCGGGATGGAAATGCAACTTGTGATCTTTCAGGTGCCATCGGCTCAGTTAATCCACTCTAGCAATGAGGACCTTCTAGGTTATTTACAATCAAAACAATGGCATGGTCTACCAACTACATCTGAGATGTAGATTATCCTTACACAGGACCCCACTATGCCCTTGAGGCCGGTGCATGATGTCCCTGACAACCTACACCAGCTTCACTTGATGGATGGCAGGAAAGCCTCCGGAGCCAAAAACAAAGGCCACCGCAGCTTCAGCAGATTGATAAGGAGGTAGCCCTCTGCCAGAGGCTCTGATCAAGCCCCTAGGCCAGCAGGGACGTTTCTGTCACCATTGTCACCTCTAGGTGGGAGAGGGTTTTGCTAGGGACTATGTTTGAGAAGTCCACCACTGCAAATCTTAAGCTGTCTTCTTTGGGTTCCAGATAGTATCAGCCAGATTGCCTTCTTGCCGAGTCCACTTGAACTTTCAATTTCATTGCAAAGTTCAAATTTTCCACATGGCACAGTTGACAAGAAGGATGTAAGACGCACAGAGGCCAAGAAGATTCAGCGCTGCTCTCACCATGATCCAGGACTGGTCCTGAAACATCAGAACCAGGGCACAATTGCTCTGGACTGATTACAGGGAGGAAAAGCCCTCAAGCCCTGAACTCTACTGGGATTGCCCCAATGAATGGTAAGGTTTGCAGAGGAATCACATACAGTGAACCCCAACAATGTTAAAATGGATTCTGTTGTCTGAGGTGGTCAATAGCTAACTGCTGACTAAGCCTTCAATAACCAGTCACTGAAGAACAGGAATATTGGTATACTGCAGTGGTAGCCCATGCTGGTAAGCAGGGTGTGGCGGGGTGGAAGCCAACATATGACAGGAAAGTGAAAATTAAATAAATAAAACCACTTACCTTGAGCTCCCCGCATCGGTGATAAGACGAGTGCAAGGTAAGTGGTTTTATTTATTTATTTATTTATTTGCACTATCCCGTCATATGTCAACTTCCATCCCCTACTACAACCACACCATCCCACTGCGCTTACCTGCACGGGCAAAGACTGGTATACAGGCATGCCCGACTTCAAAAGATGGGCAGCAACCAGCATCACCTTCATGAACACTCGAGTGGAGCTGGTAAGGCAGAAGGGGAGAACAGCAAACTGAAAATGCTCCTGGCCTACTTTCAACCAAAAATAATATCTTTGGAACTGCAAGGCAGGTACATGGAAACATGCATCCTGCAGGTCCAAGGACACCACCCAGTCACTCGGGTCCAGAGCAGATAGAATGTGAGCCAGCATGAGCATTTTGAATTTGTCCTTCCACTGGAGTCCGAATGTCCAGAACAGGCCTGAGATTTCAGTTATTTTACAGAATAAAGAAACAGCAAGAGTAACACTCTGGCATGGGAGGAATAATCGGTGGGACAGAAAAAAGGGCAGGGCGTACCAATTTTGAGAAATTTATAAGAATCACATTCCATATATGATGGAATACCAAACTGAGAGGAAATATTGACTCCTGCCCACTACTATTTGAGTATGCAACGCAAAGAGCAAACTAACAAGGTTTGGTGGCTGGTGTAAGAGGAGAAAATAAACTGAAGGACTGGTGCCCTTGATATGCCCCATGCTGCCCTGGCACATCCAGGTCCACTGTCTCCTATGGACTTGGGTGTCTGCAGCATCACCAGCTGGGAAGGTTGTCTCTGCCTATAAACAAGCCCTATGGATTTGTCTGTAAACATTCGGAATTGATGCAGAACCTATTTGGCAGGGTAATCAGCCCCAAGGACCATGCTGGAACCTTGCTGATCTTAGAGCATTCCAATGCAAAATCTGCCTTATCACCAAAAAGCAGGGGCACAGCA
Organism: Lissotriton vulgaris; assembly: GCF_964263255.1. Lineage (NCBI taxonomy): Eukaryota > Metazoa > Chordata > Amphibia > Caudata > Salamandridae > Lissotriton > Lissotriton vulgaris. The sequence goes on along the minus strand of NC_141693.1, from coordinate 923,492,036 downwards.
AAAGGCATATGCATTAAGGAGGCTTACATACTGCCAGATAATGCTGTGGATTGCATCCATACATGTCTACGAAGGGCAACACTGGTAGCCATTGCACCTACCAGGCAATCTGTAGTATCCAAATTCGCATGGATAACATACCTGGCTGCATTTTTTTCACCATGGATCATCTGCGCCAAAGAGTCCCACAGTCTTCGGAGACTGCTGACAAAATCTTGCATGCAAGGTCCCAAAAGGCATGTGTGATATGTCCCAGTACAGAAACACCAATTGCAGATCACAGTGATTGGCTAGCAAAAGAAAATATGTGCTTTCCAGAAGCATCAATCCTCTTGGATTCCTATGAGGGGGAGTGGCTTGGAAAGAGTCTGGATTAAAATTACTGGACAAGGCCTGTACAATAAGACTCTGAGGTGAGGTGCTGGGTGAGAAAATCTGGGTCACCAGGCACTGGCGCAAAATGTTTGGCCACTTGTCCATCACGGGTGAGCAGGAAGAAGTCTCTGACAAAGTATCAGTAAAGGTAGCATTAAAAGACAGTAAGGGCTCAGTAGTCGCTGGTCAAGATGAATAATCTCTGTCCGTCTGGACAATTGCTGAAAATAAGGCATTCTCCTCCATTGCTGGTCCAAGTGGCGAGTCAAGCTCTGTCTCCTGCGAGGAGTCGGACCACTGCCCTTCTGTAGCTCTAACTATAAAGCATCATTAGTATAGTTAGGGGAGAGCAAGCCGCCCCCATCATAAGCAACATTTTGGGGTGCTCCCTGCTCTGGCACTGGATCAGAGTCTGAATCAAAGATATAATGGAGCCTATGCTGGTAGGTGAAATGTGGTAGAGGCACTGGGTTACAGTCAGTTTGCAAGATTACTGGTAGTGCTTTTTTTATTTCTTAGTGTGACATTGGTTGGGCTTGAGTCAATGGAAGTTTGGGGTTCAAGACTGACATCGGGACTCGATAATTTATGAATACGTTTCCTGACCCAGTTTGGTGCCTGTGGTGGATTCTAAGGTGAGAAATCTGTGGATAAAAATATCATTCAAAAAAGGATACACATTTACTCACAGGAATCAAGGAAGGAATGAATTACACAAGTCTGATCAAATACTGTAGGACTAAAAGGTGTCCGTCTTAGTGACTCCACTTTATATATTGTGCCCAATATGCTATGTGTTTCTACTTGCTGGTGTTGTACCAGTCAACTGTCTAGTACCGCCTTGCTGTTGATGGATCCTGACCAGGAAAAGCAGAGCAACTTAACTTCCGAGTGAGAGGTCAGACATTTATAACCTTCTGGGAAAGAGCATATTCATTTTGCTAAATTTGAGGAGGCACGATTACCACTTTGTCAGACACGTCTTACCCTTAAAGTGTTACCACTGTGAGGAGGAAGACATATAATGTGGTAATGTGGGACCAGATGGGCAGGGGATTAAGGGAAACAAAGAAAGGCGACTGTAGAAAGGTCTGTGTTTCGCTGTTAATAGACAACGAATATTTCATCATATTTCTCTATCATTTGAAAAGCAGTCACACTCCACAAATCTGGCATTATTTAACTGCAGAAAGCCACATTCTCACCTTTTCTTCTTTCCCCTCTTCTTGTTCTCCTAGAACAGCCTGGACGAGGCTGAGTGTGATCTTATACCAAAACTCAGAACCAGCTTCAATTTCTTGTGCTTCCTCTAACAATGCTCTGGCTTGCCCGTGGTTGTGTTCGTTGTTGGCTAGCAGAGCAAGTAGGTACAGACACCTCGCAACTGCATATTTATCATTTAGTTCCTGGAATAGAAACGTCGGACATATTGAAGTAGAATAGTCTGATGCACTTGCAGAGATAGAATGTAAGGTTTCTTGAAAAAATACTTAACTCGCCCAAATCAATAATCCACTTTATTTTAAACAGGATGGAAAACTGTTCAATAAATAATGTTATGTAATTGGCTCAAATTGCCATTTCAGAGCTGCCAGAACTGATGAGGTCTGTGTCACTCAGAAATGGTATTGTACACGTGGTGAAGAGACTTTCTCACCCCAGGCATGATATAGAGATATGGAATTTCTTTACAGGACCAGAGGCTGTCATTATGTCTATTAACTTTTAATGCCACTCCTGCAGCACCTTTAAAGAGTCCACAACACATCAAATACTAGAATTAGAACACACAAGTCCATAAATATTCCTTCCACCGAACATTCCTCCTCATTTAATTGCTGCTCCTCTACAGGTAAGTACATCTCTCCTATCTTTCAGAGTGGGATTGTTTGAGAAATTAGTATTTTTGGGATGAAATTTGATTGTGTGAAGCTGGCATCTAATTTATGAAAGTGTTCTTTTAAATGAGTGTTTTAAGGGATCTTGATTCTGATCATTCTAAGAGTGCTGCCGGGACAGAATATTTGTAGAGGTTGTAGGAATTCAATTGAGTGCTAGTGTACTTTCGTTTTTTTCAAGAAACGCAAGGTTAATAACTGTTACCGGAGAGGGTTTGTTGGTTCTTTGGTGCGGGTGTTAGGTTCCCGGAAGCATTATCCCTAGTATTGTATTGTATTGTAATTGCATTTAAATGGCGCTTACTACCCCTGACGAGGCGTCGAAGCGCTTTGGGGGAGCGTCATTGAAGTAGATTGGTAACAGGCATTCTCCGCCTCGTGGAAAGTCTCACGAGAGTGAGGCAGTCATTTTGGAATGGGATGGTTCAGATTGATTAAAATGGGAAATGTGCAAGTGCAATCAACAGTTTAACGTTTTATTAAGTGCGCCTATATTTAACGCTTAAGATTTCTTTGTGACGAAGGTATTTTTGCGTTGTAGAGCATTGTTACAGCTTTTGGTTTTTTGGAAGTACTTTAGAAAAAAAATGAGAAAGGGAATAAGAGATGGAGAAAGAGCAGAATAGTGATTTTCAAGTTACTGGGAATGTGGTAAACAAGAGATAGTAAAAAATGAATTCAATATGAGATGAAAAAACAAGTTAGAGAGAAAATGGAAGATATTCTGAAGAATAGGAAAAGGAAAGCAATTGAATCAGGTCAGGAGTTTTATTCCCCGTCTGAGGGATAGGGAATGAGTAGTGAAGTTGGCAAAAAACATATTAAGAGAACCAGACATATTGAGGACATTAATTTGTCAAAAACAAATAAGGTTGGCTTTCAAACCACTTTGAGGAAAGGTGTCCTTAGAGGCACAAATAGAACAGGTGTCCTTGGCGGCACGCATGGAAGGGATACCCTTGGCAGCACACAGGATGAGGAGGATTTTGACAATGCTATACAAAATTCAATGTCTGGAAACCATTGTAATACTTTAGATGAATATATTTTGGACTTGCAGGAGGATGATGAATATGAGGATTTGGAAGAAATTGAGGGGGATGTTTCTAATGAAAGTATAAGAGATCCTTTTGGAGGAGACATGTTTACACCACTTAATATTAAACATCCTAGAAGTGGAGAATGGTGGCCTACGGAGCATGTAGGGAACTTTATTAAGACGTGAATAAAGAAATCTTTGGATGTGGAAGTTCGTAGACGAATGAGGGCAGAGTGTTCAATGCCTAGGACTGAGGAAAAAGTTTGTGCTACTCCAAACTTGGACCCAGACCGAATAAGTTATTTGTTTTGCTTCGGGAGAGACACAAGAACATTTTTGGAAAGTTCATTAAAGATATGCAAGGATAAATTGCTGGATGTCTTAGGAAGCCAGGGAAGAATTTTAGATATGGCAGAGGAAGCATATGCGAATGAAGAGCAAGTAGATTTGGATTTATTAAGGGCTGGAGCCAAAGGTCTGTGATACTCTCAGGGAATGCAAATGCAGGTTTGTTACAAGAGAGAGGAAAGGCTATACTTATGAAAATAAACCCAAAGTTGAGAGATATGGCACAGAAAGAGATGTATGAGGATACAAAAGGTTTACTGTTGAGTCAATACATTTACGGCATTAGATAAGACACAAGGAAATATGAGAAAGGTGTTTGAAGACTTTGAAAGGGCCATTAGGAGGAGACCCTTTACTGGCCATGGATTGCAGAGGTCCCATTATGGAGCATAGTATAATTTACAATATGGGATGCAATACAGAGGAAGAGGCTATCAGTCAAGTGCAGGATTTTACCCTAGTAGAGGAAGGACAGGAAGACAAGGCAGGAGATATTAAAGAGGACGTGGTGTACTCAAATTCAATTCAAATTCAAAATTAGCTTTATTCGGTATTTTGGCAAAAAACCATAAAAGCATACAAAATACAAACATAAGCAGACTAAATAGCTTTTCTCGATAAAAACTTCTTACAAAGATACATATCATGAGTACAAAACAAGTGAGGATCGTTAAAATGCATACAAAATTCTAAAATTCATTAAGGACTCATGGAGTTCATGCAGTCTCCTGTGTTACGTATTATTTGATGTGATAAGGTACAATATAATACGACATTTTTTGTTTTATCCATACAGTCCTAATCATTACCCATGGTCCCTCTGCACTTTACAATGAAGGTCAAAAATTTTATTGCTGTCACTATGGTGATTTCATCTTGCATCATGTACAATCTGACCAGTGCAGTTTTACAGGTTCTCAATCCCCATGTTTTTAACAATGGTAACAGGTATCTTTTTCTCCCCCACTGATAAAATTTGCAAAAGAAAATGCAATGTAGGTTTGACTGCTTGGATAGGTCGTCACATGGACATTTTGCCAAGTTAACAGACCAATCGTTCGGAGCAGGAAATGATGTTAATGTTAATGTTAGTTGGGATTTGTTAAGCGCTCGTACGCCCGGATGGCTTCATGGCGCTGTAGAAGGAGCCAAACAGGACAGTCAAAGGGCAGGCAGTGCTATCGGTAGTAAGCTTGAGAAAACAGCCAGGTCTTCAGCGATTGCCTAAAGCTAAGTATGTTATCAATCTGCTTTATATGGAGAGGAAGCGAATTCCAGAGTACAGCAGCTTGGTGGTCGAAGCAGCTGCCTCCGTGGCGTTTCCTCTTGAAATTAGCCTATAGAATGACTCCGTCCTCATTCGAGTCAGGAGCATTCTATGATAGCAAGAATAGATTGGGGCTAGATAAGCATGAAGGCCTGTACCATATAGGATATTACGATGGGCTACTATTGTAGACTTATGCCCATCTAAGTACCATCTCCGTTCCTCCAGTAAATCAAGACATGCCACTTTTAGGGCTTTTTTTCTATTTGTGAGCATGACGTAGGATTTAGATAGAGATCTGGTTTGCCAATGGAAAACAAAAACTTTTTCACATAGGCTAACCATGGCTGCTTACTGGAAGCGAGATGGTTCAAGCAGTCTTGGATTACTTCCCTATTAAAACTTGTATCATCGCATGTCCAGATCTTGAACCACAACATCACTGGAGCTATTTTTATCAGGTCGATGATATGGACTCTATTCAGTTCATTGTGGCAGATTGTAGTAGACGTGGAGCGGGGGACTGATAATAAGTGTCTCAGGAAAGCATTTTCCACTGTTTGGATTTGTGTACAGTCTGCCAGTCCCCAAATGCCCGCCCCGTATACAGCAGTGGAGACACATTTCGCAGCATAAATCTTAAGTAATATGTCTACAGGTTTCCTGCCCAGTCTTTTAGCAAAATGTTTGAGGGCACCTATCGTGCGAGAGAAGGCCAGATTCCGGGAGGTTATTGCTGTTGACCATGTACCCCTGTTGTTAAATATGATACCTAGATAGGAAAAGGTTTTGGTCATAGCAATCTTAGTATTATTAACGAAGGTTTTACACTCTGGTATGATTTTCCTAGTTGTACATGACATTGTGAATGTTTTTCCCTCGTTTATTTTTAAACCTCTCATGGTCATAAAGGTTGAGAATCCTGTTAGCGCTTTCTGAAGGCCCAACTGGGTACGAGCCATAATCACGGCATCATCAGCATATAGTATTAGTGGTACTGAGATGCCGTTTATTTTAGGGTAGTCCACTTCAAAATCTTTTAAAAAGTCTGCTATCTCGTTAATATATAGATTAAAAAGGAATGGTGCAAGGATGCAGCCCTGTCGAACACCCTTTGCTATAGGGAATTTTCTGGTTCGCTCACCATTTTTTCCGTACCTGACCGTGGCGCCAGCATCTCTATACAGTTCCTGAATAAAGTGTAGTATATTTTTATCTATCCCCAATTTGACCAGGGTTTTCCATAACATGCTATGGTCTAGACAATCAAAAGCCGAGGTTAGGTCGACGAATGTTAAAAACAAATTCCCTTTTTCCCTTCCCATGTATTTATTTGTTATTAAGGCCAGGTTTAAACCCTGCTCTACGGTGCCTACACCAGTTTTAAAGCCATACTGTAATTTCGATAATATCCCTTTACTCTTAGACCAGGTTTGCAATTTGGTTAACAATACTCTGCCTGCAACTTTCATCAGGGTGTCTAGCAAGGAAATAGGGCGGTAGCATTTTGGGTCCTGTCTATCCCCTTTTTTAAATATTGGAATTACTATGGCTTCGTGCCATGTATCAGGAAAACCCCTTTTGCTATACGCGTTTAATACATTTGCTAATAGAGGAGCCCAAAGGTCTACATTTTCTTTAAATATATCGATGGGAACTCCATCTGGGCCAGGGGCCTTTAAATTAGCACTCTGAGAAATTGCTAGCTCGAGATCTAAGGGGGTAAAAACTGTATTTAAAGGGAAGCTCTCTTGCATCACTGCCTGTTCTACCTGGCTATTACTAAAGTCATATTGTGGGGTCATAGTTATTTGATCTTTTTTGTATAGGGAGGTAAAATAATCAACCCAGACATCTTCCGTTATGGCTATCTCCATCGAATCAGCCTTGCTGTCCGTGGAGAAGAAGGGGGCATTAATTTCTTTCCAAAAAGAAATATTATCCCTTAGGGCACTTGCCTTTAGTAGGGCTTCCCAGGCCTGATTTTTCAATTCATCCTGTCTCTCGCGTAGGGTCTGTTTATAGGCTCGCCTGGCATCTTTAATCAAACTAGTGTCTTTAGGGACTGTCTTTAATGCCTGTAATAGGTCTTTATGGGCTTTAGAACAGGCGGAATTAAACCAGCCGTGTAGTCTCTTTGCTGCCCCTGTTTTTAGTTTTTTGGTTAACTTATCATTTATTGTGGCAGTTATTCTTCCATAAGCCTCTATAATTAACTGGGGGTTAGTGTTAGGTTCTAGGCAGGTCGAAAATTGTTCCAGTTCTTTCTGGACTAACTCTTTCACGAAATTTGTGGGATCGATTTTTGCCCATTTAATGGCATATCCATTCTTTCTTGCCAATGATACTGAGTGACCATGAAGAATACTAGGTATGCTTGTTACAGGACTCTCGGACTTCTTGACGGCAATAGTGGTGCTAATCGGAAAATGATCACTTATTGCCAGGTCTTCCGTGTTAAACTCCTCCAGACAGCCCTGGTTCCTATTAGACACTAAGATATAGTCAATTACAGTGCCTAACCCTCGACCACAGAAGGTTGTCTGAAAAGCTACAGAAGGCTCACATAGTTCATTAGCAAACCCCAAGTCCCAATCATGCAATAGTTGGTTTAACATGTTACCCATAATCGAGTGTTCAAAGTGTGTAGTTGGGTCCCCTCTTAAGTTATAAATGCCGCAGTTTTTTGTGGCACTGTAGGGACACAGATGACAATTATAATCACCTACTATTAGAGTACAATCTGCATCTTGCCCACCTCTTGAGAGCATTGTAGTAAGCTCAGCTATTAAAGCTTTCGGATCTACTTTTGGCACATTGATATATAAGTTAATCACAAAGATGGACCACCCCTTTGCTTTGACCATAAGTCCTTGCATTGATCTGGCCACCCCTACTGTAGATCCACCTGCCATGTATGGGGTCAGTTTTGTATTACACAAATTAGAGGCAAAGATACACAAACCCCCCGACCCTCTACCTCGATTACCCTGTATCGACGGGATATAAAAGGTGCTAAAGCCCTCAATGTGGGTCTCCTCCTGGTCCCAGCATTCTTGTAAACATATTATGTCCTGCTTACCCATAAAGGATAGAAATGACTGGGCCCTTGATTTATTGTTTAGCCCTGCGACATTCCAGGAAGTTATTTTTAGGCTGGAAGTTTGTTGAATGGCTTCTAATGCCAGTGGCTGGTTAGTTGGCCTCTCCGCACCCTCTACACTATGTTCTACCTCCCTTATGGTTTGTGTGGTATCCCGCGGGATTGTGGGTGTAACCCCGCCATTGAATTTCACTTGGGCTATGGGACCTTCCCTTTTTGGGGTCTCATTTAGTTGGTGTGATGGATGCTGAGGTGTTAGCGATATTTCCCCTATTGGGGGATCGGATGTATTCCCTGATGGGCCAGTACTAGCGTTGAGGGTCTGGTGGTCATCTATACTGGACTCGTCTGAGATACCTCCATTATTTCCTGGTCAATCGACCATGTCTAGGCAGTCGAACCTGTTCCTTGTGGGGGCCCCCCCTCCAGTAATCGGGATTTATGTTTTCTCTTCTTGGTGGCCAGGGACGATTATCCCACCCTCTGTTCCAGTGATTGCTAGTATTCCTATTTCTGTTTCTGTTGTAGTGCCCCACCTGTGTCCAGGGCCAATCCTGAACTTCTTCCCAGCTGTTCGGGTCACCGTGATTAAAAGTATTTAGAGGTGGGTAAAAGAAGGAGAGACGCTGAACGTCAACCCCCCCCCTTTTCTCCAGGGCTGGCCATGAGGAGATATAATCAGCTGTGTCAGGGTCCTCACAATTAAGTACAATACAATCGCCCTGTAAACTTTTTTTGGTGTCGCCAATCCAGAACACTCTTCTCATTGAAATAATTCTGCTATGATTAAATGGATGAAGAGGTCTGTTTTGGCTCAACCACTGCAATACCTTGTTGCGCAAGGACCAGGGGGGTTCGTCTGTACCATCTGCCAGCTCGGTGACCCCGGTAAGTATGACAGTGTATGGGGTCGCCTCGGGTGGCAGATGTATCGGACGCCTATACCTATGGCCTTTCCTCACATTGGCCTGTGGCTGGGATGGTTGGGCTTTTTGTGAGGTCTGTGGGGTATCCTTCTGCTTCACTACTTGGCTATTTGACTCGACGGGAGCCGGGGTTTTTTGAGGGTTATCACTGGGGCCTTTTTGTTTTCCACTCCCTTCTATTGGGGCAGGTTTTGAAGTAATTTGTTTATTTTTTGAAGCTTCAGTGATTATAACTCTTTCGAGCGACGAGGGCTTGGGTCGGGTGACTGGTAAAGACGGGGGTTGAGCCGGGTTGTTTGTGTCTTTCCCATTCCCCAGAGCCTTGGCAGGTGTTCCTAATGATTTTTGCTTGAAAGCTGGGGTATTTAATTTAACTAATTGCTTCTCAATGATCATGATGCTCTTTTCCAAGGGTTGCAGATGGCGTTTTAGCAACAGGCCCATGCTTTTTGTGATAAAGTCGTGTAGTGATACACATGCAGTACATGGTTTCTGTATGCCACCCCCGAGGGCTTGATTCTCTGTCAGCTCTCGGAGAACAGCGTCCTGAGAGATTGCTATACAATCAGTATTACTATTAGTAGAGTTCGATTGATCTGACAGGACTATGTCAGTAGTTGGTTTGAGAGAGGTCGTCATGTTATCCAGAGCTGGTGTGGTCTCATGTGGGGTCAAGTCAGTGTTTTGCCTCTTTGCTGTAGCACCCTCCCGCTTGCCCGTGGAATTAGGGTCTACATTATCCACATGATCATAGGGGAAAAGTAGATCTGGTGTTTTTTCCAAGTCCTCACTGGAGTTAGACCCCAGTGAGAGTTGGGTGGCGGAAAGATCGACAATATTTGGAACCGTATGTATTAATGCATTCGTATTGACCGGTTCCTTAAGCAGTGGAATAATAGGGCCCTGTTGTGTGGGGGTTTGTGCAGAAGCCAGGAGCCCCATAGAAGATCTTCTTGCAACCTCCAGTTCATGGGATACCCTCCGTTCTAAGATGTGTATGCTTTTGTCAATTACCTCGTGAGTCTTGGTAATGAATAAGTCTAGGGGACCAGTAATGTCAGTTAGGCTAGAGGTCTTTTTACTTCTGGTACGCTTATTCATTGTTACGCCAAGCAAGACAAAGTTATTAATAAGAACAGGTCAGATACTTGGTCAAAAACCAACGAAAGGTCACAGTTAAAGGTAGCGGTATGAATATGAGAATGTAAATACCGTGGCCCAGTCCAGTCCTGCACAGTCTGGAACGGGCTGAAACGGGCCCGCCCTTGGCCCGGGCTTCGCCTCGCGCTTCTCCCCGCGCGCGTCCCGCGTTGCGTGTGAGGCTGTTCAGTTTAAAGGGTGGATCACGCACGGGGGCGTTGCCGCCGGGGGAAGAGGCACCAGCTGGAAGATGCTGAGGCTTCTGGTCCTCGCAGTCCCCCGGTGCAGGCAGCCAATAGATTGGGGTCAAGCGCTCGCTGGGAGCAATTAGGCAATCCGTCGACCACGGAAGAGCTCCCACCAGCGGCGCGACCTCCCAGGTAGCTGGTCCCAGCAGGGCAAGGTTTTAATGGGAAACACCCTCGGTTCCGCTGCAGAGATCCTTAACGAGAAGTCACCAGAGTCAGCGTGTGTGAGCGGCACCCGCGGAGCGGGTGTCGCGAAAAGTAAATAGGCGGCAGGTAGGGGGCGTTGCCGCCGGGGGAAGAGGCACCAGCTGGAAGATGCTGAGGCTTCTGGTCCTCGCAGTCCCCCGGTGCAGGCAGCCAATAGATTGGGGTCAAGCGCTCGCTGGGAGCAATTAGGCAATCCGTCGACCACGGAAGAGCTCCCACCAGCGGCGCGACCTCCCAGGTAGCTGGTCCCAGCAGGGCAAGGTTTTAATGGGAAACACCCTCGGTTCCGCTGCAGAGATCCTTAACGAGAAGTCACCAGAGTCAGCGTGTGTGAGCGGCACCCGCGGAGCGGGTGTCGCGAAAAGTAAATAGGCGGCAGGTAGGGGGCGTTGCCGCCGGGGGAAGAGGCACCAGCTGGAAGATGCTGAGGCTTCTGGTCCTCGCAGTCCCCCGGTGCAGGCAGCCAAAAAATTGGGGTCAAGCGCTCGCTGGGAGCAATTAGGCAATCCGTCGACCACGGAAGAGCTCCCACCAGCGGCGCGACCTCCCAGGTAGCTGGTCCCAGCAGGGCAAGGTTTTAATGGGAAACACCCTCGGTTCCGCTGCAGAGATCCTTAACGAGAAGTCACCAGAGTCAGCGTGTGTGAGCGGCACCCGCGGAGCGGGTGTCGCGAAAAGTAAATAGGCGGGTGTACTCAAAAATGGAGGACAAGTTGAGTAGAAGGATTATTTTTGGTTCTTTCCAGAAAGGAGTAGGAGGATGTTTGAAGTATTTCAAGAAGGAATGGGAAAAGGTGACTCAGGATTCTAGACACGATTCAAGGTTATACAATAGAATTCTTAAAATGTCTGTTTCAAAAAGAAGAATAGAGAGGGATAAACATGTCAAAAGAACAGGAAGGAGTAATAGGTTCAGAAATAGTTTCTCTGATTCAAACGAATGTAATAGAAGAGGTGAAAAAGCCAGCAAAAGATTTTGTGAGCAATTTCTTTTGGGTGGAAAAAAAACGACAAAAGTTGGCGTCCAGTGATATATCTCAGGGAATTAAACAGATGTTTAGTTTACCGACACTTCAAAATGGAGAGGATTACTTGTCTGAGGGATCTTTGATAGCAAAGGATTGGTTAGTAAAGTTGGAACTAAAGGATGCATATTTTACTTTTCCGAGGGCAAGAAGGAGCCAAATGTTTTTACAATTCAGATGGTGGGAGAAATGGCACCAATTTCTGTTTACCTTTCAGACTATCCTCAGCACCTTGGTGTTTCACAATGGTAATGAGAGTAGTAGTGGCCTTTTTTTGAGACAGGGGAATAAGGATGATTATCTACTTGGACGATATTCTGATATTGGCAAAAAAACAAGGGTATTTGAAGAGGGAGATGCAGGAAATGGTGCACAAGTTGGAAGAGTTAGGATTTATTTTGGACAGGGAAAAGTCCATATTGGGGCCTTTGAAAAAAGGAGGGAGGGCCTGTCATTCCCAATGGGCTCGCAAACTGTGAGAGGCTCATTAATATTCAAGATCCTTGCAATTTGCAACCCTATTGGGAATCGCAAACAGTGTTAAACAAACTGTTGTACATGCAAAATAGGGCCTCACCAATTGCGAGTCGCAAATGACTCGCAATTTGCGTTGAGCTATTTTGGAGAATGTACATCTGGCCCTAAATGCACCACACTTCCTAATTGGAGGCAAGTTGGAATATTAAGGGGCTTTGAATACATTAGGGTCTAACTCATGAGAGTAGATCAAACAAGAGGCTTCATCCACTGCTGCAATCACTGGCATGCTAAAGATTAGAGGATCCCACTTCCTACAGTCTAATTACAGAAACACGGAAGGATAAGTTACTTACCTGTAATCCTAGTTCTCTTCCAGGGGTATCCTCATCAAAGTCATAAGCAATGACCCCGGACCCCGGAAACAATATAAAATATATATGTAAAAACACATATATCTCGCTCCCCATATATGTACATACATATATTATTTTTCTCACACCAATGCAGCTCCAAAACTGGGGCTAAAACAATGTAAATACATGTACATGTACTGTAATTAGTAAGGAAACAAAAAACACATTAGGTCAAATTTCCCTTGAACTTTGTGTTTTAATGAGTAAACCCACTCATAAATCCTGAAAATTGCTTATAAATAGACATTGTTAGCCCTCAGGCTGCATTGTAAAACAATAGCATAGAAAATGAAACCATTTTCAACAAAAACTGGCACTGTGCCTTTAAGGTAGCCCTGACCCCAGGCTTCCCATCATGCCTCAGGGGTGACAGTTAGGTCAGTTGTTCTTTGCATAACCCTGAAGACAGGGCTCAACCATAAGATTGCAATAGTACCGAATCTCATTTACCTGGGGAGGCGGGTGGGTTGCTTATGACTTTGATGAGGATACCCCTGGAAGAGATCTAGGATTACAGGTAAGTAATTTATCCTTCTTTTCCTTGGGATCCTCATCAATAGTCATAAGCACTGAATAAAATAGCAAGTCAATCAACCACCTGCAGGTAAATGAGAAGTACATGACCCAACCATATCATAACAGCCAATAACTCAGCTGCTAAACAGATGCCTCAGGGAGGCCTGGCCTACCTGGGTATCTGTTCTCGTGTCCGAATCTAGACAGTAATGTCTGATTAATGTATGGACAGACCTCCAGGTTGCCGCTTTACAAATCTCAGACATGGGCACATTCTGTAGGTAAACTGCCGTGGCAGCTCTACCTCTAGTGGAATGCGCTCTAGGGGTAAACCCCAGAGGTTTTTGCGCCAATTGGTAAGCAAGTTTGATACACGAGACGATCCATCTGGAAATGGAACATTTCGATGCTGCATGACCAGTTCTAATCGATCCATAGTTAATAAATAACTGATCAGAATGTCGGATCGGCTTGGACCTGTCCAAATAGAATTTTAAAACCCTTTTCAGGTCCAAAGAGTGTAAAGCCCTCTCAGCTGGAGTAGAGGGATTGGGAAAGAAAGTGGGCAGAGAGATCGACTGATTGACATGAAAATCTGACACCACTTTCGGTAGGAAAGAAGGATGCGTTCTCAGCACTACTCTATTCAAATGAAACACTGTATATGGTTCCTTGGTACAGAGTGCCTGAATCTCGCTCACCCTGCGGGCTGACGTAATCGCTACCAAAAAAGCCGCTTTCAAGGAAATATGCTGTAAAGTAGCTTTATGAATGGGCTCAAAAGGAGGGCCCATCAACTTTGATAGTACTAGGTTCAGCTCCCAGGGAGGAGAAGGTGGACGTATCGGAGGGTATACCTTTTTCAGACCCTGCAGGAAATCTTTTACCGCTGGCAACTGGAAAAAAGAGGTTTGTGAAGGTGATCGCCTATAAGCAGTTATAGCGGCTAAATGCACCTTAATGGAGTTAAACTTCAACTCTGCTTTAGCCAGGTACAACAAGTATGGAAGAACTGCTTCTTCCTGACTCTTCACCGGATTGTGACCATTCTACATGCACCACATATAGAACCTCTTCCACTTGCATGCGTAAGAATGCCTTGTGGAAGGACGTCGTGCTTCTCTCAGAATGGACATGCAGTCTTGTGGCAGTCCTAGATGGCCGTACTGAATGATCTCAGGAGCCATGCTGCCAAGTTCAGTGACGGAAGGTTGGGATGGTGAATCCTCCCGTTCATCTTCGATAACAGGTCCGGCCTGCATGGAAGCCTCTTCTGAGGAGACACTGACAGGTGAAGTTGGTCCGTGTACCACCATTGCCTCGGCCAATCGGGGGCAATCAGGATCATTGTCATGCACGAGTGGCTCAGCTTGCTCACCACCTTCGGGATCAGCGGAAGGGGTGGAAAGGTGTACACAAATTCCCCTGACCAGTCGATCAAAAGAGCATTCCCTCTCCTTCCTGGTCGGTAGAACCTTGAGGCGAAGCTTGGGCATTTGCTGTTTACGTCGTCCGCGAAGAGATCCATGGAAGGACGACCCCAAGCCTGGAAAATGTCTTCTAGCACTTCGTCGTTGAGGACCCAGTCCTCTCTGTCCTCGAAATGCCGACTTAGTGCGTCCGCTCTCCCGTTCTGCTCTCCTGGGAGGTGGACTGCTTGAACAGACAACTTGCGAGCCAGAAGCCAATGCCAGATGCGCTGAGCTTCCAGTGATAGAGTCCTTTAGCGTGTTCCTCCCTGCTTGTTCAAATAGTACATTGTAGTGGTGTTGTCCGTTTGTACTAGAACCATTTCCTCCTGAAGCGAGGGAAGGAACACTTTGAGAGCCAGGTGGACTGCTCTCAATTCCAGCAAGTTGATGTGGTTGGTGCTTTCTTTGGACGACCACAGACCCTGCACTTGGAGAGGTCCCATGTGCGCCCCTCAGCCTTGTAAAGACGCGTCTGTGATGATCGTTTGCGCAGGAGGAGGTTGATGGAAGAGAACTCCCACCTGCATGTTCTGCTTCTTTGTCCACCACGGGATGGAAGATCGAGCTACCTCCGACAAAGTGATATGATCGTCCCAGCGATCTGATTGCTAGTCCCATTTGTCCTCCAGATCCTGCTGAAGAGGACGCATCCGAAGTCTGGTGTTCGATACTAAGAAGATGCATGAAGCCATCGACCCTAAGAGGGAGGCTATCTTTCGCACTTTCTGAGTCCTGTTGCAAAGAACTTGCTGGCATTTGAGCGGTATCGAAAACTGTCTCTCCTCCGAAGGAAACACTTTTCCTACCTCGGAGTCTAGCAGAGCTCCTAGGAAGTGAATCTTCTTAGTGGGTTGGGAGACAGACTTGTTGTAATTGACATGCAGACGTAGACACTGACAGAGTTCTATGCATGTCTGGAATTGATTCCTTACGTTGTCTGGAGTTGGACCTTTCAACAGCCAATCGTCTAAGTATGGGTATACAAAACCCCCCCTGCGGCGTAGAGCTGCTGCCACCACTGCGACACACTTCGTGAACACCCTGGGGGCCGACTTCAACCCAAACAGCAGGACTTTGAGCAGGTAGTGGGAGGTCCCCACCCGGAATCGAAGGAATCTCCTGTGATCGGGCAGTATCGGGACATGAAAGTACGCATCTTGAGTCCATCGAACACATACAATCCCCCTTCCTGAGACGTGGATATATTTGGTGAAGCGCCAACATGCAAAACTTGTCTTTTCTGACATGTAGATTGAGTGTTCTCAAGTCCAGAATGGGCCTGTATTCCGCCTTTTGGCCCTTTTTTCTGACCAGAAAATACCTTGAATATACTCCTTTCTCCCCTTGAGCCACCGGAACCCTCTCGATGGCTGATTTTTCGAGGAGTGTCGCTACTTCTTTCTTTAACATTTGTAGCTGGTGGCTTGACGTTGACATCGGAGGAACGGATGGAGGTAGACGATGGAAACGAAGAGAGTACCCATTCTGCAGCGTAGACAACACCCATTTGTCTTTTGTAATGACTTGCCACTCTGTCCTGTGATGCGCAATGCTTCCCTCCACTGGAGTGGACAACGGCGCTGTGGGGGAAGTGAAGACTCATTGCTTCTGCTGAGGCCTATTGAAGCTGTTGCCTTGGCGCTGATTTCCGTTTCCTTTGGAATTGCGCTTTCCTTAATATTGCGACTTTTGTTGGCCTTGCTGGTTCTGGCCCTTCTGCCAGTGAGGGGTTTGAACCCTCTGCTTCGAAGAGCCTTTGTTGTCCGAATGGAATTTCTTCCAGAATTCCTTTTTCTTTTCAAGCCCCACGGCTTTAAGGGTGTCCAACTCCGTCTTCATTCGTTGCATCTCCTTATCAGCACTTGCCCCAAAGAGAGATGTGCCTGAAAAAGGAAGATTTAGTATTCTGGCTTGAGCCTCGGGTTTCAATGCTGTTAAGCGCACCCACGAGGATCTTCTCGCTGTGATTCCATGCGCATAACCATGCGCCGCCATCGTTGCTCCATCTGCCGCCGCCCCTATAATCTGATTGGAGACTTGACCGCCCTCCATCAGAATTTCCTCGAAGTCCTTTCTATCTTCCTGAGAAAGTTTTGCAGAAAATCTCTGAAGCGAGTCCCACAGAGATCTATCATATCTGCCCAGCAGGGCTTCCCCATTGGAGACCTTGAGGAAAGAAGCTGAGGTGTTACATACTCTTCTCCCCCATGAGTCTTGTAACTTGCTGTCCTTATCCGGCGGTACCGTGGATGAGGAGGCCACCGCATTGGATTTTTAGCCGCCGCAATGATCACTGAATTTGGCGGAGGATCGGACTTGAGGAACAGAGGATCATCTTCAGGTGGACGTTATTTCTTGAGAATCCTTGCTGGGAATGACTTCACCATCGCCGGAGTCAGGAAGACTTCATTCACCGGATCCATGATACCCGGGACCAACGGCAATAAGGGTTTGGGTGCCGTTCTGTGCTGCAGGGTTTCAAAGATGACCGTCGTCTTGATCTGCGGAGCTGTCATAGGTACTCCTAGCTTCAGGGCTCCCCTGTCCAAGATGTCTTGGAACGAGAAAATATCCTCTGTTGGAGATATTCTCGAGCGTGGACTGTTTGTTAGGGTCGGAGAGTAATTTCTGTGCGATCGGGTCCTCGATGAACTTGAAGAGCTATGAGTCCGCTTGGACCTAGATCTTCTCCTACGTGAGCGCGTTCTAGAACGAGATCGCTCCCTGTGACTAAATCTTCTTCTACTTGAATGTCCTCTAGAACAAGACCTTTCTTTGCGGCGGGAGGTCTGATCTTGATCCGCCCTCAACCGATCCGCCGTCTCCTTGTTCTTGGCCCAGTGGTGAAGAGGTCTATACCACCTTGGGGAAAGACTAACAGGGGGAGATTTTTGGGTGCGATCCTGCACTGGCGAACGTGAGCGTGGAGGAGGCTGACCCGCTTGATCCGGCTGCGACCTTGCAGGGGACTTTGACCTCTCCCTGTCCGAGTAGCTGTTTTCCCCATCCGAAGAGCTGTCACTTCGAGATGCCGAGGAGGATGAGGACAGGCTCACTACAGACCGTCTAGAGGAAGACCTCGACCAACCTCTCTCTTCTGAAACACTCCTTCTCTTGGCGGGAGGATCCTGTAATGGTGATTTCTCCATCTCCGCAGCCGATGCTGATCCTGGGGAACCCAGTTGAGACCTTGGGGCTTGAGACTGGTCCAAAGGTTCACTCTCCATCTCATGCACCACCTGACCCAAAGGTAACCTCTCCTGTGATCTTGAAGGAGAGATATTCACTGGCTGCGAGACGCCCCGCTCTCTGGATCTCCGCTGATCCGTCGACGGTGGCTGTTTCGACGCCGAGCGCCGAGCAGATAGACGCTCCCTCGACGTCGACCGTGATCTCCTCGACGCCGACCTCGAGTGTCGATGACTGTCCTTCGACATAGAGCGTCTCACCGTTGAAGGATGTCTGCTCGACGACGACGGAGGCTGCTTCGACGCCGACCACCGATGATCTGGCGGCGACGGAGGATGCCTCGACGTCGAATGTGAATGCGACAGAGGCTGCCTCGACGTCGAACGTCATTGGCAGGGCGTCGACATGGGCTGCTTCGACGTCGATCAACGATGTGTCGGCAGAGACTCCCTTGACGCCGAACGACCACGACTAGTCGTCGACGGAGGTTGTCTCGACGCCGAACGCCGGTGGCCAGGCGTCGACGGAGAATGCCTCGACGTCACAGCATGACGATGCTGTTTCCACGTCAGTTGGCTCGCCGTCGAGCTCTTCTGCTTCAACGGCGACCTACCCCTCGACGCTGTCTGTAGCCGAGGTACCTTGGTTGTCGACGCTGAAGACGTCTTCTTCGTCGCCGTCAACTGCTTCTTCGACGGCGATCCCGAAGGTGAACAAGTCGGGGCTTCTTTCGACGTCGACCGCGCCCTCAGACTTTTCTGCTTCTTGGGAGATCTTCCTCTCTCAGAAAGTCCATAAACTCGAATTCTCTCTCGGTCTTTGAGAGTTCTGGATGTTAAAACCTGGCAGTGTTCACAGGTTTTCGAAGAATGAGAGTCTGGTAGGCACAGGATACACACTGAATGAGTATCAGTCTTGGCCATCTTCCTTCCACATGAAGGGCATTTGTCAAAAAGACAAGGTATTTTGACAGGAAAAACACCTTTTTTAAGCCTAAAAAAGGTAGTAGTAGCACCCTAGGTCTAAAAGACGTCGAGTGAAAGCAAAAATTGTGGATTAACAATAATATTTTTTGACAGAAAGTCAAAAAGAAAGGGAGCTGTTTCACCAGGGTCCTGACTGAAGGAGCCAGAAAGAACAACTGACCTAACTGTCACCCCTGAGGCATGATGGGAAGCCTGGGGTCAGGGCTGCCTTAAAGGCACAGTGCCAGTTTTTGTTGAAAATGGTTTCATTTTCTATGCTATTGTTTTACAATTCAGCCTGAGGGCTAACAATGTCTATTTATAAGCAATTTTCAGGATTTATGAGTGGGTTTACTCATTAAAACACAAAGTTCAAGGGAAATTTGACCTAATGTGTTTTTTGTTTCCTTACTAATTGCAGTACATGTACATGTATTTACATTGTTTTAGCCCCAGTTTTGGAGCTGCATTGGTGTGAGAAAAATAATATATGTATGTACATATATGGGGAGCGAGATATATGTGTTTTTACATGTATATTTTATATTGTTTCCGGGGTCCCGCACATGGGCGGGAATATTCAGTGCTTATGACTATTGATGAGGATCCCCTGGAAGAGAACTGCATCTCATGAAATCTTCCCTGTGGCGAGAAATTATGCATCACACACAGGAACAGGTTTCAGATTTCAAGATCCTAGTAACATGAAATACTTGGAGTACTTACTAATCTACAATTTTTATCTGAGAGTGAAATTAACTAAAAGAGAGTGATCACTCTAAACCTTAGATTTTGAGTTTTGGGGTGAGTTGAACAGCTAGAGGACATATAAGAGGGATTATTAGCATTCATTCAACACATCATTGCATAACCAATTGAATGAGATGGATTAGTAGACCTGCAAAATAAGATCCATTTATTCTGTTATTGTTACATCTATCATCCTATAATATGTAAGACATTTCTTTAGTGGTTCAAGAAATGGGCATGATGTAACCATCCCACTAAACTGCAATCTGTGGTTTGGAAACCAACCAAGTGTTTCAACATTCATTAACCCTAAATCCCAGATCCTATGCTTTGCGCATTGAGAGTATGGTCTTGTTGGTACACTTGTCAACTTATAAAATACACAAGTGAATATCTAACACATCAACAAATCATCATTTTTTTACTATATTTTCCCTAAGTGAGGTGTATGTTGCTTTTGATATCTAAAAATAAAAGGACTAGTTACATACTTACCTGGCTAGCTTTATGTGCTTCTGAAAGAAGAAGTCGAGCTGGTTGATATAAGCTAAGTTGTATCAACACATCACTTTTGTCGATCCACAAATATGGTAAAGATAATCCGCTTAGTCCTTTTCCAGTAGCTGCATCTAAATCCAGAATCTGTAAAAAAAAAAAAATAATGACACTACACTTCTAAAATATAATAGGGGGGCAGCATTGTTTGTACTAAATAGGGATACCTACCAACAAGCATTACTAAAAAAATAGTCACTTTTTTGGCAATAGAGAAGGGTAGAACTACTCCAAGGATATCTTGTTTTTTTAGCTTTCTTTAACACTGTTAAGAGATTATCATTTACATTGTTGGGCAATATAATTTAGGTATCTGTGCGTTACCTTGTCATTGTGTTTAACTGTTGAATTTCCTTCATCTGAAATGTCTGAATGACACTCCTCTTCATCACTGCCATTTGGTCTCTCATTTTGTGTGCACGCTACTTTCTTTTTGTGCAAATAAATCTCTTGCCTGAACCTAAATTACAAAAATAAAAAAAACATCTTAACCTACATAAGATGCCTATTTACACATAGTAATCAATGATTAAATTGAGGTTTTCACAGCATATGACCTACACCAGCCGCAAAAATCTAGTGGGTAGCAAATGTTACGCTTTTCTTGCTCTGTGCCTTTTTGTACACTTTTATGCAAGCCCTATCACCTACACTGACTTTGGTGTTACATCATTGCACAAAACCAGTGTACCTACTGAAAAAAATGTAATTTCTATTGTTTTAGTTATAAAATGCAATACCTTTCATTATAAATTATTTTGGCACCAACTGAGGATCATTGTAAAAGTCCAGGACATCTCCTACATTTCATAGGCAGCCAGTGGCGGGAAACAGCAATCACTACGCGGATTTTACCCCGCAATGCCATTACATCGCATGAGTTACAAAGCATGCGATGGTACTACGCGTAGCCATTACTATGCATACCATTACATCGCATGCGCTGTTACAACGCATGCAATGTAATGCCGATCCACCTCGTTGTGAGGAAACTGGGGCTCTTCCGTTTCCTCACAACGACGTGCACCGCAGTGAAGCAGGAAGCAGGAACCGGAAGTAGAGACGGCGATGCTGGAAAGGAACCACGAGGAAAGAGAGGTAAGGATGATTGTGCTTGGGGTGAGAGTAGTGTGGGTAGTGGTTTAGGGTAGTGTTGTAGTGTCGTACTGTTTTAGAGTATAGGAGTAGTCTAGGGGAGGGAGTAGTGTGGGTAGTGGTTTATGGTAGTGTTGTAGTGTTGTAGTGTTTTAGTGTTAGGGGTAGTTTAGGGTGGGAGTATTGTGGGTAGTGGTTTATGGTAGTGTTGTAGTGTCGTAGTATTTTAGGGTTAGGGGTGGTGTAGGGGTGGGAGTAGTGTGGGTAGTGGTTTATGGTAGTGTTGTAGTGTTGTAGTACTTTAGGGTTAGGGGTGGTGTAGGGGTGGGAGTAGTGTGGGTAGTGGTTTATGGTAGTGTTGTAGTGTCATAGTGTTTTAGGGTTAGGGGCAGTGTAGGGGTGGGAGTACTGTGGGTAGTGGTTTATGGTAGTGTTGTAGTGTAGTCCTTTAGGGTTTAGGGTAGTGTAGTGGTGTTTGCGTAGTGTAGGCGGTCGTGCTAGGTGTAGTGTTTTAGGGGTAGTGTAGGGGTGGGAGTAGTGTGGGTAGTGGATTAGGGTAGTGTTGAAGTGTCGTAGTGCTTTAGGGTTAAGGGTAGTGTAGGGGTGGGATTAGGGTAGGTAGTGGTTTAGTGTAGTGTTGTAGTGTCTGTGTAGTGTAGTGATTTAGGGTTTAGTGTACTGTTGTAGTGTTTGTGTAGTGTTGTGTTTTGGGGTTTAGGGTAGTCTTGTAGCATTTGTGTAGTGTTTTAGGTTTTAGGGTAGTGTTGTAGTGTTAGTGTAGTGTAGTGTATTAGGTTTTAGGGTAGTGTTGTAGAGTTTGTGTAGTGTTTTAGGGTTTAGGGTAGTGGTGTAGTGTTTGTGTAGTGTAGTGTTTTAGGGTTTAGGGTAGTGTTGTAGCATTTGTGTAGTGTAGTGTTTTAGGTTGTAGGGTAGTGTTGTAATGTTTGTGTAGTGTTTTAGGTTTTAGGGTAGTGTTGTAGTGTTTGTGTAGTGTAGTGGTTTAGGGTAGGTTTGTAGTGTTTGTGTAGTGTAGTATTTTAGGTTTTAGGGTAGTGTTGTTGTGTTTGTGTAGTCTTTTAGGGTTTAGGGTAGTGTTGTAGTGTTTGTGTAGTGTAGTGTTTTAGGGTAGTGTTGTAGTATTTGTGTAGTGTAGTGTTTTAGGGTTTAGGGTAGTGTTGTGGTGTTCGTGTAGTGTTTTAGGTTTTAGGGTGGTGTTGTAGTGTTTGTGTAGTGTTTTAGGATTTAGGGTAGTGTTGTAGTGTTTATGTAGTGTAGTGCTTTAGGGTTTAGGGTAGTGTTGTAGTGTTTGTGTAGTGTAGTGTTTTAGGTTGTAGGGTAGTGTTGTAATGTTTGTGTAGTGTTTTAGGTTTTAGGGTAGTGTTGTAGTGTTTGTGTAGTGTAGTGGTTTAGGGTAGGTTTGTAGTGTTTGTGTAGTGTAGTGTTTTAGGGTTTAGGGTAGTATTGTAGTTTTGTGTAGTGTAGTATTTTAGGTTTTAGGGTAGTGTTGTAGTGTTTGTGTAGTCTTTTATGGTTTAGGGTAGTGTTGTAGTGTTTGTGTAGTGTAGTGTTTTAGGGTAGTGTTGTAGTATTTGTGTAGTGTAGTGTTTTAGGGTTTAGGGTAGTGTTGTAGTGTTTGTGTAGTGTAGTATTTTAGGGTTTAGGGTAGTGTTGTGGTGTTCGTGTAGTGTTTTAGGTTTTAGGGTGGTGTTGTAGTGTTTGTGTAGTGTTTTAGGATTTAGGGTAGTGTTGTAGTGTTTATGTAGTGTAGTGCTTTAGGGTTTAGGGTAGTGTTGTAGTGTTTGTGTAGTGTAGTGTGTTAGGGTAGTGTTGGGGGGTCGTGCAGGGTACTGTAGTGTTATTGTAGGGAGTAGTTGTGCAAGGGTATGGTAGAGTCACTTACTTTGCAAACTTTTACCACGAGTATAGATTTACCACGCATGACTTTGCGTTGTAATGGCATGCTTGGTAAAGGCATAGTCATGGTAAAAGTTTGCGATGTAATGGCATGTCGTTGTCATTAACATCGCGTAGTAATACCTACATTGTATTGGCACGCGTGGTATTGGTATGCGATGTAATGGCATACTTTCCCAGTGGCACACAGTCTATCCAAAATCTCAAGGGTTGTGAAGAATTCAGAAGTTAGAGAACCAGATTACATAACAATAGTAAGCCCAATGTTTTTGGGCAGACTGATGTCTTGAGTAGTTGCAGAGGTGAAGCGGCGTTACTGCTTTTGAATTTTGGCGCTTGAGCTTTAATGGCGCACATAGCATAAAAGAACTATTGCAATACAATAATGTATGAAAACAGCACAATATGAACTTGAAGAAATACAACATAGCAACCACAAATGGATGCAGCGCAACAACATAAAAAAATATAATGTGAGCTTCATTACAAAGACAAAGTCCGACTACTGTAGCACTTAGACAAAGCAGCACAGAACGTTTTACAGGCGTGTCTTTGGAACTTACGGCTTCCAGGGATAGCACTATGTAGGGAGAGGAAGCTCCTTTGTTGAAAGAGGTAGTTGGATATTTTATCAGAACAACCTAATGTGGTTACGTTCTTCTGAAGATTTTTAATGAAAGTGAAATGTGATGATATCAGATTACCTTATTGAAAATTAAATGTACTAACTCTGTAAACGAAAGGAGATTCTGTCATTGCAAACTGATCAGTATTTTAAAACTAAATGAAGTCTCACAAACCAAATTGTAGATGGAAGGACTATGCCTACCACAATGCTATGGAGTCTTACTTCAGGCACGTTTGTTGAAGGCACACACCTATGAAATCCTTCTACAACAATGAATGTTTTTATGCCTTTACTACTTTAGTACAACCTAATAACACACTGCCATAACACAACACAATGATTTAATAAAGAAACACAACAGTGTATACTCCAACTCACACTATACTACAAACACATAAAATGCAGCTCAAACACAATGACACAAAACATAACAAAACACAACACCAAAAGTTCAACATAACACAACACAAACACACACACTAGTCCAAACCAACACAATAACAGCACTCTGCAACAACACAATAACACACAAACAGAGCACAACCTAAAGTACCACAAAACACAACAATGTAATTGCAGTATCATCTTGCATTTACATGTTGTCATTTTGTTTTGGTGTGTTGTAGTTTTGTTTTGGTATATTAAATGTGTTATGTTGACATGCAGCGATGTGTTTTGCACTGTTTTTGTTTGCTGTTGTACTGGTATGTTTTAAGATTGGTTGTTGACTTATTGCTGTGCTGTTTCAGTGCACTGGGGCTAATGTGGGGGCTGATTTTGTAAGTGCACTGTTTTGGTATGTTTCCTCGTGTTATTGGGTTATCTTGGTACTGTCATATAGTATGCCATGTGGGTGTTGTGTCATTGAGTCACAACTGCAGTTTGTCTGCCTATATGTTCAACTCTGAATGTGAAAAACACGTTCATAAGGTATGCAGCCCTAAATTGCAACCAATAGATTCATCAGTAACTTCAGGAGAAGTACCAATATTACAACATTAGACTGACAAAGATACACATATACCGTCAGTTAAGACCAATGTTCCATCATCATGAGTCAGAAGGGAAAGATGTGTGTATGCTTTTCTGACCCATCAACTTCCTCACGGAGGATTGCAGCTGATGGCAGGGATAATCCTCATCTCCATGTCCTTAACAGAATCATAATTTTCCTTCACTTCATCTAGGAATTGGATATTCTATGTCAGGACCTGGAGGATCAGACTCTAAGTTCAAAGCCTGCCCGCCACACAAAAGGCAACATTGTGAATTGGTTTGAAGTAAAACATTTGAGAAGTGGACTCTGTGTAACAGTTAATGTTCTTGAAATATCTTCTAACCTATTGTTGAATAGAAGAGCATTAGAAGTCTTTGGCACTCTAGCCAATCGAGTCCCAAAGCTTGAGATATCAATTTCGGCTTTGTGTGTCCCCATCATATCCACTAACCAAAACTGGCAAACATATCAAGAGGAAAGGCTTTTTGAGGGATTTCAAAGGCAGACTGCTCCCCTATTTGCAACATCTTCGTATTCACTAAGACATTTGACCTTGCACAACTGTGGTTACTCTTGGGACAAATGGCGCTCACGAATGAGATCCTATCTTATCTGGTTTGAAGATGCAACCCGAGATAAGATTGGCTCTTGAATCCAACAGAACACAAAGGCAGAGAAACACTGTCAGTTAAAGAGACAATTGTTTTCTTGTCAGATCCTCATTTGGTGGCCAAGAAATTCAAAGGTTAAGTACTATATTGATATCCCATAGGCCCGCTTACTTGGGGACTTGAGGTGGAACCAACATGACACTTTACAGGAGTCTGCATACATGTGAATGCTCCAAGCCTAGGGAACTATCTACCACCTGAGAACCCACTGAGGTTGCTGACAAATTAATTACACTATAAGAAAAGTCCTGCTCTGCCAATTCTGTCAAAAAAATCCTAATGTGCACAATTCCTACCCACATCTGCACTTTGTCCCAGAGACCAACTTTACCATCTATTCCAGGCTGAGCCATACTACTTGTTTGGTCCTCAGACCATCTGGGACCAGGTGTGGGCAGTTCTGACGGATGTAGAGAAAACGTGAAAGGGCCAGCATCTTAAAAAGGGCAGCTCGGCCCACCAACAAAAGAGGTAGAGACCTCCAGTGCTTCACATCCGCACACAGCAAGGCCAACGGCCAAAAGATGTGTAGTTGTTTCCTCGCACATGGCCCTGCATATCCGTGTAGAGCAATTTCACCCTTCCCAGAAACTTTGGGCCGAATCCCATCCTCTTCAGGAATTCGAACAAAAATGGCCACTCAATAGAATCATATTTACAACAAGGGGTGGTGAGGGACAGAGTCTCTGAATTAAGCAGAAAGCTCTCACCCAGTCAAGAGATCAGGGCTAGATCCAACACCGTTTTTTAGCTCACTGCACCATCCCAGTTTCAGAACCTGGCTGTATGCAAATTAGTCTGTTCCTGTCCCAGTGCATGATGGGAACAGGGCAAACCAAACTACAAAAGCCAATTCTTACACTGGGAAGGAAACAAGCTCCCGGGGACCGGTTTCTGGCATTACAGCCGTCTTCGGCCCGGTTTGCTTGAATCCTGATGGTGCAATGAGCAAGGGTCTCACATCTGAGAATACCCTTCCACGCTTAGGGTGGACAAAAATATTTACAACAAGGGGTGGTGAGGGACAGAGTCTCTGAATTAAGCAGAAAGCTCTCACCCAGTCAAGAGATCAGGGCTAGATCCAACACCGTTTTTTAGCTCACTGCACCATCCCAGTTTCAGAACCTGGCTGTATGCAAATTAGTCTGTTCCTGTCCCAGTGCATGATGGGAACAGGGCAAACCAAACTACAAAAGCCAATTCTTACACTGGGAAGGAAACAAGCTCCCGGGGACCGGTTTCTGGCATTACAGCCGTCTTCGGCCCGGTTTGCTTGAATCCTGATGGTGCAATGAGCAAAGGTCTCACATCTGAGAATACCCTTCCACGCTTAGGGTGGACAAAAATATTTACAACAAGGGGTGGTGAGGGACAGAGTCTCTGAATTAAGCAGAAAGCTCTCACCCAGTCAAGAGATCAGGGCTAGATCCAACACCGTTTTTTAGCTCACTGCACCATCCCAGTTTCAGAACCTGGCTGTATGCAAATTAGTCTGTTCCTGTCCCAGTGCATGATGGGAACAGGGCAAACCAAACTACAAAAGCCAATTCTTACACTGGGAAGGAAACAAGTTCCCGGGGACCGGTTTCTGGCATTACAGCCGTCTTCGGCCCGGTTTGCTTGAATCCTGATTGTGCAATGAGCAAGGGTCTCACATCTGAGAATACCCTTCCACGCTTAGGGTGGACAAAAATATTTACAACAAGGGGTGGTGAGGGACAGAGTCTCTGAATTAAGCAGAAAGCTCTCACCCAGTCAAGAGATCAGGGCTAGATCCAACACCGTTTTTTAGCTCACTGCACCATCCCAGTTTCAGAACCTGGCTGTATGCAAATTAGTCTGTTCCTGTCCCAGTGCATGATGGGAACAGGGCAAACCAAACTACAAAAGCCAATTCTTACACTGGGAAGGAAACAAGCTCCCGGGGACCGGTTTCTGGCATTACAGCCGTCTTCGGCCCGGTTTGCTTGAATCCTGATGGTGCAATGAGCAAGGGTCTCACATCTGAGAATACCCTTCCACGCTTAGGGTGGACAAAAATATTTACAACAAGGGGTGGTGAGGGACAGAGTCTCTGAATTAAGCAGAAAGCTCTCACCCAGTCAAGAGATCAGGGCTAGATCCAACACCGTTTTTTAGCTCACTGCACCATCCCAGTTTCAGAACCTGGCTGTATGCAAATTAGTCTGTTCCTGTCCCGGTGCATGATGGGAACAGGGCAAACCAAACTACAAAAGCCAATTCTTACACTGGGAAGGAAACAAGCTCCCGGGGACCGGTTTCTGGCATTACAGCCGTCTTCGGCCCGGTTTGCTTGAATCCTGATGGTGCAATGAGCAAGGGTCTCACATCTGAGAATACCCTTCCACGCTTAGGGTGGACAAAAATATTTACAACAAGGGGTGGTGAGGGACAGAGTCTCTGAATTAAGCAGAAAGCTCTCACCCAGTCAAGAGATCAGGGCTAGATCCAACACCGTTTTTTAGCTCACTGCACCATCCCAGTTTCAGAACCTGGCTGTATGCAAATTAGTCTGTTCCTGTCCCAGTGCATGATGGGAACAGGGCAAACCAAACTACAAAAGCCAATTCTTACACTGGGAAGGAAACAAGCTCCCGGGGACCGGTTTCTGGCATTACAGCCGTCTTCGGCCCGGTTTGCTTGAATCCTGATGGTGCAATGAGCAAGGGTCTCACATCTGAGAATACCCTTCCACGCTTAGGGTGGACAAAAATATTTACAACAAGGGGTGGTGAGGGACAGAGTCTCTGAATTAAGCAGAAAGCTCTCACCCAGTCAAGAGATCAGGGCTAGATCCAACACCGTTTTTTAGCTCACTGCACCATCCCAGTTTCAGAACCTGGCTGTATGCAAATTAGTCTGTTCCTGTCCCAGTGCATGATGGGAACAGGGCAAACCAAACTACAAAAGCCAATTCTTACACTGGGAAGGAAACAAGCTCCCGGGGACCGGTTTCTGGCATTACAGCCGTCTTTGGCCCGGTTTGCTTGAATCCTGATGGTGCAATGAGCAAGGGTCTCACATCTGAGAATACCCTTCCACGCTTAGGGTGGACAAAAATATTTACAACAAGGGGTGGTGAGGGACAGAGTCTCTGAATTAAGCAGAAAGCTCTCACCCAGTCAAGAGATCAGGGCTAGATCCAACACCGTTTTTTAGCTCACTGCACCATCCCAGTTTCAGAACCTGGCTGTATGCAAATTAGTCTGTTCCTGTCCCAGTGCATGATGGGAACAGGGCAAACCAAACTACAAAAGCCAATTCTTACACTGGGAAGGAAACAAGCTCCCGGGGACCGGTTTCTGGCATTACAGCCGTCTTCGGTCCGGTTTGCTTGAATCCTGATGGTGCAATGAGCAAGGGTCTCACATCTGAGAATACCCTTCCACGCTTAGGGTGGACAAAAATATTTACAACAAGGGGTGGTGAGGGACAGAGTCTCTGAATTAAGCAGAAAGCTCTCACCCAGTCAAGAGATCAGGGCTAGATCCAACACCGTTTTTTAGCTCACTGCACCATCCCAGTTTCAGAACCTGGCTGTATGCAAATTAGTCTGTTCCTGTCCCAGTGCATGATGGGAACAGGGCAAACCAAACTACAAAAGCCAATTCTTACACTGGGAAGGAAACAAGCTCCCGGGGACCGGTTTCTGGCATTACAGCCGTTTTCGGCCCGGTTTGCTTGAATCCTGATGGTGCAATGAGCAAGGGTCTCACATCTGAGAATACCCTTCCACGCTTAGGGTGGACAAAAATATTTACAACAAGGGGTGGTGAGGGACAGAGTCTCTGAATTAAGCAGAAAGCTCTCACCCAGTCAAGAGATCAGGGCTAGATCCAACACCGTTTTTTAGCTCACTGCACCATCCCAGTTTCAGAACCTGGCTGTATGCTAATTAGTCTGTTCCTGTCCCAGTGCATGATGGGAACAGGGCAAACCAAACTACAAAAGCCATTTCTTACACTGGGAAGGAAACAAGCTCCCGGGGACCGGTTTCTGGCATTACAGCCGTCTTCGGCCCGGTTTGCTTGAATCCTGATGGTGCAATGAGCAAGGGTCTCACATCTGAGAATACCCTTCCACGCTTAGGGTGGACAAAAATATTTACAACAAGGGGTGGTGAGGGACAGAGTCTCTGAATTAAGCAGAAAGCTCTCACCCAGTCAAGAGATCAGGGCTAGATCCAACACCGTTTTTTAGCTCATTGCACCATCCCAGTTTCAGAACCTGGCTGTATGCAAATTAGTCTGTTCCTGTCCCAGTGCATGATGGGAACAGGGCAAACCAAACTACAAAAGCCAATTCTTACACTGGGAAGGAAACAAGCTCCCGGGGACCGGTTTCTGGCATTACAGCCGTCTTCGGCCCGGTTTGCTTGAATCCTGATGGTGCAATGAGCAAGGGTCTCACATCTGAGAATACCCTTCCACG
The DNA here is from genome assembly GCF_964263255.1 of Lissotriton vulgaris. Lineage (NCBI taxonomy): Eukaryota > Metazoa > Chordata > Amphibia > Caudata > Salamandridae > Lissotriton > Lissotriton vulgaris. Next base: position 923,462,363 of record NC_141693.1, on the reverse strand, counting down.
CTAAGGGTGGACAAAAATATTTACAACAAGGGGTGGTGAGGGACAGAGTCTCTGAATTAAGCAGAAAGCTCTCACCCAGTCAAGAGATCAGGGCTAGATCCAACACCGTTTTTTAGCTCACTGCACCATCCCAGTTTCAGAACCTGGCTGTATGCAAATTAGTCTGTTCCTGTCCCAGTGCATGATGGGAACAGGGCAAACCAAACTACAAAAGCCAATTCTTACACTGGGAAGGAAACAAGCTCCCGGGGACCGGTTTCTGGCATTACAGCCGTCTTCGGCCCGGTTTGCTTGAATCCTGATGGTGCAATGAGCAAGGGTCTCACATCTGAGAATACCCTTCCACGCTTAGGGTGGACAAAAATATTTACAACAAGGGGTGGTGAGGGACAGAGTCTCTGAATTAAGCAGAAAGCTCTCACCCAGTCAAGAGATCAGGGCTAGATCCAACACCGTTTTTTAGCTCACTGCACCATCCCAGTTTCAGAACCTGGCTGTATGCAAATTAGTCTGTTCCTGTCCCAGTGCATGATGGGAACAGGGCAAACCAAACTACAAAAGCCAATTCTTACACTGGGAAGGAAACAAGCTCCCGGGGACCGGTTTCTGGCATTACAGCCGTCTTCGGCCCGGTTTGCTTGAATCCTGATGGTGCAATGAGCAAGGGTCATTGCACCACCCCCTTTTCTAAATCACTCAATAGAATCAAACGCCATGGAGGCATCGAAGGACAGCACTACTGCATCTTCTTCCATGTATTCTCGACGTGCTAGCACGTTGTGGAGATGCCAGATGTTGAGTGCTGTGTTCCTTCCTGGCATAAAGCCAGATTGGTTTGGGTGAACCAAGGAGGAGATGACCGCGACCAGCCGTAAGGCAAGTACTTTCGCTAGAATCTTAGGTTCTACATTAATTAGTGAAATCGGTCTACATGAACCGCAATTATCTACGAGCTTTCCTGGTTTACGAATCACAACTATGGATGCCAGGCGTTGATCATTCGGCAGAATTCCCTGTTCGTAGCTTTCGTTGTACATGGCCCATAGGTGTGGGGATACCTGAGAGGCAACCATTTTTTTTAAATTTGATGGGAGTTCCGTTGGGCCCCATCACCTTCCCTGAATGGATATGGCTTATGGCCTTCTGGATCTCCTCATCTGTCAAGTCCTCGTCAAGGGTGTCTTTATCAGTGTCAGAGAGCGTTGGTATGTCACTATCAGCGAGGAACTGGAGGGAGTCTATGCTGTATATGTAGTGGAGGGGGAATAGATTTGCTCTAAATGATTTGCGAAGGCTTCTGCTATGTGTCTTGGATGTGTGATTAGTGTGCCGTCGTTTAGGGTCAGTCGTGGCACCCATCTTTTGCCTTGATATCTTTTCTCTAGCCAGGCCAAAGTTTTACCGGCCCTGTCCCACAGTTCATATATTCTATGCTGAGTGCTGAGGAGTTTGGCCATCACGTTTTCCCTAGCCCTAATCTTGTATTCCTCTTGTTTAAGTGTGAGGCGGTGGAGAGCGTCATCTGATGGCATATTGGTGCTATCGACTTCCAATTGGTGGAGCTCGCTTTCTAATTGGACTAACTGTTGGCGTTTATACTTAATGTAACCCATCTTTAGAGACAATGCCTGTCCCTTCAAAACCACTTTAAAGGCTTCCCATATAGTTAGTGCTGAATCAACGGAACCTACGTTTTCTTTAAAATAGTTGATGGTCTGCGAATATAGTTCCTATTAAATGTCAGGGATTTTTAATAGCCAGGAGATTAGGGTGATCGTGGCCCGCGGTTGTTGTTTCCAATGTTTAGATTCAACTCTAACTGGGGAGTGATCAGAAATACCCCTAGGTAGGGCGTGAGGGTTGCGGAACTGGCCAATTGAGGCTTAGTATGTTTGAAAATAGTCGATGCGAGATGAGCTTTTGAGTGCGTTAGAAAAGTAAGTGTATTGGGTTCCGTCCTGTTGTAGTATAGGCCACACATCGGTCAGTCTCATAGCTGTGGTGAATTCTTCCATTAACGCATTTGGTCGCACCCCCTGCCTTTGTAGGTGTCTGTCTATTCGGTCGTCCTTGGTCATGTTGTAGTCCCCCCCAGGATCAGGGTCCCTCCGGAAAGATCTGTTAATATCTTACATAGATCTGTCGGTGCCTCCTTGCCGGTGCTGGTGGTAGATACAATGAGATCACATTTAGCGCCCGCCCCTCCCATTGGGACGCTTGGACCGCAACTCTGCCCCCAGGGTCTGCCCACATACGTTTTACTATAAGTGCCAGGTTCTTCTTAACTAGAATGCCAGTCCGCCGAGATCCCGTGGTGTAGTCTGCATGTACCAGGAGTTTGTAACCCCACCTTGTGAGGGCCTTGCTTTTATTACCAACCATGTGTGTCTCCCGTAGTAACACCAAATCAGGTGCCTCTCGTTTTAGATATTGTTGGACTATTCCTCATTTAAGTTTGTCCCCCATCACATTCACATTCCAAGTAAGCACAGAGAGTAACATTTCCATTCTATCGCCCATCATCTGATAAAAGGATAAGCACATTTTGACAATCTAACATTGCTCTAAGCATAGTATTCCAAACTAGTATTTTCTAGTTTGCCGTGGCCCTGTAGTACAATAAAGGCACAATCTCGTGCACCAGCCCAGATTGCGATCATCTCCACCCTGCAACTGATTTCTGCAACGGAACATGTACATGACAGCATGTGATCATTGACTCGTAAACTAAACAAATCTTGAAATGGTAAACACCCTTCCCCCCACCCCCTCCCTGCCCGTGGATTTAAAACTACCCATGCCCCAACTAGGCAGAGTGCCTCTTCCCCCCCAAAAAATTCCTGAAAGGTGAGTGCTGGCAGTCCTCCCACTCTCGCTCACATCCATTTTCTTACATCTCAAATCTGCAGGCTTCCAGCCCATCCTCTAGGAGGCCCATGTGCCCAGACCTAATGCTGGTTAGTGGTGGTAGTCTCAGTCTTGAAATCAAGTCTGAATTTGTCCCACATTCAAGTAACACCTTAAGAACCGTCTCACCCATTTCTATGGAGCACTTATCCGTATACATCACCAGGCAGTCTAGACAACGAATGAAATCCACTCAGCTATGCGTTGTCTCTCCCACTTCAGCCATGGTGGATTCGTCTCCTGGTTGTGTCCCATGATTAGCTCTGGGCGATCATTGTCCTCCATTTTGATCTCTGCGTTGGCCTTCCACTCGGCGCCAGTCCTCCAGCCAATCCCATGCGTCCTCTGGTGTAGTAAAGAACCACATCTTGCCCTCCGATTCCACTCTAAGTTTCGCTGGAAAGAGCATGGTGTACTTCACCTCGCAGTCTTGGAGCACCTTTTTAACTGTCTGAAAGCTACCCCCTTGGGCCTGGACCTTGTCCTTAAAATCTGGGAAGAACGTCATTACATTATTGTCCAACTTAAGTGGACGGTTGGATCGTGCCGTTTGCAGGATGGTGTCCCTGTCCCTACAGTTGAAAGCTCAGGCAATAAGTGGACTTGGGGGAGCCCCTGGCTTTGGCCGACCCCCTGGCTCTCGGTGGGCTCTTTAAATCGAAAAATAGCTTGATAGTCTGTTGGGCTGGAGATGTTTCAATATTAAATCTTCCACATAAAGGTCGGCTGCTGGTCTCTCAGCCCGTTCTGTACACCTAGTATACGTATATTATTTCTTCGAGCTCTTCCTTCATACTCATCAACTTGCTTTGCCATCAGTGCTTGTTGGATTTGAAGTTCAGCGACTTGTGTCTGGAGTTGAGACGTATCCGTTTGCAGTGTGGTTGTTACTTCTTTAAGGTCTTTTACTTTTTTGTCCATTTTGCGAAAGTCAGCCCGTATGAGGGACACCTATATGTTGACTGAGTTTAGGGAGGTGTGTACTCCACTGATGGCTTCCATGATGTCGTGGAGCGTAAGGTCGTTTTGCGGTTGCGGATTGTTCTGTGTATCTAGTGCCTCCGTTTGTTGTGATTCAAATTCTTTCCCCAACTTATTCCAGGCAAATTTGGCCAGTTTATTATAGGCACTTACTTTAGTTTCCTTGCTTGTTGCCATGACTGGATGGCAACATGTTGAGATCAATGATTTGTCGGAGTTCAGTCCCGGTAGTCGCCGCCTCCTGCCCAGCAAGAATTTCCGTCTCACCAGCGGTCTGTCGGGTTTCCCTGGGACTGCTCTCCCGTAGCGCACCCTGTCCAGGCAGCCCCACCACTCATCTATGGTCTTGGCCCGCTGAGGACATAGTCTCCTGTATGCTCTATGTGTCAGGCGACTTCTCGCTCCCAGCTGCGTATTATGTGTTGGGGCGAAGGGTGTGTCTCCTATCCAGGGTTTTCATGTTGTCATAGCGCTGTCTGCTCTGTCAGGCACCTCACATGAATTGCCAATATTTTTCTTGATTTATCCGATGCTGTAAGGAGCCTGATGCACTCACGCCTACAGCTTGTATCCGGACCTTTCCAGCCCCACGCCTCCAGTCATATCCCAGAGGAGGTATCGCTCCGCCTCTTCAGGCTGTCAGAGAGACTCCGGTACGTCCTCCGGTGGTCGCAATCGCCCTAGGGAAATGTTCCAGTATGTCGGGGCTCCGCCTTATCTCAATCCACAATAGCGTGGGGAGGCGGGGGGCGCCCTCAGGATCTGCTTCGATACTTCAGGGTACATAGAAGCGGGGTCCCAGTGTACAATTTATTCAGAAGTTGATACTTCAGGGAGCCTCCAGATCTCAGTCACTGGCAGCAAGGGACAAGGTGATGGAGGGGCCTCACTTACGGCGATCCCCGATGGCTACACCCACCCCGGAGAGGCGTGCATTTTCAGGCTTAGTAGACTGTCAAAGCCGGGGCCTCAATTTCAGGCCACTGCGGCGTTCCTCCCCCAGCGCCGCACCCCGGTGGTTTCAGCGGCGTGGGGAGCACAGTCTTGCACCTCGGTCAGGTCTACAGGCAGCCCCAAGCAGATCGGAGAGCCGTCCCCGACTGACCTGGGAACAGGCGCTCTTCACACTGGCCTCGGAGCTTCCATGAGGACTAGGGGCCCGATTCACAGAATTAACTTAAGACAAAATCCTAAACTTACTACTTTTGGTATTCACAGAAGTTAGGATTTTGTCTTAAAACAAACTGAAGACAGACTTAAGACAGACTTAAGAAAAAATTATGTCTTAAGTCTGTCTTCAGTTTGTCTTAAGACAAACTTAAGACAAAATCCTAACTTCTGTGAATACCAAAAGTAGTAAGTTTAGGATTTTGTCTTAAGTTAGCTCTGTGAATCGGGCCCTCAGCGTGCAGCTCTCGGTGGCAGTGGACTGCAGGGCTGGCAGGATTTTGAAGGATATATGGCGAGGGTACGGGAGCCTCTCTAACTAGCCACCATTCTCTTTGGCTGCTAGCCACGCCCCACAAATTCCAGATCTCCCCTCTAGGAGTACAGCTGCTTCAAGCTGGGCCAGGATGAAAAGAAGTCCATGCCACACGATCCAAAGAATTCATTAAGCTCTGAATCACCTTGACATTAAGTTTCCAGATGAAGGAGTCTCAAAGGAAATGGGACCACCAGTCTACCACAAGGTTCTTCAATCCGGGAGCTATTGTACAGTGACAGAGACTTGCTTGTTCAGACAGAGGTTACAGAAAGACAGTGGCATTATCCACCTTAAGGAGAAGTCAACGGAGCACTGGTCCTTTGTCATGGGCCTAATGGTGAATTGCATCATCAATACAGGCAATTTATGTGTGATTCCATTGTCTGCTCTAATCATAGGTGACATTATTACGACATTGGGCAGCTCTGCCCAGACGCCTTGCATCAACTCTATTGTCAACTGTATGCAAGTGCCTAAAAGGCCTTGCCATTCTAGACCTACTGATGTTCATGCCACCTCTGCAGCTTCATTCATGTCTCCTCCGAGAGCTGGACTGAATCAGAGCAACTCATGGTGTTTTGTAGATGGGAGGCTCTCAGCCTTTAAAGCAATCTTTAATACAGAGATCTTGGGAAAATAGCTAGAATCATGGAAACCTATAGTCCCACAAATCTGGCTAGTGCTTAAGTGAAAGTGACTATTGTTAGATGTTTCTGAACTTTTTTTCCCATTCTGAGTAAGCAATCTCAGCAATGCTTCTGTGGAATCCACTAGGAAATCCAGGAATACCATCATCCAAGAAGGTTGAAAGACCAATTTGTCAGTGTTGATAAAGCCCAGGCCTCGAAGCAGAATTACCCTCATAAGCCCAGGCCTTGTAGCATAATTAGTCTCATACTGAGATGATCCATCAGACAAGACATGTCCTGATCCATAATAAGTATATGATCATCCTCATGGACTTGACAAACTTTAACACAACCTTTCAAGAAGCTGGTGAAACATCACAGGGCTGATAAAAGCTTGGACGTTAGTGTCATGAACTCGAATTCCGAGCTTTAACATATGAACTGCAGACATTTTCTGTGCAGTGTCAAGATTGGGAACAACAGGTATGTGTCTTTCAAGTCAAGCCTGACCAAATGTTTCTGTAAGAAGATATTAATGGGAGATGGATACTCTTCTTCTTGAGGCGCAGATAGACCAACTAGTCATAAGATTATCACTGGTCTGGAGTCCTTGTCTTTCTTTCCTAAAGAAAGATATAGCAATGGGGTGGAGTTCACTTTCTGATCATGGCACCCTTCCTTTTTAGGTTTGTTATTTCTTCATTGATCAGGCCTTGATGCTCCAAAGGAAAAAAATCAAATGCTAGGGTTACCTTCTCTGAATGAGCAAACCCAAAAGCTCTACTTAGAAACCCTGTACCATACTGAGAATACAGGCATCCACCATAATCTAGTTGTACCTTTAAAGAAATGTTGCTAATTGACCCCCCAATTTTAGACCGGAAAGGGAATGTTGGATGCCTAAAACCAATCATTTCCAAATCCCACTAAAATTTTTCTAGATGGGAAGAATCCTCTGAAACATCAGGAATCTGTCCACTAGTGAAAATGTGTTTGGTTTTGTGATTTCTAGGATCCTTTAATGCCCACCCCTCCAAAACCGTCACCTGAAAAACTTCAGGGATGACTGCACCTTATCGATGGAGCTAAATGTTGCCACAAAATTTAACAGTTCTTTTACAAACTGGTAAACACAAAAGGAACCCTCAACCACAGGGCCTGCTTCTCCGGAGATGAGCTCACCCAATTTTGGATCCATTTTAATGAGAAACAAATGCATTCTCTTTGTCAAAATGGGGCAAGTTGCATTCCCAAGAAAACAAAGGCTCTCTATGTCCAACCACACAGTATGTCGTTATCGATGGGCTAAAATCTCCTCTGCAACTTCGAGGATCTTGGAAAGAGGGCTCATGAAGTCCATAAGCTTATCCTGGTACTCCTTCCATGCACAATCTATGCCTTTTTTCAGGGTCTTGTCAGGTAGCATTTTTTGCACTGATCTCCAGTGTGTCACCTTATTGCCCTATGATAGTTGAGGAAATTCTGGACCAAGGTGGCCCCTCACTGCTTTATCATGGGATTTGCCCAACCGATTAAGCATTTACATGGTCACTGTTGCCACTTGAGCTCATTAGGAGGAAAGTGGATGAAAGATGTGTTTCCGCTCATGGCTTTGCCCTCACCGTCTATAGCATCCCCAATTGATCTTCTGAGGTGTCGCAGCCTCTAGTGTATTACATTTCTAAGCAGGTTCTTAAGAGCTGGACAAACCCATAAAATCGCTGTGCAGGACCCCTTTTCTCTTAACTTTGGTAAAGCCCCAGAGTCATCAGCACTCGACTGTGACTGTGAATGAGGTACTGTGTGCCTCTGAATCTTCCACATCTGAGTGTAAGGACTCCAGTTGTGATTCGGCTCATTACGGGCACTGACGCTTGAGTAGATTGAGGGCTTGAAAAACTACCCTCTGCACAAAGGAGTCCAGAGTTACGGAGAAATTGTACTCCAGGCAAAAAGAAGCCTCCTCCTCAAACTACTCTGCAGCTTCTGGAAGCCTGCAAGAACCTGGCATGAGTTGACTAGAAAATATCCACCCAAAAAATCTCAAAAAGAAGGGTGTATGCATGGTGTCTTTGCGGGGGGAGGTGCTTCGTTCATTATCCCCCCTGGCTTAGCCAGTTCCCAAGGGCATTTTTTCATAATGAAGGGGGAACACATGGGCTCACCCTATGGGGGGATCATTATGCCCCGCAGACCACCACCTCCCCGGGGCTTCCTAAAATAATAATGCAGAGGAGGCCTGCATGGGTTTGTGAATGATTGTGAGGGAGTGGTTGTATGGAAGGTTCTATGGGAGTGTGAGTGGATGCGTTAGTGATTTTGTGGATGATGTCAGTAATGTCTTCAGTGATGTCATTTGAGATGTGGTCAATGATGTCATCAGTGATGTCACTGACCATGTCATGAGTGATGTAATATGTGAGGTCATAAGCAGTGCATTGTGTGGGAGCAAGTTATAATTAGCTCAGCTAACTATAACTCTGAATTTCACTGATTTTGTACGATTGAAACCCGAGCCTAACTATAACGTCTCAGTAACCTTTGGCCTTTATATATGAAAAAACTAAGATTACAGTAACATTATAGTTAGGTGAAATGTTCAGTAACAATGTAACATTTTAAGCTCTAAAAACCACTGAAATTTAACAGTTATAGTTGTCCCTTTGCTATATTTATAACTAGCACCCCTCCATGCACAGTTTTCTTATCAATAATTTCACTGCGAATGTTGCAGTGATACTATCAAAGATGTCATGAGTGATGTAATATGTGGGGTAATTAGCAGTGCATGGCAAGGGCACGAGTTATAGGTACTTTAAGGCACAAATTAAAGTTACTTGAGATAACTATAACTTATGGATCTCAGTAGTTTTTAGAGTTTAAAGTGTTAAGTTGTTACTTACCATTTCACCTAACTATAGCGTTACTTTAATCTTTTTTTTTCAGTGAACTTCATGTTCACTGAAAAAAACCCTGCATGCAGCCAAACTCCTGGGTGCGTACTGCCTTTGGCAGTGTGCACTGGGGGGTTGAACACAGGGCCTGGCGGCATGAAGGCAGACAACCCCACACTGTGCAGGGAACCCATACTGTAAGACCTTTTTTTAAGGGGGAGGCATGTGGCACCCTCCCCGAGGCTTATTAGACCCTCAGGACTCCGTCCTCCAGGGCCACTACTTAAAATAAAGGGAAAGGGGAGCACAGCCACCCTTCCCGAAATTTGTTAGGTCCTGGGGACCCTACACCCAGGGGTGTTTATTTAAATTAAAGGGGAAGAAGGCCACCTCCTCGAACATTGTTGTGCCCAATGAACCCCATTCCCCAGGGCCAATACTAAAATTGGGGGGGCCACGTGCACCCCTCCCCAAGCCGTTATCAGCCCTGGAGACCCCATCCCGGGGCCCTCGTCACTTAAAGGTAGGGGCCCTGGGGCCCACCAAGGTCCCCCACTGTTTACTCATTGGGGGCCGTGTGGGTGAGCCCCAATGCCCCACTTAGCTCCCTGCATACAGCAGGAGCTGGCCTTGCTCCAGCCAGGAAGAAGCAGCTACTAATGCTGTTCCCTCAGGGCGGGAGCAATATTTCCATCTGTTTGCCTGGCTGCAAAATTGTGATGCGCCAGTCCTGCTCACGTATCGGCAAAGATGTGTCAATTGTGCTCTCATAGCAGAAGATGCACCGGTGCTGAAGCCAAACACATTAGGCCCACTTCCAATGGTCCCGGTGTAGGAGTAGGGTTGCTTGAAATCTGTTACGTCTCTGAGACTTTGGATAAGGAGAACAGCCAGCTAGCCCTTGCAGCCACCTGAGTTCTGGGAACAAGACAGGCAGGTCCAGTTCTTCTCACCCAGGAAAATAGAGCATCAGGTCATTACAGCAGAAAGCAGTTTTTACACAGAGCAGCAGTCCAGCAGAGTGGCAGTGCTTCAGCACAACAGTTCTTGGTAGTATCCTCAGGTCCAGAAGTTTACTGAAGTGACCGGGTCAGAAGTCCAGTGCATATATTCAGTGGTGCCTTGAAGTGGGGGAGACTTCAAAGAAGGGATTTGAAGTGCACAGAAGTCCTGCCTTCCTGCTCTGGTTCCAGACTTACTACAGGGGGTATGCAGCCCTTTGTGTGGTGACAGGATACCGCCTATTCAGGTGTAAGTGTGAGACTGTGCCTAGCTCCTCCCACCCATCATATCAGGATGCCCTATCAAATCACACCTAAGCTCCCTGTGTGTGTGGCTATCTAGAGATAATGCCAAACGTCCAGCTCTCACCTACCCCAGACATGTGTTGAGACTGGCTGTAGGCACACAGGGCTAAGGGCAGAAAAAGGCCGTCGCCAAAAAGTGGCATTTTACAAAGTGTAATGATAAATTCAACTTTACCAGTGAAGAGGATGTATCATTAACATTCCAGCTGTATTAAACATGAAAGATCTACTCGATCTCAATAAGGAATTGCAGCTAATTAAGGGTAACAAGGATTCCCCAATGTTATCCTCTGAGAGGAGTAGACCTCACAGTGTTGAAAAACAAATGTGGGTGTTTTTCACCACCAGGACATGCAACACTTAAAAGTGCATGCCTACCTTTTGATTACCCTGTGGGCTACCTAGGGCCTACCCTAGGGGTGATATATATGTAATAAAAGAAAGTGTAAGGCTTGGCAAGGGATTTTAAATGCCAAGCTGACACTGCAGTGTAAACTGCACACATAGGCTCTGCAGTGGTAGGCCTGATATGTTTTTGAAAGGTGGCACAATCTGTGCTGCGGGCCCACTAGAAACATTTAATTTACAGGCCCTGGGCACAGGCAGTGCACTCTACTAGGGACGTATAGGTAAATTAAATATGCCACTTGTGAATAATTCAATCAAACCACGTTTAGGGAACTGAGCATAAGCATTTTAGCATGGATAGCAGTGGTAAAATGTACAGAGTTCTAAGGCCAACAAAAATAATTTAGTTAACTTGGAGGCAAGAAGGCAAAATGTTTGGAGGATGACCACCCTAGGGGCTGACAGATCTAACAGAGACCTATTGCAACATCTCAATGACCACAAACTGTGTAAACAAGTGATATCTGACAGATGTGTTCTGCAGACTGCTGTCCCATTCTTGAAGCTTGAACATTTTGGAAAATTCATGACGGTATTCCAGAACATTTTCTAACATAAAGCTTCAGTCTGGCAAGTTTTGAAATCTAGGAACTGAAATAGAGAAATAGGAGTGGTATTAAATAAGCATTTATGTGTGCTAAAATTTGAAATAGGTTTCTAGTCCCACAATGTAGCATAAGCCAAGGGCAATGTTGCTGCTAATCCTGATTACTAAGCGCTAAATTGTGCTCTGTGTTTTAAACTTAATTTTATCCTGCTCGCATTTGCTTGCACTTTTCACTTTTTTCTATCGCTGAGCCTGACGCCTGCATCCCGGTCCACAACGGGGTTTCCCCGCTTATTGTGGAAGGTGCTGGCATCTCAGTATCCCGGTTTCCGGCGCTTGTGGGCTGCTAGGGGCGGAGCATAACAATTAGCGCTCTAGGGCTCTCAGGCTACTTAAGGGGCATGCCATTCTCGTCGCGCAGCGGACGCGCACTGACACAAGACAAGCATTGCTGCTAATCCTAATGCGCTTGATTACTAAGTGCTAAATTGTGCTCTCAGCAGTTTGCTTTAAAAATAAAACGTATGTGTTTTAAACTTAATTTTATCCTGCTCGCACTTACTTGCACATTACACCTTTTTCTATCGCTGGACCTGACGCCTGCATCCCGGTCACTATGGGGTTTCCCCGCTTGTTGTGGACGGTGCAGGCGGCTCAGTATCCCGGTTTCCGGCGCTCGGGGGCTGCTAGGGGCGGAGCATAACAGTTAGCGCTATAGCGCTCTCAGGCTACTTAAGGGGCATGCCATTTTCTTCACGCAGCGGACGTGAGCTGACACAAGACAAGCATTGCTGCTAATCCTAATGCGCTTGATTACTAAGCGCTAAATTGTGCTCTCAGCAGTTTGGTTTTAAATAAAACTTCCGTGTTTTAAACTTAATTTTATTCTACTCGCACTTACTTGCACTTTGCAATTTGTTCTAGCGCTGGGCCTGATGCCTGCATCCCGGTCCACCACGGGGTTTCCCCGCTTTTTGTGGAGGGTGCCGGGGTCTCAGTATACCGGTTTCCGATGATTGGGGGCTGCTAGGGGCAGAGCATAACAGTTAGTGCTCTAGCACTCTCAAGCTACTTAAGGGGCATGCCATTCTCGTCTGCGCCTGTCCACGGCCGACCGGGGACAGGGGCCACATAATATGCCAAGTTTTTTAACATGCTCAGCCTCAGAACTGAAACAGCTACAAGTCAATTGGCCCATCAACCCCGGGACAGGGCTATCATTGACAAAGCAGGGATCTGGGCCCACAGGGACACCTACCCTGAGCTCGTTCACCGACCTAGCCGCAGGAAATCCTCTATCCCTGCCAATAGCTCACCAGAGTCAACCACTTCAGTGTCACATGAGATAGGGAGTCTTGCCATTAACTACCTTAATACCCACTCAATGGTGAAACATCAGCTAGAGATCTTCCAGCTCATAGACTCCGAGAAACCTGATATCCTCCTATTTTCTGAAACATGGCTCACTGCTGAGTCAATTCCTGATATATTAGCCGCAGTACCCTGCGGCTACTATATCCTCCAGGCCAATCGTCCCTCAGGGAAGATTGGGGGTGTTGCTGCCATCATCCATCAAAGACTCCAGTTTTCCTCACTAGGGATTACAGGCATACCTTCAGACGACAGCCTCATACTGAAATTTGAATCACCTCAGTCCTCACATGCTCTCATTTCCCCACTCCTAGGCGAAATGATCTCCCTATTGGTCATCAATCATGCTAGAATTATCATAATTGGAGATGTTAACTATTGGCCAAATGACATACAAGAAAGTGCTAGCTCCTTGGAACTAACAGACCTCCTCCTGGGGATGAACTGTACCCAGCATGTGAAGGCCGCCACCCACATAAAAGGGCACATCCTAGATCAGGTTTGGACATCCAACCTTGAAATATTCAAGTTACAAGTCTCCTCATATACATGGTCAGTCAGATCATCATTTTATCACATTCACCTTGGCCTGCGCTTGCCCGAACAAAACCGTCCAGTTAAGAAATCCCCTAGCTAGAAACTGTAACCGGGCCAACATTGATGACTTCTGTTCACTATTGAAGGCCACAATGCCCATCTCACACGAATCACTCCTCAATTAGGAAAACAGCATCAAACTTTGACTCGAATCAGCCAGCGACAGCATCGCTCCACTTAAGAAAATTATTATTAAACGACCTCACAGTGCCCAACGCTAGTTCTCTGACGACCTCAAGGCTAAGAAACTAGCTTTGAGGCAAGCTGAACGCAGCTGGAGACGTGATTATTATAATTCAGAAAAAAGGTCATCTACATAAGTCAGCTCAGAGATAATAAAAACGCCATCCTTCAGACCAAAGTAGCTAATTTTTAATTACGAACTCTGCTAATAAATCCAAGGACATCTTCTCCATTGTTGATTAACTTGCACAACCAGACAGAGTTATGGCAAAATCTGTCCCCTCACAATCCTTATGTGATTCCCTCAACTCCTATTTTATCGAGAAAATTGCCGGCATTAGGGCTAGCATCCCTACCCTCGGCTCTTCTTATGACCCCCCATTCAGTTATAAAAAACTCCTCTCTCATTGAACAAATCCCCCCAATCTCTAGGGATGAATTTTTTAGGCTCCTTAAAAAAGTCAGAACGGGCTTCCCCTTGGACTATTGCCCTCCTCACTTCCTCGCATGTCTAAACCCGGCCCTCTCTTTTCTTATTAACTCTCTTAAACTAGGTATTGTGCCTGGAATTTTCAAAAGTGCAGAAATTGTCCCGATATTGAAGAAACCCAATGCTGACCCTCTGGTCCTTGGTAACTACTGTCCCACCCCCCTCCTCCCCTATCTAGGTAAAATCCTGGCGTTTCATGTCACTAATTGCCTCAGCTCATTCATCGAACAGTCCCACTTCCTTGACCCTCACCAGGCAGGTTTTAGACCCACACTCTCCACGGAGTCAGTCATACTGACAGTTATGGATGAGCTTAGAAGGGGGACCGATAAAGGCCTTACCCAGGCCCTGGTTCTCCTGGATCTGTCTGCTGCTTTTGACACAGTTGATCATGGTCTCCTGACCAACCATGTTGGCAGTCCCGGGATCCAGTGCATGGCCTTGCAATGGATTTCCTCTTTTCTCCTCAGTAACAGATCCCAGGCAGTCTGCATTGCCAACTTTTCTGCCAAAAATATTAAATTGAACTGTGTCCCTCAAGGTTCGTCCCTCTCACCCCTTCTTTTTAACTTATATTTACTACCCCAAATTTGGTCTATACGTACAAAAATGATTGAAACCTTTAATTACGCAGATGACCTCCAGCTCGTATTCAACATCGATTCTTCGACCTCCTCAGTGCTCAACTTCCAATCCATCATGAGCTTCATTAGCGAATGGATGTATGCAAACCAACTGAAGTTGAACCCCAATGAAACTGAGTTGATTCTCACTGGAGGAACTGCCAACCCAACGAACTCCAACTGTTGGCCTTCTGCCCTGGGCAGTCCCCCATGCCCAGCTGACCCTGTCAAGAGCTTAGGAATCATCATCAGCAATGACCTGACCATGAAAGCTCAAATCAGCTCGGTTGTATCTGCTTGCTTCTTTCATCTTCGCAGAATCCGAAAGATCAGCAGATTCTTGACCACTGAGGCCCTGACCCTGGTCAACCTGACCCTGGTCAACCTGGCCCTGGTAATCTCTCGAATCGATTACGCCAACTCGTTGTATGTTGGCATTCCAGCATACCAATTACAACGCCTGCAGCTGGTACAAAACCAAGCGGCCAGGCTAATTTACCGTCAATCCAAACACCATCATGTGAGCCCCCTAATGAAGAGTCTTCATTGTCTCCCGGTGGCCTAGTGATGTGTCTTCAAGTTGGGTTGAACTATTTTTAAAGCCCTTGCTGGCATTGGTCCAGTCTTTGACTCTTCGAGGATTCAGCGTTATATCCCCTCCCGGGGAGCTGCGCTCCTCCTACCTGAACCTGCTGACCACTCCAGCTTTAAACACAAGAAGCACGGGGTCTCAGATTTGCGGTCCAGGCCCCACAGTTCTGGAACTTTCTTCCCATGGAACTGAGGTCTAGGTCCTCTTATGCCCAGTTTAGAAAACTCCTCAAGACCTTGTTGTTTTATCAAGCTTTCGAGTAAGCCAATGTTCTGCCCTGTCATGCTGATGCCGCCTCCCCTTTTGTCCTCAGCGCCATGAAACCGCTTGGTGAACGCGCGCTTATTAAGCACTTTTAACGTAACACGGTTATTGGGTTTTCAAAAATGTTGTGAATCTGGAAGAAGACAGACTATATTAAATGAGATTGCCTTAAAGTTAACCACACTTGACTGTGCAGTGGTGCCTGAATGATGAACAAGGCATTTAGCTAACATCAAGTAAAATAATACCTTTATATATCCGGAGAAAAGAGGGAAAAATTGAAATGCAATTGAAACAATAAAATCAACCTGCAATTATTTTAAAAAAAGTAGAAACATACATGTGCAGAAACTTACAATACTTGCTCCATTTCGTTTATGAACACGTTTCCAACTGCTTTCTGGTGATATGTGGATATTTGACTTAATTTTAAATCTTCACATACTTGAGCAATTCTGAAAAATACAATAAATAATTAACTTCATCAATCTCCACAGTGTCATTTTAAGGGTTTTGAAGGCCCCGGACAAGAACTATTTACAGGTCCATGTTTGAAACAATATTATTAACCATTTTCTATTATTTCAAGCCTTTCATAAAAAAATAATTTTGTTTAATAACTTAAAGGAAGATATATAGAAATAGGAGTGAGATAGAGAAAATGTTCACTTCCTCAGGGGCCCCTTGGAAGGTGGGAGCCTGGACAATTTCCCACTTTGCCCATCCCTTAAAACGCTTCTGATTAACTCGGCATGGTTCAAAGGGAGCCATAAATGAGAAAAAGTAAAGAAAAATTGTCAGAAAACATGCTTTGAATTCCTACTTCACAAATAAATTTAAGCTAGCCTGCTGGTTCCCAAAGTGCAGATGAAGCAGAGGCAGAGTTGGCTGCACGATGAATGTAAAAATTAAAGTGATAATGACACTATATATGTACAAACGATTTTGATTCTTTCATTGTGCCCCTGTACACACAGTATGCCAACGTTTTACAATTAAAATATTTAACAATCATAATATATCACTATCATAAAATTTCAGTTAAGAGATATTTAAAATCTCCTGCACAAGACTCAGTAAAATTAATATAATTTTCTTTAAAAATAGAAAGGAAGTCAAGAAAAAATATAGACATCTCAAAGAAGCAGAATAGAACAGAAAACGAAGGATAAACCAAAGCAAAAGAGAAAGAAAATAGGCAAATATAAACAAAAGAAAAAACTGCAGAGGCACTGACTGCATACATAATGTGACTACATTTTCAAAAGTGGAAAAAGGGCAGAGTGAGAAAATACAAACAGCAAAATACGCTTTGACAACAGTAATAATTTGAGTTTTGTATAGCCGAAAACGGTTTTCATGAGTTACTATGAAAACACAATTAAGACCATGAACTACATTCAAGCAAACCTTAGAATCGCACACACTGGGCATAGCAGTACCAGTCCCTATACACAAGTGACACAACACAAATATAATAAAGGCAGTAACGGTGTAATCTCCTTTCACATTTCGATATACAGCCAGTACACCACAGAGAGCAGCAGTACATACCTTTCAAAAAGGGAAAATTTATTTATTTATTTGTTAATTGATTTTGTTAAGCCCGACAGCTACCCATAAGGGTTTCCCGGCGCTAAGAGACAGAACGACAATATAAGGCAGAAGATTTTAGAGATCGAAGAGCCAGGTCTTTACCACTCTGCGAAATCGCATGTGACAGTTTTCCATCTGTAGGGCCAACGGAAGTGAATTCCACAGTCTGGGTCCTAAGTTCGCAAAGGAGCTACCGCCCATTCTGGTAAGTTTGAACCTAGGTACATTAAAGAGATGGTGGGATGAGGAACGGAGAGAGTGAGCTGGAAGGTAGGGGCTGACAAGGGCCTGAAGGTAGAGGGGTGCTGATCCGATTTTGATCTTATGCATAAAGCTCAAAGCTTTAAACTTGATCCTGTTTTCAACACAAAGCCAAGGCAGCTCTCTCAGGCATTCTGTAATGTGGTCACGTTTAAGACAGCCATAGAGAAGCCGAGCTGCAGCATTTTGTACCAGCTGAAGGCGACGTATGACGGCCTTTGAAGACCCCAGATAGAGCACGTTGCCGTAATACAGTCTGGAGGTCACCAGGGCGTTCACGACAGATCACTGGGTGTTTTTGGGGAGCATCCAGAAGATTTTACGCAGCCATCGTAGAATGGTAAAACAGGTGGCTGTGACTCTGTTGACCTGATCTTTCATGGATAGTCTCCTATCAATAATTACTCCCAAGTTTTGCACTTGTTCGGATGGAGTTGGACGGGGACCCATGGTAGTGGGCCAGTGAGTCAGGTTCCAGAGATCAGGTTTGTTGCCAAGAATCAGGACCTCTGTCTTTCCGCCGTTTAACTTGAGTAAGTTGTTGTTCATCCATTCAGATATCTTGCTGAGCCCAGTTTGCAAAGGGGAAGGAGCTGTGGGGTCAGTTTGAGAGAGTGAGAAAACAATTTGTGAATCGTCGGCATAAGAAAAAAGATTTAATCCAGAACATTGTGCAACAGAAGCCAAAGGTGTGACATATACATTAAAAAGAAGAGGGCTAAGGATAGATCCTTGGGGTACCCCAAGTGGGGAGGGGTGGCTCTTAGAGGATGATGACTTAGAGAAAATTTGAAAAGTGCAGTCAGACAGTAAAGATGCGAGCCAGTCCAATACTTTGTTGCCAATGCCGATGGCAGCAAGGGATTTGAGAAGGATACTGTGTAGCACAGTATCAAAAGCTGCGCTGAGATCGAATAAGATCAGCGCAACTGTTTCTCCTCGATCTAAGAGCAGACGCAGATTATCTGTAACGCCCAGCAGGGTCGTCTCCGTAGAGAAGCCGGGGCTAAATCCCGATTGGGAAGGATGTAACAGGTTGTTGTCTGTTACAAATTTTGAAAGATGGGCATGGATGTGTCGTTCCAGGACTTTCGAGAATGCCGGTAGTAAAGAAATGGGACGATAATTGGAGGTTATTTTGGGATCCGCCTGTGGCTTCTTCAATAGCGGGGTGACCATGGCATGCTTCCAAACGCTAGGAACAGTAGCAATATCAAGAGAGTGGTTTAGCATCTTGCAGATGGTGGATAGATGCGAAGAGTTCAGAGAGCGCAGAATCGGGGCGGGCAAAGGGTCCAGCGGGGATCCTGATTTGATTTTGCTCAGTGTTTCTGAGAGAGTTTCCGGGCAGAGATCAGGCCAAGACAGCAGTAGAGGCGAAGGTGACCCAGAAGAGTTTATGGCCACATTCCTAGTCTGAGGAGAAGTAGAGGAGACAGGTATTTTGCTTTGAGCGAGAATGTCCTGATGTATATTCGTAATTTTGGAAATGAAGTACTGGGCAAGCTCATCGCATTTCGTGTTGGATAGTTGGGGAGGTGTAGCCGTGGTCTGTGAACCAGTGAGCTCCTTCACCATGTTGAACAGGGTTTTTGATTTCTTTATTGCTTCGTTAATGGATTTGTTGAGAAAATGGCTCTGGTTGTAGCACACGCCTTATGATAGCATTTCAGCTCAGTTTTTATAGGCGGTACTAGATGTAAGAGAATAGTCTTTCCTCCAAAGGCGTTCTAATTTCTTACATTTTGATTTGTGCAAACGAAGCGACTCATTGTACCAAGGAGCGGGGCTTTGTGAATAATCCCTTTCTTGCGGGTAGTGGGAAGCAGGTATTTAAGGCTTCCGAGAGCCAGCCGTTTGCAGCGCTTGCCATCACATCCATATCATTGGACGTAAATATATTATCTGGCTTAAGATCAGATAGGATTGTATTGAAAACAGCAGGGTCGAACTTTTTCCAATCCCTTTTCTGTGAGTAGGTATCAAGTTTGTGAGTGGGTGTATTTACATAGTTAGTGACGGTGAATTTGATTAAAAAATGATCAGATCAGATGATTGGCACCGCCGTGGAACACTTTACATGGATACTATTGGAGAAGATTGGGTCCAAGAGGTGACCGCCTTTATGAGTGGAACCCTTGTTAGATAAGCTGAGGTTCATGGAAGCAAGGTCTGCAATAAGGTTGCAGGCCAGATTGTCATTTTGATCGTCCAGATGTACGTTCAGATCACCAATGACGAAGAAGTTGCTAGATATAGATAAGGCCGGGGCTATGATTTCAGAGAGTTGTGACTGCCAGGCGTTGCTAAGACCTGGAGGGCGATACACTAGTAGACCTGAAAGGGTAATTTTGGGTTGGAGAGCCAGCTTAAAAAACGCTGCCTCACAGCCGTTTAATGGATCAGGATCCAGATGGCATTGATAGGTATTTTTAAATATTATTGCAACGCCGCCACCAATTTTCCTGGGGCGAACATGCCTTACAATCGCATATTGAGCAGGAAGAGCTTCTGCAATATCTGGTCCGGAACTATCACGGAGCCACGTCTCAGTAATGAAGAGTGCGTCAGGAGATTCATCCGTGAGGAGATCAAAAATCTCATGTTTGTGTTTGGGTAGGGAACGGCAATTCAAGCTGAGGAAGGTGTAGCTTGAAGGAGAGTGGGTTGCTGCTCGGGAAGCTAGACTACGACATCGTTGTGGAGTATCCAGATGGAAGGAGCAGTGGTGGCAGCATTGTGGAAGGTGATCTAGCATATTAAAAGTAGCTGTCGGATGGTCCAATTTAGAACTAAGAGCGAGGATCTGATCAGCGTCATAGCATAGTCGAGGACGTACCGTTTGACCAGGGGGTATGGCCCCTGGGCCCGAAAGGGCGCGGACGGGCGCAGACGGGCTTGCCTTAGGCGCGCCCGCTGCGCCCGTCCGCTGCGCGTACTTTGAAAGCACATTATTAATAGAAAGGGAAGTGAGGGAGGGGCGTGGCCTGTTGGAGGGGGCATGGCCAGTGGCCTCTGGACAATGGCGGCAATGATGTTGTGGTACCGCTGCAGCTATACAATCAGCTGCGCGGGACTGCTAGAGCCTTGAAAGTTTTTAAAGTGCAAGTGCCCAGGAGGGGGAAGAAGTGAGTAAAATACAATCAAGAATAACAATTTTAAAAGAAATAACAAGTTTCGCTGTCTCCCGGCTTCCGCCTCAGGAGTTCTGTTTGCCTCTGGCTCGCGCTCGCATTCAGCGCGATTTAAAGGCTTCGGCGGGGGGCGTGGCCTGTTGGAGGGGGGCGTGGCCAGTGGCCTCTGGGCAATGGCAGCGATGATGTTGTGGTACCGCTGCAGCTATACAATCAGCTGTGCGGGACTGCTAGAGCCTTGAAAGTTTTTAAAGTGCAAGTGCCCAGGAGGGGGAAGAAGTGAGTAAAATACAATCAAGAATCACAATTTTAAAAGAAATAACAAGTTTCGCTGTCTCCCGGCTTCCGCCTCAGGAGTTCTGTTTGCCTCTGCCTCGCGCTCGCATTCAGCGCGATTTAAAGGCTTCAACGGGGGGCGTGGCCTGTTGGAGGAGGGCGTGGCCAGTGGCCTCTGGACAATGGCGGCGATGATGTTGTGGTACCGCTGCAGCTATGCAATCAGCTGCGCAGGACTGCTAGAGCCTTGAAAGTTTTTAAAGTGCAAGTGCCCAGGAGGGGGAAGAAGTGAGTAAAATACAATCAGGAATCACAATTTTAAAAGAATTAACAAGTTTCGCTGTCTCCCGGCTTCCGCCTCAGGAGTTCTGTTTGCCTCTGCCTCGCGCTCGCATTCAGCGCTATTTAAAGGCTTCAGCGGGGGGCGTGGCCTGCTGGAGGGGGGCGTGGACAGTGGCCTCTGGACAATAGCGGCGATAATGTTGTGGTACTGCTGCAGCTATACAATCAGCTGCGCGGGACTGCTAGAGCCTTGAAAGTTTTTAAAGTGCAAGTGCCCAGGAGGGGGAAGAAGTGAGTAAAATACAATCAAGAATCACAATTTTAAAAGAAATAACAAGTTTCGCTGTCTCCCGGCTTCCACCTCAGGATTTCTGTTTGCAAACGCAGTACAAGCAAACTTCACGCTTACATCGCAAGAAAGAGACAAGCCAGGAAACGTCAAACTTTTCCTACCTGACGTGCTAGTAGGACTCGAACTCGTACTAGTTTGCGGGTCTTTGAGCCAATTAGGCAGGGGTCAAGATGCTAGAGCTACTGCTTGGTTCCTGGCTAGTGCCACTGCCGTACCATTACACCCTGTAGCATATGCTTCTTTGCAAACTGAGGAGTAGGGCATGACAGGCCTCAAATTCCAACAGGCATTTACCCGGTGGGCTCGGGCTCTTGGAGTCGGGTTTTGAAAGATTAAGGCCGCTCCTGGAACCTCTGTTACTTTCTCCACCTCTCCGAGGCTAATTGTACCTCGCACTGGTGGCTTTCCAAGAGAAAGAAAAAGAGGAAGGTGGAAGGTGGAGTGAAAGTGACAGGGAGAAGAGAGAGAGAGAGAGGGCAAATGGATGGATGGAATGAGACTGCGGAAGAAGACCAAGGGAGTAGGGTTCATTTGAGCACCTTTAGCCCCAGCAGCGGGCTTTAAGTACCCCAGTCCGGCCCTGCTGAGAAAGCAGGAGCTGGACCCAACAGAGCACTAAAACCAGAGCCCTGGAGCTGGCCGTGGATTTGCTGCACCAGGCATACTGCTGATTTGTGGTGCTCCGGCTGGTGCAGCAGGACATATTGCAGTTGCGGAGCGGCATAGCAAACACAAAACAAGGGGTGTCACATTTCCTTCATTCTTCTATATGAATGGGAATGAAATGTTTGGCTGCATGCTGTAATGGCCGTGCGCAGAAACAAAAATAAGCACTGGCTCATTGTGCAAGGCAACAGAGCAGAGGATCTACCACTTCGGAGGTGGGATTAGTCCTCGCATTTAAAACTGTCAGCAAGAAAGAAAGAACGTACTCTGCAGCAAAATCAATTTGCAAGATGCGGACCTTATTTTGGATGAAATGCCACTGACCCAAATTAGCCCAAACTAGCAGATGGCTCCAATTAACTCATTCAAATACATGCCTTGCACCTAGTGGGCAACGCTCCTACGTACAGTTACAATGCATGTAGGACTTTGTAGTCGTAAACTAGAGCGTTTATCTCCTTATAGTAAGTTCTGCATTATCTCATAAAATTGAACAGATAAACTGGATAGTTTTCACCTGAAAGTGAGTGCGTCCTTGTTCAAATGGGCACTTTGATGAAAAAATACGACACAGCAGCTTTGCCTTGTCACAGTTGTTGCCGAAACACGTTGCCGCGAAATAATGGAATAAAAAATTTTATTGCCAAAATCTCTCCGAGTCGGTGTCCCGTTTCGAATGGGAAGGAGTCGGATGTGGTTTTCATATATATATATAGGTCTTTCCGCTATAAGACGTGCAAAGCATGTCAATTTGGAGTAAATGAAACGTTCTATGTTACTCCTTTCTGTGAAGTGGAAAGATCTATTGAGAAAGCTCTAATCTGCAAATCTGATTTTGTGGTATACGTTTTGGAGTGTCCCTGTGACCTTAAATAAGTAGGAAGCACCATACTACAGGGACACAAACTATACTACAACATATCAGAGCCATTAAAGACAAAGACACAACTTACCCCGTGGCGAGACACTTTGGGGAGAAATACAACGCAGATCCCAAGGAACTGAAATACATTTTAATTGATGCTATCCCATCGTATAAACGAGGTGGGGACAGGGAAAAGACACTTAGACGGTGGGAAACCAGATACATTTTAGATCTTGATAGTAAAGATAGTAAACAGCCGGGTGGCCTTAATATTACTGAGGAACTTTATAAGTGCCTTTGAAAACAATGGTAGAAGTGAGTAGTTTACCCAATTTACCTGTTAGAATAAAATTACTATATTTAAGAATAATTACGGGTAACAATGGTGTAAATTTGACTTACAGCAAGAAACAGTAAGACGATGATGTAAACTAGATCAATACACTGCAATTTAGCCCCCTTAGATAAAATATTAAGAAAAACTTTTTTATACACATTTTTTACAGTCTTTTAGAAGTGATTTTATATTCTTATACACGTTATTTATAGTATTAGCACAGGTTTTTAATAATAAGGAATGTTTGGCAAAATTAAGATTCAAATTATTTTGGTTTTATATTCATGTACTGTAAGCTACACTAAACGACATGTGATACTCATTTATTACATCTGTGATGACAGGGTATTTAAACCTGGACGCAACAAGGATTTTTAACCCCAAATGTAATTAGCCATGTTTCATGCTTTTAAGGTATTTATACCAGTATTATTTAAATGAATTGATAACTAAGGCATTGTTGGACTTGGGCTTTTTTGGCAGGTTCACCCCTAAATGTTTTGCCTTTAGCCTCTAGCATGGTGGTATTGATTTTAGGCCTCTGCACACGTGAGCACTGTGGCCCAGTGTAAAGTGCGTGCGCACTCTGAGTGTGTGTGCGGAGAGTGTCCTACCCTCCCATAGGAATGCATGGGCGATATGTGTGTCCATGGTAGTTCCTGATATGTGGGGAGTGCAGGGGCGAGTTTGGTATGCGCAAACTCATGGTAATAAATGCTGCGCAATGGTGTGCGCAGATTTATTGTGTCTATTGTAGAAGTGCCACTTTTAGAAGTTGCCATTTCTGTGTGCTGTGAATTGCCTGTCTGGCTTGTGAGTGACAGGGGCTGGCTGGTGTGCTTGGCTCCAGGAGCCAGGGTGAGTCTGCCCGGTGGTGAATAGGGAGATCTGCAGGTAGATGGGAGGAAGGAGTTGAACCTGGGACCTGAATAGGGCTGTGCCTTCCCTCCACAATGCTGGCTCCCCCCCTGTGCTGCGTCTGATGTCCCTGGCCTGTCTTGTGAATAGGGAGAGGGGCTGAGCAAAACAAAGTACTCCAGAACCAGTTGCACTCGGTTCTCCCCTTGCCTACACTGCTACAATAAAGTATGGTTTGGTATAAATACAGGGGCTGTGACCCCAAGTAAATATTCTTGTCTTGGACAGGAATCTGCCAGGGGCTTGCTGCTGCTGGAGCTCAGGGGAAGGCTTGCCTCCCTGGGCTCTGCCCAGCCCCTGGATGCCTGGAGGACTTATTGGGAGCTTTCTGCCTCATTTGAACTATTCCCAGGACTTCTTGTGCTCTCTAGCATCCTGTGATCGCTCTGCCTAATTTTCCCTGAAATGCGAGGGAAAGCTTGGGGGCTGCGCAGCACCGCACTGCCGCCCTTGCTAGAGGAATCCCCAGCCCAGGGATTCCCCCCTGTCTGTGCTCCGAGCGGGTGCCCACCCCCCCCCTTATTTTAATATTTGAAAGCAGGTGCCCACCCTGCATTGTGGTTGTGTTATTTTTATTTAAATTTCGGGTGCCCACCCCGCGACTCCGTTTTCCTTCGCGGGTGCCGCCCCACGTCATGGCCACATGGTATTTATACTTAAATTCGGGTGCCCACCCCGATTATGGCCTAGCGCGACCCGGAAGGAGAGAGAGGCTTGGTCTGCCTGGGCAGGGCTTCCGGGACGGAAGAGAAGCCCAGCGATTCGATGAGGCCGCGTTGGTAGCGAGGCAGAGCTCCCCCGAGAGAGGGAGAGCCCCGCAGTGGCAGCCGCCGGCAGAGAAGAGTCCCGGGTCCCAAGAGGGGGCCCAGGTGAAGAGGCAGGCAGCGCCAGCAGCAACCCCACGGACCACCGGCAGTGAAAGAACAGCCCGGTAAGGAGGGGGGCACCCTGGGTGTTTCCCGAGTGGCCCTACTTGGCAGCGGGGCCCTTCAATGAATCAGCCCCATTCCTTTCACGAGCCTATGTGTGGCTCTACTCAGGCCCTAATTGTTGACTTGGGCTCGAGGGGCCCATGCTGTATCGTTTATGGGGGATAGTTCCGGGGCACGTTGTCGGTGCCCACCCCCCAGGCCCACACCGATGTTGTTGGCCCCATTAATCCAGAGCCTCTGTGGCTCCAACAAGGTCCCATTTATTTTAGAGTCCCCATGAGGGGCTTGGGGGCATAATCACTTTAGGAGCCAGTGTGCTCCCTGACACCTGTTTACTTTTACTTTTAGAGCCAGATGGCTCCCAAGTTTGTCACATTTGTTTGAAGGGCCAGTGAGAGCCCATGCCACATTCTTTCTACTCCCCAGCTGCCCAGCAAGTAGTGGGCAGCTGCACCGTTTAGGTATTTCATTCTTTTGGGGGGACATGTTCTTTTAATCTAGGCGTAAGACGCACTCCTTCGCCCCTACCTTAGCCTGCACTGCTGCGCAGCACTTAGTGCCAGCTGCAACGTTTAGGCCCTTCATTGAAGATTACTAGCTGTCCAGCAAGTAGTGGGCAGCTGCCACGTTTAGGTTTTGCGCAGTGGCGCACCCTTGACCTTCGCTGCATTGGTAGCGCACCCTGACTTTGGACATAGGGCATTTGAGCCCCTTATTTATTTATTTATTTAGTTTCTTATATCGCGCCAGAATCGACCCCAATGGGGTATCTCCGCGCTTTGCACGCCGGGATGGTAAGGTTTGTACCTCTGTAGATGAGCTATGGCCCATTATTCTTCCAGGAACAAGGTTGTTTTGAGATGGGGACTGTTAGGTTTATCGGGCGCAAGGCCCTAATGTCATTTTTATAGATGCTAGGAAATGTAATGGTTGTAGTGTGATTTATGCACCTTGATTTATGCTTATAGATGTGCTTTTATGATTATTAGGTTTTCCCTACTGTTTTATTTCTCTACTGTGGTCTAGGTTTGATTTATTCACTACTGCAGGTTATGTTATTAAGTGTATTTCCTGATGTTTAGGAGATTATGGCTTATCCTATTTTAGCTTATGAGGTTGGCGCAGAATCGAGTTCTCGCCTTATGTGATACTGTACCTGTTATGATTTATGCTGCAGGTTGACGCAGAGTATAGTGTCTGCTAGTGATTACTGTCTGTGTTCTAAGTTCCTGATTTGTTCTTTCTTTTACTATTCTTTACCAAGTGCTAATTCTGACAGTGGCCCACGTGGCCCTGTCATGTGTAAATATTCCCTTGTAAATATTTCCCCTGTCAGTTGGCACAGTATATTGTGTGATTACTATCTGATGTGTTTTTATTATAATACAAAGGCTATTTTTATATACCCTTGCGTGGAGGTCCTTTTGTGGTGTGCCTAGTGTGTTGTTACTGTGTGTGTTGTGCAAATGCTTTACACATCGCCACCGAGATAAGCCTAGCTGCTCGTGCCAAGCTACCAAGGGGGTGAGCAGGGGTTATCTTTGGCGTGTAACTCCCATTCCCTGACTAGAGTGGTGGTATCTGCCTGGCTTTGGCACAAGCCTTAGCCAACCAGAGATCCCCATTTCATTGTTGCTATAAACAACTGGTTGGCAAGCTTGAATCTGACTGCAACATCATTGTCAGACAAGCGGATAAAGGTGGAAATATAATTTTGTGGCTGCGTCAACTATACCTGGCGGAAGCTGAATTGCAATTGGGGGACAATCTGTGTTACAGAAAAAGCAACATCCAAATAGTGAAGGCCACTTGGACGGATAAGCATGCAAAACTCCAGGCTTGGAGAAGTGGGGGATTGATTTCTGAGGAGGAGATTCATTTTTTTTAAAAAGAACACCTGGTCATCCCTACATTTTATCTGAGCCCAAAAATACATAAAAACATTTTTTTAAAAACATGGAAGACCGATTATTTCGGACATCAATAGTTCATTGGAGAACATTTCTAAATACATTGATTATTTCCTACAGGACTGGGTCAGAGGATTGAGGTCATATGTTCAGGACACTTCTGATTGTATTCGTAAGATAAAACATGTTAAGTGGGGTCCAGACATGTTTTTAATGACTTTGGATGTATCGGCCTTATATACATCGATCAGACACCATGATGGGTTGAAAGCTAATGAACACTTTCTTAACAAACGTCCGATGAATTTTGCAGCACATAACAAAATGTTAATTACAATGGTGCAAATGTGCTTGGAGCAGAATTATTACCTCTTCAACAATATAATTTTTCAACAAATCAGGGGAGTTGCCATGGGGTCCTGTTTCTCCCCCAGTTACGCATGTCTACACATGGGGCTGTGGGAGGAACAGGTCCTCATGCGACAACTCAGAGATGTTGTGGAACACAATAACATTTTGTACCTACGGCACATCGATGATTTGTTTTTTGTTTGGAAGGGTTTCGGAAGGGTTCGGAAGACAGTGCCAGGGAGTTTGTTAAAGAATTGAATAACAACAATCTAAATCTTGAATTTACATCCAACATTGATGCTACTTTTATTTGTTTTCTAGATATGAAGATTTACGTAGAGAATAACATTTTAGCTACTAAATTATATAGGAAACCAACTGCTGGTAACAAGATACTGCATGCGGCTAGTCATCACCTGTACCACCTTATCCGCAGCATCCCCTATGGGGAGATGCTGCGCATTAGAGGGATATGCAGCTCGGAAGCCGAATGTGCAGCTGCACAGGAGGCCAGCAGATTAAGGTTTGTAGCCAGGGGATATTCCAATGAAATCCATGAGTCTGCTATTATTCAGACTCAGAATATGCCCAGACAAGCAGCATTAATTCCAAAAGTCAAAGCAAGGTCTGATGCCCCCCAATGATTCTGATATCCAGTCTTGCATAATTCTTTCCTACAGTAGGCAACACTCAGACTTAAGGAAAATATTTTACAGAAATTGGAATCTCATTAAAGGAGATCCAGTTATTGGTCTGAATGTGCCCAACAAACCAGGGCTCACTTTCAGGAGGTCGCCCTCAATGGCCAAGGCTTTGGTCAAAAACAGTTTAGAACCTCAAATCTCCAGTACATGGATGTCCCTTAGCAAAGGGTTTAAGAAGTGTCCTCAGTGTAAAGCCTGTCATCATGGTTGTAATAAAACTAGCTATAGTAGCACTTTTAAACAACAACCAATTGAAATCACAAAAAGACGGACTTGTAAAAATGACTACGCAATCTATGTGCTGAAGTGTCCATGTGGGTTGAGGTATGTTGGTAGCACCAGGTTACCCGCCCACAAACAGATACTCCAGCACATAAGGGCCATAACTGGTAAGGATCAGGCTTACCCAGTAGCTAGACACTTCGAGACCACACATGAAGCAAATCCAGCCCACCCGCAGTATTATGTTGTCGACACCGTGTTACTTTTAAAACGAGGAGGGGATCGGGAAGCCAGGGTAGGCCTCCTCGAAACCCATTACATTCTGGAGTTGGAAAGTAAAAATCCAAATGGGCTGAATGCCAGCGAAGATCTTTATACATGTCTGTGAGATTTAATATATATGAGGGCTCTCTTATCACAATCTGTATTATATATCAGGGGCATAAACTGCACAAATATACCACACATTATGATTATTATGAAAATTGCACAATTCTAAATGATTCGCCTTCGGTCTTTTCTATGGTTTTAAGGGCTGTTTATGAGATATGAAACTTGGATTATGATATGGTTTACATTTGCACTTGTATTTTTGCACATTAGTTTTAATATATCACACATTGATCATTCAGGACCAGTTACATTTGATTGGTTTTCAACAGAGTTGACAGACAGTGCACTTTATTCTTTGCCCACTTGGGCTAGATTAGGATGTATGGCAACTTTTGGAACCACTATTGAATGCAGCAACATGTGGACAGTATTTTTGTATTATGCAGATAGTTTATACTGAATGGGCTGCATTCGTTTAAAGGTTTTTACAGAAGATTTTTATATCAAAAGATGTTTTTAAAAAATCAAAAATGTGATAGTTTCCTAAATGGGAGCTTGAACATTGTATTTTGAATATTTAATATTTATATGTACATGCCCCGTGTCACATTAGTATTGGATGTTACCGACAGCTATCAAACAATGTAGTGTTTCTTCTATGTTTTTGCCTACAATGCTCTGATTGATTTGCACTAGCACTTTAAATATTGCCCCTGACCGCTCGCAATATGCCATGTGATCAAGCTTCAGGGGAAGCGAAACGCGTCATGATGGTCAGGCTGCGCACGAATAAAGCACTTTAAATTTGCACTAAGAATTGGGTCTGCTCTTCGTCATTTTCTGTGTGGAGAGCAGCTGGTGGTGATGACGTACTTTATAATATATATATATATATATATCCATACTAATATAATAAAGAGAGAGTCCAAACCTTTGAGGCGGGTAATCTCAGGAACCACAGCACCAACCACAACAACCAATACAGCGTTGGAAAGGGCAGTTGCAGCAGAAGGACATAGGCTATGCAGACACCCACCATATACATTTAAAAGGTAAAAGAACTGTGACTGCAAAGTAGTCCCTTGTGGGCGTGTCTGCGTTGTGCGGTGGGCGTGTGCTGGGGGCGTGACAAACGCCGGGGGCGTGTGGTATGTTCCGCCCTTCATGCCATGTCTCATATCATGTGCTAATCCCACCCTGCTCCCTTTAAATACCCCTGCACCCCATAATCATAACCCACCCTTACTCCTTAAAATACCCCAACACCCTTACACTAACCCATCTTAACCCTATAAATATACCCTGTACCCCAAAGCCCAAACCTATCCCTAAACCCTAAAAATACCCTTCTACCCCAAAACCCAAACCTAACCCTGAATCCTATAAATACCCCTGTACCTCAAAACCCAAACCTACCCCTGAACCCTAAAAATACCCCTGTACCCCAAAACTCAAACCTAGCCCTGAACCCAAAAAATACCACTGCACCCCAAAACCCAAACCTACCCCTGAACCCTAAAATACCCCTGTACCCCAAAACCCAAACCTAGCCCTGAACCCTTAAAATACCCCTGTACCCCAAAACCCAAACCTAGCCCTGAACCCTAAAAATAATCCTGTACCCCAAAACCCAAACCTAGCCCTGAACCCTTAAAATACCCCTGTACCCCAAAACCCAAACCTACCCCTGAACCCTAAAAATACCCCTATAACCCAAACCTAGCCCTGAACCCTTAAAATACCCCAAAAACCCAAAACATATACCTCAGTACCCCAAAACATATACCCCTATACCCATACTTACCTTATCCAACATTAAAGAAAAACATGCTTTTACCATTCAAAAACTTACAATGAATTTCGTTGTAAATGTGTGCGTGGTAAAAGCATATAAAATGTATTGCCATGTGTTAGAATGGCATTGCGGAGTCATGGTACTTTCGTAATGAAAGTATTTGGAGTGATGGTATGCGGAAAGAAAGTTGCAGAATAATGGGTGTTTACCCTCCCCCGGTAAGTACATTGGTGACACGGTGGCCCACATCTCAGCAACATACTCATATTTTTTCACCACCCATTTGAAAAATGCACAGGTCTCTCTCATTGATGTCCAGCACCGACATACACTTTTAGACACACCTCCCGCCACAAGTTCTAGTATTGCGAATTTTAGAGCTGGGGAGCAACGTTCGAATCTCGGCATCAGCTCAACATCCTGTGATTCCAGGCAAATCGCTTTATCCCCCCGTGCCTACCACAAATGAATGTGATGTAAATTGTGCTCATGCCATGTTGTCGAGTTCGCGCTATATAATATTGCAAGGAAAAATAAAGTAGGGAAACTCGAGTTCACACACTACTGAACGCGCACTCTCAAGTGAATCAGCAGTGCATTGTGAATAAGCATGGGCGGATTTCGCGGATCCATGATCCGTGAATTTGCGGATTTGCGTATTCGCGGATCGGCAAAATCCGCGAATTTGCGGATTTGGATTGCGCTCGTGAAAGTCAAGGATACAATTGCCTCTATCCAGCATCACAGCTGATTTTCGACGGTAGATTAGTGAAGAAGGCACACCTGCCCAGCCTCGACGACGCTCACGATTGTTTTTGGGCTGATGAATGAGTCACTGAATTTGAGCCTCAACTAGTTCCAGCGACCATGTGTGTGTTACTATGCAATCGCCCCGAAGGGCGCAGGGGTCCCTTGAGTGAGCTATCATAGTGGGTAAATGGCGGGAAGACAGTGCACACCGCGAGTTTGAGAGCGGGACCAAACGTGCAGGCCTTCCATGCATGTTCATGCCTCTTGTGTGTATAAAAGATCAGAGACCGATCAGGAAGCACTAATAGATAAAATAAAGCAGGTGCTCGAGCACCTGCTTTATTTTATCTATTAGTGCTTCCTGTTGAAGCTAACTTAGCTAACTTAGTAACTATTTTAGGATGGCGCTGGCAGTTTGCCGGCGCCATCCTAAAATAGTTACAACTTCAAGCTTGAAGGCTTGAACTTTTGCCCCCGAATCCGCCGCTCGCGGATTCGTGGATTTTCGGTAAATTTGCGGGAGTTCGTGGATTGCGGATTTACCGAAAATCCGCGAAATTTGCAAGCGGAACGGATTTTGCGCTCACGCTTAATTGTGAATCGGAGCGTTTCACAGTAAGCATGGGCGGAAAATCCGTTTCGCTCGCGGATTTTGCGGATTTTTGGGAAATTCGCAATCCGCGAGATTTGCGAATTTCCCACAAAATCCGCAAATTCGCACGCAGCGGATTTTTTTTGCGGCGCGCGGCGTTGGTGATACAATTTTTGCGGCGCGCGGCGTTTATCATCGTTTGCCGGGTTGTTTTTCTCGATAGTTTGCGAGTGCTGCGCCATTTTGGATCTTGCCTTGTGATCCTGCGGGAATTGGCGAGCGCGCAACGTCATCGCGGCTTGCCAGCGAGAGTTTGTCAACGCGAGTACGGCGAGATCACGTCTCGCGGTACTTCGCAATTGCGAGATTTGAGATGCGGCGAGCAAAAATATCAAATTTGCAATTCTGCACAAGAAATCCACCAGCAAGCAGCATAAACCTTCTTGAAATGATGATTTTTATCTGAATAACTCCTTAGGTTGACATTTGCCTGCACTTTTTTTAGCGAGGAGTCCATTTTGGGGAGGGGGGGAGGGGGGTGGGAGGAAGGAAGTGCCCCACAGTCTTCAACTTCCTGTTCCTGTTCAGCAGGCTCCTCCCAGTGCTTTGTCCATCTCCTGGTCACTTTTCATTTGGATCTGGAGCTGGAAGGATTACTTTTTGTGGATGCTGCTGGATATTTGGATTTGAGGCCTTTTTGACTTTCTTTGGATCACTGTTGGATTAGAAATTTTACAAGTAAGTTTGTTTGGGGCATTACAGTTGCTGCAACAAAAATTTTGGAATTTTCGATTTTTGGGCTGTTTTGGGGCCTTTTGCCCAGGGGTACTCAGTGGTGGGTGGACTGAGTCTTTCTGTGGGTTGTCTTGAACTTAAACATCATGGAGGCCATGGATGGATTGGGATTGTGCTGATTTCTCAGTGATTTTCGTTTTTTGGGGCTGTACTTGTGGCCTTTTCACCAGGGGTATTTGAGTCTAGCATGGGCCTAGTCTTTCTGTAGGTTGTCTTGAATTTAAACATCATGGAGGGCATGGATGGATTGGGATTGTGCTGATTTTTCAGTCATTTTCGTTTTTTGGGGCTGTACTTGTGGCCTTTTCACCAGGGGTATTTGAGTCTAGCATGGGCCTAGTCTTTCTGTGGGCTAGTTTGAACTTAAACATCATGGATGGCATGGATGGAATGGGATTGTGCTGATTTTGCAGTGTTTTTCGATTTTTGGGGGTGTTCATGGGGAGGGACAGGCCATGTGGCTGGTGGCCATTTTGAGTGCAGCTACAGGCACTGGCCATGTGCTGGCAGGCAAGTGGCCATTTTGAATGCAGGCTTTGTTGTTAGGCCTGCAACCATTTTGCCTACTTTTCAACCTTTATTTATGCCCAGGGGTAGTGAGTCTTGCATGGGCCTAGTCTTTCTGTGGGTTGTCTTGAATTTAAACATCATGGAGGGCATGGATGGATTGGGATTGTGCTGATTTTTCAGTGATTTTCGTGTTTTGGGGCTGTACTTGTGGCCTTTTCACCAGGGGTATTTGAGTCTAGCATGGGCCTAGTCTTTCTGTAGGTTGTCTTGAATTTAAACATCATGGAGGGCATGGATGGATTGGGATTGTGCTGATTTTTCAGTCATTTTCGTTTTTTGGGGCTGTACTTGTGGCCTTTTCACCAGGGGTATTTGAGTCTAGCATGGGCCTAGTCTTTCTGTGGGCTAGTTTGAACTTAAACATCATGGATGGCATGGATGGAATGGGATTGTGCTGATTTTGCAGTGTTTTACGATTTTTGGGGGTGTTCATGGGGAGGGACAGGCCATGTGGCTGGTGGCCATTTTGAGTGCAGCTACAGGCACTGGCCATGTGCTGGAAGGCAAGTGGCCATTTTGAATGCAGGCTTTGTTGTTAGGCCTGCAACCATTTTGCCTACTTTTCAACCTTTATTTATGCCCAGGGGTAGTGAGTCTTGCATGGGCCTAGTCTTTCTGTGGGTTGTCTTGAATTTAAACATCATGGAGGGCATGGATGGATTGGGATTGTGCTGATTTTTCAGTGATTTTCGTTTTTTGGGCCTGTACTTGTGGCCTTTTCACCAGGGGTATTTGAGTCTAGCATTGGCCTAGTCTTTCTGTGGGCTGTCTTGAACTTAAACATCATGGAGGGCATGGATGGAATGGGATTGTGCTGATTTTGCAGTGTTTTTCGATTTTTGGGGGTGTTCATGGGGAGGGACAGGCCATGTGGCTGGTGGCCATTTTGAGTGCAGCTACAGGCACTGGCCATGTGCTGGCAGGCAAGTGGCCATTTTGAATGCAGGCTTTGTTGTTAGGCCTGCAACCATTTTGCCTACTTTTCAACCTTTATTTATGCCCAGGGGTAGTGAGTCTTGCATGGGCCTAGTCTTTCTGTGGGTTGTCTTGAATTTAAACATCATGGAGGGCATGGATGGATTGGGATTGTGCTGATTTTGCAGTGTTTTTCGATTTTTGGGGGTGTTCATGGGGAGGGACAGGCCATGTGGCTGGTGGCCATTTTGAGTGCAGCTACAGGCACTGGCCATGTGCTGGCAGGCAAGTGGCCATTTTGAATGCAGGCTTTGTTGTTAGGCCTGCAACCATTTTGCCTACTTTTCAACCTTTATTTATGCCCAGGGGTAGTGAGTCTTGCATGGGCCTAGTCTTTCTGTGGGTTGTCTTGAATTTAAACATCATGGAGGGCATGGATGGATTGGGATTGTGCTGATTTTGCAGTGTTTTTCGATTTTTGGGGGTGTTCATGGGGAGGGACAGGCCATGTGGCTGGTGGCCATTTTGAGTGCAGCTACAGGCACTGGCCATGTGCTGGCAGGCAAGTGGCCATTTTGAATGCAGGCTTTGTTGTTAGGCCTGCAAGGCTGCAACCATTTTGCCTACTTTTCAACCTTTATTAATGCCCAGGGGTAGTGAGTCTTGCATGGGCCTAGTCTTTCTGTGGGTTGTCTTGAATTTAAACATCATGGAGGGCATGGATGGATTGGGATTGTGCTGATTTTTCAGTGATTTTCATTTTTTGGGGCTGTACTTGTGGCCTTTTCACCAGGGGTATTTGAGTCTAGCATGGGCCTAGTCTTTCTGTAGGTTGTCTTGAATTTAAACATCATGGAGGGCATGGATGGATTGGGATTGTGCTGATTTTTCAGTGATTTTCGTTTTTTGGGGCTGTACTTGTGGCCTTTTCACCAGGGGTATTTGAGTCTAGCATGGGCCTAGTCTTTCTGTGGGCTGTCTTGAACTTAAACATCATGGAGGGCATGGATGGAATGGGATTGTGCTGATTTTGCAGTGTTTTTCGATTTTTGGGGGTGTTCATGGGGAGGGACAGGCCATGTGGCTGGTGGCCATTTTGAGTGCAGCTACAGGCACTGGCCATGTGGTGGCAGGCAAGTGGCCATTTTGAATGCAGGCTTTGTTGTTAGGCCTGCAAGGCTGCAACCATTTTGCCTACTTTTCAACCTTTATTAATGCCCAGGGGTAGTGAGTCTTGCATGGGCCTAGTCTTTCTGTGGGTTGTCTTGAATTTAAACATCATGGAGGGCATGGATGGAATGGGATTGTGCTGATTTTGCAGTGTTTTTCGATTTTTTTTGTGGTGTATAACTGAACTGATGTTCCTCTGTCTTCCATTGTTTTTAGGTGCACAAGACTCAAGAGAACCACCAGTGCCAGGAAGAAGTCCTGCAGCGGTGTGTGTGTGCAGCATAACGTCACGCGACGTCACGTCTGGCCTCAGACAACTCTACAATTCGTGCAACTGCAGCCTGCTGTCTGATCTGCTCTGAAGAAGATGGCCCCCAAAAAAGTTCTCCGTAGCTCCTCTAGCAAGAAAGTTGCTAGTAAGGAGCAGAAGAAGCAAGTTACCAAGGAGGCTGGTGTGCCACCCGCCACGTTTTTTGGGAGCAAAAAAAAAAGTACGCCTGCAGCAGCAGGATCTGCTGGGGACCAAGCTGGGAGCAGCACCCCTGCTCCATTGGGTTCAGTGCCTCCACCACCACGCCAACTTAAGTCAAAGCCCTTGAGTGCTTCAGAGGCAGTCAGTGTACTTCTCCAATCACCATCGACCAGTGATGTTGGCTCATCGCAAGAAAGTAGCAGCAATGTCCCTGAATCAACACAGGTTGTTGTAACTCATCTGACAAGTGTTGAACAACCACAGCTGCAACAACAACACCATGTGCAAGTACACGCCCAAGTACATGTGGAAGGAGAGGCAGCAAAAGGAGATGCGCAAGCAAAGGTGCGTGGAGGGTCACAAGTGCCCACAATAGTTGTTCCTCCCGAAGTAGGGGCACATCAGGAAATCGACAATGAAGCCGAGGTATTGGAAGCCACTCCTCCTGATGATCATTCATTGTCTTCCACATCCCTAGCAAGGAAAAGATCAAGGGGGGTGTCTACATCTTCTTCAAGCCCACCTCATTCTGATGCAAGTGATCCGTCTTGGGAACCACAACAGCTGTCTGACAGTGAGGCACACCATGATCTGACAAAGGTACCTAAGCGTAAAAGGAAGGTCGTCGAAAAACTCATACCTATGGAGTGTGATGAGGCTCAACAAGAAGTGACAGATACTGCTGGTGATGAAGCCTCTCACGATGACGACGAGCCAGTCATCACAAAGGTCACTGCAGCCCCACCGGGCATGCAGCAAAGAGACATTTTGACCCTATCCCGAGAAGCTGCTGAGCGTGATGATGATGTCGACGAGGAGGCAATGGAAATGGAATCATTAGATTTGGAGTTAAGTAGTACACCAAAACCTACCGCTTCCATATTTCTTCCTCGCAAGAAGGTACCCACCTCGACCTCAATTCGTGGTGGTGAAAGTGCAAAACGTACTGAAGTTCGGCAATCCACATCCTCCACTTCATCTGGCATTAGCAGCAGGACCACCACCACCAGTATCGCCGCCTCCTCCGGCCCCCAAAGACATTTCAAGTCTCCAGTTTGGGACTTCTTTAGTGTTTGCCCAAAAATGGAAAACGTAGCCATTTGTAGCCTTTGTAAGGTTCGAGTTGGTCGTGGTAAGCTTGGTTCTAACTATGGTACCGGAGGCCAGAGAGGTCATCTTAAGAGAGCGCACCCTGTCCAATGGTTTCCGCACCTAGAGGCATTTAAGCAAGCCAGAATTGCACGTAATGAAAACGTTGATTTTTCATCTGATGATGACGAGGAGGAAGAAGACGATTCAAACACTTCACTTACACCCAGTACCCCTGTCAGCAGCACACCCCATGTGAGGCACACTAAGAGTGTGGGAGAGAGTGAGACATCAATGCGGAAAAGTTCATCAGCGAGCGTAACTGGGTCGAAGATATCATCATCATCCCGTAAATCCTTGGTCCAGGGCAACATTAAAAAGATGTTGTTTACAGAAACGCAATATGAACGCAACCACCCACTGACGCGTCTGTATAACACTAAGCTGGCTAAAATGCTAGCTCTGGACCTTCTCCCTTTTTCTTTTGTAGAAGGGGTTGGTTTTCTAGAATTAGTGGCAGCGCTCTGCCCTAAATGGAAGGTTCCTAGCCGGTTCTATTTTGCCCGAGTTGCGGTTCCAGCACTACATGAAGATGTTCTGAAGGTGATTGGGGCAGCTTTGCAGAAGAGTGCTGTTCACACTATACATCTGACAACAGACATGTGGACCAGTGGCGCAGGCGCTGATTACATGTGCATCACTGCACACTGGGTCTCTTTTTCAGGGGCTAAAGCAAAGCTAAACGCAGGTGTTGACGCGGACATTGTATTTAAAGCTGCTCGGAAACATGCAACACTAGCCATGTTTGGTTTGGAGAAACGTCACACAGCAGAAAACATTTTGGATGTCTTTAAGACAAAGGTCCTTAACTGCCTGTCCCCACTAAAACGGCAGGTTGGTTATGTTTCCACGGACAATGGCGCCAATATAGTTAAGGCCATGAGGGACGGTGACTATTTCAGACTGCCGTGTTTGGCGCACTGTATAAACCTGGTTGTCCAAAAATTCTTGGGTAATAAAGGCAGTGCAGCGTACAGTGTATTGGACACCTGCCGAAAAATGTGCAAGCATTTCAGCCATTCTTTTAAGGCCCGGAAGCAGCTGAGGAGCCTGCTATATCAACATCAAATGCCAGTGAAAGC
Source organism: Lissotriton vulgaris (assembly GCF_964263255.1). Classification (NCBI taxonomy): domain Eukaryota; kingdom Metazoa; phylum Chordata; class Amphibia; order Caudata; family Salamandridae; genus Lissotriton; species Lissotriton vulgaris. Next base: position 923,424,655 of record NC_141693.1, on the reverse strand, counting down.
ACTCATCCAGGAGGTGGTAACACGTTGGAACTCAACCTTCTACATGCTTGAGCGTCTGTATGAGCAGTATACGGAACTCGATCAATATTTCCTTACAGAGGGTACAGAGGAGCTGAGGATGGGTGCGGCGCAATGGAACATAGTTCAAAGCCTGACACGCATGCTTCGTCCTTTTGAGTTCTTCACGCGTGCAGTCAGCAAGGAGGACTCTAATTTGGGAAAAGCTATCCCATTGTTGTACATGCTGGAGGACCAACTGAAGGAGGTGTGTTCTGTGTATGAAAAAGATGACAAAAACCAAGACTCTTTGCTTCTGGCTGAGAAATTATTAGAGCTCCTACAAGGTGATGAACGTCTTAAAAAGATCCACTCAGAACAGCATTACATTTGTGCTACTATTCTGGATCCACGCTACAAAAAGGCGCTGGCAGGCCAAGCATTCTTTCCTTTTGATGATGAACATGTTCCAAAGTACAAACGTTGGCTAGCCTTGTCAGCCAAGAGGTTTGAAAGAGAACGGCTGGAAATTGAAGGAAATGGCAGTACATCAGCAGGCCATCCCCAGTCAAAACAATCCACTTCTGCACCTGTGGCTGTGGCACAAGTGACCTCTCAGCCGTTAAAGACACCGGCAACCGGATCATCTGCACGAGACACAACAGAAACATTGGAGGCTGAAGAGGATTGGCTAGCTCTGAGTGGGTTTGGTTCTCAAAAGGTCAGAGGCACAGCAAGAGCTAAGCAAAGTGGAGGAACCTTGGATGAGGACCTTGAGTCGATGGTGAAGGACTATCTGAATGCCTCAACAGAGGTCTATGTTAATTCTGACCCATTGGCGTATTGGCATGGGAAAAAAGAATTGTGGCCACAGCTCACCAACCTGGCTTTAAACTACTTGTCTTGCCCACTCGCAAGTGTGTCTTCTGAATGGGTTTTCAGTGCTGCTGGTGGCATTGTAACTCCCAAACGGAGCCGCCTCTCGCCCAAAAATGTGGAGAGGTTAACAATGATCAAGATGAATCAGCACCTCATACCAGCAGATTTCAGAGTACGAGAAAGCGTGCCGGATGAAGAGGAGGTGGCCAGCAACATAGATGAGGGAATTTCTACTCTGTCAGGTGACACTGAGCTCACCCTGCCTGAATTCGCAGAGTATGATGACAAAGCCTTATTCTTATTCCTGGACCGTGATACCGAGCCCTGAAAATGAGACAACAAATCAATAACTTTCTTTTTCATCCTTATTCACTTTTATTCCTGTGTGTCTGTCTTTCTTTGTTGTGCACAGTTAATATATTTCAAACTTTAATCAGATAATCACAAAATCAAGCCCATCAGCAGAACTGTCTTCACTGGTTTGCTAATTGATTTGAAGTTGCCGCAGTCTGCATTCCTCAGGTTCACAAGTTCAGAAGAACATGCTCCTCTATCCTCCTCCTCCAGACTCCTATTTCCATCAAACCAGAGGGCTGGTTTACGCCCAGTGAAGAAAGACTCAGCACTTGTGGGGGTGTTGTACCTCTTTGCAGGTGAGTTGACGGCTCTGGGGCCATTGCTGGGAAGCTCTAATACCGGATAAAAGTGTTTTGGACCAAATCCCAGGCGGAAAACTTTTTGTGTTTTTGATGACTTGCTTGCCTTTGAGGTGCTCTTAGGGGGGGTTCCGTCTGTTTGTGGGTGAGTTTCGTGGTCTGGGAGCACTGCTGGGACACTCTAATCTTGATTGCATTTGCTTTTCAGGAAATCCGTCATGGCAACCCCGACTTATGGCCTAGCTACGCAGCGCGTTTGGACCGAAGGCCGAGAAATATTGCAAGTATGAGATTTTGCTTTTGGCCTGTTTGGGGGTGTTATGCTTCTTGGCGGGTGGGTTGGCGGGTCTTGGGGCATTCCTGGGAAGGTCTAATACCGGGTAGAAGTGGTTGGGACAAAATCCAGGCCGATTTTTTTTGGGCTATTTCTGACATTTTGCTCAATGTAGCCTTTTCGGGGGCCTGTTTGGGGGGCTTCCTGGTGTTTGTGGGTGAGTTTCGGGGTCTGGGAGCACTGCTGGGACACTCTAATCTTGATTGCATTTACTTTTCAGGAAATCCGTCGTGGCAACCCCGACTTATGGCCTAGCTACGCAGCGCGTTTGGACCGAAGGCCGAGAAATATTGCAAGTATGAGATTTTGCTTTTGGCCTGTTTGGGGGTGTTATGCTTCTTGGCGGGTGGGTTGGCGGGTCTTGGGGCATTCCTGGGATGGTCTAATACCGGGTAGAAGTGGTTGGGACAAAATCCAGGCCGATTTTTTTTTTGGCTATTTCTGACATTTTGCTCAATGTAGCCTTTTCGGGGGCCTGTTTGGGGGGCTTCCTGGTGTTTGTGGGTGTGTTTCGGGGTCTGGGCTCACTGCTGGCTATATATACTTTACTTTGCAAGAGGTCTGAAGCAAATCCATGGTGGCAGAGGGGAGTTAGGGCCTAGCTGCAGAGCGCGCGCGGAGTGATTTGGGAAATTTGTGAAAAATTGACTAAGTCCCCATTTTTGTACTTTTGCTCTTTGGCTGTTTGGGGGTCTTCTACTCGTTTTCTCCTGGGTTGACGGCTCCGGGGCCATTGCTGGGAAGCTCTAATACCGGATAAAAGTGTTTTGGACCAAATCCCAGGCGGAAATTTTTGTGTGTTTTTGATGACTTGCTTGCCTTTGAGGTGCTCTTAGGGGGGGTTCCGTCTGTTTGTGGGTGAGTTTCGTGGTCTGGGAGCACTGCTGGGACACTCTAATCTTGATTGCATTTGCTTTTCAGGAAATCCGTCGTGGCAACCCCGACTTATGGCCTAGCTACGCAGCGCGTTTGGACCGAAGGCCGAGAAATATTGCAAGTATGAGATTTTGCTTTTGGCCTGTTTGGGGGTGTTATGCTTCTTGGCGGGTGGGTTGGCGGGTCTTGGGGCATTCCTGGGATGGTCTAATACCGGGTAGAAGTGGTTGGGACAAAATCCAGGCCGATTTTTTTTGGGGCTATTTCTGACATTTTGCTCAATGTAGCGTTTTCGGGGGCCTGTTTGGGGGGCTTCCTGGTGTTTGTGGGTGTGTTTCGGGGTCTGGGCTCACTGCTGGCTATATATACTTTACTTTGCAAGAGGTTTGAAGCAAATCCATGGTGGCAGAGGGGAGTTAGGGCCTAGCTGCAGAGCGCGCGCGGAGTGATTTGGGAAATTTGTGAAAAATTGACTAAGTCCCCATTTTTGTACTTTTGCTCTTTGGCTGTTTGGGGGTCTTCTACTCGTTTTCTCCTGGGTTGACGGCTCTGGGGCCATTGCTGGGAAGCTCTAATACCGGATAAAAGTGTTTTGGACCAAATCCCAGGCGGAAATTTTTTTGTGTTTTTGATGACTTGCTTGCTTTTGAGGTGCTCTTAGGGGGGGTTCCGTCTGTTTGTGGGTGAGTTTCGTGGTCTGGGAGCACTGCTGGGACACTCTAATCTTGATTGCATTTGCTTTTCAGGAAATCCGTCGTGGCAACCCCGACTTATGGCCTAGCTACGCAGCGCGTTTGGACCGAAGGCCGAGAAATATTGCAAGTATGAGATTTTGCTTTTGGCCTGTTTGGGGGTGTTATGCTTCTTGGCGGGTGGGTTGGCGGGTCTTGGGGCATTCCTGGGAAGGTCTAATACCGGGTAGAAGTGGTTGGGACAAAATCCAGGCGGAAAAGCCTTTTGGCACTTTTTGTAACTTAGGGTTCGTTAGGGTTAGCCCTAGCAGCAGGATTACATGTGTTTCGGGGTGTTCTAGATTTTTGCAACTGAGTTCTGGGGTCTTAGAGCACTCGTGAGAATGTGTAATTTTGGTTGCAAGTCATTTGAAGAAAATCCATGGTGGGAAAGGGGGGATTTGGCATAGTTAAAGAAAGCCTTTGCCACTATTCTTAACTTAGGGTTTGTTAGGGTTAGCAGTATTTCTATTGCATGTGTTTGAGTGGGGGGGATTTCGAGTCTTGGAGCGATGCTGGCTATGGCTACTTTTGCTTGGTTGCTTGCAAGTGGTTTGAATGCAATCCACGGTGGGTAAGGGGTAATTAGGAAGGGGGTACTTCGGCCTACTTTTACTTTCAAAGTAAGTTTTGTCACCAGTTTTCTGCTAGGCCTCGTTTTTTGAGATTTGATTGGGGGTCTTCTACATTTTTGCGACTGGCTTTAGTAAGGGTCTGGGTGGGAGCACTGCTAGGAAGATCTAATTTTGTTCTAAAACACAGTTTACAGTACACCTAGCTTGAGGGGAAAGATCCGCTACATTAATTTGCCCATACTTATTTATCCTTCAAAAGGTGACTCAGACAGAGTACGCACTTTCAAAAATATTGTACTGTCTACTAGGAAAATCAAATTGTGACTTTTTGCACTCCACAGCCTACATACCTTATATTTATTTATCAGTGGTGTTGTAATATTATATCACTTCCTGTTTTTCGTTGAATAATTACAGGCCGGGTTTCAGTCTCTGTAATGGGGAAAAAAGGATGGAGTCAGGCTTCACAGTAGCGAGCCACAATTCAGCATCAGGCAGGCAGTGGACAGGGTGTCTTCTGGTGACCAACATCGATGGACGAAGCGTCGGCTGCAATGGATGAGTGCCGCTAATAAGAGGATTTTTTTTCTGCAGGCAACTTACTTACCACTTCCAACAGGACAACTACAACCACATAGATACAGTATCCCTTGCCTTTTTCTCTGACTGTGACTGCATTTCTTGGATCTCTCTCTGCTTCTAAATTGATCCCTTAACACATCACTTAGTCCACTCCACTATCACATCTGCACCACACATAGTCATTTGTAAGTGCTCCTACGTAATTCGCAAGTCGCAGCACGCCCCAGCCCGTAGAGGACTGGGATGGCCCCAATGATGAAGCATGTCACCAAGGGGCAACCCTGGTGAGTGAGGGGACACCTAGAAAAAAAGCAATTTCTCCTTTTCTATCTACTATACCTTCCAGACCAACCCCATTGAGTGTTGTTGTGAATGGATTTATAGTGACCAGCAAGGCTCTCGGGTATCTGCCTACATAGACCTTATGTTGAATATCGTTATCAATAATTCCACACAGGCCCTGTACTGTCGCATTCTTTCTTCCACAGTTGTCGAAAGTACTACTTACTTTTCACTGACATGCATGCAGTAGTGCATGCACTTTCAAAGATTGATGGATAGGTTTGTACCCAAAGAATTGTTTATGTTCAATTGTTTGTCTATGCTGTGCTTTTTTTTACAGGGTGTCTTCTGGTGACCAACATCGATGGACGAAGCGTCGGCTGCAATGGAGGAGTGCCGCTAATAAGAGGATTTTTTTTCTGCAGGCAACTTACTTACCACTTCCAACAGGACAACTACAACCACATAGATACAGTATCCCTTGCTTTTTTCTCTGACTGTGACTGCATTTCTTGGATCTCTCTCTGCTTCTAAATTGATCCCTTAACACATCACTTAGTCCACTCCACTATCACATCTGCACCACACATAGTCATTTGTAAGTGCTCCTACGTAATTCGCAAGTCGCAGCACGCCCCAGGCCGTAGAGGGCTGGGATGGCCCCAATGATGAAGCATGTCACCAAGGGGCAACCCTGGTGAGTGAGGGGACACCTAGAAAAAAAGCAATTTCTCCTTTTCTATCTACTATACCTTCCAGACCAACCCCATTGAGTGTTGTTGTGAATGGATTTATAGTGACCAGCAAGGCTCTCGGGTATCTGGCTAGTACAGAGACCTTATGTTGAATATCGTTATCAATAATTCCACACAGGCCCTGTACTGTCGCATTCTTTCTTCCACAGTTGTCGAAAGTACTACTTACTTTTCACTGACATGCATGCAGTAGTGCATGCACTTTCAAAGATTGATGGATAGGTTTGTACCCAAAGAATTGTTTATGTTCAATTGTTTGTCTATGCTGTGCTTTTTTTCTTGTCTCCCAAAACCTTTCCCAAAAACCCCCGTATCCATCCATTTTTCAAACCCTAACCCTCTTCCCCCGGGCTGTGTGGTTTTGATTGATGTGTGACTAAATTACAGCAATAAATCCACACACTTGCTGGGGAGGATAAGGTGATAGCAACAGGCTGGTGAAGAAATCCGAGGATATATTCTTACTCTGCTTGACAAAGACCCATGGCTAATGTCAAAGAACTGCAACCGAATTAGTAGTTATACTTTACCATTTGTTAGGCTACAATGTGGCACTGTTCTAGTGTACTTCTGTCACCTGCTATATTCTCAGTTGTACTGTTGAATTGCTCAGGACGACAAACCAGATTCAATTTTCTTTTTTTTCATAGGCATGCAACTGCCACTGTGTTATTCGCTGTTTCCCGTGGAGCCAGCCCTGGGTCTAGCCCTACTTTCAAACACAAATTACAGGTAAGATAAGCGTTTGGTGGTTTGGGGGTATAATGGAGTATTAGTAGGAGAGACGAGAGACTGACGGTAGTACTACTAAAGTCCTAGGACTCTTGGATTCACTTCACTTACTCTGTGAGAGGCACTTAGTGTTGAAAACATTTGGGCATTTACACTTAAAGGAAGAAAATGGAACTAAACTTTCAGGAAAACAAAGTCACTGTTAAACCCCCACCCACCAGGCAAGCAGTAAGAAACGGGTATGCTCAGATAAAGTTTGAAAAAGTATATTTATATCCCTAACAAAATAATCTCCCGCAAGACCCTCCCTAACCCCAACGATTGTCCTTCAAAAGTCCCCAAAAACCCAACTCCCAATTCCCACCCCCCAAAAGTCTCTAAAAAAGGGGCAAGGGACACTATGGGTGGATGCTGTCTACTTTTTGGGCCAGGGCATCATGCTCCTGGCGGAGCAAGGCGTGCTCTACGCGGAGCCCCTCCAACTGGTTTGAAAAGTGGTGGAGCTCCTGCTGGAGGCGGGACACCATCAGGGTACTGCGGCGCAGGCGTGCCTTCAATGCCTTGCAGGTGCAACGGCTGTGAGAGGAAGCTGTTGTCCTTGCTACTCGGCGGTGGCGTTTGGCTTTGGCAGCCCGGCTCAGTCTGGGTGGACCACTGTGCTGGGTGGCACTGGCAGCCCGTGGGGGCACGGAGGCCGATGCAGACGACGTAGTTGTTGTGGTCGACTGCACACTTTCTTCGTCCTCCAGGGCCACCAGCCGCCGATATTCGGCCACAGTGGCATCGATCCTCCGTTGCCGGGCCGCTCTAGCCAGCTCCTTCCTCCTTGTTCGTTTGGAAGGAGAACCTATATGAAGAAAGAAAGACATAGTCTGTAACCAATGCTCTTTAAGATTAACTCAATCATTCAGCAGAAATTTGTGTTGCACTACAACTAGCTAATTGCAAGCGCATTACATAACTATTGAGGCCAGTATCTATCTAACCTCACACTTCTTCATCCTTGCTCTAACATTAGTGGGAGTTTAAGGAACAAATTCTACGAGCACTATGGACTTCCATTGGAGTCGACTATGAAAGTACACCAGTCTTATTCTTCTTCTTGTCTCTTGTTTAGGAAAATTGGTACGTTATCTTCTGCAAGCCGGCATAATGCCAGCGCAGTAAACTTGCACCCGAGAAAAAGAGACGCACGCCATGAGGAGTGACCTAGACATGCGTTGCGTTACTGTACCCGTCTAGTACATGCAGGTGGTGAAGCTCTTACTTTTCTATTACGGGTGGCACTGAGAATACTCTGTTACAACTCAAGGGCTACTGCTTAATTAATTCAACTTTCACCCTACAGTGGAAATGAGTACTAGAAATGGAAAATTGAAGAAGATAAATAATCTGATTATCTATCACTTCACATGGGATGTTTTTGCTTATATATGGGATGACTTTAGGTGCTTTGCTTTTTATTGAGTGACCAGTGATATATCCACACATGAATGACTGAGTACTACTAAACTTATTAAGAGAGGTAGGGAGTGGCCACCGTAATAACCGGATCTATGCTGTGCTTGCAATACAAACTACTGCTACTATTGATGGTAGTATTTGGACAAAATTAAAACTTCTTTTCCTTGCCTTTCCTACACTGGAACGGACGTGCGGGTGCAGTGTTACATGCTCTTCAAAGTTACACTTAGTTCATCCACTGACCGTCTACTCTCTCTAGATCATGGGTACTCACAAACTTTCTCTCAGGGGCTAAATTTACAGTGTAGTTTGTGGCCGAGGGCCGCACTGGTGGGGGCGGAGTCAGAGGGGGCGGGGCTAAAGCAAAACGAAAACTTGTGACCATGAGGTTGCACACAGGTCCCTGCAGCAGATGCCTTCATCCACTGAGCCACCAGACCCAGCATTTACATACATCTCTCTCCCTCCTGCTCTCCCTCCTGCCCTCCCTCTCCATCTCTCTCTCCCTCCTGCCCTCCCTCTCCCTCCCCCTCTGTCATCTCACTGTGTGTGTGTCTATCTGTGTCAGCCTTCAGCCCGGGTTGAGACCGCTTCCTCAACGCGCACACACAGACAACAACACCAAAGTACTTAACAGGTCTTTAAAAGACCATTAACATATTATTGAGGCGTTGTTTGTTGTAGCGCCCCTGCATCTCCACCCTGACAATCACTGCTTGCCCGGCCCCACAGAGCAGAGGCTTTGTTCTATTTCACCTCTTTGTGGCCTTGCATCTCCACTCTGCTCTGTGGGGGCCGGGGGAGCAGTGATTGTCAGAGTGGAGATGCAGGGGCGCTAACAGGTGAAATACAAAAAAGCCTCTGCTCTGTGGGGGCCGGGGGAGCAGTGATTGTCTGCAAGGTCTGCGCACCGCCAAGGAAGGCTTGCCGGGCCACCACCGGCCCGCGGGCCGTACTATGAGTACCCCTGCTCTAGATACACATATGCTATCTAAGAGTCAGATAGTAGCATGATCCAGGTATATGGACACATACAGTTTCTGTGTCACCCACCCAGGCTGTTGTCCTTCCACCCATCATTGCTTCATCATTCACCCAGCCATGCATCTCATATTCTTGCCTTCCCAGCTAGTCTTCAATCTCAATAAGTAAGGAATATATAGGAGCTTACCTCTGGCCGCCACCACCACCGTCTCAACTCTCACAGCCGCCGCCTCCTCCCCTGAAGAATTGCCCTCCGCCTCCGTGTCGAGCACCACCACCTCCACGCTGGCCCCGCCACCAGATGTTCCACCTACAAAGTACATTGAAGAATGTTAGAATAAAGCACTCACTAGTCTTTGGTCTAGGAATGAAGACATGTGAAAACAATGTAATTTGTGACTGTCTACTTTAAAGTAAAAAAAAATGTCCCTTTTTCCAGGGAAGGTTGTCTTGCTGCACTTTTTGGCACAACTGATGAAGGCTGGTTTTTTAACACGCACCATTTTTCTCCACACAGACAGAAGATGGACTTCTAACAACAAGATCAAGTTGAAACCAGGTGAGAGCTCGGCTCGACCACAAGAAATGTCTTCAATTAATCGTCAGCACTAACCACTTTTCCATTATCAGTTAAACGTTTAGTTTTATTATGACTTCATTTTAATAAATGTGTTTACTTTTAATAAACCTTTTAAACTTAAATACAATCTGTGTTTTTTGGTCCAGACTAGAGTGACTGAGCGAAAGGTTTTGCAATTTTTGCAAGCATGAGTCCAGATAGAACACTTCAAAAGACATTATGGACAATCCCAGAGGACTGCACTAAGTTGATAGAGCTATTGCTGACTAGAATCATGGGAGTTTCGCCAACCGTGCAATCTTAGTTAGCTACACAGACAGACTAATAAGAATAATCTAGTAATACCACAGGGAGTCATAGTAGAGGCAGGATAAGAATTTAGATACAGTCTACAAGAAGATCAAAGACAATTTTGAAAAAAGTCCAATGAGGAACGCTAGGAAAAATAGGTACTAGTCTAAAATGAAAACTTACTGGGGCCAGCAAAGGAGCCCTCGCCTGCCCGATCCTGGCCCTGTTGAACAGCATCCGCCGCCTGCTGCTCCTGTGTCCTCCTCTCGCCCCTGGGGGGAGCTGACGTACAACATGAAAGAAAGAACAGAAAACATGGATGATTGTTGCTTGTCAATGTCAACTAAATCAAACATTTCAAAAGAACAATAACAAAATATTTCCGCGAAATTATATTGATTAGGGTTAGTTTTCATTTATTTGCGGACCTGTGACTTCGAAAGTCACGTAACTCACTAAACAAAGTACTGAAAGGTTCACCTAGGACTGGCAGGCAGCAGTCCGCAGGCAAGACGCAAAGTGACAGACAAACTCCATTGTGATTTCAGTCAGATCAGTGACAACACTAACAGTTGCCTGCTACATTACCAGTCATTTAAATAGTCAAACTATCAATCCACCGCCACTATTTTTCTTATTGTCAGGGGTACAAAGGAAGGGGCAGATTTAAGCCCCTTGCGGCTCTTTTGCTCCGTTCTTGCGTGACTTTTGTGACGCAGCAGCTAAACAAAAAAGGGCGGCATGGTGCGGCGTATAATATTATAACAACGTGACGCATTTGAGAGATGCATCCCGTTATAAAGCCCTGCGCCATCAGGGGGCGTTCCGGCGCAAGGGAGGGCATTCCTGCGCTGGAACACATCCTAAAAGTGGCTGAGGGAAATCTACAAAATTTCAATCAGTCACCTTTAGGACAATGATGCGTCACACAAACCCTGCACCTGCTTGAAGCAGACGTACGGCTTGACCCAGCATTGGGGAGATAGGGTACCCCAGAGCATTGCTGGAGCTGCGCCATCGTTGCGACGCAACTCCAGCAGTAAAGCTTCGGTGACGTTTTGGGCCCATGGTGCGCCGCATTGCAAATACGGCGCACCATGTTTGGTGGTGGTAGCGGGCCGCACAATTAATGGCGCATCCCTGCTTCTTTGCAGGGATGCGACGGTAATTGCAATTCTGCCCTTTAGGGGCATACTTACTTAGGCGTTCTGGCGCATCTCCAGAGATGCGCCAGATCAAATGCGTCACGCAAAACTACCCTTGCGACACGGCAGATGCGCCTCATTTACAATGCGGCGCGCCCTGGCGCAAGGGTAGGCACTTGCGTGACGCATCTCGTCACGTAAGAGCGGCGCATCGCTGGAGTCACGTCGCCAACGCAATGCAACTCCAGTAATGCTCAGGGCCACCCAATACTTAACATGCTGTGTCAGTCCTTTCGCCTGCTTCAAGCAGGCATAAGGAATTGAATTGACGTAGCAGCGTCGCAGAAGTGCCTGCGTTAAATCTTGTAGATTTCACGCAGGCAATTTTGCGAGGCGCACAGCCGCCGGACCGCCCACCCTGCGTACTAGGAACGCACCCATTGTGGTGCAGGCCCATGGCTTTATAACGTGACGCATCTCCCTAGATGCGTCATGCTGTAAATGACTCGCAGGGATGCGGCACGTTTACGCCGCTGTTGCGTCACGCAAGGCAACGTAAACGTGGCGCAAGGGGGTTGTAAATGTAATCTGCCCCCTAGTGTCTAGCATTACGCAGTTCTGTAAAGTACACTCATACATAATAGTTACTCAGGCCAATGAGACCACGAAATAGAAAACAAATAAGCATAGTAGCAACGCCACTGAGAAGGAGAGCAGTGCACCTGAAATGCACAGAAGATTTTTAAATATAATTTAACTACAATGTAATCGTCATCAGCGGCATTATTGGCTTGCTCCATGTAAAAAACAAATATTTGCAATACAACAACACAGAGCAGGAGAAAACATCATAGTAGTGAGTGATGAAATGGCTACTACTACTCACCAAGCCCGGGGATCTCCAAGCCGAGCTGGTCCAGCAGGTCGCGCTCCCGGTCCAGGAGGTCCGTCCAGCGATGGGTGACCTGGCTGTAGGTGCGCTGGACCCCGTAGAGGTGGGATATGGCCCAGCACACCTTCTCCCACCGCTTCCGGCGCTCCCGCATGTTGTAGCCGCCGGCCGCGATCCTGCCGCCTCCCGCGATGGTCCTGGGCAGGCGGCGCTGGACGAAGTAGACCAGCGCGCCCACTTCCTCCGGGCTGAATATCTCCCGTCGCGTCACCTGCTCCCCCCTCAATCTCCCGCATGCTGTCCTGGCACTGGGTCCAGTACTACTCCCCGCCGCCGCTGCGGCCCTCAAGTGCCTGGGCAGCTTCACGGCGCCTGGCTTGACCATGGTCTGGGCAGGTAAGGTAGGAAGAAGTAGAAAATTAAGAAAGAATAGGATAGGGAAGAAGAAAAGAAAAGAGTTTAAAAAAGTAGTTTAAAAGTAAAGAAAAATAGCAGAAAAGACAAAAATATACAGCTAGGAAAAGAGAGGGATAGATAAGAAGCAAAATCGTAAAAAAAAAACTGAAAACAAGCAAAGGATGGCAAAGATACCAAGAGGATTAAACACCATGCCCAGACACAGGAAATGAATGAAAAACAAGATGGCCGGCGCCCGTTCACGAGCGCGAAAGTAAGTTCGCGCGAGATTTCCCTCGCGATCTCGTGCGAACCTCTAGATTTCCCTCGCGATCTCGTGCGAACCTCTACTCGCAATGCGCTTACTGCGCGAGATTATACATAGCGGGTGGAAACGGAAATACGTCACGCAAACAAAATGGCCGCACCCGTACTCGACCTTGGGGTAAATTCGCGTGTTGCGCTGCAAGCGGCTCGCGAATACTGCAAAAAAACTCGCGAAACAACAAGCCGCAAAAAAATAAAAAGCTCATTCGCACAAATTGGCGGCTTCCGCGGTCGGTTTCGCACGACGCCGCGCCCCGCGAATAGCGCGAAAAAACCGAAAAACGATTTTAGCAAAAGCAAAAGCAATGAGCAGGTGCAAAAGGTCAACCTCATGATTTGTAACGATTCCCTGTAGTGCTTCCTGAGGGGGCCCTCCAGAATTCGGTTGCCTGCTTGCAACTATTGTGTGACCCTGCTCTGACCTTAACTGTATGCCACAAAGGTCCTGATTTACAGCTAAAGGAGCAGACAAGCAGGTGCCAGGCTGGAACTTCAAATTCTTTCAGTGACACATTAATTAGCCCCTAATTCATTATTGTCAGTTGGGGCAGGGCAGGTGTTGTTAATAAACTAACCCCAAATTAATTCATGCCAGTTCAAGCAGGGCAGGTGGGCTTGCTTTTCCCCCCCATCTTCTACAGTGATGATGAACCAGAGGGTGGCATTGATGTAACAGAGGGTGGCATGGGTCAAAGAGAGGGTGCCAGTGGTGAAACAGAGGGTGCTGGGAGGCTGTGATGATGAACCAGACGTAGAAACAACATAGTCGCGACCGTTGCGAGCCGACAAGTAAGTTTGCAATTGCGAACTAGTACCAAATCCTCGCGAACTGGCAGAAACACTTGCGAACACAAAAAAAAAAAATCTGCAAATTCGCGAGAATTCGCGGATTTTGCGGATTGCGAATTCGCAAATCCGCAAAATTCGCGAACGCGAGATTCGCAAAATTCGCCCATGCTTAATTTCACAGGCCTGTCACAGATAAGAAATGCTATCTAAACTAAATCCTACAAAACAATATACTACTGGCCGGCAGCAATTCATACCCGGACAACGTCGGGACGGGCTGCTAGTATATATATATATATATATCGAATCAAACAGTTGCCTGCTTTAGGAAGACCCGCACAAAGAGGTAAGTAATATGCCTTTTATTTCAAGGATGCAGCAGGAAACAGGGCACATTCCTACACTGTAATTCTATCTCTTCTGCCCGACGCGTTTCGTGTCAGTTTAAGCACTTCCTCATGGGCCAAAGTCTTATCTTGATTAACGGCACAGCATTTCGGAAACATCCTTTCAAGTTGATCCCCCGCCCAAGTGGGCGTGGCTCCTACGGCATTATGGGACTTGTGGTGCTTCGTTTAAACTGACACGAACACGTCGGGCAGAAGAGATAGAATTACAGTGAAGCAATGTGCCCTGTTTCCTGCTGCATCCTTCGTGAAATAAAAGGCATATTACTTACCTCTTTGTGCGGGTCTTCCTACAGCAGGCAACTGCTTGATTCGATGTTAGTGGCCCGCCTGAGCCACAGGAAAGACCCCGCTGCACCTGTGTGCAGCCCTGCTACAGCGTCAAAACGGCGAGGTGGCTTAAGGACAAGGAAGCCCACGAAGTAATTAACGAACGCAGAAACCAGTTGCCATTGACATCACAACCCACTGGGGTAAGAAGCAGTTCATTATAATTGAGGACAGCACAGAACCCACTGTTGGTAAAACGAAGCACCACAAGTCCCATAATGCCGTACCCCGCGATTTTTTAGAATGTTTTTTTTTTTTTGCCCTTGGGGGTCCTTTTGGGACCCCCTGAGAAGGGCTAGAGGGTTTGGGGTCTCTACCCTGCCCCCTTTTCGTGTTTTCCACTCTTGTTTTGGGCTCTCTTGTGCCTCAGTTCTCCTGAAAAACAAGATAGTGGCCAACACTTCCTGTTTTGGACAGTTTGGAATGTTGACAGTCGACTGTCAGCCAATCAGAAACTCGCTCGCGCACGTGAGGGTAAACGCACGTATGCGTACAGTACGCGTACCGTACGTGTACGGTCTGCGTACGGTGAGCCCATATAGATATATAATTTGCTCAAATTCAATTTTCTCAACAAATACTGGAGGGATTTTCACCAAATATAGAAAAGGCACTACTGCAAACCTGCCCCTACCATTTTGCCAAGTTTGGTGTAATTCCGTTCAGCCGTTCGGGCTGTAGCCGTGTCTAAAGGTCCCATAGAAAATGCCATTTGAAAATTTTCAAATTCAATTTTCTCCAGAACTACTGGAGGGATGTTCACCAAACATAGCAAAGGCACATCTGCATACCAGGCCCTACCATTTCGCGAAGTTTGGTGTAATTCCATTCAGCCGTTCGGGCTGTAGGCGTGTCTAAAGGTCCCTATGGAAATTAACATGGGGAAAACATGTTTTGGGAACCCCCTTTCAGCCCCAGCTTGACGAATCCCCCCGAAACTTTCAGGGAAGTAGCGGAGCGGAGCTGGCCAAAATTCAGGAAAATTACACACAGATTCCTCAATCGGCGCCAATGTTATTCCCAATAGAATGTTGAGCGCATATAGATATATAATTTGCTCAAATTCAAATTCTCAACATCTACTGGAGGGATTTTCACCAAATATAGAAAAGGCACTACTGCATACCAGTCCCTACCATTGTGCCAAGTTTGGTGTAATTCCGTTCTGCCGTTCGGGCTGTAGCAGTGTGTTAGAACCGGCTGTCTCTAGTTGGCAGAGGTATACACTTCTGACAAATAGGGACACACCTTTTCTAGTCAGGGCAAGGGGATCACACCCTTCGATAACCCCTGCTCACCCCCTTGGTAGCTTGGCAGAGCAGAACAGGCTTATCTCAGAGGCTGTGTGTTAAGCATTTATGACCACATACAGTAATACAGTGAATACACTACAAATGGACACGACACAGTAGTATTATAAAAATAAGTATTTTTATATAAGGCTTAGCACAAGACCCAATAACGACAAAAATGTACACAATCTTAATAAATACTCGGGGAAGGGAAAAAGGATAGTTCAACGGTAGTTTCTTCTTTAGCACAAAAGTCTTTAGTATCAAAAGCAAATCTTCTTCTTGGCAATATAGTTCTTAGCAACAGGGTAACCCACACGGGGGCTACACGACGTCGAGGCAAAGTTAATCCAAAGGTTCGGCGTCGACCGCGAGGAGCGCTACGTCGAGCCCGGAGTCACACGGACCCCCAACAACACAGTACCTTTGGAAAATGAAGCACGCGACGATCAGCGGCGTCGAGCAATCCGGCGTCGCGTCTTCGGTGTCGATCAGGCCTCAGCAGGCGTCGTTGTCGATGATGCGGTTACACAGAGTGAGCAGCGCTCACGGCGTCGAGAGGGCACGAGGGCGATGCGATCAGCAGCGGTGCAGACACGAGGTCCCTTGGAGCTGGAGCCGTACTCCCACTCACTGGCGTTGCTGCTGGCGTCGGTCGGGCCCGGCGGCCGGTCGTCGAGGAAGCGGGACACTGGGGCCGTTACCCACTACGTCGAGCTGGATTTGGCGACGTCCGTCGGTGTCGAGATTGCTGGTTCTTTCAGAGGTGCCGGATTCACAGGTTCCAGCAAACAGCACTTTAAGCGGATGAAGTCTTTTAGCCCTGTGACTTCAGCAGGAGACTGGCACTCTTCCAGTCCTTGGAGATTTTCTTAGCAAGCGCGAGAGTACACACAAAGTTTCTCTCTCCTGATTCCTTGGCAAAAATAAAGAAGCACTGCAGGATTCCCCCCAGCAAACAGCACTCTGGCAGAAGGGGTAGGCAAGTCCTCAGATCAGCAGGCCTCTTGTCCTTGGTTACAGGGTTCCTTGTCAGAAGTGATCTGATTTCTTAGTTCAGGGGTCCTTTTCTTATACTCCTTTTCGGCTTTGATCCCTTTGTCCATGCCGGGGACTTTCCCAACATCCTGGGTCTCTTGTGGGTGGAGCCAGGCAGAAGCACCTGGCGTATTCACTGAGCAGGGCTGGGTCCTCAGACGCCCAGCAGGAGGTGAAGCCAGCATTGACACTGGCAGGAGCAGAGCTATCGGCCTCCTGGCAGGAGGTGGGGCTAGGATCGTCCATGGCAGGCACAGAGCCATCAGCCGCTTGGCAGGAGGTGGAGCCAGCATTGTATCAGGCAGGGCAGGCTATCAACAACTACTCTCCCCCTACTCTCAACGCAAATGTCCCACTCATCCCACACTGACTCATCCAGACCTGTGGAGCCACCCAGCTCCTGTCACACATACGCAAGACCAGCAGAAACCAGAAATGGTTAGACAAGAAAATAGACACTTTCTAAAAGTGCTATTTTCAAACCCAGAGTCCAAAAACCATCCACACCAATGGATGCGTAATTAAACCCCGAGTTCAGGGATACCAAACTCGACATTGCACCATGCTCCCCGAGCCAACTAGGATTATAGCATTAATAATCCCGGCGGCCCCTTCTAACTAATGGAGAGCAGGCTACCTCGCAATAGTGAAGAACGAAGATGGCTGTAGTTCACTATTAGGACATGCCAACTTGGTCAGGCGTGTCCTACCTTATACTTACAATGCACCCTGCCCGCGGGCCTACCATAGGGGTGACTAACATGAAGTTAAGGGAAGGTTTGAGGGGCTGGCAAGTAGGTATACTTGCGCAGCCTGCGTGACAGCACTAGGCTGTACATGGGTCTCGCAATGACCGACCCGTAGACATTCTTTTACGAGGCCGCTCCTGTGGGTGGCACAACACGTGCTGCAAGCCCACGAGCGGCATTTGGATTTACAAGCCCCGGCACGCCTGGTGCACTAGACTAGGGACTGACAGTAAACCAAATAAGCCAAACATGGATACACTAGATACAACAATTTAACATAGGGAGCACTTGCGCTGTGGCACTGATCAGCAGTGACACCGCGCCCAAAGCATATACCAGCAAAACATCGTGAAACAGTGGAGGCAAACAGAAAAAATGGAGGAGAGACTCAAGCCAATGATGTCAGGTCTAACACGTGTCCCCTCCAGCTGAAATGTGGGGAGAACTACCCTTGACCTAGGGAGTCCTCATCACTAAGGCGGAAAAATCTGGACAGACCATCAGCATTGGCGTGATCTGTACCAGGGCGGTGTTCCCCCGTAAAGTCCATCCCCTGTAGAGAAATGGACCACCTCAACAGTTTCGGATTCTCACCCCTCATCTGCATCAACCATCTGAGGGGCCTGTGGTCTGTCTGAACCCGGAAGTGAGTCCCAAACAGGTAGGGTCTTAGCTTCTTCAGCGCCCAGACCACAGCAAATGCTTCTCTCTCTATCGCACTCTACCTCGTTTCCCTGGGAAGTAACCTCCGACTGATGAAGGCTACAGGCAAGTCTCGGCCCTCTTCATTCACCTGAGCTAGAACAGCCCCCATGCCATGCTCTGAAGCGTCCGTCTGGACAATAAATTCTTTCGAAAAGTCGGGTGCCTGGAGTATAGGTGCTGTGCACATTGCAGTTTTCAGGGTGTCAAAGGCCGTTTGACAGGCATCAGTCCAGATCACGTTTCGTGGCTGCTTCCTGGAAGTCAGCGAAGTCAAGGGGTGCACAATGTTACCGTAATCCTTGACAAACCTCCTGTAGTAACCCGTGAGTCCTAAGAAGGCTCTCACCTGAGTTTGGGTTTTGGGCGGCGCCCAAGCCAGGATGGTATCAATCTTGGGTTGCAGGGGGGCAACCTTGCCGCTCCCTACTTGGTGCCCCAAGTACACCACAGAACCCTGCCCAATCTGGCACTTACTGGCTTTGATTGTGAGGCCTGCTCCGCGCAGGGACAACAACACTTCCTGGAGGTGGCGCAAGTGTTTCTCCAAGCTGGCGCTGAACACTGCGATGTCGTCCACGTAGGGGGCACTGAAATCCTCCAGTCCAGCCAAGACCTGGTTGACCAACCTCTGGAAGGTGGCAGGGGCATTCTTCATCCCAAAGGGCATCACCCGGAACTGGTATAGCCCATCTGGTGTGGAGAATGCGGACCTCTCCTTTGCCCCATCAGTCAAGGCGATCTGCCAGTACCCAGACGTTAGATCAAACGTACTGAGGTACCGGGCAGCCCCCAACCGATCGATGAGCTCATCAGCTCTGGGGATGGGGTGCGCGTCAGTCTTCGTGACCGAATTGAGTCCTCGGTAATCCACGCAGAACCGGAGTTCTGGTGAAGCACCAGGCGCTGCAGCCTTCGGGACCAAGACCACTGGGCTGGCCCAAGGACTGCTAGAGGACTCAATCACCCCTAACGCAAACATTTTGGAGACCTCCTCCTTAATGTATGCTCTAACCTTGTCAGTCACCCTGTAAGCCTTGTGCTTCACAGGAGGGCTGTCTCCGGTGTCAATGTCATGGACACACCAATGAGTGACACCCGGAACCAAGGAAAACAGATCCGGGAATTGTCCCAACAGGTGGCGACAATCCTGTTTCTGCTCAAGGGTCAGTGTGTCGGAGAGGACCACACCATCCACTGACCCGTCTTGCTCTTTAGCACACAGGAGGTCAGGAAGAGGCTCACTCTCCTCCTCCATTCCAGCATCTGTAGCTAGGAGCATGCCCACTTCGGACCTTTCTAAGTGGGGCTTCAAACGGTTGACATGCAGGACCCGCAAGGGGTTCCTGGGAGATTTCAAGTCCACCAAGTAGGTGACATCGCTCTTCTTCTCCACAACCTTAAACGGTCCAGTCCACCTGTCCTTGAGCGCACAAGGTTCCACAGGGGACATGACCCATACTTCCTAACCAGGCTGAAGCTCTACTAGAGTGGCATTCCGGTCGTACCAACGCTTCATCTCCTCCTGGCTGGCCTCCAGATTTGCCTGAGCAAGTTCTCTGAAGCGCCGAGTCTGGTTCCGAAAGGCCAGCATGTAGCTGTATACACCCTGGGGAGGTTTCCTGGGAGATTGCTCCCAGCCTTCCTTGACCAGACTCAAAGGCCCTCTTACCGGGTGACCGTACAAAAGCTCAAAGGGGCTGAACCCTAGAGACTTTTGCGGCACCGGACGGTAAGCAAACAACAGGCATGGCAAGAGGACGTCCCATTTCCGCCTCATTGGTTCTTCAAGACCCATGATCATGCCTTTAAGGGTACGGTTGAATCGCTCAACCAACCCATTTCCTTGAGGGTGGTAAGGAGTGGTGAACTTGTAGGTTACCCCACACTCCTTCCACAGAGACTTCATATAGTTCGAAATGAAGTTGGTGCCCCGGTCTGACACCACCTCTCTGGGGAACCCCATCCAGGAGAAAACACCCATCAGTGCCCGTCCCACCACGGGGGCCGTCACTGTTCGGAGAGGGATGGCTTCCGGGTACCGTGTGGCGTGGTCCACCAAGACCAGGATGAACCTGTTGCTCAGGGCTGTCTTGGGGTCCAGGGGCCCAACAATGTCAATACCCACCCGGTCAAAGGGGGTACTGACCACTGGAAAAGGTTGGAGGGGAGCCTTCTGCTTCCTTCCGCTTTTCCCACTTGCCTGGCAAGTGCGACAAGTCTTGCAATGGATGTCTACATCCCTTCGCATCTGAGGCAAGTAGAAATGGGTGACAAGCCTGTCATAGGTCTTGTCCTGCCCCAGATGTCCAGCTAAAGGAACGTCATGAGCCAAACCCAGTAGGAAGGCTCTGAAGCGCTGGGGCACCACCAGCACACGGGCTGACCCAGGCTCAGCAGCCTTAGGCTCGCTATACAGGAGGTCGTTCTCCCAGTACACAAAATGTGACCCTGACTGATCACCTGAGGATTGGGCGGAGGCCTGCTGCCTCATGCCCACAAGAGAAGGGCACACCTTCTGTTCGGCACAGAATTCCTCCCTGGAGGGACCACCATCCTGCTGCCAATGGGTCAGCTCGGGCAAGTCTCCCAGTTCGGCAATTTGTTCCCCTGTGGGCTCCAGGGCATCCCCCTCAGGGTCTACCTCCTCCGGGACCACGGGAACTACGGGGGCCGGTTTCCCGCGCCTCCTGCCTCTTCTCTTCACAGCTGGGTCCTGGGCCGTACTTTCAGGCTCCGGGACCCCATCAACACCCTTACTCGCTGTCATTGATCGAGTGGTTGCACACACCCACTCTGGCACGCCCAACATTTTCAAGTGCGCCTCTCTCTCCACCTTAGCCCAAGGGGAGTCTTCTAAATCATTGCCCAGAAGACAATCGACAGGCATGGCGGGCCTCACAGCAACCTGAAGAGTACCTGAAACCCCCCCCTTTCAAAGGAAACCTGAGCTACCTCACACTCTTTCTGGGAGTTGTCAGCAGCTATCACAGGGTAGAATGCGTGGGGAACCACCTGCTCTCTGGACACTAAGTGACACTTGACAGCTGTCACACTCGCTCCGGTGTCTCTGAAAGCTTCCACTCTATGGCCATTAATGGTCACCCACTGCCTATATTTACTAGTGTTACTAGGCAGAGGGGGTGGAGGGACCATTTGCATGTCTCCTAGCGAGACCAGGGACATCTCTGCGGGACCCCTCCCACCTTGGACAACCATCTCCTCCCCTCCCAGGGCTACACTCGCCAACTGACGGGGGGTGCACTCGGCGGTGCATTCGATTTCTTCATGGGACACTGGGGATCGTAATACCGGTGTCCCACCTGCCCACAAGTGTAGCAGGCTAGGGGGCCCCTATGAACAGGTTTACCCGTCGGGGCCCCTGGCTTCTTCTCAGGGGGAGGCTGGGAACCTTTTCCTTGGTTCCCTTGGGGATTACTTTGGGGCCCTTTCCGAGACTCCTTCTGTTTACCCATGTCCCCCCCCACTCTTCTGCTGGGGACCCTGCCCACCTTAGGCTGAGTCTCCCACTGGACCCTTGTGGACCCTGGTACTGACCCAGCGGTCCGCCTCCTCAGCAAGTTTTTTACGGTTAGATATCTTGCTATCAATAAGGTGCTGGCGCAGCTCTGGAAAACAGTTATTAGACAAATGCTCCCAAGCAAACAAATCATAAAGAGCTTTCCACTTTGCTGCCCTTTACCCAACCATCCATGGCTCTGCAAAAATAAGACACATATTCAACCCACGTCGTACCAGGCAACTTCTTACATTCTCTAAAAGCTTGTCTGTACTTCTCTGGGGTTAGGCTATACCGCAACATTAAAGCATCCTTCATATGAGTATACAACATCCTGTCCGCAACAGGCAGGTCTAACAGGGTATCTCTCCCCTCATTCACAAAGCGACCCCACAACCCCGCTCCCCAATTCTTCTCAGGGACCTGGTGGGCCAACAATGCTAACTCATATGCTTTAAACCACTGACCAATATCTTCGTTCCTATGATAATCCTTTATCACATCTTTGGGAAAGTAAAACTTACTTTCTGCAGGCCCAGATGGAATGCTGCCACCAGAGGGATTCAATTCTAACTTCTTAGCTTGGATGTCCAACTCCCTCAACTTAGTTTCACGCTCCAAAGCTAACTTCTCTCTTTCAAACTCTAACTTTTTGATCTCCAAATCAGCTTCTCTTCTACCTCTTGCATTTTCTAATTCCAACTGCCCATTTATCTTTAGCCTTGCCATTTCCATGTTGTATGCACGCTCCTTCGCCCTTTCTTCTCGTTCTTCAGGGGAAAGACCTTTGGAGGAAACGCTGCTTCCGGGAGAGGACTCAGGCCCATTCGCTGGCGCCTCCTCATCCCCTTCCACTGGCGGTACCACTACCGGATCAGTGGGATCTCTTGAGTCCAACCAGGCCTCCAAAGCTTTGAGATATTGCTCTTTTCTTGAGAGGCCTTTGGCAGGCACTTTCAACTGCTTGCAAAAGGACTTCAGCTCCTTCAAGCCGTAGTCGTTTATCTTCGCTCTGTCGAATTCCTCCTCAACAACAACAACAGGGGTAGTGACTCCGGTGTCACTCATGGTCAAAACTGGCAGTGTTCAAAAAATCAAGTTTCAGAAAAGCGGAGAACCAAAAATAGGATCCTTCCCAATTAGATTGTGACTGCGCTATGGTCTGCTTTCACTATGTAGCGCACACTAATCACTGCACATGGGTCATAAATGCAAGGTCCAAATCCTCACCGCTGCATCCAACGTTAGAACCGGCTGTCTCTAGTTGGCAGAGGTATACACTTCTGACAAATAGGGAAACACCTTTTCTAGTCAGGGCAAGGGGATCACACCCTTCGATAACCCCTGCTCACCCCCTTGGTAGCTTGGCAGAGCAGAACAGGCTTATCTCAGAGGCTGTGTGTTAAGCATTTATGACCACATACAGTAATACAGTGAATACATTACAAATGGACACGACACAGTAGTATTATAAAAATAAGTATTTTTATATAAGGCTTAGCACAAGACCCAATAACGACAAAAATGTACACAATCTTAATAAATACTCGGGGAAGGGAAAAAGGATAGTTCAACGGTAGTTTCTTCTTTAGCACAAAAGTCTTTAGTATCAAAAGCAAATCTTCTTCTTGGCAATATAGTTCTTAGCAACAGGGTAACCCGCACGGGGGCTACACGACGTCGAGGCAAAGTTAATCCAAAGGTTCGGCGTCGACCGCGAGGAGCGCTACGTCGAGCCCGGAGTCACACGGACCCCCAACAACACAGTACCTTTGGAAAATGAAGCACACGATGATCAGCGGCGTCGAGCAATCCGGCGTCGCGTCTTCGGTGTCGATCAGGCCTCAGCAGGCGTCGTTGTCGATGATGCGGTTACACAGAGTGAGCAGCGCTCACGGCGTCGAGAGGGCACGAGGGCGATGCGATCAGCAGCGGTGCAGACACGAGGTCCCTTGGAGCTGGAGCCGTACTCCCACTCACTGGCGTTGCTGCTGGCGTCGGTCGGGCCCGGCGGCCGGTCGTCGAGGAAGCGGGACACTGGGGCCGTTACCCACTACGTCGAGCTGGATTCGGCGACGTCCGTCGGCGTCCAGATTGCTGGTTCTTTCAGAGGTGCCGGATTCACAGGTTCCAGCAAACGGCACTTTAAGCAGATGAAGTCTTTTAGCCCTGTGACTTCAGCAGGAGACTGGCACTCTTCCAGTCCTTGGAGATTTTCTTAGCAAGCGCGAGAGTACACACAAAGTTCCTCTCTCCTGATTCCTTGGCAAAAATAAAGAAGCACTGCAGGATTCCCCCCAGCAAACAGCACTCTGGCAGAAGGGGTAGACAAGTCCTCAGATCAGCAGGCCTCTTGTCCTTGGTTACAGGGTTCCTTGTCAGAAGTGATCTGATTTCTTAGTTCAGGGGTCCTTCTCTTATACCCCTTTTCGGCTTTGATCCCTTTGTCCATGCCGGGGACTTTCCCAACATCCTGGGTCTCTTGTGGGTGGAGCCAGGCAGAAGCACCTGGCGTATTCACTGAGCAGGGCTGGGTCCTCAGACGCCCAGCAGGAGGTGGAGCCAGCATTGACACTGGCAGGAGCAGAGCTATCGGCCTCCTGGCAGGAGGTGGGGCTAGGATCGTCCATGGCAGGCACAGAGCCATCAGCCGCTTGGCAGGAGGTGGAGCCAGCATTGTATCAGGCAGGGCAGGCTATCATCAACTACTCCCCCCCTACTCTCAAAGCAAATGTCCCACTCATCCCACACTGACTCATCCAGACCTGTGGAGCCACCCAGCTCCTGTCACACATACGCAAGACCAGCAGAAACCAGAAATGGTTAGACAAGAAAATAGACACTTTCTAAAAGTGCTATTTTCAAACCCAGAGTCCAAAAACCATCCACACCAATGGATGCGTAATTAAACCCCGAGTTCAGGGATACCAAACTCAACATTGCACCATGCTCCCCGAGCCAACTAGGATTATAGCATTAATAATCCCGGCGGCCCATTCTAACTAATGAAGAGCAGGCTACCTCGCAATAGTGAAGAACGAAGATGGCTGTAGTTCACTATTAGGACATGCCAACTTGGTCAGGCGTGTCCTACCTTATACTTACAACGCACCCGGCCCGCGGGCCTACCATAGGGGTGACTAACATGAAGTTAAGGGAAGGTTTGAGGGGCTGGCAAGTAGGTATACTTGCGCAGCCTGCGTGACAGCACTAGGCTGTACGTGGGTCTCGCAATGACCGACCCCTAGACATTCTTTTACGAGGCCGCTCCTGTGGGTGGCACAACACGTGCTGCAAGCCCACGAGCGGCATTTGGATTTACAAGCCCCGGCACTCCTGGTGCACTAGACTAGGGACTGACAGTAAACCAAATAAGCAAACATGGATACACTAGATACAACAATTTAACATAGGGAGTACTTGCGCTGTGGCACTGATCAGCAGTGACACCGCGCCCAAAGCATATACCAGCAAAACATCGTGAAACAGTGGAGGCAAACAGAAAAAATGGAGGAGAGACTCAAGCCAATGATGTCAGGTCTAACACAGTGTCTAAAAGTCCCATAGAAAATGCCATTTGAAAAATGTCAAATTCAATTTTCTCAATAACTACTGGAGGGATTTACACCAAACATACAAAAGGCACTGCTGCATACCAGTCCCTACCATTTTGCCAAATCTGGTGTAATTCCGTTCAGCCGTTCGAGCTGTAGCCTTGTCAGAATGTCCCTATGGAAATTAACATGGGGGAAACACGTTTTGGGACCCCCCTTTTTTCTCAGCCCCCGATTGACGAATCCCCCCGAAACATTTCAGGGAAGGAGCGGAGTGCAGCGAGGCAAATTTAAGGAAAATTACAGGCAGATCCCTCAATCGGCGCCAAAGTTATTCCCAATAGAATGTTCGGAATTTCCTATGGTAACTAGGTCCTAACTATATATACCTACTGGCGACCGCCAGTAGGTAATATATATATATATATATATATATATATATATATATATAGAGAGAGAGAGAGAGAGAGAGAGAGAGAGAGCAAGAGAAAGATAGATATAGATATATATATAGATACAAATGCACAAATGCTGACAAAAAACAAAGGTTAAAGTGACGTTATAGTTAGGTGAAAATGTCAGTCAAAACATGCCATTTTAAACATACAAAACCACTGAAATTCACCAGTTCTAGTTATATCAAGTACCTATATCGCACGCCCTTAGGTACCTCTAACTCGCTCCCCCGCCTTGCACAGATTTGTCATCAATAATTTTATTGCAAATGTTGCAGTGATAATATCAACGATGTCACAGCAGATGTCATGAGCGATGTAATATGTGGGGTAGATAGCAGTACATGGCTAGTGAGCAAATTATAGTTACCTTGAGGCACGAGTGCCAGTGGAACTCTTGGCCACTCCCACAGGAAAAGAACACATGAATTGATTTGCAAACAGTACATACTTGTAGTGGTTTACAAAAACAAGGTCAATATAAATGGCGGGCATTAATTGAGCAAATAAGATATCCAGTGTGCAATCAGTATCTCTAGGGAATGTAAAACACATTACAAAATGGCGACTATGTTTACTTACCCATTGATGTGGTGCAGGAGTCCTATGTCGATGTTAATGTTTTTGGTAATGTCTTCACTTATGTTTTCAATACATACTTTATTGAGACAAATGGTTGTTGATCCGTGACCGCGTCGGGCAAGGATTTGCCGATGTTAATTAATTAAAAATATTCACACGCATACGGAGTTTGGGCTCGGTTCTTTCGTCCAAAAGAATTCACGAAGGAGTTGCTGCAATATATATATATATATATATATATAATATATATATATATATATATATATATATATATAGTTTCAAACACTTCTCCAAGCTTGCAGAAGAAACGTCGGACACAAACAGGGTTTCCACTGGGGTTAAACAACTGCTTTATTTCTTTGTATTTGGCAGACCGGTTTCAGCTCCTCGCCTTCGTCAGTGCCCGCAGTCAGCAGTCTTTGCCTGTGCTTCCTCACTCACGATGTTTATGCGGTGCAGCCCCGCCTCCCTTCTGGAATGAGGCACACCTGCTCCTGACATCACTCGACTCGGCTTCAATACAGGGGACTACCAGTCCCACAATGCTTTTTGAGGATGTCCTGTACGTGTGGGTAGCTCAGGCGATTTTTATTTCACTCTCCATGTGTCCCCTTCTCTCGCCCATAGGATTCCTGCACACATCAGTCGGAGACGCCACTGCAGAGTAGCATCTCATTGGAAGTTCCAATCCGCCGTTATCACAGCAGCTTCGGTGCGTGACAGGTTTCAAATGGTGGGTCACGAAATAACTCCGATCCCTCGGTTAAATCAAATGCCAATGTTCCCATGATCTTGTGACCTGCTTTGTTGAGAGGATCCTCGTTGCGCACCACGGGCAGCGCGTTTAAATATAGATTCAAACACTTCCCCAAGCTTGCAGAAGAAACGTAGTGAGGTAATATGAATTTTCATGGTCAGTTATGTCCCCTATCGTAGACCCCAACGGCTCCATGTACATGTTTCTAGTACATGTAAGTTCCCTCCACAACCTGCTATGAAGACGCAAATACATTTGCGTCCAACGTTAACATGTCCTCTTTCAGATCCACCATGAATGGGTCAGATATTCCGTTCCTAAGTATGCCTTGCCAACGTCTTTATATGGTGCACTTTCCATGTTTTCTAGCTCTGGCGAGTTAGGCCCTGATTTCTGCCATCGAGCCTTTTCTGCCCTCTGTCTCTGGAAGCCGCAGCCTGCTGCTTCCTGACCCTTGACTTACTCCCTGTGTTGCGAGTGGTGCCTAGCTCGGCCTGCCTTGCCTGCCAAGACTGTATTCAACCTTCAAGTTATCTGCTCCGCTCCTCGAAAATACATTCCTGTCTAGCAGTTTAGGAAAACATCCTTCCCAGCTGCAGAGCAAAGGGCCCGGCCTCACTGTCTCCATACAAGTAATTCATAGCTCCCGTTACCATGGTAGGCCCATGGCCCCCTTGCCTTACACGTAGACACGTAGTTGCATATGCACGCACTAGCAGTCAGTGTAGAATAGCCTCTGCCCGAGAGACCTTTCCTTCTAGATAATACAGTTCCTTAAACACAAGATATAGATATGATTTGGGTTTAGGTTGTTCTGACACTCCAGACTTCTGTCTCCTCATGAAGGGCTAAATGTCAAGTCCCCTTCACCCTCCAGTTTCACGTCAGTCACACGTCATACTGCTGCGCGCGCATCTCTGCCACATGTTTTTGCTGACTCTGCAGGATCCTTCCAGGGATCCACCCACTTATGACACCTTTATGTGACGTTTCTAGCACACACCTTCGTGTACGCCCTTGTGCACGCCTTCTGTTACGAACACATGTTCTTATCTCGTTTCTTTCAGCTGTTACGCCTCCTGCATCAATTTCTATTGTAAATGCATCTACTATATAAATGATACTCTGTTAATAAATCATTGTACATGTCCTATCCGTTCCCTTGCACATGCTACCTGGTTCGAACCAATAACCAATTCCTTTTTAAAGGAATAAAACCCCTTTAAAACCTCAACTACCCCGGATTCTGTCTCTTATTTTTGAGTGAGTTATTCTTATTGATATTTACCGCATAAATTCCGCATAGGTAATTAAAATGTACCACATAATTGGCGCCCGAATAGGGACCCCTCCCCCACCCCACGCGCCGGAGGTGCGTTGCAGGCCCGGTTCCCTGCCACAGCCGTGAAGGACAATTACGCGTACCCGCAGGATTTCCTGTATCTCCCTCAGGCCAACGGAGGTGACTGAGGCTGCAATCGACACCCAGACGAGGCGGTGAGGAGTGCGGAGGATCCCGACCAGAGCCTAGCTGAGAGAGCAAAGTCCGAGGTATTTGGAGGCCCACCAGTTCCGAAGTTCCGAAGTACCTGCGTCACGAACCGAGTCGAGTCCAGTCCAGTCGAGTCCAGGGTCCAGTCCAGTATCGAGTTTCCGAGGCCTTCTGTTCCGTGCTTCCCGGTGAGTACCGTTGCTGGGGACGCATCTAGACGAGTGCATTAATTTGTACCCGGTCAAGACGGGGTTGGGTACACAGCCACGGTCTGCACTGTTTAGCAGTGTATCTGTACTGTTTAGCAGTATATCAAGTATGGAGGTAGCTAGTTTCATTTTAATTATTGTTGTTCGTTTTCAAAATGTTTAAATGTGTTTTAATGTCGTGGTATGAGTGATTGTTCGATCGTTATTACTGTGCTCATTGTATTAATTGTGTTCAAATTTGAGTAAGTATAAAGTATCAAGTAGTACAGCTGAGACATGCCGCTATTCTCTAAACTGAGACAGATAGGAACTAGAAAAGGGATACTAGAGGAAGCTGTTCCCATTCCACCTAGGGACACTCCAGGGTACTTTATGTACCACAAGCACGGCTTAGACGCTGTATTATATCTCGATTTGTGGGTAGACTATACTAAAGATTTAGCAGAGAATCAAAGGTGGCCCGCCACAGGGACATGGGATGCCGAGTGCATCATGAGAGTAGAAGAAGCATTATGGAAAAAGAAAGCCAGACAGTCACAGAAAGATGCCATTGAATTATGGCGTAAAGAATCGCATAGACGCACAGAAAAAGCACTCAGAAAAGCAGAGAAAAGTAGAGAGGATTCAGACAAAGCCCGTGAAAATGTATTAGTTGAAGAGGGGATACGAGTAAAAACAGAACAAGTAGACCAACAACGAAACGCTCTTATGAATGGTATGTATCCTCTTCTGGCCGAGGGTTTACCTAAGGCCACTTCGGAAATACCGAAGAATCTGCCACCTCCATTGGTCCCGACTAAAGTACGTCACAAGGCCACAAAAGACATATTCCTTTCTTCCTATTTAGACGATGTAGCCCCCGAATATGTTAATGTTCCGCCACCACGCACACCACCTGCTGATGGCACTCCACCCCGAAATCATCTACTCCCACCTCCGCAACGAACTCCTTCTCCCGTTCCACCACCTGCACCTGCTCCCTCAACCCTTCCTGCACCTATTCTTCCGATCACTAACCCATTCAATCCTTTTGGTCCTGGCACCTCGGGAGGTGCGACAGGTTTTCAAACACCGCCACAATCACACCGATTGACTTATAGGGATCTAGCACAACAACGTACACCCCAATCAGTCGATTATGACATATTTAAAGAACGTCTTTCAGACTGTCGATATGATCCAGTACCCGGTAAAAATGACGACAGAATGATGCTCGCATCAGTACGATTACGACGAGTTACCAACTTTTTACTGTTACTACCAGGAATGGTTGAACACCTAGACAGAATATATCATTTCGTTCAAACGGGGGAAGGCTCTGAAAGTATTGGCGAGGCCATGGCTTTCCAGAAAGTTGACACTCAAGCCAAGATATTACGGTTTTTCATAAACTGCCTAATAAGAGAACAAGATAGGCCTGGTATAGACCAGGAAGAAATGAAAGCACTCAATAAATGGGGTCAGAATATAGCCGATGGGAAACATGATAAACAGAGTTGTATAAAGAACATGTACCAAAGAATCAGAAATGCAGTAATAAAAATACATGAAAGAAGATCGCAAGAAACAGAAATAGATTCAGACAAGGTTGAATCCTCAGGGGAGGAGGAAACACCAGAAACTGCAACAGGACAATCACAATTACCAACTAGAGAAACGATAGCATATGTAGGTAAGGGAAGACCTTTTAATAATGCAATGCGTCCGGTACGCCCAGAAAGTAAGAGACTTTTTCAAGCAGCCATGTCAAATCCAAAAACTCCTGAACACTTATTTCAGGCTACTGATAAAATACTTCAAGAACGAATGGGGTACCATGTATTAAATTCCATGGATGAACAAGAATTAGCCAGGTCAGCAGTCCAATGGGCTGACAGTTCTGACACTTATAGTGATGATGGCTTAGCACAAACATTTTTAAATCTTTCCCCTGATGAACAGAAATTAGCTGGAATATACATGATTCAGCATCTCCTTATAT
Source organism: Lissotriton vulgaris (assembly GCF_964263255.1). NCBI lineage: Eukaryota > Metazoa > Chordata > Amphibia > Caudata > Salamandridae > Lissotriton > Lissotriton vulgaris. The sequence goes on along the minus strand of NC_141693.1, from coordinate 923,394,320 downwards.
TGTATAAAAGCCAACATTCTGATCCAGGTCCCCTACCTGATATTTTGATAGAGCTACTCTCGAACAGATGGAGAGGTCTAGGTACCGACTTAATTAAAATAATTCTAGAGCATCGGCACAGATACAGTACTTTTCTGACCACACAGTCTGTTCCAGCTCCACCTCCAGAAAGAAAAATGTATTACATAGACAGACAGAATCCCTTGCGAGAGGTACATCCAGTCAAGAATGATGATAATACTTTTAGACGTGTGTTTGTGTACACACCCATAACTAAAATGGAACTGTTAGAAATGAAGAAGTTAGTGCCTAGTCATGACAAAGATCCCGCAGGTTTCCACCGTGAAATAAAAGATATGTTACTCATGGGTGATTATACCTACCCCGATATCATGAAAATATTGAAAGTATTATTGCCTGCTGGTATTTACGAGAAACTGAAGGAAAAAGAATGGGAGGTGGGAGAGGCAAAGATTGATTGGGCTGTATTAGAGAACGAAGAAAATACTCGTACCCCAGGTCTAGGGCTTGGGGACAAAACTAAAGCATTACCAGGATTGTTAGTACAAGTCTTGCCACGTTTGTTAGCAACGAAAAAGGAGGACTGGGATGCAATCTCAGCCTGTAAACAGAAACCCGATGAAGACACTAGTGATTTTTATTCCCGATTTGAGAAATGTTTTGTTATTAATAGTGGCCTGAAACCAAGTAGCGAGTCATATCCACATCTTTTTGTATCTAAATTGGTCGAAAATTCCCTGCCCCAAGTTAAGAATCGTGTTCTGAAAGTCGAGAGCACATGGCAAGCTAACACGCCTTCACAAATGTTACAAATGTTACAGTACCACCAGAATAGAATTAGAGAAGAACATGATCACGAACAAAGACGTATGAAAGACACAAAAATGAAAATGTTAGTTGCTCAGTCAGTACCAGCTGACGGCCAGAAAAAGGGTATGACACAGTCCAGTAATTCAGCACCTCCTGTTAAAGGGATATGCAACTATTGTAAACAGCCAGGTCACTAAGTAAACGATTGTGCAGTTTTGAAACATAATATATCAACAGGTAAAACTAAAGAAAGGCCGCGTCCTCCTAGACAGGACCAGGCCCAACAACAAGTACAACAGAATATCCAGCCTATGCAAGCTTCACAACAGACAGCACAGACTGTAGCCATGCCACAGCCACAGCCCATTGCCGCAACACAACATGCAACACAACAGATGTACCAGTATGCGCAAACTGATTATCCCGATTATCAGCGATACACATGAAACAGCCTAGAGAGGGAAGTTGGCTTGCCTCTTATTGAGGTTCCTGTAGATCAAGAGGGTCCTTATGTACACAGCCAAGTGTTAGGAAAAGATAGAAAGTTTTTGATTGATACAGGGGCAAGCAGGACAACTATAAGTCATGACGAGGTTCCAGGGGCACCCCTCTCAGGCTCACAGAATGTTTCCCTTGGATTTTCAGGCAAACCTATTGTAAACGAAGTATCACAACCAGTACCACTTTTAGTTGGTCCATTGTCTCGCACGACAGACTTGTTGTTAACGAAATCATGTCCAGAAAACTTGTTAGGCATCAAGACACTGAAAGCTCTAGGAGCTGTGATATGTTGCTCTCCGGAAGGAGTGAGACTGTTCCTACGTGACTTTAAGGGTCACTATGTGTTGAGAGATATTGAGCCCAGACTACAGAATGTACCTGCACATTTATGGGCACAAGGCCCCACTGATGTAGGTTGTATGCACATTACACCATATCGAGTCACACTTAGACCAGGAGTAGTCTTACCACGAATCCGACAATACAAGTTACCACCAGATGCTATAGCGGCTTTACTGAAAATCATTGACGAGCTCATTGCACAAGGAGTGGTTGTAGAAACAGACTCGAATTTATGTAACTCCCCCATCATTCCAGTTCTTAAACGTACTGATCCAAATGCACCCCCAGTTTATCGATTAGTTATCGATCTGCGCGAATTGAATAAATGCATCGTACCACAGTATCCTGTGGTCCCAGATATCTCGTCTCTATTGACTGCCATTGATTCCGAAGCCACGTTCTTTACTGTAATAGATCTGAAGAACGCCTTCTTTAGCGTCCCCATTGATCCGGAAAGCCAATACCTTTTCGGATTCTGTCTAAATGGACGAAGCTTCAAATTTGCACGCGCACCTCAAGGATTCACAGAAAGCCCCAGCATCTATAGTCAAGCACTGAAAAGACAACTAGACAGTATACACATGCCTGACAACACTGCTCTGTTACAGTATGTCGATGATCTACTGATCACCGCCCGCAGCGAACCCGAATGTGAGCAAGCGTCACTGACGGTTTTGCATTTCCTGGCTGACAAGGGACACAAGGTGTCCCCTTCGAAGCTACAATTCTGTGTTCAGCAAGTTGTTTACCTTGGGCACTTGCTGACCAAAGGGGGGAGACAGCTGACACCTGACCGCATTCAGTTAATTGTAAACATGTCACAACCCAAGACACAAAAGGAGGTACGGGCCTTTATAGGCCTCACTTCTTACTGTAGACAATGGATCCCTCAGTATGCATTTTTAGCGAAACCTCTCATACAGTTGACAACCCAGGAGGCAGCGACATCGACTGTCCTCCCTTGGACTCAGGAACATACACAAGCTTTTGAGGACTTAAAGAAAGCCTTATGTCAAGCACCAGTTTTAGCGACACCATGTTATAGCAAGCCTTTTACACTTTTTATCACAGAACGTGAAGGTACTGCATTGTCGGTCCTCACTCAAGACCAAGCAGGTTCACACAAACCGTGTGCCTATTTTTCTAGTACATTGGATCCAGTAGCCCAGGCTCTGCCTGCGTGCTTGAAATCAGTAGCAGCAACAGCCCTAGCAATCAGACAAAGTGATTCCATAGTGCTAGGACATCAGTTGACAGTACAAGTTCCACACTCCGTGGAAGTTCTTTTAAACCGAACACAGACCCAGCACTTGACTATAGCAAGACTGACAGGTTATGAATTGACATTGTTTCAGCCACACATAGAAATCAGAGGCTGCAACACATTGAACCCTGCTACGCTTTTGCCATTAAGTGAGACAGACCCATTGGCACATGATTGTATTGAGGTCATTACTATTACGACGAAACCCAGACAAGACTTGACAGACACCGCATTACCAGATCCAGACCTGACACTTTATGTGGATGGTTCATGCATGAGAACAAGTACAGGGGACTTAGTGGCAGCCTACGCAGTCACGACAGAAACTGAAGTCATAGAAACAAATTGTATTGACACCCTGTCAGCTCAAGCAGCAGAGCTCATTGCTCTGACCCAAGCCTGTATTCTAGCCAAGAATAAGAAAGTTAACATATACACAGATTCCCGTTATGCATTCGGAGTTGTACACGACTTTGGTGTCCTGTGGCGAGAGAGAGGTTTTTTGACCTCTCACGGAGCCAAAATTCAGCACGGTTCCCTCATCCGAACTCTGTTAGATGCAATACATCTGCCTACAGCGATATCCATCATGAAGTGCAAGGCACATACCAAAGTCACAGATATCATTTCCCAGGGTAACGACTTAGCAGACCGCACAGCCAAGCATACAGCTCAGACTCAGACTCACACAACTGATCTGACAAAGACTATAGTTCAGACACCGACACATTGTATGACAGTTAAGGATCCCGCCCTAGATGTAATTGATATACAGACACATGCTACACCGGACGAAATCAAGAAATGGACTGAACTAGGAGGGGTCCAGACAGATCAAGGATGGATGACGAAGGGGAAATCTACATGGTTTCTCCCCGACTCTATGGTTCAAGTTATCATTAATACCGTACACAGTCCTGCACATTTAGGAGAAAAAGCTATGTTAGACAGTATTCAACATCTCTGGTTCAATAAACATTTACGAGCAGCAGCCAAACAGAAAGTGCGTACTTGCATGATTTGTTGTCAGTTCAACCCTGGTAAAAGCATTCCCGTAGAGCAAGGTGGATTTCATCCTCCCGATCACCCTTTTGAAGTCCTCCAGATGGATTATATCCAGATGGAACGTTGTCGAGGTTTCAAATATGTCCTCGTAGTTGTATGTGCACTTTCCCGCTGGACAGAAGCATATCCCGTCCCAGATTACACTGCTCCGACCACTGCCAAACAGCTGGTTCGTGAATTTTTCCCCAGATATGGTTTGCCCCGTGTCGTGTACTCAGATAATGGACAGCCATTCTCGTCCGAGTTAATGAAACAGGTATCACTCCTGCTCGGCTACCAATGGAAGTTCCACTGTGTCCGACATCCCGAAGCAGCAGGTCTCGTAGAGAGACACAATCAGACCCTGAAAACTCGTCTTGCAAAAATCTGTAAGGAGAAGGGTGTCGACTGGATCGTAGCTTTGCTGGTTGCCCTTTTTTACATGAGGATGGTCGCCCATTCCAGAACAGGGCTATCCCCGTATGAGGTGGTCTTTGGTAGGCCACCGAATATGTGGGGGACGCCTTTGCCCAGAAAGATTACTGATGTCGATTGTAATATGTTGACAGATTACCTTGTTTCCTTGATGTCTGCACTCCAATCATGTCGTTCACAGGTCGCTGCAGCCTTTCCCGACAACACCGATGTAAAGCCACATGGGATCATTCCGGGGGACCATATTCTCGTCAGGAACTTCGATCGGAGGAGTCCGCTGGAGCCCCGTTGGCAGGGGCCGAAACTTGTTCTGCTAACCACGAGGACTGCAATCAAGGTCGAGGGCCGCAAAGGGTGGCTCCACTCCAGCCACGTAAAGATATTTCATGGACTGCTTCCAGTTACAGACTCTCAGCCCTCCCCCTCTAAGGACTGCCCAGATTTCAGTGACTCTAAACTTCCCTTGATAGAGAAAACTCCGTCCGAGGAGTATAAATCCAAATTGAGGTCTAGCAAGTCAGACAGTTTAATTGTTTAAGTCCTCCCCTAGGTGAATCGGTTAAACCTGATTCTGACATGTATCCCCTAGACCCCAACAGAGAGAGAGATAGACAGAAACAGCTCAAGAAACGTGAATATTGCAAATCTCTTCGCAGCCACTGTATTGTGACTTTATTGATTATGTTTTTTCTAAGTCTTATGATCATTGCTGCGAGTGTACTGCTACATGTATACTACCCTATTTTCAATCATGCACATTCCTTTTCAAATGACACTGTCGAGCACTCTTTCAGTGAATTACCCCCGCATGAATTGTCATACAGACTTGCGCTGCGCAACAACACATTCATTAGCATGTTACATCATTCCCATCAGACCAGCAATGCTACCAATTGTTGGATATGTGGCCGACTCCCTCCCTATCAGAAATACAAGGGAGTTCTGCCTCTTTTTCCGTACCCGTTCACACATAATGGGTCCTGTGGTGCATGGTTTAGTTTAATTAATTCCTTAGATTCAGATTCTGTAGTTTACCAGGGCAACTGGGTATGGGGAAATCTGAACACAGTTCTACATAGAGTATGTTTCCCTGACAAGGAGGGTCTTCCCAAAAGAACAGGAACTGATCTAGAAAATGAAGTATATGGATTAGGTAATTTTACACTTAACCTCATGATTCTGAATGTTGAATCCGAATCCGAACCAGTCTTGCCTGCTATGTCCGTATTACCAGTTAAAGGTGAATTATGTGTCAGAAAGAATGGTTCAGTACACCTGGGTCATAGTAAATGTACTACTGTGATCGAATTCAGTGATAAGGGCAAGTCTACATTTAAAGCTTCACGTCATTCCTACTTCGTTTGTGGTCATACCGCATATATACGTTTACCTCTAGATTGGGATGGCACCTGTTACATTGCATTCCTTCTGCCACCCGTTTTCCTAGCCCCTCCTGATTATCATAGAGACATCCATCTAGTACACAATAGACCACAGAGAGATCTCCAGATTGTCGACTATACTGAAACGGCATGGGAGCAGTATACAGATTTCAATAAAGGTTTCTTTCCCTACTTAGGTACTGTCTTTAATAGTAAACTGATACGAAAATTAACTAGAACCCTTGAAGCAGTAGTGAATGAAACTACATCCGCCCTAGGTAACTTAACAGAGGAGCAGTCTGCTATGCGGATTGTTGTTCTTTAAAATCGTCTCGTCCTTGACGTCATCCTGGCCGATAGGGGCGGAGCCTGTAGAGTCATTGGATCGAGCTGCTGTGTTTTCATTCCACAAAACGCACCTTCAGTATATAAAGCCATTACTCGTCTTCACAAGATTGCAAGTCAGATACACCAGAATCCAGGCACCTGGACTTGGTCCGGTTGGTTCTGGAGCATGTTATCAGCCTGGGGATGGAAGGTCCTATCCTTCCTAGGTATTGCCCTTCTCATAGTATTCAGTTGTTGCCTATGTTTGCAATGTGGGCCAGCGATTTGCGGCTTGTGCGCCACATCATGTATTCCTCATTCAAGTCCTCATTCAAAACGCTATAAGAAGAAAGAAGAGCAAATGATGTTACATGAACAGATTGATAGATTAATGAGGATTGATATATCATGAAGGGCCCGTAGGGGACAAGGAGGGAATGAGGTAATATGAATTTTCATGGTCAGTTATGTCCCCTATCGTAGACCCCAACGGCTCCATGTACATGTTTCTAGTACATGTAAGTTCCCTCCACAACCTGCTATGAAGACGCAAATACATTTGCGTCCAACGTTAACATGTCCTCTTTCAGATCCACCATGAATGGGTCAGATATTCCGTTCCTAAGTATGCCTTGCCAACGTCTTTATATGGTGCACTTTCCATGTTTTCTAGCTCTGGCGAGTTAGGCCCTGATTTCTGCCATCGAGCCTTTTCTGCCCTCTGTCTCTGGAAGCCGCAGCCTGCTGCTTCCTGACCCTTGACTTACTCCCTGTGTGGCGAGCGGTGCCTAGCTCGGCCTGCCTTGCCTGCCAAGACTGTATTCAACCTTCAAGTTATCTGCTCCGCTCCTCGAAAATACATTCCTGTCTAGCAGTTTAGGAAAACATCCTTCCCAGCTGCAGAGCAAAGGGCCCGGCCTCACTGTCTCCATACAAGTAATTCATAGCTCCCGTTACCATGGTAGGCCCATGGCCCCCTTGCCTTACACGTAGACACGTAGTTGCATATGCACGCACTAGCAGTCAGTGTAGAATAGCCTCTGCCCGAGAGACCTTTCCTTCTAGATAATACAGTTCCTTAAACACAAGATATAGATATGATTTGGGTTTAGGTTGTTCTTACACTCCAGACTTCTGTCTCCTCATGAAGGGCTAAATGTCAAGTCCCCTTCACCCTCCAGTTTCACGTCAGTCACACGTCATACTGCTGCGCGCGCATCTCTGCCACATGTTTTTGCTGACTCTGCAGGATCCTTCCAGGGATCCACCCACTTATGACACCTTTATGTGACGTTTCTAGCACACACCTTCGTGTACGCCCTTGTGCACGCCTTCTGTTACGAACACATGTTCTTATCTCGTTTCTTTCAGCTGTTACGCCTCCTGCATCAATTTCTATTGTAAATGCATCTACTATATAAATGATACTCTGTTAATAAATCATTGTACATGTCCTATCCGTTCCCTTGCACATGCTACCTGGTTCGAACCAATAACCAATTCCTTTTTAAAGGAATAAAACCCCTTTAAAACCTCAACTACCCCGGATTCTGTCTCTTATTTTTGACTGAGTTATTCTTATTGATATTTACCGCATAAATTCCGCATAGGTAATTAAAATTTACCACAGTAGGACACAAACAGGGTTTCCACTGGGGTTAAACAACTGCTTTATTTCTTTGTATTTGGCAGACCGGTTTCAGCTCCTCGCCTTCGTCAGTGCCCGCAGTCAGCAGTCTTTGCCTGTGCTTCCTCACTCACGATGTTTATGCGGTGCAGCCCCGCCTCCCTTCTGGAATGAGGCACACCTGCTCCTGACATCACTCGACTCGGCTTGAATACAGGGGACTACCAGTCCCACAATGCTTTTTGAGGATGTCCAGTACGTGTGTGTAGCTCAGGCGATTTTTATTTCACTCTCCCTGTGTCCCCTTCTCTCGCCCATAGGATTCCTGCACACATCAGTCGGAGACGCCACTGCAGAGTAGCATCTCATTGGAAAGTTCCAATCTGCCGTTATCACAGCAGCTTCGGTGCATGACAGGTTTCAAATGGTGGGTCACGAAATAACTCCGATCCCTCGGTTAAATCAAATGCCAATGTTCCCATGATCTCGTGACCAGCTTTGTTGAGAGGGTCCTCGTTGCGCACCACGGGCAGCGCGTTTAAATATAGATTCAAACACTTCTCCAAGCTTGCAGAAGAAACGTAGGACACAAACAGGGTTTCCACTGGGGTTAAACAACTGCTTTATTTCTTTGTATTTGGCAGAACGGTTTCAGCTCCTCGCCTTCGTCAGTGCCCGCAGTCAGCAGTCTTTGCCTGTGCTTCCTCACTCACGATGTTTATGCGGTGCAGCCCCGCCTCCCTTCTGGAATGAGGCACACCTGCTCCTGACATCACTCGACTCGGCTTCAATACAGGGGACTACCAGTCCCACAATACTTTTTGAGGATGTCCTGTACGTGTGGGTAGCTCAGGCGATTTTTATTTCACTCTCCATGTGTCCCCTTCTCTCGCCCATAGGATTCCTGCACACATCAGTCGGAGACGCCACTGCAGAGTAGCATCTCATTGGAAAGTTCCAATCCGCCGTTATCACAGCAGCTTCGGTGCGTGACAGGTTTCAAATGGTGGGTCACGAAATAACTCTGATCCCTCGGTTAAATCAAATGCCAATGTTCCCATGATCTCGTGACCTGCTTTGTTGAGAGGGTCCTTGTTGCGCACCACGGGCAGCGCGTTTAAATATAGATTCAAACACTTCTCCAAGCTTGCAGAAGAAACGTAGATATTGTTATGTGGCTTCGGAGTTACGGTAATGCAATTCTTACTCCCCGTGCAATCCTTAGCCTTAAGCACACCTCTCACCCCTTGATGCGACCTTGATTCTTGACACACGTACCTCAGGCGGTCAACAGGATCCGTTGTCTCCTCCGACACAGCCGCGTCCCGGTCCGTCTTCCGGTACTTCGTGTAATATGGCAGGTCAAGGAGGTTCCACAAGCTTTCTCCTTCCGGAGATCCAGGCGGTTTTCGCGGGAAAACTTGTCTCTCAAAGTATCTGTGGCCAAAATCGAGAGGGTGTCCGATAAAGCCGTTGAGAGACTCCGATCGGCTTTTCACATTCCAAGGATAATCCGGCAAGGCGCAGGCTTTCTCCAGGCTGCAAAAACGGACGGGACCCAAAATAAGTGCAAGAGTTGATTTATTTAGTTGAGTTGCTCCCAGTCATCACGACGCGTTTTGCGCTTCACAGAGCGCTTGATCACATGACACAGTTAAAAAATGACTATTCCACTTATGACCGGCGTCGAAGACAAGTATCAATTATTAACATGCATGGATCAACACTCCTGAGAAGGTATGTGGAAGACATCATTTGGTGCAGTGAACACAAGAGCAAAGTGATTGGAGCCCATGGTTCTATCATAATCATCCTGTCTGAGTGGTAGTATCTGAGACTCCAATTGCTGGCAGTGGGTCAGCTTTTTTTCAAGAGGTACAGAGAATAAGGAGAGGCAACAGGTTTACAGCCCAGAGAGATCCACCCGATCCAAAACCCGCAGGGACAGGAGACCAAAACACAGGAGGGTACAGGAGCAAACTCAGGTCAGGGACGAACAGGAACTGAGTATTGATAACCATACAGATGTTCAAGTAATCAATCTCTCTTCCTATGACCTTACTCCAGACATGATTTCATTGCTTAGCAAAGGTCTTAGTTTTAATCCCTTTGCTACGGGTGATCTCTGCAGACTAAAGATTGATCTTTTTAAGTTTATCAGAAACTTAAAGCTTAAAAAACACTTTGCTGACAAAACCAGTACTGATTCAGGAACCAAGAATATTCCTGTCTTGACAGATACAAATGATTTTTTGTCAATAAAAGATGTGCAAGCAACCCATTTATTGTTGTCACTTACTGATGTAGAGGATTCCCCATATGACATGAATAGACTGATATCTGAACTGGACATAGACCCAGATTATAGCATTTCCAGTGGTTTGAGAGGTAAATCTAGATGGATACCTACACTGTCGGGGGTAATGCCATAGACAATTTTCACAAACGGGTGCTAGAGGATATTGACAGAATTAAGACAAATAACATACTTAACACTTTTAAATACCATGACAACCTGACAATAGGGGAGCGGTCAGCTCTTACAATTCTTAGCAAGAATAAAGATATTACAATCAGGGAGGCCGATAAAGGCGGCAATGTAGTAGTTATGAATCGAACTGACTATGAAGGAGAAATTCTTAGCCAACTAGCAGACACTACTTGCTATGAATCAGTGTCTCACAATCCAATAGGTCCTCTGACCACCAAGATCAATGACAGACTTACACATTGGAAGCAATCAGGACTTTTGAATGACCAAGAATATCTCTACTTGAAAATGTTCAGACCCACTTATCCCTGGATGTATACGTTACCCAAGGTACACAAAAATCAGCCCTTTCCACCGGGCAGACCAATAGTTTTAGGTATAGGAGGTCCAACAGAGAGGATGGCAGAATACATCGATCTATTTCTCGGTCCGTTAATACAAAATCCTCCGTCCTATATTCAAGACTCTAGACACATTCTTAGCATTCTATCAGATATCCAATGGCAACCAGACACATTTCTTGTCACAATGGACGTAGTGTCTTTATACACAAGCATCAACATAGATTTAGGTCTACGTGCCAGGAATAGATTTCTACACAACTGACCAGTATCACTCTTTCAACACACTGAAATGCTATCAGAAATGATGGAACTAGTCTTAAAAAACAACTTATTTGTGTTTGACAAGAAATGGTACCGCCAAAAGAAGGGTGTGGCGATGGGTTCTAAGTTTTCCCCATCATTCGCTAATCTTTTCATGGGTAGTCTGGAGGCCGACCTTATCTGGGGAGAAAAGGGCACACAATACATTGATTCGATAATTTTCTGGGGACGTTATATAGACGACTGTATCCTTCTGTGGTCAGGTACTGAGAAACTAATTACAGAATTTTTTACCTACTTGAACAACAACACGTGGGAGATCAAATTTACAATGACATATAGTCAAACCAAAATTGAGTTTTTAGACATTGAGTTGTATAAGACAAATGACACTCTACACAGTAAACTCTTTAGAAAATCCACCTCATGCAACTCTGTATTACATGCTTCCAGTTCGCACCCTCCGCATCAGATAAATTCCATACCATATGGGGAATTTCTGAGAGCTAGAAGGATATGTAGTGAAGAATTTCAATTTAGAGACTGCTTACCCGACATGAACAGGTTCTTTAAAAGAGGATATTCCAATAATACCATTAAAAAAGCGGAATCAAGAATAGACAATACCAAGAGAATTGACATTTTACAGCCCAAAAGACAATTCCAATCCACAGATAGTACAATCAGGTTGATCACGGAATTCAATTCCTTTCATCATACTCTAAGGAAAAGTATGACTAAACATTGGGGGATATTGAAAACTGAGAAATCTCTACTCCCATATGTCACAGACAGACCCCAGATCTGTTTCAGAAAGGGTAATTCCCTCAGAAACAGACTCAGTCCCACCGTGCCACATGGCCTGAGCGCAACCAATTGACTCTCTACACGCAGCAAGGGATTTTATAAATGCGATTTCTGCGCCATGTGCAGATGGGCCAAACACAACACCAAACAATTTTTCAATCCTAAGGGAGACTGTTTTACAATTAACACTAACATTAATTGTCTCACCAAATACGTGGTGTACATCATAGAATGCAAGTGTGGTAAACAGTACATAGGAAGCACGATACGATCCCTTAAAGACAGAATTTCGGAACACATGAGAGCGCTTTTGAAACAAGACCCGAGGTATCCTGTGGCCTTACATGTGGCAGGGTGCCAACGTTCTGACAGCGATAGAGCTGTTTCCTTCTTTGGCATCGATATAGTCAACTTGGGGGTCAGAGGAGGTAACAGAGAACTTAAGCTTAAACGCTCAGAGGCAATGTGGATTATGAAAATGTATGCAGTGGGTCTAGGTCTAAACTTCGATTCCGAACTTCAATTCTTCCTAGGTGACTAACATACCACGTAGTAACATTGGCCTTATACTGACATATTCTTATTAATCAACAGGGAATTAACTACATGAAGAAATCTGTATAGTTGGTTCATGTTTGTTTAATTTGTTGTTTATATGAATATCCACAGAATGCCATGTTTACTTAACAATGTTTAAGAATATCTAATACTGGCTTATAATCATGTTTTCTGCCTAACAATTAAGAATGTAACAAACTGTTTGATATGACAGATATGAGCAATATTGTCATGATGATTGACTACACAATGATGAGCAATGCCCACATAATTGTAAGAGAGGTTGGGAAAATATCTGTAACACCTTTTTCTATTTCTGCATTTTCGTGCATGCGTGGTATTTGTGACGCCATATTAGATTCACTCAGGCCAATGTGTCCATCACTCTCTAACCGAATTTTTCACAATTCGCTCACTGGCTCTTCCACAACTTTTTATATGCACTTCTTATAACTCACAATAAGTGTTTTTACTGTGCTGTGCAGATACATGTGGCGTCCACTATTCTGATTCACTGACATCTATGCTTTATCTAGAGGGGAGACATATTCCAGTACTAAAACAACTCGTATATTTAATCACTACCCTATTAATTTCTCGCTATCTTTTCTATTCTTAATGGCTTACAGGCTTAGCTTTCCCCGTATCAGGACATGATACACATTGTTCTGTTTCCGGCTTGACTACACTTTTAATTCAGTCTAGTGGTTGCGAGAACGTCACTAGGGGGCAGAGCCATTTATAACATGGGCTACTTCCGGGTCACGTGTCCACACCAGGAACACAGAGACCCGGGAGAAACGAGGACATCAGGACGTCGTAATGTGAGTAGAGCGAGCAGGTCTACACATAGCATTTTAAATGGTGGTTTTGACTTCCCCGGTTTAGATGTAAACTTAGCGTAACTGCTGGCGTTTACATTTCTGTTTTGCAGATAAGCAGTCCTCACGAGAACATAGAGCTACCTCTATCGCTTTTCGATACACTATATAGTTACCGGGTAAGCAGGGATTGTTATCCCTTACATATTGTATAACGTGTGTTACACACTACGCACATGTTGTTCACTTATTATGTTCTTTCTATGAAATTGCAGATATGGAGGTTACCAGCACCACTTAGCCTTCACTTTATCTCCCGGGTGACTCTTGAGCGCATTTCGCTTTAAAGGTACCTCATAATCTTTAGCTCTATCCATATGTTTTCTCGCCACGGCGCAGTATTTACTGTTCTAGTATTTTGATGAGTGGCATTCAAGTAACCTGAGTACTTTTGCTCGTTAATCCTAGTGACTATCACTGGCTTCAAATTAATTCTGTAGTTTTTCTGGCATATACTCCCTTCGTTTTTACCTGCAACCAGGAGAAAGATTTTTGTCTTATGACGAACTAACAGTATATAGTATTTACAAAAAATTCTGTCTTTATCACTTTGGTTTTTAAAAATATGAAAGTTATTAGATAGTGTTAAACACTGATAGCATGCTACGTTATGCAGCAATGTCTCATAGATATCTATTTTATCAGGGTGGGCCCCAGGTGGGTCATGAATTAAATTATATAACATGGAGTACGCAATTAGATTGATCTTTTAGAACATTCCAGCTAAATAACTAGTTGGTTTGCTGTTCAGTTTACAGGAATTACCGTCATGTACTGTTCATTTGTAGCATGTTGGCTACACATGTCTCACCTTTCTTTTCATGTTTTTTCACTTTGTTCTAGTCTTTTAATACTATTGATTATTGGAACAAATACTGGTCTTGGGCCCTTCCGGGTCGGAAATATCACCAGAAGAGCGGTGAGCTTATTTCTTTCTCCTACTTAGGCTGAATATTAATTAGCTCACTAGGCCTCCTTTTTTACTCATTGATTATGTTATAATTAGAGTTTTTCTCAACCTCAGTCACTCACTTTGCTCCTTTACCCTGTTTTTCCCCCTTTCTATGTCTCTTTCCTTTTTCCTTTCTTTTTTTACTTCACTTTTAGACCTATTGGTTCAAGCACAACCACTCAGAGGTATGTGTCGGAATGTATTTATCCGTTCACGGTGCACATTTTGTTCGCATGTCACTTAGATCACTATTAATAGAGTGCAGATCCTCACTACATGACGTTCTCAGTATAGAATCCCTGATCACTGCACACAGGCCTTTTATAAGCCTGCGGGTGTGCTTATATGCATGACGCGTCTATTGAGCACTAGGTGCGGACCAGATACTACCACTCAGACAGGATGATTATGATAGAACCATGGGCTCCAATCACTTTGCTCTTGTGTTCACTGCACCAAATGATGTCTTCCACATACCTTCTCAGGAGTGTTGATCCATGCATGTTAATAATTGGCTTGATACTTGTCTTCGACGCCGGTCATAAGTGGAATAGTCATTTTTTATCCGTTCACACATTTATACTGTCCACAAAAAGCCTGTTTTCTGTATCATTTCCAGCCCTGAAGATTCGCGAGATGCGATGAAACACGTGTCGGCTGGTTTTTGTCAAGCTTTGATATATTAAACAAGGACATCAAGACGTTTTCTTGTCATCATATTTTACTTGTTCTCACTATCTGTTTGATATCATTGTGCTGTATTGTTGTTCCTCTGCACTTATATGTAATTTTGGAAGTATTTATACATTGACCAACGTCTTTAATCTTACCGAGTGTGTGCATTGGGTACGTCTCTTTATTTGCTTTAGGATTAGTTCAGCTTGCTGACTTCTCCATTGAGTGGTTATATGGTTGTCCACTCACCTAATTGCACCACCTATCACCGTTAATAGTGCTTCCATACAGGCAGTGCGCCCAATTAGATTGACATCTAAAAACCATTCTAACCTTTCACATGACACAGTTAGTCACCAGGCATTGGTTTAAATACACTCAACACATGATTCAGTAAGCCTACAATTAGCATAGACATAGAAGAGTTTTCAGTGCCCAAAACTACAAGAAAACATTTCATCATTTATCTTATTTTAAAAGTTTTGGCACCCACAAAAGAGAAAAAAACAGATATATTATTCAATGCGTGAGTAATAAAACAATGTCCTAAATTTTAGTGATAGTGCAATGAAAAAAACAGTGCTTTAAAATTATCAAGTTTTGTTTAAAAAAAATGTTTCGTTTCTTTTCGAAAGTGCAGCAAAAATTCCAATGTTCTTAATAATACATAGTATCGTACAATATAGGTAAATGAGCCTAAATTGTCTGTTCTTTGCCATCCAGTGCATAAAATGGAGACGATATGGAGCCCCATATGCTGTAAATGTCCATATATTGTTTGTAAGCACCGGGGCAAAAGAGAAAGTACGATGTGCAAGCTGAACTACCCCACAGGAAAGGGATTATTGCCAAATCGTTTATTGTCTTATCAGGGTGGCAAAAATAATACCGGTAAAATACCTTTTTGTGCCTTTTTGTGCCCTGTTGTAAATTTGATTAGTCAACTACCATAGGTATGTGCAAATATATATATATATATATATGTATATATATTGATGCCAATCCTGCTTGCAACAGTGAAAAAACAGGCGCTGACTATATATATATTACATTCCAGTACATATCTCTTGAGAACTCAGACATGTACTGTCATCAGAATCGCTCCTGTAACAGGAATAAAGTAGTACTAATGCACTAATGCTTGCGTTTGCAGATAACATGCCTCATGAGCCCCATTTGTGTGGTCTATCCTAACTACATTTTAAGATACGTCTATGCACGATTTCCAAGATAACTTATCTTGTAGGACAGCCATCTTTCTGTAAAACTCTTTAGTCTGGAACAATTTACTGTTCAAATCTCTGAGTTTGTTTAGACACAAATGAGGCAGATCTATGTCATATTTTTGCAGGCCAAAAGCTGAAATCTAACAGGTTGTGAGAGTGAGCTAGTGGATTTGTCTTCTGTGTGACCTGTAAGGGGGCTTGCATTTCTGGGTGAGGTGTAGAAGCTCATGTTTTAGTATGTAGGCATGCTCAAAAAAATCTTCCGCTGGATCCCCACAGAAACAAGAAAGACAGTCACCCACGCTCTGGTCACCAGCCGTCTGGATTATGGAAATACCCTTTACGCCGGGACCACAGCCAAACTACAGAAAAAACTCCAACGCATCCAAAACGCCTCAGCCAGACTCATACTGGACATTCCCCGTCAAGCTCACATTTCCAGTCACCTGAAGGATCTCCACTGGCTCCCCGTCAACAAGAGAATAACGTTCCGTCTCCTCACCCATGCACACAAGGCCCTCTACGTCTTAGGACCCGAATGCCTCAACACACGACTGTCCTTCTACACACCCACCCGCCAACTACGATCATCCAATCAAGCCCTCGCCGTAATTCCACGCATTCACAGATCCACCATGGGAGGAAGATCCTTCTCCTACTTAGCAGCCAAAACCTGGAATTCTCTCCCCACTCACCTCCGACTTACACAGAACCACCTCTCCTTCAGAAAGCAACTAAAAACATGGCTATTCGATATGTAATGCACCCACCCTCCCTCAAGCGCCTTGAGACCCTTTGGGTGAGTAGTGCGCTATACAAATTACTGAACTTGAACTTGAACGCCATAGTTGAAAATGTATTTTATGGAAGTTCAGGCTGCAGAATACTTCTGCACTGTGCCAACTGTGAGCTGTGCAGAGCCAGCTGATTAAAATAAACTTTTATCATCATGCACTGCTTGAATATGTGGAGTTTGTGGTACTGCAAAAAGCCGTAGTTCTTACATATATAAGATTGTACTCATAGTGTATGTCAAAGGATGCCTGATTCAACACATATTGTGTATAAGAGTAAATGCCGGTGCACAAAGTTTTGCTTAGAAGCCGGTGGCCAGCACTCCTTAAGGCATGGGAGCTGAATGTCAAGGATGCATAGTCTTGATCTCACTTCATACGTTTCTTGCATCATTTACTCATTATTTTCTTGTTTAATAAGGAAACAACAGCGAGGGACAACACTTCATGCCTCTTGAGACCCCCACCAGACACCACATTTTCTTCTCTCTCTTGCAGGTGCTTTTTTATCCTTGTGTTTGCCATTTTCACAGTTTTTCAGTTTTTCTTTTCCTTCTCCCTTCGAGTTTTTCTCTCTCTTGGTTTGGATCAAAGTGAGTGCTGATGTGCTCTACCTGCAACTACTGGCTGAAATTAAGCACTACAAATAGAACCAACCCAACGTGTAGGGTTTGTGAGTATTTAATACTTGGTTAATAGCTGCCACTAGTTTTGCATTTAATGAGACAACTATATTTTTCAGCCCTTGTGCACTGGGATATCTCTCTTCTAATAGCAACTTGAATCGCTGTGAGAAATTTCTACACAGGAAACAATCACTCTTCTGCTACAGAGTATAAATGGGATTTGATACACTATGAAAGTAGAAAGTAAATGTATAATATATTTGTGTAGTTCCGGGAACAACCCTAATAGGATTTTGCTTGTTGTCCTTCACCTAAAAATATTGTGCCTCAATTATGTCAGCTTGCACCTCACTCAAAATGGTGCAGTGGACATTTGTCCAATCCTTTTCTAAAAAATTGGCACTGGAAACAAACCTGTTTACTTATTATCGCCAACATAACTCACAATTTCATTTACTACAGGCTCTTAACTGTTTACACTATAAGGAGCTAGGGTTCAACCTCACATTTGGATTTATACATCCAAACCTCTCCCAATAACGAATGAAATACACACACAACTGATACAAACCTTAGATGGTAGAGATCAGACAGGCTTTGACTTTCCACAACATCATGAGCAATAACCTCAGCGAGCTGAAGTACAGGGATAGTCAAATGTGTTAGTGAGCTGCTGTGCAGTTCCTTCACCAACAGATCCATGTAATACAAGCTGTAGGTCTGTAAGTAAAAGAAAAGTTGTAAGCAAAAAGAAAACACATTCATGATGTGGTCACTATTTCATAAAAGTGCCACACATTTTGAATAATAACTTGACAAAAAAAACCTTTTGTACCGAAAGACTTAACTGGCACACATTTTAATACATCTAATTATGAAAATTGAAATAGCCATTAACGGAAACGTTGGTATCAAAGGTTCACAAAAAGGACCTTCTCTACATTGAAATTAATATAATACATTGGTACCTGAAACATTTCCTTGACCACCATTCATCAATATTTTAAAGCTGATGGGTACAGCCGGATATCACAAACTGAATTTTTTATTGGGCCTATGTTTGATCTGTGCTTTGGCACAAGGGCTGATTAAGTGGATTTCCCATCCTTTCCAGCCTGCGTCGTTTAAATGGAAGAAAAATGTTCATAGGTTGGATGTTTGCTGCTAAGCATACCTCAGACTGAGAGCCTTTGTAACTTTAAAGCATTTTTTGCTATTAAGGTTGTGTGAGCTAACAGACCTCTTCCAGATTCAGATTTTTATAGATTGCTTAACCCACCCTTTGCTATTAAATTTGAATGATGCATGTAAAGTGTGAGAAATTAATAAGGATCTGTGTATGAGCCATCATATCATTTTACTCATAATTTAACCATCAATTATCATCTACAATTAACGTTTTATAGGAATTACACATTGACTTAGACTATCAAAACTACACAACACAGGAGACCGAAAGTGGGGACTTGCTGGGAGATTCGCACTATGTCAGCCTTTATTTAGGGAAGGTGAGACTGGATTCCAGCTCTAGCAGACTGCATAAACCAGAGTTTACACGATGGTCCCAGGATTCAGCTTTGGCATTACACAATCATGAAATCTATCAACTTAATCAATCTAATGTTCACTGACAATCTATACAATGTACCTAAAATACAGTGCAGGACACAAAAGTATTTTTTCTAGAACTCGAGGCAGATTGCTAATGACGACCAAAGTGCTTGACAGAAAAAAAACAGGCTGAGACATTCAAATATTTAACGTGCAATGCCCTTTTATTCACTTATTTTATCAATTTCAATATCAGGGGGTGTTTTAAATAGACAGTTAAAAAGGAGGTAAAATGCAAGTGACATGATGATAGGCAAGCCATGAGAGCCAGAGAGAAAGTGAGGCACTGGAGGCACTTGCAGGAAAAGTGGACTTATGACAGAATTTCCTGCTATTGATTCCATTGAAAAGAGAAGGATATTTTCAGTTTCCCCAAAGATCTGAAAAGGGTGTTTATCAAAAGGAACGCACATTCTGAGACAGATCCTCTTCCTAATACAGCTCTAATAAAGAATGATAGACAGTGAAGATTAGTAGCTACAGATCATAGGTGTATAGAGTCAGAATAGTGGAGAACATTTTAAGACATGAAAAGGTTTTTTTAGGTATATGTCAGAAGCTAGCTCAAACTACAGAAATGCTTCAGTCAGTGGAATACATTCAAAACTATGTAGACTTCTTGATTTTGTTTTGATTGATTACTGGAAGCCAGTGTAGAAAGAACTAGGTCTATGTTATGCCAAAGATTTGTATAGTGCCTTATATTATTAGTATTTCATTGTAGTACTCACCTAATGGAAAGACACTTCCAAGGCAACCTTGAAGGGATTGCTCAACTGGTTGACGTACCTTAGAGGCGTTGACACAACTGCCCTACAAAACTCACCATGGAGACAACCCTGCAGGGGAATGTGGGTGTCCTTGGACAAGTTCCTAGACCCCTACGATCCGCCTTGAATAGTACTAACAGAACGAAACAATCATCTCGAAAGCACACCCCCACTGGATCAAGACACTATAGAGAAGAAAGTAAACTTCTGATATGCTATCTCTTTTTCTCTCCACCTTAATTCCTATCCTTTCACTCTCTCCTTTTCTCTTACTGGGACAGTGGAAAGGGGAACAGTCAAGCATATATAATCTGTAACTGTACTATAACTAAAACAGCCAGTTTGGGATGCCACCCTGTAGCGACAAAGCGTTGACGATTATATGTTATATGTTATAAAAAAAACAATAAACAATATATGGGGAAAAAAAGTATGTCATTGTAGTTTCTTTTTTTACCTGTGAACCTTTTTCGAACTGTTCTATGATCAAATTTGTTGAGTTTCTCAAGGAGGAACTTAGAAGCATTCTACACACCAAATGGACCAGAAAGAATCTCGAGTTCACAATATGGAAATACTCAAGGACAAAATCAAACTGTTAGAGTGTGTTCCACTGCGGTAGGATATGTAATGGACTGTGCAGTGAGCAGATAACTGTACTATTTCTTCTGCTGAGAAATGTAGAATATCACATTGGGCCTTGCGACATATTAATGGACACGACCTTAAATATAGTATAAGAGAATTTAGTATTTCATAATTTACTTTCTAGGACGTTTGGGATTCCTCCTTACAACTTTCAGTTACACTAATCACACAGCTACCTTTTTCAGTAAAGCTTACCAGCTAACCTGGATAAAGGTCAGTGCTACTAAAACCCTGCTAATTACATAGTAAAATATCCCTGCTACAGCTCTATTCATTCAGTAAGAATGTTGCTTACCGGCTTTGCAAAGTTACTTCTGTTAATAGAATAACAGGATGTGTCGGTTTTAAATGCATCTCTAACTTCATCGGGACAGTCATAGCTAGCCCAGTCATCCACGCTTGTGGGCACTGCATCAATAGGTCCTTTTCTTTTAGGTCTCTCTCGAGTGGGTGAAGGCTGTACCTGTGGTTACAAATAGAATGTTGCCTATGTACAGTTACCAAAAATTATACTACAAAAATGTTACAAATGTTAAGAGGAAGAATTTGAGCGTTACCGGTTTTGCTTCTTTTTTGCCTTTTCCCTTTTTATTAGAAGATGCAGACTGTGTGTTTTGAAGAGCAGAAGGCGGTGGGTTTTTTGGCAGTGCTTTAATTGTTGCTGCTGCTGCAGATAATGACACCTAGATACAAATTCAGGGATGAGTGTCATAGATCTCTGTTGTCATTTGTGTCCATGTGTTTCAATAAGGCATTACGAAGTTAACATTTGTGAACAGTAAGCCAGCTCGCTTTAAGTAAGATAATATCAACATATCTAGCAGTCATTAAGATGCAAATACTCAATTTGATACTCTGATTCGAGTTTATCTGAGGAAAATGTTTCCCACTGCCATGATGGTGTGGCATGCACTATGAAAGTCTAACAGTCTCAAGAGGGACGCATAATGGATTGCACAAAACGTACATGTTTGGGTATCCAACAGAACTGGCTGTTTATGTAAAAACCGTGTTGGTGTGCATACACTCTGGCTACAGTAAAAATGGGCCATGCTTCATACAATCAAATGGTTAGCACATATAAAGGCATCACTTGTGCCCGTATTCCTTTATATTCTGCGCTTTATTTTCTGAAGAAAAGAATATAGAATATAAAATAAATATTATCAGGACTAAAGGACTTATTTAGAAATTAGAGAGCATGGTACCCTGCCGCAAAAGCGTCAGACAGCCCTCATTGCCATACTCACAGGTTCAATGCCCTATTTAATGCTAGGGGAACCTCTGCCGGCAGAGCCTCGCTGGCTTTAGCGTGGAAACCTTTGACCGGCGATTCAACTGACATTAAACCATCGCTTATGGTACCTCAGACCATCTGCCCCTATTTACGTCAGCAGACTTTCTTAGAAATGTTTCCTGTTCGCGACCTCCACAGAAAGCCCGAACAAGAGTGCATACAAAAGCACCTTGCTGCTGCAGCCTGGCATAAACTCTACGTGTGGCAGAGGCATTTGTTTTTTTTGTTTAAGCTCCCGGTTTGGAAGTTTATTTTTTAAAAACAAAAAAGCGTTACTGGGCAGATAGATTGAGCATTGCACCCGCACAGCAGAGTTCAGTGCCATGGTTATTATTTTGTAGAAACACTGATGTTGTGTTAAAGATGAAGGAAGTTTGACTCCTGTTTAAAAAAATAAAATCTCATGAGCAAAATTATTTGGATACTTTTGATTGTCTAAATGGAATATCATTCTAGCAAACAACGAATAAACCGCTAACTATATCAATGGAAACCTCTAGTTGACCGTATTTTGTTGCCCCATCCCACATGTGTCTATATGTTGTAGGCATTCACAGCCACCATCCAGCAGTGCGCACAGCGACTACACTCTTTGGGGGCAGCTCATTTCGGAATCCCCCCAAAAAATGTAAGATATATTTTTTCTGATGAGTTTTGATCATTAGGCTCTCAAGGGTACAATGTCAAATATTTTGTGACCAAAGGAAACATCGGACCCTTTCTTCGTGGGTGGATTTAGGTTTATATAAAAACTGGCACATTGATAAAAAATGCCTTGATAAAAAGCAAAAAAAGATTCTGGTGTCACACCAATCAACAAACAACTTTATGCTCGCAATTTTTTTTCTTCTGTTGTATGTAAGGGTAATTTCAACACAGCCTTCGGGGCTCTGGCCATGGGCAGATGCAATTCAGCCCTCATTCTAGGCCTCTTACCAGGAGGCATTATCACTGATGTGTTAAAGTTAACAGTGCAAGATCCATAATTGGATCCTGGGCCAGATATGAGTATGTATCTGGAGTGGATCTCTTGCACATAGATAGGTCAAAGTTGAGAGTTGCTGTAAGGGTGACTGAGGCTTTTGGTACCATGATCTGTATGTTTTGAATGGCCTCAGTCTGAGAAAGAACGGGAGGAATTTGGTAACCCCACGAATCAGCCACCAAGATGGGAAGGTCCACAACCACAGGAGGGGAAACAGCCTTTACAATGTGGTTTTTACCACGTTGTACCTTTACTACACATTTTTTTACCACGCATGTTTTTAAAACGCATATGCTTTTACAACGTATGCCTTTACCGTGCATTTAAGGTAAGCTCAGGGGTGTGAGGGGTCTCCCCCCACAAATACACTGTTTATTTAAAATGCGTGGTAAAGGCATACATAGTAAAAGCATGTACGTTCCAACAAAATGCGGGGTAAAAAATGCATGGTAAAGGCTTGCACAGTGTTTTCTTGCATTGTTCCGACATACAACCCCACAGGAGAGGCCAAACCTATCATTAGAGAAGGGGTGGACATCAGCAGCTAAGTAGAAAAGGGTGCCTGTGATGCATTTGACTATGAAGTGCTCGAAGGAGGTGGAACATGGAACTGGAATCAATTTTCACTGATCAGTGAATGAAGAAAGCAGTATATAAACCAAACCCTTACCTAAGCTTATGTTGATGTGATGTTGTTTAACAGTACAAGGTTAAAGAGTGAGAAAGTTGAGTTTGTAGATAACCAGGGATTACAAATGGCAGGAAAGTGGTGCTAAAAACAGCAATAGTGTCTAACTGTTGCTGAAATTATTATTATACTTCTGGCCAGACAAAGAGGAGGCATGTGCGAAGTGACCATTTTTTGAGGTACGCAGAGGGGACCATATTCAAGTGACTGAGGAGAGGCTGGTACAGTTTCGGGGTGATTTAGTAAACATTATGGGACCTAAGCCAGCGGGCAAGGTATTCACAGGATGTAAACAGATTCACTGCGTATTCGTACATTGAACAACATATGACTGGGCAATTATTGTTAGGGGGGGGAATTAAGTTTGATTGATATTGTGCTTAATGCCCACAAGGCTAGAGAGAATAGTATCTGTTACCACGCATGCCAAAACTACGCATGGCGTAACAAAGCAGTCAATACCCCGACTGTGTCTTTACCACGAGTTCCATTACAACACAAGTCATTACAACAACTTGTTTAGGGAACCGCTGGATTTTGGAATAGTTTAAATTACTATTCTAAATCCAGTGTGTCAGGGGCGGCTGGTGACATTTGAAAGTGGTGGGCCGTAAACTAATTTGCATATTGGACTGCAGCGAGCGAGCCCGAACCACCTTGCATCCATCCATACATCATTCATGACCTGGCAGTTCGAGCAGTAGCGGCCCCCTTCCCCCAAGCGCCTTGAGACCCTTCCGGGTGAGTAGCGCGCTATACAAGTGTCTTGATTGATTGATTGATTGATACATCATTCATGCATCCACCCATCCATCCACCCACCCACCCATCCTGCATCCATACATCATTCATTCATGCATCCACCCATCCATCCATCATGCATACACCCATCATGCATGCATCCATCCATACATCATTCATGCATCCACCCATCCACCCACCCACCCATCCTGCATCCATACATCATTCATTCATGCATCCACCCATCATGCATCCACCCATCATCCATGCATCCATCCATACATCATTCATGCATCCACCCATCCATCCACCCACCCATCCTGCATCCATACATCATTCATTCATGCATCCACCCATCCATCCATCATGCATCCACCCGTCATCCATGCATCCATCCATACATCATTCATGCATCCACCCATCCATCTACCCACCCACCCATCCTGCATCAATACATCATTCATTCATGCATCCACCCATCCATCCATCATGCATCCACCCATCATGCATGCATCCATCCATACATCATTCATGCATCCACCCATCCATCCATCCACCCACCTATCCATCCTGCATCCATACATCATTCATTCATGCATCCACCCATCATGCATGTATCCATCCATACATCATTCATGCATCCACCCATCCATCCACCCACCCACCCATCCTACATCCATACATCATTCATTCAGGCATCCACCCATCAATCCACCCACCAATCTAACCTGCATCCATCATTCATGCATCCATCCATGCACCCATCCACCCACCCATCCAAAGTTCATTCACACTCAGCTGGTATATTATGGTCTCTGGCAGGTTTCCCTTAGACACAGATAAAGCACAAGAGTTGCTACACAAAACAGACACACATAGTCATACATGTGCACACAGTACACACATAACACACAGCACAGGCAGCAGCAATGCACAAACTAGAATATGTGTAGTATAGGCAACTGCACTACAAGCTTTCCTCATACAGACACAATAATGTCAAACCCCTGGTTAGTCTTAAACTAACAGCTAACCTGGTTTTGCAAGGAGGACCCCCCGACCTGCATTTTAGTAGAGAAAATAAAAAAAAGTTGAGGAATATCAGCTGTTTAGGGAAAAATCACCAATTTCTCTACTAAAGAGACATCTGACATTTATAACTAAAAGTGAAGAAATGGGCGGAAGGCACAAAGTGAAAGTAAGTAGGCATGTCATGAGAGAAGTGATGTATGCAGACAGTGACAGCATGGTGTTGTCAGTGAGACGTGCATCTCGTGAGGAGAAGGCACAAAGTGAGGAGGGAAAGATTTGGAGGTAGTACCTGAGAGCAGTGCTTGTAGTAAGTGACTCAAATGTGCTGACAGACTGTTGTTACCGTGAGAAATGGCAGGCTGCAGGCAGACAGTTCCCTCCGGAGAGACGGTGCTCGGGTGCTCACATTAGATGCAGACTGCCGTCGGTGACTCTGGCTACCTAAGGGGGTACGGCCGGGGTGAGTAGGGTAGGGTTGCGCTGAGGCTGGGGGGAGTCGGGTGGGGGCCAACAGGAGTTTAAAAATAAATAAAAAACTTACCGGTTCCGTGCTGCCTCTGACTGCTCCGGGGTCCGGACTCCCGTTGGCGCCTACAGGAACAGCCGTGTCTCCGTCACTACTACTGGCAACACCTCAGACCAATCCGATTGATTTAGGGCAGTGTTACGCTCTGCCCATTAGGAGACCGAGGTGCTCAACCCTCGCTCTCCTAATGGGCATGCGCCAGCAGAACAGACACTAGTGCTCATGCGTGGGCACAGAGGAAAATTCGACCTCCGTCCCCACTCATGCGCACTTGTGCTCAGTGACGTTGTGCTCCTTCCTGCTGCCCCTGGTGACAATCATGTCATTCAACATGACGTCGGACCGCCCACCCCTTCAGACTCTGAAGGGGTGGGCAGTCCGACGTCATGTTGACTGACATGATTGTCAGTTCAACCTCGGCGTCTTTGAACTTGAGTAACCTGAGAGTTACTTAATTTCAAAGACGCCGAGGGAGCTGCGTGTGCAGGCGGCTTGTGGGGCAACGCCCCAGCGCCCTTAATGGACGCACCGCCACTGCAGTGTGTGTATCAGTAGGGAAGGTGTTGGACTTAAAATCCGACACTGGTCCAACATTGCATTCCTTAACACCTTAGCTGCGGTCGTTATTTCGCGGCATTGCGGCAGTTCCGTGGAGTGGGCGGGGCCGAGTCGGCCGTTGGACGTTCGCAACACCAGCGAGGTAGTGCTCGCGACAGCCAACGGCAGCACGGAAGGGGCTAAAGCAAGTCGTTCTAATGACTTGCATTGTACTAGGACTTGTGGTAATGTTGCAGTCGTGGTACTGACTGCGTTGTAAAGGCACTACGATGTAATGCCTATATTGTAATAGATGTTTCCTGGTTAGAGAGGGTGTTTGATAACACAGATGTGTTGAGTGTACTAGGATTGTGATAGAGCAAGGAGGGCAGGGTGTGACACAAGCTTAATAGACAGAGTAGGAGACACAAATGCATCAATGGTGTACAAATAGTACACAGATGATATGGAACTGACCCTACTGCACAACCTGAAGTGAGAGAGAGGGAAGAGAGAATTAAACTGTGCATATAGGCAAACACTAAATATTACTGAAGACTCAAGTGTTTAGAAGGAACGCTTCTCTACATGATCAAAGGTGCCTACAGGTGATCAATTACTTTACTGCCCACATTTTCAGTAAAATTCATGATAAACCCCCCACCCACACAAGGAGGCATCCTCCATCCTAGAGTGTACTCATTCACCACAGAAGGAAGATGTTGTCAGTAGTGTGTCCAATGAAAGCTCTTTCCCTGCTAAAATGAAGAATTTATTTGCCTTTTAATGAGGGAGAATACATTGTCAAAACGGTCCACACCTGTTCTCAATCACACTCAGGGTGATTAATACATTTCTGTCATGGCAGCTGAAGATTTGTTTTTATTGGCCAGTCCCCTTCACAAAAGTTCAAAACAAGAGAGTCAAACATTAAAGTGAAACTATTTTGAGGCTATTATTTCCTAGAACGGTTATGGATATTAATCAGGATTCTGACATAATTACAAATGAATGACTAGAAAATGGTAATGACATTGCAGTGCTTAATTCAGCTACTATTGTAACCACAGAAGGATATTTGGCGCAACTTTGAACATTCACGCACTAAGCTCAATTTGAAATCCTGAGTCCGGATTCGCAAAATCAGATGTGATATTTTTTTCTTGACTGCAAATCCCAATTCTGACAACAAAATGTATTTTATTTTGGATTTTCCACCTTCATATGATTAAGGTTAGGGGGGAGGAAAGCAGGAATTAGAAGATGATCAGGGAGTGGCCAGGCAAACTTCCTGGACTAAGCATAAAAATGACAGGGTATGAAACAGCCCATAACTCAGCGGGTAATTGGCTAAGGGATTCTCCACCTGGAAAACTATTTTCCAGATGAAGACAAAAATTAAAACATAATGCTAATTTGCAGAAATTGTTCCAGTTTAGGGTTACTCGTATGCTTTTAAATATATCATGTTTAGTAAATTTTATTCATAATTAGAGATTTTGTTACTCCACGAAAATAGTAAATGTGCAACTATCAAGCATGACAAATAACTATTTTCTTTCTGAATTGGTTCTGTAACGTGAAACTGACACAAATGTGATACAGTTCTGCAAAACACGATATCACGGTTTTACTTAAACAATAGAGTGATTTCACAATAGCTTCAGTTAGATAAAAATCGTAATAGGATCCAGGGACACCCCCCCCCCCCCCCCCATGCATCAAACAAAGACCATAAGCTAACGACATCGACATCTATCAGCAAAAGTAATAGGATTTGAAAGGCAATCTATATACTATGTACTCCATTAAATGTTATCAAAATATTGTTGACTGTAGTCCTCACCTGCCATATATGAATGAAATATGCATATGCCATCAAACAGTGCTGCTGATGGTGAGGAGGAGAACCATGGCCATTCATCACAGCCATTATGGTGTGTATTCTAGCTAAATACTCCAGTTGTCTCACATTGCTTAAATCATCGATGGGATTAGAAGGAATCACAACTTTTTCCTCTGTCGCTGATGAAGGATTTGCGCCATCTTGGCTCAAAGTTTCGATATTTCCCTCTGTAGTCACTTCTTTTTTGGTATCTTTAGCAGATGAATATTTGCTTCTGGCTTTTGATTTTCCTTTCCGGCTCTTTTCTGTCAAGAAATCAAAAACGCCACATGCAGTGTATTAAAACGATACAAATGGGAGTTTCCATCACAGTTAAGTGATCGTTATAGACAATACCTTCAATATCGGCCGATTTTATTGGTTTCATTTTCAGTAAAATTTCCATTGCCCAGTCCAGCAGCCCTAGAGCATCAGTCACAGGGAACTGCTTGGAATATAGCCATTCTGCTAATTCTATTAGATGGTCAACCTTCATCCATTCACTCTCTGGTTTCTAGGGAAATAAAAATAGTTTATAAGTGTACATCGTACCGTATATCTCTCAAAGGAACCCTTGACGAAATAATACCTACAAAGAAAACTAACACAGAGACAAAAACCAGAAGCACCTTGGTATATAGACATTTTAAAAGAAACTAAAACTACTTGTAAGAAACTGGAGAGGCAATGGCGGAGGGCATGCCTAGAACAGGATAAAATACTATTAAAAATTGCATTAAATAATTATAAAATGAAGTTAGAGAAGCCAAAGTAAATTATTATACCAAAACATCACAGATGCAACAAATTGAGCAAGAGAAATATATGGTATAGTAAGAGACCTTCCAAATGCAGATTGTACAAAACAAGATGTGATACTGACAAACAAACTGTGTGATAGCCTGTTGGAGGTTTTTAGCACAAAGTCTGGGCTAATTCTAGAAGACATATACAAATAAACATTGGTGAGAGACTTACCCACAGATGTGGGTACCACTAGAATGACACCAGTGGAAGTGATTAGCACAAAATTAGAAAATGTAGGAATTATGGAAAAGGAGGGGTTTAGAGCACCATGACTACTTCTTCGGGCTCCCTTCTTGATTCAATTCCATCAAACATATGGAAAGAAAGGGAGGATAAATTATTTTCAAGCCTACTAAAAATATACGCTTAATCTTTGTTGACAGGAGCAGTACCACAAGCCTGGAAGAAAGCCCTAGTCGCTCCATAATTAAAAAGCCAACAGCAGACTTAACGATCCCAGTGATTATCATCTAACTTCTCAACTCCACATATCCAGCTAAAATAATGGAGAAATGCATTAGTAAAAATTAGCAAACTATCTGGAAGTTCACAGTATCTTGGAGAATGAACAGACAGGCTTTAGACCTGCACATGGCACTGAATCAGCGTTAATTTTGGCCTTGGATGAACTGAGGATGATGGTTGACTGGGATCAAACAGCAGTGCTGGGACAACTTAAGGATTTTGGGGGCCCCTGTTTGGAACAGCTTTGAATTTATCATCCAATGTTAGCCTTTTCATGTTGTCTTTGGCAGGTCACTGACACTGCACAGACACACTGATCTAAATTCTAAATGTGTTTCCATCTAATATTCAGGGATAGTGAGGTTGGTTTTTCGATATTGTAATATAGCAGCAGCTCACTACTATTATTGCAAATAATCTCTCTGAGCCATTGCTATTTCTTAAATGTGAGGTCCTGTTTCGATTTTAAAGGAACGTTTTTTATGGATGTTGCATGGCGTTGAAAACATAAACACGACATTTCTCTGCGTAATGTCCATAAAAGACTCCAACACATCATCTGTTTAGAAATAAAGTAAAATAAAGTGGTATTTTAAAAAATCTATCGTTAAGGATCAATCAAGGTCATCAGAGCAGGACTATGTAAAGAAAAGAGCTGGATCTATCAGGGGCCCCCCTAAGAGTCTGTGGGCACTGGGCCAGAGCCCACTTTGCCTATGTCTTAAAACGTCTCTGCAGCAGTACTGATTTTATTAGCTTAACTCTGACTCATTAAGCCGATTGAGTGTGTGAACTTTGGATTTACCGCGGTCTAGCGTGACCTCAAGTAATCTTCGAGTGCTACTGTGACCCTTGACCATCAACTTACTTGGAACCCCCAGTTGGAGGTTTTAATTCTCAAATTTGTTCGCCTTGCAGGATGCTTGCTGAAGGAACAGAAAAAAACCTTGACCAAACGCATTACACCAGGTTGAAAATCTATGAGGCCAAGGTTAATGCAGCTACCCTGTATGGTGCGGACATATGGGGCTACAAAGGCTTGTCAGCACTAACCACAGCACAGAACAGGTTTCTTCGGAACTTAGTGGGGCTTCCTCAATCGTCACCCGTAAAACCATTGCTTTTAGACTTAGGCTGTAGACCGCTGAATGAGATGGCACAGTATCGTCTTGTAGCTCTTTGGCGTCGCCTCTGGACGACCCAAGAGCTTAGTCTTTTCGCTCATGAATTGGGCGAGGTTAGATCATTGTGGGGTGCTCAGAAAATCCCATGGCTGCGGGAGGTCAAACAAATATTGTATTCCATGGGCCTCCCCGAATTATGGCTACATCCCAAATGTTCTAGGTTCCCATCTAAAGTGGAATTCAAACAGTTATTTTGGGCTGCAAAGAAATCTGCTCTGGTCTCCCTTTCATCAGAAAATAGCCTAACGGGACTGTTCTTAACGCATAAGATAACACCGTCCCTTGAGCCCTACTGGGACTTGATATGCAAAACCCTTGACCGTAAGCTGTATCATCAGTTTCGGGTGGGTACTTTGCCGATCAACTCCTTTACTGCAAAGTGGGCAAAGAATACAAGCAATAAATGCCCCTTTTGTCCTGACCAGGTTGAAAGTATCGGTCATATATTTTTTGCATGCCCTGCATATCGATTGCCTAGACTAAAATGGATGAAACCAATTTGTAAAACCTTAAATTGTGGGGGGAATCGTGTAGCCCTGTTGAAATTACGCGATTTACGCACTGAAAAATCTGTGATTTGTGTTGCCAAATTCTTGGGGTGGATGTGGCTAATTCGCGTAAAGAAATTGTAACCCCTTTTTAAATTAACTTGATTTGTTTTTTTTAATGTTTGTATATTGTCTGAAGGTAAATTCTCTTATATACCTGGGGATCCATTGTAAAATGTTGTAATTGTCGATAATGTTTTTTATATCTGCTGTCTTTTATGAATTTTATTCGAAATAAAGACTAAATGAACTGAGCTACTGATTCCTGAGCACTGTATTGCAGTTTAATCTTTAAACAAATCACACTTTTGTTCTACTTATCGGATTTTTCCTTTTTACCCAGAAAATATTCTCTATTTTTTAAGCTGGTGTGAGGTCTTTTTGTGTTTTTTTTTCACTGTGTAATTAAAGTGTTGCACAAATACTTTACACATTGCTTCTTAAGCTAAGCACAAAGGGGGGAGGGAGCACACTGCTTCTCATCCCAGCACAGTTCACCCCATTGCATTCTGGTTAAATGCAGTACACTTACTTAAAAGATGCTGTCGTTTTTCACCAAAGTTGGTGCAGGTAGTGCAGTTATTTCTAGACACTTGTTTCTGGGTGTAGCCCTTCATCAGTGGAGAGCAGAAGTAGTAGAGAGTATAGACAAGTCATCTGGGGTTGCTGAAATGCTGCCCAAGTTGTCACAGTTCATAGTATCACTTGTCAGGCACACCGGTGCATCCCAAGTGAACTTGTCAGCTCGTTGGCTCAAGAGGGTGTTTTAAACACAAGGGGGGGGGGGAGGGATCACAATACCTCTCATCTCAGCACAGTTCAGTTATGTTAAGCCTGACTGCTCTGTGCAAAGCTACCAGAGGGAGAGCACAGGTTAATTTAGGGTGTGTATCTGACTTACCCTGATTAGGATTGTGGCTCCTGCTTGGACAGGGTGTAAACTCTGCTAACCAGATAGACAGAAACCTCAATTTGTAACATGGACCATCTAACAAATGCTTCAAGATCTGCAACACATTCACCAATAAGAAACCTTCTGAAGGTTTGTGAGCTCATTCTAACAGAACCACGGGTGAGATCACTAAATTAGGTTGCAGAGTTCCTGTCCTGGAGATTTGTCAGGCAGCAATGTGGGCTTCCCTGCACTCGTTTATGGAGCACTACTGCCTAGACAGTAAGGTCCAGCGTGACAGCCACGTTGCACATTTGGTCTTACAGAACTTATTAATTTAGTCCGTATAGCAGCCCCACCTCCGAGGAGGTATTTCTTGTGTAGGTATTCTAAGGTAAGGAATCAGCGGCTAGAATTTCCTACCAACCAACCCATCCTCCCTGCTCTGTGATCGGATTTCAGAGTTAAAGGGTTGTTATCCCTTTAAGGGCCCTAATTTCGCACACCAGTGGTCAGTGTTCTTCAGGGCTCGTTACTTCTGATGTGAAAAGTTGCGGAAAGAAACTGACATCAGCTCACTGGGGTGGCACTGTGCACGTCACTTCCGGTGCAGATGATGTCACGCAAAGAGGAATCACGCCTCCTTCCAGGGCGCAGGGGTACTGCTCACCAAAAAGTTGCCGGTTCCAGTCTGACGCCTGAGGAATGTTCGAATGTAAGGAATCTGCAGCAAGAAGTCCTATCAGATATGCTTTCTTCCTCATGAGCTATTCTAGTTATAACTGAGACTGAACACTACACAAAGAGCACTTAGCTTGGATGTATCAAATTATGAGGTCATAGGCAAACCAGAAGCTGTGGGTTGTTTGCCATACTCTTATTTATTCATCCGAAAAACAGTTTACTTCTGTTCCTCGCAGCAGAAGGAGGAAAGCCATAACCAGCGCAACACTTTTTATGTGCAATTAAATATAATAGTATTGGGATGTGTCAATAGCCTCTCACATGCACAGTTGTTTGCACAAATCTTGCTGGGGTTCCTACATCAAGCAGAAACTCTGTTCTTCTGTCTGCATTGCTCAGAAGTCAGCTGCTCATTGGAAGTCCTGCTTCTTGGAATGCCTGGCATAACACATACAGCATGACTTGCGCCACAGGACCTGATTGAACCTCTGCTGTCGATCACTAAGTGCAACACTTGGCCTTGCTATTAGTTCCGAAATACAGTGCTCTGTTAGATACCTACAAGATGCATTAGAAGAACCACTTTCTCTCAGAGCACTGCAGCGTTTGGGAATGACCCACAATGGGGTTATTCCACTGAGAGCGGGTGGAGCCCAGGCTATCATTGCACAGTCTATCCCAATGCTTTAAGTTTTATAACATGAGCAATGTTAACAAAAGTTTGTAACCCAGAGGTTCGGAGTTCTGTGTGTTGGAAACACAGTCTTGCATCCATGTGGTTTCTACCTCCCCCCTTACTGCAACCCAACATAATTGGCTATGAAGGCCTAGGGCACACAATCCCTACATGTGCTCCCAGTAAAGTTGCAACTCTTCCTGTCCACCAGCGACCTCAGTGTACTCACATCTCAGGTACCTTGCGACTGTGTCAGAGGTACCAAACAACCATAACGAGAATCCTCACTGCGACTTGGCCGTAAACTGAGCTGTATCAGGAGATTCACCCAACAGCAATGCCAGTGGGGAGAGGCCAGTAGCCCACTATGGCGGTACAGAATACTGTTGACACCGGGCCCCTGTGAATCCGCAATTCAGTGAATCCCCTACGAGGGGATGCATAGAGGCAAAGTGTAGACATATTGTACAGGCAGTCGGACAAACTACCCACCATCACCATTGTTAGCTACATAAGCAGAGAAACTCCAGTTACCAGATCTTATTGACAAAGAGTGGTAAGAAGACAGTTAAGCGTCTACTAAACACATAAAAACTGCAACTGAGATACAGGTTTCATACTAGGTGTCAGCTCTACGGTGGGACAGGCAACTTCCAAGGATGCTGCCAGGTCACAATACAGCCCAAAAAAGAAAGTGAATCATCTCAAAGGCACACCCTCCCCTTCTCCTACCCCTAAAGGGGCAACACAGAGGCCACTACGGCAGGCAGACACTACTGTCCTAGGACTGCTGCAAGCACAGAGAAGAGCACAGCCAAGAGCGGACACAATTGGACAGGCCAGTAGGATGGCCATTATCCCAGCAACTTGGCCCTTCATCATCTTAGGACCACCGTCGGCGCAAACACCCAAGTGAAGGTGGAGATGCAGGAGATGTACTTCAACACTGAAGCAGTAGAAAAACAATAGGAAGAGGCCCATGTTGCAACACCTGACAGGGGAAGATATCTATAAGCTGTCAGACAATCTTCCACATGCTGGCTAGCCTTCACATACATTACCATTATCACCGCACTCATTAAACATTTTTGAACCCGTAGTCAACACTGATATGAATGACTCCTGTTTTGGCAGACTTAGAACAAGCCTGAGGATTCTGAAAGACACTTTCCATACTTGGCTCAATTAGCTAACCTGAAACAACACTACTGGGTTTGGGCTCCCAACAGCACAGCTTGCCACAAGCTAGTAATAAACACCAGAAAATGCCCGTGCTGCTATTTGATTAACTGCCCTATTTTTGGCTAAACATAAGAGATAAAACAAATGTTTATTTGGATCAAAAAGTATCGTGTTTTTATTTTATTTTAATTTCAATCATTTATTCGTTTTTTTGTTTGGAAAATTAATTTTTGACCAAGTTCATTTTTTAAGACCTTATGTACAACAAAACAAAGAATTACATATATTCGAGTGTCTATTTACAATTAGAAAATTAGAAAAAACATGTCAACATAATCTCATTCACACAGTCAATCAAACCACTTTCACACCACAATATATACAAAATATATACAGACAGATAAACAAGAAAATGTGTGAATTATTTCCAAATTATAATCTGATGGATTACAATAAAGCCATGAATATTTCTTATATTTTGCAACAACCTATACCTCTGGGAGTAACCTTGGAGGAGGGTCACAAAGGGCTTTCCAACAGCAAGGGGGGGAAGGCCCCGGGCCCCGACGGGGTCCCCATCGATTTACTAAAAGCAGAACCAAACTTGTGGGCTCCTCTTCTGGTGAGGACCTTTAACTGCGCCGCAGAAGGTAACATTCCTCCCTCCTGGGGTCAATCAGTTATTATTCCCCTATTAAAAAAAGGCAGTAAATCTGAGGCTTCCAATTATCGCCCAATCTCTTTGTTGGACGCCTCAGTAAAGGTCATGAGTAGAATCTTGATCAAAAGACTAGAAACTTGGGCTACAGACATGAACATTTTAACAAAAGTGCAATATGGCTTTAGGAAAGGTATGGGCACTTTGGAGCAATGTGTAAATTTGGACCTCATTATCAACAAATACACTGTAGTCAAAAAGGGCAATCTTTTTTTTATGTTTCGCTGACCTGAGCAGCGCATTTGATTTAGTTGATCACGCTATTCTTTGGCAGGTTTTGCTGGAGTCAGGGGCACCGAAGGAAATTGTCCACTTTCTGGCCAGGCTTTACGAGAAACTATCCTGTAAGGTCCGTTATGGCACCCTAGGCGAATGTACGCCGTTTCTCAAAGTTTCACGGGGTATTCACCAGGGATGCGTACTGGCCCCTCTTTTATTTTCCCTTTTTATTAATTATATTGATCGCATCTTGGCCGATACCCCAGCAGATGCTCCCCTGATTGGAGGCAAACCTGTCCCAATCTTACTATATGCGGACGACGCTGTTCTTTTATCCCGCACTCAGATTGGGTTACAGCGACTCATTGACAGATTCATGCTGTTTATTCAAAACAGGAGGCTCCGTGTGAACAAAACTAAGACTTATGTAATGTTGTGCGGGCAGTCTGCAAATAAACTGAAGTACAGCTTTTTCTTGGATAGCGACAAGATGACACACGTTAAATCATTTTGTTATTTGGGAATCACCTACGCCAACGACGGGTCTTGGGTACCCGAGTTCGATAACATCAGGTTGAAAATGATGCGGACTACCAGTAGTATATTCCGATTTGCATCCAAGCTCGGAACGAGAAGCATCTTAGATATGATTAACATATATAATATACGTTGTGTTTCTTCTGCATTGTACAGGGCGGGTGTGTGGGGTCAAATTGAGGGCTCTTCGCTCCAAAAAGATGAAAACAAGTTTTTAAAAAGACTGTTATGTGTCCCCCCCTCTGCCGCTGTCCAATTAATTCATGATGAGGTAGGGATCGAGTTTATTTCTGACTTAGCAGCCGTTCGGCCACTCTTATTGTGGCGTTCTATTTGGGCTAAGCCAGAGACTCGATTCACTCAAGAAATGATTCTTGATTGTATAGGATTGGACTACTCATCACGCATCCAGTGGTTGAAATACATTCATTTCTGGTATAAAACTTTATTTGAAATTGATGTTCTCCTCGACCCGGGACTGGCAGTTGCAATCCCCAAAAAAGAAATCAAACAAACATTTTTAAATTTTAAAAAGGAAGGGCGAGATAAGGTGTATGGCAAGCTAGCCACCATGAAGTTCTACAAGGAACTAAACTTAACTCCGGGGTTTCAAGCCTACCTTTCGAATGTCTCTCGTCCCTCCCATCAATTTGTACTAACCCGAGTCAGGTTGGGTATTGTACATCACCTTGTTGCATTCCCAGACCAGAAAACAAGATCCAAGACTCCCTGCCCGTGTGACAATACCTCACGCCAGAGCTGCTGTCATTTTTTACTTTTTTGTACATTTTATCACTTTTTAAGGGTAAGGTATCTAAAACCTATCCTTTTACAATACAACATTCGATCTTCAAAGGGCGCTCTAGAGTTACTATCTTCCCTAGAGAACGTGGATATCTGTTTCTTTGTTGCCACTTTTATATTACAATGTACAGCTGCCAGGAAGAGCATAGTGCTGCTATAACCTTATATATTCCTGTCTGTACATATATGTCTCTTTTAACAGTATATCGTATTCTATTCCTGCATTATGCCCACCGTATGTAAATGTATGGTCTTTTACCTTTTTGTTTACACATGAATTAACCTCCCCGTGTTTGCCCGAGCCATATTGGAACCTTTGCTTCAAAATGTACAGCTGCCAAGAAAAGCACTTTGTGTGATAATTATATTTATTCCTGTCTGTACATGCATGACCCTTTTTTAGTTTTAAATTATACCTTTAACTATGTATTGTTGCCCAGCGTACGCCAGTGTATGTTCTCTTCTTCTTTTATGAATTATTCCCGAGTTCACTTGAGTCACTTTGTTTTTAGAATAATTACGTATGCAATGAGTTGTTTTTTTATATGTCTTATGCTTGTATTTCTCAAATCGAATAAAAGCTTATGACTTGACTTGCATGCTGGATATATTGACACTGGGGCATTCAAAAAATTGTTAAAAGAAAGAGTGTTGCACAAGTAGTTTTGCATAAAGCCAAAAATAGCCAGCCATTCAACAAGATCATGAAGCCCAATCCTAAGGCAAAAGGAGAAGAATGGCAACCAACAGGAGGCATAAGTGGGTATTGGAGGTTTATTTCTCCACCAAGGGAACTGCCTGGCCAGCAGCAAGAAGTGTGCATTGTGCAGAAAGATGAATCACTTTGCTAAAGACTGTCGATCCACTCGCATCTTAAAGGTGACTGAAGGCAAAAAAACATGAATGCTGTGGCCAGTCCCTCAAGCGAAACTGCAGAGGATAGTATGGATGCTGACGAAGAGGTAGCACTATGCACACAGTATTTGCAGCTGATGAGGCCTACTCTGCGAAAGGTCCTTTTCTGAAATTTCAGATTCTGGTCGGGGACAAGCCTTTGATTGTCATCATCGACATGGAAGCATCCATCAATGTGGTGGCAAAAGAGACCTACACACTCAGCCCCCAACCAACTCTCAAATGAGCTAGAGTCAAGAGTTTATGCATATGAACATTCTCAGCTGCTGCCCTTAGCTCGCATGTTTGTCATAAACATTACGCATGACGAGGTTCCCACGTCTGACAAAGTGTCTGTCATCCAATTCTCCCATAGCGGCACCTTGCTAGGCATTTTCCAGCACGTTGTACTTTAGTCAAAATACTGTTTTTTAAATGTTTTAAAATTAAAAGCTCTTGTAAAGCTCTTGCCTGAATTGTACTGTGTTTGCGCTATAACTGGGATATTATTGGTCAGCAATGAACCAATAAGCGGCTACCTTAGAGCAAAGGTGAACGGAGTGAGTGAGTTAAGCTCCATGCCAACTTAATGAACAGCATGTGTGCGCTGGAAACTCTTGCATAGCGTCACCTTCCTAGCCGTTTTGTGCACTTTGCACTCTACTCAAAATACTGTTTTCAAAATGTTTAAAACGGAAAAGCTCTTGTAAAGCTCTCACCTGAAATGTACAAAGTTTACACTATAACTGGAATATGATTTGTCAGCAGGGAACCAATGGCAAACTCAGAATAAAGGCGAATGTAGTGAGTTAAGCTCTACGCTCACTTAATGAGAAGCATGGTGCGGATGCTCAGCGCATCAAAGGCAAGCCAGGGGCCAGTCATTATGCCCTAAAACTCATTTAGAGTATCAGCGCTGATGTCTCGAAATGGTAAGCCCTCCCCTTACTGTTACCCTTACTGTTAAATCACACAAATTAGGTATGTTCAACACCTGTGCCCAGGTATATAAACTGTTACAAGGAAGCAGTCACGAATGGCTAGCCAAGGCCAGCAACACAAGTGCTCCCCTCGAAAAACTAAACAGCTAAGACAACATGACACATCTAAATGGTTTTCAGAAAAGTGGAAAGCAGCCAAATTTGAACTGTGGCGTTGTAAACGCATATGGTGGAATAAATTCTCTACTGACCTCAAAGAAATCTATATAAGACAACTTAAATAGTATTAGCTGCTGATAAGGCATGCCAAAGCTACCTTATTCACTAATACAATTCTGGACATCAATAACAAGTAAAAAGAGATTATTCAAATTCGTCACAGAATTCTCAAATCATGATACACACCCTCACGAGCTTGTTGTGATTCTATTAACTTTTTTATTGATAAAATTAAGACTATCAAAAAGAGCATTCCCTTCAGTCCTCTGCACAATACTATGTCCTCCAAAGACAAGAACGCATGTTCTCTCGTCATTCGCCAAAATCAGTAAGGAGGGCCTAATGGACCTACTGATAAAGATTAAAATCGGGTTCTCCCAATGATAACTACCCCTCGAATGTATTAGAAACTTCATAGTATTTCCTGA
Organism: Lissotriton vulgaris; assembly: GCF_964263255.1. Classification (NCBI taxonomy): domain Eukaryota; kingdom Metazoa; phylum Chordata; class Amphibia; order Caudata; family Salamandridae; genus Lissotriton; species Lissotriton vulgaris. The sequence goes on along the minus strand of NC_141693.1, from coordinate 923,355,034 downwards.
CCCAGTGTTATCCTTCTTCAATCTCTCCTTTAACCAAGGGAATGTTCCTAGTTCCTTTAAAGAGGCAACTGTAGCACCCCAACAAAAGAAACCAGGCGAGGACCCTCTCAATTAAAAAAACTATTGCCCAATTTCCCTACTTCCCTATCTGGCTAAAATACAAGAGGCCCATGTAACATGTAATCTCTGCTTCTCGGAGAGCCGGCAGAGCTCAGCAGAAATGGGATCCGGATAAGCAGAGCTTCAGAGGAGGTGATTCAGCCAGGTAAGGTAGGCTAGCTCACACAGCCGAGTGCTCGGCCACCATCTTGCCCCCTTCTTGTGATTCTGAACAGTAATGTGGGGCCAAGACATTTTTGAACTACGGTTAGAAGGGTTAGTTCATTTGTTTTGAACGTTTTATACGTTGGAGGAAGAATTGTGTGTTTTGGGATAACCCAATGACCCACACAGGGCTTATACCACTGTGAAAGGGCGGGGGCTAGGTTATTCCACTGGGTCTACACCAATGGTTTAGGACATATGACGTGAGCAGAGTCAATAAAACAGATCGAGCACCAGGGTTCGGGGTTTCGTGAGATCGAGATGCAGCCTTAAGTCATGTGGTTTCCACCTGCTCCACACTTCCTACAACACTAGAAGCACTACATGGCAGCTCCCAAAATACACACACAGCACGTCATCAAGGGTCCTCAACCTGACAAACGGGACGTGGGAACAGGGTTGGCTTTAGCGCTGGTGGTGTCCGGTTTGACATTCTCTTTTGGCGCCCCACGCCCCATGACCGCCTCCTCGGATTCTCTTACTACCACCAGTAAAAGTGACTCATCTCTCCTATCATAAGATATTGCTAAACATAACGCCCCCTGAGGTCACAGCGCCCCCCTCAACAGGTCAGCGCCCAGTGTGGCCGCATCAGTCGCACTGCCCTAAAGCCGGCCTTGCGTGTGAGTATAAGAAAGATCCAATGATGGTGAACAAAAGGACTAAACACTGGTTAAAAATGTAAGAACCTCACGTTATTTCTAAAGTCTGCCGTTCAGATTTTCCATACAGTATCACCAAGCAATCATTAGCAAGGCAATTTCCAAAAAGACTGACACAAACCTGCAAGGCTTCAATTGCATGTTGATAGCAAGTTAATTGTTCCACGGTGTCCTTAGCCGCAAGTGCCAGCAGGTGCCACGTGTGTGACACACTTTCTTCACTTTCGTCTTTAAATTTTTGAATGTCCATCGAAAAATTACAACCAAGTCTTGCATTAACTAAAACTCTGTGCTTGAACAACAATCTGAAAGAAAACAGTTAAGACATTAGATGCAATTCTTTATTTACAGAAATGTCCTCTTTTTCGAAATAAACTTGCATACAGCAAAGAATCAACTGATATTTGAGAGAGCATTATTTCAAAAAACTAGGAAAAGGGGCAGCTCGTATGTAGTTATATCACCTCTACGGCCGTTAATAAAATTTGAGCTTGCAGCACTACATGAACAGCACTATCATATGATGGAGATATTGTAAATGTTTAGTGTCATATCTCTGGTAATTCCACTCAGTAAACGTAAAAATGGCGTTTAGTGATAGATAACGACTTTATATACAATAAAATAAGGTTACAATTATCAACATAGTGTCAAAGTATGCTCCTCAGGTAATAAATGCGCTGTAAGTAAATATACCCACTTACAGTTTCTGTTTAGACTTGGGCAGAATTTGAATGGCTTCATCTAACACAGTTAGCCCAGTTTCCCATTCTTTCTTATCAGCATACATGTGGAACAGCAATCCATACAAAGCAACTCTGACTGCAAGATCTTCCTCAGCACTGGCTGAACCTAAAATACGAAATACCATTATTTGGCGTTTCTTTTTAGATAACATTTAAATTCAAAAGTGCATATCTTTGACAAACCTGATGAGATAGTACTGTCGGGTGCTTCTTCCCGGGTATGAATATCCGATGTTGGCCAGAAGTGCAAACGTCTGGTGTCACTCTGCAAATATATTTAAAAAGACAATAGAAGACACTGTCAGAAAATTGAATCTATCCTAGATACAAAGCTCGGGTCTGATTGCTAATCATTCTTAGGGCCCTAGTTTGTGCCACTTCACACACTCAAACAGGTGTGCCTAATCAACAAAAAAAAACTGGCCAAGCTAATTTGGCTCCATTGCTGCCACTTTTTCAGACTGCTTATGTGTGACATTTCTGTGTTTTCTGTGTACTTGTATGTGACATTTCATTGCCTAAGGTGTGATACTATATCAAGTAGAACGAAGCAGGTATGTCATGCTCACATACCGAACACAAGCTTTGTAGAAGTGGGCATCTGATGACCAAATCATCACTCGCCGGATATACACTGCATTATAAACAGGGATTCTAATTGAATGCTATTCCTCAGACAAGGGAATTTCACAAGTGAATTGGACTTAAAAACATTAGGGAATCATATTCCTTAAAAGTTATCATTCTATTGAAATCTTAGCACCAGAACAAAGAGTTGAAACTCTTGCTGCTTTAAGAAGCATTTTGTCGTGGTAAGTCAGGGTGGTGGTGAGCTGCTCTCATGCATAGTTGCCAAAAATAGCTATGTCCCAATCATCATGTGATAACTTTAGCCACTGGCTTTTTATCCACCAGCATAATACTTTCTGGGACTTGTAGTTGCATTATTTAATGTGGGCTGTTGGCTAAAAGCACAAGTTACTACTTGTGTAACGATATATCTGTAAGAGACATTAGTTAGTGATAGATTCCTTACCTTAGAATATCCCCAGGCGTCAGACTGGATCCGGAAAGTTTTGCGTAGCAGTACCCTTGCGCGTCGGTAGGCGTCGTCTGCTGCTCCGCGTCCGTCGTCGGCGCCGTGATGACGTCGTCGGAGTACTTAGACGCCGCCTCCGCGTGCTGACGTCAGTTCTTAGCCACAGCTTTTCCGCGCCAGAAGCGCAGAGCCATGACAAAAACCGACACTGGTGCCAAGAAACTAGGGCCCTGAAAGGGGGTGACCTTAACCCTAGATATCGGTTCGCAGAACGGGGAGGATGGGTGGGTCCGTAAGGAATCTATCACGAACTAATGTCTCTTACAGATATATCGTTACACAAGTAGTAACTTGTGCATCTGAAAGAGACACGTTAGTGATAGATTCCCTACCTTAGAATAGATACCCCAGCAATACCATCCCCGTGGTGGTGGGTCTGCGAACCAATAATCGCACCAGAAAGTCCTGGAGAAAGGAGCGGCCAAAGTAGCCGTCTCTCCGGACTTGACTATCCAGGCAGTAGTGCCTAGCAAACGTGTGCAACGAGGCCCACGTAGCTGCCTGGCAAATGTCCTGCAAGGGCACACCTCGGCCCAAGGCAGTTGTAGTGGCCGTGGCTCGAGTGGAATGAGCCCGCAGCCCAACAGGTGTTTCCTTCTTAGCCAAGGAGTAACACGCCTGAATGCACATGATAATCCATCGGGAGATGGTGCTCTTGTGCACCGCTTTCCCTTTCTTAGCGCCCGCGTACCCAACAAAGAGTTGATCATCCACCCGGAACTGGCGTGTGCGATCCAGATAGAACGAGAGCGCACGTTTTGGGTCCAGACGGTGGAGCCTCTCCTCCTCTCTCGAGGGGTGCGGAGGCGGAAAGAAGGTGGGCAATGTGATGGACTGCCCAATGTGGAAGGCCGTGACCACCTTTGGCAAGAAGGAGGGCCTAGTCCTTAAAACAACCTTGTCCGGATTGACTGAAAGGAAAGGAGGCTTACAAGAGAGGGCCTGGAGCTCACTCACTCTCCTGGCAGAGGTGATGGCTACCAGGAAGGCAGTCTTCAAAGAAAGAAGGCGAAATGGACAGTTGTGAAGTGGCTCAAAGGGAGCGCACATCAGAAATGTGAGAACCAGGTTCAAGTCCCACTGAGGCATCACGAAGGGAACAGGAGGAAAAGTATGAGTGATGTCCTTCAGGAATCGATTTACGATAGGGGACTTGAACAAAGAAGGTTGGTCAGGCAGCCTCAGAAAGGCTGAAAGAGCCGAAAGATAGCCCTTGATAGTGCCCAGAGCAGAGCCCTGCTGGGCAAGAGAAAGAAGGAAGAGAAGAACCTCAGAGAGAGGGGCATTGAGGGGATTCACAGCCTTTGCTGTGCACCATGCCACAAATCTGTTCCACCTGCAGGCGTATACCGTCTTTGTGGAGGGACGCCTGGCTGCCAGAATGATGTTGCAAACTTCAGGAGGCAAGTCAAATGGCCTCAACTGTCGCCACTCAATCTCCATGCATGGAGGTGGAGACTGGACAGGTTCGGGTGGAGGACCGTCCCCTGCTGCTGCGACAGAAGGTCCTCCTGAAGAGGCAGACGAATCGGGGGATCGACTGACATACTGAGTAGCTCGGGATACCAGAACCTTCGTGCCCAGTCCGGAGCCACAAGGATGACTTGTGCCCGGTCGCGCTTGGTCTTCTTCAGCACTCTGGGCAGAAGAGGTATAGGCGGAAAGGCGTACAACAGACCGCAGCTCCACTAGCGACGAAAAGCGTCTCCGAGCGAGTGCCGCCTTGGAAATTCCAACGCGCAGAACTGATGACATTGCGCGTTCTCTTCGGTGGCAAATAAATCTAACCAAGGCTCTCCCCATCGCAGAAAGAGGCCTTGCGCCACGTCCGAGTTCAGACGCCATTCGTGATCCATCGAGCACCGCCGGCTGAGTTCGTCCGCCCTGGCGTTCAGAGAACCTGCCAGGTGTTGAACCACCAGAGTCACGCCCTGATGTTCCAGCCATTGCCAGAGGCGCAGAGCCTCCTGGCATAGGGTCCACGACCCCACCCCGCCCTGTTTGTTGCAGTACCACATGGCGGTGGTGTTGTCCGTGAACACCTGCACTGCACTCCCTCGGACAGACAGGAGGAATGCTTTCAGTGCCAGACGAATCGCCCGCAGCTCCAACAGATTGATATGGAGCCGGGACTCCGCCGGAGACCAGAGTCCTCTGATCTCCGCCTCTCCCAAGTGGCCTCCCCAGCCCTGGAGGGACGCGTCCGTCACAACTACGTGCTCCGGTTGGGGTAGGGAGAGGGATCTGCCGTTGACCCAATCGCTGTCCGTGAGCCACCACTGCAGCTGTCTCGCAGTGCCCCCCGAGATCAGGACATGGTCGGACAGGTTGCCCCGGTGCTGGGCCCACTGAAACTTCAGGTCCCACTGCAGAGCCCGCATCCGCCACCGTGCGTGATGCACCAGAAGGATGCAGGAGGCCATCAGCCCCAGAAGCCGCAGCGTCAACCTGACCGAAACCCGGGATAACGACCTGAAGATCGGAATCAGGGCCTGTATATCCCGGACCCGCTGTTCGGGCGGGTAAACCCGAAACTGCGCCGAGTCGAGAACCGCTCCGATGAAAAGGAGCTTCTGAGAGGGGCACAGGTGTGACTTCGGCACGTTGATGGAAAATCCCAGCCTGTGCAGGAGATCCGCCGTAGTCTGGAGGAGGTGGACGACTGCCTGGGGCGAGTCCGCCTTCAACAGCCAGTCGTCTAGGTAGGGGAAGACTGAAACCCCTAACCTGCGCAGGTGAGCTGCGACCACCGCCATCACCTTCGTGAACACCCGTGGGGCGCTGGTAAGGCCGAAGGGGAGCACGGTAAACTGAAAGTGCTCGAGGCCTACCGTGAACCGCAGGTAACGCCGGTGGGCCGGCAGGACGCGGATGTGGAAATACGCATCCTGCAAGTCCAACGCTACCATTCAGTCTCCTGGGTCTAGGGCAGTCAAGACCTGAGCCAGTGTCAGCATTTTGAACTTCTCCTTCCGGAGGAAGCCGTTGACGTTCCTCAGATCCAAGATAGGGCGTAGGCCCCCTTTGCCCTTCTTGGGTACCAGGAAGTAGTGGGAGTATCAACCACATCCTACTTCTGGCCCAGGAACGCTCTCGATGGCCCCCTTGGCCAAGAGGGCCGAAACTTCCTCCTGCAGGAGCCGCACGTGATCCCCCGATACGCGGTGGTGTTGCGGTGGCATGGCTTGAGGGGTCGTCTCGAAGGGGAGGGAGTAGCCCCTTCGGACGATCTGCAGCACCCACCTGTCCGAAGTGACTGCGCGCCAGTGAGAGTGGTGATGGCGAACCCTGCCTCCCACTGGCGTCACATGGGCCGAAAAGCATGGACTAGGAGGGTTTAGAGGCGGATGCTGCGGGGGCAGGTGTGGACTGGCTCCGCCTGTTTCCCCGACCACCTCCACTGCGGTTTCCACGGCCGCCGCCGCGCTGGACAACAGTTTGCGGCGATTGGCTGGCGGCACGTGTGGGGGCGCCCCTTCCCTGGCCACGAAAGGGGCGAAAGGCACTCACTTGCTGGCGCGGGGCAGAGAGGCCCAAGGACTTGGCCGTAGCCCTGGAGTCCTTAAAGCGCTCAAGCGCGTGATCTGCCTTGTCGCCAAAGAGGTGACGGCCATCGAACGGCATGTCCATGAGTGTATTCTGGACGTCTGCCGAGAAGTTGGCCGATCTCAGCCAAGCGTGGCGTCGTATCGCCACCGTCGTAGCCATCGCTCTGCCCAGCGAGTCAGTAGTATCCAGTCCGCACCTGATATTATACTTCGCTGCGTCCCGGCCCTCCAGAAGGGCTTGGCCGAGTTTGGCCCGTACCTCCAACGGACACTCTGGCAGCACTTCCGCCACCGTTTCCCACAGAGAGTGGGTGTAATGGCCCAAGAGGCATGCGGTGTTGGAAGACCGCAGTCCCAAGCTAAGGGACGAGAACACCTTTTTGCCATAGGCCTCGTACCTCTTGGATTCCCAATCGGGAGGAGCCGTCGGGAAGGCGGTCTGGGAGTTAGAGGCCTGGATAACCAGACTCTCGGGGGTGGGGTGGGTGGACAGGAAACATGGGTCGCCCGGGGCCGGGCGGTGGCGTCTGGCCACGTTCCTATCTACAGGGGAACCTGTAGCGGGCCTGGACCAAGTGCCCAAAAGAACGTCCGTCAAGGCCTCATTAAACGGCACTTAAATCACCATAAGGGTTGTCTGGACTGGTGCAAGGTGACCACTTACATAAGTGTACATCATATACCAGGCCAGCTTTTCACACAACCCCTGCACAAACAGGGATTTAATCAGAGGGTCATAAAAAAAAGGATCCTCTCTTAATCAGGCCTAAGTATATATTACTACCTATTAATACCAAAAAGCAGTTGCTGGGATTACAGCACCTGCTACACAGTGTTTAAAAACAACCCTATGTCGTAGATGCCTTTTTCGCCCATGCCTCATTTTCTATAAAGATTTAATGTGCTTTTTAAACGCAAACATCTAAGCATGCACACTGTGTTTGTGGAGTTTGAGTAGTAGTGCATGTTCCCAATGTTTCTCTTAAAACAGGCCCATAACTGTTTCTGCAATCTTTCATAGGCTGGAGGTATGATGACAAGTTTCAGGAGTGACAATGAAGGTTTACACAAGTGCTGACAGCACTTAAGTCAGCCCAGAGCCCCACATGGTGAATATTCATCTCCAAAGTCCGAACTTCCACAGAACACACCCTGGCCTTGTAGGGTGGCAGCATGGCTTTTATGAGGAGCAAGACTTTGTATGTTTCCATGTCAGAAGTGCACCTATCTGATCAACAGAACATCAGGACCCTCCTTGATTCAGCCCCTTCTCCTCTTGCCAGAGGGCCTTGAAGAACCGCGAGTGCGTGGTTCTGTTAATGTCAGCAAACCAGCGACTCGGTCACCAATTTCGTGCAGCACCGGGATCAATGGCAAACTAAATCGGTCAATGGATTGCTTAGGCCTACTTACTCTGGAGGTTCAAGTTCTGTGGTGGATGTGCAAAGTATGTAACAGCAATATGCCCCTGCGTCTGAGCTGACAACAGTTCCAGGAGGCTATGTCATGGTGGGCTATGTTAAAGAAGCTGCATTACAACTTGCAAGATCTTGGATTGGCTGCAGTGAAACAGTCGGCCCAGTGTCATTGTCAGCTGAAGAAAAAACGTCATACTGACTACAGCAGCATGGAGAGAGAACATGCCCAGCATCACTCCTCTGCTGATTTGCGTGAAAATCCCTAACCTTACAGTAATGCATAGACTGGACCTATAAACCATTACTTTAACACGAGATGCGTGGCCCATGGCAGGGCTGCGGCTCATATGTGAAACCAATTGGATTTGCCCATGCTTGCTTTTTGCTCTCCTAGGTTACCACTGAAAATGACTGAAGTTTTTAAAAATATAAGAAATATAGAAGATTTTGTCTGTACTTTCTTATGTTATAGGATACCTTATCCAATGATCACCATAGCAGATGTTTGCGCCCATGGTGATCATCAATAAATTAAATTTCTTAAAATAAAAATAATTTAAAGATGCCTGCCACATGTAGGTGGTCTTAAAATGGATAAAAAAACTATAGGCCATATGTAGTAAACATTGTTACAGTCACAAATAGTCAGAATCGTGGTATGCAACAGCAAAAAAGTTTTTACTATGCACTAAACCTATTTTAGGAATCAGTAAAATTTTGTTGACTGCTTAACCGGGTTTGCGACTCCATATCAATTTGATATTTTGAAAGGACGTGTTGTGTGAGTCCCTACAAAGCGGTATGTAAGGCTTGGCAATTAGTTTTAAATGCCAAGTCGAAGTGGCAGTAGACTGCACACAGAAGTACTGCAGTGGCAGGCCTGGGACGTTTTTGAAAGGCTATTTCTGTGAGAGGCACAATCTGTGTTGCAGCCCACTAGTAGCATTTGACTTTCAGGCATTGGGTGTATGGTATACCACTTTACAAGGGACTTACAAGTAAATTAAATATGCCAAACAGGTATACACAAATGTCACCATGTTTAGAAGAGAAGCACAAGCACTTTATGAATGGTTAGCAGTGGTAAAGTACTCAGAGTTCTAAGACCAACAAAAAGATACAGCAAGAAGAGGAGGTAAGCAGGCAAAAGGTTTGGGGGAAGGCCCCCATAAGGATGATGGGTCTAACAGGTGCTGTGTGTGTGTATATTAATATCCAGCAAGAGGTCTGGCTTTTGCAGCCAGTGCAATGTTTGGTATCCTACTAAATTCACATATCCAATCCATTTCCGCCAACCAATAGATAGATTTCAATGCTTTGGTCTCCTTTACACATGCATGTCCTCTTTTATGTACACATGTGCAGTATTTAGCGTGTAGTTTTATGCAAACCACATTAAGACATAATTTCATGATCTAGGGCCATATGTATCAAGCCTTTTTGGGTTCGCAAAGGCCGGAATTCGCCGAATTCCGGCCTTTGCGAATCGCAAAAGGCTGTTTAGCATTTTTTGCTATGTATGTAAAAATCGCATCATAAGGAATCGCAAAAATGTGCGATTCCTTATTTTGCTATAGCATTTAAGGAATCTCAATTTTGCGATTCCTTAAATGCTATGTATGATGCAATTTTCAATAGCGATTTTAGCTTAAGAAATCGCAATTTACCACCAACTTTCAATTGGTGGTAAATTGCGATTTCTAATAAAAATGCACAAATTGGCATTTTTAAATGTGGCATGTGACGCACATACATGCCCATAGGGCATGTATGTGCGTCATATGCACACACATGCTGATTTCAGGGGTGCAGCAGGGTGTCCTTGAGACACCAATGCACCCTTGAAATCAATCTCATTCTGCGAATTCACAAATTGCGATTTGCAAAATGAAATGCATTTCACATTCATTCCTATTGGCCTCCTGGCCCATAGGAATGAATGGGTAATTATTCCTTATTTGCGAATTCGCAAATTGCGAATTCGCAAATAAGGAATAATTGGAAATCGCAAATAAATAGCGATTTTCTACATACATACCATTTTGAGATTACTAAATAGCGATTCCTTAAAATTCGCTATATAGAAATCGCAAATGGTGATGATGATACATATGGCCCCTAGTCCAGATGGGGTTTTGACACTGGATGGCTATGCAAGAACAAAAGGGAACATGTGGCCTGCTATGTTTGCAATGCCGCTTTTGAGATTTTTTTGAGGTGTGGTGTATGGGGATATGTGGCCGAGTTGAGGCACAGGAATCTGGAGGGTCTGTCAGTGTATGCACAGCTGCAAGAGCATTCATGACTCTACCACAGTAAATGTACTTATAATGTAGATTTGGGTATGAACGGAGTGTGGAATGATGGTACAGGAAGACTGAGTTCACAGGAAATGTTTGGACATCGATTGTTCAAGTATGAGGGGAAACGAGTTACTCATGTCCATCCCAAATTACAATTACATAGGGCATCAGCCATAAAGTGCTGATTAGTGCCATTAAGACACCAATTGCCCAGCGCATCAGTGATACAGTTATGTGGCGTGAAGCAGGAGCTACTATCCTTCAAAGAAAAATGCACGCTTTTGTGGACTCTGACAGAGCTACTAAGTACTCAGAGCATTGCAGATATGGTATGGATGGGTGTGGCAGGACCATCAGTCCCTCAAAGCAAGATGAGAAGTTTTTAGGCATGTGGCAAGATGAAAATCACTTAATGCAGTGGTGCTCAAGCTTTTGACTCCTGTGGACCCCCAATGAATCGATATTGGTAACCACAGACTCCATCTCCCCCAAACATGACATGAAATTCAAAAATACCCAAAACTACAGAAATAAGTATACATCACCAAATATACAAACTATGAAATATTTTCTTGAACCCACAAACAATAATCGAAAATTTCATTTTAATGGGATGGTTGTAACTTGTCTAAACATGACATTCAAAGGGATAGTTTCAAGTTTCAAGTTTCAAGTTTCAAAGGGATAGGGAAGGGTAACTGCCTAGAATGACACACTGACCCGGGTAATACAGCAAGTCTACAATACCAAGGCAGGCAGGCTGCTTAAGCCTGGGCTTAAACACCCACTGTACTATGATGAGGAACGTAAACTTCAAAAAGATGGCTTAACAACTTCTAATGTGCCATCGGTCATAGCTAGCTGAGGTCACGGGGCACTGAGTGCATTCAGTCTGTCTCCGTTCCTAAGCCTCCATATGCTGTAGGACGTCTGGAGGCGGTAGAATAATATAGTTACTGAAGCTACTGCAGGGAGAATGGCAAATAGCTAACCATTAGAGGTGAAAACCAGGAACACCGAGATTCAAGCAAAGGATTTGAAGGTGACCGTCAGTCTTTAACAGACCAAAGTTGTATTACATTTTTGTTGTGGCTCTTGGGTGCTTTTTAGGAAGTAACGTGCAATGTTTATACAAGAAAGAGGTGGAATAGCGTACTTTCCCTGCACAGTCTCCTTTCTACCCTTAACCCTGAGACTGACAACACTACACTGCAGTCAGACACATCCATCAAGTTGGTTAACCCCTTCGATGCGTGTGACAAGGTCAGCTCGTCATGGGCGTTACCTGCGCTGTGCGTGTGACGAGTTGACCTTGTCACGTAACGCGGGATTTTTAAAATCGCAGCGCTCAGCGGGAAAACCGCTAGCGCGCATGCGGTTAATAACGTGTCCACTAAGTGTTTATTGAGTAGGCAATACAGAAATGGGCATATTTGCAAAGGCACACCTGAATGTCTATGGTGCTTGAATTACTATGTGGGTATTGATTTCATTCTTACGGCTCACCTGCTCGGCCTTCTTTTGGAGGGGCCTGATGGAGTCATGCAATGAGTCCAGGCGCACAGCTGAAGCTTGCCCCTTGATTTCCGCAGCTACTGAAGCTAGAACAGGTTCGGAGGATGACAGGTCTGGGCAGGAATCATAAGTCGACCTGGAAGCAGACGCCTTCTGCAAAACAAAGAAAGAACGTGGGAGTGTCGTTTTGGAGGTGTGAACTTTTCTTACCTGTACACTGCTCTGAGGCGAAACTGTTTTACCATTTTAAAACAAGCATTGGTAAAGCCAATAGGTCTCGCAGATGACTTTGCCAATATGTTTCAGTTTAGTTGCATATTAGTGTGGTTGCTATTTAGTATGGCTAATAGCTTTTGGTGTAAAGGGGCATTGAGTGAAGTTTTATAAAGTTGAGTAGAATGTAGTGTTGTAGCGTGGTGTGTAGTATAGTGGTGTAGGGTTGAGTTGAGTGGTATGGTGTGTTATAGAGTGGTGTGTAGTGTTGTGTAATTTTGGGAGCATAGTATTGTATAATGGAAGGGAGTAGTGTTGAATGGAGTAGTTTGTTAGAGTGGAGTATAGTTTTTGAGTGGAGTATAGTGTTAAGTTGCATAGTGTGTGTGGAGTGGTGCAGAGTGGATTTCTTTGGAAAGGGTGCAGTGTAGGTTAGAGTAGTGAAAAAGGCCCTAACACCATATCAAAGCACCATACAAAGCTTTCCAGCTCGGAAAGTTAAAATGTATTTCACCTTTGGCGCATTTCCCACATCCAGAAAAGTGCATTTTTTAACCCTTTGTTGTTAAATGAAATCACAGCTAGGCTGCTCTATTACCTTGCCTTATGAAAAGAGCGAGCTTGAAACCCAGCAAAAGGCATAGAATACACCTTTAATTTGTTATAGGAGGGAAATCTTATTAAATATGGGTGACACTGTGTCATTTTATCATAGGAAGTTGTAGCCTTAAGGCTCTATTTCAGTCAATAGTGTCCTGGCACATCGTATGTCGGAAAAATCTTCTACAACTTTGCATACCACCATAAATACTGCATTAGTAGTCTTTTGGATGCATTTTAATTATTTTTGAAGCAAACACAAACCTTCATTTGATCCCTTACTGTTGCCAACAATCATCATTTAATTCAATCTCTACAGTAACTTCTAATAACAGTAAGAACAAGCATTGGCATAGCCAATAGGTCTCGCCTTTGAGACCTTATAAGTGGTTAGTTATCCAGCACAATATCCTTGGTGCAACACATCAACTGTTGCATAGCTAAACACTTATAAGGTCCCAAAGGCGAGACCTTTTGGCTATGACAATGCTTGTTTAAATAAACTCCTGCTTTTGCAGAACCATCGCATCATATGCTTTAAAGCTATGCATTAATGCCAATATCTTAAGATACAAACAGTCCACCATACTCCCGAACTTCAGAAGACTGTAAAACAACAATTCATTCTACTAAAAGGTGTTCTGAAAACTGTTGAATTAAAATGTAGCAATAAACACAGATAGGTCAGGTGTCCCCATTGTGACTTCTCTCACTGAGAGCACATTAACTACTCCTAGATCTGCCTGTCTGTCCATTTTCTCTCTTCTGGTGTCAAGCAGACTCTTTGGTTTGAGAGTATTCAATCCTTATTCAGCACCATCCCTATTCACTGAATACATCCACAGCAAAGTTTGTGCACCAGTTGTGCACGGTGAAGTGTGAGACAACTGGTGTTTCTTCATATGTTGGATTTGAGATGCAACTGTATTTATCAGGATGTGTCAATTTAACAACCCCAGTCACTTCGCTTAGTAAAAAGAAAATGGCAAACTTGGTAGAAGCTGAATGCACCAGTTCAATTATTCCCTAATTCTCTGTGTGATTTCTGCAAAAAACGAAGCTGCTGAACCTTCACTACAAAACCCAGCTCAGCATACGCACAAGTCCCAACAAGTAATTTTAAAACTTGGAATCTCACGGGTGCATGATCCTCCTCACTTGAAAAACAAGCACTGTGGAATTCATCTCAGGCAGCCCTCTCACAGGGCACCCATACCAATAGCGAAGTAACTAATTACTCGTCATTGCTAAACCATAACCACTTAATCACTGCACCTGAAGATCTTAGAACCTGTCGTTGTCTGAGGCAATATGTTCATGTAACCTACTCCCTTCTGTCAGTGCAAGACAGCAGGTTGTGCTGCGTGCAAGGAGCAGCAGAAAATGTGTTGGAATGAGGTAAATGAAAAGTAATATGCATCCAGGATGGTGAAAGAGGAGGTCGACATTATGGAACCCATGGCAGGGCGGGGGGGAGAGAGGAAGTGAAAGGGAAAGAGTGAGAAAGATAGAGATGGGGAGAGAGAGAGCGAGAGAGGGGGAGAGAGAGAGCGAGAGAGAGAAAGAGAGAGCAGGAGAGACAGAAAGATAGAGAGTGAAAACGAGAGGAGAGGGAGAGAGAGAGAGAGCGAGAGCCCAGGAGTGGTGCATGCGTGAGCGCTCAGTCTGCTCTTTTTGGAAGCACTGCACTCGTGCTTGTGGCGTGTCCCTGCTCACTTCCGCAAGCTGAATGCCGCCACAAGCACGAGTTTGTGCTTCCAAAAAGAGCGGAGCAACGGCTAAAGGTCCTCCTATGCAGCGCATGCACGCTGCGTAGGAGAGACCTAAAAAGGGGCGCAATAAGCACTGGTTGCTGTGATTCACACTGGGCAAGCCACTCAGTTAAGCGTCCTTCACAGGACTGAGCATGCCAAAATAAGATGGAGCAATACTGAGGTGAACTCATGTAGTAGCAAGCCACAACAGTGAGCCTATCTCCCTAACCCCCATTATGTAAGTCAGTCTAGTCATTGCCAGCAACTTCAGTTAACATTTAACTTGCTGCCAGAAATGGGTTTATTAATACGAAGGGAGCATTCCTACCAACTCCACAAAAGTGGAGTGGTGTGGCTCACTGGTTTGAGGCGGCAGACCCGGAAGCAGAGGACGCCCTGGGACCAGCGTTCAATTCCCGACGCGGCAGGGTCGTGGACCAGGGTCAGCGGACTCGATAATTCTCGCCTCAGTGCCTACTCTAACCAGGGATCACACTCGGCAACTCTGGGCATTAGCTTGCCTCATCTCCACAACGGCCCCCCACATACGCCGGGATGCCTGGTTTCACCTTGGAGATACCCAGTAGGGACCATCTCACAGGGAAAGCCAGGACGGGTTACACAGCGGTCTACAGCGCGGAGATACCCCATGTGGGGTGATTCAGGCGCTTTACAAGACATAATTACATTACATTACATTACAAACCCCACTGGTTTGATTAAAGCACAGTTCTTATAGAACTCTGTTCAATCAATGGTATGTCACAAGCAGCAGGCAATCTCCAGAGAAGTGTGTGCTAAGTTCGAGCAGTACAGACAATGTTAAAGTAGAGAAGACAACACATTAAAATTCCCAAACCAATTTATAAAAAAAAAGAACATTTTAACGAGAAAAAAGATCAGGATCATCAGAATAGGTTAAGGGGTACAGGAGAAGTAGCTTTTAGTCTTATGGCAAAAAACGGATAGAAAAGTCAAGCACTTTGGAAAACACAATCTGCAGTAGACCAGGACCAAGGTGCTATTTCAGGCCAACTGCGATGGAGCATTGGTTATATACTCCAAGGAGGTTGCCCTTGTCAATGATTTTACCTTCAGATTTATTCTCTAGCTACTGGGAATGTTTTTTCCGGTCAGCCCTGCAGCCACTAGCTCCTCAGGGCAGACTTTTGGGCACAAGGTCTTGCTCCAACCAGTTGTCCTGCAGGATCTAGTCCTGTTTAGTCAGCTGTGCCCTCTTGAAGTCAGAAGCGCTCCTGCTTTTTGTGCCACTAAAACATGTAAACAGTAGGCTAACCACTTGACGCTTAAAAAGCAGTTCCTGACCCTGGGTGCCAGCAAGATTCAACAGTCCTCGAGTCCTTGGGTGAGGTTTTGTCTTTGAGCAGGAGCCAAGAATCAGGATTCTTCTTCCAGCAAGTTCTTCTTCTTCAGAAGGAGTGTTTTCAGGTCCAGAAATTATGCAAGGATTTGGTAGTGTAGGTGCCTGATTTAGACTGTGCACTAGTGCTAAAGCAGCCCTTTGTTTTGTCAACTGTTCCTGTCCACTACATGATAGATAATCCCTGCTACGTGGCCAATAGTTAACACCGATTGACCTTTCCTGGGCCCAAAAGAAAACCACTGTCCTCAGAGGTAGGGCCGTGAAGTGTCCTAATGATGTGTATTCCACCTCTGGAGGTGTGATGAGTCACAGGTCTGGTTTGCAGATTGGATTGTTCTGGCACAGGCAGCCTTAAATATATCTTTGCAAAGTTACTTTTTTGCTTATGTTATCAAAAATCTGATTTCACTATTAAGTGAGATTTTAAAATCTAAGCAGTGAATACTTTTGCGGAATTTTACTAGCAATTTTCTAGGTGGAGCTGCAAAAATAATAGTTTTAATCCCACAAAAACCTATCGGGGAAAGGTCAAGCAAGGCCTACATAGCGAAATAGCTTTTGGGTTCTATTTGGTAGTGCACACTCACCCCAATATGCTCCTATTTTTAAATAAAAGCACCCTGTACAGGTTATGTGGTACACTTTTAGGGGTGAATATATAAAAATAGTATTTTCTGACATAGCAAAGGCATTTTTACCCTGCCATGTATCACTGCAGTGCATTTAACCTGCAACCCAGCCAGAACCACAGTGGGCTGGCAGTCCTCGATTTTTTTCACATAAGGTGACTTAAATGCAAACTGCTATCTTAGTATTACATTTAATTTTCTATGCCATAGTGCAATTAGGGAGCCATTTATAATGGACTTACAGCACAGTTAATAGACCATATAGGGAGTTCTAATGTATAGCACATGATTTAGAGAGGGAAGCACATGCACTTTACTACTATTTGAAGTGGCAAAGTAGATAGAATCCTATAGCCAGCGAAACAGGGTCCAGAAAAGGATTGGGGTTACCATGCAGAAAAGGTGAAAATGCTAAAATTGCCAACACTACATTTAAAACTTTCTTATTAGCTAGGTCTGCCTGGGTCAAGGCATAGATGACTGTACTTTACTTCACAAGACCGAATTATACTTTAGACCCCTTTGCAGCCAATCACAGTAGTTACAATAATTCTGGAGCTTGAGGACAGTAGCAAGCACACTGTGCCAGGCGATCAGGAATGGAGAAAATGCAGTAAACTCCTATTTTGTTTTACTGAAACTACAATGTTCCTACTAATGCAAAGCTTGGTAAAGCAGGTTAGACTACACAGACATAGCAAGAATACATTACCATTCACTGACGAAAAGTCATAAAATGAAAATGAAGATGTACAGACCATTTATTGTCCCATAAAAAAGGAATTACCTATTGAATGGACAAGATGAAAACATGAGCGGAGGTAGAATTGCATTTCAAACACACTTCAAACAAGATAAAATAATTAAAAAGAAGGTCAGCTACCACGAGCCAATCTAAACAGTTGGGTTTTACAAATTAGGAACTCTTTGGCTCTGTCAAATAAAAGTCAGATATACACATGAAACCCATCCTAACATGTACAGCCAAAAGGAAAAAGCGGAGAAAAGCAATTACATCCTTGGTTGATTTGTGCTAAATCAAAAAATGGAAAAGACACCCTAATGAACGAGCCATCAATAAACCGTTCCTCTTCTTTACAGGTCTGTCTGCGGTCGGGCAGAAGGATTAGCCTTACAGAAGTAGTTTTTCTTATGGCGCCGGGTTCATTAAGAGAAAAATGAACAGGCCATCTTCTGTTTAAGAGTAAAACAGGTCTGCATGGTTTGAAATCCCATATAGGTCCCTTGCACATTGACTTGCTTTGGGTAAATAGAGACTTGTTGAATGGAGAGAAGCAGGTTTTCAACCACATGCCCACCCTGTACCAAGGATGTGAGTGAGGCCTTCACTGACATCCTGGACCAAAATCACTAGTTGAGTGAATCCTTGATGTGCGATCCTACCAGGTTAAGGGAGACTTTCTGAGAGGAAGAGGTCTGTGCCGCACCAGAAAACAATCAGAACACTTCTAGCTTCAACAGGACGTGGTGTGAGGGAAAATGTGTTCATTAATCATTCTTTTTTGGATCCATATTAATCTTTTTATTAGCAAAAACGGGCAGAAAAGAGAAACCGAACGCACCAGCCCGCAGTCAACGACCAGAAAACGTCTAAATAATGAATCACTGCTGGTGCCGGTTTAGCAGGCAGTTAGGAAGCACTTCAGCTCTGCTTGGGTAACAATGGTGAGTTTAATACGGAGTCTCTATGCAAATATCAAATGAAATGTATCTAGTTGACTAGGCTTCATTTACGTCCTGTCTCGCCCCATCAAGTACTCGAAGTTGCAAAAACACTGTGCTAGTGTGCCTTCAACTAGTCAGGGAATTCAGCTCTTGACTGCCGCCCCCTTACCAGAGAACAGATTGTCATATATATGATCACAATTACACAACAGTGCATAAATTAACTCTGCTTTAAGCTAACGATGCAGATATTGATGATACACTTCGCTGGGTTTGTGCCACTTATGGTAATACCGAATTGGTGTACAAAAGCAAAAATAATCAAATCTTTTGAAAACTGAGTCCATGCGACATGTTTCTAAGTTGTGAAGCAAACGCTTTTCTGATGCATTAGCATTCTAACAAGTACAAGGTGAACAAAAATTGCACAAGCATATCAATTTCTAATTGAAACAAGCGTGCGCACATCGCGCTGAAAGGAGGCAGCAGGGGGAAGGAAGAGAGGAGGGGGCCGGCGCATGTTTCCCTTGCGGGAGCGAGCAGGAACCATCGGTTCATTACTAACAGATGGTTTTGAAAGCTCGCTCCCACAAGGCCATCGCCAAATGTGCATGTGTTGCATTGAAAGCAATGCAAAGCGTGCACGTTTTTGGCTGAAAAGGCGATTCAATTGCTACAGGTCTTTTTCCTATGCAGCGCATGCGTGCTGCATAGGCGAGACCTACAAATAACAACCATGTCTCAATATCTACAACAAATAACTGCAGCTTGGGAAGTAAGTTGCAGTCTCAGTGGGAAGCTTCACATCAGGTGATTTATTTATTTATTTATAAAGTTTTGGGGCAATTCATGCAATCTTTACTGCCAACAAAACAGATATACAAAGGGCGCAGCAGTGATAGCGCTCTTTTCATCTATGCAAATCTGCACTTTCAAAGAGCTTAGCTTTCACCTTTCTCAACACAACTGGAATATATTCAACCTTCTTCTGCCACTCCAGACTCCTTGTCACACCCTTCTCACTTTTGAAAACAAGCATTTGCAATGCAATAGGTCTCGCATTCGCGAGAGTTTAAGCTATTGGCATTGTAAATGACAATGCCTTTTATTTATCTGTTTTGATAATTAACACACAAATAAAAGGTATTGTCATTTACAATGCCAATAGCTCAAACACTTGTAAATGCAACACCCATTTAATTTCAAAGAAGCGGCTGCCATTGTCCCAGGCTGCTTGGAAAGTGAAAGCGCAAATGGAGCGTTGAATGTTGCAGGAAAGCATGTTGTGTCTGCAGTAGGAGAAACTCATTAAGGTGGGCGGGGCTTCCAGTCTATGCGTGAATACAGCATGCCTAGCTGAGCAGCGGATGCACTGCTCAGGCTCGACCTAAAAAGGATCTGTAAAAAAAACTAATGTTACAAAATGTATTTTAATGGTGATCAACAGCCTTGGCATTGTTAAAAACAAGAGGAATTATTGAATTCCACAACCCAGGGTTTCATGGGTCCCAACATGCCAGGCAGCTAGTGAAAGACACATCATCATTGTAACACAGCACATTCACATTACTGTTCAAGGTGTAGTAGTGGAAGGCACGTATGGGGGGTACCAGGGCCCTAAGGGGTGCACCAGAAGGGGTTCCAGATGAGGTCAGAGGTTGCCAGTTCCCCTTGTACATCATATATTCACAGGAGGGACCTTCACCATCTTCATCAAAAAGTGTTCCACTATTGCCAGTTAGGAAGCTCAGGTGTCTGGCAGCGAGAGGCTTCTGCCCCACATTAGCACATTTTGTTGCTTGCTACAAGACAAGCCTTTGATATAAACCAGCATGAGGGGGTCTCCCTCCCAGCCTGAGACACTTAGTTCCATATTTATCATAGTGTTGCGTCATCCTTCCGCCATGAAAGGGGGTGAAGGGTGACTGAGAACTAAAGTCACATTTATCAAGCCACGCAAGGCCAATGCATCTTACCATTTTTCTTTTGTCCATGAAGAGGAATTTGCAGTGAAAGGGTATTCTTGCAGTACCCATTCTATGCCAGACAGCTCACACTTGTCTCAACACCATATTGCAAGGCTGTGCGTTGAGGTGGTATGTCCATCAGCACCAAGGGAGACACCAGCAGCAGCACAATCTTAGTAAAAGTAAATCTGTCCGCATTTTGTCTTTTGTGAACTGCAGCACAGCAGCATTTGATGCGGAGTTGTGTGAAATGTTACAAAATGTGGTCCCTGGTCTTGGGGGGGAGGTCTCCTGGAGTTTCAATAGGAGGAATCTGACAGCCATTTACAGGGCCCTTCTACATTTTGCTTACCTGCTCTGCTGAAAGAGGGTTGTGGCTTGCACTGATAATCGGATGGGAAAGAACCATGACAACTAACAGTGAGTGGGTAGGGGAGGTGTTGCCCGTTGGTGATCAGGATTGCCCGCTACACTTATCTGGGACAAAATATACATCTGAAAGCCCTTGCAGCAGCTTATCTCCTGGCAGGAAGGATGCGAGTACCAACGGTCAGTACACTTCCACCTTCACCACGATCTCTTTCAGCAATTTATGTAAGTGTGGGGTTTGTTCTATTTGCCAGCAAAAAGGATTTGTTCCCACCAAGGTTTTGTTCAGCATCTTCATCCAACAATGAAAATGGCTTGGAGGATAAAGGCAATGTCCATTCCATAGTCCCCCAGCCTACTGCACACTTTCCCTCCCTTTCCTGTGCTTCTTGGACTCCAAGAAAGACCTAGGATGAGGGGGGTGGTCCTCCCAATTGCTCCTGTTAAAACATCATTCAACAGTGAACCAAGCATCGATTCTCCTAATTCACCCTTCTTCTCTACATCTACTAATTCTACTAGAGCTCACCCTTCACTGTCTTCAACTAGTGAGTTTGAAATTGAGGGGGTTGTTTTGCAGAGGCTGTGGTGTTTAACAGGGAGACTTGGAAATGCAACAATCCCAATGGCCAGTAATATGTCAGTGTTATATGAGGTACTGAGAGCCCTTCAGCAAATGGTGTGTTGTACATGGGCTCTTGTCCTGGAGATGTGATACATGCTACAGATCGGATAACTTGCAGAATGGCTTCCTTTGGGTATATCCCTTTCTTCGTTAAAGGGCCGCAAGGGTTGCATCTACACATTTATAGATATGGTGGCTGGATTTTTCCAGCCACCTTCCAAAGAGTTTTGAAAAATGTGCTTTATTTCTATGCTCGGATCACCCTTTGGTTTTGTCTACTTTTCAGAAGACTCCATCCAAGCCCTTGGTCTCTGAAGCAGTCTCTTTTATAATGCCCTGTTCTTAGTGACCATCATATCAGGTGTTTGGGATGGTGAGTTGGGAGACCTGTAGCTTCAAGGCCTGTATTTCAAAGGTCAGATCTATCTTTTTGACCTAAAGTTGCTTCTCATTTTCATTTAGAGCAGAGACATTATTTTGCTTGTGTTTCAAACTGGTTCCTGAACAAAATAGAATTAAAAAAAATCATCTTTATTTTCCCTTTGTGGCATGCAACAGCAATATATATTACATATATAGTTCTATTCAGGCATGTGTTAATACTGATATTGCTATGACATAGTTGCCGCTCGGATGCCTACACAGAATGTAAATTGAAATTTAAACCAGAAACAAACACAATAGCAAACGTATCACTATATCAGGTGAAGAATATAGTTTCAGTAGATATTTCACCTAGAGGTGAGAATACATAATCCATGCATGTTACTCTGTTAGTTTAGTGTCTAGAGATAGCCAATTCCCATAAGTCTGCCAAAGAACCAATTCTGACAGACTGTCTGCAATAATTCTGGAGCGAACGAGGTAACCGTGTTTGTTGATGCCTGAAAACATTCTTCCCACTATTTAGCAACCGAGAATGTCCTAAGCCCTTCTGATTCTTCTCTATAAAGCCCTAAACTCTCAGCTTCCACCCAACGTAGAGCTGCCCCTTTCCATACCCCCAGTACCAGGTTTTCTAGATGGGCCTAACCTTCTAGGAAATGAGAAAGTACTGAAAATGTACTTTCTTGTGCCCCCAAAAAACTATTGGCATCGGGCTGACTCTAGACCTCTAAGACCTGAACTGATGCTTTCAAATGTAATCCTTAGACGTGGTGACGCGAGCAGAGATCGCAGAGGCAACGCAAACTGGAGGCTGATGTCATCATTGAGTCTTTGAGATGCTCATTCCATGTACCAATCTGTGAACCACATTGTCATCATTTGAGTTTTGTTATTGAAAAATCTACTTACAAGGTGTTTAAGAAAGTCTGTCAGTTGGTGTCCCCTGCCTTTACCTTCAGGGGTACAGAGCAACATGAAGTGTAGGAGGAGAGAAGTATACGAGGGAGACATCTAAAAAATATTTCTTGAAATGCAAGTAGTGGAATCAGAGATTCCAGCCAATCAAAGAGATGGGAAATAGGCGATGCTCCTTGGAAGGTACTAGGACAAGATTAAAAAACTGGGAACAAGGCAAATAGGAGTGATATGGAAGACAACCAACGGAAAGCAATGGGTGGGTTCCAAGCCCTTCTAAGTTCTTGGTAAGACACCATATGACTTGTCCTAAAAGGGAGTACTGCGGTTTTGGATGATAGTGAGATATGATATTTATAGCGCCAGAACCTGCAAGGTCGATGCAGCAAGTACTATATAAAAGAAATGTAAATATGTATATCAGGGTGGACAAATTGCATAAATTCCGGCATGTTCCAAAAACTGCCTGACTGGTGCCTGCTTCCCTGAGTCATCTTTGTATAAATGTACACAAATAGTCTGCGCTTATTTTCTTTTGTTTAAATTTGTTTGCAGAGATGATTTTAAGCGCTAATAAGACCCGGGAGCGGAAGTAAAGCAAAGATGCTGCCTTCTCTCATATTTATTCCCTCCCTCACCAAAAGTCCCCTACTAAAAATGAGTGGCACAGAGGGCAGAAGGGCACAAAAAAACGAGTGGAACAGAGGGCAGATCGGCACAAAAAACGAGGGAAAAATGAGTGGCACAGAGGGCAGAAAGGCACAAAAAACAAGGGAAAAACGAGTAAAACAGAGGGCAGAAGGGCACAAAAAACGAGGGAAAAATGAGTAGCACAGAGGGCAGAAAGGCACAAAAAACAAGGGAAAAACGAGTGGCACAGAGGGCAGAATGGCACAAAAAACGAGTGGAGCAGAGGGCAGAAGGGTACAAAAAATGAGTGAAACAAAGGGCAGAAAGGCGGGAAAAACGAGTGGCACAGAGGGCAGAAGGGCACAAAAAACGAGGGAAAAATGAGTGGCACAGAGGGCAGAAAGGCACAGAAAACAAGGGAAAAAACGCGTGGCACAGATGGCAGAATGGCACAAAAAACGAGTGGAACAGAGGGCAGAAGGGCACACAAAAAACGAGTGGAACAGAGGGCAGAAGGGCACAAAAAACGAGTGGACAGAGGGCAGAAAGCACAAAAAACGAGGGAAAAACAAGTGGAACAGAGGGCAGAAGGTCACAAAAAATGAATGAAAAACGAGTGGAACAGAGGGCAGAAAGGCACAAAAAAACGAGGGGAACCGAGGGCAGAAGGGCACAAAAAACGAGGGAAAAAAGAGTGGAACAGAGGGCAGAAAGGCACAAAAAACAGGGGTAAACGAGTGGCACAGAGGGCAGAAGGGCACAAGAAACGAGTGGAACAGAGGGCAGAAAGGCACAACAAACGAGGGAAAAACGAGTGCCACAGAGGGCAGAAGGGCACAAAAAACGAGTGGAACAGAGGGCAGAAGGGCACAAAAAACGAGGGAAACACACACAAACACGCACACACAAATTAAACACTTACATGCAGTTCCAGAAGAAGAGCCCTTCTGCCCATTCGACGTGCTCCAGCCTCCAATGCTCTTCAATCTCACCAAAAACAAGGGAAACAAGTGGCGCAGAGGGCAGAGGGGCACAAAAAAATGAGTGGAACAGAGGGCAGAAATGCACAAAAAGAGGGAAAAACGAGTGGAACAGAGGGCAGAAGGGCACCACAAAACGGGTGGAAGAGAGGGCAAAAGGGCACAAAAAACGATGGAAAAACGAGTGGCACAGAGGGAAGAAGGGCACAAAAAACGAGTGGAGCAGAGGGCAGAAGAACACAAAAAAAACGAGTGGAACGGAGGGCAGAAAGGCACAAAAAACGAGGGAAAAACAAGTGGAACAGAGGGCAGAAAGGCAAAAAAAACTAGGGAAACGAGTGGCACAGAGGGCAAAAGGTCACATAAAAACAAGTGGAACAGAAGGCAGAAGTGCACAAAAAAGAGGGAAAAACGAGTGGAACAGAGGGCAGAAAGGCACAAAAAATGGGGGGAAACGAGTAGCACAGAGGGCAGAAGGGCACAAAAAACAAGTGGAACAGAGGGCAGAAGGGCACAAAAAACGAGGGAAAAATGAGTGGCACAGAGGGCAGAAAGGCACAAAAAACGAGGGAAAAACGAGTGGCACAGAGGGCAGAAGGGCACAAAAAAACGAGTGGAACAGAGGGCAGAAGGGTACAAAAAACGAGTGAAACAGAGGGCAGAAAGGCGGGAAAAAACGAGTGGCACAGAGGGCAGAAGGGCACCAAAAAACGAGTGGAAGAGGGCAAAAGGGCACAAAAAACGATGGAAAAACGAGTGGCACAGAGGGAAGAAGGGCACAAAAACGAGTGGAACAGAGGGCAGAAGAATACAAAAAAACGAGTGCAACAGAGGGCAGAAAGGCACAAAAAATGAGGGAAAAACAAGTGGAACAGAGGGCAGAAAGGCACAAAAAACGAGGGAAACGAGAGGCACAGTGGGCTGAAGGTCACAAAAAAACAAGTGGAACAGAGGGCAGAAGGGTACGAAAAACGAGTAAAACAGAAGGCAGAAAGGCGGGAAAAAATGAGTGGCACAGAGGGCAGAAGGGCACCAAAAAACGAGTGGAACAGAGGGCAAAAGGACACAAAAAATGATGGAAAAACGAGTGGCACAGAGGGAAGAAGGGCACAAAAAACAAGGGAAAAACGAGTGGCACAGAGGGCAGAAGGGCACAAAAAATGTGTGGAACAGAGGGCAGAAAGGCACAAAAAACGAGGGAAAAAAGAGTGGCACAGAGGGCAGAAGGGCACAAAAAACAAGTGGAACAGAAGGCAGAAGGGCACAAAAAACGAGGGAAACACACACAAACACGCACACACAAATTAAAAACTTACATGCAGTTCCAGAAGAAGAGCCCTCCTGCCCTTTCGACGTGCTCCAGCCTCCAATGTTCTTCAATCTCGGCGTCGGGTGATGGGCAGAAGTGTATAACACAATATAAGGGCAATCACCTTTCAGCTTGCACCTATAGCTGAAGGGTGATTGGCCAGATTTCATTGCAGTCTTGCCTCCCCAGCGCCAGCAACATTCACACCTCTCATGTGTTGTGAGCCTGGGGGCCAGATTGTATTGCAGTCTTGCCGCCCAGGCGCCAAGTCCATTCACATCACTTACGTTAGGCACTCAAGTCCTGCGGACCCCCTGGGAATGTGTCACGGACCCCTGGGGGTCCGCGGACCACAGTTTGGGAAACGCTGGTTAGTGGGTTAACAAGTCAGCTGCAGACATTTGCGTGTCATTTCACTTTCACTTTCACTTGGTCTTTTATCTTTCCAAGTCGGATGAAACATGGAACAAGCTGATCTGGTGGTTAGTAGTTCTATTATGTGTGTATTTTGATGGCTGCACAGCGTCTGCCGTTTCCACTGCCTCTTGGCGCTCTGTGCTCTAAGCTTTGCACAACGGTAACCGTTTTGAAGAAAGGGTGACTAAGTTTATAACCCAGATGCCCTTGGCATTTTCATGGTTCTGAAAAACTTGGCAACTTATCCGTTTTTCCGCCTGTGCTTCTTTTCCTGAGGATGAAGCCACTAACATTAACAAAAGCAAAACTGAAGAGACGCCACGATGTATTGGAGGGCCGGCCAGATTTGCAGTGCTTCGGGAAAGATGAGTTTAGGAGCCGGGTACAGTATGTGTCCTGCCAATTTTATAGCGCTCAAACTCTGGAGGAACAAGGCCCTATGAGAAAAGGACGCAAAGGGAAGAGGAGTGGATGGACATAAGCATCGATGATTCTACAGAAATATGTTCTGGTCCACATGTCACATGTGAATCATCTGTGGAAATGAGCAAACAGGTATGTACATTGCGGAGCGACTCGCTTCAAAGCACAGTGTGTTTTCTTTTGAAGTAAGCGCTCTTGAGATATAACAGGCTCAGGCATTTTCCCACGGTACTTTCAAGTCACCCCTTCCATGCTTGCTTTCTATCTGGGCAAAGCATGCTTCCTGCCACAGCAGCCACGGTGCGCGCCACTGCTCGCTCGCGCGGCAATACTCAATGGGTGTGAACTTTAAAAACAAGCATTTGCGATGCAATAGGACTCGCATTTATGAGACCTATTTATTTGCAAATGGGAGTGCGGGCGGGGGCGAGAATGCACGTACTGCGGGGCGGGAGAAGGCATGGGTGGTAAGAGAACCTCATTAAATAGTGCTCACAATCTAAATAACACATACCGAGCAACACTCTAAGTGAAGGGGCCAGTAGCAATGGAAAGATACAAATGATGACATGGCAGACATAAGGAGGGACTAACAAGCCTATAAACCAATCGGAAGGCAGCATTTAGGAAGGACAAAGACACAAGCCAATGAAAAAGATGGGCGGGGAGTGGGCGGGGCTTCCCTCACATAGTAAATTACCACAGATCAACCCCAGAGCACCGCTTGCGCGCTGGCTCAGGGTTTGACCTAAAAAGTTGTAATCGCATTACCAAGAGCATGTATGCTGAAAAGAGCCTAAAAGGATTAAAAGTACGCACACTTAACCTTTGAAGCCATCTGTAGCAACTTTGTCCCGCTAAACAACACCAATTTAGTGACAAGGAGTCTGGAGGGGGGGGTGAGGGTTGATTAGATTGTAGCTGGGTTTAGAAAGGAGACAGCTATGCTCTAGTAAAGAGAAAATTAGCATAGCTCTAAAGATCACTATTGCTGTTTTGGCCCTCATCATGATTCACTTAACTGTTTGCGGCCGTTTATATCATGGGCAAGTTCACGTTTATTTATTTCAACTTAGTCAATTAAAAACATTGAAATACATATGTTATACTGGCACTATAGATAAACCAATGCGTGCACAGAAGTCTATTTATATAAACTAAGATAAATTGTAACAGTCGGGATTGGAGACATAACAAAATACAACCTTAATACAATCACAAAATAACGACGCAGCCGAATGAGGACTAACACTATTCGCACCATCGTCTCCGTCCTTGCAGATGGCTGAGGATACTTCAATATAATGCTGTGTTTGTTACGCGAGAGACTCGAGAAAAACTCCTCTTAAAATAGTGCATCTAAATAAAGCTAACAGACAGAGGAAGGAAAAAAAGCTCTTATTGAAGAAACACGCACAACAAAGATGGACGATCTTTGATGGGGTACAAACGTAAATACATAAATTTTTAAAAAGCGGCCTTTCATTTTGCACAAAAGCACAGGGAATGTAAGTTGGTTATGAAATGTATTCACCCTACTGTTTGTGGCTATTTATATCACAGCCAAGTTGGATTTTATTTATTTCAACTTCGCAAATTAAGAACATTGAAGTGTATAATTTACTGGCACTTTAAATAGATACAATGCGTGCACAAAAGTATATGTTTATAACCAAGATCAGTTCTAACAGTCATATTGGACACCTCGTGAGAAACAACCTTAATAGCCCAAATAGACAAGCACTGACGAGCGAAAGCGGAAAGTAAACATTTAAAACAAGACTATGGTCTTGCTTGGTCGGTGTTGCCCTGCAGAGCTTCAATGCAGAGAGGGGAGGAGGGACTGTGCAGGGGAAAGTTGCTGATGGGCAACAAAAGCAATACCTTAGTGAAATCGCCTCAGCTGAAACAGGCACCCAAAGGTGGGACAGTTGAGAGGAATGGAACAATAGAAGGCCAGCATTTCGGATTGGCAGAAAAAAAAATGGCAATTGATGGGTTTGCCAAAGCTCATAGAAGAGGATACAACAGGTCGATCGAGGCTCGACCTAAAAAGGCTAGATTACAGGTTGTAGGACACCAGGGGGAAATCAACAAACAAGTAATGATGAGTGGAGTTTCTGGCTACTGTGTTATTCTTGCATTTTATGTAGAAATCATTTCAATCTATCTTTTGAAAGTTTCTTACTCTACTTCACAAATTAATTTGCTATAACATGCGATGTTACTGAATCTTGGTTTAAAAACTGAATTATACGTGATTAAATTATTTAAAAAAAATCTTTTTATTGTTTTTCATCAAAATACCGAACATAGTTCAACCATTCAATAGAAACTCAGGCCATTACATTTCGGCATTCATCATCCATGTGTAATTATTGTATGTATAGAATTAAAACAGAGTTACTTAAAGGGCAATCCATAATGTCTGTTTACTGTGACGTAGGAGAAAGAGACATTGTTAATTACAATAGTACAGCTATTTCAGTATCCCGCACAAAATCAGTAAAGAACCGCGAGTAGTCTTTTGGACGTGATCTGGCCGGTAGTTCTTCTTCATACGTCAATAATTTATCTCTACAATGAGTCATGTCACACATTCATTGTTTAATGCTAGGGACATTTGTACCACACCAGCATTGCAATATTTGACGTTTTGCTAATAATAACGAAATTGCACAAAATATACGTTTCTTCGCTTTCACATTCGTTAGGAGACCCAGTAGACAGGTTTTTATAGAGTAGCCAATCTCCGTTCCCACTATATCCTGAATCACAGTAGTTACCTTTTCCCAGTATTCACGTATCTTCACACAATTCCAGGCAAGATGAAAAAAATCTGCTTGTTCCATCCCACACCTCTTGCATCTCGTTTCTTCTCGTAACCCATATCTATGTAGTTTTACCAGCGTGTAATATGTTTGGTGTAAATATTTGAAGTGTAAGAGTCGCAGGTTACCATTCGGTGTAAGCAGTTTAACTAAAGCGCATGTAGTTTGCCATTCCTTCTCAGTTAATGGGTCTAGAAGCACCTCATTCCACCTCACCATTGCTTTAGCAGTGGTATATGGGATTCCTTTTGGGCTACCGAATATAGCCGCGATACTAAGTGTGTAATATTTGAGGATGTCAATACGAGCTGGAGAGTATTTAAGCGGGCCGGCTCAGCAGGATAGTCAGGATATAATTCCTGGATGGCTCTTTGTAGCCTATTATATGTGAATCTGAATAACATGGTTTGATTACTGATATACGATAAGTCTTTTAATTGGCAAAATCGCCCCTCGTGATATAGATCTCCAAATGTGTCAATTCCTACCTGGTGTAGTAGATCCATAGGCACTGTTAATTAAACAAAAAGAATCCTACTCAGGGTGGATAGGAGGAGTGTAACCACAAGGATGGGGAACACTCAGTGTTTTGTAAAATACCCCTCACACACCAACAGGCCCCTTGGTGTCATGCTTCATCATCGGGGTCTTCGCACCCCACTAAAGGGATGAGGCGTACTGCGACCTGCGACTACGCGGGAGCACTGTCAGGGTTGACTATGTGTGGTGTGTGTGAGGTGTAAGTGATGGGGTTTTTGTAAATGTGAGTTGTGGGGTATGGTGAAGGTTAAAAAGTACCTGGCTCGTAGGTTCTAGGGAAAAAACTTTATTCAAAACCTCGGGCTGGTACTAGTAAAAGAAGTGCAATGTGAGGTTAATTGTCATAATTATGGACATTACCTCTGGTGTGCGTCGACATGTTTCGGAACTGGTGGTCCTTCTTCAGGACGGGGGCACAACTTCCCCACCTTACTCACGTATTTTTATAGACATTTTTTGTTTCTTTGGGTGTAAAAAATAAAAGTGAAATTATTTACAGTGATGGACTAAGGCTATAGTGTGCCTACAGCGGTGTAGGTCTATGCAGTTGCATGACCTAAAAAAGAAAAGAAAAATAAATAAATTTGGTTGCCTCAATGGGCTGGCTCAAAACAGGTGCAGTTACCTGGGGCCCCAAATGGTTTTGTGATCCTGTAAAGGAGAAAGACAAACAGAACACATAACATAAGTGACACATATAAGTTTGAAGTAGCTCTGTAAACATACTCATTATTTTGTATTTTCTTGCTTCATGAGCATTTCCAGAACGTCAGGGTTGGTTGATAGATTCGTAATCTATATGGATAAAGAAGTAGTTTCAGTATCCTTTACTCACTGTTTAGGTCGGGATTGGTGATTTCTGATTGTTTTGCCTATCCAATACTCACAGAATCCGCCAGAGATTACCTCCTTGTACCCCCTAACGCTGCTCCGCTGATAATGGCTAGCGATCAGCGCTCTGTCTTATATAGGTCTTGTTTTGCTGATTGATTGCTCTGTAATTCGCTAATTGTCGGATGTATGGCGAAACCCATATAAGGAAAATCTGACGGTGCGCCTATCAGAATAGTGGCCTCGTTCCCAAAGTGCCGAGTGTGCACTGTGCGCACGTTTCTTAGACTAGCGTTTGATAGTTACGCTTCGCACATGCGCAGTCAATACCATCGGGTCCCTAGTGGCTCCGTAGGCGCATGCGCGTACTTGCATCTCCGTGATGCTAGTTCTTGCGCATGCGGGGCGCTTGTTCTTAATCTGCGTGTGTTAGTACCTTCGTAGGAGCGCATTATGTTCCAATTGGTTCCAGTATTAAACATAAGTTATACGGTTCTGAAGGTCTACAGGCTTACTAGTAGGAAAATGTTAAAGTAGGCACCAGTATTCTATTCTAGTGGTGCTGCTCAGACTAGGTAGTGTGAATTATGGGGAATGGTAGTTATGTTAGGGGCAGTATTTCAGGATGTTGGTAGGTGGTATCTCGAATGGCCATGAGTACTGTTCATAACAATTAGGTATGGTGTCAAAACGTGAGTAGCCAGAAGTATTATAGTCTCTCAAGGAAATACAGTTATCTTTTTTAATTCGTACTTGACAATTGGGCCCATGGAACGTCATCATTGAGGCCATTGGTGTGGGTGCTCAGACGGAAAACCCTTCGTTGTTCCTTTTGAAAAAGGCCAATTTCAGATGGCAAACGTTCAATTATTGTCCATAAACTGGAGCCGCATCACTTTGGATGCGCTCCAGAAACATCTCAGCAACTCCCAACCCTGCCTGTTAACCGACCCCGACCAAGCTATTAACAACCTAGATACATGGATAAGTCAGGCCTTAGATGCCCTGGCCCCCATAAAACCCGTCAAATCTTACAGGACGGCACCTTCAGCCCCCTGGAACTCCAACGAACTTCGGCAGAAAAAGACCTTCTGTAAATCTCTTGAACGCCGCTGGAGACAGAACTACTCTCCGGACAGTAAAGCCATCTATAAAACTGCCCTCAAAGACTATCGGAGAATGATAGAGGAGCACAAACGGAACTTCCTGGCCTCTAGAATAAAACTCGCCAGCAATGGAGCCAGGGAGATCTTTAACATTGTTAGATCCTTCAGAGACCCCGCCGCGTTGACCAGATCTCAGCCCGCCTCACAGGCACTGTGCAACAAGCTTTCTCAATTTTTTGAGGACAAAATTGAGAACACCCAAACATCCTTTCCCCCTTCTAATACAGAAGGAGACGACGAGCGATCCACTCCTCTCACACCATCGTCACTCTGCCTGACTGAATTCGCGGTAATATCGGAAGCAGATTCTATGACTGAGCTCCTCAAATGTAAATCAGGCTCCCCTAACGACCCTTGGCCAGCCAAGGAATACAAAAAACTGGCACCCCTACTTAACCCCTATTTAAATCACATCTGGAATGACTCACTCCGTACAGGATGCTTCCCTACCAAATGGAAGCATGCCTCCCTAGTCCCCATTCTGAAGAAACCCAACTTGGACCCAGACCTCCCCAGCAATTACAGGCCTATTTCCCTCCTGCCTGCCCCAGCCAAGATCTTGGAAAAGCTGGTTCATTCCCAATTGGCTAGTTTCATCGAATCCAACGGGCTCCTCCATCCCTCCCAGCATGGCTTCAGGTCGGGCCACAGCACGGAGTCGGTCCTCATTGAAATGGACGACTCTCTGTGAGATGGATGCTTGACCGAAGGTCGAGGGCGGTGTTAGTGCTGCTGGATCTTTCAGCAGCATTTGACACCGTCTGTCATAAGATCTTGCTGAGAAGGCTCGAGGACTTAGGGCTAGGCGGCTCTGTTCTAAAGTGGCTGTCATCTTACCTGTCCAATCGCACCCAACAAGTTTTCACCCCTCCCTTCACTTCCTCCGCCAGGCCACTTAAATGGGGAGTCCCACAGGGCTCTTCCCTTAGCCCGCTTTTGTTTAACGTT
Organism: Lissotriton vulgaris; assembly: GCF_964263255.1. NCBI lineage: Eukaryota > Metazoa > Chordata > Amphibia > Caudata > Salamandridae > Lissotriton > Lissotriton vulgaris. The sequence goes on along the minus strand of NC_141693.1, from coordinate 923,322,815 downwards.
TATTTCACCCCTTTGGCTAAGCTGATCTCCCAGACTGGGATCAAATCCACATCTTACGCTGATGACATCCAGCTACTTTTCACGTTCGATACCCCCTCTGCATCTGCTTTCGACCCGCTGAAATCCTGCCTAAGAGACATTTCCAACTGGATGGATGCTAATTCCCTCCGTCTCAACGCAGGTAAAACGGAGATTTTGTTTTTCAACTCTCCTTCTCCCCTGGATGCCAGCCTGTGGTGGCCTGAAGACCTGTGCCAGGCCCCCACGCCTAAAAACTCGGTGAAAAACCTAGGAGTACGCTGGGACACCCATCTCAGCTTTGACAGCTAGGTACAAACAGTCACAGCTTCATGCTTTGCCAAAATCAGAACAATCAAACGGCTCATTAACTATCTGCCGGAGGAGTGCCGCAAGACTGTGATCCAGGCATTAATCATATCCCATCTCGACTATGCCAATGCCCTTTATCTCGGTATCACAGCAGGCCTATGTTACAAATTGCAGACGGTTCAAAATGCCGCCGCCCGGCTGGTGGAGAGAATTCCTGCCAGACATCATATCTCCCCTCAACTCCGTAAACTACACTGGCTACCCATTGCGAAAAGATGCGTCTTTAAAGCAATGACGTTGGCTTTCCGTGCATCTAAAGGCAATGGGTCGGCCCATCTTAAAAATACTCTTCGCCCTTATGTTAAATCTAGGGCACTAGGCTCCAACTCCATATTTTTCCTAGAAACTCCCCGATTTAAGCGTTCCCGTGCTGGTGGAAAAACCTTTGAGGTCTGTGCCTCCAAGCACTGGAATAAGCTTCCATTAGCTCTTCGCACATGCCAGACAGAACCAGCATTTCGTAAATCCCTTAAAACCCTTCTTTTTTCTTCCTAGTTTGGTACCTCTGACCTCTAGTTCTCAGAGTCTCCCAGCGCCGGGATGCACCGTTGGGGCCGCTGCACGCTTTACAAAACACACTAATAATAATAATAATAATAATAATAATAATAATCGTAGATCATTGACACAATGTTGTTTTTCTAAAAAATGGGACGCCATTTTTGTTGTTGATTTTTTACAGCGTATGTTGCTCTTGTGTTCTCCCATTCTCACTTTCACAGGTCTGGTGGTCATGCCAACATACTCAAGGCCACACGGGCATGTTATCATGTAGACGACATTTTTCGTGTTGCAATTCGTAAATTGCCGTTGCTCCCATGTTGTTCCGTTTCTGAAGGTCAGGGCATTGCTTTTTTGAGTCAGATGGCAGCTGCTGCAATTACCACATGGAAAGTGTCCTTGGAGTCCAATTGTGGTCTGTCTACTCGTCAGATTTTGTCGTGGTCTGGTGTGGACCAATATATCCTTGATGTTTCTTCCCCTGCGATGTGCATGCATAGGTTTCTCAAACTCTAGGTTTCCACAGTTCAGTATCCTCCAATGTTTGTCTATGATCTTCGACACCTCATTAGACATGGTCGTGTCGGTCGTGACACATATTGGTCTTTTATTTACTCCTTTGTCCTGTGGTCTGTCTTCTAGGAGTGCCTCTCTATGGTTGTTCTTGGCCCTTTTCATCGCCCTGTCGATGGTTCTGATGGGCTATTGTCTTTGTATCAATTTTGTTTTTAGATCTTTTGCTTGTGTATTGAATTGGTTCAGTTCCGTACAGTTGCGTCGGAGACGCAGAAATTGTCCATACAGTAGATTCTCCCTAAGGTGTCTGGGATGGAAGCTGTCATATCGTAACAGGCAGTTTCTGGAGGTTGGCTTGAAATGAGTCGTACTTTTTAGTCTGCCATCTTCAGTATAGATGTTAAGATCCAGGAATATCATTGATGTGTTAGAGACAGTACTTGTAAATTTCAGGTATATGTTTTGGTTATTTAACCAGGTCACAAAATTGGAAGCACTATCAAAATCCCCATCCCAAATGATGAAAATGTCATCAATATACCTTTTCCAGGTATTGATGTGAGACTTGTATGGATTGTCTATGTGTAGGATTCTGTGCTGTTCCAGATGGTGAACATACAAACCAGCCAGACTTGGAGCAAATGTACTTCCCCTACTTGTTCCATGGGTCTGTAGGTAGATGGTCTGGTTGTATTGAAAGAAGTTCTCTTTTAAGGCCAGAGAGATGCATTCCAGCACCAAATTTCTCGGAGTTTGGTACTTCCATGGGTTACTGAAAAGTACTTCCTCTATGATTTGGAGTGTTTCTTCATGAGGAAGGCTAGTATATAAACTCTCTACGTCAAGACTTAGTAGGAGTTGCTTCGAAGGATCAAAAGTTTTTTCTTCAAGTAGCTGCAGTACTGACTTAGTGTCCTTTAGATAGGTATTGGTAGACTGTACCAGTGGGCGGAGGAAGGCATCAGCAAATTTAGACAGAGGCTCCAAGATGGAGCCGATCCCCGAGACAATAGGTCTTCCTGGTGGGTTGTTGATGTTTTTATGAATCTTGGGGATGCTGTAGAAATAGGGTGTTCGTGGTGAGGGTTGTTGCAAGAATTCTGCCTCTTTTTTGCTCAGCCAGTCATGGGCTAGGCCTTCTTCTACCATGCCTCCAATTCTGATGCGTAGTCTCTCAGTGGGGTCTTCCTTCAAGATCCTGTAGTTGCGTTCGTCAGATAGTAAACGTATACACTCAGTTTTGTAAGCCTCAAGGGTTTGTAGAACAATGGCACCACCCTTGTCAGCTGGTTTTATGATTAGTTCTTTATTGTTGGTCAATTCTCTTAGGGCTTTTTGTTCATTACCACTAGTATTGTGGAAGGAGTTTTTGTCCTTTGTATTGAGTTTGTTAACCTCTGTGATAACCGCTTTCTCAAAAGCCAAAATTTCCACTGGTATTGTGGAATCAGGTGGAGTGAAGGTTGACTTAAGTTTTAGACCGGTGTCTGTTCTGTCGTTGGGCAGTGGCTTGTCTTGGAAGAAAGCCTGTAGTTTCAGTGTGCGAATAAAGTCCTGCAGTTCCATGTTCAGTTTGAAGGTGTCTGGTTTTTGAGTTGTTACGAACCCTAGTCCTTTGTTCAGTACACTCCTCTGTGTTTCTGTGAGTGGCCAGGGTGTAAGATTGACCACTAGGTCCCGCTCTTGCTCGTTGATGGCTGGTTCGGGAGGGATCCGGTCATGCTCCTGGTTGTCCGTGGGTTGGGTAGGTCCTGATCTTCCCATGCCACGGTGTTGCCCTTCCGGTTGCGTCCCCGAGTGGTTTGGCGTGTGCCTAAAAAAGGCTGTTGTTGGCCATAGTAACCTTCGTTGTAATCAGTGTTCCATTGTGGATAATTTGGTGCTACAGAGGGGGGCCCAAATTGAAAAGGATTGAATTGAGGTGGACCCATGTAGTGTGGGTATTGGGAATGCGGTTGGTAGCCCCTCCATCCCCTTTGTCTGGGGAATTGTTGTCTACTTTGTCTCCATCCCCCTCTGCGTTGTCTGGATCCTCTGTTGCTACTTGAGTTTGATCCTGAGGACCCATTGTCCGAGACGTCGCTGTCAGCATCACTGTATGAACTTTTTGGGACATAATCCGGTTTGGTGTAAGGATATGCACTCTCTGGTGTGAATTTTGCTATGTCCTTGGTTAATTTGTTAGTTTTGCTTTGTTTTAGGGTAAACTCGAAGTCTGTCATTTGTTGGTTTAATTTGTCCAGTTTTATTTTTAGGTCTGCTGGAGAAATGTATGTATTAAGTTGGACCTCTATTTTGTTGATCTCAATTTTTAGTTCCTGGGTTATTCTAGCCGCAGTTTTGACTATTAGTACTAGCCAGTCTCTTGAGCAGTGCCAGGATATCAATGACCATTCCTTTTTGAAGACTAGGTCATTTTGAAAGATGAGTGGTTCATTTTTTACAATTAAGCCTGGTGGTGCCAATTTGTTACGCAGGTATTCTGTCATGAACAGACCATGAAGGGCTGCTTTTATTTGATTGCGTCTGAGATTTAGCAACTCATTCCAATCGTTAGTGTTGGGACCAGTTTCTGGATTACTCAGACCTTCAAAGGGATTGATGGCTGATAGAATCTTGTCAATTTCGTCCTCCCCAAATGTGAGGCCGTGTTCGTCTTCCATGTTGAGAGACCGCTGGCTTCTTTTGACTATGGTGTGTGTCACTATGTGTGTGTATTGTTTTCAGAGAAACTCCCGCAGCTCTGCGCTGCCTGGATAAATATTAACAATAGAGGGGAGGTAGAGTATAGAGATAGGATTCTTACTCCACGGGCACTGTTAATTAAATAAAAAGAATCCTACTCAGGGTGGACAGGAGGAGTGTAACCACAAGGATGGGGAACACTCAGTGTTTTGTAAAATACCCCTCACACACCAACAGGCCCCTTGGTGTCATGCTTCATCATCGGGGTCTTCGCACCCCACTAAAGGGATGAGGCGTGCTGCGACCTGCGACTACGCGGGAGCACTGTCAGGGCTGACTATGTGTGGAGTGTGTGAGGTGTAAGTGATGGGGTATTTGTAAACGTGAGTTGTGGGGTATTGTAAGGTTAAAAAGTACCTGGCTCGTAGGTTCTAGGGAAAAAACGTTATTCAAAACCTCGGGCTGGTACTAGTAAAAGAAGTGCAATGTGAGGTTAATTGTCATAATTATGGACATTACCTCTGGTGTGCGTCGACATGTTTCGGAACTGGTGTTCCTTCTTCAGGACGGGGGCACAACTTCCCCACCTTACTCACGTATTTTTATAGAAATTTTTTTTTTCTTTGGGTGTAAAAAATAAAAGTGAAATTATTTACAGTGATGGACTAAGGCTATAGTGTGCCTCCAGCGGTATAGGTCTATGCAGTTGTATGACCTAAAAAAGAAAAGAAAAATAAATAAATTTGGTTGCCTCAATGGGCTGGCTCAAAACAGGTGCAGTCACCTGGGGCCCCAAATGGTTTTGTGATCCTGTAAAGGAGAAAGACAAACAGAACACATAACATAAGTGACACATATAAGTTTGAAGTAGCTCTGTGAACATACTCATTATTTTGTATTTTCTTGCTTCATGAGCATTTCCAGAACGTCAGGGTTGGTTGATAGATTCGTAATCTATATGGATAAAGAAGTGGTTTCAGTATCCTTTACTCACTGTTTAGGTCGGGATTGGTGATTTCTGATTGTTTTGCCTATCCAATACTCACAGAATCCGCCAGAGATTACCTCCTTGTATCCCCTAACGCTACTCCGCTGATAATGGCTAGCGATCAGCGCTCTGTCTTATATAGGTCTTGTTTTGCTGATTGATTGCTCTGTAATTCGCTAATTGTCGGATGTATGGCGAAACCCATATAAGGAAAATCCGACGGTGCGCCTATCAGAATAGTGGCCTCGTTCCCAAAGTGCCGGGTGTGCACTGTGCGCACGTTTCTTAGACTAGCGTTTGATAGTTACGCTTCGCGCATGCGAAGTCAATACCATCGGGTCCCTAGTGGGTCCGTAGGCGCATGCGCGTACTTGCATCTCCGTGATGCTAGTTCTTGCACATGCGGGGCGCTTGTTCTTAATCTGCGTGTGTTAGTACCTTCGTAGGAGCGCATTATGTTCCAATTGGTTCCAGTATTAAACATAAGTTATACGGTTCTGAAGGTCTATAGGCTTACTAGCAGGAAAATGTTAAAGTAGGCACCAGTATTCTATTCTATTGGTGTTGCTCAGACTAGGTAGTGTGAATTATGGGGAATGGTAGTTATGTTAGGGGCAGTATTTCAGGATGTTGGTAGGTAGTATCTCGAATGGCCATGAGTACTGTTCATAACAATTAGGTATGGTGTCAAAACGTGAGTAGCCAGAAGTATTATAGTCTCTCAAGGAAATACAGTTATCTTTTTTAATTCGTACTTGACAATTGGGCCCATGGAACGTCATCATTGAGGCCATTGGTGTGGGTGCTCAGACGGAAAACCCATCGTTGTTCCTTTTGAAAAAGGCCAATTTCAGATGGCAAACGTTCAATTATTGTCCATCGTAGATCATAGACACAATGTTGTTTTTCTAAAAAATGGGACGCCATTTTTGTCGTTGATTTTTTACAGCGTATGTTGGTCTTGTGTTCTCCCATTCTCACTTTCACAGGTCTGGTGGTCATGCCAACATACTCAAGGCCACACGGGCATGTTATCATGTAGACGACATTTTTCGTGTTGCAATTCGTAAGTTGCCGTTGCTCCCATGGTGTTCCGTTTCTGAAGGTCAGGGCATTGCTTTTTTGAGTCAGATGGCAGCTGCTGCAATTACCACATGGAAAGTGTCCTTGGAGTCCAATTGTGGTCTGTCTACTCGTCAGATTTTGTCATGGTCTGGTGTGGACCAATATATCCTTGATGTTTCTTCCCCTGCGATGTGCATGCATAGGTTTCTCAAACTCTAGGTTTCCACAGTTCAGTAAAGTATCCTCCAATGTTTGTCTATGATCTTCGACACCTCATTAGACATGGTTGTGTAGGTCGTGACACACATTGGTCTTTTATTTACTCCTTTGTCCTGTGGTCTGTCTTCTAGGAGTGCGTCTCTATGGTTGTTCTTGGCCCTTTTCATCGCCCTGTCGATGGTTCTGATGGGGTATCGTCTTTGTATCAATTTTGTTTTTAGATCTTTTGCTTGTGTATTGAATTGGTTCAGTTCCGTACAGTTGCGTCGGAGACGCAGAAATTGTCCATACGGTAGATTCTCCCTAAGGTGTCTGGGATGGAAGCTGTCATATCGTAACAGGCAGTTTCTGGAGGTTGGCTTGAAATGAGTCGTACTTTTTAGTCTGCCATCTTCAGTATAGATGTTAAGATCCAGGAATATCATCGATGTGTTAGAGACAGTACTTGTAAATTTCAGGTATATGTTTTGATTATTTAACCAGGTCACAAAATTGGAAGCCTCAGGATCAAGCTCAAGTAGCAACAGAGGATCCAGACAATGCAGAGGGGGATGGAGACAAAGGAGACAACAATTCCCCAGACAAAGGGGATGGAGGGGCTACCAGCCGCATTCCCAATACCCACAATACATGGGCCCACCTCAATTCAATCCTTTTCAATTTGGGCCCCCCTCTGTAGTACCCAATTATCCACAATGGAACACTGATTACAACGAAGGTTACTATGGCCAACAACAGCCTTTTTTAGGCACACGCCAAACCACTCCGGGACGCAACCGGAAGGGCAACACCGTGGCATGGGAAGATCAGAACCTACCCAACCCACGGACAACCAGGAGCATCCCTCCCGAACCAGCCATCAACGAGCAAGAGAGGGACCTAGTGGTCAATCTTACACCCTGGCCACTCACAGAAACACAGAGGAGTGTACTGAACAAAGGACTAGGGTTCGTAACAACTCAAAAACCAGACACCTTCAAACTGAACATGGAACTGCAGGACTTTATTCGCAAACTGAAACTACAGGCTTTCTTCCAAGACAAGCCACTGCCCGACGACAGAACAGACACCGGTCTAAAACCTAAGTCAACCTTCACTCCACCTGATTCCACAATACCAGTGGAAATTTTGACTTTTGAGAAAGCGGTTATCACAGAGATTAACAAACTCAATACAAAGGACAAAAACTCCTTCCACAATACTAGTGGTAATGAACAAAAAGCCCTAAGAGAATTGACCAACAATAAAGAACTAATCATAAAACCAGCTGACAAGGGTGGTGCCATTGTTCTACAAACCCTTGAGGCTTACAACACTGAGTGTATACGTTTACTATCTGACGAACGCAACTACAGGATCTTGAACGAAGACCCCACTGAGAGACTACGCATCAGAATTGGAGGCATGGTAGAAGAAGGCCTAGCCAATGACTGGCTGAGCAGAAAAGAGGCAGAATTCTTGCAACAACCCTCACCACGAACACCCTATTTCTACAGCATCCCCAAGATTCATAAAAACATCAACAACCCACCAGGAAGACCTATTGTCTCGGGGATCGGCTCCATCTTGGAGCCTCTGTCTAAATTTGCTGATGCCTTCCTCCGCCCACTGGTAAAGTCTACCAACACCTATCTAAAGGACACTAGGTCAGTACTGAAGCTACTTGAAGCAAAAACTTTTGATCCTTCGAAGCAACTCCTACTAAGTCTTGATGCAGAGAGTTTATATACTAGCCTTCCTCATGAAGAAACACTCCAAATCATAAAAGAAGTACTTTTCAGTAACCCATGGAAGTACCAAACTCCGAGAAATTTGGTGCTGGAATGCATCTCTCTGGCCTTAAAAGAGAACTTCTTTCAATACAACCAGACCATCTACCTACAGACCCATGGAACAAGTATGGGAAGTACATTTGCTCCAAGTCTGGCTGGCTTGTATGTTCACCATCTGGAACAGCACAGAATCCTACACATAGACAATCCATACAAGTCTCACATCAATACCTGGAAAAGGTATATTGATGACATTTTCATCATTTGGGATGGGGATTTTGATAGTGCTTCCAATTTTGTGACCTGATTAAATAACGAAAGCATATACCTGAAATTTACAAGTACTGTCTCTAACACATCGATGATATTCCTGGATCTTAACATCTATACTGAAGATGGCAGACTAAAAAGTATGAGTCATTTCAAGCCAACCTTCAGAAACTGCCTGTTACGATATGACAGCTTCCATCCCAGACACCTTAGGGAGAATCTACCGTATGGAAAATTTCTGCGTCTCCGACGCAACTGTACGGAACTGAACCAATTCAATACACAAGCAAAAGATCTAAAAACAAAATTGATACAAAGACAATACCCCATCAGAACCATCGACAGGGCGATGAAAAGGGCCAAGAACAACCATAGAGACGCACTCCTAGAAGACAGACCACAGGACAAAGGAGTAAATAAAAGACCAATATGTGTCACGACCTACACGACCATGTCTAATGAGGTGTCGAAGATCATAGACAAACATTGGAGGATACTGAACTGTGGAAACCTAGAGTTTGAGAAACCTATGCATGCACATCGCAGGGGAAGAAACATCAAGGATATATTGGTCCACACCAGACCACGACAAAATCTGACGAGTAGACAGACCACAATTGGACTCCAAGGACACTTTCCATGTGGTAATTGCAGCAGCTGCCATCTGACTCAAAAAAGCAATGCCCTGACCTTCAGAAACGGAACAAAATGGAAGCAACGGCAATTTACGAATTCCAACACGAAAAATGTCGTCTACATGATAACATGCCCGTGTGGCCTTGAGTATGTTGGCATGACCACCAGACCTGTGAAAGTGAGAATGGGAGAACACAAGAGCAACATACGCTGTAAAAAATCAACAACAAAAATGGCGTCCCATTTTTTAGAAAAACAACATTGTGTCAATGATCTACGATGGACAATAATTGAACGTTTGCCATCTGAAATTGGCCTTTTTCAAAAGGAACAACGATGGGTTTTCCGTCTGAGCACCCACACCAATGGCCTCAATGATGACGTTCCATGGGCCCAATTGTCAAGTACGAATTAAAAAAGATAACTGTATTTCCTTGAGAGACTATAATACTTCTGGCTACTCACGTTTTGACACCATACCTAATTGTTATGAACAGTACTCATGGCCATTCGAGATACCACCTACCAACATCCTGAAATACTGCCCCTAACATAACTACCATTCCCCATAATTCACACTACCTAGTCTGAGCAACACCAATAGAATAGAATACTGGTGCCTACTTTAACATTTTCCTGCTAGTAAGCCTGTAGACCTTCAAAACCGTATAACTTATGTTTAATACTGGAACCAATTGGAACATAATGCGCTCCTACGAAGGTACTAACACACGCAGATTAAGAACAAGCGCCCGCATGCGCAAGAACTAGCATCACGGAGATGCAAGTACGCACATGCGCCTACGGAGCCACTAGGGACCCGATGGTATTGACTGCGCATGCGCGAAGCGTAACTATCAAACGCTAGTCTAAGAAACGTGCGCACAGTGCACACCCGGCGCTTTGGGAACGAGGCCACTATTCTGATAGGCGCACCGTCGGATTTTCCTTATATGGGTTTCGCCATACATCCGACAATTAGCGAATTACAGAGCAATCAATCAGCAAAACAAGACCTATATAAGACAGAGCGCTGATTGCTAGCCATTATCAGGGGAGCAGCGTTAGGCGGTACAAGGAGGTAATCTCTGGCGGATTCTGTGAGTATTGGATAGGCAAATCAATCAGAAATCACCAATCCCGACCTAAACAGTGAGTAAAGGATACTGAAACCACTTCTTTATCCATATAGATTACGAATCTATCAACCAACCCGGACGTTCTGGAAATGCTCATGAAGCAAGAAAATACAAAATAATGAGTATGTTCACAGAGCTACTTCAAACTTATATGTGTCACTTATGTTATGTGTTCTGTTTGTCTTTCTCCTTTACAGGATCACAAAACCATTTGGGGCCCCAAGTCACTGCACCTGTTTTGAGCCAGCCCATTGAGGCAACCAAATTTATTTATTTTTCTTTTCTTTTTTAGGTCATGCAACTGCATAGACCTATACCGCTGTAAGCACACTATAGCCTTAGTCCATCACTGTAAATAATTTCACTTTTATTTTTTACACCCAAAGAAAAAAAAAAATTCTATAAAAATACGTGAGTAAGGTGGGGAAGTTGTGCCCCCGTCCTGAAGAAGGAACACCAGTTCCGAAACATGTCGACGCACACCAGAGGTAATGTCCATAATTATGACAATTAACCTCACATTGCACTTCTTTTACTAGTACCAGCCCGAGGTTTTGAATAAAGTTTTTTCCCTAGAACCTACGAGCCAGGTACTTTTTAACCTTCACCATACCCCACAACTCACATTTACAAATACCCCATCACTTACACCTCACACACACCACACATAGTCAACCCTGACAGTGCTCCCGCGTAGTCGTAGGTCGCAGCACGCCGCATCCCTTTAGTGGGGTGCGAAGACCCCGATGATGAAGCATGACACCAAGGGGCCTGTTGGTGTGTGAGGGGTATTTTACAAAACACTGAGTTTTCCCATCCTTGTGGTTACCCTCCTCCTGTCCACCCTGAGTAGGATTCTTTTTGTTTAATTAACAGTGCCCGTGGAGTCAGAATCCTATCTCTATACTCTACCTCCCCTCTATTGTTAATATTTGTAGTAGATCCATGCCCACAGACTCCCTAGTAACTGATAGTTCCGGGTGGTGGTGTAAAGGCAATGCCAGAGCATAAAGCGGTAGCTTTTGAGCTAGTTGCCCCAGTCTTCTCCAAGCATTTGCTGTAGCATCAATGGTGTTAATGTCTACAGCATGCAGGGGTGGTCTCTTATGCGTTAGTATGGCTGTTAATGGTACCGGTAGTGCATCTCCCTCTTCCACTGCCGTGTGTGTCAAATAAGGTATCTTATGGAAACAGTAGGCTGCATACTGCACTTGTGCACATAGGTAATATAATAAGAAGTCTGGTACACAAAACCCTCCTCTATCGTAGGGTAGCGTTAGTGTCCTGAGCTCTATGCGTGCTTGTTTACCCGCCCAGATTAGTTTAAGTACTAATGACGTAATATTTTTAAAAATGGCTTTCGGGGGTGGAATGGGAATATTATTAAATAAATAAATAAATTTAGGGAGGATGTTCATTTTCACGATTGCAATACGGTCTGCTAAGGAAAGCGGTACAAAATACGTGATTAAATTATGAAACATTTGCCACAGATGCATGTGAACTGAAAGGACAGTTTTTTTCTTTAAATCCTAGTCCGCCATCATGGGTACTCTATTTGAATTCATAAATAGTAGCTCATTTCTGCACATACAATTTGACACTGGTCCATGGGCACAATTCAGCTATTGGATGAGGTCTGCTGTAGTAATCAACTATCAAAAGTAAAGGCAAAATGAAAGTCACAAGGATGACTTTTATAAAGGTTGTTTTATTCAGCCTCTAAGTATCCAGTTGAACCAGTTTTTGTAACACAGTTTATTGACATTTTCCTTGAATGTGGATCATTCACAGCAACAAGTAATAAAGCACGAGCTCAATCTGCATACCTCACAGGGCAGCAGAGAAACCCATAGTGAAGTAGAACATATAACAGTCGGAATGGTTTGTGAACTAAGAAGTATTATGTATAGAGAGGCTATGATATCCATTCTGGCTGCACAAATGGGCCACAATAGTGATTCCCACCAATCTAAGGGAGCCATTGCAAGAGGGAAGGGAGTGAAGTTGGGTAAAACAGCCATACAGGCAAACCTGCAGGGTGAAGAGAAGGGATGGGATATCTCTGGGACGCAAGTGGCGTCTTCAGCAGGAGAGCCAGTAATACAGGTTTGGGGTAAAGTGTGGCAGGGGGCCCGGGGCAACATGTACCGGAACAAAGCAGACTTAACATTACGTGAGGGTACAGTGTATTTGGGATAAGTGACCCCTAAAAAGGGAAAGAACAACTCAGCTCTCATTAGAGAGGACCTTGTCTGGTATGGTTAGTAGGCGTCTGCCCATTGATATCAGTGGGCAGCCCTGGAGTATTGGGTCCCAAGGCTGCATGTGACCTGGTCAGCATTGGCCCTTTTGTGTTTCAGTTTCCTAACATCACTCTCATATTCTGCACACCTGGATAGCTCCTGTCCCCATCCCAAAAGAGAGGGCCCCACGGGAACTCTCCAAGCCATAGCGATGTGCGGGCATGCCGGAATAAAGGCCAGGTCCACTTACTTGGACATGATAAGTCTGCCACGGGGTTTGGGGAATAACAACAGCAAGCAGACAACCTGCATCCCATCAAGAGTGCGGCTTGTGGCAGCATTAAGACCGGCTGTTGCTAACTCCTAGAAAGGGGTAAGTGTCAGGCAGTCTCGCAACATATGGAAAAAGTCAGCATCATCCACACCGTTTCTGGGTCACACCGCTTGGATCCCAGGGAATATTCTATTCAGCTGTTTAGGAGTCAGGTACCCCGTGTGCAAGTAATAATATTGAATTACTAGAAGTCTGGAGGGAGTAACACAGCACATTGACCCAGTCCCTATCTCTGAATTCCCAACCCAAGTCAGTGATCCAGCTATCCCGCAAGGGGGAGAGAATGATTGTGTTTAGTCTGAGAGACCAGGGAACAATACAGCAGCGTGAACGCATGGGCCTGGGCTGTCTTAGTGCAGATGGTCTTCAGACACTCATGCACAGTGGGTTCAAGTTCCTAGGCGGCCTAGGCCTGTCTAATGGCTGTCGCCCCTACGCCCTATAGGGAGAACTGATAGGGGGGCATCAAACTCAACGGTTAAGTCCTGGAAAACTCACAGTTGGCCTTTTAAAAACCAGTCCCGAATCTTGGTCAGGCCCCTGTGCTCCTAATCCCGTAACCCAGTCCAGTCTCCTGTGTGTGGGAGGTGAGGCAAAATTATTGTTGGGCGGTCTCTGGTAGAAGGAAATGTTGCTGTGCTTTGGAGTGCCCGGGCACATGCGAAATGGAGGACAGACAGTAAAGGGCCCTAGGACACCTTATGATGGCGAAGTCGCAGCACCAGAAGGATGACTACCAAGAGGGCCTGAGTGGGTTAAAACGTGGTTCTCGAGCCTCCAGCACTCCAAAGTGTATTGCACAAGAGCGCTGCCCATTTAAACTGTGCCGTAAGACAGTAGAGCTGCAAATCAGGGACCGCAAGTCTTCCTTTATCTGATAGAAGGCGCAGTTTACTCAGGCAATGCTATGGAGCTCCATGTCCCAGATGAAATTTAATTGAGAGGGATTTGAGGAGACGAATTGGGAGGAAAGTGAAATAGTAGAGAAGCTGAGGAAGGAATATCTTTGACAGGGTGATCCTACCCATGACTGACATCCAATTTGAACCTTGTGGCTAGCAGAAACTGCTTGGCTGGGCTTCCCAGAGATTACCAATACGTTTCCCTCCCTGTAAATTCTCCAAGTTGAAGGATGGTATAAAGAGATGTGAATGAATCACAGTTATAAATATCTCTCATAGAATGGCAATGATCTGTACATGAAAGGTGCTCCTGTAACTATCTAGATACTGGAGCACCATTCACTGCTTTCTTTTAAAATCATTTTGAAAATATGAAATTTTCCAACAAAAATATATGATCATTATGACTGATGTCGGTAACTAAACTATCTAGGAGTAGCATCAAGGCCAGTGCTTAATTTGAGCTGATGGCTTCCAGTGCTCAGCACTGGTACTTAATTGTCAGCACCAGCTCTAGTGACAGCTCACCACACGGTGTCGCTCTCTGTCAAATTTTTGAGATAAGCACAACAACAGTATTTAATAAGTCAATATAGATTAAAATGAATAACATCTGTCACTCACTCCATTTTAATAACTTTAGTTGGCCTGGGGTAGTTTTAATTGTCATACTTATAGCAGTGTGATGGTTAGAACTAGCAGTGCGATGGTTAGAACTTGCGTTGGTTCTGTCATTGTGAGCTCTGGCAGGAGGAATGAGTGGTGCCGGCTGCAGTGGCCTCCCGAAAAGGGCCCTGGCACTTACTTATTTTACAAATTAAGCACTGGCAAGGTGCTCATCCCATTTATTATCTCTCCATGCACTGAATATGTATACTATTTCTTTAGTTAGGCAAGCCAGTCCACTAGAAATGGATTGCTCTACACCTTTCTCCATTACAGCCTGAATAGTTAAAAAAAATAATTCCGTGAAAGATAGATGGACATGGGTATCAGATAAAGTCCCTTGATAACATACATGTAAATACATTCTACTGTTTGTGGATAGCAGAGAAAATCCCTTGATGTCGAATCTGTTGTACATTAGTGGAAAACGCAAATATTGGCATTAACTCTACAAACATCTGAAAAGGTAATTGTCAAAATAGTACCTTTTTAATTTTTGATTCGGCCTTCCGAAAAGCTTTGAGAATGTACAGGATGGGCTGCTTCAAAACATGCCTTTCAGCAGGGGATCCTACCAATGGCAAGCAGGCGTTCCAGAAGTATTTTGCCGCTTTGATTACAAGCTCCATGCTTGCAGCCTCCCCTGCATAACTGGAAACAAATATTTTATGGGCAATCCTCTCAGTACATTTCTAGCTTTAAAATGTTATTTTAAAAAAATCAAGTAAACATGTTAAATGACAATGTGATCTATTAAACTGAAATACAGATTTTGGTAAGCTAATTAGTTATTCATACAAAATGCTCATCTTGTTTCATAAATCATAATAGCGCTCTCGCGGCAGCTGTTATTAAAACACGTTCATTATTTACATGTAGTACACTTTTCGCTCTCCATTAATAAGGGCATATGCATTTGTTATGGGACGGCTTTGGTAGGTCACACAGAACTTACCTCGCACTGGCCTGAAAAGCCTTTAAAGCTAACATATGTAAGTGCTTATTTCCATCTAAAGTCTCCATTATGCTTTGCGCTTGTATGCACGCAGCAATGCTTAGCAGTTCTTGCTCCAATGTGTAGTTGTACCTGAAAAACAGAAACAGAGTACTGTTAGAAATGGGGTTTCTGGTTGGCTAAGGTTTGAACCTAAGCCAGACAGAAATCACCACTTTAGTCAAGGCAAGTAAGTTACACACCAAAAATAACCTGTGCTCACCCTGTGGTAGCTTGGCATAGAAGAGTCAGGCTTATCATTAGAGGCAATGTGTAAAGCATTTGCGCAACACATTCAACCAGTGACACAACGAATACACCACAAAAGAGATTTCACACAGGATTATATTAAAAATATATATATATAGTATATTGTACATAAAGCTTAGACCAAAATAAAATGAATCATAAATACTGTGCATGCTATGCAAAGCGTGAGTCAGTACTCGTCGTACACCTGGCTAATGTGAGGCACAAATAGCATGCATTACAACATCAGGGCGTTAAATGCAGCAGGATTATGAATGGACATATGAATCGCAGATACAATACAAGTAATCTGAATATGGAAATACTACTCGTTATTCTGAGCAACCCGAGATCAAAATGATATAAATACCAAAAGTTGACCAATAATTATTTCCTTTTAAACATACCAAAACCGTGGTCTTAAAGTATGTATGAGTGTTTTGGCACTATAAGGAATAATACCATTTCAGAAGTCAGTGTACTTGACTTATGGTACTACGAGTCCTGCTGGAGGATTCACAAGCAATGTGGCCACTAAGAAGAACAAGGACATGGCCGCGGAGTTGCTGAGGCCACTCGTGTATGATTGCAACTAAGCCACCAAAACACTGTGATATTCAGTCACGGACGGGGGGGGGAAGCTGCTGCAAGGTCAGGGATCACTCCCATCTGGGGGATTGATAAAGTACTTTGAGGATTTGAGGGGCTGGCTTAGGGACACAGTGACGGCACGAGTTGCAGTTGCAGAGTCCATGTCATCATGCTTGAGGTCGCTGGGAAAAGCAGGCACTGGCATCTGGCATGGCGTCGTACTCGTACTCCCCAGTTCGGCGAAAGCCGTGCAGCACTGGTTTCACTGAAGTCACCCTAACAGCCTTGTCACCGCAAGGGACCATGCTGATTGGGGTCTCCATCCACAACAGTGGTGATGATCCCTGTTAGGGAGCTGGTGCCTCAGTGCGGAGCTCCCTCCAAGAGGCCGCATGTGACAGTTTCCTTGGCTGAGCGGCCGCACTGACAAAAATACATGCTGCTATCTGGTTTGAAGGATTTCAAATTTATCTAGAAAAAATGTCTATTTTTTCTCTCATTTCTGGGTGCAAAGTGGTGGGATCACAGGGCTGACACAAATTTCCTCCCACCCTGTGTTCCCCTAGGTCGCCTAATAAAAATGGTACTTCACTTGTGTGGGTGAGCCAAGAATCTGTGACAGGCAAGGGCCTAAAACATATTGTGGAGACATCAAAATGATCTATCACAAAACAATCTGGTTTTACAAGGGGTTGCATGCGTTTTTGGTCCCAGGCTCAGTGGCAATTCTAGGGAAATTTACCAAACCCAGACTTTTCTGAAAACTATACACCCGAGGGAGTCCAGGGATGTGTTCTCCCGATAAAAATGATACCTCACTTGTGTGGGTGTCCAAAGCAGAGTCACCTTATTAGAAAAAAAATATAGTGCTTAGAGTTCGCTGTGCTATACCCTCTATCCCCTATGTTTTTGGTCCTTCCCAGTTGCAGGCCCTTGGCCTACCCACACAAGTGAGGTATCAATTTACTCTGGAGACAGAGGGGAACGTTGGGTGGTAGGACATTTGTACCGGCATGGAGATTCCAACCAGAAATGTGAGAAAAATTAGATTTTTGTTTGCTAAATTTGAGGTTTGCAGGGGATTCTGGGTAGGAAATCTTTGGGGGATCCAAGCACGCCTTACCTCCCTAAACTCCCCCGGGTGTCTAGTTTTCAGAAATGTCTGAGTCTGGTCGGTTTTTCTAGATGGCTGTCGAGCACGGGACTAAAAACGCAGGTGGCTCCCTTTTCAAAAACAGGTAGTTTTGTGACAGACAATTTTGATGTCTTTACAATACGTTCTGGGCCCTTTCCTGCCGCGGGTACTTGACCCACCCACACAAGTAAGGTACCATTTTTATCGGGAGACCTAGGGGAACGCTGGGTAGTAGGACATTTGTGTCAGAACGGTAATCCTACAACTTTCTCACCCAGAAATGTGAGAATTCTTTTATTTTTACAGCTAAATTTGATGTTCCACAGCTAGGCACACTGAGAAAAAAGGTTCAGTTTTCACTGGAAAAATGTGATGTGCTGTTGGACAGGCCACGTGAAAGGCTTGCTCCCTCCCCGCACGACCAGGCCCGAGCCTGGCTCTTCAGGTGTTACACGCAACAACCCCCCGTTTCCCGTCTCATATGGGACCCCTGCCCCTGGACATCTCCCCATCATGGGCCCGATTCCCTACCGGCCCTCTCGCCCGGCCTGGGCGCCATCTTGGACACAGCACCACGAGGCCGCATGGCCTCCGATCGACCCCAACCCTGGGCCTGGCCAGGCCCCGACATCCCGGCACCACCATCCACCCAGGAGGTGAGCGGACTACTTGGCAGGTCAATGGGAGAAAGAGGTGTCGATGGCTCTCCCCCGCCAGGTGCCGATCGCCCCAGCTCCCCCGGGCGCTGGCTCCACCCCCCTGCTGAGTGTCTGGACTCCCTCATACTGGACCTCCCGACCTCCAAGTGCGAGGGTCCGGACATCAAAGGGCGCCAGACCTATAACTGGGGCAGCTCCAGAGCAGGAAGGCAGTTGTATCCTGGAGTCGAGAGACGCAGTGAAGAACTCATCCTTGACGGACTACTGGCGCTGCCGTAGCCCTGCCTTGCGAACTATCGACCTGCCTGCTGGCGCTGCCGCAACCTTCTGAAACCTTCCTCGTCGTCGGGACCTGCTGGCGTGGCCGCGGACCGTTTGTAACCACCTCCTTCATCGGGACCTGCTGGCTCCGCCGCGGCCCGTCGCTACCTTCAACCATCCCGGGACCTGCTGGCTCCGCCGCGGCCCGACCATCTAGAACGCCGAGCTCGAGGATTGTGAGCTATTTCATCTACCAGATTGGTAACGAGACTGTCCCGCTACCCTTTCCCCAACCAAGAGACTAGAATAGAGGGGACCCCTGAGTCCAGACCTCCTTGTACCATTTCACCGTACTTGAAGTTTTGCTTATAAAGAACATTGAACCTTATCCTTGTGTGGTGTACATCTGTGGGGGGGAAGTTACTTGTCTGTACGATCACTGGAGACGGCTCTCCCCGGAGACCTCTCCCCTTGTCCTAGGCCGACCCTCCAGGTCCCGTCTAACATGTGCCCACGTTGCGTTTTGGACCATTTCCTTTTGTGGGTACTAGGCTTTCCAACACAGGTGAGGTACCACTTTTATCTGGAGACTTTGGTGAATGCTGAGTGCCTGGAAGTTTGTGTTTCTTCGCAGATTCCAGAACTTTCCATCACAGAAATGTGAGGAAAATTTAGTTTTTTTGACAAGGCTTGTGGTTTGCAAAGGATTCCGGATAACATAACCAGGTGAGAGTCACATAAGTACCCCATCCTGGATTCACCCAGGTGTCTAGTTTTCAAAAAGTTTTCACTGGAAAAATGTGATGTGTCCACGTTGCATGTTGGGCTGTTTCCAATCGCAGGCATTAGGCCTACCCACACAAGTGAGGTAGCATTTTTATCGGGAGACAATGGAGAACAAAGAATTGTAGAACAAGTGTTATTACCAATTGACTTTCTTTGCATTTCTTCCTTCCAAAATTAAGACAATTTGTAAAAAAAGAAGTCATTTTGAAAAAATGACCTAAAAGTCAAATATTCGTATGGGTACCAACAATTTTGGAAATGTGCAAATAACCACTGCTTCTCAACTCTATATTTAGTTCTCATTACGGAAATATATAGGTTTCCTTGGTACCTATTTTTCACTCTTTATATTTTACCAAATGAACTGCTATATACCCAGCACACAATGAAAAACCAATGCAATACGCAGCTCTGTTATTGGCTCTGGGTTAACGGGGTTCTTGATCCTATATATCCCCGCAACCAGAAGGGCTCAACAGATGTAACCGTATATTGCTTTAAAAAAATTGTTATTCTTAGAAGGAGTCACAGGTGAAAAATTTGGCACAAATAGCTGCTTTTTTCAACTCAATTTCTATATTTTTTATTTTTTACTGTTAGTTTCTATAAAAATACCTTGAAGGATCTACACAAATGACCCCTTGCTCAGTTAGGAACTTTGTCTAGTTTTCAGAAATGTACATCTTTCTGGGATCTATTATTTTTCACCCCAATTTCTACCACTAACTGGAAGGAGGATGAAAGCACAAAAAATAGCAAAAAAAAAATAGCAAAAATAGGCTATGTCCAAGATCGCTGGAGACGGCTCTCCCCGGAGACCTCTCCCCTTGTCCTCGGCCGACCCTCCAGGTCCCGGCTAACATTGGTGGCCAGCGGCGCGATCCGAATCGACGCGTAATCGTACAGAGAGTAGCTCACCCCACAACAAAACCACAATGTCAACTAGAGAAAGCGGATCCACCGAGAAATTCCAGATGGAGAAATTGGAAGAGTACAGCCATCGTGAGTTGAAACAATTCTGCATTGAACTAGGTATCGCTACCACCGGTCTGAGTACTAAAGACAATTTCAAGCACGCCATTGAGTCATGGGCAGAAACCGGGGCCGTCAGACCCCCGGACCAAAATGTCACAGCAGCAGAGAAAAACACCACGGCTCCCGAGGAGCAAAGAACGGGTCTCTCGCAAGATGAGATCCAAGAACGAGAAAGAAACTGACTACATGAGCTAGAAATGGCCCGGCTCAAAATGGATGGCGAACTCAAATTAGCCGAACAAAAACTGAACCTGGAACACCTGCGGCTCCGAGAAGAACGGGAAGAGAAACAGAGACAAAGAGAGCTCGAAGAGAAGAGACTGGCGTATGAACACGAGCGCAAACTAGCTGAGATAGACTTACGCAAGCAGAACAAAGAATTAGGGGTGCCCGAGCAACCGCGCACCCCGGGGGCAACAGAAAAGAAGGTACACATCCCCAAGGATGTCGTTCGAGAATATTTCCGAGATGACGACATACAGCAGTGGTTCAAGGCCTATGAGATCGCTATGACCTCCCACCGGATCGATCGCAGCGACTGGGGAGCCGGTCTATGGGGGAGGTTCGTCAATGAGGGCCGCGATGCCCTGCTACAGCTTCCCGACCATCTGATGACCTCCTATGACCACATGAAAGCTACCCTCCTCACCCGCTATGGGCTCACACCCGAAATGTACCGCCAGAGGTTCCGAGACTGCACCCGGATCCCGGGTACAACTTGGGTGGAATACGTGAACTATTTCAGCCGAGCCTTCGAGGGTTGGATCAAGGGAAGCAACGTAACGACCTACGAGCAACTCTTCAATCTCATGGTATGGGAGCATCTGTCAAACAACTGCTTCGTCGAGCTCAGGCAGCACCTCCTCGACAGTAAATTGACTGATCCGCGGCAGCTCGCCGCCGAGGCTGACCGGTGGGAAATTACCCGAGTGGGCCGAAATGGGTCCCATGAACAGAACCGGAACAACCACGGTCAGCACCGTCCCAGAGGAGGAGGAGGGGGCCAGGGCCGAGGAAGAGACAACGCCCCGGCCGCTCCCGCTACCAGCACCCCGCCCCCGGCCAACCGGGGCAACACCCCGGCGCGGCCGGGATACAGAGCCAATGTCACCTGTCACCGATGCCAGCGAGTCGGCCACTACGCAAACGACCCGAATTGTCCACAGAGCCAGACTCCGAGACCCCGCCAGATGGCTGCCGCCGCCCTGGGGGAAGAACAAATCTCCGAAGAACACGAGGAATGTGAGCAAGAACACCAAGAATGGGAACCCGCCGCCATGGTTCTAGCGTGCCTAGGGGGAAGAGACATGGTCCCGCGGGTCCCCCTACCCGCCAACACCCGGAAGTACAGTCAGTGGGTGAACATTAATGGACACCGGGCCGAAGCCCTACGTGACACCGGGGCCAGTGTAACGGCCGTCCGCTGTCACCTGGTGACCCCAGAACAGATCCTGCCGAACGTTCTCTGCCCTGTCCATTCAGCCGACAATTCGGAGAGTCTATGTCGGATGGCCTGCGTCCCCTTCGAGTGGGGAGGAGTCTCCGGCATGTTGAAGGTGACGGTCCGAGATGATGCCCCCGTAGACTGCCTCCTGGGAAATGATCTTGAGAGTTCCCCGTGGGCCGCCGTAGAGAGGAGAGAGCACCTGGGGATGTTGGGCATCCCGGACTGGGCGTGCGTAACCACCCGGTCCATGGCTGCCCGTGCCACCCCCCGACCCGAAGAACATGAATGGCCGGCACCTCCTCCCCCGGTCGCTCCAGTAGAAGACACCGACCGTGCCGTCCCCCCAGAGCAAACTCCCGAGGGGCTCGTTCAGCCTCAGGACCTTCCCGGCCTGGCTCAGTGGCGTCAGGAGGGGGGGCCCACCCAGGAACAGTTTCGCCACGAGCAGAAGACCTGTCCCTCCCTCGAGGGACTCCGCCAACAAGCCCTCGCCCAGAGTGCAGGGGATACCTCCGGAACCCATTGGGTCTATTGGGACAATGACCTGTTGTACAGCGAACAGAGAATCGCAGAGTTAGGGGCCAGTCGAGTGCTAGTGGTGCCCCTACGCTTTAGAGACTTCTTGCTAAACCTGGCCCACGATGTCCCCCTGGCTGGCCACCTGGGTCAGGACAAAACCTACAGTCGCCTGGTGACTCACTTTTTCTGGCCCAAGATGAGGAACGACGTACTCCAGCACTGCCGGTCTTGCCCCACGTGCCAGGCCAGCGGGAAGAGCGGCCGCAAGCTTAAAGCACCTCTGCAACCTTTCCCGGTGGTCACCACCCCGTTCGAGAGGGTGGGGATAGACATTGTGGGGCCCCTGGACCCCCGTACAGCCCAAGGACATCGGTTCATCCTGGTACTGGTGGACCACGCCACTCGCTACCCCGAGGCTGTTCCCCTGCGAACTGTGACAGCCCCGGTAGTCGGCCGGGCCTTGATGGGGATCTTCTCCCGGGTGGGCTTCCCCCGAGAAGTCGTCAGCGACCGGGGCACAAACTTTATTTCAAAATACATGAAGTCCCTCTGGCAACAGTGTGGGGTCACCTACAGATTCACGACCCCCTATCACCCCCAAGGAAACGGACTGGTTGAGCGGTTCAACCGCACGCTCAAAGGAATGATTGGGGGGTTGGAAGAGCCCCTCCGTCGCCAGTGGGATGTGCTACTGCCGTGCCTCCTCTTTGCCTACCGAGAAGTCCCCCAGAAGTCCCTCGGCTTCAGCCCGTTCAAACTCTTGTATGGACACCCGGTGCGTGGGCCGCTCAGCCTAGTCAAAGAAGGCTGGGAAATGCCCCCTCTAAAGAACCCTCCAGATGTTTTCAAGTACCTCCTAACCCTCCGCAACCAGACCAGACGGTTCAGGGAAATGGCAAAAGCAAACTTGGAGGCCAGTCAGGAAGACATGAAACGGTGGTACGATCAAAATGCCTCCTCCATCGAATTTGAACCTGGCCAACAAGTGTGGGTAATGTCTCCCACCGAACCATGCGCCCTGCAAGACAAATGGACAGGGCCCTTCAAGGTAGTCGAGCGCAAGAGCCCTGTCACCTATCTCATCGATATGGAATCTTCACGGAACCCTCTCCGGGTCCTCCACGCCAATAGACTGAAACCCCACTTTGTGCGCTCGGAGCTCAGCCTCCTGATGGCAACAGACAGCGGAGCCGAGGAGGACTCCGAACCACTTCCTGACCTCCTACGGACTCAGGAGAAGGACGGCTCCGTGGACGGGGTCCGACTCTCGGAGGCCCTCACCCCGGAACAGCGCCAAGGCTGCCGAGACCTCCTGCTGCAGTTCGCTACCCTGTTCTCCCTCACCCCAGGGGTCACCCCCTGGTGCTTACATGACGTGGACACCGGAGAGAGTCCCCCTGTCCGCCATCAGGCCTACCGCGTACCAGATCGGGTACGGGCCTGCATCCAAGAGGAGGTGGCCAAGATGCTCACGCTCGGGGTCATCGAGCCCTCCGACAGCCCCTGGGCCAGCCCGGTGGTACTGGTCCCCAAAGCGGCCGCCCCCGGCACCACGCCTGAACTCCGGTTCTGCGTCGACTACCGGGGCTTGAATGCGGTCACCAGAACAGACGCACACTCCATTCCCCGAGCAGATGAACTAATCGACCACATGGGAGCTGCCCGCTACCTCAGCATCTTCGACCTGACAGCGGGCTACTGGCAGATCGGTCTCACACCCCGGGCCCAAGAACGATCTGCCTTCTCCACCCCTGATGGCCACTACCACTTCAAGGTCATGCCATTCGGCATGAAGAATGCCCCAGCAACCTTTCAGCGGCTAGTAAACCAGGTCCTGGCGGGACTCGAAGAATTCAGCGCCGCCTACCTGGACGATATCGCTGTGTACAGCCGCCACTGGTCCGACCACCTCCACCACCTCCGAGAGGTGCTACAGGCCCTCCAACGAGCTGGCCTCACGATCAAGGCCAGCAAATGCCAAATTGGCCAGGGGTCCGTGACCTATCTCGGGCACCAGGTGGGAAGCGGTCTGGTGGCCCCTCTGCAACTCAAGATCGCTGCCATCCAGGCTTGGCAGCCCCCCATCACCCAGACCGAGGTCCGCGCCTTCTTGGGACTCACAGGCTACTACCGGCGGTTCGTGAGGGACTATGGTAGCATTGTGGGGCCCCTCACGGAACTCACATCCAAAAACCAACCAACGAAAGTCAACTGGACCCCCGACTGTCAAGCGGCCTTCGAGAAGCTGAAGGCCGCCATGTGCTCCGCCCCTGTGCTCCAGGCCCCCGACTACAGTCAGGAATTTATCGTCCAAACGGACGCCTCCGACCATGGCATTGGGGCAGTCCTTTCCCAGCTGAACCCCGAAGGACTTGACCAGCCAGTGGCTTTCATCAGCAGACGGCTCCTGGCCCGAGAGCAACGCTGGAGCACCATCGAGAGGGAGGCCTTTGCCGTGGTGTGGGCCCTCAAAAAGCTCCGGCCTTATCTCTTCGGTACCCACTTCCGGGTACAGACCGATCATCGGCCCCTGCAGTGGCTAATGCAGATGCGGGGGGAAAACCCGAAACTCTTGCGTTGGTCCATCTCCCTGCAGGGGATGGACTTCACTGTGGAACATCGACCAGGGCAAGACCACGCCAACGCAGATGGCCTGTCACGCTTTTTCCGCCTCGACGAAGAGAGTCCCCAAGAGGATGGGTGACTCTCCCCGCCTTCAGCTGGGGGGGACGCATGTTGGACAGGCCACGTGAAAGGCTTGCTCCCTCCCCGCACGACCAGGCCCGAGCCTGGCTCTTCAGGTGTTACACGCAACAACCCCCCGTTTCCAGTCTCATATGGGACCCCTGCCCCTGGACATCTCCCCATCATGGGCCCGATTCCCTACCGGCCCTCTCGCCCGGCCTGGGCGCCATCTTGGACACAGCACCACGAGGCCGCATGGCCTCCGATCGACCCCAACCCTGGGCCTGGCCAGGCCCCGACATCCCGGCACCACCATCCACCCAGGAGGTGAGCGGACTACTTGGCAGGTCAATGGGAGAAAGAGGTGTCGATGGCTCTCCCCCGCCAGGTGCCGATCGCCCCAGCTCCCCCGGGCGCTGGCTCCACCCCCCTGCTGGGTGTCTGGACTCCCTCATCCTGGACCTCCCGACCTCCAAGTGCGAGGGTCCGGACATCAAAGGGCGCCAGACCTATAACTGGGGCAGCTCCAGAGCAGGGAGGCAGTTGTATCCTGGAGTCGAGAGACGCAGTGAAGAACTCATCCTTGACGGACTACTGGCGCTGCCGTAGCCCTGCCTTGCGAACTATCGACCTGCCTGCTGGCGCTGCCGCAACCTTCTGAAACCTTCCTCGTCGTCGGGACCTGCTGGCGTGGCCGCGGACCGTTTGTAACCACCTCCTTCATCGGGACCTGCTGGCTCCGCCGCGGCCCGTCGCTACCTTCAACCATCCCGGGACCTGCTGGCTCCGCCGCGGCCCGTCGCTACCTTCAACCATCCCGGGACCTGCTGGCTCCGCCGCGGCCCGACCATCTAGAACGCCGAGCTCGAGGATTGTGAGCTATTTCATCTACCAGATTGGTAACGAGACTGTCCCGCTACCCTTTCCCCAACCAAGAGACTAGAATAGAGGGGACCCCTGAGTCCAGACCTCCTTGTACCATTTCACCGTACTTGAAGTTTTGCTTATAAAGAACGTTGAACCTTATCCTTGTGTGGTGTACATCTGTGGGGGGGAAGTTACTTGTCTGTACGATCGCTGGAGACGGCTCTCCCCGGAGACCTCTCCCCTTGTCCTCGGCCGACCCTCCAGGTCCCGTCTAACATGTGCCCACGTTGCGTTTTGGACCATTTCCTTTAGTGGGTACTAGGCTTTCCAACACAGGTGAGGTACCACTTTTATCTGGAGACTTTGGTGAATGCTGAGTGCCTGGAAGTTTGTGTTTCTTCGCAGATTCCAGAACTTTCCATCACAGAAATGTGAGGAAAATTTAGTTTTTTTGACAAGGCTTGTGGTTTGCAAAGGATTCCGGATAACATAACCAGGTGAGAGTCACATAAGTACCCCATCCTGGATTCACCCAGGTGTCTAGTTTTCAAAAAGTTTTCACTGGAAAAATGTGATGTGTCCACGTTGCATGTTGGGCTGTTTCCAATCGCAGGCATTAGGCCTACCCACACAAGTGAGGTAGCATTTTTATCGGGAGACAATGGAGAACAAAGAATTGTAGAACAAGTGTTATTATCAATTGACTTTCTTTGCATTTCTTCCTTCCAAAATTAAGACAATTTGTAAAAAAAGAAGTCATTTTGAAAAAATGACCTAAAAGTCAAATATTCGTATGGGTACCAACAATTTTGGAAATGTGCAAATAACCACTGCTTCTCAACTCTATATTTAGTTCTCATTACGGAAATATATAGGTTTCCTTGGTACCTATTTTTCACTCTTTATATTTTACCAAATGAACTGCTATATACCCAGCACACAATGAAAAACCAATGCAATACGCAGCTCTGTTATTGGCTCTGGGTTAACGGGGTTCTTGATCCTATATATCCCCGCAACCAGAAGGGCTCAACAGATGTAACCGTATATTGCTTTAAAAAAATTGTTATTCTTAGAAGGAGTCACAGGTGAAAAATTTGGCACAAATAGCTGCTTTTTTCAACTCAATTTCAATATTTTTTATTTTTTACTGTTAGTTTCTATAAAAATACCTTGAAGGATCTACACAAATGACCCCTTGCTCAGTTAGGAACTTTGTCTAGTTTTCAGAAATGTACATCTTTCTGGGATCTATTATTTTTCACCCCAATTTCTACCACTAACTGGAAGGAGGATGAAAGCACAAAAAATAGCAAAAAAAAAATAGCAAAAATAGGCTATGTCCAAGAAAATGCCAAAACTGTGTAAACATTTCTGGTTTTCTGACAAAGGTCTGCCTGTCCCTGAAAGCTGAGAAGATGGTGATTTCAGCTCCACAAACCCTTTGTTGATACCATTTGCAGGGAAAAAAACAGAAGCTTTCTTCTGCAGCACTTTTTTTTCTTCAAAAAAACTGAAAATGTTGCTGTATTTTGGTTAATTTCTGGGTCATCTCCAGGAGAATCCACAAATCCTGGGTACCTTTAGAAACCTCAAGTAGATGAAAGAAATGAATGCAAATTTGGTGTGGATACCTTATGTGGACACAAAGTTACAGGGGCCTAAGCGCAAACTACCCCAAATAGCCCAAAAAGGCTTAGCACAGAGAGGCCTAGCAGCGAATGGATTAAGGAGGTGTTCTGTCCTTTTTCAGATTTCAGCAGCATTTCTGAAGACTAGCCACTCCAGAGAACACTAGATCCCCAGCAGGTTCAGTCCGACAAACGGCGTGCCTCGTTGTAAATTATTCTGACGCTTACCCTTGGGTTCCTGCCAATGTTCAGCAGTCTACTAGCTAAGGTTGAACTGTATGGATACCCATGCCTTCAAACACACACGCTCATGTCTTCATATAGTTAACTTGGGGAAAGACGGAAAGGAATGGAACTTAGTGGAGAAAAAACTTAATAACACAATTGCCACAAACTCATCTGCATGTAACTTTGCTGACTAGGTGGTTTGTTGATCAGCAAATTAGTGAATCCATAACAGCTTAAGTGAAAACCAATTTTGGTTAACATCCAAATTGTTTCAACAGAGGAAACATAAATCTCAGACTTTGTTTGAAATCCCTGGTCTGGGTGAAATTAATTCTTACTTACAATTTTAAAAGCTCCACTGTTCCCAAAGTTTATGGAATACTAAGAGAAAATAACACAAATGAGAAAATAATAAACCTAAAATGGTCCAAAGCAACAAGCTGTGAAGCTTGGCAATTCTTTACACCAGCGGAGGGGTTACACGAAAAATTGAATTTTTAAGAAATAATTACACAAAAAATATTCCTCCTAAGAAGAGTGCATGATTGTGTATGTTTAAAGTCGTGATCCTTTTCATTTCACTGATTACATTTTAAAAATGCAAGGTTAATTTCAGTGGCTATTTTTGGTCTTGCAAAAAGGGAAAATAGGTTATTCCCGAAAAATATTGTTATTTAATGCGAGTTACATCAGTAAGGGAAGTTAAACTTATAAAAAAAGGTTGTTTCCTGGAGGAATTAATTAATTCATGTGAATCATCGTTAACCATTTTAGAAGCGGGAATGCTGATGAGTGATGATTAAACAAATGAGTCATTCGTCAAAAAGAGGTTCATGATTTATTCAGCTACATCAAATGAGCTCTTTTCCAACTACCATGCTTTGATACACAGATCATTGCCCCGAGAAATTATGAAACGTTTATCGAATCTCTATTGCAAAAGAGGATATTTAAAATTAATTCTGCAGAATGTATATCGGGTCTACTGTACCCCTCAGCACTACAATTTTCTCTTCCACTGCTTTTATCCTATATAACTAGCTCGTCACATTAAACTATATTCTCATGATTGTCTCAGAAATGGCTTGTGGACATTTGATTACTTGGTTAATAGTTATTTCCATAGACAAGAGTTCTAGTAAGAAGGCATCCAACATTACCACACCTCACTGTGTACTTTATCAGTAGATTTGTATAGCGCTTCTGGTCACTCTTGACGGTGTCCAGGAGCTGGGAGCGTCCAGGTGATTAGCTGGAAAGCCAGATCTGTAGCGACTATCGGATCTCTGAAAAAGATGGGGAGGTCTGTAGTTGAAAGGGTAGCTCATTCCATATCTTCGCTGCTAGGTAAAAGGAGCGACTTCCGCATCCACCAAGTCGGATTCAAGGGGTTAGAGAAAGGGATGAGAAGAGGAGCTGTCTGGTGGGCTGATGGAAGTTCAGGTGGTGGTTCAAGTAGGCAGGTCTGCAGTTGTGTAGGGCCTTCTCTACATGGGTCAGGAACTTGACTGGTATTTTTTCAGGAAAGAGAGCCTGAGGTAGGGGGTGCTGTGGGTTCTTCTAAGGAGTTCCAGGATGAGTATGGCTGCAGCGTTTTGTATAGTCTGTAGTCGTCAGGGGAGGTGAACTGCGATCCGTGTATAGAGAGCTTTGCCACAGTCCAGTTGGCTGAGGATGAGGGCCTGGGTGATGGTGCGTCTTAAACCATTTCTATATTTTATGAAGCATCCAGAGAATAAAAAAGCAGGAGGAGGAAAGAGTTGAATTGAATTGAGCCTTTATGATTACCTTGTTGACCAGAATGATGCCTAGGTTCCTAGTGTGGTCAGTTGGGTGGGAGTAGGTCCGAGTTCTGAGGACCACGAGGATGCAACCCATGGGAAACATCTGTATCTGAAAACCAGTACCTCTGTCTTGTCCGAGTTGGGCTTCAGGCAGTTGTCCTTCATCCAGTGGCCATGTTCATCATGCAGTTGTAGAAGTTGGTCTTGGTGTTGGTGGTGTCTTCGGAGAGGGAAAGGATGAGTTGTGTGTTGTTGGCATAGGATATGATGTTGAGTATGTGGTTTTTGGGGATGCTGACCAGATGTGTCATATAAGTGTTGCAGAGGGTGGGGCAGAGCAAGCATCCTTGGGGTACTCCACAGATGATCTCCTTGGGTTCGGATGGGAAGGGAGGCAGGCTAACTTTTTGCATTCTCCCGGTGAGGAAAAAGGGGATACGTCTGAGAGCAGCTCCTTAGATGCCTCTGTTGTGCAGCCGTGTGATGAGTGTATGGTAGGAGACCCTATGCAAGGCTTCCAAGAGGCCTAGGAGGATCAGAGACACAGAGCATGTTGTCGTGGATTAGTTGGGTGAGTTCGATGTTGTTCATGCGGTGAGGAGATTGGTAGTGTTGATGTCATTCCAGTCGTCGAGATGGGGGTTAAGGTCACCAAGGAAAATGTGGTTGTTTGAGTCTATGGCAAGTGGGCGATGAAGTTGCAGATGGCTGGACGTGGTCCTAGAGAACAGTAGGCAAGGGTCCCTCTGATGGTGGTTTTTCTGTATGTTTGAGTCAGAAGTTGAGGTTTTCCATGGCTGAGGTGATGTCGTCATTTGTGTCGGTGCATTGGTTGGATTCCTTAAGTATGATGGTGATACCTCTGCCAAGCTTGTTAATGCTCTGGAGGTGGGTGATTGTGTATCCTTCAGGAATTGCAGTGGTGACGTTGGGCGCGAAGTGGGGTTGAGCCAGGTCTCAGTGAAAAGAGGACATTGGGAGTGAGGGTAGAGATAAGGTCCTAAATCTTGGTGGTGTGTTTGCATAGTGAGTATGTATTGAGAAGGACGCATGCAAATTGGTGTTTTTGTTCAGTTGGATTTTTGGGTGGGGCTGGTGTTTGTGCTTTGGAAGGAGAAGTAGCAGTAGATGCAGGTCCTATTCTGGAGTGTGGGTCGGCACAGTGGCAGTGTTTGTTGAGGGGGTCGAGGGTGTAGGATGGCGGATCTGTGGGGGCGGGAGGGCGGGAAGACTTTGAGTCGTTGTGCTGGGTGCAGCCAAGATGCGGACGGGCACAGAATGACCTGCCTTTGGTGATCCAGTGTGCGACTTCTGCATGCATCCACCCCACAGTCATGCTGCAGCCTGTATTACGTAGGTCCTGGGGTGGGCAGGGCTTCTGATGTCAGGAAGAATGGTGAACGGAAAAACCAGGGCGGGAAAACCCAGGCAGCAGTGGTGTCAGTGTTTCAGGCTAGAACATGCAGGAACTAGAAGCCACCGGCAGGTGGCAAGCTGGGGCCCAATTCTACTTTCCGCTTGTCACAAGATGTGTTGTCATGAATTCCTCTGAAGTTTGTGTATGTTCATGGTTGATGAAGCCAGGAAGTTGGCAGTAGTGGCATTCAGATCATCGACATGCACAACAATATGTCAATATAAGGAATTAGGCTTTCTGGTGAAATTTGTACCAATGTGTTCTAGTAAAGAATCTCACACAAAAGGAGGGGTGAGGGTAACAGCTCACCTACCCCGAATCCCCTGTCCAAAAATTATAACACCAGAAGGGGTAGGGAGGATTCAAAATCAAGAACATGCAGTGGCACAAATAGAGTTGAATAAATGTGTGTCAGATGCTTCATCATCGGGTCTAGTTACAATACACCCTGGCGTAGCCACGCACCGGATGGAGCATAGGGTAGGGGAAGACAAACAACACAAAACAAACCTAATCGGTACCAACAAAGTGACTGGGAACAGGGATGGAGATAGTGCAGTGAATGGTGACTAAAACTAACTCGGGGTATCCTACAATTAGACTTCATTCAAGGGTCCCTGGGCCAGGATTAAAATAGTGAAGGATGGTGGTGTCTGGAGCTATCTAGGTACTCCTAACACCCCTCCTTAACTGCTGTGATTGTCAACATGTTTCGACCGTGCCAACATGCCCCCAGTGTAGGGTCAAACCAGTCTTCCTCAGGACTTCTAGCAGTTCCAGTCGAAAAACCCCTTATTACCTTATATTGGTCAGTTATAGGGGCTTAAGACACATTGATATTCTTCCGTGTGGAGGAAATTCCCCATGCCAGAGGTACAATTACTGCAAGGGAAAACAAAACCATCTGTCAACTAGACTAGAAAGTCAAAACCCCATTAATATACCTCACCCAATCACACAGATAAAGAATACAGTGGGTGCTGGGGATAATAAACGAAAAACATATGTCACGCATTATATTGCTGCAATGTTCATCTTCTAGGGGTAGTATCCAACCATACGGCACTCCCCAAATAGAGACATTCCCGAAAGTTATGTCCGAATATTATCAAATACTCCTGCAAATTAACAGTTGCGGCCAAACACACACACATACGTACACGTACTCGAGTTCAAAGCAAAACATGTGACCTAACATGTGTCTTATTATAGTGTTCAGGCCAAACACCTGGGGGGTCATTAGGATGCCTATCGGGAAACAGGACCATCCCCCATAAGGGCGGGGGTCCTGTGGGGGCAGTTAGGATGCGCCCGCCACTGTGGCGGGCTCATCCTGCATTCCTGTCATTGTGGTGGGCGGTGCACTCAGCACCGCCCTCCACAATGCCAGGAAGGCATGTTGTGCACTTCCATGGACAACATGGCAGGCACCGCGTGGTGCCTGCCATGTTGTGCATTGAAATGCTGGGGGGTACCATAGGTACCCATGGGCACCCCCCAGCCCCCATAGTACCTGGGGGCCTGCAACAGGTCTCCGCAGTGCCTGGCATCTTTCCGCCCCATGGTAATATGGCTGGCGGTGTCTAAGCAGAAGTAAAACACAGGAGATACCGACCCAGAGAGCAATCTATGCATGTATGTAGGAACTATATGTATCCCCAAAAGTGTAGAGCATGGTACGATTCCACACCAATTCATCTGGACGTGTTCATGAGGCCATTATCTCGATATGGCATACCACGGGATATCATCATTCAACCCAGTGATGTGACTCGTTAGATTGCGTAGGGGTAAAAAATTACTATTCCCACTCCAGAGAGTGCAACAGTAGGGAAAGCGTTGGATAGCGTACGGGTAAAAATTACTATTCCCACTCCAGAGAGTGCAACAGTAGAGAAAGCGTTGGATAGCGTAGGGGTAAAAATTACTATTCCCACTCCAGAGAGTGCAACAGTAGGGAAAGCGTTGGATAGCGTAGGGATAAAAATTACTATTCCCACTCAAGAGAGTGCAACAGTAGGGAAAGCGTTGGATAGCGTAGGAGTAAAAATTACTATTCCCACTCCAGAGAGTGCAACAGTAGGGAAAGCATTGGATAGCGTAGGGGTAAAAATTACTATTCCCACTCCAGAGAGTGCAACAGTAGGGAAAGCGTTGGATAGCGTAGGGGTAAAAATTACTATTCCCACTCCAGAGAGTGCAACAGTAGGGAAAGCGTTGGATAGCGTAGGGGTAAAAATTACTATTCCCACTCCAGAGAGTGCAACAGTAGGGAAAGCATTGGATAGCGTAGGGGTAAAAATTACTATTCCCACTCCAGAGAGTGCAACAGTAGGGAAAGCGTTGGATAGAGTAGGGGTAAAAATTACTATTCCCACTCCAGAGAATGCAACAGTAGAGAAAGCATTGAATAGCGTAGGGGTAAAAATTACTATTCCCACTCCAGAGAGTGCAACAGTAGGGAAAGCATTGGATAGCGTAGGGGTAAAAATTACTATTCCCACTCCAGAGAGTGCAACAGTAGGGAAAGCGTTGGATAGCGTAGGGGTAAAAATTACTATTCCCACTCCAAAGAGTGCAACAGTAGGGAAGGCGTTGGATAGCGTAGGGGTAAAAATTACTATTCCCACTCCAGAGAGTGCAACAGTAGGGAAAGCATTGAATAGCGTAGGGGTAAAAAATACTATTCCAACTCCAGAGAGTGCAACAGTAGGGAAAGTGTTGGATAGTATAAGGGTTAAAATAACATACTTATAAATAAACGTTTTTTGTAGTTATAAAAATTACTATTCCCACTCCAGAGAATGCAACAGTAGAGAAAGCATTGGATAGCGTAGGGGTAAAAATTACTATTCCCCCTCCAGAGAGTGCAACAGTAGGGAAAGCATTGGATAGCGTAGGGGTAAAAATTACTATTCCCACTCCAGAGAGTGCTACAGTAGGGAAAGCGTTGGATAGCGTAGGGGTAAAAATTACTATTCCCACTCCAGAGAGTGCAACAGTAGGGAAGGCGTTGGATAGCGTAGGGGTAAAAATTACTATTCCCACTCCAGAGAGTGCAACAGTAGGGAAAGCATTGGATAGCGTAGGGGTAAACATTACTATTCCCACTTCAGAGAGTGCAACAGTAGGTAAAGCATTGGATAGCGTAGGGGTAAAAAATACTATTCCAACTCCAGAGAGTGCAACAGTAGGGAAAGTGTTGGATAGTATAAGGGTTAAAATAACATACTTATAAATAAACGATTTTTGTAGTTATAAAAAAACTAAACTATTAAATAAATATAAACCATATACAATACCTATACTTAATTATAAAACACATGCTTAGCAAAATATATTTTACCTATAATAAATTTAAAATAATACCATTTAATAATATTTAATTACCAATTAATAATTAATTAACAATTATATTATTAACAATACAATTAGTTTTAATACATTATTAATTAATTAAATTTACTATACTTCCCACCATATTTCCCTATAAAACCACTATCCACAACATCACATTTATCCATTTATGAATTAATGAAAAATAATTAGCAAATAATTAAAATTAATTAACTATTAATTAAAATTAATTACCAATTAATTAAATGTATTGTATAATTCCTACTTATTATTAAATAATTAACCATAATTAAATTACTCCCCACCCTATTCCCCTATAAACCCACATCCCGCTACAGAAAATATATATCAATTAATCAATTAATTGATTTTTTTTTCAATTAATTATTAATAATTAGCAATTAATTATAAATAATTAATTAATCCTACTAATTATTCATCAACTTACCATAATAAATTACTTCCCACCCTATTCCCCTATAAACCCACAACCCGCTACAGAACATATATATATCAATTAATAAATTATTTAAAATTATTTTCCTATTATTTTCAAATAATTACCAATTAATTATAATTTATTATTAAATCCTACTAATTAATAATCAATTTAACATAATTAACTTACTTCCCA
Organism: Lissotriton vulgaris; assembly: GCF_964263255.1. Taxonomy (NCBI): domain Eukaryota; kingdom Metazoa; phylum Chordata; class Amphibia; order Caudata; family Salamandridae; genus Lissotriton; species Lissotriton vulgaris. The sequence goes on along the minus strand of NC_141693.1, from coordinate 923,288,207 downwards.
CCCTATTCCCCTATAAACCCACAACCCGCTCCAGTACTAAAACATACAATTTTCTTATAAATTATTTTATTTTTATATAAAATTAATACACATATAATAGTAATTATTTTAAATACTTAGGGTTAAACATATAACACATACATAATAAAAAACTATCAAATAATACAAATATCGATATTAGTGTCATCGAAATTAGTAACATCGATATATATGCTATCGATATTACTAACTTCGATATTACTTACATCGATATTAAGAATTTCAATATTACTTACCTTGGGTCGATATTCTGTCCTACGATATTCTTGCCTTCGATATTATGCTCCTTCGATATTTCAGACTCGATATTATGGTAGGTCGATATTTCCTACTCGATATTTTGACTGTGTACCGACCTTAAGAAACATAAACTGAAGGTGCGCCAGATGGAACGGACATGGAGGCGCAATTACTCCGAGCCAGACAGACTACAATACGCTATAGCTTGCAGAGAATGCAAAAATGCAATTTCCTCAGCTAAATCGGAACATTTTTCCAACAGAATCTCGTCCGCGGACAATAAATCAAAGGAGGTCTTCAAAATCATGAACGAACTCACCTCAGACGACAGAACTCTCCCAGGTCAGACCCCACCCAAGAGACCTGCGATGCTCTCAATCTTTTTTTTATTGAGAAAATCAATAAAATCAAGGACTCCATCCCCCCCTCCCTCAGACATTCCCCCTAGACACTCCGTTGAACAACTCATCGATCTTCACCCACTTTCCCACCCTCAACCCCAACTCACTAGCTGAATTCGCGACCCGGGTAAAATCAGGCTCTCCGAATGACTGCTGCCCCCCCTCGGTCCTACGGAACGTCTGTCTCAATTTACCCAACTGCATTTTACCTCTGCTGAATGGCTCCCTCAGCACTGGTATTGTTCCCAGCACCTTCAAAGAGGCCATCTTAGTGCCTCTCCCGAAGAAACCTGGTGCGGACCCAGCGGAACTCTCTAACTACCGTCCCATATCGCTCTTGCCATACTTTTCCAAACTAATGGAGGCCCACGTCACCCGGTGTCTCTCCAACTTCATTGAGACCTCCTGCCACCTGGTGCCTAACCAGGCCGGCTTTAGGCCAGCCCACTCCACCGAGGCCGTCATTTTAGCAGTCCTTGACAGGCTGAGGAGGAACGCTGACACAGGGACCCCCCAGGCCCTCGTACTCCTGGATCTGTCGGCCGCGTTCGACACGGTTGACCATAACATCCTTCTTCACCGTGTCGAACAGGCTGGCATCCAGGGTTTGCCCTCAAATGGACTCAGTCCTTTCTGACCGGCAGAACACAAGCCGTCCGCTTGGGCCCCTACACAGCGCCCAAAACTCCCACGACCTATGGAGTCCCTCAGGGTTCCTCCCTATCACCCCTACTATTCAACCTCTACCTTCGGCCCCTGATCCATTCGCTTCAAAACTGGGACACCACAGTGTACAACTACGCGGATGATCTGCAGATCATCTTTCCACTCAACTCCTCGAACGCTGTGGACAATTTCCATTCCGCCATGATACACATCCAGGAGTGGATGAACTGCAATCAACTAAAATTAAATCCCTGGAAAACTGAGCTCCTTCTTCTTGGCTCCAGCTCCTCCCACTGGGGCTCGCAGTTCTGGCCTAACAAACTAGGCCCCCCCGATCCCTGCGAAATCAGTAAAAAGTCTCGGTGTGACCATCGATGCTGAACTCTCCCTCAGACCTCAAGTTGGCACCGTGATCTCATCATGTACGTTCCAGCTTCGTAAAATCCGCAAAGTCAGTCATCTACTACCACGAGCCGCTCTGGTCCAAGTCATCATCTCCCTGGTACTATCCCGCCTGGACTTCTCCAATTCCCTGTATCACGGACTCCCAAAATCACTACTACATTGCCTCCAGGTCGTGCAGATCCAAGCAGCTCGTCTCATCTACAAAACTCCCAAATGGCAGTCGGCCAAACCCCTGCTATACAAACTGCACTGGCTACCTATAGAACAAAGGGCGGCTTTCAAGCTGGGATGTCTCACATTCAAATCCCTCCACTGTACCAGCCCCGCCTTCCTGACATCACTCGTCAACCCACACCGCCCAACTCGCAACCTCCGTTCAGCTCACCTCAACCTGCTTGCTGTACCCAAAACCAAAACCAACAAATTTGGTGGCCGTCGGTTCGCTCTCCTTGCCCCCAAATTTTGGAATCCTCTCCCCCTGACCATCAAATCCACTGGTTCCCTCCTTCATTTCAGGAAACTGCGCAAAATCTTCCTCTTTCCCCCACCCAGCTAAACTCCGCTTCCTCCGACCTCAGCCCCACCTCTGTTTCACAGCGCCAGGAAACCCACGGTGTCAGCGCGCTTTACAAATCCCACTTAACATAACATAACATAACATAAGTCCATAGGGTACATAGTCACATTATAGTGCCTTTGTTTTTCATCATTGTCTTTATTTGGCCTATATCTGAGCCATATGTATATTTTTTTAATACTACATTTTATTAGTTTTCATGATACAAAGGAAAAAGCAAACCAAGAAACATACAGTGCAAGACATCAGTTTCATGTACCGTATCCCAGCAATTACAAAATAGGCAGCAAGAGTCTGCGTCATGTTAAAAGTACAACAGCCACAATTAGCGCTGGGAATCAACAGTGCTGGTTGTATAATGGACCCAGACAGCAAGCAAAACATCCAGAAAGGAGTACTGTAAGTTCACACTTAGTCATCAAGAAGGTAGCATAGGTTACCACAAGTTACACAATCACTCCTCTGCATCAGATCCCTCCTCTATGCTCGAATCTCCGTCTTCATTAAACTTTTCAAGCAATTGGGCCCATAACAATATCTAATCCACCGCCCCCTGCTCAAAGCATGATATTCTCATATGATGTTCCTCTGCCACCTCCCCATTCCATGAGGTCCCTGAACCATTGAGCCACCAGTGGGTCCCTAGTGTCTAGCCATTCGGTGGCTACAAGGAGTTTTGCCAGAAGGAGGGCAAGCTAGGCAAGTTTGTATGGAATTTTCTGACCCCTTGGTCTATCCACCACGCCCAACAAACAAGCAAGCAGCGTTAGAGGGATTTGAATCCCAGTTGCTTCCTCAATGCTTGGCACCCCCTGTCCCCAGTAATCCTGGCACTTGGCACACTCCTGGGCCAAATGTAAAAAAGAGGCACCATCCTCCACGCAACATACACATCCAGCCCCCCTAGCTGGGTCCATTCTGTTCAATTTATAAGGCATTATGTAGGTGCAGTGAAAAAAATGAAAATGCAGTACTTTAAATCTATTATTACAAGATACTGCACATACCAAGCAGCAGCAAACGCCCAGTCCAAATCTGAGATGATTTCTCCCAGGTCTCACTCCCAGATGCTCTTACCATAAATGGATTGTGCGTATTGTCCCTAAGAGCGTAATTAAGTGCTGCTCCTCCTCATATCCAATGAGGCCATCAAGAAACCTAGAGGGCTGCTCCACCACAGGGAAATCAACCCACTACTCCCTTGATATGCTCTCCAATTTAGTATAGTGTAGAAAGTGGGCCGGTCTGATTCTGAAGGAGTCCTGAGTGTCTTGAAAAGTGACAAAGTTTTCATCAGAGTAGATAGCCCCCACTGTCAGACACACCCCCACCATTGCTCCATGGACATATCTTTGTCTATACTTTGGAAGGGGGCAAGTTCCCACAACTGTAGCTCCGTGCTAAAGTGGACTCTACAAAGAACCCTCTGGACCACCCTCTCCCAGATCTCTGATGTTGTTTTAATTAAATACGGAACAACATGTTCCAACCTACCACCGTTCATCAGCAACAGCGGCAAGGTATCACTCCCCAACAGATATTTCTCACAATTATCAGTGTCTGGCAGCATGCCGCAGATGTGCTGCATGTTAATAGTATCCAAGTTTGGGGCCACCAACACTCCTCAATCCTCCAGGACTACTTTGAGTACCGCCAGTGATGCTCTACTGTGCTTTCCCATCCAAATTAGAGAGATCAACAAGTTGTCCAGTCTACAAAAGGAATTAGCCATTAGCGGAAAAAGAGATTTCTGAATGGTGCTTTCCCATCCAAATTAGAGAGATCAACAAGTTGTCCAGTCTACAAAAGAAATTAGCCATTAGCGGAAAAAGAGATTTCTGAACGAGATACAGGCAGTGTGAGAGAAATATCATCCTCGCTACAGCCACCCTGCAAATTAGGGAGAGAGGGAGCCTATTCCAGAATGAGATTGAGTTTTCAAGGCCGGACACAACCCCATTCTGATGCTGGTGTTGCGCATCAAAATGAGTGACCTACATCCCCAGATACCGGAACACCTCCAATTCCCAACGAAATCCCACCTCTGGCAGTTGACCCAATTGGTTCCCGATCAGTTCAACCAGAGGAAACAGGAGAAGTACCCAACAGCCACAGCAGGAGTGGAACCGATGCTCCAGGGGATCGAGCATAGACCAGCGCATCATCCGCGTATAATGAGGCAATATGGGTGGAGTCACCCAACCTGATCCCCCAATGTCCCATCGCCCGAGCACCAACAGAAAGAGGCTCAATCGTCTATGCTAAAAGGAGGGGCGAGAAGGGGTATCCATGTCTAGTGCTGTTTCCAACTGTTCATGGCTCTGAAAGCTCACCACCCACTCTAATGTTTATAGAGGGTTCAGGTTACTGGAGTTTTTATCCAGGAACAAAAGTGGTCCAAAACCCCATACCACGCAACGTTGCCATTAAATATCACCATTCCTCCATATCAAAAGCCTTTACAAGATAGAAATAAACCAAGGCCATCTCCTCCATCCAAGGCACTATGTAAGACAAGAGCCAGTTTCCTGTGTACATATGCGTACTACCGCCGGCATGAAGGCGCATTGGTCTTCATGGAACACACCCTGCAATCCAATCCCCAGAATTTTACATACAAGTTCAAGATCAGTATTCAGCATGGTAAGGAGCATGTAGGAGGAGGGGTCAGGCGGACCCCCCTCCCCCCCCGGTTTCAACATGTGTAATGCTATCACCTCATACAAGGTTGATGGAAGGACAATACTCCCCTTCACCTCAGTAGAATAGGTCTGATAAAATTCTGCTGGGAAGCAGTTACCTCCTGGAGCCTTGGGCCTATTGAGCGCCTATATAGAGGCCCCCATTTCCTCAATGGAGATATCCTCCTCCAAGTCATACTCCCAGCTGTGGTAGCCCATAATCACCAGAAATCTTTCCATCTCCCTAAGGGCCAACTGGACCAGCCTGGTACACTGACGGAAAATGGCACAAATGGATCGTCAAAATGTCCTGCCGCTGGTTTGTAACTCCCCATGCCTGTTTCAAATTTGCAAAATAGGGGTCATCGCCATCTCATGTCGGAGAACCCAAGCTAGGAGCTTGCCAGATTTATAACCTTCCCTATGTAGCAGTTGGTTCACTGATAGAAAATCGAAGGAAAAATATAGATAGTAAAAATATGGACTCCCTATACTTCAACAGGTAAGCACAAAAATATTGGATCAAAAATATTGAAGTTAAAAATATAGTTTTAAAAAATATTGATTTAAAAATATAAATAAAATAAAATAATGTATATATATATATAAATATATTTAACAAAATTATTTAAGTTTAATATACATTGTAACTAAATATAAAAAAAAACTTAATTTAAACAATAAAGGTACAAACATAATAATTTATACATATAAATATATTTACTTTAAAATATTTTAATAACTATTATCTTTTTTTAATTTTTAAACTTTATAAAATATATAGTAGTAGTAGTAATAACTTTATTCGGTTAAAATAACCATCAAAGTATACACAAAAAATAAAAACAAAAGCACCAACAATCAATTCACAAAAAAAGAGAACAAATGATAGACAAAGCTCAATTTTTTCCTTAAAAGGGGACCTATATACACCCAATACAGCATCATCAAAATGATCTTAAGAAAATTTCAATCAGTTCATTAAAACATTCCTTATAATTCATAATATCCATAATTTTCCTCCAGGCAGCATAATATGTTAAAATACACAAAAAAACGTTATAAAAACAAAATAAGTTAAAATATGTATTACTTCAGAGAATGAACAAAACGAGTAACTGGGCCCTAAGGATTCACTTTTTTGATTGTATATAAAGAACAATAATATATGCCTTCTGTATATGATGAAAAGCTGTGCAACTAATGCAAGAAAGTGACCGTGCATAGTGCATAATGCAATGAGGAGTTGAATTACAGTACATAAAGGCACCAACTAATAAAACACATAATTCTGCACCATTTAAGGGGCCCATTAGGATCACAGGCGGATCGCCACCGCCCGCATGGGGGTGGCGATCAGCCAGTGATCCGACCCCGCCCGCCACTCAATTACCCCCGCCATATTACTATGGTGGGGGGGACCGCAACGAGTTGACCGGGCGAAAAAGGGTTTAATATGATGGCGGTGTCTGTTAGACACCGACATCCATATTACTATGCATGCGGGGACATGACGGTGCCGCCATAGAAAGGCATGCAGTGTTTTACATTGGGGGACCATTGTGGGCCCCCAGGGACTCTGGGGGTGGGGGGGGTGCACATAGGGGGTACCTATGGTACCCCCCAGCATTTCCATGCACAACATGCCATCCTGGCATTGTGGCGGGTGGTGCTGAGTGCGCCGCCTGCCACAATGACAGGAATGCAGGATGCGCCCGCCACTGTGGTGGGCGCATCCTAATTGCCCCCACAGGGCCTTCGTCCTTATGGCGGGCAGTCCCGTTTCCCGATGGGTGGCGGGCGGTCCTAATGACCCCGTAGTCTCTTGTACCATACTGCTTGTAAAAATGTACTTACAGCAAATACTATTTTTTGTGACGTGTCGCTTTTAAAATCCTAAAAGCTTCTAGGTGACTGCATGTGACCATGCTGTGCAGATAGGGACTAACCATTTGCAACGTATGTAATGATACTCCTTTCAAGAGAACAATACATGTTTCTCATTTTCATTACCCAAGCCACAAATGAGGCAGATTTTAGATTCTTGATTAGTGCACCATTTGCTTGTAAAGGACCCTAATGGTAGTATTCCATAGCGAAATCTTATATAGAAATCCCTATTTGAAGATGGAAATATTAAATCTAGAAATTCTTCAAATACCGGGGTATACTTGTGCGCCAGAAATGTACTGGTTACAGACCCATTATGGCGATTTCTAGCATATCAGTTGTTAATATAAGCCCAATACCAGATTTTTTGCAACTTATTATCAGATTTTAAAATAGTATTGGGATCATCCCACAAGTTCTGCATTCCAAGTTTAAAAAACCATCCAGAGACAGATATAACCCATAGAATGTCCCTGGCTCCTTGGAGACTCAGTACCTCTGGGGAACAGCGTTTACAACGCAACTTTTACCACGCACTACCTTTACCACGCAACTTTTACAATGCAAGTCGTTACAACGACTTGCGCTGGGGGGCGCTGTAGGATAGGGTATGGTTTAATTTACTATCCAAAACCTTCCCTACTATCCATGGGGACTGGAGTTGGAATAGTAAATTAAACTATTCACTATCCAGCGCCCCCCATCGCAAGTCGTTGTAACGACTTGCGTTGTAAAAGTTGCTTGGTAAAGGCATGCATTGTAAAAGCATGCGTAGTAACGACATACATCCGTACCTCTATCAATAAATCTTTAAAACCTCCAAGTTCAGGTGTAGACCAAAGTCAGATCCAATATGCTAACGTTTTTAAGATAGCCAGGTCAGCGACTCCTTTTATCCCAACATTGAGGTACATGGGAGTTATAAAATATATACATATATCTATAATTTAAAAAAAAGTTCTATAATTAATTAAAACATTAAACTATCAAAACAAAAATAAAACGTACATTTCGCATCACAATAAATACAACAGTAGGGAAAATGTTGGATAGCGGACGGGTAAAAATTACTACTCCCACTCCAGTGAGTGCAATAGTAGGAAAAGTATTGGATAGCAGAGGGGTAAAAATTACTATTCCGACTCCAGTTACGGCAAAATTAGGGAAAGTGCTGGATAGCGGAAGAGTGAAAATTACTATTCCCACTCCAGGAATGCAACAGTAGGAAAAGTATTGAATAGCAGAGGGGTAAAAATTACTATTCCCACTCCAGTTGGTGCAACAGTAGGGAAAGTATTGGATAGCAGAGGGGTAAAAATTACTATTCCGACTCCAGTGAGTGCAACATTAGGGAAAGTGCTGGATAGCAGAAGAGTGAAAATTACTATTCCCACTCCAGTGAGTGCAACAGTAGAGTAAGTGCTGGATAGCAGAAAGGTAAAAATTACTATTCTCACTTCAAAGAGTGCAACAGTAGGGAAAGTATTGGATAGCGGAGGGGTAAAAATTACTATTCCCACTCCAGTGAGTGCAAGAGTATGAAACGTATTGGATAGCGGAGGGGGAAATTACTATTCCCACTCCAGTGAGTGCAACTGTAGGGAAAATATTGGATAGTGGAGGGGTAACGATTACTATTCCCACTCCAGTGAGTGAAACAGTAGGGAAAGTGCAGGACAGCAGAAGGGTAAAAACTACTATTCCCACTCCAGTGAGTGCAACAGTAAGGAAAGTTTTGGATAGCAGAAAAACAAAAATTACTAATACCATTTCAACAATTAAAAAGAAATATATATTCTTAAATATAAATAAACAATATTTAAAAAATATACCATTAAACATATTAAACATATAAAAATAATGAATATTATAATGTTAATTACATATAATTAAAACCTACAAATATGATATTAAAAAAATATTAAATACTGTTATAAACAATATTTATTTAAAAGAAACAAATATTAACAAATGATTTAAAACATAAATGTATTTATTTTATTTCCTACCCTAGAACTCCACACCAATAAAAGAAGACATCAATATTTTTATTAAAATGTATTTCCATAAGTAACATAATTAATAATAAATGTAAAAGATATTATTTAAAAAAGATAATAAACATTCATTGATTACACATTCTTCAACACTACAATAGCAACAACAAACACCTAAAATTAATTAAACAATTACAATTATTAATTATTAATTAATTTAAATTAATTAACAAATAATGAATAATTCATTAATAAAAAAAGAAATTACTTCCCACCATTTATATCTTTAAACACCACAACACACACCTAAAATTAATTACACAATTACCATAATTAATTACTAAATAACTTATTTAAATTAATTAACTAATTATTAATTCATCAATACAATGTAAATTACTTTCTACCCTTCCCACAATTTACACCTATAAACACAACACACACCTAAAATTAATTACACAATTACCATAATTATTACTAATTAATTTATTTACATTATTTAACTAATTATCAAATTATTAATACATTAATTTACACATTTAGCAGCACAATTATACAAATATTAATGACTAAAAATGATTCAATAACTTTTATATTATTAAATTACTTCCCACCCTATTCCCCTATAACCCAGAACCCACTAAGGAACTAAAAACACAAAATGCAATTTGAAAAACAATTATAACTACTATAAATAATCAATAAAACATATATAATTAAATTACTTTCCACCCTATTCCCCTATAAATCCACAACCCGCTATGAAACTAATAATGCAAAAATCAATAAAAAAATATTAATAACTAGTATAAATAATCAACAAAATGTATATAACCAAATTACTTCCCACTTAATCCCACAACCCGTTACAGAACTAAAAACGCAAAATTCAATTAAAAGAAATTATTAACTACTAAAATTTTAACACATATAATAAAAATACAAACTATTCTTATACAAAAAAACAAACATCACACACAAAATATATACTAAAATATATAACATTAATTAAAAAATCGATATTTTTAACAACTATATTTTTACAAACGATATTTAATATTTAGATATTTTTTAAATCGATATTACTCACTAAACATCGATATTCTTGACCACAATATTTTTTCTGTTGATAATTCTGACCCACAATATGTTTAACTCAATATTTGTGCAAATCAATATTTTTACATCAATATTTTGTCTCTGCACAATAGCAGTTGATGGTAGGATTTGACAGAGGTCTTTTCAAGTGTGTCCCTGAGTGAAAATATTTCTCTATGTACCTCTTGAATAGTCGTGAGCACAGCCGCTGAAGACATTTCCAGATTTTGCATGTTGGCCAATCGTCCTTCCTGGGCCACAAGGTCTGCCACAGGCCATCTTTACACCTCACAAACAGTTCCTTTACATTCTCCCCTAACTACTACCTTGAGTGCCTCTCCCTCGACCGCTCTAGTGTTCATAGTACCTTAGTTGGTTTCTAGGTATGTCTTCAGCATTGTCTCCATTCTGCCAGGCAGACGGCGTCCGTAAGGAGGTCAGAAGGCATTTGCCAGGTACTGAGCTCACTCGGTCTATTCCCCCTAGGCCAAAGTCAGTATTACAGGTGCATGGTCTGAGATAAAGCGGCCCAAATGTGACACCGCAGAAGTTTATCCAGTCCCCCACCAAAATGTGGTCCAGACAACTATATGTATTATGGGTCCGGGAATGGCAGGCATACTCACGGCACCCCGGCTGTAGTAATCGCCAGCCATCCAGCAGGCCCAGATTATGCATCACCATCCTAAACACGCCCACCATTAATGGTTTAGTGCTCCCCTTGGGGGGACACAGGTATGCCGCCCTGTCCACGATGCAATTAAAATCACTTGCCAAAGCATAGGAGTGCCCTTGCTTCCCTCCAACAGGTCCTGGAGTTTGACAAAGAAATTACCTGTTGTCAGTAATTGGGGCATACAAATTTAAGATGGTTAGTTTCTTACCATCCAACGTGTCCTGCAACAGGACATAGTGCCTCTCCACAGCCACCTCATTGAAAGTGTGCCTGAAAGGGACTTTTGGGGCCACCCATATGGTCACCACCCTGGTGCAGGACGAGGAGGTTGAAATAATCTGCCCCTTATATTTCTCACACAGCTCAAGTGTTTCCTACCCCCATAAGGTGTGTCTCCTGGAGACAAGCAATTTGGACTTCATGACACCCACGGAACGAGCGTACTATGTAGTTTGTTGTAATACCTAATCCCCTGAACAATCCAGGCGATAATCTTGATTTGATCAGCCATTTGAGTCACCTGCTCTCTCCAGGGACCCTTCCCGTGTTCACACCCTCCAAATGATCCATGTCAAATTCTACCAAACTGGGGGCTACATGTACTGTCTACATCCTAGCTCTGTGATATAAAGCAAACAACCCCAAACAGGAGGACCAAAAAACAAGAAATCCAGTCTAACTTCCCCCACCCTGGATGGGCAGCAAATTAACAGCGTACCATACTGCAAATCCAATGCAAATTCTGCTGTCAGGACCCAAAGCCTAACTCCATCCTCCCCAGCCTCTGCCTACAACAATCAAGGGAAGGCATCCCGACCAATCCCTCCCCTGTACAAAATACAATGCCTTCTTTGAAGACAAATAAATATAATGCTCTGCAGCGAATTTTGACATATTCAGACCAACAATCCCCAATACACATATCCCTTCCACTAAAAAACATTGGGAAAGAAAAAGCGAGTCCTCCCTGTACAAGGAAGGAAGGTAAGTTATACAGTAGAACATTAACATTATTTTTTTTCTTTCATTTTATAAAGTGCATGGTTACACCAATACAGTGTGTCTTTGCTCTCAGACCTAACCTGACCAGAAAGAGGAGGGTAAAAGAAGAAACAAACCGCTGGACAGTTACATCTGATCATAATCGACCAAGTTTTGAGTCCTTTACAGAAAGTCAATTCTTCTGGTTCAGCTCTCACGTTCATCGCGAGGGAGTTCCATATTTTAGCCACCAAATGGCTAAAGGCCCGAGCCCCTAGCCTAACCCTCTGCACCCGCAATACCATCACTAGGTTGCACCTGGCAGATCTAAGATCACATTACAGAATGTAAGGCTTCACCATGGATCGTAAGTACTTGGGGGCACTGCCCATTAAAATTGAGTGGCAGTAGCACAAAGCCTTGATGATTCTCTTTTCCACTGGGTGCCAATGGAGAGGAACCAGGGCATTCAAGATTAATCTGGGAAGTTTCATAACTAAGCGGGCCGTGACTTTTTGTATCCGTTGGGAGTTTCTTCAGGCTAACCTTAGTAGCTCCAAGATATAGGACATTGCAGTCATCTATTTGAAAGGTTACTACAGCATGCACAATGGTTTTATCGCCACTATGGGGAGAAGGTCCAGGGTCTTTCTCAGTATTTTAAGAGTCCTGAAGAAGCATTTTCCCACTACACTATGTATTTGGTTTTCAAACGTCAGTTAGGGGTTGAATCATACTCCCAGGTTTTTGGATTTAGATTTGGGGGTAGGGGTCTGGCCCAGAACCTCTAACCACCAAGCCGATGTCCAGATGGAAGGAGATTTGCCGACTATCAGAACCTTCATTTTGTTGCTGTTCAGTTTAAGGCAGCTGTTCGTCATCCAGGAGGCTAGTTTTTCCAGGCATAGTAAAACTGGAATGCAGGCGCATCCTCATCCTGAGAAAGTGTGACAATCAGCTGTGTGTTATCCGGATATGACACAATTTTTACAATGTGCCTTTCCACAATCTCCGCTAAGGAGCAGATGTAGAGATGAAATAAAGAAGGGTTTAGGATTGAGCCCTGATGTACACGTTGAGTCAAAGAAATGGTGTCTTACATAAACGGTCTTTGAGCCACTCGAAAACTACGGAATTGGAGAAAGGAGGTCATCCACTGCAGCGCAGTGCAGTTCCTCTAACACTGCACCGCATGAGCCTTTGAGGAAATAGCCATGCGATATATTGTCGAATGCTGCACTTAGATCTAGCAGTACCAAGGCAACAGATTTCCCGCCTCAAAGTTTCCATGGCAAGTAAAAGTGCTAACTCATTGGCGTTAAAGGCCCTGAAGCCAGATTGAGTTGGATGTAGCAGATCATTGGCTTCAATTAAGCTCATTAGTTGTCTATTTACACGTTTTCCCGTTATATTCGCAAAAAATTGAAGAAGTATAATGGGTCTGAGATTTTCTAGCCAAATAGAATCAGCGGTAGGTTTTTTTCAACTATCGGGGCACCACCACATGCTTTCATTTTTTAGAGAGCTCACCGAATCAGAATGACATAGCTGTTGTAGATGCCGGAGAATAACATGCATTACTTGCAAGAGGATTGTTGGCGATGCTTGGTCTAACAGATCCCGATTTGATTAGTATAGAAAGTCCTTTTAAGTCTTTCAGAGAGGGGCAGAGAATTTAGTAAGACCATTCTCGATAGTTCTTCCAGAGGGTTTCCTTATTCCCTGCAGTTCTGAGCCTCAGCAGGGAAAGAGTCATGGATTTTAGGTACTTCCGATGCAAAAAAGGAGTCAGTCTTGTTGCAGCTATGTATGCATGGTTTTGCTATCGCAGCAATGCGTTCAAGGGAAGTCGAATTAGGTAGCCAGTTAGAATGCAGTCATCTGATAATGTTAGTGAGAAGAGAACTGCCTCCCAATCCTCTAAACTGGTCTAATTAAGAGAGCATTTCATTGTTCATTTGTAAACAATTGCAGTATCTTCTCCCTCTTAAGTGGGCGATTCAGTCTCATCAGACCATACCCTTTGAGATGGCGTCTAAGATTTCAGGTTTCTGTCAAGAAGAGTGCGCCCACTTGTCTATCAGTAAGGATATCACCTATTTTATATTTGTGTTTGGCCAGTGATGGCAGTTAATAAGAAAGCACTGCACCCTGTGAAAAGAGCCTGCTGGTGTCTTGTCACGGTTGGGAATAAACCCACATTTGCTGCATTTAACAAAGGAAGCATCTACCTTAATCTCCTTAAAGGCAGTCCACTGAGACTTCCTGTACAAGTTGTCTGAGGTCTTGGGCTGTGTAGTCAATGGTGTGAGGTTTGGAATGGGCAGGGGCCTGACCTCAGCCAGACGCGGACGGGCATAGATGGGCTTGCGTTAGGCACCAGTGGTACGTCTGCACATTGGCCATCAAGAAATAGCCTGCTTCAAAAGGGGGGTAGCCGTTCCACAGCCTATCCGGCACAAACAGGGCAGACAAAGATATACTAGCCAGGGTCCAGCATCCCCTGGCATGTCAGAAGAGCATCATCGTCTGCCCGGCGATATTGTTAAAGTAATTACGTGCTACAATAGGAACAGTAAGTTACGAGCCACCTCTCTGCACATAAGTGCTACAAGGAAAGAAATGTGCAATACAATAAACCATTGTCGACACAGTGATAAAGCCACTTCAAAATGAGTTCATGCAATATACAGAATAGTAGAGTAAACTCCTACCGGAGATCAGGTCTGGAGTTAAGATTGCACAATTTCAATTCACACCTCAAAACACAGAAGGGTCCTACATTGGCGGGCATCCGGCTCAAACATGCTTACCTCCAGGCTTCAGCTGCCAAACCGATTACATTATTGACCTGGTGTCATCGTCTTGGATCACAAACCTAGCAGGACTATTCCTTTCCAGGGTCTGTCCACAGCTCGCATTGGACTCCTCTCAAACCCTCCAGTCAGGACCCCACATGCCCATTGGTTCCGGTCATCCAGGATCCCAAGCTCTCTTTAAGCACCCTGTCCCAGACCTCCACCCAGCGCCAAATATCCCTGGTGTTATCAAAAAAATGGGACTTGGCCCTCAACAACAACCTCAATCTGGCAGGGTACAACAAGATATAGCGAAGACCCATCGAGCAAAGCTTGGACATCACCTCCAGAAATGTCTTTCGGGCCCCCTGAAATTTGTTGGTGTAATCGGAATAAATGGAAATCCTATGGTTTTCATACCTTGCTCTATCAGTATCCCTGGCCGCTTGGAGAATGCAGACTTTGTCTTTGTAGTTCAATATACAAGCTATGATGGCCTGCAGTAGCGCCCCAGGGTGAGGCGGAGGCACCAGCGCCTGATGTGCCCTCTCAATGATGAGTATAGGGGGCAAGCCGCAAGGCTTCAGGGTACCTAGGATCCATGTTGCAACAAATTGCTCTTTGGCAGACCATTCGGTACTCTCCGAGAACCCCAACAGGTCCACATTATTGCAGGGCACCAGATCAGGAAGTGACTGTGGCAACCTGCTTTCACAAAAGAGCTAGCTTACCTTGAAGGCAGAACCCCACATGCCCATTGATCCTAGATCTGTTCAATGCATCCATCTCCTCTGGGGTGGTCCCACTTGCATGGAAATGCGCAATGGTAAAGGCTCTCCTAAAAAAAACTAACCTTTGAAGGACTGGGTTCTTTAAGACCCAGCGGTGCCAGGGGACAACACCTGAAACCTTCGTGGGTTACCTGTTCCGGCGTACCAATGACAGAGACACGGGACACTTCCTTCGGCGTCAAAGATTCAAGCTTTATTTACTGCAGGGAACACAGAAGTCACGACAAGTACAACACGTGCAACTTGGGGAGACTGCTTCAAATTGGTTCTGTGGATCGCTCCTTTTATACAGATTTTACCCATAGGACAACATGACACACAAAGGTTTACAACCCGGTTCCCATAATTATCCCCCAGAGGGGTCGCTTTGGTCACTTTGATACATACAAAGTCCGGAACATAAGTGCGGAAACATTTGGCGGTTCCCAACTGTAAAAACCCATCTTCCCAACATTAGTGCATTCCAATCGGCAGTAAAACAGATCGAAATAGGAACAGAGACAGGTGCAGAGGAAGACGGTGACAGTGGGGAAATCGGAAAGGGTGTAAAAGGGGAGGTATCGGGAAACATGAGATACAGGCATCAAAGGGACGTGCCTAATGAGATGCACGGCTGAGACAATAAGTCCGTGCGGCAAGATGAGCCTCGAGCGGCGCCATCTGCCTTACAGTATCATAAAGACACTTATAAAGAACATGTGTTTTCCGCAAATCTCTTGAGAGTCCCAGGGTCGCGAAGCGGACAGCATCCGTTCGCTGGCTACTTGAGGGCAAGAGACAAAATGGATGCCGTATCTAAGATGGAACCCGTGGGTACAGATGAAAAACCCACATAACAAACGAACGGTTTAAGTTAGCACAGCGAAACTGCGCACACTTACCAAACTCGTCATTTGCGGTTCATAGATACCAGACTCGACCATATTCGTGCGAGTCGAAAACACCACTTACAATTGTCACGGAACCTCAGACGCTCCTTTTGCCCTCATGTAGGCAAGCACTAGTCAGAATCATATTCGATATTCATCAGACCATCGAGATGTTGTTGTAGCATAGCTCTGTCCAACCGAGTCCCCTTGGCAACAGGTGGCTGTCTCATACACGTTGTAGCACAGAGGCCACATAAGGCAGGACCGCACTGCACACAAAGGTAACACGTGAACAGGAACGCCACAACGACTCCGATGATCGTCAGAATCTTCCAACCCCAAGTCGACATCAGGCCCCAAAACCACCCAAGTAGCGTCCAATCCCCTACATCCACGTGTATGGATTCGGAGATCTTATGCAACTTCGAGATGGCTTGATAGACAGTTGGAGCGTTATCTGGAATGAAAATGCAGCAGCTCGAATGGATCACCTTACATACCCCGCCTCGATCTGCTAAGATGACATCTAAAACCATACGGTTTTGTAACGTCATAAGCCTATCCGCCTGAAGTTCAGTGGTGATATTACCAAGGGCACTGGCAGTAATATTAGCTGTCGATTCTACCACTCGAGTCAACTGTCTCAGGTTCCTACTATTAACCATAGGTCCCCAAAACGGGAGGAAACCCTTGAAAAAGTCTCCTGCCTCTTGACCGGCAGTATCCTCTTCGCTGATTACGCCTCTCACAACTCTAGTCTTGTGATAATCTGCATCTACAGTAAACGTCGGAGGCAACAAGTTTGCGATAAAACATGAGCCCATGAAGTCAGAGGGCAACCATGCATACGCACGATCATGACAGATAAAGTATGTACCCTTGGCAGCCAAAAACACAGGGGACGAGACCATCGGCAGAATGTAATTTTCAGTGCAAGCACTCTCTCCAAGTCGGGCTTTCGATCTTCGGCCACGACCTATTAGACAAAAATTACCAATGTGGGGTACGACCCATATCGGAGGCGAGCTTTTAAGCTGTTTTTCACCAGTGAACACACTATATTCGCCTCTACTTAGGACCCTATAGGCTTGTACCTCTTCTTCAGGAATAAGCGAGGGATCATAGATATCGCTATCTAAATCCTCTATTGCTATAGACAAAGGTTTTTGGTACGAGGTAGGACCAGAGTAGGGGGAACGTGGTTCTCGAATGGGGTGGAAACCCAGTGCGCTTCGAAACATTGTTTGAAATGCTCGAGCAGACCCTTGGGAACTATACGGTAACACCAGATATGGAATTCCCTTATCCGTAGTATGTGGCATCAACCCACACACCCAACAATTAGTAGTGTTAACCACTAACTGATGCTGGTGAAGGAGCTGAATAAAGGAATTGTTGCGGAATTCTGCACGTCTAGCCTGCTCGTGTTCAGGTAAGATATGAAAAGAATGAGGAGATACAGTGGAGGTAAGTTTAGGGTCAGGGGTAGGAGTGGGTGTAACAGAAGGTAAGAAGTAAAACATCGTGTAATACACCCCACCCGCCAGTAATGCAGAAACAGTCAAAAACAATACAAATATTTGGAATTTAAAACATTTGGTACGACTGAGTTGCCGCAGCTTGAATCTTTGCTCTTGAGCTCCTTCCAAGTCCGTCAGCTTCGAAAATGTCATTCCCTATGACCGTCCGCAACGTTTCTTGACGCACTTCGTTCTGTGTAGCAGTAGTCAATCCCTAGGAGTTCCCAGGAACCGACGGTCTTTAACCTAGTGTCAAGACCTACTAACCAGAAGGAAGTACGCGCGCGGCCCTACGGTCTTTATTTCACAAATATATATATATATATATGCGAAAACAATGTCTCTCAGCTGAAGCAAAAAATATGAGGAACGAAACTCAATGAATATATATACAAAATAATTACAGTAATACGAGTGTTCAAACTGATCGTGGAAAACGGGATAATGCAATTGTCAGGGGACAGAACAGGATCTTTTATTAGTCTCTGGTGCTAGATCGCAAAAAGTATCGGGTTTTCCCAGGACGTGTCTGTTCGTCAAACAAAGGATCGGTTGAAGGGACAACGTCCTGTTGATCAGCTGAATGTTCTGGTCTCGAGTCTTTTGCTGTCAAATGTTCAACAGTGCCTTTCTGCTGCACTGAGGATTCTCCGACAGGTTGTGCGTCACTGAAAGGTACAAACGCCGGCAATCCTTCGGTTTCAGTTGATGCAATGCCTTTCCTCACCCACGAGTCTGCTGGCAACGGGATAGGGACTTTCTTCGTGTGGGTGGCGTGCACCCAATTCTTCCGCCCCTCGAGACGAACTGCAGTTCTCGTGGCAAGGAGGACCTGGTAGGGTCCAGTGAACCTCGGGTCCAAGTTGTTCTTGCGCGAAAAGTTGCGCGTCACCACCCAATCTCCGGGCTGGAGCTGGTGGCCTGGACCCTCCGTCTGCGTCGGCAATGCTTCGTGAACCTGTTGGTGAATTAACCTCAGTTTAGCAGTCAAGTCATGAAGATAATCGATCAACATTGGATACTCAAGATCACAGAAAATATCCGGTCTAGGGACCCCCCAAACATTAGCAGGACGACCGAACACTATTTCATAGGGACTGAGCCCTACTCGGGAGTGTACAGTTGCCCTTGTTGACAGTAATGCTAAGGGTAAAGCGTCAGGCCACGAGAGACCAGTCGTAGCCTGAATCTTTGCTAGTTTTAGTTTAAGAGTGCCGTTATACCCTTCAACCAAACCAGCTGACTGGGGATGATTGGCGCTATGGAATTTCTGATTAATTCCAAGGCCCTTACACACACTCTTCATCACACTACCCACAAACTCACTTCCGTTATCTGACCACACGACTCTAGGCATTCCATACCGAGGAAAATATTCCTTCAGTAGGATTTTCGCAGTAGACAAAGCAGTATTGTCTTTGAGAGGATAAGCCTCGATCCATCGGGAGAATGCGCAAACCACAACTAAGACGTATTTCAGGTTATTGCATCGCTCCATATGGATGAAGTCCAATTGGATCACTTAAAAGGGACATGAAGGGGGAGCAAAACTGCCAGGAGGAGTTGGGGTTCCCTTACCAGGATTGTACAACATACATACCATGCAATTCTTAACCAAGCGTTCAGCACATTTCGTAATACCATCATTCTTCCACACAGGAGACAGTAATTTACAAATACCTTTCGCACTAATATGTGCTACCCCATGCGCCATAGTCACAACAGCCAGCACATACGCATCCGGTAACATCCATCTTTTCTGATCAGACAAATCAATCCAACAACCATTCGTATCCAACTTTCCCGTACTTTCTTTCCACTTCGTCTTTTCAGTCTCGGTGGCCTCATTCTGAATTGCTTTCACACTCTCGATAGTGTCCTCACACATACTCGATTCTGTAGGCCACCTAACCGAACTCGTCACATACATTCGTGTGCTAAGGTTCCGGGCAGTCTCCTTAGCAGTCTCATCCGCAAAAGCATTACCACGACCAACATCATCCGTCACCTTACGATGCGCACTACATTTAACAATTGCCACTTGCTTAGGCAACGTAAGCGCATCCAAAAGATCATTCACAAGCTGGCCATGCTGAATCTTCGTACCATGCGATGTTAGAAAACCTCTCTCTCTCCACAACCGTCCAAAACTATGTGCGACGCCAAAGGCATATTGGCTATCGGTAAACACATTCACACGTTTCCCTTTTGCTAACACACACGCTCTAGTAAGAGCGACCAGCTCTGCAGCTTGGGCAGAATTCTGATTTAATCTCGCAGTCTCAACAACAGTATTCAACGTTACAACAGCATATGCAGTAGTCACATCGCCATTCGGCAACTTGAAACATGAACCATCCACATACAGTGTACCGTCTGGGTCTTCCAATGGGGTGTTTTTAAGGTCCACTCGACCTTTTGTTTCCTCCTCTGTCCTCAAATAACAATCGTGTTCTGTTATTTCATCTGACTCTGAGCTAATTGGTAACAAAGTTGCCGGGTTCAGAACATTACAACGTTTTATTCGAATGTGGCTTGCCAACAGCGTCAACTCGTACCCAGACAACCTCGCACTCGTCAAGTGCTGAGTTTTCGTACGATTTAAAAGAGTATCGACTGCATGCGGAACCATCACCGTAAGCATATTATCCATGACCAACCCTGCTGATTGTCGGATGGAGACCGCGGCTGCCGCCGTCGCTCGCAAACAACTCGGCAATGCTCTAGCTACCGGGTCCAAAGTCGAGGAAAAATATGCACATGGACGTTGCTTACCACCAAAAGGTTGCGTTAAAACACTCAACGCACAACCTTCCCTCTCGTGAACATATAATGTGAACGGCTTGCTATAGTCAGGAGTACCTAACACAGGAGCCGAACACAATGAATCACGTAATTCAGAAAAACTTTTCTGACATTCTTCCGTCCATGGTAAAGGAGTCGAAACATCCTTGCACGTAAGAGCCACTAATGGTTTCGCTAGTAATGAAAAATTAGGAATCCATTGCCTGCAGTACGACGTAATACCTAAAAAGGCACGCACATCTCTTTGGGTTGTTGGCACAGCCATTCGCGCAATCGCCGCAATTCTCTCTGGGGTCAACCTCCTTCCCTCCTTCGACAATAAGTGACCTAAGTAGGTTACTTCTTGACAACAATATTGGAGTTTAGAAGGCGACACCTTGTGATTTAACTCGCAGAGATGTTGCAGCAGCGATACTGTAGCAATTTTGCAAATGTCCTGAGTATCGGCAGCTACCAATAGGTCATCGACGTATTGGATTAAGGCCGCACCAACCGGCAGCGTAAACGCATCCAGTTGGCCCTTCAAGGCTTGACTGTAAATCGATGGACTTTCACAGTAGCCCTGAGGAGCGCGTTTAAACCGGAAGCTGCGTCCACCAAGAGAGAAACCGAAAAGGTCTCTACTCTCTTCTGCAATCGGGATGCTGAAGAACGCATTCTTCAAGTCAATCACCGAAAACCACGATGCAGAAGCTGGAATCAGAGTCAGTAGCGCCGTGATGTCAGGCACAACAGGGAACTGAGGAATCACAATTTTATTCACCTCCCGTAAATCGATAACAAAACGATAAACAGGTGGTTTCGAAGGATCAGTACGTTTTAGAATGGGCAGTACAGGGCTGTTGCACACGTTTCCCCGTGTTTCCTCAATAACGTCTTTCTCGATCAAATCATAGATGATCGCTAACAGCGCTCGTTCACCATCAAGAGAGATACGATACTGGGGAATACGTGGCAACCGCACATTAGATTTCAACTGAACAACATATGGTGAGATATCAAGCAGGCCCACATCATTGGGACCTGTTGCCCACAAAGACGCAGGAAGAGAACTCAATTCCGGTGGAAGCTTATCGAGAGACAAGTACATAGGAGAGACAACCCTCTCTCCCAACGTAAGCTTTACACCTGCAGGAGAACAATGCAAAGTCGCATACAAACGTTTAAGCAAATCCAGGCCCAAAAGATTTTCACCACAACCCGTGGTTAAAATCAACGGAGCTTCGAGCTCACGAGGCCCAATTTTAAGGGGCAAAGGGCGCGAAACTGGATTGCTAACGGGGGCGCCAGAGAATCCAACGGAAACATTTGTTAAGCCAGACAAAGGTGCGCCAGGGAGTTTCGAATGCTTTATGGAACTTTTCGCTGCACCAGTGTCCAACAGAAAAGGCTCAACGACGCCCGATGTAGCAACTGCGACGTAAGGCCCTCTCTGATCAACCGGAACTGATACCACTCCCTCTCCTTGTCTTTGCTTGTCCTAGTAATTACTGTCGTCAGTTCCCTGATCGACGTAATAATCGTCTACATTGTATTGCGCAGATCGTCCTTGCGACGATCCACGTTGATCAAAACAATTATCGGAGTTGGATGAGTTATCTGAGCGATCATTCTGAGCACTACGACCTCTGCCACGTGGAGCCTGCTGCGAACCACCACGACCTCCTCTAGATGAATTACCACTATTACGTTCGTTTAGAACAGGACAATTAAATTTGATATGTCCCTCCTGTCTACAATAAGCACATTGATTGTACCCTAACGAGGATCTTTGGGAAGAAGAGTCATTGCGAGATTGTGATCGGTTCGATTGCGGCTGCGATCGATTTTGTTGTGAAGTAGTCTGATTAGAACGTGGAGGATACGCTTGCTGAAGCAACACTTTAGTTTTAAGCTCTTTCGTCTTTTTATCAACACGGTCGTTCTCTTCTTTCTCTCTGTTCTCATAATATTGTGCCGTGGCCAATATCTGAGCTGAAGTAGAAACGGCCCATGCACTTTCTGAATTCTTCAATTTATTGCTCAAATCGGGCAATAAGTTCGAAACGAATTTATCTACGAACAACCTTTGACCACCCTCAGTGCCCATATCCTGACCACTATGATCAATGAATGACTCCTCAAACCTCGTAAAGAAGTCGGAAACACTCTTGTCCTTCTTTTGCTTACAAGCTGACAATTTGTCCCAGTTCACCCTCATAGCTGGCATAAGAGTTTTCATTAATGTTATAATTCTTTGAGGAAGGTCAACAATCAGCTGGTCGGGTTTAGCAGCAGCCGTTTGTCCGGCATCTGCCGCTACAATGGCAGCCCAAGCACCACCTAATTCATTCGGATGGTTTTCATGACAAATCTTAGCCCATACCGGTTGCGGTACGACATTGCCGAACAACATATCGATATCGGCAAGCTTCATTACCGTAGCATCTACGAGCTGCGATAATTCTTTGTAATACCCTGTAGGATTCTTGCGTGGGTCAGGCAAAGATTGCTTCACCTGCAATACTTCCGAGCGTTTCCATGGGAGATGTATCCATACTCTCTGGAAATGCGCCAATACCGGGGGTTGAGCATTAGGATCAGCTGGTATCCAAACCGGTGGAACTTCTCGCATAGGAAATTGACCAGACTCGTCTGGCTGTCTTTCAATATCCTCAACAAACAAGGCTTGAGGTATAGAAGTGGGACGAAAAGATAGCAACCGTTCAACGGCTCGTCGAACGTTGGTATCCACTATCAGTCCAGCCGAAAACTGAAGCTGTAAATCAGACAACGCGGTCAGCACCTCGTCAGGTGCGTCGGCCGATATCTGATCACGAAGGACCTTGCACATTTCCTCGAATACAAATCTCTGGGTTGGTATATTGAACTGACAAAACGTGTCGAGTACAATACGGGGTGGATTTCTAAGGGGGTGCGTCATCCAACCCATCGCCATATTATATAGCGAAGCACGTTCCCTATTACCTGGAAGCTGGCTACGTCTCTGAGGACCATCTGAACCAGCGGACCCAAGAACAGGTCCGAGCGAATGAAAGAAGCTAGCCGCAAGAGGAGAATTACGACTACGAGTAGAGGGAGAAGTATAAGACACAGGACTAACAAGTGAAGGAGTAGAAACAGAAGCAACAGCAGGAGTTAACAGAGCAGGAGCAGTAGGGATAGCAACAGGCAAAGAAGCAGGAGCAGTCGGAAAAACGGGTGCAGGTTGAGGAACAGGCGGAGGAAGAATAGGTGCAGGAACAGGTACAGGGGGAATCACAGGGGCTGTGGTACCCTGTACGTACGGAGGTGGCGACTTCATAAGATAGGACATTAAGGGATCCTCGACTGACTCATCCTTCTTTTCCGACTCCGTAGGCAAAGCAGGATAGCATTTATCTATAGTCATACGCTGTAATCTGTCAAACACTTCCTTTTCCCTAATCTCCTTATCATGCTGAAACTGCTCTGCTTTCTTTACAATGGTACCAGCACTATCTCTCTGATTTCGCTTAGTCTGTCTGATTTCTTTCTGTCGGGCTTCTTTGCGCCACAACCGAAAGGCATCAAACATGGCCGGCCTTGACTTTTTCGCAAACAATTTACCCTCTAGATTATCTAAGATCGGGGCCTCGAAGCTACCATGTGGTGGCCAACGAAGGTCACCATCTTTCTTTGTGTATTTGATCCAGTATTCATTAAAAGTAATCGGGCCTAGCCCATGTTTACTGTACAGTTCATAAGTCGGGGTTCCAACCGGAGGTATCGGACACGAGTCCTCCAGTCGGGAGTCCGTACCACAAGGTCTGAAACAACTAAACAAAGTACTGCGACCGGGCATCTTGCACACTAGCCGAGTTTCACAAACTTCAAGGGTTACGGGATTTACCAAGTCCCAGCAAAGGACAAAACCCTCGGTTTTTGGCGGCTGCAGTCGTCAAATAACACAACAAAGTACGCTAGCAAAGTGTCACCGACAAAAACACTCACACAGCGTTAACAACAAAAACACCCGCTAAAGTGTCAACAACTAAGGACTCTGGGAGCGACCCACAAATACTTAACTCAAAGATCGATGGCGTCACCAGGAAGGCCCGTCAATCGTCTCGCTATACCAAGGTCTACGCCAGGCGCCAAAACAGGTCTACAGTCAGGGCAGCAGTCCGTCGCAGCCGTCAGGAGGCGGGAATCTTCGCGGAAAAGTCTTCGGGCCACTTGTTTCGACAACAGGATCGATGAAGCGGAGTGCACTTTCCCTCGGAGATTTCACACGAAGTTCCTCACGATCGTCGGGCTTGGACCGGTACCACTGATGCAGCCCCACGTTGGGCGCCAACTGAAGGACTGGGTTCTTTAAGACCCAGCGGTGCCAGGGGACAACACCTGAAACCTTCGTGGGTTACCTGTTCCGGCGTACCAATGACAGAGACACGGGACACTTCCTTCGGCGTCAAAGATTCAAGCTTTATTTACTGCAGGGAACACAGAAGTCACGACAAGTACAACACGTGCAACTTGGGGAGACTGCTTCAAATTGGTTCTGTGGATCGCTCCTTTTATACAGATTTTACCCATAGGACAACATGACACACAAAGGTTTACAACCCGGTTCCCATAATTATCCCCCAGAGGGGTCGCTTTGGTCACTTTGATACATACAAAGTCCGGAACATAAGTGCGGAAACATTTGGCGGTTCCCAACTGTAAAAACCCATCTTCCCAACATTAGTGCATTCCAATCGGCAGTAAAACAGATCGAAATAGGAACAGAGACAGGTGCAGAGGAAGACGGTGACAGTGGGGAAATCGGAAAGGGTGTAAAAGGGGAGGTATCGGGAAACATGAGATACAGGCATCAAAGGGACGTGCCTAATGAGATGCACGGCTGAGACAAAAAGTCCGTGCGGCAAGATGAGCCTCGAGCGGCGCCATCTGCCTTACAGTATCATAAAGACACTTATAAAGAACATGTGTTTTCCGCAAATCTCTTGAGAGTCCCAGGGTCGCGAAGCGGACAGCATCCGTTCGCTGGCTACTTGAGGGCAAGAGACAAAATGGATGCCGTATCTAAGATGGAACCCGTGGGTACAGATGAAAAACCCACATAACAAACGAACGGTTTAAGTTAGCACAGCGAAACTGCGCACACTTACCAAACTCGTCATTTGCGGTTCATAGATACCAGACTCGACCATATTCGTGCGAGTCGAAAACACCACTTACAATTGTCACGGAACCTCACCTTGACCAGGACAACTTGGGGAACTACTGCCCTATTTCCCTCCTTCCAATGCTGAGCAAGATTTTGGAAAAGCACATCAACTCGGTCCTGGTAGAGTTTCTAGAATCCAACAATTTACCTCATCCTTCACAGACCGGCTTCTGTCCCCAACATGGGACTGAAACCGCCCTTCTTGCAGTAAATGACGAGTCCAGGAGGATTTTGGATCCAGGGGGCACTGCAGCGATCGTTCTCCTTGACCTCAGTGCGGCATTTGATACTGTCAATCACAATATACTGATCCTTAGACTAAGGAGTCTGGGAGTGAAAGGCAGTGTCATTACCTGGATAGAGTCTTTCCTAGGAGAACGATCTTTCCAGGTCTTTGAAGGGGATGTTGTATCCAAACGTATGCCCCTCAGCTGTGGTGTGCCTCAGGGCTCTTCCCTGAGCCCCACGCTGTTCAATGTCTATATGACTCCTTTGGCAGAGATTGTCTGTCCATTTGGCATCAAAATCATTACCTACACTGATGACACTTAGCTCGTGGTGGTATTAAACCACCCAGAGAAGTCACCAAGCAACCTAGGAAGTTGCCTAGAGGAAGTAGCAAAATGGATGAACTCTCTTGTATAAAACACAATGGGGACAAGACCGAACTTATGCTCCTCTGTAACACTCCTTCTTAAGCTACTTTGGCTTAAATACCTTGGACCTGCTACAGTTCCTAAAGACCAGGTTAAAAGCATCAGCATCTGGCTGGACCTCTCCCTTAGCTTCAACTACTAGTCGGCAAAGCTATTGGCCACTTGCCATGGCCTGCTGAGGATGCTACACAAAATACTCCCCCTCCTCCCATTTCAGGCAAAAAGAATCATGGTCCTGGCTCTAATTCTGTCCCGCTTGGACTATGGAAACGCCCTTTATTTAGGAGCCCCTCAATCTACTACACATAAGCTCCAGATCATTAAAAACTGCACAGCTCACCTGCTCCTCTGGACCCCACACCGCCAATCCACAAAACGGGCTCTGAGGAGCCTTCAATGGCTGCCTGTTAGGGAGAGAATCTAATTCGAAGTCATGTGTATCGCCTTCTGGAGGAATGGCCCAGAAATCAGCCGATCTATGATAATTTGTAATTACCCTAGCAGAAACCTCCGCTCTGCGTCCTCTTCTCTCAACCTACTCCCTCAATAAAGAGAGCTAGATGTGGCAGGCGCTCCTTTTCCTATAACTCTGCCAAGTAATGGAATGCTCTCCCCCCCACGCATAGGGGTGGAATCTAATCTGCTGCCCTTTTGTAAACTTCTAAAAACCCTGCTTTTTAACAATTGCTTTAAGTATTGGGCATTCTCTGTTTTTCCACGTTCGTCTGCAGCGCTGGGATGCCTCAGGGTAGCTATTGTGCTATATGAGTGTTTTTTTCATTTTTTCTTTTTTTTTAATTTCCTCCAGGATCCCAATCTCTCCTTAGGCACCCTGTCCCAGAATTCCAGCCAACACCAAACATCCTCGGGGTTATCAAAAAAACAAGACTTGCCCCTCAACAAAACCCTCAATCTGGCAGGGTACAACAACATTTAGCCAAGGCCCATCGAGCGAAGCTTCGCCTTCACCTCCAGAAATATCTTTCGCCCCCTGCACTTTGTTGGTGTAATCGGGATAGATGGAAATCCTATGGTTTTCATACCTGGCCGTATCAGTTTCCCTGGCTGCTCGCAGGGTGCAGTCTCTGTCTTTGTAGTTCAATATGCGAGGTATGATGGCCCACAGTAGCACCCCGGGGCGATGCGGAGCCACCAGCGACCGATGCGCCCTCTCGAAGATGAACATAGGGGACAAGCAGCAAGGATTCACGGTACCTAGGATCCCTTAAGGTCCAGGCTTAAAAAGATTGCTCTGTGGCAGACCCCTCGACCCTCTTTGGGAACCCCAACAGGCGCTCATTATTGCAGCGAGATCTCCCCTTTGCATCTTCTGCTTGCATCTCCAGGGCACCATATCTGGAAGTGGCAACCTGCTTTCACAAAGCAGCTACCTCACCTGAAGTTCCACAATAGACCCCTCAGTCACCCAAACCTGGTCAGAAACCCTGCAGAGATCTGTGTGCAGTAAGTTAACTTCAACGGTCACAGATTACATTTTGTTCTCCAGTGCCACCCTGGAGCCCTGGATGGGCACCAGCAACTCAGTCCTTGTGGGCTCCACTGAAGAGAGCTCAGGATCTTGTTCTCCCCTACCCAAGGTCTGACATGTGCTGCACTGAGAGGTGGGCACTGGGGTGGTATAGTGGTCCATGGTATTTCCCTGAGGGGCATCCATTTGTTTTATTCCTCTCCATTTAATAGTCCATTGTGCTAGCAGCCTCTCTATCTCAAACCACCCCGGGGCACCAGCCTAGCCAAAGTCACAGAGGCTAGTGAGTCACCCTCCAGAATGGGGCAAACCCCAGTGGTGCGGTTCTCGGAGGAGAAAGGCGTACCTGTATCCAGCAACACTGGGGGCCCATTGTACACAGCGGGGGCCAGCAATGCAGGGTAATTCCTAGTCATGTGAAGACCCCACGATCAGCAGCTCTTAAGACCCCAGTAGATGAAGCCTCAGCATACCCCGGGACACCTGGTAAAAGGGCAGGTCACAGGTCAATGCCCCGCAATGGAACTTAACGGGGTCCAAGCAGTCCAGGCCACACCACGTTTTCGAACAGGTGCCCAACGTGCAGCAAATCCCTATAGTCTGGGTCGGGTGCCAAAGGTAGGCCCTTCACAGTCACACATAGCCCAAAGAGGAAGCCACCAGGTTCAGCCCGGGCCAGCCCCACAGGGACACAGGAGCCTCTGAGCCGCCAGGTCTGCTTAACCCCCACTGGCAGCAACAACACAGCAAAAGGGTCCCTCTGCCACTCCCCAGAGTCACCATCCGGGCAAGTGTGATATGCTCCTTCACCTCCTAATCCAGCAGCCACAGGCCTCCAGGCCCAAGATGCCTTGCAGCCCAGTAGCCAACAGCGGGGCTGCACGAGAGAGGTGGAAGCAACTCTCTGTTGCGGGTTCTAGCCAGGCCCCGCCCCCCTAAATCAGACACTCTAGGCAGGAGTAGATAACCCCGGCCAATGCCGAGCAAGCGACCCTCACTGAGCAGGGCAGGACAACCACAGAAGCAGGATATTGCCAGTCCGGTAAACCGCAGTCACCACAGCCGTCAGTACCTCGTGTCAGACACCTCTAGGCCCCCCACAAGCCCCTCCACATCATCGCCTCCCGAACAACCCCCACGACCCACCCAGCATGATATCGGAGCGCACTGATGTAGCAAAAGTGTACACCACGGCTCGTGGGTACAAACACACAGAGGAAGGCAGGATTTTGCAGGATAAACAGGAGTTGTTCGGGAGCCTCCTAAGAGTGTGTCCTGTTGGCCATCTTGCGTGGTAACACCCCCGTTGAGCCATATATTAGTGCCAATACAGATGAGTCCCTGAGAGGCATATGTTGGTGGATGATGCCATGCAGAATAGCACATTTATTGTGCCAATCATGGAAAGTTTTTGTTTTATTCTGCTCTAATGCTAGTGAGACATTTGATTGATTATTTATAATTAGATTTCTTCACAAAAAACTATATATTTTTATATCATATAT
This sequence comes from Lissotriton vulgaris, assembly GCF_964263255.1. NCBI lineage: Eukaryota > Metazoa > Chordata > Amphibia > Caudata > Salamandridae > Lissotriton > Lissotriton vulgaris. The sequence continues at coordinate 923,258,929 of NC_141693.1, read as the reverse complement.
ACGTTTATTCTTTTTTTACTTTTACCTGCCAAACTCATCAAGACTGGAAAGAATTAAGTCAATTCCACAAGAAAGACTAATAATACTAATAAGCATAATTAATTACAAAAATATTGAAAATAAATCAGAACATATTAGTGATTTATTGGCATAAAGGTAACATTTCTTTACAGAATGTTTAAAATGAAAATCAAACATGAATTTCCAGATGTTTTTCAGATTGTGTTGATTGTTACCATGATAACATGGACATCGATTCATCAAAATGCCAGGGGTAGCAGAACTGAAATTCCATGCCATGTGATCCCTGCCTGATGTCACAGGAATTGTCATCACATGAACTTTGACTTGATGACATCTTAGGAAGTGACATCACCTGCCCTTTGGACTCTCATGAAATCAAAGGAAGCAACATAGTTTGACAGTTGACTTGGTGCTATCACAGAAAGTGAAGCATCTAACTTTTGGCTACTTACATCACAAACGGAGGCTGGAAAATCTCTACAGATCAGGGCTCGAAAAATCATAAAAAATGCACTAGAACTGCAGGTCTAGTAACCTACAAAATCTCCTCGACCTAACTGAAATGCACTTGACCTCTGACTCTGAAAACTGAGAAAATGTGACAAGTTAACAAGATTTAAAAGCATTTTTATTGCTCATTTACTTTGTGAGCAATAACGATGCCTTTCAATCTTGCTATCTTGCCACATTTCCTCAGCTTTCAGCAGTAGAGGTCAATTGTCAGTTTGTCTCCCTATTCACAACAAGGGCAAGTAGGACCTAAAAAGAGCTCGTCCTGAATTAATGTGAGTCCTCAATTAATTTGACTGGCAAATGCGAGTGGTCTAGTGGATTCTACCAGCCCTGCATATACAAAATAAACCCTATAAACAGAAATATTTCAATTCCTATTGAAAATGAAGCTTCATACATTGTTTCAAGTAGTATCTTCAGATATACATTTAAGATAATGTAGCATCTATTAAGAACCTATCAAACAGTGTACAACAATGGAAAATACACCAGTCAAATGAGGTCAGCCATTATCAATATCATATCTATACATTTGAGGCGGGAAATATCAGGAACCAAGGCACCAATCACAACACCCAACACAGCGTTGGAAAGGGCAGTTGCAGAAGAAGGACATAGGCTATGCAGACGCCCACCATATACATTTAAAAGGTAGAAGAACCGTGCTAGCAAAGTAGTCCCTTGTGGGCGTGTCTGCGTTGTGCTGTGGGCGTGTGCTGGGGGCGTGACAAACGCTGGGGGCGAATCCAGGGCATTTCGACAACCGGCCTAGTCTCTCTGTCTCCTAAAGTGGAGTGGTTTGTATTATTTTACTATGCCATCCCAGCCTGTTGCATACCGCATTCCAGAGTTTGATCGTTTGTGCCATGGGGCCTGTGACAATTTTGCCTTTGTGGTTAGTGTATTATACCGGTGTGTAGCCCCCTGCGCACAGAGGAGTCTGTCCATTCTATAGGCAGGTTCATCCTGTGCCCGGAACACCCACTGATTGATGACCGCTAGATAGGCTGCCCAGTATTATGTCTGAATGTTCGGCAATGCAATTCACCCATCATACCACCCCCCTCACCAGCTGCATAGCTGTTCGCGGGGGGTTTCCCATCCCAGAGCAGAGAGTCTGCACCTCAAAATCAGTAGTTTAGAAGTATGATTGCTGATTGCATATATTGTGTTTTGTAAAGCATAGAGGAAGCGCCATCATTTTAAAAAGCGCTGCACGTCCTAGTAGGGACAGCGGCTGTGATCTCCACTCTTGAGACACGTCAGAGGGGCCTGTAGATTATGGGTGTAAAACAGGTCTGGCTCTGCCAGAATTAATATCCTGAGATAATGGAAACCCTCCTCTGCCACCGCTGCCTCACATTCCGCTGACAACATTGAGGGCAGCTATGTAGTACGTAAATTATGAACTTAGACCAGTTTATAGACTAGCCAAATATTTATCAAAGTTTGTGAAAATATTCCTAATCCTAGCTATGGAACGGTGTGGTGTGGCAACGTAAAATAAAATATCATTTGTTAATAGGGATATTCAGTCTTCCCATCCTTTTGCCCAACAAAGTCCCCGTATCAGTGGGTTGCCCCTGATCCGAGCCATCAGCAGCTCGAGAACCAAGGCAAAGAGTAGTGGTGACAAAGGATACCCCTGCCGCGTTCCCCACCAGAGAGAAAAGGTGCCTGAGGTCTGTCCGTTCAAAACAACCTTTGCCATCGGTCCCGTGTATAGGAGTCGAATCCACGCCAGGAACTTCGCTCTAGGACACCAAATAAATATGACTACTCCACCATGTCAAAGGCTATGCGGGCATCTAGGGTGAGTACCAACACAACTTCTTGTATTGTAGCCTTTCTGCCTATCACCACATTAGGCTGGCGCAGGTTTAGTGCAGTGTTGTTCCCCGGCATAAAACCTGGTTGGTCCGGGTGCACTAATTTGGAGATATGCTGGATCAATCAGGAGGCTAGTAACTTTGCTGGTATTTTGATCTCTGCATAAAGCAGCAAAATGGGTCTGTATGAAGAGCAGTTCTCTGCCAGATTTGTGGATAACTATGATTGAAGCTTGGTCCCTTGGCAGTTCACCTGCCCGCCTGCTCTCTAAGTGCATGTTGAGTAGGTTGGGTGCCACATGGGAGGCAGTTACTTCATAAAGTTCTATGGAAAGGCCGTTTGGCCCCATTGCCATTCTCTACTGAATACTGTGAATAGCCGAGATCATTTCCTAAATGGTGTGATCACTCTCCAGGGATGCCAATTTTTGGGGGAGCATGGGGAGTGGGGGGTCTACCAGGAAGCCCCACGTGTCTTCCGCCGTGGTCATGGTCGCAAAAGTGTAGAGGTGGGTGTAGTGTTTCACGAATGCATCACCAATATCTTGCGGGTTGTTCAAAATCTTGCACGTCTCTGTGGAGAGCAGGGTATACATACTTTTAAACCTTCTGAGCCATTAAATCTTTCAGGGTCTACTATCATTAATTTCTTCTACAGAAAACATGCACATCACTGGTACAGTACACTTGTGTTGATCATTATATCTGCATTAGCAATTTATAGAGTGTTAGAAAACTTTGGGCAGATTTTACTCACATGGACGAAAAAACTGGCTGTCATGTTGATACTGCATCACTGATAAGAAGAAATGCAGCTGCTCAGCTTTCTTGGAAAGAAGACGGTGCTCACTGGTCAGATAGAGAGAGGCCAATTCTCCACATGTCACCATCTAGAATTGTATCTGCTGGTATGAGCTGCAGCTGGTTCTAGTGATGATTAGGGCACCCTCCTATGTAGAACTGACTTGAGGGTAAGTTGATTTTCAGTAAATATGAAATCTAGAATAGGCTGCCAGTGCCACAGATGTCTGAATAGGATACTTGCTGGTACAAAGAATAGCTCCTGTATTGATAATTGCCAGTCTTGAAGAGAGAACAAGTAGGTGGCCAGCAAGTGCTTGGCTACAGGAAATCAAGGTAGCTAATAGTGCTTTGTAATACTGGTTCCATATTTCTACACATGACACGCTGATGCGATGAGGCTGCATATCCACTGTGACAGAAAGAAACAAAATGGATAGTAAGTTGGTGCTTCGCCAATAGTGCTTAGGAGAGTGGCGGCTGCTCTCTTCTTGCCTCTGCATAGGTTACTTACTTCTGCGATCACTGGCAGATATCTTCAGGTGGCATAGGCTTCAAGTAGCATAGATACTGACGGAGGATTAACTGTTGTTTGCCTGGCCATTGGGAGAAAGATGATACTGCATGGCTGCTTAGTAGTTGCTGTCTTCGAGATCCCGCAAAGGCAATTGGTTTCTGTGTTCACTGGCAGATTTATTCAGGTGGCACAGGCCTCCAGGGGATACTGATTGAGGAGTAACTGTTGTTTGCCTGGCAAAGTGTGAGGCTGCTACTCTGATGCTGCTTATCTTAATCAGGGAAAGGACCAGCTCCTTTTTTGAGATGATACCTCTGGTGGCACATGTCAGCAAATCTGTCAATGACTTCATTCAAATTTAGCTGCTTGATCTCATTAGATTCACACGCCATTATCATTAAATTACTGAGTCTCTTGTCTCCACAGTTTTTGCACAAATACTTTTTCACCCTTTACATACAGGAGGAGAATCTCTCATTTGTAGCGATAGTAATAGGTAATGTAAGAACTAGATGTAAACAATCCAAAACTTGTGGAAACGTTCCTGGTAGATACATGTGACACTGCCTGACATAGTGAATACCTAGTACATTCTTGTATGAAAGATTCGATTTTGCAGTTTCCAGTTCAGTTTGTAAAAGACTTTGGTCTACTGCAGCCTTTGGATATGTGTCAGCAATAACTAGTGCAAAGGAAAAGTCCAACAAATACACAGCTTTTGGATTGAACATTCCGTCAGTAGACATGAGGCCCACGTTGTCTATGAACCGAGCATCAAAGTCATTTACAAATATATCTAAAGTAGAGAAATAAATTCCTGCTTTCAGTGCTCAGACAGTGGAGTTTGACTTTTCTGAGACATAAAAATGGTTGGATCTTTTCAACACAGTGGTAATGAGAAAATAATCTGCCAGTTTGACACTCAATTTATGGGGTCTCAAAGGTGGAGCCCATGGATTGGATTTTTCTTAAATCTCAATTCCACACTGCTCTGCTAAGTCCTTAACAATTTGGCCCACTGACTGTCTTGACGAAGTTTCACTAAATCACTTCTTATTGACTTATTTGGATCACATGCTCTTGGCAAGTCAAGGTCTTTACTCTGTTGCACTTCGGATAGACTGTGAATCTTTCAAGAATGAGTTCCATACACTGCAACGTAAGCAAGAAACCAAAGTTTTCAATATTCTTAAGAAGTCCTTTGGCTTTTGAACTAGCCTCCTTGTCACATTGTTGTGATTATATTACGTGAAGAATAACGATAATAGACTCAAATCCTATATACACTTTTCTAACACAGGAATTCCAGTAAAACCACCTCATACCTGAATGTCTTTCTAGCTCCATTACATACAGATAACGCTCCTTCTCATGCCATGGTGAACTTTGCGACAGAAAAACATAAAATGATTGCAATGCTGAAAGAAAATGTTTTCTGGTTGTATGGTAGGTACTGTTTGCACTAACGCAAGGTTTAGGCGATGGGCATTGCAGTGTATATAAATTGCTTTTGATGCGATCTCTCTTATTTATGCTTGAACACCTTTAAAACAGCCACTCATAACGGATGATCTGTCATAGCACTGTGCAACACATTTCTTCACAGCTTTTTGTACTGCTTTAACAATGGCTGCAGCAAGGCTGGAGGCATCTAACCTTTCCATATGGTAACACCCTAGTGCATTCTGCTGAACATTTCCATCACCATCAAAAAAGCAGATAATAAAATTTAGCTTCTCTTTATGCGAGACATCTTTGGTTTCATCAATTAGCAGTGCAAAATATCTTGTCACTTTTTTTACAATACACTCATAGACGAGTGTTGCCACCACAGATACGTTATTTTGGTAATCAGAAGAGGTAGAGTGCCCATATCTGTTGTCCATCTTTTCTTTTAACCTTGTCTTCATCAGAAATCATGTCTAACAATTCAATAAAATGTCCCCTAATGTGAGAATGCTCAAATTCATTTGTGGCATGGAATGCAAGCCCTTGATGATCATAGAAACATACTACCTTGAGCAGCTGCTCCACATGTCCATTCTCCTCAATTTCCTGCTCCACACCACTTAATATCATGAAAGAAACTGACTGCTGATGATTTATAGGCTGCTGTAATCTTTTGAAGTTGTTCCAAGCAATAACTGATGATTTATGCTGTTCTAACTGTGAACATGTGGACGAAGAACGAGTAAGCTTTACCCTCTTACTGAAGTCAATATCAATGATTGCAACATTGCCAGGTTTACATCCTTCTCCTCCCACAGAACCAGCACTAAAATACCTGCATGCAAAACAATAAATAGCTACTTTAAGTCCTGAATACTCTACTCAAGGATGGGTTTTGTAATCTCCAATAAACCTACGGCATGCAGTTAAAGTGAACGTTTGATGTTTTAGTTGCACTGGGTCCCTATAATGATTCAGTGACATGTCGTCTGCCTAGAATTCACTTGACGCATGAGAGTTTGATGATGATGGGCGACTAGTTTCTTTGATTCGAGATGCCTCAATTATATCACTCCTCAAAAAGTGATGGCTGTATTGTCATCATAGGATGATGAACAGTTAGCAAGGCCAGCCAGGGAAGTACTGTTGTCTAAGCTGCCAACATAAGATTATGGCTCTTCAACCACAGTGTTAAATGAACACTCAGCACTGTCAGTATGTGAAGAAATATCAGGAATGTAAACAATGGCAGAACTATCATTGCACAGGGAGAAGCAGCTGCAATGGCAGCAGATGATGTTTCAGTGATGTCAGGAATGTGAGTATATGCCTTCACTGCTAGACAGAGCAGCCTCAAACAACTCCTTTGTTCTCTTGCCTTCATTAGAACCATTTAGAAGTCTTTGGTACTCCTTTTATTATTGAACAAAAATCTAATTTTGATCTTTGGTTTGGATCCTTGGTCTTTGTAGGAGGGTAAGACATTTTTCTGTGTCCCTTTGTTTGCAACTGAATTCAGCAATTCCAGTGCTAATATGTCGAACATAGAGAAAAAAGGGTTGGGATGGTACACTGCCCATAACAAAGAGGAAACATCGGATACAGGACAGTGAGGAAACATCGGACCATGTCACGTAAAACATATCATTTGAAACTAACAAAGCCACTGAGATTCACCCTAAAGAAACTATTACTTGCACCCTAGACATGCACTGCGTTTGCCCATAAAAGATAAAGAGAGAGACAGTCAGTGATAGCTAGATAGAGGGAGAGAGATACGTTTTGAAGAGTCAGCGGTGAGAAAGAAAGATAGTGAGAGATACATGTAATAGAAGGGATCTTGGAAAGTAGGGGCCTTTGCAAATGTCCATATAGCTCATTTCTTAAATCGTCTCCGGCTGTTTTCCTGCTCTGGCAGGCGAGAGAGTGAGGAAGGTGGCCCGTCATAGTGAGGCAGGAAGCTTGAATGTCCTTACTGCTGGGGATTGGAAGAGAACAACAAGCATCACCCACCATTATTATGAGCCTTATTAGAAATTCTGATATTGCCCCAATAAACTATTACCAATGTGTTTAGAAGTCCTTGCAGTCCAATTAAAAGTCCCTTTAAAGTAGCAGCCAGTGCTACCGTCTTAGAAGTGACAGTACTCATTGAATGTATTATATCTATATCTATACTAATATAATAAAGAGAGAGCCCAAACCTTTGAGGTGGGTAATCTCAGGAACCACAGCACCAATCACAACACCCAATACAGCGTTGGAAAGGACATTTGCAGCAGAAGGACATAGGCTATGCAGACGCCCACCATATACATTTAAAAGGTAAAAGAACCGTGCCAGCAAAGTAGTCCCTTGTGGGCGTGTCTGCGTTGTGCTGTGGGCGTGTGCTGGGGGCATGACAAACGCTGGGGGCGTGTAGTACGTTCCGCCCTTCATGCCATGTCTCATATTGTGTGCTGTGGGCGTGTGCTGGGGGCGTGGGCGTGTGCAGGGCGCGGGATTACGGGGAAAAAAAAGCGAGCATTGTGCCCAATATTTCATTATTTTTTTCTTCCCAGGTTCTGTACATTCCAGCTTCGGGTGTCCACCCTGCTCCCTTTAAATACCCCTGCACCCCATAATCATAACCCACCCTTACTCCTTAAAATACCCCAACACCCTTAAACACTAACCCATCTTAACCCTATAAATATACCCTGTACCCCAAAACCCAAACTTATCCCTAAATGCTAAAAATACCCCTGTACCCCAAACCTATCCCTAAATCCTAAAAATACCCCAAAACCCAAACCTAGCCCCGAACCCTATAAATACCCCTGTATCTCAAAACCCAAACCTACCCCTGAACCCTAAAAATACCCTTGTACCCCAAAACCCAAACCTAGCCCTGAACCCTAAAAATACCCCTGTACCCCAAAACCCAAACCTACCCCTGAACCCTAAAATACCCCTGCACCCCAAAACCAAAACCTACCCCTGAACCCTAAAAATACCCTTGTACCCCAAAATCCAAACCTAGCCCTGAACCCTAAAAATACCCCTGTACCACAAACCCAAACCTAGACCTGAACCATAAAAATAACCCTGTACCCCAAAACCCAAACCTACCCCTGAACCCTAAAATACCCCTGTACCTCAAAACCCAAACCTAGCCCTGAACCCTAAAAATACCCCTGTACCCCAAATCCCAAACCTAGCCCTGAACCCTTAAAATACCCCTGTACCCCAAAACCCAAACCTACCCCTGAACCCTAAAAATACCCCTATACCCCAAAACCCAAACCTAGCCCTGAACCCTAAAAATACCCCTGTACCCCAAAACCCATACCTATCCCTAAACCCTAAAACTACCCCTGTACCCTATAACCCAAAACTATATCTGAACCCTTAAAATACCCAAACACCCCACAACATATACCTCCGTACCCCAAAACATATACCCCTATACCCATACTTACCTTATCCAAACATTTAAAAAAAAACATGGTTTTTACCATTCATGCATTTACAACGAATTTCGTTGTAAATGTATGCGTGGTAAAAGCATATAAAATGTAATGCCATGTGTTATAATGGCATTGCGGAGTCATGGTACCTTCGTAATGAAAGTATGCGGAGTGATGGTATGCGGAAAGAAAGTTGCGGAATAATGGGTGTTTACCCTCCCCCGGTAAGTACATTGGTGGCACGGCGGCCCACATCTCCAGCAACATACTCATATTTTTTCACCACCAATTTGAAAAATGCACAGGTCTCTCTCATTGATGGCCAGCACCGACATACACTTTTAGACACACCTCCCGCCACAAGTTCTAGAATTGCGAACTTTAGAGCTGGGGAGCTACATTGGAATCTCGGCATCAGCTCAACATCCTGTGAAAACAGGCAAATCGCTTTGTCTCGCCGTGCCTACCACAAATGAATGTGTTCTTCTGTAATGTAAATTGTGCTCATGCCATGTTGTCGAGTTCACGCAATATAATATTGCAAGGAATAATAAAGTAGGGAAACTCGAGTTCACACACTACTGAACGCGCACTCTTAAGTGCATCAGCAGTGCACTGTGAATCGGAGCGTTTCACAGGCCTGTCACAGATAAGAAATGCTATCAAAACGAAATCCACAAAACAATATACTACTGGCCGGCAGCAATTCATACCCGGACAACGTCGGGATGGGCTGCTAGTCTTTTATAAACAACCTAATGAGCTACAAAGTTTGGGGAAGGGGATGTTTAGCTTGGTTCACTGCTGAACTGTAGAACATATGCAGCAGTGAATGTAGAAGCCATGCCAACAGCCCCATGAAGGCAGCCGCGGTGCGTCCATTGAGGAGTAGGGGCGTAGCCCCACCAGCCACCATGGACCCGCATCGCGGCCGCTATCCTAGTATCACTATCTTCTAAATAAAATACAGCCGCCGGTGGGAATTGCGCAGGGGGGTGGCCTGCTGCAGCTTGAGTGACAGTCCACACTCAGGTTGCAGCAGACCGTAGTACGCAGTGACAGTCCCGCTGGGGAACTTACAGTGTGCATGCTTGGGAAAGTTGGCGGGACCCAGGGGTGCTTGTTTGCTGCCACAGCCCGGGTTTCCAAAGGGCGACAGGGCGAGCAGCAAATGTGCCCCCCTAGCCAATCCTGGCGCTACATGCAGTGCCAGGATTGGCTGGTCCACCGCGCAGCATCCATCATTGGATGCCGCGCGTGGTGGGGGTGGGACATCCTGTCAAGGAAGAGCTCTGCCTCTGTCGCGGTCGGCGTCTCTTTCGTGTGCTCCAGACGCGTGGTATAAACAGGTAAGTTGTACTAACCCAAGTGAACTCACCACGGTTTAGATTTATATTGTTTCTGCCCCTACTAAATGTAAATATCAACTTTATATTTGCCATTTGATGCTTGGGATTTCCACATATCTAAGTGCTTGCAAAATTGAAAGATAATGAAAAGGGATTTAAGTATGTAAAGTGGTAAATGTGTGTTATTGGAAACCGAAAGCCGGTCTCCTCTACTCACAAATCAGTAAGCCCTCTCCACCCCAACTCACACTGGTTTTCTGACAGTCACTCTTTTTGTGAATTAGTGTTTTCGACTCATGTCTATGAAAGAGGGGCGAGGAAAAGAGGGGTAAGGAGTGGAGTGCGAATGGAAAGGGAGCACAGACTGACGGATTACAGCTAACAATGCTTTTTAACAGCCAGATAGCGAGCCTACACTTTGTCTGCAGGATGATTTCAACTACGCAATGTCGTGCTCACTGCACTGCGTCTGCCCTCAGCTGCAGCCCCAGCATGCACTGCTCCACTCGCTGCACTCTCTCACCAGCATCTCATCACTACCTTTGCCCTAACATCGTCACACTGGATTTACCCATACACACTACCCTTGAACCCAAAACATCCTTGCTCCAACCTAATAGCATTGCGTCTTCACCAGTTCATTCACTTACCTATTTATCCATCAGCCCATCCATGCATTTACTCGCACAGTTATCTGTGCATCCATGGGCTACGTTGTCCATCCATGCACTGGATCACCCATCCCTTCGCTGCTCCTGCCCCTTCCATTGCCCCTTCCTACACTGACACCCTCGCAGTTCTAGCTTTAATACCTCACTCTTTTTTGCCACTATTGCCTTGCCCCTCACATTGCTGTTGCCTCTCGCATTGCCGTTGCCAGCTACACACTGCCCTCCTTTTTAGGCTCTGAAGCACTTGCCCATTCATCTAGCCTTCCATTATGCACTCTCACACCTATTCAATCATTCATTCAATCACTGAAACATTCTTGTATCCACACACTCCACTGCCATCTTAGGCACACAGTTAACGAAGAGGCACTTTCACTTCTAAGCCGGGTCTAATGGCGCTTTCGGGGTTTACGTTTACACTCTGACAGAGAAGAGTTGCATAGCTTTGCTTTGGAATGGGAATGTAAGGAATAGATGACAGGCACTGCTGGAGATGAACACCTTCCAATGGTGGGAATGAATCCCTATCCACGGTGGAAATTGAGAAGGGGACATCCTCAAAATGTAATAGGAGCATAGGACAGGAGGTTTCTCCTTGTCAAAAAGAAAAGTATTTTAAAGTATAAATGTGTATTTCTAAGCAGTTAGAGCTGCATAGTGAAAGGTACGCCTTGTAAATGTATACCTTTAAATGCTTATGCATGCGAGCACCTCTGAAAAGCTGCAATTGCAGCTTTTCTGAAGTACGGCTGGGATTTACCAGAGCCCTGTACTACTTGTGCTGCATGTCAAGACTGGGGGTAAACGGCAAAGAACTCCAAACCACGCAACCATCCTGCCACCTCACTGCCCACTGAAGGGACCCACCGGCCGTGCCCCTGCCCGCTCCTGCTCCGGAGTGTGGGTGAGGCAGGGCTCTGTCATCGGACAGCTGGCACTGGAAGCAGGACTCAGCTGTCCAAAGGCCAGACACCTGGGGTCCCCTCCAACACCACTGCGCTGTTAACCAGTGAAGTATTCTAGGTTACAGCACTGCACACAGGCACATCCCTGCTGCTCAGAAGACACTCTGCACCTCAGCAAAGGGAAACATCTGGAGAGCAGGTGAGGACAGGTGTGTGCAGCCAGAGTAAAGTGACAGCAACCACACAGAGAGAGAGATAGAGAGAGATGACCACCATGCCACCCACGCAGGGACCTGAAGTGCTTGGTTTGTTCTCTCCATCTCCCCGCAGCCCACCCACACATGGACCTGAAGTGCTTGGTTTGTTCTCTCCATCTCCGTGCAGCCCACCCACGCATGGACCTGAAGTGCTTGCTTTGTTCTCTCCATCTCCCAATAGTTGTACCTTTGAAAATGTAGTTTATTTATTTTATTTATTTATTTTTGGCATTTATTAAGCGCGAACAATTGCCCGCAGGCGTCTCGGCGCTGTACTGTTTTACCCTCCTATATGATCTTTGCAGTTTTTCAGAGGTTGAATAGCCAGGTTTTCAATTTCTTCCTGAAGGACAATAGATTTGGGCTTGATCTTATGGTTTGTGGGAGCGTATTCCATAATCTTGGGGCGGCAGCTAAAAAACGTCTGTCTCCCCAATTGACCAATCTAGTCCGTGGCACTACCAGGTCATTCTGTCCTGCAGATCGTAACATTCGGGTGGGAGTGTACGGGACAAGATGGTCGCACAGGAATTGAGGCGCTTGATGGTGTAGTGCCTTGTAGACGATACATAACGTCTTAAATTTGATTCGGTTCCTAACAGGTAGCCAGTGGAGACTCCTCAAGGATTCGGATATTGGTTTGAATTTGGGAATGTTGAGGAGAAGTCTGGCTGCTGCATTTTGGATTGTTTGCAGTTTCTTAATTGTCTTAACTTGGGCATTTGCAAACAAGCCATTGCAGTAATCCAACGCTGATAGGACCATTGCACTAACCAATGTCTTTCCCACATTGGTAGGAAGAAAAGGAAGAATCTTCCTTACCAATCGTAGCTTGTAGAAGGCATTGGAGGCCGTCTGATTGGCGTGAGCCATGAAATTTAGGTTATCATCGAAGATGACACCCAAGTTTCTCACTTTCGTAACTGGTTCAGGTACAGCTCCGAAAGATGATGGCCACCAAGTGGGGGACCAACTAGGGCTGAGGTGGCCAAAGGTGACCACCTCAGTTTTGTCGGAATTTAATTTCAAGCAGTTTGCTGACATCCATTTTCCAATGGCCAGCATACCTGTCTTGAAATTTTCTGCCACTGTTTCCCCATCATTTCTGACAGCCAATATCAGCTGAGTATCATCCGCATATGAGGTAAGGTTCATCCCGTGCGCTTTGATGGTGTTAGCGAGGTCCGACACATAGATATTAAATAGTGTCGGACTAAGGGATGAACCTTGAGGTACCCCACATGGCAGCGATAGTTCAGCAGATTCATATTGGCCCAGTATGACTGCCTGGGATCTCTCTGCTAGAAAAGACGCTATTAAGTCTTTTGCTGGGCCTTGCACGCCCATCTTTTCGACACGGTTGACTAAGATCTTATGGTCAACCGTGTCGAAGGCAGCTGATAAATCTAAGAGCACCAATAATGCAGTTCCACCTTGGTCTCTGATTAATCGGATGTCATCCACTGCCTTAATGAGGGCAGTTGCCATTTCAACAGAAAATGTACTTTCTGTAAATAACAGTGCGCTACCTCTCAAGCGCTCCAAAATGCACTACCAGCTTCATACCACACTCAAAATATTCTCCTGCTGAACGGGCATGGCACATTTGCCACACTTGTTTTTTTGTAGGACACTCCGATTTTTCAAAGTTCCTAGCGTGCGGACCGGGGTCATTAAAGCATGGGGGAGACGGGCACAGCATTAGTGGGGGCAGACAAGGTGCTGGGACAGAAGGGGTTAACTTAAGGTCATAGATTGTGTGATACTGCACCTGGCGGATATAGAATGAGCGAGGGCACAGAGGGAGTGACGGGACAGGAAGTCCTACCGACCTTGGAACTGGGGAATCAGGTTTGGGTCTCGGCTTCGGCTCAACAACCTGTGATTCTGGGCAAATTACTTAATCTCCCCGTCTTTATCGAAAATGATGTGTATTGTGATTGGTGTTCATGTAAAGCGCTGCAATACCTTCTGGTCGAGTTTGCGCTATATAAAAACTGCAACAACAAAAAAAGCGGATGAAGGCTCGAAGATGGGGTTACAAGTACAAACCGAGTGGTATGCGCATGGGGGAGTGTGACACAGTGGTAGACGGTGCACAGGGCATGGGTGCCATAGAGTGCAGGAGGGCAGAGAGTCCATCATAGCTCAGTGAAAGTGGGAAACGTCGCAGAGTGGGCGTTTTGTTTTGTTCTGCTTTAGAATATGCTGTAGAACCTTGCATGGTCATTCTGTGGTTATACTGAATAAGCAGCTACCTATGGTATGCCATCTATTAATGTATTAACTGCACTTTCACAATTGCTTTATTAACCTTCCTGCTTTCTCACATTTGCTTGAAAATGCACGATTTTTCTTATTTTTTTCAAAATTTTCATGGGGGGGTAACCCCCCCAAACCCCCCTTTGGGGTTCGGGCTCGCTCACTGCGCTCGCTCGCTACGGTGCTGTATGCAAATCACTTTGCGCCCCACCACTTTGAAATGTCACCCACCGCCCCTGCATGAAGGCTCCACGCATAAATTCACTTTCTCTGCAGGTGAAGTGTTCTAATAAATGCAAAACGTAGAGCATCCTTCTGCGGTTGGAATATTGAGTACTTTACTACTGGATATCAGTGACACTTCTACAGACAGTGCTTACAAAAATGCAAAGTGAAGTGCTATATGAAAGCAATTAACCATCCTCTACAAATACACACTACAGATGAACAGGTAAGAGTATCAAGTCTAGACCCAGCAGCAGAGCTTGCATCATCAACAATTGAAGCAAAATGGTCGCACACCACTAGCAAGCACAGCTAGTGAGGTATATGGCCTTGCTCCACTTTTTCTTATTTCTCACTCTTTTATGAATGTGCACACACAAAATTCTCTACTTCTCACCTTTTCACCACCCATGAGCTCACTACTTCTCATTCTTTGTGTTCCCTTTATCACTGACTTTATTTTCTTTATTTATTCTCCACTCACTTATGGGACTCCTGTCTCTTGACCGCTCCTCTAGTAAAATTTTACTTTTTCCATCCAGCACTTTCATTCTAACCTTCGCGTCTTTTTGTGCTTCTTACTCTTTTCATAGCCCTATCTTTGTCTTTTCCTCCCTCCTATCCTACACCTTACCTGGTCTAGCCCTTCTTCTTCAGGGTCTCCTCTACCCTTTCTCTGCCTCCTCACATGTTAAGGTATCTCCTAGCTCTGCATCTTTGCCTCCTCCTCCAGTACTCACAAGGTCTGTGGGTTTCCAGGGACAGCACAGATGCAGGACATGTGCAGAGAGCCTGACAGGGCAGGGACAAGGGCAACATAAAGATAGATCCAGCAAGGAGGTGAAATTGTAAAATGGCCTACCACACCTGGGTTCAAGCGAGGCTGCTCAGGATCCCAACCCACATCTATCATGCGCTGGCGGGGCAGGGGAGGGGTCAGATGAGCAATGCTGCCAGTCTCATATAGTGAGGAATGGGGTAAAATGGCTTTTCACAGCTTCTTTTTTTTAATCAAATGCTTCTTCCAAACCAGGTGGAAGGGCAATTGTTTCTCCTGAAACAAGCCGTTGGGAGCCATATCTTGCACGGACTTTAAAATACAGATTATTTGGGTGTTTTTAATATTAAATGTTTTGAACATCAAAAATATATATGTTTTAGCTAAACCAATTCTAATTAAACAATATGGGGTGAAAATGGGTGCAGTGAGAGATTTAAGCCAAAACAGGAGTTAATGTATGTCAAAAGTGTTTTTGTGGCTTTTCACTACTGCATCCCTCACTAGCACCGCCTCTAAATGCATGCGTGCATTCAAGGGAAGCGCAGCAAGTTAACATACGTTTAAAATACGTTTAATGAGAAGTGGTGTTATTTCCTTTGCTCTCCTGGATAGTATATGCAAGATCGACTTGCAAATGTGCGTGTAACGTGGGTAATGTTTGAGGCTTGGCCGGCTTTAGTGTTGGTGGCGGCCCAGTGCAACAATCTTTGTAAGACTCTCTCTCACATGCATTTCATTGTTTTATAACACAACTCATACCAGTAGAGTAGGGTGTCAGAGCACTTTATGTCACACTTCATGTTTATGCGAGAGCGTGCTTATGGCCCACATAGCCACTGGCGACACCAGACAATACAGGTCAGCTTGCCACGAAACCTTTTAAAATGGGCACACCACTGGATAAAAAAGCAACCTACAACTGGGCCTCAGGCACTGGCCCTTCACCTGTTGCCCTGTTTACCAATCCAACTCTTTGTGTCAGGGACAACTGTTAATGGGTACAGTTTCTTACCTTCACTAAACACTGTTTATCCGACATGTGTTGTTGCCCACAGTGAGGGAAATTACCGAAGGAAGAGAGGGACGAAAGCGAGGGGGCAGGCAGAACAAATAATGATGCCAGTCAGCCAAGGCCATCATTTACGACCACTGGCTATTGGTTGCTTTCAGATTCTACCTGGGCCTGGGCTTGGCTTGCTGGCCTGTGCGGGGCGTAGGCACAATGCACATGCATTGCACAGCCTCTGAGAGAGAGCACCACCACAAAGTCTTCTAATGACTCGTAAGGAAGGTTGTGATGTGTGGCGAGGTGAGGGAGAGTTGGTGGGGGGAGTGCAGGGTGGGACAAAGTGATATGATTTGTGTGATATTATTCAAGGGTCGTCATTGGTAGTGCTTTCAAGCACTCCTACAGATTGACGGCGCTGTGAGCAAACACACCACTAGGGTGGTCACGTGGTGTGCTAACACACCACTAGAGAGTGGTCACTTGGGATTATTTTTTTATTATTATTATCAAATAACCACTGAGCTAACACGTGTTTCGTCTGTACACATCCGAACTCAGACTTTCTCAAGGCACAATAACAATGTTGTAGGCAGAAGATCCATGCACAACGGACAACTAATGTGATCGATGACCTGGTGTCAACTCAAAGTGTTCATCTAATGGGTCTGGCTTTCACTGAAAAATAGTCGCTAGTACATAAAGAGGTATATCAGCAACAGTAGTGAATAAACACACGGTTGTACTTGGCCTGCTGCAAAATATTCCCTTAAATCTTGCCGCAAGTACAAAGAAAATATTGTTGTCAACCGCATTAGCGTCCTTCATTAAATCAACAATCGGTAAGGTCCGGTAATAAGGCACATAATAATGGAATAGCAAAAACAAACAAAGAAGCCCGACCATGATACGTCCGGGGCCTAATATATGAAGTTGACTCCACAGCCACCGTGTGTTTGGCCGCTCGTTCATATTGCTGGGAATTTCTTTGATATCAATAAAAATAATTTTTCTACAGAAGGTGTTCGTGGATTACCTTTTAAGCCCTGCACAGGATTGGATCAGTTATACTCGCCTTATGATTATATGGATTGATTATCTTAGACTGTGATGAACAACTGTCCAATATATCTGTTTTGGATTCATTTAAATTGACAAGGGTTTGCTGTAATAGCTTTCTTTCGAAAATACTGCTTACTAGTATGGTTGTCATGTGACTCCTACACTTTGTGGTCCTTGGTCTTATGTGACATTTCCTATGCAGCGATTTACACACCTATAATTGATTGTCTTTGTGTAATGTGTGTGATGTTAAGTGCTCTGACACCCTACACTGGTATGAGTGGGGCTGTAAATCAAATTAAATGCATCTGAGAGAGAAAGTGGTTATGGAGACTTGAGGGGCTCTGTTAACATGTGGTAGTGAGGGAATCCGCGGCACAGGTGGTCATTGGGGGCACCAACAAACATTGTTGAGCAGGACGCCACCAGCGCTAAAGCCGGCACTGTCCTTGAGGCCAGTCGCCTCACCTATTGGTACTTCCATTGGCCTTGTTTCAGCAGTAGCAGCTGCAACTCAGCAGGGATTGGCAATGCAAGATTTACACGTACACCAAACTAAGGGGGCCATTACAATGGCGGTGAACCGCCTTTGCAAACCACTTTTCCGCTTGCCAGATTACGATAGCGGGCGGTGTGCTAGCAAACTGAAAGTCTGTTCGCCACGGGTCCACCACAGGCAATCGTTACAATTACCTGGTGGACCCACAAAGCATCTCTAAAATGATGGCGGTGCGTAGCAGGCACCATCCACCAGATTAGCATGCTGCATCCACGCCAGCCTGTGTATGGCGCAACCACCGCAATTTACAGGCTGGCGGGGATTGCATTTGGGGGCCCATTGCAGGCTCCCATTGTGTTGGGGGAGGTGGGTGTGCCCTGGGGTGATACCATTTCCTGCACCAGGTGGTGCCGGCCACCTAGTGCAGGGAAATATAAACTGTGCATCTTTAACACTGCGGTGGGTGCTGCAGCAAGAAGCACCAGCCGCAAGGTCAAAGATGGTAGATGCGACTGGCTGTGGCATCGTAATACCTAATGTGTGACCGCCACCTTGTAGGCGTGCGGTCCCACTCCCCGACACGATGCCGGATGGACTGAAGTCCATCCGCCATTGTATTCACCCCCTAAGTTTGCAAAATTCACAGTCCCTCTGCTTCATGCACAAGCACTTTTAACATGTGCTGTATGCTTGGGGGGCACTGCAATTATGCAGCAAAGGAGGACACAATTATGCTGCAGTGTTGACTAAATTATGCAGCAAAAAAAAGGCTGCAGCGTAATGCAGTATATTTTGTGCTACTTACTTATTTAGACAATTTTATACATGCTAACAGTCACTGGAAAGATTTTGCCTTATTATTACCAGTCTATACTAATATAATAAAGAGAGAGCCCAAACCTTTGAGGCGGGTAATCTCAGGAACCACAGCACCAATCACAACACCCAATACAGAATTGGAAAGGGCATTTGCAGCAGAAGGACATAGGCTATGCAGACGCCCACCATATACATTTAAACGGTAAAAGACCCGTGCCAGCAAAGTAGTCCATTGTGGGCGTGTCTGCGTTGTGCTGTGGGCGTGTGCTGAGAGAGTGACAAACCCTGGGGGCGTGTGGTACGTTCCGCCCTTCATGCCATGTCTCATATTGTGTGCTGTGGGCGTGTGCTGGGGGCGAGGGCGTGTGCAGGGCGCGGGATTACGGGGAAAAAAAAGCGAGCGGTGTGCCCAATAATTTATTGTTTTTTCTTTCCAGGTTCTGTACATTCCAGCTCCGGGTGTCCACCCTGCTCCCTTTAAATACCCCTGCACCCCATAATCATAACCCACCCTTACTCCTTAAAATACCCCAACACCCTTAAACACTAACCCATCTTAACCCTATAAATATACCCTGTACCCCAAAACCCAAACTTATCCCTAAACCCTAAAAATACCCCTGTACCCCAAAATCCAAACCTAGCCCCGAACCCTATAAATATCCCTGTACCTCAAAGCCCAAAACTGCCCATGAACCCTAAAAATACCCCTGTACCCCAAAACCCAAACCTAGCCCTGAACCCTAAAAATACCCTTGTACCCCAAAACCCAAACCTACCCCTGAACCCTAAAATACCCCTGTACCCCAAAACCAAAACCTACCCCTGAACCCTAAAAATACCCCTGTACCCCAAACCCCAAACCTAGCCCTGAACCCTAAAAATACCCCTGTACCCCAAGACCCAAACCTAGCCCTGAACCATAAAAATAACCCTGTACCCCAAAACCCAAACCTAGCCATGAACCCTTAAATACCCCTGTACCTCAAAACCCAAACCTAGCCCTGAACCCTAAAAATACCCCTGTACCCCAAAACCCAAACCTAGCCCTGAACCCTTAAAATACCCCTGTACCCCCAAACCCAAACCTACCCCTGAACCCTAAAAATACCCCTATACCCCAAAACACAAACCTAGACCTGAACCCTAAAAATACCCCTGTACCCCAAAATCCATACCTATCCCTAAACCCTAAAACTACCCCTGTACCCCATAACCCAAAACTATATCTGAACCCTTAAAATACCCAAACACCCCAAAAAATATACATCAGTACCCCAAAACATATACCCCTATTCCCATACTTACCTTATCCAAACATTTTAAAAAAACATGCTTTTACCATTCATGCATTTACAACGAATTTCATTGTAAATGTATGCGTGGTAAAAGCATATAAAATGAAATGCCATGCGTTATAATGGCATTGGGGAGTCATGGTACTTTCGTAATGAAAGTATGCAGCGTGATGGTATGCGGAAAGAAAGTTGCGGAATAATGGGTGTTTACCCTCCCCAGGTAAGTACATTGGTAGCACGGCGGCCCACATCTCAGTAACATACTCATATTTTTTCACCACCGATTTGAAAAATGCACAGGTCTCTCTCATTGATGGCCAGCACCGACATACACTTTTAGACACACCTCCCGCCACAAGTTCTAGAATTGCGAACTTTAGAGCTGGGGAGCTACATTCGAATCTCGGCATAAGCTCAACATCCTGTGATTCCAGGCAAATCGCTTTGTCTCCCCGTGCCTACCACAAATGAATGTGTTCTTCTGTAATGTAAATTGTGCTCATGCCATGTTGTCGAGTTCGCGCTATATAATATTGCAAGGAAAAATAAAGTAGGGAAACTCGAGTTCACACACTACTGAACGCGCACTCTTAAGTGCATCAGCAGTGCACTGTGAATCGGAGCGTTTCACAGGCCTGTCACAGATAAGAAATGCTATCAAAACGAAATCCTACAAAACAATATACTACTGGCCGGAAGCAATTCATACCCGGACAACGTCGGGACGGGCTGATAGTGTAATATACAAATGCAGCAGTGAGAAAGGTGATCAGTCAACCTTTGCAAAGGGCTGTCCGCTTCGCAGCAACACAAGTCACCCTTTTAGTAACTTTTGATCTGTGTGAGCTACAAACAATTTATTAGTTAAAATTGTCCGATTATGCAACAAATGTATTATGTGGAAAATATGACAGAAACATAATTATATAGAATACATTTGCAAAATAGGATATTTTGCCATTCATGTTTGAACCGCTCTTGTGGAAAAAGAAGATGAAGTGCTGATGACAGAAACTCCATGGCCCGGAGACAAATGGCTAGTGATTACACTTTTCAGCGTATTGGGACAGTCTGTGATAGGAAACATATCCCACTTTGTGAATGCATTTTAATGTCCTTAACTCATATTAAACCTCTAATAATAATGTGCATCTATTGGTTGAATTAAATAACACAATAAGCTGGAACTGGTTATTAAAATGCCAAAGAAATACAACAAATTGGGACATTTTGCACATGGCCACACCTCCGACTCCGCCCACTGATCCAATCCTTGGGTTATTCCCGCCCTCTGATTCTCTGCCCACAGTTTCCCTACTATTTTTATTTCACTTCGATCACTGCCTAAAAAATAAAACCTCGAGAATGAAGTGCCCTCAGCCCTTCTGCGCATCACCACATTCGGTCGTATTCTTCAGAGAGCTCTCGCTCACTCTGACACATTAAAGCACTTACCAAATACTAATTTATTAGGGACATGAAATATCTGGTCCATGTAAAGTGTAGTGTAATTGGTTTCGGGCCAGTGTTAAACCTTTCAGCCAACCACTACTAAATATGGCTTCAGATTAGAACAAGCGCAATTTATACAACTACAAGTATAGCCACGAGAGGGCAGGTGTGTAACATGTTTGACCATAGTAATTGCTTACAGAACCCAGAGCGACAAAACCGTGCATTTTCAGAAATGTATACAAGCTACTGCATTGAACATGCATGCTTGTAGCACGAGCTTTCCCACTCTGGGCGTCTAGGGATTGTTTAGAGGGGCTATACAATCCCTAGCTTTCTGCTTCGAATACAAAAACAAAACATTTTTCAATCAAAACACAAAACTTCTGGAACAGTCGCAGGAAACAATTTGCTAGCTAGGGCACTGACAAAGTATGAGATCGCCGTGCAAACTTGCATCGGTTAAAGGCTATGGACACCTTCTAATACCTCTCAAAATCAACAACCATAGCGCAGCCTGTGGGAAGTACCAGACACTTGACGAACTTACTTTTAGTCAATACGTTAGTTATTTCACCTGCTTTATCAATACCTTCCAGTTATGTGGAGGCGGAGATGCCTCAGGGGGATGGAAGACATGGCTGTAGTGAGCATTTTCACAGGTCCCACGTATGTCTACAAGGGGTCTCGGTAGCCTCATATTCCCCTTCTGATCAGGGGCGTAGTTCCATTGGTGTAGCAGGTGCAATGTCATCGGGACCCAGAGGCCTAAGGGGGGACCACTGAACCATCATTAGTGCGGTATTTCACAGTTCAAACAGCTATCATGGGACCAATTTCCTTTCTTGCTCAAGGGTCCATGACACACTGGCTACACCACTGCTTTTTGATATGGCTGATGTCGCTAAATCCATGTTCAGTTTCCATACTTTACCCTAAAAAATAAAAGGGCATATTATCAAGAGGCAGGAAACTGACTCTAAAGCGGTGACAATGGGCTTGATAATGTGCCCTTGAGAATTCCAATAGAAGCCCATGTTCACACCGGAAAATGGGCTTCTATGGGAATTCACAACGGCTATTATCAAGCCCATTATCGCTGCTTTAGCTGCAGTGTCCTGTCGCTAAAGCAGAGATAATTTTAACGCTGTTTCTTGATAATGTGCCCCAAAGTTGTTTAGCCAATTGAGCACACAGGAGCGGCTCCTCTGTTATGTTGGAGGAGCATCGCCTCAGTCGTCAGTCAGTCAGAGAAAAATAAAATGACAATGGAACAATATCACTTTATTTTTCTTTGACTGATTCCCCTGCCGCTGCTCCCCCGTGGCCCCACCCCCGCTCCCTCTGGCATCCCCGCACGCTCCCCCCCACTCGCCACCACGCTCCCGCCTCCCAGCTGCTCCTCCCTCCCACTTGGGTACTTAAGGAGTGGCTCACGGGCCCAGGAGCTGTGACCTGACCTGACCTGGTCGGCCCGGTCGCTCCTCCTGCCGCGTGGCCACCCCGAGTGTGCCCGCTCTCCTCCCGCTGCTGCCGCCGCTGCCAAGCTCAAGACTGCCCCTGTCTTGGCTGGCCCCTGCTCAGTTAGTTTCTGTGCTTGTGATTTTCATGATTCTGTAATTGTATTTTTTGCTGCCTGTTGTTTTTCGTTGCGTTACTGTTCTTCTTGCCGCCGTTATCGTGTGTGCCCTTTAGCTTCCCCTCGTTGCTGCCTGCCCCACCCCGCTCCCTGCCGCTGCTCCCCCGCGGCCCCACCCCGCTCCCTCCGGCATCCCCGCACGCTCCCCCCCACTCGCCACCCCGCTCCCGCCTCCCAGCTGCTCCTCCCTCGCCCCTCCCCTCCCCACTCTCCATTTATGGCAGAGTGCACGCGCGCCAAAGGCAAGCCCGTCTGCGCCCGTCCGCGCCTGGACCGCGCCCAGCGCCAGACCCCCTGGCCCCCGAAGAGGCCAGCCCACCCGCCAGACTTACGACGCCGCCACCCTCAATGCACTCAACACCGGCCGAACCCCCGGCTGCTACCGAGCCACCCCGAGACGCACCCACGGACCCTTCACCTCCATTCCTGCAAGTTCTTCTGCATCCGGACCTGCACTACACCCGCCAAGCCGACACCCAGCACCAACCACCTCAAGTGCATCCTGCTCAACACCCGCTCCGTCTACAGACACGCCGTGGAGCTCTGGAACCTCCTCAGCCCCCGACATCGCCATCGCCATCCCGGACGGTTACAAGATCACCCGGAGGGACCGCGTCAACCAAACGGGAGGAGGCATCTCCATCGTCCACAAGAGCACCATCCGCATCTCGACCAACACCGACGACACCCTCACAGCCGCCGAACACCTGCACTTCCAGATCCACACCGACCCCAAGTTCACCCTCAGAGGCACCCTCATCTACAGACCCCCGGGACCACGCACACAATTCAGCGAAGACATCGCCGACTTCATCAGCCCGCACGCCCTCCCCTCTGCTGACTACATCCTCATCGGGGACCTCAACTTCCACCTGGAGAACAACAACGACCGCAACACCACCACCCTGCTGGACAACCTCGCCAACCTCGGACTCAAGCAGCTGGTGACCACCCCCACCCACTACGCCGGCCACACGCTTGACCCCGTCTTCTCCTCCAGCAAGGACATCTCCTTCAGCCACGCCACCGGACTCCACTGGACGGACCACAGCTGCGTCCACTTCAGCTTCAGAAGGAACACGATCCACCACCACCAGAAACAGGCTCCACGCAGAAGCTGGAACAAGACCACAGCCGACCAGCTCGTCGCATCCCTGAGCCGGAACCCTCCCACCAGCGCAGCGAACCCCAACCACGCCGCCAACAACCTCACGAGGTGGATCAGCAACTGCGCAGACAACCTCGCCCCACTGAGGACCCCTCCCAGCAGACCCGGCAGCAAGAAAGCATCCTGGTTCACCGACGAACTCAAGAGCTCCAAGAAGAACTGCCGAGCCCTCGAGAAAGCCTGGCGCAGAGACCCGACACCAGGCAACATGACCACCCTCAAGCTCGCCACCCGAAAACACCACCAACTGATCCACGCCACCAAGAAAACCGCATTCAAGGAACGACTGGACAACAACGCACACAACAGCAAAGAACTCTTCAACATCGTCAAAGAGCTCTCCAACCCCAATGCCGGAAACAACGACATCACCCCATCGCAAGACCTCTGCAACTCACTCGCCTCGTACTTCCACAACAAGATCGCAGACATACACAACAGCTTCAGCACACAGCCGACGCACCCTACGACCGCACCAACGCCCCCCACCACCACCATCCGCGCCTGGACCCCGGTCAACACCGAAGATACTATCCGCACGATGAACTCCATCCACTCCGGATCACCATCCGACCCCTGCCCTCACCACGTCTTCAACAAGGCCGACTCCATCATCGCACCCCACCTGCGGGACATCATCAACGCCTCCTTCGACACCGTCACCTTCCCAGAGAGCTGGAAGCACGCCAAACTCAGCGCCCTACTGAAGAAACCATCAGCGGACCCCACCGAACTTAAAAACTACCGACCCATCTCGCTCCTTCCTTTTCCTGCCAAAGTCATTGAGAAGACCGTCAACAGACAGCTGGCCGCCTTCCTCGAGACAAATGGATCCCTCGACCACTCACAGCCTGGCTTCCGGGCCAACTACAGCACTGAGACCGCCCTCATCGCAGCCACCGACGACATCAGAACCCTGCTCGACAACGGAGAAACAGCGGCCCTCATCCTCCTGGACCTCTCCGCGGCGTTTGACACGGTCTGCCACCGCACCCTAGTACAACGCCTCAGCGACATCGGAGTCCACCAGAAGGCACTGGAGTGGATCAGCTTCTTCCTTGCTGGAAGAACCCAGACAGTCTGCCCCCCCGTTCAGATCCGAGGCCACCGAAGGCCACCTGCGGCGTACCCCAAGGGTCATCACTCAGCCCCACGCTGTTCAACATCTACATGAGCCCCCTTGCGGCCATCGCACGACAACACAACCTCACCATCATCTCCCACGCTGACGACACCCAGCTGATCCTCTCCCTCACCAACGACCCCGCCACCGCCAGAACCAACCTGCACGAAGGGATGAAAGACGTAGCCGAGTGGATGATGAACAGCCGCCTGAAACTGAACTCAGATAAGACGAAAGTCCTCATCCTGGGATCTTCGCCCTCCGCCTGGGACGACTCCTGGTGGCCCCCTGCCCTGGGCAGCGCACCCAAACCAACAGACAACGCACGCAACCTGGGGTTCATGCTGGACTCCTCCCTCTCAATGAACAGACAAGTCAACGCCGTCTCCTCGTCATGCTTCAACATCCTACGCATGCTACGTAAGATCTTCCGGTGGATCCCCACCAAAACAAGGAAGACAGTCACCCAGGCCCTCGTCACCAGCCGACTGGACTACGGCAACTCCCTCTACGCCGGAACCAAAGCAAAACTCCAGAAAAGACTCCAGCGCATTCAGAACGCCTCCGCACGACTCATCCTGGACATCCCCCGACGCAGCCACATCTCCGCACACCTAAGAAACCTTCACTGGCTCCCCGTCAACAAGAGAATCACGTTCCGACTCCTCACCCACGCACACAAAGCTCTCCACAACCAAGGCCCAAGATATCTCAATGACCGCCTCAACTTCTACACTCCCACCCGCCAGCTTCGATCGACCAGCCACGCCCTCGCCGCCGTCCCCGGCATCCGAAGAGCCACAACAGGAGGAAGATCCTTCTCCTACCTGGACGCCAAGACGTGGAACTCCCTCCCCACCCACTTCCGTCTGACCCAAGACCACCTCGCCTTCAGGAAGCAACTCAAGACCTGGCTGTTCGAGCAGTAGCGGAACCCCCCCCCCCCCCCCCAAGCGCCTTGAGACCCTCCGGGTGAGTAGCGCGCTATACAAATGCCTTGATTGATTGATTGATTGAACTTGCGTGCAGGGCGTGGCGGGTCCATGACAGGCAGATGGTGGCACTTAGAAGTACTTCTATTTCACCAACACAGCTGTGTTCACAGCCCGGTTGGAGAAATGCCGCAGGCTCACAGGCAGTGTCTGAGTGACAAAGCACGCCGCTCAGACCAAAGCTGGTGCTGCTCTCCCAGAGCAGTGCCAGGATTGTCTGAGTCACCTCTTTCTTCCCAGAGACTGCTGGAGGAGCTCCGAGGCAGCGGTGACCATTGGCGTCGGAGGCTGCGGGGAAAAGGTACATTTAAAATAATTATTCTTTATCCTCACATCCTGCCCCCCCCCCCCCCGCCGTCAGTCCACCGCTCCCCACCTTTGTGTTTTGGCGGCCGCCACTGTCAGCACGTAATGCTGAGTATGGTTCTCCAAGGTACAGGCCACCTAAAGACATTTTCACTTTGAGGACTGAACTACTTTAAGAGCCCATGTGTACGATTACCACGTAATAACTGAGTTTCTTTTGCTTGATAGGTTTTATTTTTGTGTACGGGATTTATACAACATTTTTTATAAATACATACAAGTACACATATATACACAGAGGAGCTTTGGGTCAGCTCCATACAACCATTGATATTTTCAACCGTCATTCGCATTTTGCTAACTCCCATTTTCATTTCTCTACTATGAGGGTTGCCATATGCATGATCACATGTTCACGTCCACTTAAAAGGAAGCACATTTTACTGTGCAAAGGTTTTTTCGTTCCACTGCTTATCCTTACTCTATGCGTCTAGTCATCCTTCTCTGTTATAATTAAGGCTCCCTGTTTTCTGTTTGTACTGATTTTTATAGAATAAATACAGAAAGAAAAACATTTATTTCCTGTCTGTATTTATTTTTAAATGTGGATACAAACGGAAATATGGGTTGTTCTTGAGTGATTCTAAATGCTGTCAATCATGACTGCCAGGCCAATAGCTGTGAGGATTAACAAGCAAGGGATTAAAAAATAGGAATTTTAGTAAAGAGGCTTAAACATCAGTAGATTTGCACAACCTTGATAGTAAAATGTACATATTTTCTTACAAGTCATATTTTAACATCTGACTGTGTACATGTCATTGAAACCTGTCCGGCGTGGAGGCACAAGCGCACATAACTTGTTGAATAAATGCAGAATATATACCCATTTCTGCGTAATTTTTTTCACAAAACCTAAAATAAATATGGATAAATACAGGTAAAATTAGTAAAAAATAAATATGGATGAGTACAGGTGCAAGTGACAAAGATATAAATACCATAAAACGGGAGACCTAGTTACAATTACGTCCAGGTTACAGTAGTGCTAAATCAATAATCCCTTGTCTTTGCACATATAGAATTAATATTTTCATATAATGTACATTTAAAGTAAAAAAAAAATCTGCACCTGTCCTATGTACACCTGCCTGCTAGGAAGCACCTATAATATTCAGAGAATTAGGTGTTGTGGGTCCTGCCAGTGCCAAAAATTGACACTGAAATGTCTCCACCTGGCTCTATATACCTTTCCTCAATTTTAAACGCAAAACACAAATCTATTGTTCGACAAGGAGTGTAACAAGACACACTATATGCTTCTCTCCTTACCCAGTAGGGACTTTCATAGCAGGGATCAACAAGCAAATGAGAAGATAAAACAACACACCAATGCGGGAGTAGAATTTGCCCACAAAATAAGTATGCCAAATGGCAGTTAATTTCACAAGATCATTTGGAAAGATTTACAAAACTCCTTCAATTGGAATTAAAAGCAGGGGAAGAATTTAGCAACCAAACACATATGCCATAAAGCAAAGAAATTGCAGAATATTATGGAATGGTTAATCACATTCAAATGGTCCTTGGGTCAAGAATGATCATTATAAAGCAATGTATTCAATCTAAATAAGAAACGAAGGAAGAGAAATCACGAGTGTTACTCCAAAATTAAGGCGGTATTGCTCCCAGCATGCTGACTCAGTACTTTGTCAGGCGCAACAGTGACTTGTAGACGCTGAGGAACAAAGGAGTGGTTCAGGTATGTCCTCATGAGCCCGATTAAAATAGACTGGTGATGCTCTTTGTTTGCACGCGATTGCAGAAAAAACAAAAAAGGTCAAACTTCAAACAATGGGCCATCATTCCTACTATCTATATAAGAGCTATCTCAAAAGGATGCTGAACCTTGGGAGGAAAATTATTACTCTAGTGAGTGTACATAAAACAGAATGTAGTTGTTCTGAATTAGTGAACCACAATAGGCAGCAAAGAAAGACTTACTCCAGGTATGTACTTCTCACCAGTACAATCATATCTACACTATTCATGTGCATGGCAAAGCACAGAAGGATACAGATAGATAAAGAATCAGTCATTACACTACAACATCATGTGGGTCTAGTTCATGGGTACTCACAAACTTTCTCTCGGGACCGAATTTACAGTGTGATTTGTGGCCGAGGGCTGCACCCGTGGAGGCGGGGTCAGTGGGGGGGGAGGGGCTAGAGAAAAAAAAAACAGTGACCATGAGATTGAACACAGGCCCCTGCAGTGGACGCTTTCGTCCACTGAGCCAACAGACCCGGCATACACACATCTCTCTCTCTCTCTCTCTCTCTCTCTCTCTCTCTCTCTCTCTCTCTCTCTCTCTCTCTCTCTCTCTCTCTCTCTCTCTCTCTCTCTCTCTCTCTCTCTCTCTCTCTCTCTCTCTCTCCCTCCCTCCCTCCCTCCCTCCCTCCCTCCCTCCCTCCCTCCCTCCCTCCCTCCCTCCCTCCCCTCTCTCTCTCTCTCTCTCTCTCTCACTCCCTCCTTCCCTCTCTCTCTGTCTTACTCTGTCTCCCTCTGTCTCATTCACTCACTCTGTCTCCCCCTCACTGAACTTTTATCAGTGATTAAAAGCAAAACATCAAATAAAAGTCCTACGAAAATAATGTAATCACCAAAACGTACTCGGATACCCACATTCAGGGATGTTTTTTTCATTTTTCCCAGGCATTTTGGTGTAAACTTCAAAAAACATCCCTGGTTGCAGATTATTCAACATTACAGTTTGAACTAAAACAACTAACTGCTCTTTGCTTTGTTCCTCCTCAAAGTGTAGACGAATACTACCCTGCAATTTCAGAGTCTGAATTTTTTAATGAGAATGAAGATAAATTGGCACCCTTACTAAATTATTTTGAAGACACATGGATTGGGTATCTAAGCAGGTCAGGTCGCAGGAGGAAGCCACGATTCCATGTGGAGTGGTGGAACTGCTACACGAGCTGTTTAGAAGGAGAAGCAAAAACAAACAATGCTATAGAGGGATGGCATAACTCCATCAACCATACAATTGGAAAACTTCACTCAAACTTCTATCATTTTTTAGAAACTTTGAAGAAGGAGCAAAGTTTCCAAGAAATGAGAATCTCTCAAACATTAACTGGTAGCCTAAACCCACTCATCTCCCAAAAATCTAAACAAATGTCCGAGAGACTATTGGCTATTCTACAACAGTTTTCGTTGTGTGTGGCCTTAGACTACCTTGATAATGTTGCTAACATTCTACATTTTTAAATATAATTTACACATTACTTTCCTGCTTTGACCTAAATTATATCGACTTTTCAATTCAATTTGCATTAACATTTTTCACAAAAAAAATTTCAAATTAACGTCGGGTCAACTTACCTGTAGTTGACTTCTTTTTTTTCTTCATCTGTTTCCCCCCAAAAATCCATTTTTTTGCAAAATCCAATTCCCCAAGCAATCCAAGGATGCAAAAATATTTTTCCTTTTTTTCTTTTTTCCAATCAGATCACCATTTTTAAATTTAATTTTAAAAAAATCCATTTTTTATAATTTAAAAATGCATTCGATTTCTTTAAAAAAATATCTTCTAGGATCGAATACAACATATCCCAAAAAAATACTTCTTTTTTGATTCCTCTCATTAATCTTCCTATTTGAAAGACAAAATCCAAACCCATGTGAAAATCCATTTCTTCAAGGTTGATTATTTCTTCCAAAATCCATCCTCCTTTTCCCAAAAATCGTATTCATAAATCCACAAAAAAACCAGTCATTTTGAAAAATTCCATATGCTTTCAAAGTCAATCTTGAAAATATTCCAATGTTCCCGAAATCCAAGATCTTCCAAATTTGATCCGAAAAATAATCCAATGTCCCCGAAATCCTTTTTCTTACAAAGTGCATCTCGAAAGTAATCCAAAGTTCACGAAATCCAAGATCTTTCAAACTCCATCCTGAAAATAATCCAAAGTCCCCTAAATCCATGTTCTTACAAAGTCCATCCGGAAAGTTATCCAAAGTCCCCGAAATCCTAGATTTTTAAAAGTCAATAATGAAAAAATACACAATTCCTGAAATCCAAGTTCATTCCAAGTCGATCACCCAAATAATCCAAAATCCAGGAAACCAGAGTTCTTTCAAACTCGATCACCAAATTAATCCAAAGTACATGTATTCAATCTACTTTTAGATATTTTTTTACATTGCATTTTAAATTACCACATTCTTTAAACTAATAAAAAGTCATACATCCTAAAATAACATTAACATTCACCTTACTTTAAAACAATACTTTAATAATACACATTAGCCTATTGTCTCTAGCGACCCGACAAAGGCATACTTTACTTACATGATCAGCGACATGCTGAAATTACAACATAAACATTACAAAAGTCATATGCAACCTCTCCTTTTCCTTTCTTTTTTACATTCTAATGTTTGTAAATAAAGTTTAAATGGTATCCTACCTGAGCGCAGTTCTACTTCCTGCTGCTTCATCCTTCGACGCTGTTCAAAATGGCCGCTTGCATGTACGTTTACGCGTCAACGTCATCTGGAGCTACAAAGATGAAAAAAGGACTATTTATTATTATGTTAAAATAAACATACAAAATCATTTTTTATATATATGTTACATGCATAGTATTATTTATTAAATATTCTAAAAATGAATAAAAATATTCTCGTTCTATATAGTTTTTAAAAAATAAAAATTACAAATTTACATTATCGACTCATTGTATTATTAAATATTATTTTAAACTTATTTTGTGTATTTTATTAAATCGAAATGTATTATAAATGCTACTTACCTCTATTCTTTTCCCATTTCTTTCACATCCTGCTTGCTTCTTCGTGTAAATAAGCTTCTAATGCAGTTCCACGGCATTCATAACAACAGCTATGGAAATAAATAAAGGACATTACTCTCCATTGAAATCAATTGAATTGCGTGAAAAAACATCTTTATTATCTTTTTTTCATTACTTATTCAATTTTAAAAAATGTATTATTATTTTTCTATTATATATTTTGTTATGTTCTACTTTATTCCATTTTTTAAATTTTTCTTATTAAGGATTCTTTTAAAAAAAAAAAATTTAAAACCATTATTTTTTTAAATATATAATTTATTTGCGTTTTTCTTTACTATTAATTAATACTTGAGTATTAATGTATTATTATTCCTATTTTCTTTTTTCAAAATGTATTACTTCATTATGTTTTGAATTTAACTTTTTTTTAAATTTTCCATGGAGTATTTCTCCTCTAACTTATATATATTTTTTACTTAACTTCATTTTTTTTCTTTATTATTAAAATTATTCGTAATTATTTTTAAATTAATACACTAAAGTATTTAGTTTTCTTTTCACTAAATTATTATATCTTGATTATTTTCATCTACAATATTAATTTCCTTTTTTATTATCTTTTATTTTTTTTAACTTTTTTATTCAAACTTAAAATACAACATTGTTACCTGAGTATTATTTTTTTAAAATTTTTATTTATTAATATCAAATTATTTTTACAAATATTACTTTATTTACAATATATTGTAAAACTCTTTTACACTAAATTGTTACTTAAGTATTAATTTAATTAATCTATTTTTCATTTTAAATATATTTTAAACTAACACAAAACACATACAAAATAATTATACTTACGTTGTAAAGAGTTGCGTTGTAATGACATCTGCGTTGTAATGGCATGAGTTGTAAAACCATGCGTTGTAAAGGCACTTGCGTTGTAATAGACTTGTTGTAATGGTAGTGCGTTGTAAAATTTGCGTTGTAAAGGATATTCCCTGAATCAAGGGTCCTTTCTATATACATATGGAGATCCAAGATTTTTTTTAAAAGTGCGTTTAAAGACATTACGAGAATTTGCTGGCACTTGGGCAAAGGTTAGAAAACCTTTGAAGATCAGCTACTTTAGTGCTCTTGCCTGTATCTGGAATGCTCCAGGATAACCTGGATGGACTAGAGACTCCTTGGCTACTCCGTTGATAGATGCTGGTGTTCGATGCTGGGGGCAATTAGTTTCAGGAGAATATTTATTATCATGGGAGACTCTGTCTTCTCTTGCAGACAACAGGCTCTCTAAATTTAAATACTGGCAATTAAGGAGCTGGCATCAGAATATCGGTCAAAGTTTGGGTAAAGAAAATGAATTCTAAAATGTTCTTTGGAAAGAAACCAGGAAGAAATTGAAGTTATCGGTTGTCTATTGGTTAATGATGGGCCTGGAGGAAGGAGAATTCAACTTACCAACGGAAGTGTGGGGAGATACCTTGCCCGGCGGCAATCTTAAAAAATGATGGCAGGTATCTCTTGACACTTTGTATGCTACGGTCCAGCCTGTATATTTGAAAAGGAACCATATATTCTGTATCCACAGGGTGTATTGGTCTCCGTACAAACTTGAGAAGTTTTTGAATGGTCCACTACCTAAATATCCGAAGTGCCTTTTTCCGGAAGCGGATGATATCCATATGTTCCTGGAGTGTCCCATGCTCCAAAACATTTGGGCGAAGGTAATAAAGGGTATTGGAGACATGTTGGGTATCAACATTCAGGTAAGCCGACTTTTAGTGTTTTTTTGGCTTGTTATCAGAATGTGAGGCGCACCCTGGTTGGATGAATAAGTTATCTCTATATTTGATCCTGTTAGCAAGAAGAGAAGTGTGTCAAAAAAATGGATACAGGATACCCCCGCCTCTTTTGCAGAGTGGATCATCTCTGTTAGTTATACTATGAAAATAGATAGAGTTAGAGAAAAATATTTTTATAAATGATAGGGAGAATAGGCTAGATTTTTGGAGTCGTGTGAGGCATGGCTCACCTTTTGTTAAATTAACACCTTGGTCCAATGATTAAGCTTTACACCTAAAATACTTTGCCTCCCTGGTTCTGAAGGGCGCCCAGAAATCAGAACGTCTACTCAGTGAGGTTTTGTGTAAAGCTTCTCCAATCAGCGAACAGAGTGCTCCAGTAGGCGCCTTCGAGAGGGAGGCCACAAAAGTAATCCAGTAGCTCTGTTTTTACTATTGGCGAATGAGGACCAAAATAATTTTCTAGAGAAAAAAAAAATATTAGATTATCTGTGCATTAACGATGTAAGGTACACAGCCTTGGCAGCAGTCTGGGAGGCGCTAAAGCTAGTATTCAGAGGGGAGTGCATAGCGATTTCGGCAGCAGAAAATAAGCTATGCCACGAGAAAAGGCAGAGTAATGAACAAGAAGTGGTAGAGTTAGAAACAATAAATAAGCAAACGGGGGCACCCAGAGACTGGAGGGAGCTAGAGAAAAAAAGACTCCTCCTGAAACGTCTTGACCTAGATAGAGCCTAATACTCTGTTCTTAGACTTTGCCATAAGTTCTTTCTAAGCAGCGACAAGTGTGGGAGAATGCTGGAACAAAGGCTCAGAGCAAAGACAGCGGCGACCTCGATCCATTCAATTAAAATTCTGCTGGTAACAGAGTGCAGGTTTACCGGGAAATAGTGTAAATGTTCCAAAGCCTTTATCAAAACATATACTCTGAGCCGGACACAACCCCAGCTTCACCCCACTCCTACTTAAAAAACATTCCAGTCACTTGGCTGCCAGAGGCCATTGCAGAGCAACTTGATCAACCAATGTGAATCGAGGAGGTAATTCCAGCAATCGCACACCTTCAATTGTATAAGTCCCCTGGTCCTGATGGTTCACGGTGCAATTTTACAAACTGTTCTGCCCCGAATTAGCACCCCTGTTAACACAACTATTAAACTCCTTTCTGGAGACAGGCTCCCTAACAGACTCTATTTTGGAAGCCTCGATATTGGTAATAATTAAGCCAGCGAAAGATCCGGCAGAGTGGCATTCCCACGGCCCCATATCTCTGCTGCATATTGATGCCAAAATATCCGCTGGAATCCTGGCTGCCCTGCTGAACCCGTTGATGGTGGGCCTGATAGACCCGGATCAGTCCGGCTTCATCGCCACCTGTCAAAGGGAGATTACACGAAAAGGCTGCTCCATCTCATGGATGTCATACACAGGTTGTATAGAGAAGCAGTGTTTCTATTCATTGACACTGAAAAGGCGTTTGACCGTGTGCGGTGGGCCTATCTCTTTGATACACTATGACATTTTGGGTTCGGGGAGGGTTTTCTTAAATGGATTAGTTGCATATATTGTGCTCTGAGAGCCTTTGTTCAGGTCAATGAGGTGTCCTTCGACTGGTTTCCCATAGCAAGGGGTACCCGCAAGGGTTGCACACTATCCCCACTCCTCTTTACGCTCCTCTTTATGTTGGCACAAAAAAATGACGGTGACCCACAGAGCAGGTGTATCCAATTTGGGGCAGAGACTTGCAGAGACTCACACTATCAGCCTATATGCAGATGACATTGTTGACGCAGCTGCAGACATCTCTACCGGCCCTACTAAAGGAGTTGAAAGGTTTTGGAGAGGTTTCAGGATTTAAAGTAAACCTACATAAATCCCAGATTTTGAACCAGTTGGTGGCTCCAGAACAGTAAGACGAGCTGAAGAGATTGTTTCCTCTGACGGTAGACAGTCAAAATATCGAGTTGGAAATATCGACCTACCATAATATCGAGTCTGAAATATCGAAGGAGCATAATATCGAAGGCAAGAATATCGTAGGACAGAATATCGACCCAAGGTAAGTAATATCGAAGTACTTAATATCGATGTAAGTAATATCGAAGTTAGTAATATCGATAGCATATATATATCGATGTTAATAATTTCGATGACACTAATATCGATATTTGTATTATTTTATAGTTTTTTATTATGTATGTGTTATATGTTTAATTTAAGTATTTAAAATAATTACTATTATATGTGTATACATTTTCTATAATAATATATAAATTTATAAGGAAATTTGATGTTTTAGTACCGGAGCGGGTTGTGGGTTTATAGGGGAATAGGGTGGGAAGTAATTTAATTATGGTAAGTTGATTAATAATTAGTAGGATTAATTAATTAATTATAATTATTTGCTAATTAATATTGATTAATTGGGAAATAATTAATTGATTAATTGATATATATTTTCTGAAAGCGGGATGTGGGTTTATAGGGGAATAGGGTGGGGAGTAATTTAATAATAATTAATTAATTAATATATGTTTTTAAATATTTATAACTAATTAATTGGCAAATAATTAATATTAATTAGTTAATTAATTATTATAATTTTGTACATATTTAAAATTAGTAATTAATTGGTAATTAAATAATATTAATTAGTTAATTACATTAATTAGAGTAATTTATTTATATATATAATTTTTAGTTACTGTTAATTAATTAATTGGGGAAAAATGATATTAATTATTAAATTATATTAATTACAGCTTATGTGCTAATATATTTACTTTATTGTTATTGTTAATTAATTATTAATTGCTAATTAAATAATATTATTTAACTTTGGGTTAAGGAGTATTTTTAGGGTTCAGGGTAATTTTGGGGTTTTTGGGTAAAGGGGTATTTTTAGTGTACAGGGTCAGTTTTGGGTTTTTGGGTAAAGGGGTTTTTTTAGGGTTCAGGGTCAGTTTTCAGTTCTTGGGTAAAGGGGTATTTTGAGGGTTTAGGGTCAGTTTTCAGTTTTTGGGTAAAGGGGTATTTTTAGGGTTCAGGGTCAGTTTTCAGTTTTGGGTAAAGGGGTATTTTTAGGGTTCAGGGTCAGTTTTCAGTTTTTGGGTAAAGGGGTATTTTTAGGGTTCAGGGTCAGTTTTCAGTTCATGGGTAAAGGGGTATTTTTAGGGTTCAGGGTCAGTTTTCAGTTCTTGGGTAAAGGGGTATTTTTAGGGTTCAGGGTCAGTTTTCAGTTCATGGGTAAAGGGGTATTTTTAGGGTTCAGGGTCAGTTTTCAGTTCTTGGGTAAAGGGGTATTTTTAGGGTTCAGGGTCAGTTTTCAGTTTTTGGGTAAAGGGGTATTTTTAGGGTTCAGGGTCAGTTTTCAGTTG
Organism: Lissotriton vulgaris; assembly: GCF_964263255.1. Taxonomy (NCBI): domain Eukaryota; kingdom Metazoa; phylum Chordata; class Amphibia; order Caudata; family Salamandridae; genus Lissotriton; species Lissotriton vulgaris. The sequence continues at coordinate 923,222,516 of NC_141693.1, read as the reverse complement.
TTGGGTAAAGGGGTATTTTTAGGGTTCAGGGTCAGTTTTCAGTTTTTGGGTAAAGGGGTATTTTTAGGGTTCAGGGTCATTTTTCAGTTCTTGGGTAAAGGGGTGTTTTTTGGGTTCAGGGTCAGTTTTCTCGACTGTTGCACTCTCTGGAGTGGGAATAGTAATTTTATCCCTACGCTATCAAACGCTTTCCCTACTGTTCCACTCTCTGGAGTAGGAATAGTAATTTTTACCCTTACGCTATCCAACGTTTTATATAATTAATTGTTAAAATATCACATGTTTATTTTATTTTTTATATTACTTACATTTTATTTATGTTATTGTTTTATGTTTGTAAATGTATTAGTAAATTAGAATATATTTCATTAATTTATAAATTAGTAAATTAATTATTAATACTTATTGTTCAGTACATATATATTATATATTTACTGTATATATTTAATTAATGTATTATTAATATATATGTATTATTTATTAATTTTAAACATTATTAGATACTTTTAAATATGTATATTTTATTTATTAGTGTTATATACTTACTTTTACATTTATATATATAAAAAAAAAATCGATATTTTTAACATCGATATTTTTTACATCGATATTATTTTTTCGATATTTTTGTACTTACCATGTTGTAGATAGGATGTCGATATTTTTGCCCTCGATATTGTTGACTCGATATTCTTGTAGGTCGATATTTCTGAGGTCGAAATTCTGTCAGTGATCCTCCTCTGACATGGGCAGAGCAGTCCATAACGTATTTAGGCATTGAGCTTGCCCCCACCATACCCAAGACCCTGGCCTTAAACTATGAAGCTCTCATCAAACAAACAATGCAAGCTCTAAACTGCTGGGGCCTACTTGGACTTGCCTGGTTCTGTTGAGTAGCGGCAGTCAAGATGACGGTCTTATCTCGTATTTTGTACACATTTCAAACTCTGCCTTTAACTACACACCCAAAGGTACTCCGTTCATTGCAAACATGCCATTAATAGATTTGTCTGGGGAGGCAAGAAGCCCCGCATATCGCTCGCACAGAGGCACGGCCTAAACTGGAAGGTGGAGTGGTGTTACCTCTGGTTCACAGGTACCTACAAGCAGCACATATCCACTATATAGTGGAATGGAACCGGACATTATCAGAAAAACATTGGTCCTTTATGGATCAAACAGTTGCAGAAGTAAACATCTGGAGAGAGATTTGGCTCCTGCGTAAACACGGAGCGTAGGGGTTGTACTCCCCAGTAACGTCATCCACGATGAAAGTGTGGGACAGAGTAGCATGCGCCAAGAACCTGATGACGTTTCCCTCTCCGATTACCCCAATCACAGGGAATCCTGATTTTCCTCTGGGATGCAACTCAGAGGTATTTGATAGGTGGCAAGAGCAAGGCTGCAAGCGCATAGGATGTCTATATGACCCCGACGGAGTGATCCCTTTTGGCCAACTAAAACAGGAATACGAACTCCCCCAAGCTGACACTTTTCAGTACCTCCAAATACGCCACTCGGTCACAGCGCCAACATACCAGGCAATGGCTTTGAGGAACCTGACGGTGTTTGAAAAATGGCTGTTGTGCAAGCAGGATGACAAGCACCTCATATCAGAGTGCTATGTGATGCTGACAAGAGATACGGAGGGTGGACGTTTCAAGGGGCAACAGCTGTGGGAGGAGGAACTAGGACTTGCTCTCTCTGACAAAGAATGGGATGACATACACTTTAGAGGTCACAACACAACACGCAGGTACAGAATCAGCGCGTATAAAGTACTATCATATTGGCACCTCACCCTGTGCGCATCCACTGCTAGGACAAGAGTTGATCTGAAAGGTGTTGGTGGGGATGACAGGCGCTCTGGTCCACTTACTATGGCACAGCCCCAAGTTGGAATGCTTCTGGGACTCTGTCTTGGATGACATAGACTGAACATTTAGTACTACAATCCTGCATTTCCCAGCATACACATTCATGGGACTGCCCAACCCATTGACATTTCCTCTACGCTCCCTAATGGGCAGTCAGATGCCCCTTGCCCTGTTGGCTGCTTGACAAGCAATCTTAGCCAGGTGTGGCACGCCAACTGCTCCGGACCACGTGACATGGCTGCATAAGTTATGGTTAACATTAGCAATGGAATGCATGTCAATTGGCTCGTGGAAGCAGTTTGCCATACATCGGATTTGGAGATAAATACGGACTAAGAACAGCAGAAACCGGATGGAATACAGCCCGGGAATTGTAGAGGGGCGCACAATAATTTGCAGAGATTGAATCGAAACTCAAACCCAAACGAAAGTAAAAGACTCTAAGGTTCCTCAATTTCTACGTGGATTCACCTGCCGAACAATGGACATAATCGAATCCCAGATGGTGTGGTCCCCATGAGAATTTGAAGTTTTATATGTGGAGCAAGCTACGTGGGACATATCAAGGTAGAAGTCCCCCAGTCATTACCTGAGGACAATCAGAGACGCAAATAGAAAAAATCCTGCTCGCTATGTTGTGAAATCCATGAAGTTATATGGCAAAAGGCGGAAGCTCTTACCGAGTAAAAAATCCTGGTCAGAGAGAACACGTAGTGATTTATCTGGTGGGTAATGATGAAGGTGGTCTTCATTGCAGTTTCTTTCCACCGAAACGTGTTGGCCAAGTCTCTGTAAAATCCCACTAAAGTGGTTCCATGTTGGACAACAGATAGAAATAAAATAGAATGTGTTATGTATATGAATGGATGAAGTTGTGAATGTGGATGTGTATGAGAGAGTGCTGTGTTTTGGTTGTTCTCTACCTGGTGACAAGGTTATTTATATATTGTTACAGGATTAATGAATTTTGTACTGTGATTTATGATGAAAATAATGCAATTTGAAATATATAAGAATGTATTTTTTTAACTCTGAATAATGATGAAAAAAATGAAGTAATTAAATGGAAAAAAGAATTTTAATAAAAAAATGAGAAAGTAAAAGGATTGAGTTATTGCAAAATGTTTGTGCCCATATAACCAGAGGTTGTATCCTGGAAAAAACAGTTTATTGGCCACGAGGGAGTTTATTTTGCTAGGATTTGTTGGTTTTTCCCTCTTTTCCCTGACCTAAAAAAGAAACCTTTAGAGGGGGTCCCAAAAAACTTTACATACTATGCATGTCAATTGTAGCAGATCACAAGGAGGAGAATTATGCTGACTTATGGTCCCCATTCATTCAGATCCTGTCGACTGAATTTTGGGAGAACTCATGCCCCCAATATTTACAAGTTTTATGACTCCAACCTTCCTGAGGGAGGCCATTGTGCCCTACCCGGGAGTAGATCTGGAGATCAACCCCTACACTCTGATAGGAATAGGCAGCTCCGTCCATCCGGCTGGGATAAAGTAGTACTGGTCCGGAGGGGGGGAAAAGGGAAGGGAGGGTGTTTTCTTCCAATGTTAGTTTGAGTTATTTTGCTTTATTTCAGGTGATCCTCAAAGAGCTGCCTGCCCCTGGGTTGTAGGCGTATAGCTGTGTATACTGACATTTTATGACTTTGCTGCTGACCTCAGGGTTGTAGGAGCTCAGCTGTGTACAGAGCATGGATCTTTCGAATAAACAGAGTGGTTCCATAAAAAAAATTATAAAATATTTTATACAATTAACAAAATATTACCACCCAAAAAAAAACCTTCAAAAGTTTTTAAAATTTTTAATTTTTACTTTTATTCTTGAAAATATTATTTATATCTTTCAATATTTTTTATTAACACTTATTTTTAGCCAACATTCTTAAATTAGTCCCACCCTTATCCCCCATAAACCCAACATCCTGCTCCTAAAGATAAATGAAAGTACAATAAAAACAAACATTTTAACATGAAAAAATAAATTAAACATATAAAATAACTACAACTAAATTAATTGAAAAACAAATTAAACAAAAAGAAAAAGATACAAACAGTCGATATTATTTACAACAATATATTTGCTATTGATATTTACAAAATCGATATATGTCTACATTACACAAAAATCGATTTTTACCAAAAAAAAACGTACCCCGATATTTGCCACGATCAATATTCTTGACTCAATATTTTGACGTTGATATTCTGTCTCAGCACCTTCCAGTACAAAGCATGTGGTGAACGTAGGTGCTTCCCTTCTGTCAGCAATATCTTGGGAGAGTATGAATCAGGCCTCTTCTGAAACCATAAGCAGCATCTGTACAACAGAGTCCCAGAGCAAATGGGAGTATTGGCCCAAAAGTCCGGCAGTGTTCACTGACCGCAGTGCAAGGCTGGCGGAAAATATATTTTTCTCCTTTTGGTTTCCCAGTGGAGTGGTAGGGAATACACCAGGATTTATTCTGGCTGTGGAGAATTGGACCACCAAGCTCTCTGGGATGGGGTGTTGGGTGGGGGAGTTAGGCTCCCATGGGGTGGGGCAATGGTGGTGGGCAATTGTCCCATTCACAGGAGCCACTGTGCAGGGCTTTGACCATGCCCCGAGTAAGACGTCTATGAGGGCTTTATTAAATAGGATAAGGGGTGTGTTCTGGCTGGCGCACCTCTGTTAAGAAATTTGTCTTGACAACACAGAGGGTAGCTGAAAGTCCAAGACCTCAGCTAACCTCCTCACCAACATAGCAAACGAGGCTCCCTCCTTTGTAGCCACGGTAGGAGGAGGAACCAAGCCAGTTTCTTGGGAGGTGTTTAGTCCACTGGCATCCGCCAAATTTTCACACGAGGTGTCCTCTATGAGATCTAGCGGCTGGCATTCTTCATAGACCACTGGGCACTCCCATTTATCTCTTACTCCTGGCCTATATAAATAGGGCATACACTTTGGCCTGGATGAAATGACTCCAATCGGCGCAGAGTCAACCCGGCTCCATGTCGGAGTTAGGGATGAGAAGTGGGGCAGTGCCACCAGTGTCGCCAGGGACGTCAGCAATGACGCTGGCACAGGGGAAGTCGAGGATGCTCGTCTGGCGCTGGTCCGGATCCGTCCATGGATCAAATGGAGCCGACTGGCCCCATGTGCAAACCGGCAAGCGGAAGATCAGTAGGGGCCACTCCCAAACCCATGGGGCCCAAAGGCTCTCCAGTGGGGATGAGCCGCTCAAATAAAAGGTGCATTGCCTGCCTCATAAAACTCTAAGTGTTGGGCGGGAGTTACTCTGGCTCCTAAAAATTTGGGGAGGTGCGGAGACAGCCCAGGCACAGACTCAACTGTGGAGCCAGGCCTTGAATGCCAACACTCCATTTTGTCAGATGACTTTGTTGGAGGGGGCAAATACCTCTTCCACTTCTTGTTATTTGTATGCATGTGGGACTTACCTGAATGCCCCTACTTCAAGAGTGACAACAAGTGTATGGAGTGGCTCCGCAACCGATCCTGGCACCTTTCTCTCGAAAAGGATCAAGACCGTTGTGGCATCACACGTTGATCAGCAGGGAGCTTAAGGGAGCACTCCCTCAAGTCCTTGGGTTGCATGGTGCAACAATCAATGCAGGTCTTGGCATAGTGGTTGCACTCCAGGCACCAGAGGTAGTCGAGGTGTGGGTCCGTCATCGACATTTGCCTGTGGGAGGCACCACAGGTCTTAAAACCAGCCTTCCTCATGGATATCACTGCCACATCATGAGACAATTGTTGATAATAGGTCAAAAAAAGGTCAGTCAAAAAGTGACTTGGGGTAGCTCTTCTCCAGATCTGCACGAGCTGGCATGGAAAGAAAGGAACTGAAGTTAGCATACTGAGGTGCCACCTATGTAGGCATTGGGCACATCCCTTCCAGTTATGACAACACCATCTGGAGCCGAACAATGCCACCTAGGGACACGGTTTATGAAAAAATTTCCAAAATCAATTCTGGTGCCTGGGGATAATTGTAAGTCAGTGAATCTGCACCTAGAAGTCTCTATCGGACAGAATATAATCATGCCTTCATGAAACTTTTACATGACATTTTTTTTGTTTTGTATTTTTAACCAACTTATAAATCTTGAACGGTGAGCCGGTGGTGTGGACGAGTATTTATAATGGGTAATAACTGAGAAGTTTGGAGTGGAGGCAGAAGGAAGTGCATGTTTCTGACAGTGCTGTCACTGAGACATAATGGACTTCAGACTACATGCTCATCCTATTGTCTCTCTGCCTCTCTGCACAGAGCAGTGACTAATAGTTACATATGTGACAATTGTAATTATGATTCTATTGGAATGTTTATGAAGGATGTATACACATGTTGATTTACTAACAACACCAAAGAAAGAGTGGGTGCTGATGTATGTGGTGAAAAGGGAAAGATGGAAAGAAGTACAAGCAGAAGGAGAGTAAAAAGTAATTCTGAGAAATTAAGTGAAATATGCGAACTGAATACCTTCCGAACAGAGATGTTGGGGAAAAATGGGCATAAGTGAGTAAAGCAGAGGAAAGATTGCAGATGAAAGTGAAGTATTAAGAGAACATTTTGATGAGTGATTGAGACACTCCAGCGAATACTTCTTCCACAGACCTTTAGAAAGTTTAATTGATAATCTACTACTGTCAGAATCTCCTATTTTAAAAATTTAAATATCATATTCAATTATAATTAATCAGAACAATATCTTTGATCACTTATCTAGTGGTGAATAAAAATCAGGCCTAACAAGCATAAAAAAGGCAATAGGTTTGATTTGCTTTACATGTATATCGTTATTGTGTGATATGTTAGCATACACGTACGGTAAAACACAGAGGTACCCAAATTCCATTAAGGTGGCACATTAATTCAAGCTCAAGATTCAAGTTCACAGGTTTTAGGCCTCCACCTTAATGATATAAGCCACTGATTGCAGTTCTTTGGTCCCACCCCTTTTAGAACCCGCCACCTTGGATCCCACTTAAAGCACCAATTGAGATCATATGGGTTGGTTAACTTTTTTTCAAATTTATTCTTTACTACAAACACATAGCTGTCACAGTCAGACTATGGCATTTTTAAACATTTCATTTTTGTTGTATATGCTTGCAATAAAAAATAATAATAATCATCACACCACCTAGCTAGGTTCAGTCTTGCTTGCTATAAAGGGCCTGATTACGATGGGGGTCGAAAAGACTCCAAATGGCATTCGGTTTGACTGATCCCACGTCAGAAGCCATGTTTCCGGCTGGCTCAGAAACATTTCCGGCAAACCGATTATGATACAAGGTGGTTGGTCAGTCAGTCCGAATTGTTTCCAACCGGCATTGGAGGAGACGGAGTCGGTCAAAGCCGAATCATAGAGTTCTATGGCAGCATTTCCGACCGACCGATTACTATGTCGGATTCCAACAGCCGTTCTGACTCGGTCTGTCAGACACAGATCAGCTGTCGGAAACTGACTTTTAGGGACTGTAGCAGGCCCCCCTTCACCAGGAGGCCTCTGGTTGGGACTCATGGGATACCCATGGGACCCCTCTTTCCAACCAAGTACCATGTGGCAGGCACCATCGCAAGCCGTTACCAAGAAATAATACTGAATGAGGTTTTGATGAGTTAGAAAAGCATATGCCATGGTAAGCATTGTTGAATGTGTGGGAGTTTAGTAAAGTAACAGGATTTCTATTTATAAGTATGGGGACACAAGCACACTCGATTCTAGCGTTTTTCTAGCACAGAGATAAAAAGGTGAACACAAGGTCATTAAGTATTAAGAATACTTGGAAGTTTTCACCTGATACACGCGCAGCTCGGGGATAATGTGGAGACTAGATTATGATTGATGTTGAAACCGAGGGGGAACCAGCATTGAAATGTGAAGTCAACTTGAACGGTTTAAGCAATTTTATTTCAAAAGGAGTGGCTTTCAGTTTATGCATCATATAACATGTGATATTTGACTGATGTTCTTTTGAATGATCTTTTTCTAGATACCCCTGATGAAGGGATGTCCCGAAATGTATTGGGTTTTTTAAATAAAGCGTGACAGGTGGAACACTTGACGCTCCTACGTATTTTGTGAAAGACTGTAAATGGTCAAGAAAATTAGTAAAATGTATTGGTCAAATTAAGGATGAAAAAAGAAGTGAAGAGTGGAGTAACCAAGGAGTTAAATATGAATTTGATTCATTGGATTTGTTTGGCAGTGCAGCTTGGAAGGGAGCCATGTGGTTCTTCGTGTTCGGCACCATGGGGTGCCTGCCACAAGGTGCAAGGCTTTTTCCACAACCTCCCCTTTTTTTTCAATGGGAGCCGGGTTCCGACCGACAACACTGGCTCCCATTGAATTCAAAGGGAGTCCGACCCGATCGGTGGTCGGAGCCATCGCAAACGGTCGGTCGGACTCCCCGAACCCGAGTCAGTTGAAACCATTCCGACACCAAGTCAGTTGGAATGCTTTATGACCACCATCGTAATCAGGCCCTAAATGTCTACATTTCAGTTTTCTTGCAGGTCACTTCCTGCAGGGTTATTATTGTAATACTGTTTGACTACATTTAATTGTTTCTTGGTTCGATGTACAATTGCCAAACCCTCAGCTTATTGGAAGATATTCATCTTCCCCTACTTAGAGAACTAAATCAGGACAAGATTAATATCCAGAGACATTATGTTATTTCTTTCATTTACCTGGGTCCTTAGACACTAGTATAATAAAATGTAAATACAATTTTTGAATTTGTGGATTAAGAACACTGCTGGGGTCTGAGCCCTAGAATTAAATGACAAAAAGACAAGCACCATGCAAGAATTACTTTATTTCCACGTGGACTTATATATTCAATATTCCCAAACTCTGCAGAAGAAGTTAGCGTTAATTGGTAACCAAAATCATTTGGTAAGGTATGAAAAACTGCACCTGTGAAGATCTATATAATCCTGACACTTGAAAGGATGTTACTGAAGACCACATTTTGTACATTAGAACTTACAGCACACCCTGTTACAAACACAAAATCATTATCCTGAAATATTGGAACATAGAAAAATATTGCTCCAGGGCACACTTAGAAAAGTCTTTGTTGACTTAAAAATTGAAGAAACAATCACCTGTCCAGACGCACCGCGTTCTCCAGAGGCCACAGAACAATATGGCGTCTATGTAGGGCCTCACAAAGACTGTGGTCTCCTTCCTTTTGCATGGATGCCAGCCCATGTTATCCTATAAACCGTATATCCCTTATAGTCCTTTAATGGTAAAGGCCACTATAGATACATATAAGTTTGCACTTACATGTCCATACCTTTAATATAATGTATCCTGTGTCCTGGGCTTTAGGAGGCTTTCCTGAGGAGTGACTGGCATGTAGTAAAAATAATGCAATGACTTTGCCACACATGGTGAAGGCAATGTCGAGTTCAAGCAGCTTACACTGTCTTGCAGTCTGCAATGGAAGGCCTGCTTTTAGTAGTTTACTTGGGTCACTTGGGGTGGAACAAACAGTGCTTCTGGCCCTGGTGACCACTTTAACATTCATGCACTGGGTACCACTGGTACCATATACTAGGTACTCAGGGCCGTTTCTAGGTGTTTTGCCGCCCTAGGCGAGAATTGAAAAATGCCGCCCCCTCCCTTTTACTACCATCACTCTCTCCCCCTGTCATCCAGGCTAGAAGAACTAATGCATTAGATATAAAAGAACTTGGAAAGTTCGGAAGTGACAAAATGGTTGTGTTTTGCCCAGAAAGCATATTACAGCAAGATAAACAGCAGGTGCCACATTACTACAGTGAACCAGCTATATTGCCCAGTGCATGATTACACTGGCATACATCTTGTGCTGCTCAGGTCACAAAGCTTACGATTCGAAATAGCACGCTCTTGTACCTTGCTGGTATATCTCCAAATGGTTTGCCAAGGAAGGATGCAGCAGGAGGCATTTATTTAGCTACACATATCATGGAGCTGGTAATGTTTTGACAAAAATGATATAATTTTGTTGAAAAGATTATATGCATCCAAGAAAATGCTATCTTCCTAATAGCCCCCCACCTCCATTTGGGATGGTGAGAATAAGGGTGAATTTGTTCCTGAATATTAGCAGAACATAGAAGGAACATATTGGCAGGACTCAGTATTGTAGAGTAAACTTGACTATTACACAAAAAATTAAGTTGTTCATTTATGATAAGTGTATCTGAGTGCATCCCATTTACTATTTTCTTTCATTTTTGTGAAGGGAAAAATTAAAGAGTGCAGAAAAACAAAGTGCTCTGAATGGTGTTGACGTGTTTGGGATGCATGCCTCACACTCACATACTCCATTAGTAAATGTGCATTACTATAAAAGAACGCTGTTCACTATCTGCTTAGTTGGACCTGGCATAGGAAATGATCTCTCAATCAGTATTCTTTTAATGCTATAAGGGAAGAGCCAGTTCCATTCTTTACATGCTTATCAGGATAGAACTCTCATCTTGAATGAAGAGAATCCCAAGTCTCCTCTTCATCCTGATGTGCTTTACATCCCCATGTTTACTTCATCACCAAATATGACAGTCGGATCCTGTCCTTGTGTTCGTCCTTCTAGACCTGTATAAACAAGGACCGTAAGTACTCAAGGGCACAGAACTTCCCAAAAGTGGAAATGTTTGTTTTATGTACATTTATGACCATGGATAACAATGCTGACACATCTGGAAAAATCATTCTGAAATAGAGTGCGTTTGTATTCTCAGAAGGCACCCTTGCCAAACTGTAGTCGGTCATTGCGCTCCAACGCACAAAGGAGCCACTGTTACCCCTTTGAAAGTACGTGCTAGACAGGCACTGCAGTGTGTCTGGCAAAAAGTAGAGGGTTTCTAACTTTACCACCAAGGGAGAAGGGAATCAGCCACCTGAATTATTTAGCACTGACAACTCCTGGGTGCTAGTGAAACAGAAAACCTGGACTTGAACCTGCAGCATTGGGCTGCCTCTAATTTGGGACCATCCAGGTGACAAACATAATTTACTCTCCAACAGAAATTCTTTCCTCCACGTTACCTTCATTATTTTTGAGGTTAGGAAAAGATATTCGACAAATTGCTATCACTTTTGCACAGAAACCCTGTTCACTCATTTTCAGGATGCACAATAGTCCAGAGCATAGACCACTAAACTTGACATATTTTAAACACCCCGCAGCTACGACTCCATACCTGGCCACAAGTCTATTTATTAGATAATCTCATCAGCTCGGAGCTCTGCCCTGAACGTCTTAAAAACTACCTTTGCCTCCTGTTGCAGACAAAGCAGGAGAGGGTGTTCTCAAAGCCTGTACCGTATGACTGAGATAAAAGTGCACCCCTTAAATGTTTTGGGCAGCGTGCCACAAAGCACACACATCACAATGAAGCAGTAGAAATGGGAGATCACAATAAAGGAAACAAAACATTTTAGTGAAAAAGAAAACTTAAGTTAAAAGAAAAACTGAATTTATGCAAGTACCATTTGTACGTTTACTGTTGTAACGCTCACAATAAACAAATTAAATCAGGAAAACATGCAACTGGGGTAAAAATTAAGCATGTTTTTGAAACCAAAAATATCTAAACATTTGTAAATCTATGCAGTACATATGCATTAACTTGTGTATGGTAATAATATTTTTGTGAATCAGGCCCACGTGGAATATCCTCTTGGATTTCACCTCAATGGTCTAACCTGAAAAAAAAGGGAATAAGCAAGCAGCATTTGACACACAAAAAAACAAATTCTTGCTATAAACCTGACATGAAAGAAAAACAAGCCATCCAATTGGGTGAGAAGCTTCGTGATTGAAAATGTTGATGTTTATGTATAGCTGTAGCTCTTACTTATTACTTTACATTTTGAGTTTCTGGTGGTTGTGATATGATTCAATGCTTCCAAGCTCGGCTAATAAGAGGAAACACTCCCCTTACGTATTTTGTCCTCAATCCAAAAAATGATTGGCAGGGAAACTACAGACCTGGATGAAAGATGACAGACGGTAACTTTACTTTTCAACTACATAATTATACAGGTTATAAAGGAAAACTCAATTACACAAATTCGATTTACATAGACGACATTTGTTTGCTCTTCACATTAGTCATAATGTAATTTGGCCAACCTAAACATTTTTGATAGTCATACTATACAGTATGTAGTCAACTGTAGGCCAAAAGCCACCCTCGAAAATACAGGTAAATATAGAACCATAGTGCTTTATAAAGAACCTGGACCTTTACCTGCAACTATTCATATCATTATTGACTTAGCATATGCAGATGTTCCCCACTCATTACTTAACGAAGCATGTTCTGTGTTTTCTATCATTTGGACAAAGCACAGACAGCTGAGGTGAGAAGCCAATAGTATCTTGCTAAACTTTCTCCCGCACTGTAAGGGAACGTTTGACATCGAGGCTCCGTGGGCAGTGACGGGACTACCAAAATGAAAAACGTGCGACGTTTGCTTCACCACTTACCCCAGTGATGACAGCGGTGTCCCCAGCGGCGAAGCACCTCAGCTTTGTCATGGCGCTTCCTGCCGAGCTTTTTCAAAAGTGCAGCGAGAGAGACGGCGTGACTAAGTGGGAAGGTAGCTTGGAGCTGTGCAGAGGCATACGCGAGCCCTTTCGGTTGTGCGCAGGAATTAGAAATGTGCGTCTCCCGTTACACAACACCTTGCCACTGGAGGCTATTTCCTAAGAGTGTAGAGGATTGCAATGGCTGACTGATGATCCGGTGGAAGGCAGCTCGCACCTTAGGGCCCCGTACGTGGTGCATTGGCGCCGAACGTGACGTCACGGCGCTTTCGAGGACTTATGTTTGTTTACTTTTTCCTATGTACACGTCTTTTTGCCGCCCTAGCACTTTTGCCGCCCTAGGCGGCCGCCTAGTCCTGCCTAATGGTAGAAACGGCCCTGTAGGTACTAATAAGGGGCTTAAAGTATTTTGCCAATTGGCATTACCAATACCCCCATATTAGTTTTTAGGGAGAGAGCACTTGGACTGGGGCCTGGGCAGCAGGCTCCAGAGCACTTTCAGCAAAAATCACAGGGGATTGATTCGGTTAAGGTAATCAGAGGCTGGAATCAAGGTAAATACTATTAAGTGTGCGTTGCCTCTGACACCATAGATCTCGCAAGTTATTTGTTTTCAAAGTCCTATTTATTGACAATGACTGCATAAATACTTTTAGCACATTACTTTGCGAATAGTTCAAAGGTACACATTGGGTGTGAACAAATCGTTTGTGGTTATCTCCTTATATAATGAAGCACATTCAACATATATTAAAACAAATAATTTGCTAACATCAAAGTAAATCAACATGAGACAAATAAACAATACACAGTAATGAAATTAATTGAGTTCGTATATCAACATTATCCTTAGAAATTGATATTTTTTCAGGTTTACAAAGTGAGGAAGGGGGGTCCTACTGGGAATCTAGGAAAGGTTTTATGAGTATCCTGGGGGTATGGTGACTATTTTACCCTCAAAGGAGTCATTAATTGTCCTGTATCTGGCCAGGGAAAGTAACTTGTTTCAAAAAGAGTTTTATGCCTTAGTGTGAGATACGTCTCTCACTATATGTCCTATTATTTTACTGGATCATAGGGCATACAGTTCTCCTGGCCCGGAAGTTGTGCCTACGCGTTTCGACCTTCTAAATCTTGACAGGAATGGTTGTTTGGACAGGTCTTCATCAGGGCTCGCTGTAGGTGCTGTAGGACATCATGTTACACCTGGGGGGGGGTGTAAGGGGCATGTTTTAGTACTGAGTTGTGAGATGCGAGAACATAGACAGTGCTTTTTTTTAGTGTTTTCAAGTGCTTGTTAGTGCATGTTGAGGTCACGTACCCAATATAAGTAGAGGCGGTTCTGCATGTCTTATTTACAGGTTGGTCGCAGAGTTCGGTGTGGTGATGGTTCACACGGTAGTCTGGTGCCGTTGTAGACCCGTGGACCCACAGTCCGGGATGTACTGTGGAAAGAGTGAGAAAATGAATTCAATGTCTTGGTGTATCACTGGCGTCCTATTAGCGTATGGCATGTTGCATTGGGAAAGCCTAATGCATTGTTCGTGGGTAAGGGAGGAAAGCGATTGCGCCTATTTTGTATTCCTTCTAGTGCGTGGGGAGGCTTCACTTCGTCTTTAGCCTAATGCGGATGGCTACTTGGTGAGACTGGGACCCGCCATGGGCATCACGTACCTGGGGGTTGGTTGGTGACCGTTGTCGGCTTTTCTTTCTTCTTTTTTAAGTTTGGCACGACATCTTCTCGCGGGGCAGTCTTTCCGCGGGATTGAAGACCGAGGGGTAACTGCTTTTCTTTGACCTCGGCGTCTCCTCGCAAAGCGTTTCGCCACTAAACCGGGTCCCGCTGTGTTAAGATTCGAACAGCGCGCGTCCGGCGTTGAGTCTTTCACTTAGAGTGTGAAAGAAAGAGGCTTGCTCATTGGTGGACTCGCCGGCGAGTTTGGAAAGGGGCTCCTGATTGGTCAATGTTTGCACATACGTGAACATGTGATCTCGTTGCTAAGAGATCGGGACGCTTTTTGCAGTCGGCATTGTTGAAGACTGTGGTTTCTACACTGGGTTTCTGAGACTTTGTGTTGTAATTAGCACGTGAAGCTGGATATTTCCGCTAATTCATTTAATCCATGGTTTACAGTGTCAAGATACATGATGGTTTTCGCTTCCTGCTTTGACAGGTTATTGGCCACATCTTTACCTTTGACATATTTTACCACTGTCCATTTTAAGTCATCTGGTCCATGGTTCTTTTCAATGCAGTGGGGGACCATAGGTGCATTTTCTTTCTTACATCGAATCCTGGAACGGTGTTGGGATATTCTTGTTTTTATGGGTTGGCTCGTTTTGCCAACATACGCAAGTCCACATGGGCATATGACACAATAGATAACGTTACAGGTGTTACAGTTTGTGAAAGGGTCGTGTTTGATTTGTTTTTGGCCGTATGAGAATGTTGATCCTTCTATGGTACTGTCGCAGGAAATACAATTTCCACATTTGTGGTGTCCTCTGACAGGTGGAAGGTTCAGAAGTGACTGAATGGAACTTTCTTGCCTTGGCAGTGATGTGTCTGCTCGGACCAGTTTGTTTCTCACACTCTCGTTCTTTTTCAGTGCGAAGATTGGTGGGACATCGAAGGGTTTCAGGCTCCGTACTGTGTTCCAATTTTTGGAGACTATTTTCTTAATTTCTGTGGTTGCTCCAGAAAAGGTTGTCACACATACGATTGGAGTTTCTTCCTTGTTCTTTTCTTTGGGGATCAAGAGAGTGTCTCTAGGGATGTACCAAGTTCTCTTCATGGTTCTCTTCAGTAACTTCTTAGGATATCCTCTCTCGCTCAACTTCTGGATCAGCTCCTGGGCGTGGAAGAAGTAGTCAGTTTTCTTTGTACAATTCCTACGCAATCTCATGAATTGACTTAGAGGTAAGTTTTCGCGGAGATTGCGTTGATGGAAGCTGGAGAAGTGTAGGAAAGTATTCCGGTCAGTCTCTTTGGTATATAAGGTGGTATAAATGATGCCATCCTAGTGTTTAACCATAAGGTCCAAAAAATTAATTTGTGTTTTATTGTATGCCAAGGTGAATTGGATATTGGGATTGCGGTCGTTTCTTGAATTGCTGTATTTCCAGGGTTCAATGTTGATGGTCTCTTAAGTAGTGTTTCGATATCTTCCTCTCTAATGCTCAAAGTTTTTGGTTCGGACATTTAGATACCGGAAGGGTAGTGATGTAGGACCCCCCTTCCTCACTTTGTAAACCTGAAAAAATATCAATTTCTAAGGATAATGTTGATATACGAACTCAATTAATTTCATTACTGTGTATTGTTTATTTGTCTCATGTTGATTTACTTTGATGTTAGCAAATTATTTGTTTTAATATATGTTGAATGTGCTTCATTATATAAGGAGATAACCACAAACGATTTGTTCACACCCAATGTGTACCTTTGAACTATTCGCAAAGTAATGTGCTAAAAGTATTTATGCAGTCATTGTCAATAAATAGGACTTTGAAAACAAATAACTTGCGAGATCTATGGTGTCAGAGGCAACGCACACTTAATACCAGAGCACTTTCAGGCATAACAACCAGCATTGGGGCAACTAATGGGGGGTGACCACAGAAACCGGGACCTTTCCAACACAAAATAAATAGTGTATCCATTTATGATTAACAAAAATGTATGTTTCTTACTATAAATTCTAATTCTGTATGTTCATTTGGTCTTTTGTGGAACTTTGTGTGATTTGGTCTTCTTTACTATAAAATGAGAAGTTAATAAGAATATCTGTTATTTATTGACATCATCCGAAATCCAGGATACAATCTAAAAGGTAACTGTTGTCCCATGAGCGAAGGCAAATAAACAGGAGGTACTGGCTGAGCTTTACTCTTATACTTCCATTAACCATTCCTTAAATAGCCACAGGAGCAACATGAGATATGTACTGGTAATACAATGGAAAGTAGTCTCCCACATGCAGGAAAAAAGGTTAGATGCTAGTAACTTCTCCCTTATGAAAGTGGACTACGTTTGATACATGTCGATTGGACCACTGGTTGGAAGTTTATGTAATTTAGCACATGCACAGTGAAATGTTCCAGATGCCAGGAACCTTTTTAGAATTTTCCTTATTGAGGTTAACTATTCTATGCAGCTGAATCGGTGACAGTCCAACATGGTTGATACTCTATTGCAGTGATAAATTTGTGAAAGAGAGAGTGCCGGTGACCGAAGCTCTGTTCAGAAGTCGCGACTGTTGCAAAACAATTCAGTGTGCCGAATACCAAGGCTGGTACCTTAAATCCACCTCATGCCTCTTTACTCCACTGCACTACTTCCAGTCTCTTTATCTCACTCTTGCAATTTCATTGCTAGACTGGTCAGTCAGGCAAGTGGGCAATCCCACAGGGGGGCTGGAGCACTAGGTGGCTGGTTTTGACAATTGGAGGCCAGTTTCGGCCTCCAAGAGTGAAGGGCATGTTACGTGATCCCGGTGGCAACATGAAGCAGTTGCTCTGGCTCTAGCATGCATTAGCACGTCTGCACATGGGGGCTGAATTTTTCATTTTTGCCTGGGTTGTTTTGACTTCCCAGTCCAGCCCTGGGTAAATTCCTGCCTTCTCCCTCCGTGACGGTTTTGTTGTCATTCTCTCCCTCCATCTTTCTGATCTGTGCTTTTCCTTCTCTTGCACTTGGTAAACATCTGATTGGGAAAAATAAGTGCTGTTTCCAACTGTAAGTTTCGGTGGCCCCAGCGGCAATCACCGGCTCAAACGCATTAGTCGAAATTCGACAGGGAATACTTTAGAGCAAAGCCCACCTCCAAGGAAACATCAGCTCCCTATTTACTGAGTGATTTTACATACCTTATACTTTGTTGTCCAATCAACAGACGATTTTAACAGATTCTCAAATTCCCTTAAATTCTAGAGTAGTTTTCCTTAAAGTATGATCATTTTGAGTGCTTCTTTTTTTATGCAAGCAGGGAAATATTCTTCATTCATTTAAACGTAGAAATTACCATTTTATGCAGGATATAGTTCTGTGCTTAATCAACTGAAAGAAAATCTCTGCACACATTTAAGTAAAATATTATTAGGACTAATGTGTTGTGAGTTCTTGCAAAGCAAGTGTACATTTCTTAGGAATTATAACATTTTTGAGTAAAGATTTTCGAGAGGAGACTGATCTTCAGAATTATTTACAGTGATTCAATCAAGCAAAATCTGCATCTAAAAAAGCTTTTTATCTGTTCGTATGGTAGGCCCGTCTAACGGCAAGTTAACTTTTCACGTCTTTTATGTTTCATTTCCCAACATGCCAATGGGAAGACCACCATTAGGTGAAGATAGTTTGCAATCCTATTAATTGATTTTGGACTGGAAAAAGGAACCATCTTTGTAAGGTTATGCGAGATTCAATGTATGGTGCATTATCATTTTAGTTCTAAAGGGTGTCTGATATATTCCTCGCTTTTCTCTACTCAAATCTGTTATGGTTCTGGGCAACAATGGGTACTGATGTAAGTGGGAGTTGAACTCCCCTTAAGTGGAACTCTTGTCTAAGATGGCCAAGAAACACAGACTCCAGTCAAAGATAGCCAACAAACACTGCCACCATTTCAGTAGTTCCATTTCTGCCAGTTCCTGTCAGGTGACTCCTGTTCTGGGCCGTCCCTTCCTTTCAGGTGGTCCCTTTAATGTGCCTCTGATCAACGTTACAGTTTATCACGATTCTTCTGGCTTGTCGTACTTTTGGTTTCTTTGCTCCTGCTTCAGCTTTGCTCCATTCCTGTCAGCTCCAGCTCTCTTCTGATGCAGCCGGCTTCAGCAATGCTTCAATTTTGCTTGCTCCAGCTCAGGTCTAGTCCAGGTCTTACACGAACCTAATAAAACTTACAGACTTGTAAGAACTGTTCTACAATGGGGAAATTATACCCTGAGGATTGTTTGTGCTTTTACTTAGTAGTAAAATGTAAAAATGTAAATGTTGTATACTTGTAAAGTGCACAGCTGCCCACACCGCGGGCGTCCTGGCGCTGTATACCGCTGGGGAACCCGTCCTGGCTTTCCCTGTGAGATGGTCCCTTCTGGGCACCCCCAAGGTGAGACCAGGCATCCCCGGCGTTGAAGGGGCCATTGTGAAGATTAAGCAAGCTATTGCCCAGAGTTACAGAGTGGAGCCCAAGGTTAGAGTAGGCGCTGAGGCGAGAATAATCAAGCCTGCGGACATTTTGACCCAAGAACCTGCCGCGTTGGGAATCGAACCCTGGTCCCGGGCCGATCTCAGCTTCCGGGTCTGCCGCCTCTAACCATTGAGCCACACTTCTCCACTAGTACTGTCAGGTAACACTTTTCAGATGTCATCTCTCCCTGCAACCAATGTTACGCCTGGGCAGACAGTGGGGCTTCTAAGAAGGGGAATGGCCAACACTATGTCCATCACTTGTTACAATCCTGATTTGCACGGCTGGAAATTCTTCTTCTTAGACTATAACGAGACCGTGGTCGCCATTCTAAATTTGGAATGATTCCATATTTGGACAGAAAACCAGTTTCCGGCTGAACCATAGAAGTTTTAGTAAATAAGACTCACGTGATTCCTCCACTCATCCTGCCACATTTCACCAGCAAGAAGTTTTGATGAAATGTTACTAGGAAACGGTTAAAAAATGGAAAATGTTTGTAGAAAAGGGATACAGTTATTCCAGTTTCCTCAATAATTCACCAATTCCGCGAGCGCTCTCAAGGTCGAACTCTGAATACCGTGCTACTTCCACATCAAAAAATTACTGCTATCTATGTGTAATTTAGTGCATGGAAATACCAAGTCGGTATTCCCTGAAGCATTAATGACAGCCTCAGTGTTATTTGGGAAGTGAGATACATGAGAGAAGGTTTCGTATTACTAGATATGTTGTTTTTATAGAAAAATCTTTCTATGTCTCAAACACATGATTATGTTCAATATGAGCTCCATAGGGGAACGTACTTCGTCATATACAAGAAAAACCATGGGTGGACGCCATAAACAAGTCCAGTAGTGTCAAAATAGATAAAGCCAGAGGACATTCACCCCAGGCTTAAGAGGCAATTGCCCAGCTGTGTCTGATTTTTTTTTCTTTTTAACTGACAACCCACTTAACAGGCATGTAGCTACATGGGTAAACAGCCATGTACGGGTATAAAGTAACATATGGCGTCATAGTATGTTGCAAAATTGATTTAGTGACGAAATTTGGAGTCCCCGTGACCCTCAGAATGAGTGTTCAGGCAGAGCCTCAGTGTGAGCTAGGTAGGGCTTTACGACCGATGTACATCAACGTTGCTCATACAATATCACAAAATATGCATGCAACTTAGGTGCACAATTTGCGATTTGAAGTAATGAAAATGTAGTTTTAGAAGTATCTCGACTGGCCAATGGCCCTAACACTCACTAGCTGAGCAGTGAAATATACAACATATGATCGCCGTAGTGGAGCTAAGGTTCCATCCACTAGGTGTCTGAAGCTCATAAGGACTTAACCTCATAGGTGACTGTTTTAATAGAAGTGTAAAATGTATTTATTAAACATACCAAACGTTCCATGCCTGACAATTGGGAAATATTCAAAACATGTTAGTGTATAAAAGATACAACTTGTATTACTTAAAGTGACATTTCTCTGCACATCATTCTGTTTGCTATTCCCTCCTTCAACAATTAAAAATATTTCAGTCAGATTAGGATGTAGTGGTCATACGAGTGATGAATAAAGGGTATTTTACTCCTCAAACGTATCTCACAGTTTTTTTGGAATAATAAGAGTTTTACCGTTGATGAGCTACCTAGGTTGATGTGATACAACTTTGTTTATGAAGTTGTTAAACAAACCGGTATGGCAAGAATTCCCTATACGCACCAAGTGGATGTTTGTATTAGAGTCGGACAACACATATTGCTTGTCTTGGAGTCAGAGTAAACGTAATCAAGGGCATCCCTGCCTCATCTTCCTATATTTATTATCGGTATGTGGGTTGAGATGATTTCTTGCTCTTTGATACGTCCTGATTTAAACATTTTGAGACATAGTTTTGAGTGACAACATTTCTAGTAGCTACTATGAAGATTTAAGCACACTAGTGGTTCGATGGACATTACTGTCGTAGCCTCAATGACAATGGCTTCTGTTTTGTGTTTAAAGGTCACAGAATAATCACCAGGCCATTGTTCATCTGCCAAACATTAATATAGACCTAGAGTTTCCTGTTGCAAATCGATAAGACGCGGAATAGCATAACAAACATTGATGAAGTTTTAGATGACTGGTATTGGTCGAAGTCAATTCAAAGGAGAAAGAACTGGGTTTATTACACTGCATTTATATATTTATTACTTTTTTATAGACGCTTTACCCAATTTCCTGCGACAGGCATAATCAGCACAGATGTTAATCAAGAAAAAATAAATAACATCATGAGACACAAGCAGGTCAGAAAATAAAACTTAAACAGCGAACTAAGGGGAAAGGCAAATCTAGTAGCTGGTTGTTTAAATGTTCTTTAAAACCAGTCAGTGCTGGAGAATGTCTTATGGAAATGAGAATGTCATTCTAGATTTTGGGCCCAGCATGACAAAAGGCCCTGAAACAGCTGCCATATTAAACTAAAGTGGGGCAACCCAGTAACCTGGGCTGGACAATTAATATCAAAAAGATGGTCTCTATGGGGGCAGTGTAGCCTTGTAAAGAAACTTAAAGAAACTTTTCATCAAGTTTGTGATAATTGAATTCAAACAGTGCAGAGAAAGTTCATGACTTTTTATAATGTTTTCTTAGGATCAATGCTTTTACTTATGGCAGTTGTGTTCAAATAATGCAAAAATGGTTCATGACAATATGACACATGTGACCCTGTTCACAGGCAGGTCGCTCCCCCACACCGCACAGCACCACCTGTGTGCCCGTGTCCCTGTGCTCGCTGTCACCGCCGCAAGTGTGAGGCCCCTCAGCCTCGGTTGTGTTTTCACTGCTAAATTGGTGTTGTACCGTTTTTGCTAAATTGTTCTTGTACTGTTTTTGCCCTCTGTGCCCCTTTTTTCCTCTGTGCCCCTTTTTGTCTTTGCGCCCCTTTGATTTTTGCCTCTTGTGCCCCTTTTGCCTTCTGTGCCCCTGCTCTTTGCCCGTTTTCCCACCGCTGAGTCCCCTGCGGCCCCGCACCCCTGCTCGCCCATACGTCCCGCTCCTGCCTCCCAGCTGCTCCTTCCTCCCAACTCCTCTGATTATGGCGGCCGCTGCGCCGTCATGCCCCTGGCACGCCAAAGGAACGCCAAAGGCAAGCCTCTGTGTGCCCGTCCGCGCCTGGACCTCGCCCAGCGCCCGACCCCCTGGTCCTGTGACCACCACCACGACCGACTCCACTACGACGCCAGCACCCTCCACGCACTCAACTCCGAACGATGACACACCTGCTCCCTGGCCGCCCTGAAGCGCACCCAAGGACCCTTCTCCTGCCGGAGCTGCAGCTACACCAGCCTCCAAGCCGTCAAACAACTCACTGAGTCAGGACGCCACCACCTCAGATGCATATTATTTAACACCCGCTCCTTACGCAAACACGCCGTCGAACTCTGGGACCTGCTCGACACATCCTCCCCGGACGTCGCCTTCCTAACAGAGACCTGGTTGAACGCCTCCTCGGCCCCCGACATCGCCAAAGCCATCCCAGACGGCTACGAGATCACCCACAGAGACCGTACTAACAGAGCTGGAGGAGTAATCGCCATCATTCACAAGAACACCCTCAGAATCTCGACCAGCACTGACGGTACCCTCAGCAACGCCGAACACCTGCACTTCTAGATCCACATCAACGCCAACACCACCCTCAGAGGAACTTTAATCTAAAGACCCTCTGGACCCCGGCCTCAGTTCAGCGACTCCATCGCCGACCTCATAAGCAAGCACACCCTCGCCTCCACAGACTACATCCTCCTCAGAGACCTCAACTTCCATCTCGAGAACAACAACAACAGCAACTCTTCCACCCTGATCGACAACCTCGCCAACCTCGGATTCGGACAGCTCGTCACAAAACCCACCCACTCTGCCGGACACACGCTGGACCTCACCTTCTCCGCAAGCAACCACATCACCGTAAGCCACACCACCGAACTCCACTGGACCGATCACCGCTTCATCCACTTCACCTTCCAGAAACCCACCAGGCACCACCACCCTCACCAGAATCCCCGCCGCAGCTGGAGCAAAGTCACTGATCACCAGCTAATCACCACCCTTGCCCGAAGCCCGCCAACGGACCCCACCGACACAGACACTTTCGCCCACAACCTCAGACAATGGATCTACGACTGCGCCAACACACTCGCCCCAATCAAGAAACCCTCCAACAGACGCTCCGACAGAAAGGCCAATTGGTTCACCGCCGAACTCCAGGCCTCCAAGCAGACCTGCCGAAAGCTCGAAAACAAGTGGCGCCACGACCAGACCCCAGACAACTATGCAGCCCACAAGAGCGCCATCCGCAGACACCATCACCTCATCCGAACCGCCGAAAGGACCTCCTTCAAGGCCCGCCTCGACCATATTGCACACGACAGCAAAGAGCTCTCCAACATCGTGAAGGAACTCTCCAACCCCAGCTCAAACACCAACAACATTCTGCCATCACAAGACCTGTGCGACTCCCTAGCCACCTTCTTCCATCGAAAGATCACCAACACCTCAGAAACACCACCCACAATCCGCACCAACACCCCGCTCACCTGGACCCATGTGAACGACGATGACATAATCAAAACCAGGAACACCATCCACTCCGGCTCTCCGTCAGACCCAACCCGCACCACATCTTCACCAAGGCCAGCTCCACTATCGCACCTAATCTCCGCAAGATCATAAACATCTCCTTCGAGACCGCAACCTTCCCGGAGAGCTGGAAGCACGCCGAGATCAACGCCATGCTAAAAAAAAAACAAGGCGGACCCGGGAGACCTCAAGAACATCCGGCCCATCTCTCTGCTCCCGCTCCCGGCAAACGTCATCGAGAAGATCGTGAACAAGCAACTAATCCACTACCTCGAGGACAACAACATCCTGGACCCATCCCAGTCCGGATTCTGCAAAAACCACAGCACCGAAACTGCCCTCATCGCTGCCACTGACGACATCAGAGCCATCCTGGACAACAGAGAAACCGCAGCCCTCATCCTCCTGGACCTCTCAGCCGCCTTCGACACAGTCTGCCACCACACCCTATGCACACACCTTCACGACGCAGGGATCCGCGACAAGGCCCTGGAATGGACCACCTCCTTCCTCTCCGGCAGAACCCAGAGTGTTCGCCTCCTGCTATTCCAATCCCAAGCCTCCGAGATCATCTGTGGCGTACCCCAAGGATCATCCCTCAGCTCGACCCTCTTCAACGTGTACATGGCACTGCTCGTAAACATCGACCGCTCACACGACCTCAACATCATCTCCTATGCCGACGACACCCAGCTGATCCTCTCCCTCACCCAGGACCCCTCCACCACCAGAACCAACCTCCTCAAAGGAATAAAAACCGTTGCCGAATGGATGAAAGACATCTGACTGAAACTGAACTCAGACAAGACGGAGGTCCTCATCCTCGGCTCCACCCCCTCTGCCTGGGACGACTCCTGGTGGCTGACAACACTAGGAACTGCACCAACACCCACCGACAACGCATGCAACCTGGGATTCATCTTTGAAGCTTTGCTCTCCATGTCCAAGCATGTCAATGCCGCCTCATCCTCCTGCTTCAAAAACCTCAGCATGCTCCACAAGATCTACAGATGGATCCCCACTGAGACCAGATGGACGGTCACACAGGTCCTCGTCAGCAGCAGACTGGAATACGGCAACGCCCTCTACGTAGGAGCATCGACCAAACTTCTGAAACAACTACAACGGATACAGAACGCCTCAGCTCGCCTCATCCTCGGCACACCCCGCCACAGCCACATCACACCTCACCTGAGAGACCTGCACTGGCTCCCCGTCAACAAGAGGATCACCTTCAAGCTCTTCTCCCATGCTCACAAGGCACTCCACAACACCGGACCAACATACCTCAACAGATGTCTCACCTTCTACACCCCGAACCGCCAGCTTCGCTCTGCCGACCTCGCCCTCGCCACAACCCCGCATCCGAAGAACAACCACCGGGGAAAGATTGTTCTACCACCTCGCGGCCAAGCCCTGGAACACCATCCCATCCACCTGCAACAGACTCAGGACCTACTGGCCTTCCGGAAACTTCTCAAG
This sequence comes from Lissotriton vulgaris, assembly GCF_964263255.1. Classification (NCBI taxonomy): domain Eukaryota; kingdom Metazoa; phylum Chordata; class Amphibia; order Caudata; family Salamandridae; genus Lissotriton; species Lissotriton vulgaris. The sequence continues at coordinate 923,197,771 of NC_141693.1, read as the reverse complement.
ACCTGGCTTTTCGAGCAATAGCAGCATCTCCCCTCCCCCCGCGTGCCTTGAGACCCTTGCGGGTATGTAGTGCGCTCTATAAATGTATTGATTGATTGACACATTATTTTCATTGGTCAAAAGAAAAGGTGCCCGAACGAAGTGACGGAGCAGCGTGAGTGACTAAAGTGATAAAAAGAGTGCACTTGTGGTAAAAACAAATATATATACATTTGACTGATTGGGATAGTGTCAGACACCTCAATCAGGATTTAAAATCAGTCCACATATTTTGTTGTCAGCATTTCGACACTTTAGTACAGTTACTTAGAGCAGCGTCATAATCAGGGCAAAAGTAAAAATAGGAGACACCAGAGGAATGGGATGCAAGGATTCAAAACCTATATGCGTCAGTCTTCGTTGCCAAAAACAGAGGATGTGACATCAGAAGCTCTTTGACACTTGAGGACATCCTAGGTTTGACCATTTGTCCTAACCTATGCTCCACATAGGCCTCCTATCAGTGGCGAAGGAGCTACAGGAGGGGCGAGGAGTACAATCTAAAGAAAGTAAAGAGAGAATTTCAAGTTCTGTTTGCTCTTTGCTCCTGCCTTCATAACCCACAAGGCGAGGGGTCGTAAGGACGGTAGCAAGGGAACCAAACGGCAAACCAGAGGTAGCTACCACCCCTTTCACCCTCATAAATGACATAAATTATGAACACATGTTGAATTATTATAAATCAGGGGAGCTGGTTGCAGGTAATTCACACAACGAAATGAACAAACACTTAAAAAATACTGGGCCGTGTCTGATAAGTAAGATTGTATAATGACATAAATGTGAACATGTAATCAGCTGCATAACCCTGCTTAGGGTAGGAATATCAGGTAGCAATTCTTTACTTACGATGCAGGATTGCTGCCACCGCAGTGATGATCATCCATTGACAACGCTCGCTGGCAACTGGTCTTTGCTAATTCATAGTCATGAGCGTTAAAGGCAAAGTGTGCAATCCTTACGAGGCTCTGCAGCTCCACTAGGCGATCCGACCAGTGGCATTCAGCACACATTTGTTCCAACTGAAATAAAGATAAGGATTATTGTAATGGTTGGTGTTTAAAGTTATCATAATACAACAAGATAAAGATTGGAGTCTCTTTATCAATTTGGACATCAATTAAAGCCAAAATTAGTATTTTTTTTCATAGGATAAGGAGCTACTATTGCTAAAATCAAGAAAAGGTGCATTCTTTAATCAAATTCACCCAGGAGCTTTTCTTAGATATTGTTTGTAATGTATTATGTTAGAAGTGAGAGTGCAGTTCAAGGTGGATCTTGATGCAGTTTCTTTTCTAGGAAGTCCATGACATGGTCCCCTCACTTAATTTTGATAATGTGAGATGCCAAGCCAGAAAGGCAGGGAAAGTGGCTTACATCAGACTGGTGCTCGCAATCAAGTTACCTCAGTAGTCTTGGCACCATCCCATCCACTTTTTTAATCTAATTGTTTGCCATGGTGTGGTGTTGCAGAGTAGGCCTCAGAATTCCAGCAAATGGCAGGGTAGAGTGTATCCAAAAGGTATACCAGCATAAGGTCAAAAGTGGCTGAAGAACACGGTACTTACCTTTGGTAACGATTTTACTGGTGGATACATTGTCTGCCTGTAGATTCCTCACCTTTTGAATTACCCCCATGCATAGCATTCCACAGAAACTTTTCTTCTCAGCTCTCCCACATTGCCGAGGACATCAAAATGGGACGGCTCTGCACACGAGTCCATGTGACGTCAGCATGCTGGAATCAGTTACCTTTTTTCCGCGCCATCAACGCATAACGTTTTTTTTACAGGCCTCTCCATTTCTGGGAGTGTTTTTGTTGCAAGTCTCCGGGGTATTTATGGCTCACTGAGGCATCCGGATTCAAGCACGGAAAACATTGGTGGGGAAATATGAGTAGGGGTCTCTGAGAAAGCACAACTGAACTACTCAGATTTTAAATAAGAACCAAACCAACATTGGGCGCCATGTTGTGTAGTTTCTAAAAATACATAGGATCTGCACGTCTGTAGGTAACATAAACTAAGGGATTGGTGTCAAGACTGATTTCGGACACCCCCAAAGGATATGTCAGCCTATAGACCAGCTAGCTTACAGTGCCAACATAAGCCCCCTAACCATACCAAGGAGCCAATAGTTTCTGGCAACAATAGAACATGACAACCCTTGATCCGTCAGGGATTGTGGAAACAGTGCCGTACTTTCCGCTCAGTCACACGTGCTCGCTTAGTCTCAGAGAGATACACAGAATAAACGTTGGTGACGTTTTCATTAAGCATTTATTGAACCAGCGTCATTCTAGTATAAAACATGTTTGCTGCGACAAAGATTAGACAGAAACAAATGTATAGGATTACAAGCACCAACAGAGTAAATAGAAGGTAGAATTCTACCATGGTGCTGAAACAGTGAATATATGCAGGCATATAATCATGACAGTAATCGAGCATACTCCTACTATGCGGACCTTATCTAAGTGTACCTAAATGTACCTAGCAAGTATGTGGGTGTAAAGCCAAGAATCCCCTAGGGAAGCGCCAAACCTATTACCTGATCGGTGAGAACGAAGGACCCCATCTTAGTCTTGAGTTGGACATCCCCGCAAGGGATGTCAGAACACTGTGTGTTGAAGCTTCTGTAGGCCGGGACTCCAGTGTCTTGTGCCAGTGTGGAAGCATCTCCTCTGTCTATCTAGTAATGGTATGGATCTTTTATACCATAAAGATAGCCTCAGGGTTTGTACCACAATTGATATGTTGTGAGTACAATTATGTAAATCATCCACAACCAATACCTGGAATTATGCAAAGTAGTTCTATCGCCCTAGGATGAAGATGACCATGACTTGTAAACAGAGTTTGCTAACCCTGTTATGTACGTCATGTGCAGGGGACTTTTCTAAGAATCCTCATGCATAATAAATCAGACTAGTTGCAAGGAAACCAATCAACATTTCTTTCGGCACATAACTGGGTAAAAGGTCAGTGCTAGAACTGTTATGTAGAGCAAGGTGGGACACGTGTAGGTGAAAGGTCATTTGCTACTCAGGATTAGGTTGAGGTACATGTCAGCATGAGAGGTGCCTGAGGGAAGTGAGGTGACAAGCTTCCCAGTGAGTATGCCCGCGGACCCATGGGGCCAACCGGCGCACCAGTAGAGTTAGCCGCTCTGGGAAACAAGTCGAACATCGCTTTACGGAAATGCAACAGATCTGCGCCTGGAGTCAGAAAGGCAGGAATCCCTGGATCCGGTACTGTGGGGTCTGGGACTGCTCGGGGAGGCAGCACAATTGCCTCCGGATGCAGCACCGGAGACCCTGAAGCGGAGGTTGAGTGGCTGGCAGTGTAGGCATCGCTTCTCTCGGCGCCGGTGAAGACACCGCTCTCTGAACTGGAGACGAGGCTGGAGTCACCTCAGAAGAAGGAGAAGGAGAGACTTCCTCCTTACGATGATACCGGGGAGCTGGAGACTCCAACTTCAATGTCTCATCCTTTGACGAACTACTTCGAGATTCATGGTGCCGCTTCTTTTTATTCTTCCTCGACGACTTCAAAGTATGTGGAGTGGGCAACTTTGACTGGGACCTCGATCTCCGTTGACCTCTTTTCTGTTTTTAGCCATCGCCATAAACAACTTGGCTTCTCTCTCCTTCAATGTTTTTGGAATCATTCACCTGCATGACAAACACTCCCCGACGTCGTGGTCAAATGACAGACACCACAAACAGCCATCATGAGGGTCAGTAACAGACATCTAACCCCGCATTCCGTGCATGGTTTGAATCCAGACTTCCTCTGTATAGCTATGGTCGCTTCTACAAAGACCCAGAGACTTGCAACAAAAAAACTCCCGGAAATGGGGAACCCAGGAAAAAAAGTTACATGCCAACTGTGTGGAAAAAGGGAACTGAAGTCAGCACGCCGACGAGGTCTTCTTATGGCTCCAATGATGTCACGCTGAGTCGCGCATGGAGCCGTTCCCTTGTGACCTCCTCGTTGACATGAGAGAGCTGAGAGGAAAAGTTTCAGTGGAATTTTGCGCATGAGTGTAATTCAGATTCAGATTCAGAAATGCTTTATTCGATTTAAACCAAGTATAAAATCATAAAACCTTCATAATACAAATACACATTCCATAAAACACTTAATCTCCATCCAATAAAAACAGTTAATTTAATAAGAAGGATTAAATTAGTACATCGACGATATAAAGCAATTCATAATATATCAGTTAGGTCATCAATCAGTTAACATCATTAATTTCCGTTTCTTTAAAATACTTTTTAAAAAGCCAATCATAACCATAATACATTTCTCACTCCCTAATTTCAATAGACTTAAATACGCTGGTCTACATTGTCGCCAATGGCCCTGTCTCAAATATTGTCTAATCCACCTTCTACGTTCAACATTGTAATGATTGCAAAATAGGATCAGATGGAAAGTAGATTGTGTCGACAAATTGTCACAGGTATAGGGTGCCAGGTTCCGTGACCAGTCGTTTCTTAGAGGAAAGGTTACCAGGCGGAAAAATAGTTCAAACCTAAACCGCGTTAATATAAAACGGTCGAAGCCCACAGTGCAGACAGATAAATAGGGTTGAATCCACTGGCATATCAGAGTCCCTTAGTGTTGGATGACTGAACATTTCAAGAGTTCACCTGAACTTCTCAATATTTCAAAGTGACTCATACATAATTTTTTCAAGTCTTTCCTTGAAATTCCAAAATTACTAACTGGGTTACTATATAGCTCTGGTCTTTGCAAATCAGAGAGAGTATTTTTAACATACATTAACCAGGGAATACATTTAACATTGTCAAGGGCCATCGCATCCCTTATGATGTCCCGATTAAGTCCCAAAGCTTCCGTTGTCCATACCCTATGCCAGAGTAATATTGGCTGGAGTTTAATAAGATCGGAAATATATTCCAGACCTAACTCTGCATGGCAGTTAAATGTTGCCACACCCTGAGGCAGTGCCAATAAATATTTTAAGAAACTGTTTTCGACTATTTGAATAGTCTGTGCATTCTGGATCCCCCAGATACCGGCCCCATATAGGGCTATACTCCTACACTTAGCCATATAGATTTTTAGAAGGATTTCCGGTGGTCATTTGCCCAGCTGTTTAGCAAAATTCATGAGGGCCGCTATAGAACGTTTAAATAGCAAGGCACTGGTTTTTATGGCTGCCCCCCACAGGTAGGAGGTAGGAGAAGGATTTTGTACATCCAATTGTAAGGCCATCCACCTTAATTTCCTTATGTTCGGCCCGCCCCTTCCCACACACCATCATAAATGATTTCTTTGCGTTGATTTTCTGCCCTCTTGACCCCATGAAATGATTATATTTTTCTAATGCCCTTTTAGCACCTATCTTTGTTCGGGCCATAAGAACTGCGTCGTCCGCATAGAGGAGTGAGACAACCTGTCTCTTGCCAAATCTTGGGGATTCAATGGTGCTGGCCTCCAGTTACCCCTCCAAAGCGTTGGTATAAATGGAGAAAAGGAATGGGGCCAGCACACAACCCGGTCTCACCCCCTTCTCAATGCGGAAGGGCCCAGTGCATTCTCCCTTAGTCCCAAATCTCACCCTTGCTGTAGCATCAGAATACAGCTGGCGAAGAAATGATACTATGGCTGGTTCCACTCCTATTTCTTCAAGGGTTTGCCATAACTTCGCATGATCCACACAGTCAAAAGCGGCTGTGAGATCAACGAAGATGGCATATAAGCGTTCTTTCTTCGCCCGTGTGTATTTCCCTTGGATGATTACAAAATTGAGGACCTGTTCCACCGTACCCATCCCTTCTCTAAAACCATATTGAACTGGGCTCAGGATGTTGTTGTCTTCTGTCCAAATATGGAGTTTATTTAGGATCACCCTACCTGCTAACTTCATAAGGGAGTCCAATAGGGAAATTGGCCTATAATTGGAAGGGCTCTCTCTATCCCCCTTTTTGTATATCTGTATAATCACCGACTCAGTCTAGGTTTTAATAAATCCTACAGCACAGCATGCCTGCAGGACATGCATTAAAATTGGGGCCCACAATTCGGGAGTCAGCTTAAAAACGTCGATCGGTATTCTGTCCAGGCCCGGAGCCTTATTTCCTTTGCTACTATTTATTGCCACCAGGACTTCATCAAGGCGAATTTCTAGGTCTATCAGTGAATGGGCCAAAATTGGTGCATCAGTTTCAATAATAGTACACAGACTTTCCCCCTCCCTTTTATAAACATTGGAAAAGAAGTTGATCCATGCCCCTTCGTCCATGGCAACCTCTATTGTTGCCTTATCCTCACTTATAAAATAGGGTGCTTTTACTGCTTGCCAGAACAGTTTAGGGTTTCTGCTTTCAGAGGCCTGGAGCAGATTTTGCCATGCTTGCTCTTTAATCTCCCTTTTCCGCTGATACCTTGCTAGGTTATACACCCTTCTACAATTCCTTATTAATTCAAGATCTCTTGTTTTAGTACTAAGCGCGGCTTTTAATTGGGTATATGCCTTTGTACATTTGGTATCAAACCACCCTGTAGACTTAACACGTTTTTTACTAGGTTTGGTGAGGGTGTCCTGTATTATCGCAGTGATACCTCCAAAGGCATCCAATATTTCTTTATGGGAGGCCTTTTCATCTAGACAGACCTGAATGTGCGACCGAGCATTGGCAATAATCCCCTTATCTGTTTCCACTGGGTCTAACACGCTCCACTTTAAGCTAAAGCCATTTTGTCGGGCTAATGTTATATCCTTCACCCATGTGGGTAAAAAAGCCTAGGACATCAGAAGTGTAAATGACCAATTATTCTGAAATCAGTAGTGTGAAGAAAAAACAAGAAATGGCTGTATACAGATATATATTTAATAAGTATGAATAAAAATCATATAGAAAAACAAGCTATATGATAAGGTAAAAATATAAATCATTAAAAACCAACACAAGTGTTACAAATCAAATGGTGTCCTATAAGTCATACATTTTACAAAACACAATACAATCACATCGATAAATGACATAAAAAGTATGAAAACATTAATCATAAAAACACTCGACACGCGTTTCGGCAGAAAAACGCCTTCTTCAGGAGTCTCTGCTGATAATATTGATAAAAAGCATGGAAGTTGTTGATATCTTCATACATGCGGTTAGTCAGAGCCACATGATAGAGGCTAATACCTGAGATAGCAATGACATCGTCTTGGATTCAAGAACCGAGGAAAACAGCACCAAGAAGGATAAGACCCAGGCTGCGGAACGATCATAGAATCCTCATAGCAAAAGATACCATAGAAATCTGATATAGGAGTATAAGGTCATGGAGGAGATATGGACATCTGTAATAAGTCAAACAGGTCGTGGCTTATATATTCCAGACAGTACGTAAATTATGATTCTTAATCTGTATATGGTCAAAAGCGATGGTTCAAAGTTGGCGCAAGGTTGTGTCAGTTCTTATATAACGTAAAATAAAAAAGATGATATGGGCAGCAAGATGGTGCTGCTCCAAGGCAAACGGGATGTCACGCGACGCAGGTACCTCCTTGCATCTTGCTGCCCATATCATCTTTTTTATTTTACGTTATATAAGAACTGACACAACCTTGCGCCAACTTTGAACTATTGCTTTTGACCATATACAGATTAAGAATCATAATTTACGTACTGTCTGGAATATATAAGCCACAACCTGTTTGACTTATTACAGATGTCCATATCTCCTCCATGACCTTATACTCCTATATCAGATTTCTATGGTATCTTTTGCTATGAGGATTCTATGATCGTTCCGCAGCCTGGGTCTTATCCTTCTTGGTGCTGTTTTCCTCGGTTCTTGAATCCAAGACGATGTCATTGCTATCTCGGGTATTAACCTCTATCATGTGGCTCTGACTAACCGCATGTATGAAGATATCAACAACTTCCATGCTTTTTATCAATATTATCAGCAGAGACTCCTGAAGAAGGCGTTTTTCTGCCGAAACGCGCGTCAAGTGTTTTTATGATTAATGTTTTCATACTTTTTATGTCATTTATCGATGTGATTGTATTGTGTTTTGTGAAATGTATGACTTATAGGACACCATTTGATTTGTAACACTTGTGTTGGTTTTTAATGATTTATATTTTTACCTTATCATATAGCTTGTTTTTCTATATGATTTTTATTCATACTTATTAAATATATATCTGTATACAGCCATTTCTTGTTTTTCTTCACACTACTGATTTCAGAATAATTGGTCATTTACACTTCTGATGTCCTAGGCTTTTTTACCCACATAGGTGTTTACCCTGCCCTAGGAGTCTGTATTGATAACCAGGGGGTCCTTGTTTTTCTCACACATATCCTTCACCCATGCCAGAGCCTCAATGGTGGTGGATTTATTGGAAACAGGTAGGGATAAGTTAAGACTAATAGGCATGTGTGTAATTCAAAAGCTGAGGAATGCACAGGCACATATATCCATTAGAAACATTAAACACGAGCTGTATTTACCACGTACAAGTTATTAAAGCACTTTAATTCACTATCAATCGCTATTGAGTTAGAAGTGACTCAAGACACAACCACCTGCCTACTATAGGCTGGCATCATTAGTTTAGCTGCTAAACATAGCTATAAAGGCCAGAGAACTGTACATTATCACTCTTCTTGGCCCATGGTTTTCCCTGCACTGGACAATCGAAGATGGAGTGACACCAACTTTTACATGCACCACCGAACCAGAGGACCAGCATATTAACATATAGAAACTGTAATAAACGGCAGTGCAACACGAAACTTTAAAGACGAAGCACTTTTTTAGAAGGGTTATGTCAAAAGGGATATGGTGACTCACAAAGGCTGCTACGTAACACCCATCTTCTAAACAGTGGTTCTATATGAGTCTCAAAATCAGGTCAGTCGATGGCAAGTAAAATTCTGGCCTAAGTTGTTGAAAAATAGTCTTCCAGCAATGTGCAGTAATCCTAAATAATCAGCAGTTGGCTTTAGATGGCACTACACATACGAAAGCTTTCCTTTTGCTACTGCCACTTACTATCCTGCAGGCCAATCCGCCAATGAGGGTGACTAAAACACACAACCTCTTTGCAACAGCAAGGTCTTTGAAAAGCAGTTTTGATACACAACAACCTGCCTTCTCGCTGAGAAAAAGCAAAGCTTTGCCTTGATTGTCCTGGTCCGCATGTCTTCTATATTGTGCCTTACGCCTAAATTACAGACCTCAAGCATGACAAGACGTCTTTTGCATATTGAGGTACATGCCAGACAACTCTATTTCTCCATTGCAAAGTGAATGCTTATCAAGGGGACAAATCGACGATGTAGCTGTGGTTTTACCACAGCGCCGGTCAGGGAAACTTTATACGCACCTTCCTAATGTTGATGTAAGGAAGGGATGCCTTGGAAGTAATTTAGGCAGCACATACTCTCCTCTTTTTACACAGATAATGCCGCCCTACATAATGCGCTCCCCATTTGGAACACTCTGCTTACTTAGTCGCTCACTGAGGAAATTGTTCCCACTTTACTGACGAGCATTCAAATTGCAGACAAGCATTGTTTTTTTTTTTTTTTTTTTCCAAAACCTTTATTGCACTTTGCATAGTACACAGCGGAGTGCCTACAACCCTGCGGGCCGGCCGCCATTTTCAGATCGTTATTCACAGTGTAGTTCAGCGAAATGGCCAGCAAAGCAATAGTTACATTAATTGTCCGATGGAGCATGCTGAAAAATAAAAGTGCAGTTTGAGCAAGCATTATCAGCAGAAGATGTGGTTTTGATGGTATTTTTTCTTTTTTTTGAAAAACAACAAACTCTTAACGGTAAACTGTTAGGAATGACAATACGGTCTGGCACGAATCAATGCAGTTCAAGTTGCAAGTGTCTCTTGGAAGAGGTTTATTCCAACCTCATTTCCTAGTACGTGAATGTACCTGCCCACAATACACGTCCCCACACCCCCTGTCCCACAGTTCTAAACTCTAAGGGAAGGTCTCGTGTAGTGGCTGTGGCCTTCATCCCACCCATCCACCCCGCCTCGCTTCAATCCTCCTCGCCCTCTTCGTCGGAGTCTTCCTGATCGTCTTCTGGCATGGGTTCACAAATATCCCCTCTATATTCATTCCATTTTAACCAAATCTTGTTCCACTTCCCTGGGCAGGCTCGGTTGGAGTACACTGCTCTCTCGGCAACATTACTCTATCCATGTTCAGACACCATTGGGACTTAGTCGGTAGGTCTGCCGCCCCCCAGCGCTGTGCTATGTCATGCTTCGCCACCATTAAACCCGCCGTGACCCAGAGTTGTTCATATCTGGACAAGTCAGTAGGCTCCCATATATTTAGTAAGCACCTCCTTGGGTCAGGCAGCAGGGATTGGTCTAATGCTTGTGAGAGTGTGCGAAGTATTTGCCTCCAGTACTCCTGGATCTTGGGACAGTCCCATATGGTGTGGAAAAATGTGCCTTCCTCTCCGCACCCACGCAGACAGTATGGATGGGATGCCCTATGTATGCGGTGTAGCATGGTCCTCATATAATAAACCCTGTGTAGGATCTTAAATTGCACTTGCCGCATGCGTGCCGAGATGCCCACTTCCTTAGGGGACCCAAGTGCCTCATTCCATTCATGTTCATCCATGTCGCTAACGTCCCCCTCCCATTTTTCCCTCAGGTGGAGTGTACGATCTGGGGTATTATTGAGTAATTTACGGTAAGTGAGGGACGTCGCCCTTTCTAACATGTAATCAGTGAGGAGGCGATCTTCCAGAGGCGAAGACTCGGGCAGTGGTGTGTCGGGTGGCAGGGCTGTGAGCAATGCGTGTCGGATTTGAATGTACCTGTAAAGTTCCCGGTCACCGAGATCATATAGTTCTTTTAGCCGGGCAAAAGGGATCACCGCATTCCTCTCCCACAGATCACCCACCGTGGTAATTCCTATCGTATCCCAGTGTGGGAATCCCTTAGTGCTCCTTAGATTGCCCAACGCTCGAGAGTCCCACAGCGGAGTCATCTTGGTGACCTTCCCTTTCCAGCCCAGAGCTGCCGTTGCGGTGTGCCATGACTGAACTGTTAGTTTAGTGGGGCCCACTAGTGCCCGTACTTTGCGGTGATCGTACAACGGACCCAACAGACTATTTGTGCCCAACTGTGCCCTGTCTGACTGGAATGCTGGCTCGGTGTGCGGTGTGTGGATCCATTGGTTAATTGGCTTAAGGTGTGCAGCCCAATAGTACAATTTCAGATTCGGTAGCGCAATACCCCCGCTATACCAGTCTCTGTGCAGCTTGGATTGTGCCACACGTGCCGGGAGGTTGCCCCATAGAAGATTGGAAACCAAAGCCGCCACTTTCTGAAAAAACTTAGGGGGCACAGGATAGGGTGTATTTTCAAGGACGTACAAAAAGCGTGGTAACGCCATCATCTTGTAGAGTGCCGCCCTGCCTAGGAGCGTCAACGGAAGGCCTGACCAGAATCCAATATCCCGTTTAAGCCTGTCTAAGTGTGGTTTCAGATTTTTATCTATGAATTCTGCCGGGTCCTTAGTGATATGTATGCCTAGGTATTTAAACGATGATCCCGCTAGCTTCAGCGGGCATGTTCCGTCGAGGTTCGGGGCCGGACCCTGCAAAACATACAATTCCGATTTGGTCCAGTTCAGCGTATAGCCGGAGACACTGCCGTATGTGTCGCAAATGTGTAACAAAGCCGGTATTCCACCTTCGGGGTCAGTTAGATAAAGCAACATATCATCTGCGTATAAGGACAGACGATCTTCCCAACCCCCGTTCCATGTTATACCCTTGAGGAGGGGTGAGGTTCGTATGAGGGTCGCAAGAGGTTCCAGAGAGATGGCAAACAGTAGGGGTGACAGAGGGCATCCCTGCCGCGTGCCCCTTCCCAACGGGAATGTGTGCGAAATATGGCCGTTAGCCACCACGTGAGCCACTGGGTCCGTGTACAGCAGTTTGACCCATGCAATAAAGCGAGGACCGAACCCCATATGTTTCAGCGTTTCGAAAAGGTACTCCCATTCCACCAAGTCAAATGCCATTTTGGCGTCAAGTGCTAAAAGTACTGCTGGTGATTTGATGGTGTCCGTTCTAGCCAGTACACCGTGCAGTCGCCGCAGGTTCAACGCTGTGTTTCTGTGTGGCATAAATCCGGATTGATCCGGATGTATAATCGATGACAGATGGGGCAGGATCCTTTGCGCTAGGAGTTTAGCCAGAATTTTCACTTCAGCGTTTAGTAAGGAAATGGGTCGATAAGAGGAACATTCCTCTGGCAGTTTACCTGGCTTGGGGATAGTTACGATAGTTGCCACTCGCTGGTCCAGCGGAAGGGAACCCCTCTCTAAACAGTCCCTGAACATCCCCAACAGATGTACGCTGAGGGTCTCCGGCATCGCCTGGTACCATTCTATGGGTATTCCATTCGGTCCCATTGCCCTGCCCGGGTTTAGAGCCTTAATGGCCAATTGGATTTCATCGGCAGTGATGTCTACCTCTAATTCACTTGACGCCTCTGGCGATAATGTTCGGACCTCGATCGGAGCTAAGAGTGCCCTGGCTCTCTCAGGTGTGATTGTCTGTTCCGGGGTGTACACTTGTTCAAAATGGGCCGCAAGTAGCTCTGTGATACGCCTTGGATCAGAATGTGGCACCCCATGTTCATCTTTCAGACGTTGGATCCCCCTGGAGTTGCCCTCTCGTTTATCAAGCCACGCTAGCATTTTCCATGCTTTGTCCCCCACTTCATAAATTCTATTTTGAGTGTCGGCTATGTGCCCTTTAACTACCAAGCGTAGGTGATCATTATACAGCTGCTGTTGGAGAGTGAGTGCGTGGAGGGTGGAGGGAGAGGGGTGGAGCTCGTGAGCCATGGTTCGTTCCTGCAGTGTCACCTTCAGATCGGCCAGCTCCTGGGATTGTTGCCTCTTATGCCCGGTTATGGTGTTAATGGCTTGCCCCCGCAGGACCGTTTTATAGGCTTCCCAAAGTGTTGCTGGGGAGCGTACTGAGTGTACGTTTTCAAGAAAGTATTGTTTCGTGGCATGTTTGAGAGCTTTGCGAACCTGTGGAACTTTAAAGTAGGTTGCATGAATGGGGTAAATGCGTTTGCGTGCTCTTGTCTGTAGGGAAAGTGTCAGTGTGAGCGGTGAGTGGTCTGAAATTCCTCGTGGGTGAATCACCAGGGTATCTACTTGCCGGAGGCCATCCCCCAGTGACAAGAAGTAGTCAATGCGGGATAGGCTGCCATGCACCGCGGAGTGAAAGGTGTATTGTTTTACGCCCGGGTGCAAGTGCCTCCAGACGTCAGTCAGTCCCATGGCTGCTGCAAATCGCCGAAAGTACGTGCTTCCCCCCGTCGGGGCCGGTGTGGGGTGTTTATCTAGTTGCGTGTCCATGACTGCATTAAAATCCCCCCCTAGAATGATCTCACCCTCAGGGAGAGTTAGAAGGAATTCCCCTAGTCTTGGGAGGTGGACCGAATGCAATGCTGGCGGAATATATACTGACACTAAGTTAAAGAGTTTCCCCTCCCACTGTCCTTGCACGGCCGCAAAGCAGCCCTGATCATCAGTTTTAGACAATAGGGGCATGAATCGTGAGTTTTTCTGTACTAGAATGCCGGACCCCCTGGAGCCGGACGTGAATTCGGAGTGGGCCCACATTTTGTAACCTCGTCTGTCCAAGGCCTTTGTAGCCCCCCCTACCAGGTGTGTCTCCTGCAGCAGGGCCACAGTAGGTCGCAGTCGCTTAATAGCAGTCAGTATCAACCCCCGCTTAACCTTGTCCCCCAAACCTCTCACATTCCATGACATCAAGCTCAGAGGTGGGCATTGTGTGTCGGGGGGTGCTACTCCCCCTGTCGGCACTGAATCGTTAGCCATTGGGGATTATGAGGTACATGTTGTATTGCCCAAGAGACGCAACCGGTCTAGTGGCTGCGTCGTCGCACAGCGAGGAACTCAGAGACATCATGGGGGCATATTATCGCTGTCCGTCCCCATCAGCGTGCATTGATTCCCATAAGAATTGAAACATCGATCTCGACCATTTGCGTACATTCCCAACACGAACATTTCAAAACAAACCCCCCTCCCTGCCCCCCTGCCTAACGGACTTCCAACTGCCCGCCTCCCCAACTGAGCAGAGTGCTTTTCCCATCCCTCAACCAGAGCACTTGCGTGTAGGGGGGGAGAGCGTCTCCCCGGGCTGGCGGCTTCCCTGTAGGCTTTCGGGGCTGCCATGCCAGAGTCTACGTGCAGCAGTTAAAACAACAAGTCAGTTCGGCGATCGCCAACTGTGTGTGATGCAGAGTCCTGAGCCGGGGTTATTCTTCCTCGCCTCCCCCTTCAAATCTATGGGAGGGTGAGCGTTCCGCACCCTCCACTCGACCAGATGTTTGTGAGCCATTTCTGCTGCCTCCTCTACGGTCTTGATCCGGCCTATGCGTCCTGCGCTGTCGTCCAACGGTGTGCCAGCCCTCCAGCCAGTCCCGGGCCGTGTCCGGGGAATCAAAAAACCATACTTTTTTGTCCGCTACCACCCGTAGCTTAGCCGGGAATACCATTGAGTACGGCAGTTCTTTCTCTCTCAAGGTCTTTTTTACTTCCAAGAACGTTCTCCTCCTCCTAGACACCTCCGCCGTATAGTCCGGAAAGAAAGCAATTTTCGAGTTCTGGATTTGAATGGCCGGCGCTACTCTTGCGGCCTGCAAAATGGCGTCCCGATCTCGGAAATTGAACAGTCTAGCCAATATCGGTCGCGGTGTGCCTCCCGTCTTGGGTTTTCCCCCCGGAACGCGGTGAGCCCTTTCGAACGAGAAGAAATTCGAGAGTCCCTTGGGCTGGAGTCGATTTTTGACCCAGTCCTCCACATATAGGTCTAACGCCCCTGTGTCTTCCGATTCCGGCACACCTATAATGCGGACATTGTTGCGCCGTGAGCGACCTTCCTGGTCATCCAGTTTGTCCCTGAGCAGTTTGTTATCAGTTTGCAATCGCTCCACCGCCGTTTGTAGTTCGGACACATCCTCAACCAGCGATTTAGTGACCACTTCGACCTGCTTGACCCTCTCATTCATTTTTTGGAGATCCGCCCTTATTAAGGTGACTTCAGTTGCCGTGGCTCCCACAGTTTCTTGTACCTGCGCCAATGCCGCCAGGACATCATCCAGCGTAGCCTTTCTTGCCCCCTCGGTGTCCGCCACTTTTCCGGCGGTCTTGCGCTGTTCCTGGGGCGGTGAATGCCTCTCATACGCAAGTGTGTCCAACTTGGCCTGGGTTGAGGTGTTTTTGGGGCCCCTGTGTGTCATGGCGCAGCTTTTATCGAAGCAGTCAAGTGGCTCAATTGGCCGCTTCCAGCGGTCGACCGCGTTGAGGCTTGTAGGTATAGTCACAGCGGGGGAGGGTGGTGTTTCCCTGCAGGTACGCAGAAGCGGAATGCCCCAGTAGATTCTATGCGCAGGTCCGTCGTTGGGACTCTGCTGAGTCCATACCCCTGCAATGGGTCCGTTGGGAAATTAGTTAGCGTGTTATGAGTTGCGACCAACACCGGGCCGCTCTTCCGTGGTATGCTTCTCCCCAGTGCCGCCTTGATGTAGACACCGCCTAGGCCCTTGCCTCTCTAGTGGCGCAGCTTGGGAATGTGTTCCCGCGCTGCCGCTGGGGAGTCCGCCAAACTGTTTTCTCCTGACCGCTGTGGTCGCCGAGTTGCTTAGGCGGCCGCCGCAGGGACCCGGTGCACTCCGCGGGTGTGGCTGGGCAATGGCGGCGCTGAGCCCAACGTGCGCGGCGCCTTCTGCGCCTCAGGTAGGATTTTACACGCCCGGGGAGTGTCAACGGGCGGTGTAAAGGTGCGCTCGTGTGCTTGGGTCACTGGGGGGAGTTCCATGGTTCTTCGGAGTGACGCATTTGGCGAGCCGACACTTCCTGTCACTCACCCCCGTCTCCAGGTCACTTCCGGCCGGCTCCGAGTGCACTGTGGCTCCGCGGCTTCGCGGTCGAGGGTAGGCCCGGCTTCTCCTCCGTCTCCGGCCAGCGAGATTGTGCTTATTCGGACCGCCGCCACGCCCAGAAGTTCTGTACCGCTCGCCGCACGGACTCCGGGTCCGGTCCGCCCCTTGCAGCCGGTGTTGATCAGGATAATTGCACGGATTGTTGCGGAAAGCCGCCTCTACCTGGGAGCCTCCCTAAGCTGCGGCCACCATCGTTGGCTGCTAGCCACGCCCCCGACAAGCATTGTTTTCATACTCTGTCATTTGCAATATGTAAAATCTTTCCCAGCTGACATTGTGAACGTTGCAATTAACTTCAGAATGCTCCTCATATTTCTTTGGTCTGCTTTTCCACTTAATCTGTCGGGGGAGTCTTAGAGCTGCTATGCAGTCATTTTAAAGTAATATTCGTTTGCTGCCAAATACAGTCGCCAAGGGTCATTTAACTTATACTGATGATGTGGTACATTTTTTACTTGCTTCATTACTTAGAGTGCTAGTCTGCATATTAATTTAATAATTCAAATTCAAACAATTTATTGCAATTCATATTCTGCGTGTGAGGAATTATTTTCCTATAGTTCCCCTCAATTGATTCACATGCTTTCTGCTGCATTCCTCCCGGTTTCTTCACAATTATTGTATGGGCAGATTAAAGAAACTTTATTTATCCGCCAAAGTGAAGTCATCAAACTCATGGATACACACCTGTCCTAAATTGAGCGATCCATGGAAAACTCTACTCCTTCTGATGGCAGGGCTCATTCTGTTAATCCTTGCTCTTCCTCTGCTTCTACTACCTCAGTTAAACAACACTCCTCCTCAGCTACAAATAAAAGACTCAAACAGGACCCCAGTCTCCTGAGAAAATACCCTCCCCCATCTCCATGGAGATTTTACTGGTGGAGAAGACCGACTAACAAATTCAAAGTCTTGATGAAAAGTGGTCTATTATTGAGGTGAGGGCATTTGAGGCAGAACAGCGGGTCAGTGATCTACAGGATGAAACTAACAAGATTGTGATTCTGGAAAAAGGGATTCCTGATGAAACAACCAGAGGATTTAGAAAATAGGAATAGGCACAACAATATGCGTACTAATGGACTTCCAGAGGAATTGGATGGAGAGGATGCAGTCTCCTTCTTTGCATCTTATTTACCGCAGTAATTGGATCTTCCTCCCTCCACAAACTTAAATATACAGCAATCATAACTCCTTTCTACTTCTGCTCCTCATACTAAACTTTGAGGTGTGATCATTTTGTTTCAGGTGTTTACTGACCTTTTAAAAGTACTCAATGCAGCTAAATCCAAAAGCCAGGTTGGCAGGAAGATTTTCATCATGCAGGAAGTTTGAAATGCACAGCTAATAGAGCGGAAAGACTTTCTAAGCCTTCGCGTCCTGCGCTATGCACTTTGGGAGCTCCTTGTGGCCGTTTTCATCCATGTTGCTTCAAGGTCACTTACCAAAACGAAAATACGACGTTTGAAGATCCATCTGCACTTAGAAGATTTATAAACTCTCACATGACTTACAGTATGGACACAGCTGGCTCCTCTAACCGCTTGTGAACTTCATCACATTTGTATTGCTTTGAATCTTGTTTATTTTGCTATGATGTTTATCTTCAAGAGGTTTATATGCAAATATCCTTATATCTTTCCTCACTTGGGTACACAAATTATAGGATTTTCCCCAATCCTCTCTTGTTCCGTTGTTGGTGAGTGGCCCTTGTAGGATGTGCTCTCTGCATCTTTGTTGTCACCACCTCAAGATTTCTTCTTGTTTTATATCAAGTTGTATGTTTTCATCATCAGTTTGTGACATATACTGTTTTCCCATGTCCTTTTTCATGTTTCCTATCATCCTGTTTCTTTCCTCTTTTTCTCTCTGTCGTATGTTGAATGCCATTTGTTTTTCGTTATATATCATGTTCTTTGTCCTTTACCTTATGATATTTGCATTTTGTAAACATTTCACAGTTTGGATTGTCCTCCTGAATTCTTCAGATTTGTTTTTTGCATGTCACATTCAGAATAATTTGATGGAATATAAAGGGATATATTAACCCTTTAAAACAACAGAAAGTGTTATCTAATTTGGCTAACTTTAATCCAGACCCAAGGTTTATTACAAGAAACTCGCCTAAATGATTCTGAAGCATTAGAACTTAAACATTGTTGGCTAGGCTCTGTGTTGGTGTCTCCCACTTCTAATAAAAAACTGGTGTTATAATTTTATTTCGACAGAATTTAGAACATAACGTTGTTTAAAATTTCTCGCCTACAATTTTTCACAAATGCCTTTAATATAATGATTCCTATTTTATTTTGTATGGTGATTGCAACCAAATTATGGACCCTTTTCTGGTTAGACAATCCTCAATTGGGTTTCTCCCCCAAAAGATACACGAACCGTTTAACTCCATTGTTTCACAAAGTGCTTTAATTGATTCATGGAGACTATGTAATCCCACTTCACAAGACTATACTTTTTATTCTAATACACATGGTTCCCTTACTTGATTAGACCACATTTTTATTTCCCAATCCTTAGCACAAAATATTATCCAATCTACCATTAGCCCCATCATCCTTTCAGATCATGCTTAGTTAATCACAAATTTGGACTTGGTACCTCCTCAACCTCACATGCATTGATGGCGTTTCAACAAATCTTTGTTAAAAGACACCCAGTTTTCCTCATCTTTCATGTCTTTCACCTCTGAATTATTTTCCTTCAATGAATCTCCAGAAACTTCACCTCAACTTTTATGGGATACTTTTAGAGCTGCTGCTCATGGTTTTATTATTGGATATGTATCAAAAAGGAATTAAACACATGCAAAAGAAATCTTTACTGAAATCCATCAAAACTTTATAACAGAAATACTGTACTTCCAAATCAAATAATGATTTACCTTCAAAACCCCCTTGAAGCCAAACTACATTTAAAATTTCAACTAAGGAGGCTTCTTCAATATGAAGCTGCTCTGTTTAAAGATATATTGGAGGAATTACTAGTCTACAAAACTTTATAAACTCCAGAATCTCAAGTACTTTCTGCTCACACTAACTCATATCTCCAACATACTCCTAAATCTATTCCTACACATCTTGTTTTTTTTTATTTTTTAGATCTCATATTACCGATTTGGAAATTTCTCAAGCACTAATGCTCTTTCATAAAGGGAAGACTCCTGGCCCGGATGGCTTCACTGTAGAATGTTTTCTTCACTTTTTAAACATGCTTCTAGCTCACTTATTAGAATTATTCGACTTTTTTACAAAGTCGGTTACATTTTAAGCACATTCAAGAAGCCCCAATTTGTTTCATACATAACGATAGCAAAAATTCTGCTCAATGTAAAAACTATAGAACTATATCCCTAGTAAATGTTGATTATAAACTATTTGAAGAAATTCTAGCATATTATCGGTAAAGAGCAATCAGATTTTATAAAGAGAAGATTAGCATCTGAAAATACTGGTTTGTTTCTTAATTTTTTAAGTAAAGCCCCTCTTCTTAAATTCCTGATTGCAGCAATAACTATTGATGCTAAAAAGGCTTTCGATAGGATTAATTGGGAATTTAAGCTAAAATCTTTATCTTGGCATGGCTTTGGTCCTAAAAGTATTGCCCTAATTTTACTCTTGTACCGTTCTCCTAAAGAACAAGTTAC
This sequence comes from Lissotriton vulgaris, assembly GCF_964263255.1. NCBI lineage: Eukaryota > Metazoa > Chordata > Amphibia > Caudata > Salamandridae > Lissotriton > Lissotriton vulgaris. The sequence continues at coordinate 923,178,035 of NC_141693.1, read as the reverse complement.
TTACCTTTGGTAACTCTTTTTCTGGTGCATACCGTATCTGCCTGTGGATTCCTCACCTTATGAATACCCCCTGCGCCAGCATTCCGCTGAATTTTTTCCCCAGCTCTCCGCCCCGGTCGTCACAATGCCATGGCTCCGCACGCGGCTCCGCATGATGTCACCGGAGCCATAAGAGAACCACGTCGGCGTGATGACGTCAGTTCCACCCATTTTTTCTGTGCCACTGAGGTCAAACGGGCGGACCGACCATCGAAGCAATGCATACATCGTACACAGAATTCACACAAATACACTCTGTGTAAATGGAAATAAGACAGCAAAGAAAGCTCACATCTCAAATAAATCCACATATAGACAAATCAAGGTAATAAAGTATGACTTCATAAAATCATTAAAATAACCAATACCTCCATTTTAAGGTATAAAGGGTGGACAAAGGGGAGGCGGGTGGGTCAGTGAGAATCCACAGGCAGATACCATATCCACCTGAAAAAGCGTTACCGAAGGTAAGTAACTTGTTCTTCTGAAGGATACATCTGCCTGTGGATTCCTCACCTTATTAATAGATTCCTACAGCAGTCCCATTCCTGCAGGAGGGTGTCCACACCTCTATACCAAAAAGTCTTGCAAAACAGAGTGTGCAAAATGGCCGTCCCTCCTCACCTCGGAATCCAAGCAGTAATGCTTTGCGAAAGTGTGGATGGAGGCCCAAGGTGCGGCTTTACAGATGTCCAATACAGGAATACCCCCGGACAAAGCAGAAGTAGACAGTTTAGCCCTAGTGGAATGAGCTCTAATGCCTACAGGAGTCTCATTACCAGCCAGAGAGTAGCATATCTTGATGCACAAGATGATACACCTAGATAAAGTGCGCTTGTGCACCGCCTTGCCCTTCATACGACCAGCATATCCAATAAAGAGCTGATCATCTTGACGGAAGTCTTTTGTTCTATCCAAATAGAAACTAATCACCCTCTTTGGATCCAAACAATGAAGCCTCTCCTCCTACTTGGAAGGGTGAGCGGGAGGATAAAAAGTAGGGAGGGTAATGGACGTCCTAGATGGAAGGGAGTTACCACCTTAGGCAGAAAAGCAGCCCTGGTCCTGAGTACCACCCTTTCAGCATGTATGGTCAGAAAAGGAGGCTTTGAACTCAAAGCCTGAAGCTCCCTCACCCTCCTAGCCGAGGTGATAACCACTAGAAAGACCGTTTTGAATGTCAGTAGTCTCAAAGGTCAACTATGCATAGGCTCAAACGTGGAACTCATTAAAAAAGTTAACACCAGAGTTAAATCCCACAAGTGGACGGAAACATATTAGTAAGCCCCTGACTGAACCTTAAGACTATTGACAACTTAAAAAGAGAAGGCTGTTAGGGCAAACAAAGAAATGCAGACAAAGCCAACAAATATACTTTAACAGTGGCCACAGCACAACCCTGCTGAGCCAACTGTTCTCAGTTGTCACCACTTTGTCCACTCCTTCCACTGGTCCCGGGGTTGAACCCTCTCACACTTTTTGTAATGCTCTGTCCACCTTTTTTACCACCAAGGTGGCAGACATATACTCATCTTTTGAAGGGGACATAAGGAGCAGACCTAGAGTTTGCATTGGGGAAGAACTAACCTCTGATCACGATCACGATCTTCTTCCCTCTTTTGCCCCCATCACGCAAGACCATATCAGCAGACTCATCTCTACTATTAAGTCTGGCTCCCCCTTGGACCCTTGCCCTCCTTCTGTGATGGCTAACCTTAGCGAAGTGATTTCGCGGCCACTTATGGAAATTTGCAACACCGCATTTCAAACTGGTCAATATCCAACCTCATGGAAGAAGGCGGTGATAAAACCTCTTTTGAAAAAACCCTCCCTGGATCCCACAGCTGTGGCCAGCTATAGACCTATTGCGTGTCTCCCCTTTCCTGCCAAAATATGCGAATCTTTGATGAACAAACAACTCTCAGAGTTCGTCGACACTCACCAACTTCTCGACGAAACGCAGTTTGGTTTCTGGAAAGGGCATGGAACCGAGACCGCCTTAATAAAGGCCTCAGATGAGATCAGAGCCATTATGGACCAGGGAAGTGTGGCCGTCCTGATTCTCCTGGATTTGTCTGCAGCCTTTGACACGGTCGACCAGGCTATTTTGGTCGACCGTGTCGCAGCCCTGGGAATAAACGGTATGGCCAGGGATCTTATTTCATCTTTCCTGGCCAACCGTACCCAGACAGTGAAGTTGGGTGATTTCTACTCTCCTGTCTCTGCACTCCCTTGTGGAGTCCCACAGGGCTCCTCGCTAAGTCCCACGCTATTTAATATCTACGTAGCGGACTTAGCGAGGGTAATAAAGGCCCATGGATTGCGACTTACATCCTACGCAGATGACACCCAACTGGTCCTGGCAATCCACAAGGACGGCCCAGTGGTGGCAGCTAACTTCCAAAAGGCCATGCTTGCTGTTAGTACTTGGATGGCCTCCAATTGTCTGAGGCTTAACTCGGACAAGACCGAGATCATGACTTTCGGCAAGCTTTCTCCGGAATGGTCCTCCATCTGGTGGCCTGTCCAGCTGGGTTCTCCACCCGTCCCGGTAGAAAAGGCTAGAAACCTGGGAGTTATTTTTGATAGAAAGTTGTCATTCAGCCTTCACGTCAACAAGGTTGTGTCATCCGCGTTCTTTATTTTAAAGAAAATCAAAACATTACTGCCTTACCTCCCTACTTCAGCTGGGAAGACCCTGGTTTCCACCCTAGTATTTTCAAAAATTGACTACGGGAACGCCCTCTTTCTAAATACTCAGAAACTTGTCCTATCGAAGCTGCAGTCCATACAGAATGCGGCTGCAAGGATTCTTCTTGACATCCCCCGTCGCCAGTCCACTACTCCCGTCATTCGTCATCTGCATTGGCTAAAAGTAGAGAGCCGAATTAAATTTAAGGCCCTCTGTATTGCCTATAAGGCAGTGCATGGCGTCGGACCTAAGTTTCTGACAGAAGAGGCAGCTTAGATCCGCCAACACCTGCCTCCTTCCAGTGCCTCGCACAAGAACTGCTACCTGGGGAGACAGGCGCTTTCTGGTGGCTACACCCAAACTTTGGAAGCTATTGCCATTGGCGATTAAAACTTCCCCCAATCTGATGAGCTTTCGTAGGCTCTTAAAAACATGGTTGTTTAACCAGTAAGTTCCTGTCTGATTGTTTTAGCCTCCACATGCGCCGAGACACCTTCGGGTATTTGTATGCGCAATAAAAATCTCGAAAATAAATAAATAAATAAATGAAGTGAAAAACAAAGAACATCAGAAAGATGCGCTTTCAGAGGATCAAAAGATTTCTCTCCACACCATCTAACAAATTTTGACCAACTGTAGGAGTGATAGACTTGGTGGAGTGTGAGTTGGCTGATAAAATCACATCCACCATGTCGTGCGGGAGAGAAAAAGAATTCAGGTTGCCCCGTTCAATCTCCAGGCATGAAGATGCAGGCTCTGGAGGTGGGGGTGTAGAACCTGCCCCTCCGACTGCGAGAGGAGGTCTGCCCTGAGAGGGAGACGGAGCGGAGGATGCGACGATAGGTGAAGTAGGTCTGTGTACCACACCCTTCTTGGCCAATCCGGGGCAATCAATATAACTTGGGCCGGGCCTTAACGAATCTTCCTCAGAACTCGAGGAATCAAGGGTATGGGAGGAAACGCATAAAGGTGTGGTGAACTCCAACTCAATCGAAACGCGTCCCCCAATGCTCCCTGCTTTGGAAACTGGAGACTGCAGAATGACGGGCAGTGCGCGTTCTCGAGAGTGGCAAACAGGTCCACCCGAGGTGTTCCCCATGTCCGGAAGATGTGATGAACTACCTCCGGATGAAGCCTCCACTCGTGGTCGGCAGAGAACAGCCGACTCAGACTATCCACACGTACGCTCAGCACCCCGGCCAGAAGACTTGCCATCAAGCAAATCCGCTGGTCCTGAGCCCAGGACCAGAGCTGCAACGCCTCTCTGCAGAGACGGTACGACCCAACTCCTCCCTGTTTGTTGACATACATCGCGATAGTGTTGTCCGTCAGGACTTGAACCGACTGACCTCGAAGGGAAGGGAGAAAGGCCTTGAGCGCCAAACATATTGCCTGCAATTCCAGAAGGTTGATGTGAAGCAACCTTTCCTCTGGAGACAAAAGACCCTTGATCTCCTGATTCCCCAGATGAGCACCCCACCCTAAGGCAGAGGCATCCGTTATCACTGTGGCCACAGATGGAGAAAGGTGGAAGTTCTTTCCTTGAGACAGATTGCCCTCCACATTCCACCAGGACAGATGCGCTGTAGCTTCTCTGGAGATCCTGACTGACTCCCTGAGATCTCCGTTGTGCTGATACCACTGCCTGCGGAGACACTACTGGAGCGCCCTCATGTGCCAGCGTGCATGGATGACCAACAGGATGCAGGAAGCGAACAGACCGAGCAGGTGAAGGACATTCAGAACCGGAACAACCGCTCCATTGTAAAACAAGGGAATCATTTCCTGAAAGTCGAGGATCCTTTGCGGAGGAGGGAATGCCCGACTCACAGAGGTATCCAGCACTGCCCTTATGTGCTGAGAGGGCACCAGGTGAGACTTGGGTACATTTATCGAAAAACCCAACTTGTACAACAACTGGGGTGTAACCTGCAGATGATGACTCACCCTCTCTGGAGACTCTGCCTTCAACAGCCTCTCGTCCAGGTAGGGGAAAACTGGATTTCCCGACCTGCTGAGATGGGCTGACACCACTGCCATCACCTTGGTGAAGACTCGAGGTGCGGGAGTAAGACCAAAAGGAAGGACCACAAACAAGGAGGATAAGGAGGAGGGAATTCCCCGAAGGGAAGGGCATACCCATTTCCTACCAGATCTAAAACCCAGAGGTCCGAAGTGATTAATTTCCAATCTTGTAGAAAATGGGTAAGCCAGCATCCCACGGGACCCACATGATCCAGGATGGCGGATCTAGGGCTGCTTTCATGCATTACCAGGAGGGGTTGGGGAGGTAGAGGAGGAAGAGGAAGAAGTCTGACGATGTCCAGTCCACAAAGGCGACCTCTGCCTTTACCCCTGTAGCTCTTATACAAGGGGTTCTGCTGCTGTTGCTGTTGCTGTTGCTGAGGCTGTATGGACCCACGTAAGGAAGACTTCCCAAAGCCACTGTATTGTTTATATCCATAGCCTCCTGTCTGAGTCTGCAAAACCCAAAGACCTTGCCGTTGCCTTACTGTCCTTAAATCTTTGCAAGGCAGAGTCCGCCTTTTCACCAAAAAGCTTGAACCCATCAAATGGCAAATCAATAAGAGCAGCCTGCACGTCAGGACAGAACCCAGAAGATCTTAACTATGCGTGCCTCCTTGTCGCAATGGATGAACCCATTACTCTGGCAACAGAATTCACCGTATCCAAACCAGATTGGATAACCTGGCGAGCCGTAGCTTGATAATCCACCAACACCTCACTCAGATTTCCCCTGTCCTCTTCCTAAGACAACTTAGGAAGAAGCTGTTTTGCAGAGTCCATTAGGGCATGAACATACCTGCCCAAGAGACAAGTGGCGTTGGTAGACTTCAGTGCCATACTGGCCGATGAAAAGACCTTTTTCGCAGATTGCCCCAACTTCTTGGAATCCCTGTCTGTGGGAGCCTGCACAAACGCCCCTGTATATTGCTTCAAACAAGAAGCCTGCACCACCAGACTTTCAGGAGAGGGGTGAGAAGAAAGGAAAACCAGATCTCCAGGAGCAGGTCTATACCTTCTTGAGACTGATCTCGAAACGGCAGGAGCCGAAAGAGGGTTGCTTCACACATTGAGGATTGGCTCAGTAAGTGCATCATTAAATGGCAAAATTTGTTCAACCACCGAAGATGGAGAATGAAGCACTTCCATGAGAAGATTAGGCTTTTACTCCACCACAGGAAGCTGCAAATCCAAAAGTTCTGCAGCCTTCCTAATAACCGTATGATCAGGAGTAACATCCTTCGAGGGAGAAGCCTTTTGAGAAGCAAAGTCCCACTCGGGAGAAGTGTCAAGCCCACTTGCCTCACACAAGTCCTCAAACACATCTTCTGTGTCATACACCTCTCCTTCCTCCCTCTCTTCAGCCTGGTACTGTCCTCTTCCAATAATCTCTGCGCCTCTCTCCTCGAGCGCATCTTTGGTTGCGGCGTCGGAGGCGCCACACGCGGTGTCGACGGCTCTGGGAATGATGTCGAAGGTGGATCCACTACCATAGCCGGCGCCAATCGAATCCGAGAAGCTTCACAGGATAGAGCTGGGGACTGACCATACGGCGTCGACATCCTCGGAGCCGGAAAGTGCCAGGACGGCGTCACTGGCATGAATGGCACAAAGGGGGCCTGAGGATACTGCTGAGGCACACCCAAAATAAATGCCATAGGACCCATGGGACCCGAAGGTGCACCAAACGGGTACGAGGCCCTGGCGAACACGCCATACATCCCATTCAGAAAATGCGACGCATCCGAACCCGCCGTCTGAAACTGAGTGTATGAAGCCGGTTCGAGATCCGAACGAGGTACCTCTGGAGTTGGAGCTGGTGGAGCCACAGGTGGAACAGCCGGAGCCGAAGGAATCTCTGTGTCAGCCGAATTCGACACACCCTCTGGAGTCGGTGAGAATGTCGGCGGCGTCGCCTCCTCTAGAGTCCCCTTATATATGGAGATTGAGCCGGAGTCACCTGAGGAGACACTAAACGTCGAACAGGAGAAGGCGACCTCAACACCACAGTCTTCGAGGATCGACGCAAAGAAGTATGTCTACTCTTCTTCTTATGCTTCCTCTTGGAGTCGTGCGACGTCGAAGACTTGGACTTTGACCTTTTCCGACCCCTTTTTAGGTCTTGTGACCTACAATGCGCGCAAGCGCATTGAGGGAGCGAGAATTCAAGTAGCCAAAATCCTCGTCAAACCAAGGGCTTTCTGCTGCGGTTTTCTTGAAGTTCACGTGAATCACGTGAGCAAACAAGCACGAGCATTCACGGCCGCACAGCACATCAAAGGGCTTCTCCCAGCGTGTGCTGTGCGGCTTCTCCTCCCCTGTGCGGCTTCTCCTCCCCTAATTAGTCATGGCTGGCTCCATACTTTCAGTTTCCCGGCAGCCCGTCGCAGTTTGTTTTCCTTCAGCCCGTCACAGTTTGTTTTCCTTGCACCGCCCCTTCTTACTGGATCATCCCGTTCTTCTGTTACCAGATCTTCAACTTCGCTCTGAATACTTTGGTTGCAGTCAGCGTGCTTGTGTATCCGAACACAATTCAAGACTACATGCGACAGCTGGTAAAACATTTTTTCTCAAATTGCGTTCTTTATTTTGTTGTGTTACGTCACGTTTCAAATTTGATATTTTGCGTGGTGTATTTTTGTCTCACGTCGCGTATCTAAGCATTGATTGCATGACAGGATTATAAGGCAGTGTCTTGGGATACACGTGTGGGGTTATGGAAGTCCGGCAGTGGAAAAACGCATTTCATGCACCAAGGTACGCAGGAAAGCAGAGTTAAAGCTGTGCGGCTTCTCTTCCCCTGTGCGGCTTCTCCTCCCCTAATTAGGCATGGCTGGCCGGCCGGCCATATTTTCAGTTTCCCGGACGCTTAACGCTTGTTTTTCTCCTTCCTTCAGCCCGTCGCAGTTTGTTTTCCTTCAGCCCGTCACAGTTTGTTTTCCTTGCACCGCCCCTTCTTACTGGATCATCCCGTTCTTCTGTTACCAGATCTTCGACTTTGCTCTGAATACTTTAGTTGCAGTCAGCGTGCTTGTGTATCCGAACACAATTCAAGACTACATGCGACAGCTGGTAAAACATTTTTTCTCAAATTGCGTTCTTTATTTTGTTGTGTTACGTCACGTTTCAAATTTGATATTTTGCGTGGTGTACTTTTGTCTCACGTCGCGTATCTAAGCATTGATTGCATGACAGGATTATAAGGCAGTGTCTTGGGGTACACGTGTGGGGTGATGGAAGTCCGGCAGTGGAAAAACGCATTTCATGCACCAAGGTACGCAGGAAAGCAGAGTTAAAGCTGTGCGGCTTCTCCTCCCCTGTGCGGCTTCTCCTCTCCTAATTAGTCATGGCTGGCTGGCCGGCCATACTTTCAGTTTCCCGGACGCTTAACGCTTGTTTTTAGGTCTCGTGACCTACAATGCGCGCAAGCGCATTGAGGGAGCGAGAATTCAAGTAGCCAAAATCCTCTTCAAACCAAGGGCTTTCTGCTGCGGTTTTCTTGAAGTTCACGTGAATCACGTGAGCAAACAAGCACGCGCATTCACGGCCGCACAACACATCAAAGGGCTTCTCCCAGCGTGTGCTGTGCGGCTTCTCCTCCCCTAATTAGTCATGGCTGGCTCCATACTTTCAGTTTCCCGGATGCTTAACGCTTGTTTTTCTCCTTCCTTCAGCCCGTCGCAGTTTGTTTTCCTTCAGCCCGTCACAGTTTGTTTTCCTTGCACCGCCCCTTCTTACTGGATCATCCCGTTCTTCTGTTACCAGATCTTCGACTTCGCTCTGAATACTTTGGTTGCAGTCAGCATGCTTGTGTATCCGAACACAATTCAAGACTACATGCGACAGCTGGTAAAACATTTTTTCTCAAATTGCGTTCTTTATTTTGTTGTGTTACGTCACGTTTCAAATTTGATATTTTGCGTGGTGTATTTTTGTCTCACGTCGCGTATCTAAGCATTGATTGCATGACAGGATTATAAGGCAGTGTCTTGGGGTACACGTGTGGGGTGATGGAAGTCCGGCAGAGGAAAAACGCATTTCATGCACCAAGGTACGCAGGAAAGCAGAGTTAAAGCTGTGCGGCTTCTCCTCCCCTGTGCGGCTTCTCCTCCCCTAATTAGTCATGGCTGGCCGGCCGGCCATACTTTCAGTTTCCCGGACGCTTAACGCTTGTTTCTCCTTCCTTCAGCCCGTCGCAGTTTGTTTTCCTTCAGCCCGTCACAGTTTGTTTTCCTTGCACCACCCCTTCTTACTGGATCATCCCGTTCTTCTGTTACCAGATCTTCGACTTCGCTCTGAATACTTTGGTTGCAGTCAGCGTGCTTGTGTATTCGAACACAATTCAAGACTACATGCGACAGCTGGTAAAACATTTTTTTCTCAAATTGCCTTCTTTATTTTGTTGTGCTATGTCCCTACCCCCTGGATCTGAGGCCCTATTGCCATGCCAGTTTCATACTGCCTCTATGTAAAGCACATAGTAAAACCAGTTGCAACCTTCCCAGACATGCGCTAGTATGTAAAGCGTGGCCTTCAGCTCAGTGTTTATCTCCCCATCTGTCTAAAGCAACTCTGATTTGTTGTACTGCAAGCCCCTCACGGCTGTATGTAAATCCTCATCACTACTGCTATACCAGTATCCGAATGGGCCTTTACTTTAGGCACCTGGGCCCTCGTCCTTTCTATCCCCGGTCCTCCTCTTTTCTATTCCCAACACACTCAAAATGTCCAAACTTAGGCAGGATGTACTTAACAACATCTCCTTAGCCTCGGCTCACACGCGCGACAGAAAGCAACAGCGCACGTTCTGCGCGGGCGGACAATTTTGGAATTCGCTTTTTATCCCATTTAGAAAAACAATCTACCATTTAAACTATATTTCTGGGTGTGTTTGGCTGGCGGTCGGGTCCTGTCAGCCTGAGGGCCTGGGAGTGCCAGCAGTCGAAATATCAGTGTTTTTTACGTGGCCTGGTGCGATGCCCAGCCAGCCCTCTCCCGTTGAGAGAAAGTCCGGTTGCCAATCTAGCTGCATTAAGTGCCATAGAGCCTACTCAGCAGGCTCCGGTGGTTAGGTAAATGTCTGCAGCAAAAAACACTTGTAAACACTGCTGCTCAGAGAGCAGTAATGTTTCTGCTATGTTTGTAGCTCTGTCATGTAATATAAACAGCATGTTAAGATGTGTAGGCCAGCATGGTAAACAAACGCTAGGTTGAACACAATTTCAGGTTTGCAGTAAAGACCTGCATCCCGGCCTTACATGGACCACTCACATCTGAGCGATGTAAGTTTCAGCAGCCTGGCAGGAAGCGATTACTAACTGGCAAGTATTTTACCAACATGGCAGGTATCTTTAGGTTATTACCGGTAAAAACACTAGGAAAAGACATCAGAATCAAATATGTCTAAATGTAAACGTAAACAGAATAAAAAAAAAAATCCTGAAATATATTGTAGGAGCTAGACAACTACTACGTCAAATTAGTATTAGATTATACAACATTAGAATTACTCGGTGATAAAAAAAAAGAGAGAATTCCACATAAAAGCCCATTCAAACAAGCACTGGCGTTGCCAATAGGTCTCGCAGTAGGAAAGTTGGAGCTATTACAATTGAAAATAACAATACCTTTTATTTTTGTTTTCATTTTAAAAACATAAAGGGCTTTGTCATTAACAAAACCAATAGCTCCAACTTTCCTACTGCGAGACCTATTGGCAACACCAGTGCTTGTTTCTTTTCTTGCCTTGGCAATATAAAGCTTGGCTTCTCGCTCCTTCAACGCCTTAGGATTCATCTTCCTGCACAAAGAACATCCCTCGACGTCGTGGTCTGAAGATAAACACCAAAGGCAATCTTCATGTGGGTCAGTAATTGACATATGTCCACCACACTCCCTGCAGGGCTTAAAACCTGACTTCCTTGGGGCTGACATGTCAAAAGAGAAAGAGATACAAACGAAATAACAAAGTATTCAGAAAATGAATGGAGAGTCCCAGAAAAAAACATTAGAGTCGACAGCGCGGAAAAAAGGGAACTGACGTCATCACGCCGACCTGGTTCTCTTATGGCTCCGGTGAAGTCATGCGAAGCCGCGTGCAGAGCCATGGCATTGTGACAACCTCGTCGGCGTGGAGAGCTGGGGTAAAAATTCTGCGGAATGCTGGCGCAGGGGATATTCATAAGGTGAGGACTCAACAGGCAGATGTATCCATCAGAAGCTTCAATATTAGTTAATTGAATAGGTTTCTGAAAGGTCTTGCACATATGTTTCCACCTTCGCCTTTCATTATGCCTCAGTGGGACCTTAATTTGGTTCTCATCTTTCTGATGTGTGTTCCCTTTGAGCCTCTTCATAAATGTCCCCTCCGGCTGTTCACCATCAAACAGCCTTTCTAGGGGCAATAACATCTGCCTGAAGGGCGAGTGAGCTGCAGGCTTTATCATCTAAGCCTCCATTCCTGTCTACATTTTCAGACAAGTTGGGGCTTCGCGCTAAGGCCTCTGTCGTGTCAAAAGTGGCAAAACCATTCTATGAGGGCCAATCAGTCACCTTGCCCACTTTCTACGCTCCTCCACAACCCTCAATAGAAGAGGAGTGACTCCACAGCCTGGACCCCAAAATAGCGCAGTCATTCTATTTTGAGCACACAAGAGAGTTCTGGGTGGACAACCAACTCTTCGTGGGGAAAGCTGGAATGAAGAAGGGTCAGGCATTACAGAACTGAACCATTTTGCACTGGGTCGTTCTCTGTATAAAAATCTGCTACGCACTAGTCAAGAAGCAGCCCCCTGAGGAGTTTTTTTTTTTTAAAGGTACCTGGTTTTATTATATTGATGCTGTAAATTGGTTGATTGTTTTTTTTTAACTCTTTATTCAAGACTAAGTAAAGCAATGTATCACTGTTACAAATTAGTACAAGTATTATTCATCAGTCACATTTTCTTTTTTCTCCCCAACCAAAAACTAAAGAAAAAAACACCTTGTCTGTCATAACATTGCCTACAGCTCATCGTGCAACAGAAGAGACTGTCTAAAAATATAAAACTACAGATGAAGTGTACCGTTCTCATTTTTGTGCCCATCAGTGACATGTCCTTCCAGCTCCACTGTGGGTAGAGCCTGCATTGTTCATCCAGCTCCTCCATACATGACAAGGATAAAACAACCCTTTACCCTCCCTCCCTCCCCAACAGTCCCACCCAGTCCCCTCCCTCGTCTCCTGGTCGTAGTGAAATAGCTACAATATAGTGCCTCCTGATGCATATCGTAATCGTGTAGACCGTAGCATAAGTTTAGAAATGGCCTGTACGCTGCCCTTCGTGTCCTAATGTCCTGTCCCTCCAGCTCTATACACTGTGTAGGCATCATACCCTATCTCCTTGGGACGGTATAAGGTCTATCCCCTCTAGATCCATCAACATTACCTTCCATTCTTGTGCTATTGGATACTTCCGTTGACCTTTCTCTTCTTCTCTTCTAAGAGCTGACCCCTCCGCTCGGCCCCATTTCACAAGGTCCGTCTGTCACACGGTCGTTTTGGGTGGCCTGGGGGATTTCCATCTCATCGTCAGTGCCCTGACCGCTAATAAGAGGGTCAGGTCTAGGAATTTCAATTTGGCCTTCAGCTGTTTGGGTCTGTTACGAGACCCCACTAAGCAGTATAGGGCCTCCTCAGGTACCGGCAACTGAGTAATGGTCCTTAATACCTGACATATCTCTGCCCAGTATCCCCGCAGGCGTGCACAGGCCCAGAGCATGTGGAGGAATCCAGCCTCATCTTCAGTGGAATTGCTGCATGTTCCCTGATCCCTGTGTATAACCATTGCACCAAATGTCCCCCTGCCCCCATATAATATAAAAGGTGAACCAACTCGTGCTGCGTGGGTTGGAGCCGCTGTGGTGCCCAGGTGAATGTAATGCGATATTGTGGCATGTAATAAATACAATCTGGGGGGGGGCAACTGTGATCTGTAGGAAGGACTCATGGTCCAACAGAGTTCCATCTCCAAAGAATGCACCTACCTCCTCTAGTCCAGTCTCTACCCAGGGGCGCAGAATATGCCTTGTAGTCCTGCCCTGCGGTGTCGGGATACCCAGTAAGGGGATGTTTGCCGCATATGTCTTTGTCGATGAGGTGTATGCCAGTGCTCTTCTCCAGCATATCAAGGTCGTGTGTAGGAGCGGGTGACAGTCCGGAGGGATCCTACTTTTAGCAGTGAGTGTAACTCTCCTCGCGCCAGTCGCTCCGGTGTGAAGTCGATCTCGTAGAGATTCCTACCAGCTACCCAATAGGAAAGCCATTGGAGCTGACTGGCACAGTAATACCCTCGAAAGTCAGGGACACCCAGGCCTCCCAGTCTGTTCCCCAATTGAAGTTTCCGGAGACTGATGTGTCGTCGACCAGCACCCCATTAAAGGCTAATCAAGATGGTGTTGAGCATATTAAACACCTGTTGGGGGACGATCACGGGCAGGTTTACGAAATAATATAATAAACGAGGGAGCATGACCATCTTAGAGATTGCAACTCTGCCCATGACAGACAGAGGTAAGGATGTTCAGAATCCCACACTGTTCCGGAGACGTGTAATGGCTCGCTTAAGATTACCATCCTGTGTCCTCCGGTGTTCTGTAGACTTGTATCCCTAGGTACTTAAACGTAGTCTGGGCTACTGGTATGTGATACCTCCCAAAACGTATGAAAGCAGGATGTTGCGTGTCTCGAAAATAGAAGCTGTTCGATTTTACAGGGTTAATGGCCAAGCCGGATAGCTCTTCAAAACGGATAAAGATGTCATAAAGTACAGTGTGATCTGCCTCTAAGTCCTTGAGATATAATAAAATATCATCCGCGTATATAGATATTAAATTATATGTGCCTCTGATCGGGATGCCCATCTGATTCCCATGAGCCCGGAGAGCTATGGCCAGGGGCTCAAGAGCGAGTACAAATAAGAGTGGGGAAAGGGGACAACCCTGTCTAGTGCCCCGAAACACCGGGTAACTGTCCGACACATATCTGCCCGTTCGCGCCCTGGCCGAGGGACCCGTATATAACAGTCTGATCCACTGTAACAAGGTGTCCGGGAAGCCAAACCGTTCCAGGGCTGCAAACATGAATGTCCATGACAGGGAGTCGAATGCTTGTTTTAGGTCCAGAGCTATACAGCCCGCCCGGGGGTAATCTCGTGGCGTAGTTGTCATAAGTGCATGTAACCGCCGCGTGTTCAGTGACGTACTCCGTCCGGGGAGAAACCCACATTGGTCTCGATGCACATGGGTAGGAAGGTGGGATTGTATACATGAGGCTATAATCTTACTGAGGATCTTATACTCTGTGGAGAGCATAGACAGAGGCCTATAATTTCCCAAGTCCTCAGCATCCCTTCCAGGCTTTGGTATCGACGTGACCAGAGCTTGCATCGTCGACGTAGGTAGACATCCCTCCTTAAACGCGGCTGTGAAGGGGCGGACCTTACCTCCCGGGCGCAGCGGTCCCGTAGGAACGCCCATACGGGCGACAACACTAACCCACAGCCAAAACCGGCTACACCTCTCTCTGTTTCCCTGCAGGCGCCGACAGCAACACCGGAGCTCAGCGGACCGGAAGCGACCTGGATTGACCCCGGAAGTGCAACGGCCACTAAAGGACCGGAAGTGAACCCGCCTGACCCCGGAAGTCTTTCCTCAGGAACCCGAGTGGATGGTAGAAAAGCCGGCGACACAGAGGTGGAGAGGTTCCCAGCGGTGGACTCGTGGCAGGAGTTGGCGAGACGCGAAGGACCGGCAGCGAAGACTGTAGGAGAGAGGACGAGGCGAGAGCGGGAAGAAGAGGAAGACGTTTGGTGCGAGGATTGGTGGCATCCTCAGGAGGTGGCTGGAAAGCGGCCGTAACTCGGATGAGAGTTACGGCGGGGCACGTGAGTAAACTGTTACCATTCTCCGTGTTTCCCCCTCCCTGTGTAAATAGTATAAATACGTGTAAATCTTGTATAGAAGTCACGTGCACCCCACTGTATATAATAATCACCCCTACACTGTATAATACCTTCCACCCAAACCCCCCCACTATTGGCACTCTGTCCCTACACCCTGTCTTTTCTTTCCCCTCTTCCCCTACCCTTCCGCCCTCCCTCACGGTCTATTTCCGTCCTTGCACTCCCGGTGCCGGTGTCAGACTACTGAGTTCCGTGACCATTGGAACTAACTGCCCCGTGTCTCTTTCCTTTATCTCCGAGGGACACCCCAACGCCCGCAACCAGGAAGGAGAACCCCAGCCCAGCAGTAGAAGACCTACCTGTGTTCTCCTCATCGGACCCCCTCACGAGGAACCCCAACCCGAACACCGAGGACTGTATCTGATCACCGTGCCCAAGGGCTTGACTTTTGTGTATATAAATAAAACCCTTGCTAGCCATAGCACACTACATCCGGCCTCCACGCCTGTTATTCCGGCCCGCCCACCCCCACACTCCACAAGTGGTGTCAGAAGTGGGATCGCCAGGAAGCATGGAGGCCGCCGTCAAACAGCTGGCAGAAGGTCAAGAACTTCTCGGAAAGCTGATGGAGAGGTTCCTCAAGACCGCAGAAGATGACAGAGGACAGTTGCACGATGTCCTGAAGGGGCAGGGCACGGCCCAGGACCAAGCTCTGGAAAAGTTAACGACCGTCATGGGGCAGCAAAGACCCACGACATCACTGCCCTCGGTAGTCCTGCAAAAGCATGTGGCTGGCGAAGACCCAGATTTTTTCTTCACCAATTTTGAACGCCTCGCTCAGGCCGCTGCTTGGCCCGCTGATCGATGGGGTCATTACCTTGGTCCTCTTCTGACAGGAGAATTGCAAGCAGCCTATCAGCAAGCAAACATACAGGGACAGACCCCTTATGCGGATATCAAAAAGTGCATATTGGAACGTCTGGGGATAGATGATGAAACCTACAGGGTCAGGCTCCGACAGGCCAAGGAGGGGCCCCAAGAAAATCCCCGGGCTTTGTCATTCCGCATACAAGACTTGGCCGACCGATGGCTAAAACCTGCAACCTCCAGCAAGGCAGAAATAATGGCCAAAATATACCTGGAACAATACCTGGCTTCTCTGCATCCCGCCACGCAGAAGTGGGTCCGCCAACATGCCCGGTTGACTCTCGACAGTGCTGTCGAAATAGCCAGTGCCTACAATCGAGCCCAGGAATCCCAGCGGGTGAAGGAAGAACACCCTGTCCACATGCCTCTTGGCAGCCATCCCAGACCAGCGAGACCCCCTCCGGTAGTCCGAAAACCAGAACTAGCACCATTGATGCCCTATCCAGTCATGCCGAGACCACCTCACCCAGGTCCTCAATGTTATCATTGTGGTGGCTTCGGACACATAGCCCGCATATGTCCCCAGAAGGAGGAACCCATGGAGATCGGGTTGACCAGGAACTATGTGTGTCTCACCACTGAAACAACCCCTCCGCCCTTCCGTTGCCCTGTACAGATCGACGGACACAGCATGATGGCGCTTGCTGATACCGGGTGTCGCCATAGTGTTCTACGTCCCCAAGAATTACCTCACGCAGTGGGACCCGTGACCGTGTCAGTGGCCATCAAATGCGTCCACGGAGACACAAAATGTTACCCAACAGCACAAGTACGTGTGCAACACCCTACCGACAAAGGAAGCTTACTGACAGTCGGTTTGGTGCCCAACCTACCTGAACAGGCAATTCTGGGGAGCGACTATAGCGGTCTTCCCCATCTCCTTCAAGACACCACAGACTCCTTAAAGAAATGGTGGGCGGAGGCTCCGTTCTCCCGTGATACCCCTGCTCCAGCGGAGATGCCCAAACCCTTGAAAACCAAGGCCCAAAGGAAAAAGGAAAAGAGGGCGTTCGCCATGGCATACCCCGCACAGGTGGACAATCATCCGTGGGAAACCGATCGGGAATTCCGGGCCGCACAACAAGAGGATCCAGTGCTGCAGGATGCCTGGGGTCGCGCACTTCCCGATGAAGACCCCTTACACGTAGGTCCCTACTTCTTCATACGAAACGGACTCTTGTATCGGAAAGGAGGAGCCCAGGCTAATACTCAATTAGTTATCCCAGGGCTGTTTCGAGAGAAGGTATTATTTCTGGCTCACAGCCATCTGTTAGGTGGACATTTCAGTGATGAAAAGACTGGAGAGGCGATTTTGGAGAAGTTCTACTGGCCAGGAGTGTATGCTCAGATCAAACGCTACTGTCGGGAATGCCCGGTGTGCCAAAAAACCAGCCGGTACCGACCACCGAGAGCGCCCCTACAGCCCCTCCCTCTGATTGATGTCCCCTTCACTAGGGTGGGGATGGACATTATAGGTCCCCTGTTACCCTCCAAGAGCGGCTGTAGGTATGCCTTAGTGATAGTGGATTACGCCACGCGATTCCCGGAAGCTGTGCCTCTCCGGCAACCAACCACCCAGAACATAGCCAAATCGCTCATTTCCATTTTTTCCAGGGTGGGGTTTCCCCGGGAAATCTTGACCGATCAAGGCACACCCTTTGTCTCCTCCCTTATGCGCCAAGTCTGTTCCAATCTGGGGATTAAACAAATAAGAACTTCCGCCTACCACCCCCAGACGGACGGCTTGGTGGAACGCTATAATGCCACGCTAAAGACCACTTTGAAAAAACTTTTGGGTCTCGAGAGCAAAAGGTGGGAGGAGATGCTTCCTTTGGCCCTCTTTGCCATCCGCTGCAAAGCACAAAGCAGCACGGGTTATTCGCCCTACGAACTGCTATATGGTCGAGCCCCCCGGACTCTGTTGGACATGGCTCGTGAGGCCTGGGAAGCCGAGCCCGATCGGACCCGCCCTCTCCCCGAATACGTCAACAATCTAAAAACGCATTTAGGAGTGATCAGAGAGATTGTGAGACAGAATCTGCTGGCTGCCCAAACTACTCAAAAGAAACAATACGACAAGGGAACCAAAGCCCGGTCTTTTGTTCCCGGGGACTTAGTACTGTTGCTCCTTCCCTCCTCGGATCACAAGTTGCTCGGACAATGGCAGGGTCCATTTACTGTGATAAGACAGGTGACTCCGGTCACATATGAAATCCAAACAGACGTCACCAGGGGGTCCGCCCAGATATACCATATCAATCTCCTAAAGAAGTGGGAGGGCCCTCGTCCCGTCTTGTCTGGTGTTAGCCCCCTCCCATTTGAGTGCTGCTTTGATGCCGAGCTCTCAGAGGGCAAGAAACAGGACCTGTGTCAGACCTTGTCATCAGTACGAACAGTGTTTTCCTCCCTGCCGGGACACACTACAGTTGTGGAACATGCCATCCGTACGGAACCCGGGAAAATAGTCAGACAGCGACCATATCGTGTCCCGGAAGCCCGAAGAGCTGTCATAAACGAGGAAACCAAACAAATGTTAAAAATGGGCATCATTGAACCCTCCTGCAGTAACTGGAACTCGCCCATCGTCTTAGTACCAAAACCCGATGGCTCCACCAGATTTTGTATAGATTTCAGGGAAGTGAACAAAATCTCGGCCTTCGACTCATACCCTCTTCCTCGTGTAGACGAGATGGTCGAACGCATCGGCAGAGCTAAATATATCAGTACCCTTGACCTCTGCAAGGGATACTGGCAGATCCCCTTGAGAGCAGAGGACAAACACAAGACCGCCTTTTCCACCCCTGAAGGCCTGTTCCAATTTAAAGTTATGCCCTTCGGCCTTCATGGGGCCCCGGCGACATTCCAAAGGGCCATGAATCAGGTCCTACAACCCCACTCCCACTACTCGGGCGCATACCTAGATGACATAGTCATCTATAGTGACACCTGGGAGCAGCATCTGTCTCATGTACGGTCGATTGTCACCTCCCTAGGCGCCTCCGGCTTCACCATTAACCCCTCCAAGACTACATTAGCGGCCCAGAGCGTGAAGTATTTAGGGTACCTGCTGGGGGAGGGGCATATCCGGCCCCAAGATAGTAAGGTCAGAACCATCCAAGCCAATCCTTTTCCCCAAACCCGTAAAGAACTCCGTGCTTTCCTGGGTATGTTGGGATACTACAGGAGATTTATACCCAACTTCTCCCATACTGCCGCCCCCCTGACGGATCTCCTGAAGAAAACCACGAAAACAGAAGAGGTCCTCAAACGCCCAACCCCCTTGTTGTTACATGCCTTTCATCTCCTCAAACATTCCCTAACCTCAGAGCCAGTACTGATGAGTCCTGACTATACCCAGCCCTTTATATTGCAGACCGACGCGTCTGACCAGGGTTTGGGGGCGGTGCTGTCCCAAAAAGATGCAGAGGGAGCTGAAAAACCTGTCCTATATCTAAGTAGGAAATTGTTTCCCCGAGAAACCAATTATTCAGTGGTTGAAAAAGAGGCGCTCGCCATTAAATGGGCGATAGAAAGCCTCCGGTATTACCTGGAGGGGCGAGAATTCATTCTATACACGGATCACGCCCCTCTAGAATGGATGGCACGTAACCGTGGGAACAATGATCGAGTACTCAGATGGTTTCTCTCCCTCCAACCCTTCCGCTTTCGAACATTACATCGAAAAGGGCTGGAACAGGGTAATGCGGACTACCTCTCCCGGTATCCACCTTCCCCAAACCCTATAAGAATCAATCCTAGGGAAAGGGGATGTGAAGGGGCGGACCTTACCTCCCGGGCGCAGCGGTCCCGTAGGAACGCCCATACGGGCGACAACACTAACCCACAGCCAAAACCGGCTACACCTCTCTCTGTTTCCCTGCAGGCGCCGACAGCAACACCGGAGCTCAGCGGACCGGAAGCGACCTGGATTGACCCCGGAAGTGCAACGGCCACTAAAGGACCGGAAGTGAACCCGCCTGACCCCGGAAGTCTTTCCTCAGGAACCCGAGCGGATGGTAGAAAAGCCGGCGACACAGAGGTGGAGAGGTTCCCAGCGGTGGACTCGTGGCAGGAGTTGGCGAGACGCGAAGGACCGGCAGCGAAGACTGTAGGAGAGAGGACGAGGCGAGAGCGGGAAGAAGAGGAAGACGTTTGGTGCGAGGATTGGTGGCATCCTCAGGAGGTGGCTGGAAAGCGGCCGTAACTCGGATGAGAGTTACGGCGGGGCACGTGAGTAAACTGTTACCATTCTCCGTGTTTCCCCCTCCCTGTGTAAATAGTATAAATACGTGTAAATCTTGTATAGAAGTCACGTGCACCCCACTGTATATAATAATCACCCCTACACTGTATAATACCTTCCACCCAAACCCCCCCCACTATTGGCACTCTGTCCCTACACCCTGTCTTTTCTTTCCCCTCTTCCCCTACCCTTCCGCCCTCCCTCACGGTCTATTTCCGTCCTTGCACTCCCGGTGCCGGTGTCAGACTACTGAGTTCCGTGACCATTGGAACTAACTGCCCCGTGTCTCTTTCCTTTATCTCCGAGGGACACCCCAACGCCCGCAACCAGGAAGGAGAACCCCAGCCCAGCAGTAGAAGACCTACCTGTGTTCTCCTCATCGGACCCCCTCACGAGGAACCCCAACCCGAACACCGAGGACTGTATCTGATCACCGTGCCCAAGGGCTTGACTTTTGTGTATATAAATAAAACCCTTGCTAGCCATAGCACACTACATCCGGCCTCCACGCCTGTTATTCCGGCCCGCCCACCCCCACACTCCACAGCGGCCCTGTATACCTTTTCCAGGACCGGTACTAAAGTATCCGCATAAACCGAGTAAAACTCCACCGGGAGCCCAGCTAAGCCCGGTGTCATATTGCGGTTGAGAGACCTGATGGCCACACGTATTTCCTGCTGCGTGATGGGCCCCTCCAGATCCTTTCACAGGTCATCAGGCAGTACCAGTAAGTAATCTTGTAAAAACTCAGACACCCTGTCCGGGTCCTCACGATCAAAGGGAGCATATAGTGCTCTCAAGTGGTCGTGGAACGCTTTATTAATCTCAGATTGCGAGCGGACCAGGTTACCTGATCTATCAATTATCCGCTGTTGGACAGGCCTCATGGAAGGCCCGGTCCCTCCCCGCATGGCGGGGCACGGACCTCTGCTCCTCCTGTTTCCTAGACAAGAACTATCCCGGCAACCCACCGGGGCAACCCACGGCCCGTCCCCGACGGAACCCCAACTCCGGAACACCCCGGTATCGGCTGGCCCGGACCCCTTCCAGAACCACTGTCCTCGGCCCAGCCGCCATCTTGGACACTACACGACCAGGCCGCGTGGCCTCGGATCGACCTCAACCTCGGGCCTGGCCAGGCCCCGACATCGAGGCACCACCATCCGCCCAGGGGGTGAAGAGACCACTTGGCAGGTCAATGGGAGAAGGAGTGTCAATGGCTCCCCTCCGCCAGGTGTCGATCGCCCCCAGCCTCCCCGGGCGCTGGCTCCACCCCCCTGCTGGGTGTCTGGACTCCCTCATCCCGGACCTCCCGACCTCCAAGTGCGAGGGTCCGGACATCAAAGGGCGCCAGACCTATAACTGGGGCAGCTCCAGAGCAGGAAGGCAGTTGTATCCTGGAGTCGAGAGACACCGAGACGAACTCATCCTTGGAGGCCTGCTGGCGCTGCCGCGGCCCCTCTTTGTGAACCACCTTCGTAGCCTGCTGGCGCTGCCGCGGCCCTCCTCATCGTGAACCATCTTCATAGCCTGCTGGCGCTGCCGCGGCCCTCCTCATCGTGAACCATCTTCGTAGCCTGCTGGCGCTGCCGCGGCCCTCCTCATCGTGAACCATCTTCGTAGCCTGCTGGCGCTGCCGTGGCCCTCCTCATAGTGAACCATCTTCGTAGCCTGCTGGCGCTGCCGCGGCCCTCCTCATCGTGAACCATCCTCGAAGCCTGCTGGCGCTGCCGCGGCCCTCTTCATCGTGAATCATCTTCGAAGCCTGCTGGCGCTGCTGCGGCCCATCCTTGCGAACCCTCCAGCTCGAGGATTGTGAGCTCCATCTCTTGCTGTGCTGTACCGGACAGGTACTCAGACTGTCCCGCTACCCTTTTTCCCCAAAGAGACTAGAATTGACGGGATCCTCGTATCCTGGTCCTGCTGTATCGCTTATCACCTTGCCTCAAGATATATATAAAAGTGTGCCGAACTCATCTCTGTGTGGTGTCCATCTGTGGGGGGGAAGTTACCTGTCTGTACGATTACCGGAGAGGGCCCTCACCGGAGGCCTCTCCCCCTGTACTCGGCCGACCCTCCGGGTCTCCGTCTAACATTGGTGGCCAGCGGCGCGATCCGAGCCGACGCATAATCGTACAGAGAGTAACTCACCCCACGACACTCAGCCACCATGACGACAAAAGAGAGTGGAACAACCGAGAAATTCCTGATGGAGAAGCTAGACGAATACAGCCACAAGGAACTGAAACAATTCTGTATAGAACTAGGCATTGCTACCACAGGACTGAGCACAAAAGATGACCTCAAACACGCCTTAGAATCTTGGGTGGAGACGGAAACACCCTTACCCCAAAATCAAAGCCTTGAGAACACCGAAGCAAGTACCGCTCCCACAGAAGAAAGAAGACCGGGCCTCTCGTCCGAGGAGGCCCGAGAACGAGAAAAGAGCCGGCTCCACGAATTGGAACTGGCTCGACTTCGCTTAGATGGAGAACTCAAATTGGCAGAACAGAAAATAACACTGGAACACTTACGGCTCCGAGAGGAGCGAGAAGAAAAAAAGAGTCAGAGGGAGCTGGAAGAGAAAAGACTAGCCTACGAGCATGAGCGCAACTTGAAGGAACTAGAAATTCGGAGGCAGAACAAAGACCTCGGAGTCTCCGGGCACCAGACCCCTCCTGCTCCTACAGACCCCAAGGTCCACATCCCCAAGGATGTCGTCAGGGAATATTACCGGAACGATGATATCCAGCAGTGGTTTAAAGCCTACGAAGTAGCCATGACCTCCCACAGAATCCCACGGAGCGACTGGGGAGCCGGGTTATGGGGGAGGTTCGTCAACGAAGGGCGAGACGCCCTGCTGCAACTGCCCGACCATCAGATAACATCCTACGACCACATGAAGGCCGCCCTCCTCGCTCGGTATGGGCTGACGCCCGAGATGTACCACCAGAGGTTTCGAGACTGCAAACGAATCCCAGGTACAACTTGGGTGGAGTACGTGAACTTCTTTAGCCGAGCCTTCGAGGGATGGATCAAGGGCAGCCAGGTGACCACCTATGAGCAGTTATTCGACCTTATTGTATGGGAGCACCTCTCCAATAATTGCTTCGTCGAACTCAGGCAGCACCTCCTTGACAGTAAACTGACTGAACCTCGGAAACTCACCCTCGAAGCAGACCGATGGGAGAGCACACGAGTTCCTCGAAGCTGGCCCAGCGAACAGAACAGGGCCTCCCAAGGGCCCCACCGCCCCCGGGGGGGAGGAGGAGGCCAGGGTTGGGGCAGAGACACCGTCCCGGCGGCCACCACCAACAACACCCCGCCCCCGGCCGGGAGAGGGAGCCCTCCAACGCGACCAGGGTTCCGCGCCAACGTTACCTGCCACCGATGCCAACGACCCGGGCACTACGCCAATGACCCCAACTGCCCGAGAAACCAGAGTCCCATGCCCCGCCAGGTCGCTGCCGCCGCCCTAGGGGAAGAACCGGCCCAAGAAGACACCGAAGAGTACGAGCCGTACCAGCCTGAGTGGGAACCCGCCGCCATGTCCCTGGTCTGTCTAGGGGAAAGGGACATGGTTCCGCGGGCACCCCTCCCCGCCAACACACAGAAGTACAGCCAGTGGGTCACCATTAATGGACACCGGGCTGAAGCCCTCAGTGACACAGGGGCCAGCGTGACCGCAGTCCGCTGCCATTTGGTGACCCCTGACCAGATCTTACCAAATGTACTTTGTCCAGTGCAGTCGGCCGACAACTCCGAAAGCCTGTGCCAGATGGCCTGCGTCCCCTTCGAGTGGGGAGGGGTGTCCGGCATACTAAAAGTGACTGTCCGCGACGATGCTCCAGTAGACTGCCTCCTGGGGAACGACCTCGAAAGTTCCCCCTGGTCCGCCGTTGAGCGAAGGGAGCACCTGGGGATGCTGGGCCTCCCCGAATGTGTCTGCGTAACGACCCGGTCCATGGCCGCCCGCGCCATCTCCAGCACCGAAGAACAGGAGTGGCCAGAACCCCCGCCGCCGATCGTCACAGAAGAAACGACCCCGGAGCCCGGTCCCCCGGAGTCCAGTGAGGAAGAACGTGATCGGCCCCGGGACCTCCCAGAGCTAGCCCAGTGGCGTCAAGAGGGTGGCCCTACTCAAGAACAATTCAGACAGGAGCAAAGAACGTGTCCCTCCCTCGAGGGACTCCGACAGCAAGCCCTAACCCAGCGCGCCGGAGATACCTCAGGGGCCCACTGGATTTATTGGGACAACGAACTGCTCTACAGCGAGCAAAAGATTGCCGAGCTGGGAGCCAGCCGGGTGCTGGTGGTCCCCCTCCGCTTCAGAGACTTCCTCTTGAACCTGGCCCACGATGTGCCTCTTGCCGGGCACCTGGGGCAAGACAAAACATACAGCCGCCTGGTGACCCACTTCTACTGGCCGAAGATGCGGAACGATGTCGCCAATCACTGCAGAGCCTGCCCCACCTGCCAGGCCAGCGGGAAGAGCGGCCGAAAACTCAAAGTTCCCCTGCAACCTTTTCCCATCGTCACCACCCCGTTTGAGCGGGTAGGAATAGACATTGTGGGGCCCCTGGAGCCCCGGACAGCCCAAGGTCACCGGTTCATCCTAGTCCTGGTGGACCACGCCACCGCTATCCCGAGGCCATTCCTCTTCGGACCGTGACGGCCCCGGTGGTGGGCCGAACCCTGATGGGGATCTTCTCGCGGGTGGGCTTCCCCCGGGAAGTTGTCAGTGACAGGGGCACAAACTTTATCTCCAAGTACATGAAGTCCCTATGGCAACAGTGCGGGGTCACCTAAAAATTCACGACCCCCTATCACCCGCAAGGAAACGGACTGGTAGAGCGGTTTAACCGCACCCTCAAGGGGATGATCATGGGCTGGGAGGAACCCCTACGTCGCCAATGGGACGTGCTGCTCCCGTGCCTCCTGTTCGCTTACAGGGAAGTCCCCCAGAAATCCCTGGGCTTCAGTCCGTTCGAATTATTGTATGGACACCCCGTCCGGGGCCCCCTCAGCCTGGTCAAAGAAGGGTGGGAGGTGGCCCCTCAGAAGACTCCCCCGAATGTATACAAGTACCTTTTAACTCTCCGTAACCAGACCCGGCGATTTAGGAAACTTGCCAAGGCCAACCTTGAAGCCAGCCAAGAAGACATGAAGCGATGGTATGATCAGCATGCCTCATCCATCGAGTTCGAACCAGGACAACAGGTCTGGGTGATGTTCCCGGTTGAACCTTGCGCCCTCCAGGACAAATGGATGGGACCCTTCAAAGTAGTAGAGCGCAAGGGACCAGTCACCTACCTGATCGACATGGAGTCACCTCGGAACCCCCTACGGGTCCTCCACACCAATAGACTCAAGCCCCACTTTGTGCGTACGGAACTTAGCCTCCTGATGGCTACTGACAGTGGGACTGAAGAAGACTCCGAGCCCCTTCCGGACCTGCTGAAAACGCTCGAGAAGGACGGCTCCGTGGAAGGGGTCAACCTCTCCGATGCCTTGTCCCCAGAGCAACGTCAAGACTGTCAAGACCTTCTTCTCCAGTTTGCCGACCTGTTTTCCCTCATCCCCGGGGTCACCCCCTGGTGCCTTCACGACGTGGATACCGGGGATAGCCCCCCTATCCGACACAGGGCGTACCGAGTACCGGATCGAGTGCGCACCTGCATCCAGACGGAAGTCTCCAAAATGCTGGCTCTGGGAGTGATCGAGCCTTCCGACAGCCCCTGGGCCAGCCCGGTCGTTCTGGTCCCCAAGGCCGCCGCCCCGGGCGTCGCCCCCGAGCTCAGGTTCTGTGTGGACTATAGGGGTCTGAACGCAGTCACCAGGACCGACGCTCATCCCATTCCCCGGGCAGATGAGCTGATTGACCGTATGGGGGCCGCCCGCTACCTGAGCATCTTCGACTTGACAGCGGGCTATTGGCAGATCGGCCTCACCCCAGGGGCCCGGGAGCGATCCGCCTTCTCTACCCCGGATGGCCACTACCACTTCAAGGTGATGCCCTTCGGCATGAAAAAAGCCCCCGCCACCTTCCAGAGACTCGTGAACAAGGTACTGGCGGGGCTCGAGGAATTCAGCGCCGCCTATCTGGACGATATCGCTGTGTACAGTCGCCACTGGGCAGAACAGCTCCACCACCTCCGGGAGGTCCTGAACGCCCTCCGGCAGGCCGCGCTCACCATCAAAGCCAGCAAGTGCCAGATTGGCCAAGGGTCCGTGACCTACCTGGGACACCAAGTGGGAAGCGGTCTGGTGGCCCCCCTCCAGCTCAAGATCGCTGCCATCCAGGCCTGGGAACCTCCGGTCACCCAAACAGAGGTCCGAGCCTTCTTGGGGCTCACCGGGTACTACCGGCGTTTTGTGAAAGACTATGGCAGCATTGTGGGGCCCCTCACAGAACTCACATCCAAAAAGAACCCCAAGACAGTCAACTGGACTCCTGAATGTCAGGCGGCCTTTGAGAAATTGAAGTCCGCCATGTGCACCGCCCCCGTACTCCAGGCCCCCGACTACAGCCAGGAGTTCATAGTCCAGACGGACGCCTCAGATCATGGCGCTGGGGCAGTCCTCTCCCAACTCAACACCGAGGGAGTTGACCAGCCAGTGGCCTTCATCAGCCGGCGCCTGCTGGCCCAAGAACAGCGCTGGAGCACCATCGAGCGGGAGGCCTTCGCCGTGGTGTGGGCCCTCAAAAAGCTCCGGCCCTATCTCTTCGGTACCCACTTCCGGGTGCAAACAGATCACCGACCCCTACAATGGCTGATGCAGATGCGGGGAGAAAACCCGAAGCTGTTGCGTTGGTCCATCTCCCTGCAGGGGATGGACTTTACTGTGGAGCACCGCCCCGGCCAAGACCACGCCAACGCAGACGGCCTGTCCCGCTTCTTCCGCCTCGGCGAGGAGAGTACCCAAGAGGATGGGTGACTCTCCCTGCCTTCAGCTGGGGGGGACGCATGTTGGACAGGCCTCATGGAAGGCCCGATCCCTCCCCGCATGGCGGGGCACGGACCTCTGCTCCTCCTGTTTCCTAGACAAGAACTATCCCGGCAACCCACAGGGGCAACCCACGGCCCGTCCCCGACGGAACCCCAACTCCGGAACACCCCGGTATCGGCTGGCCCGGACCCCTTCCAGAACCACTGTCCTCGGCCCAGCCGCCATCTTGGACACTACACGACCAGGCCGCGTGGCCTCGGATCGACCTCAACCTCGGGCCTGGCCAGGCCCCGACATCAAGGCACCACCATCCGCCCAGGGGGTGAAGAGACCACTTGGCAGGTCAATGGGAGAAGGAGTGTCAATGGCTCCCCTCCGCCAGGTGTCGATCGCCCCCAGCCTCCCCGGGCGCTGGCTCCAGTCCCCGGCTGGGTGTCTGGACTCCCTCATCCCGGACCTCCCGACCTCCAAGTGCGAAGGTCCGGACATCAAAGGGCGCCAGACCTATAACTGGGGCAGCTCCAGAGCAGGAAGGCAGTTGTATCCTGGAGTCGAGAGACACCGAGACAAACTCATCCTTGGAGGCCTGCTGGCGCTGCCGCGGCCCCTCTTTGTGAACCACCTTCGTAGCCTGCTGGCGCTGCCGCGGCCCTCCTCATCGTGAACCATCTTCATAGCCTGCTGGCGCTGCCGCGGCCCTCCTCATCGTGAACCATCTTCGTAGCCTGCTGGCGCTGCCGCGGCCCTCCTCATCGTGAACCATCTTCGTAGCCTGCTGGCGCTGCCGCGGCCCTCCTCATCGTGAACCATCTTCGTAGCCTGCTGGCGCTGCCGCGGCCCTCCTCATCGTGAACCATCCTCGAAGCCTGCTGGCGCTGCCGTGGCCCTCTTCATCGTGAATCATCTTCGAAGCCTGCTGGCGCTGCCGCGGCCCATCCTTGCGAACCCTCCAGCTCGAGGATTGTGAGCTCCATCTCTTGCTGTGCTGTACTGGACCGGTACTCAGACTGTCCCGCTACCCTTTTTCCCCAAAGAGACTAGAATTGACGGGATCCTCGTATCCTGGTCCTGCTGTATCGCTTATCACCTTGCCTCAAGATATATATAAAAGTGTGCCGAACTCATCTCTGTGTGGTGTCCATCTGTGGGGGGGAAGTTACCTGTCTGTACGATTACCGGAGAGGGCCCTCACCGGAGGCCTCTCCCCCTGTACTCGGCCGACACTCCGGGTCTCCGTCTAACATCCGCTTGATCACCCGGGGGTCTGCCTGGTCTCGTATCAGTCGGGCCAAGAGAGTGCCTGATCTGTCTGCCTCGGTATGTAGGCGGCGTAGATATTCCTTGTGATCAATGTTCCTCAGTGTTTCCAGTGTTTCTGCATGTTCAATGTTACCCAACTGCAACTCCCCTTTCTTCCCTCGGTCCACACTCACCTCACTCTCGAGTCTCTTTAAACGGTCTTCAACATCACACAGTTTTTTGTGGACTTCCTGTCTCGCTCCTACCAGTTGACCTATGGGTGCTCCCCGCACTATGACTTTCATAGCATCCCTTACCACTAAATTAGAGGAAGCAGTGTCCCAGTTTTCTATGAAATACTTAGTCAGAGTGTCTGACAGTGTTGCCCGGAAGGGGCCATCCTCCAGGAGGAGCGGATTGAGCCTCCAGGTAGGTACCAGGGTCGGCACCCTACCCCATAGGAGGCTGAGCGTGAGGGGTCTGTGATCTGAGAAGGTCTTGGCCAAATACTCTGGATTTGCAATCGTAGGCACCAGTGATCGCATACACATAAACCGGTCGATTCTAGTATGTAGGTTATGTATGGGGGAATAGTATGAGTATTCCTTATGTTCAGGGTTCAATACACGCCACGCATCTGCCAGTTCCCAGCCTTCCGCCCATGTCGTGAACACCTCAGGCAAACAGAAAGCTCCGGCCATTTGGAGGGGAGGATGTGATCTATCCAGACCCAGGTCCAGTACCATATTCCAGTCCCCGTCCAGTACCCAGGAAATACCTGTCCAATCCGAAAGCGCCAAACCCACGGTATGTAAAAACTTATCCTGATCGAAATTCGGTGCATAGATACTGCCAAACACTATCAATTCACCATCTAAGGTGCACTTCACCAGGACATACCAACCTTGATCATCCACCTTCCTCTCTATTTCTTCGAATGGCGCCCCATGACTGATCCAGATGGTCGCCCCCCTGAAGAAGGCTGAGTAAGTCGTGGAATAAATAGTACCTCTCCACTTTTTCCGTAACTTCTGGGCCTCCGATGCTATGAGGTGGGATTCTTGGAGGAACGCAATCTGTGTGTGGTGTCTAAGCAAAAAAGAGTGGATCCGATGTCGTTTCTGTAGTGCCCCCAGCCCGTGTACATTCCATGTAGTAAAGCGATATGTTCCTATAGTATTAGCCATGATCATCTGTGAGCAAGTGCAATAGAATCAGCAAACCAGTAGCACAATCCCTTATGCCAAGTGACCAGGAGACTTCATACCCTAAATTCCCCTTCAAGAACTGAACTAAGCTGGCGCAACAATACAACCTTGCTGAGCCCAACATGGTAACAAATAACAAAAAAGTCCTAGCTGCAGTGCATACACCAATCGGGGGGTGGCCAAGCACTATTTCGGTCATCTAATCGGTCGCCCGGGTGCCACTGGCTCTACGACATGCCGCCTTGGGGGCACTATTTTAGAATCATACATGTAACCATTTACTGCAGGCCTTTCCACGGTATGCATCAGTTAACCCACAGGATCTAAATCCGACTAGGGGTCGCGCTCCCTGCCCTCTCCCCACCTGGGCAGGGAGAGCAACTCACACTCGCCTTATAAGCGGGCAGAAAACATACCTCCCAGCCACTCATCAATTCTTCCTAGCAGGAGAGGGCAGTTGGAGCAATAATCAATATATACATTATAAAGGATATCAATTGGTGCAGTTCAGCCAGTCTGCTCCGAGGGGAGCCATCTGCTTCTTCAGTTGTCCAGCATGTCATCCGCCGCTCTGGGCGTAACGGTAGGGAACAGGACCACACTGTGATCCGAGTCTGAGTGGACGGTGCTGTCGTCCGAGTCTGTTTCGATCTTTCCAGAGTCTTCTCAGGACGTGCCCACCATCGCCAATGCTCCCAGCTGATCTTCCTTCTGTTGTTCCCGCGACGGGTCGCGACGGGCCGCATCGTCCCTTTCTCCCCTCCGACCTCGGTGATCCTCCCTCTTCATGTTCCGAGCCTCCTCGTGATCCACTGGCTGCAGTCTCTTGGGTATTGTACAGAACAGGGGACCCTAGTAAATGAGGATCGCACAAATAATAGACATATACTAAATAGTATACATGACCTCCGTCCAGCCGGACGGGTGTTTATTTTTTAGTTATTGTACCGATTTTTTTATATAAAACATTTATACAAAAGTGGGCACAGCCTGTGGCCCACAGACAACAAGACAGAACAAGTGACAAAAACAAATATGTGAAAACGCACAAAAGCGGTCTGTACTTATTATTTGGTTTTACAGACTGAAATTCATTCATAGCAACCCATTGTTGATCAAAATTCATGAGGTCAAAACAACATATGGAGCATTTAAGTCGACGACGTTTCGATGCAACTGATTAATACATGCATCATCATCAGGACAAGGAAATAAATTGTCATGTTTGTCTACAGAGCCTGTTTCAATCACAGTGCCTCTTGTTACGAGCTAGTTTGATGCTCTTTGCCATGTTTAGGGAATCCGGCGCGGCAACGCATATCAGCTCCGCAGTTGAGAGGAGGAAGTTAGTACTGTTTCTTAAAGCGTTTGCTCGTGGCCGTTCCGAAATTGCATCATAGATATTTGGTTAGTGCAGCATGGTAGCTGGACAATGGGGTTCTGGCGGTGATCACTGTGATTGAAACAGGCTCTGTAGACAAACATGACAATTTATGAATGAATTTCAGTCTGTAAAACCAAATAATAAGTACAGACCGCTTTTGTGCGTTTTCACATATTTGTTTTTGTCACTTGTTCTGTCTTGTTGTCTGTGGGTCACAGGCTGTGCCCACTTTTGTATAAATGTTTTATATAAAAAAATCGGTACAATAACTAAAAAATAAACACCCGTCCGGCTGGACGGAGGTCATGTATACTATTTAGTATATGTCTATTATTTGTGCGATCCTCATTTACTAGGGTCCCCTGTTCTGTACAATAGATTACTGCCCAAGGACCCTAGTCGTATTCCTTTTGGGTTTCCCTTGTCTTGTTAAACGCAGTCTCTTGGGTGACATCTTGGCTCCCATCTTTGCCCATTACCTCCAGCCATTCTTCTACGTCCGCAGGGCTCTCAAAAATGTGTGTTTTTCTGCCATGTACAATCTTCAGTCGGGCAGGGAAGAGTAGCGCATATTTCAGTTTGGCCTTTTGTAGCCTTTTCTTCACCGCCACATAGGAGGAGCGCTCTTTTTGGACCACATTTGTGTAATCCGGGTAGAGGGATATTCTTTGGTTCTCATATTGGATTGGGGGGTTCTGTCGGGCCTTCTGTAATAGGCTGTCCCTGTCCCGGTAGTTGAGTATCCGTACTATCAGAGGGCGGGGTGGGTGGCCCGGTCTGGGCCTACCGGTCAGGATCCGGTGCGCTTGCTCTACACAGAAGTACGGGGATAACCCCTCCGCAGCAACATGGTCCTGGAACCACAGCTCCATAAAATCCACGGCACGGGCCCCCTCACAACGCTCCGGAAGGCCTATGACGCGGATGTTGTTGCGGCGATTACGGCCTTCCGTGTCCTCCACACGGTCCATGAGGGAGGTGACCCCTGTAATTGTTGGATCGAGGTGGAGTGGTCGGACACCGTCGGTGTAAGTTCAGCAATAACGAGTCCCTGATCTTTAACCTTATCCACCAATTTACCATGGTCCGCTTTCAACAGTGATAAGTTTGCGGTGAGGGCCCCCATCTGCTGTTCCATTGCCGACCAGGATTCCCTTATTTCTTGCAGGATTAGGTCCAGTTTGTCTGTTTGTTGTCCTCCCGTGCAGCCCGGTTCAGAGGCACCAGGCGGAATCTGTCCTTCTCCAGCATTCCCTGCTATGCACGTGTTCGTAGGATCCCCCAGCCCCTCTGTCCCCTTCACACCCCTGAGCACCATGGTGATCCTTTATTGTGGCAAGGCCGCACTCGGCAGGGTCCGGGGGGGCCGTGTAGGCGGAGGTCCAACTTGGGGGGGGACCTCAGTTCTGCCCAAGGGGCTCGGTCACTACCACCTCAGTGTAACCCACGCCGCTGGGCAGTAGTTCACAGTGCCGGGCCAACCGGGATGGGTAGGGGGGCCACAGCGGTCCAACCAGCCGAGACAAAGGAATTCACTAGGTCCTGACACTATTTGCAGTGTGCGTGTTCAGTGCTACTGGGCCTCACCTCGTCTGCCCCCACTGGGCGGCCCCCTAAGGTTCCAGCTCGCTATTATATTTGCCGTTGGGGCTGTGGGTTACAAGTCTCAGGTTCACAAAATCCCAGTTCGACGATCACTCCCTCCATGCGTTGTCACCACTGCTGCACCACCATGCCCCCTAGGCCTGCAGGAGTACCTCTCTCCCTGCCAATGAGAGGGCCCCCCGGGCCCCCCGGGCAGGAGGCAATGCAATCCCAGGCACTTTTGACAGGGTCTTTATGGCCAGGTCACATTGTCGCAGCCTCCGTGTGGGGGGGGGGCAGAGAATGGTGCCGATTGTCCCACCGGTCTTCGTCTCAGTATTGCCCTTCTGTCTGCGTTATTCTGTGTACGCTGTTTTATGAGGGGGGTCAGTCAGAGGCTTCGTGTTCCCTCCGCGTTTCAGCAGCCTACCTCTGGGTATTCCTGGGCGTCGATCTGGCCCTCCACCGTTCCCGGGCCACGTCAGACCCGGGACAGGCTCAATCCTCTCGTCAGGGCTTCCAGCTGGGTCCTACCCCCCTCCCCCGCAGGCAAGCGACGTCCTACGGTGGGCCTCCGGTTCGAGGACGCCCCCCCTGCCTTCCAGGGGGTGCAGTCCGGGCACTTCCGGTTGTGTGCACCTCAGCCGTCCCGGGCTCCGCGTCTACTCCAGCTCCCGGCTTCTGCTTGCCAACGCTGATTCAGGCCCAGGCTTCCCTTGCGCTCGTGTCAGGGGTCGTGATCAATTCTTCCGCAGATCACAGGGTCCCCAAGGGTTCCAACAGTATTCCCCATCCTCTCGCTGCAGTCAGAGCTCATGCAGGGTCCCTGAATCAGGATCAGGCCCCCAAGCAGACCCGGAGCTACAGTGGCAGCCGACCGGCATCGTGGCTGGCTAGCCACGCCCCCTCAGCCTACTGAGGAGTTAAGGGCTCATTCCACCAGGACTGAAGCTGCTACCACTGCCTGAGCACATGAAGTACCAGTCCTGGACATCTGCCAGGCAGCAATGTGGGCGTCCCTGCACACATTTACCAAGCACTACTTCCTGGACAGTCAGGTCGGAAGGGATAGGCACTTCGCCCGTTTGGTCCCGCAGGACTTTTTAATCTAGAATTTGTCCACAGCCCACCACCGGGGATGGTATTGCTTGGGTACCTATTCAAAGGTAAGGATGCGGCTAAATGTTTTAGATGAACAAGTTACTTACCTTTGGTAATGCTTTATCTGGTAAAGACAAGATATAACTGAGGATTACTTACCGACCCACTCAACCTCCCTGCTCTGCAGACAAGTTTCTAGGGTTACAGCTTATCCCTTTCAGAGCCTTAGTTTGGACACACCAGTGTCAGTGTATGTCATGGCTCCGTGCTCCTGGCGTGGAAAGTTATGAAAAGTAACAGGAGCCAGCATCCCGAGATGTCGCCTATATAGGTAAGGCGGATGTCACTTCCAGTGTGAACGCCACCGCAGACGATACTCGGAGCCAATCGACGCAACCTACTGCATGCATGGGTACTGCTCATGCAAAAAACCTTCCGGATCCAATCGGATGCCTGGGAAATTTAAAGTTAAGTAATCTGATTCTAGATCGTGCCTCTACCAGAAAATGTGTTACTGAAGGTAAATAAGTTGTTCTTTTATCTCCCACTCTGAAGTGTCCCTCCGTGTGTTGTTTACATAAATTATCTATTTCTACAAGGTTTCAGGATACAAAGTCAATATAGATAAGATTGGAATACTTCCCATAAAAAAATATACAACTAAACATTCCTTTAACACCTCTTCTTTTTATGTGCCCCATCTAAAATAAAATATTTAGGCATCTTATTTACACACTCTGTTCAGTATTCTGTTACTATAAACTACAAAGCATGCCTTACAAGACAAGAACATAGTAAACGGTTTCCCTGAAATATGCAATAAATAAAGAAAGACTAATATCCTTACTGAATCTCACAGGTGTACTTAGCCCTTGATCTTTAGGGGGTCGATAGAATTAGCACAGTTTAATTGGTTACCTATAAAATGACTGTAACTAGTGCTAAGAAACCACTTTGCAAAATACCTATGTCATGCTATGTGCCACATGTTCAGTAGCTGTTCCTTGTCTGGTCTGCCACATTTGGGGCTAGATGTAGGTAAAATAGATTTACCGATTTTTAATTACCGAATGTTACCGATTCGGTAATTAAAAATCGGTAAATATAAGGGGTGGATATGTAGGTATTCCAGATGTGCTGGAATACCGATTCGGAAGAATTCGGTATTTACCGATTTGGTAAATACCGAATCGGTAATGCCCATTCATTCCTATGGGCTATGAAGCCCATAGGAATGAATGGGCATTACCGATTCGGTATTTACCGAATCGGTAAATACCGATTTTCACAAGGGTGCAGGGGGTGTCACTTTGACACCCTGTGGCACCCCCAAAACAGGCTCGGGTGCCATGTGGCAGGCATACATGCCCTAAGGGCAGGTCTGCCTGTCACATGGCATCGGTATTTTACCATCAAATTGGATTTGATGGTAAAATACCGATTCGGTAAGGCCTCTGGGACTCTGAAGAGTCCCACCTACATCTGGGTGCTTCAGAATCGGTAAAATTACCGATTTTTTATTTTACCGAATTGGTAAAATTACCGATTCGGTAAAATAATGCCCCCTACATACCTGTCACCCATTTACCGATCGGTAGCGGCCAAAATCGGCCGTTACCGCTCTGTAAATGGCCTCAAACGGCCACCTACATCTGGCCCTTGATGTGTAATTTTGCCCACATCTCAATGACTATTTAAATATCTATTTCTGCATAGTTTTCAAATGTTATCCAGAACTGCGAGCTCTGACACCTTATCTTCCCCAAAAGTTGGCTCTGTCCCTTTCCGTCTAAGAGTAACTGTTGACAGTAAAATACTTTAACAGGCTGTTTGATTACAGATGTTCAAAGAAAATGTGGAGACTTGCACGGTATTGCATATGTCTCATGGGCCCTGCCCTTGTGACACACATAAAATCCCCAGAGCGATCCTTTTTGCCAAGGACTGCCAGATAAAACACCAGGCTTTTTTACAAATTTTCATTCAAATCACATTTGCCACTGAAATCCCCATACAGATGCATAACCAGGCTATCGATGCTATACACAATCTGGTAAAATATGAACAACGAACATTGTAGAGGGCAATTTCTTGAATTTTTCAGTAACTTCTGTGGTTCAGCGGCATAGCGAAAAAAGCTATGTAGATATCAGTGGCGGCTACAGAGGGAGTGCTTTGGGGCGGTGGGGTGGGGCAGGGTGGGGGTTAGTGGAGTTGGATATACGAAGACCAGGAGTAAAGTAAGTAAATAAATAAATAAAACTATTTACCTTCCGCTCGCTGCATCGCCAACTCAGGGATACAGCGAGCGGAAGGTAAATAGTTCCATTTATTTATTTACTTACTTACTTTACTCCTGGCAGTCGTATGTCCGACTCCACTACCCCCCACCCTGCCCCTCCCCGCCTCACCACCCCGCAGCACTCCCTCTGTGAGCCGCCACTGGTAGATATCAATATCTGTTGAATTGCTATAAAGCCAGCTGGCCCAGGATCCAATGTCTTTCCATTGCCCTGCACTATCTTGTATTATACTCGTTGTGCTTGGCATAAAGGGTTCAAGGGTGAAGCATATACATAAATATTAACATCTGATATCTTGAGAGGTAAAAGTAATCATGAAAAAATGTAACATGGGAAACCTACGGTTAGACATGAATGTAGCTACTGGATACATATGTTCTGGTTGCTACCACTTTCTCAGTTTAATATATTTTGAAATAATTCAAATTTCAGATATATTTTTGAAGTATTCAGTACGCTCAAACGCCCTTGTAACAAGCCGATTTTTTTTAAATAGCTCAAATGTCGGTCAATATTACTGTAAATAGAAAACTAGTATTTTTTTAATTACTATATGTTTTGATTGCCTTTTAACATTTAACATGCAAACAATTCAATTAAAGAAATACCTACTTGTGAGAGAGTAGGAACAATGAAATCCATGAATCCTAAACCATTGCAGGAGTACATTTCCAAAGCAACGATAATCTTTGTCATTAGATTCTGCCCCTCATTATTGTTCTAACGTAATAAAGACAAAATTCCGGATTATTTCAATTCAACAAGAAGATATTTGATGTCAACAAAAGAAAATAGGTGACACCTAATCAGTTATCAGTAAACATTCCATTTTGATTAAATATTCACAATGAATCATTACTTCCAATATTTGCATTTTATTCTGGTCTTTTGTGTAGCACTTAAATCTAGAAGTACACGAGCATACTTTCGGTTCTAAAGGATCATGGGAGTAAATCAAGTCTTAAAACTAAGTTGACAAGGAAGAGATTGGGCTTAAGGTTTTTATAAAGGCTGTCAGCTGGTGGGTACAGCAGCCGGCTAAGGTAGCTTTCTCAAAGTGTTTCTGCATCAAACTGAGACTTAAGGTCTAGGGGCCAGATGTATCAAGATTCCATTTTGCAAATCCTAAATAGCGTTTTTTTGCGAATCGCTATTTCGAATTCGCAAAACGGAATGTATGTACAAAATCGCTATTTTTTAGCGATTCTTTATTATTCTTTATTTGCGAATTCGCATTTTGCGAATTCGCAAATAAAGAATAATTTCCAATGCATTCCTATGGGCCAGGAGGCCCATAGGAATGATAGTGCAATAATTCTCAAATTGCGAATTCGCAACTTGCTAATCGCAATTTGAGAATTATTTCAAGGGTGAAGGGGTGTCTCAAAGACACCCTGCTGCACCCCTGAAATTTACATTTGTGTGCATATGGCACACATACATGCCCTATGGGCATGTATGTGTGTCACATGCTACACTCACAAATGCCAAATAGGGCATTTTTAAAAGAAATCGCAAATTACCACCAAGTACAAGTTGGTGGTAATTTGCGATTTCTTAACAAAAAATCGCAACTTCAAAATGTGTCATACATATCATTTAAGGAATCGCAAAATTTGCGATTCCTTAAATGCTATGGCAAAATAAGGAATCGCAAATAATTGCAATTCCTTAAATTGCGATTTTTTCATACATATGAAAAAATGCAAATCGGCCGTTTGCGAGTTGCAAAAGCCTTGATACATCTGGCCCCTAGTCTGTATACTTCCCGCAAAGAGAGCAGGGTAACCCTATCCTGATCCCACCCTCATGGAGAACAAGGGACACACAGAACTCTTCAGCATTAAAAATTATATTAAAACATGATTTTTATAGGAGGATTCGGGAATCCAGTGCTGGATCTGTCGACTCTCTGGGCTATTCAGACCTTCCAGAGGCCTCTGGATTGATGAATCCTGAAAAAAGGTTTTTAAAAGAAGAATTTAACACCTTACATATGAACTTCGTCAATCCCTGCTGCGCATGGCCAAAGGCAGTGAACATCCAAGATGGGATAGGCGCATGGCTTTGCTGCAACAAGATAACAACCCCCAGGCATAACTAGTGCAGGTCCCAGAAAGATTTGATATGCCCACATTCGTGTGAAAATATTTTTTGTATAATTTATGTTTTGAAAGCAGTTCAATAACTGGCTTCCCCAGCTCAAGTGACGGTAAGCACATTTTCAATAAACACTTAAAGTGCCAAAAGTAAAGAAGCGGGCCATTATATAACTCAAATTATTTACAGCAAGGTATATATTAATGTAAAGTTATTTGAGAGGTGATTTATGACAGAGGTGATAACTATTTAACAAATTGAGAGAGAGAGAGGGAGCGAGAGAGTGCAAGAGAGAAGGAGAGGCTATAACATTACAGACAGCAGTCATATCTATGTTTTTAAATATCCTTATCCTAATCAAATCAAAGAGAGCCTTACCTCATCCTCAGTTCCAAGTTCTGGACCGATCTGTTGCTGAAGTAAATGTTTCACTTTCACCCAAGTAGTAATAATCTGATTTCTGGCAGCAATGGGCACCACTTCATCTGGTAACTTTCCATTTGTTAGATCCAGTACATATTCACAAATCTGAAATCAAAGAAAGCATGCGGTTTTCAATATATACTAAAGCTGCGGAGTCACCTATCAGAAAAAAAGGGGGAAAATCCAGAGTTTAAACATGTAATTAATATATCTATATATTACCTGGAGTGCTTTTTGTAATTTAGTGTAAATCTATTCACAAGTTTTGGAGTTATTAAAGGTTATCTTCCACTTCGTTTTGAAAATCTAATTCACTGGTGAAAGTAGATTTTTTTATTACCTTTGTGGAAATGTATGTTTATCTAAGTGTAATTTGTACTGGCTGTTTTTAAACTGTTTTATAACTTATTTACCGTGCAGCCCCGCTCTACAGACTGAATGCAGATCCATTGCATACTTATTAACCACCCGCCTCCTTGAGGGTCTTGAGGGCCTTTGCCTATGGACAGCGCCTGGATCGCCTCATGGGTGAGTAGCCGCACTCTACAAATCTGAGTATTTATTTATTTACTTCTCATAATGCCCCATTATCATATATTGTGCACTCAGACCTGTGAACTTTAGTTGTGCCTCAGTGGAAATATATTTCTTCTACATGGCATAGGGTATTTGCCTTGCCAGGAGACACTGCAGTATACTAAACCTGCAGTCTACCCAGAACACAATGGTCCTCACTGGAGTAATATGTCTGTAACACACATGTGAGTGGTGTACGTACACACACCTGCCCACAAATGACATTTAATTCCCATGCCCCTAGCATCAGCTACCATGGCCTTACTGAAAAGTTGAATAAGCCCACTTGGGTGAAACCAATTTAACAGTACAGGTTTAGGGACAGAGCACACACACTGGCACTGAATGGCAGTGTCACCAGGTACAGAATCATTATACCAGCAAACACAAGGCCTACAAGAAGGCACAATATCCTGGGTGACCACAGAGAAAAGGCAAACTTTCCTGCAATTATCAATTGCGATCAGATATACACAGGTAGAGGAACCATGGGGAACCATGAACAACATGGCTTTTCCTTCCTAAAACGACACAACTTTTGATGTAGATAATGAATTACATATACCTAACGTCTTGTCACAAACTATTTCTTTCCACCTTTTAACCATGTGTCCACTATCCCAACTCAAATAATTTTTTGGGGAAAAGCAGCATTGTGCCACTCAGCCCCTCCACTCTCAGCAGTATTCTCTCCTCCTCAAATACAAATATGTAGAATTTGTCCTTTTATCCCCTTCTCTCTATGTTCTGTGCATTTATGCCACTTCCCCCCACACAAAGCAGTGCTCTTCTCTACTCTTCATATGAGTGGAAATCCAACCCCTTATTGACAGCATCTCTGACTCAGCGGATGTCAACCAGGGGCTTAACGCAGGACGCTGCAACGCTTGCCCCAGCCCTTTATGGTGGCTCCCAATCAGCCCAAGTCCAATTAACATACGTTATATATAGGGAAACTCTAGGACCCCTCATCATATTCTGCAGAGGGAGTCAAACAATTTGTGTAATGCCACTATGCCAACTCAACTGTCCAGTCAGCCACTTGCACAGACTCAAACCGTGCAGGGAGAGGGCAGTTGGCTGCAACAGAGCACACTCCCAATTCTGTAAATTCCCTTGGGGCTGCAAATACCTTAAGATTGCCCAGATGGCAGTGTGGGATTGCCCTGACTCACTTGGGTGCTTGCATACCTGGGGAAAGAGGTTACCAACATCCGGTAGAGAATGGGTTTCAGAGCCCTATTTGCTCTAGCGCAAACGCAGTGGAAAACAAAACTTTGCCTTTCATTGCTCTGATGTCAGTGAATGACCGGGATCCGAACCTTTAGAAATTA
The DNA here is from genome assembly GCF_964263255.1 of Lissotriton vulgaris. Classification (NCBI taxonomy): domain Eukaryota; kingdom Metazoa; phylum Chordata; class Amphibia; order Caudata; family Salamandridae; genus Lissotriton; species Lissotriton vulgaris. The sequence goes on along the minus strand of NC_141693.1, from coordinate 923,137,965 downwards.
ATGTGGTTGGCATTAAACAAGACAAAAAATGTTTAGTTCACCTAATATGGTGCTGTATTAGCAACAACAGCGGTTCCTCCTGCAGGGCGGAGGAGTGTCGCCCCCGCCTGCTGTGAGTGCAGCAGCTGTAGCCATTTGATTTAGTAAAGCACACTCACTGTCTCCTCTTGGGGCCAGGGACCATTCCTACATCTGATTGGTTGCAGAAATGTCTTGCCTAAAGGCTAAGGACTTGTAAATAATATATTGCCAAGGTGGCCATCCCTGTGCACGCTTGGATCTTTGGACTACTAATTCCGCGAATATACCTATTCTCCGTCAAAATCAACCATCGACATAGTTTCATTACTTTTGCCCTGAAGAAGTCTTCTGGCCAAAACGCGTTGGCTACGCTTTGTATGAAGAAAAAGAATAAAATAATTTTTTAAGCCCTACTGAACGGATTCTTCAAATCTTTATTTGTTTATTATTAGTCACTGTGGGGAGTGCTGAACCATTGTGTTTTGTTTTAAAATTTGGGGTTCATGCCCTTGGAAGCCTAGGGGTATGTGGCTTCAGGTTCTTGGCACCCAGACTCGTTGAACACATGAGACCAATTCTTAGATAAGTGCAGTCATCATTGTCTTGTACCCTTGATGCTTCATTGTTGTTTGCAGCCCGCACCTATGTATTAGCTGGGCAAAAGCCAGCGGACTGCAAGCACAGGCTCCCAATCTGAAAAGGAGCGCTGTGTGAACCTGCTCCAACAAATCATGGAGCTACTCTCATGCTGATAGTAGCTCCAGGATTGGTTGGGTTCGTTGGTACTTTACTTCAGGCTCTATGTGTTTCTTCTGAGAACAGAGTGGACTGCCGATTCCCAAGACGCCAACCGGATAAACCGACGTAGTCAGTGAGTACTTTTGTTTTCTATTTATTTAAAATACATTATTTCCTGATTTGCAGGAAGGTGTGCACAGCCTCGTTATGCAAGGAGTCATGGCTCTGTACTTCATGAGGAGCTGCTCCAGCACACATATGTTTTATTGAGGCCGTGGCTCAAACTCACCCTTGCACGAACCATCAGCAACAGGGACCTGTGAGTGTGAATGAAGCGGGCTCCTGTGAAACCTGCCACTGGAGCTCCTCGAACATCCAGCTTCTGAGCCCTGCAGAGGCTGACCCCGGCCAGCCAGCCCTGCCTCTAGCAAGGTACAGGGAACACTGAAAAACTGTTGTAAATTCAAAAGGCCCAGAGCTTCAGAGGCTCCGGAGGATGTTGCAGCCAGCACAGGGAGGCCCTGAACTTCAGAGAATCATACGCAGAGCTGAGAGGCCCGGAGCTCTGGAGTGTCGCACTCGCTGGCAGGAGAGAGAGGCCCAAGAGGCCAAACTCTCAGCTGAAATTGTGTAGTTCAAGGCATAAAAGCGCATTATTATGGTGCACCCTAATACTTTTCTGGCAGGCAGATACTTGTATGTTTTTCCCTACATATATAGTGCACCCTAAAGCTCAGCTTTCCAGGCCAGGAGAACAGATACTCGAGCTTTACTTCCCCAGTCCTCACTGCTCACTTCCTCGCTTTAGAGACTTCTGCTCTCTATTTTATCTCTGCTGTGCCACCCAGGAGCGAGCCCCACGGTGCCCAGGCTGCCACCTTTGTCCTACCCCAACAGCCAGCATTGTGCTGGGAACTAATCAGCATCCCTACCGCTCTGAGGTGGACACTAGCCACAGTTGTCGGTTAAGTACAGGGCAGGAGACCTCTGGGTAGGGACTGTATGGCCAGGTGGAGAGTTGCTACCATTCAGATTGGCATAGATTATGTCACCGGCAAAAGGAGCCTCACAGGAGTGCGGCCATCTTGGAGCCAGGCACTCTGGCACTGTGAAACCTGGGCCGATAATCGTGAGCATTACCTGCGCCATCTTGCCTGATGGTCCTTTTCTACGCACACATAGGCCGCAGCCATTTTGATCGACAACAACCATTTTGTGTTCTGTTATTCACCTCAGTTTCACCTGCACTTCCACAAGTAGCTGTATGACCCTCTGACTGACTTGGTATGTGTACTAAGGGACATAATCTAGGGGACATGCCCATGTTTAATGTTAGCTTCAAAAGGACATTCTATTGCCGCCACAAAACTCTGCATTCTCTGTTCCTCCCCATCCCTGTGCATGTAACCAAAGATTGTAAATACCAAAAGGCCCCGCATTAACCTGGTTTATTGCTCCCCAAAGAATGCACCTCCCAATGGACAATGGAACTTGCTTTCCTATCAACAGTGAAGGACGTATAACACTGACCAGCCTCACATGTTCACGACCCTGAGGCAGAGGACCAGCTGCCCGATAAACATCATATGTCCGACTGTTTATGATTGGGAGGGTACAAACCTACTTGTCCGGAATGTATGGCATCTTGTCCGGGGCGGGGATACCAAGCTTACATGACACCGCTCATAAAGATTGTATTATCGAAACACTGTATAAAAGTAGCCTGTTGAAGAGTTGAAGTTAGAACACCTCCCTGAGAGACATCCCGGTGTCTACGGTAGACGGGCTCTCCTCTAGAGAAATAAACCTTGTTCTTGCCTTCCAGTTTCCAGCGCCTACCTCGTTATTTTAATAGGATCATAGGTGAATTAAAGGTGATAGGCCGAGCAGCTTTGGGGGTCTCAAAAGGGGGCTGCTTTTCCATAGTTGGTGTCCCAAACGTGGGGCCCATCAGCAACTCCCCGGTCCAAGTAAGAGAGGTCCCAACGACAGAGTGAACAACTAACCGATTGGGGTTAACCTGCCTAGAGAGGACCCTCGTCTGGCTGCCGATCAACCTGAACTTCACCAGTTCCAAGCGGACCTCTCTCTCGAGTGACCTGCAGTCCTGACTGGGACCCTAAAGGATTGCAGTATCAATATCGGAGTGAGAGGACAACCAGGCGTTGGAAAGGGAAGACGAAGAACTGTCCATACGGTCCGGGTATGGTCATGAAATACGACAAAATTGATTGTCTGACTGTATTGAAATTGTTTGGTCGAATACTAGTATTCAGTTCTTTAAGTTATTGGTAGTAATTGAGACATTCCCTGCTTGCAAACAACATAGAATAGGAATATTCCCTCTTTTGCAGGCAGCAAAGGGCAGGTAGTGCGGACCTTTGTCCACGACCTAATGAGATATTTATATTGACCGCTTGTACGTCATGCCTGTCTTCTCAAAATTATTTGATTGTCTTGGACCGGACCGTTTGTTAGAGGTCAGTCATCCAGCACGGCTGGAGGGCACCCCTAACAAGGACATGTATGTTAAATATGGAGTAGCCATCGTTGCTTATAGCAAACTATGGCACAAATACACTAGGAAGGACCGGGTAAATCAGTGGCCACTGACGGGATCTTTTGATCTCGCTAAAATAGAAATATTAGAAATAGCGCACCACAAAAAGAAAGCTACGCCAGCCATGCTTGACAACTTTGGCCTCTGGCGAAAAGAAGCAACTCAACGAAAGAAAAGAGACGAAGCCTGTTAGGATAAAGAAATGCGAAAGTCTGCTTACCAGACCTGTAAAAGGTTGGAAGATGAGATAAAAGAAAGGGAAAAGGATAAAAATGAACAAGAATCAAAAATATCAGGCCAGTACCCTGTCATAACGCCTTCAACTCTTTACCCCGAGTTACCAGCTAAACAGAGAATAAAGGATGACCTCTTGTTAGGTCCCCCGATCATCTACATGCCACCTCCTTATGTCCCTATTCATCCCGTAGTACAACGCCAAGAACAGCAAGGTACCAACGGAGACGCCACAACCGTTTCCGTTCCAGTCAAGCCACTTCCACCAAGTGCCTCATCAACAAAAGCATTAGTAGAAATAGGATCAATAGAAAAGGGTTGCCCAGGGTCCCACGATTAAGTACACATGAGCGGGAAACAATGACAAGATAGTCAAAACCCTTGTGGAGAGAATAGAAATGGAGGAGTATGTGACTGACATATGCAATTCCTATGACGAGAACCACAAACGATTCTTCATTGTGCGCTTCTGTTACTACACGCTTACTGCCTATGAAGAGAAATATCAGGATTTAGGGCCCGGGAGACTAATGGCTCTATATAGAAAGGTTGACATCGGAGACGAAAACGACAACGATGTGGCAGAACTCTTTACATTCACGTTAGAAGTATTCTGCCACCTCATAGAACAAGGGCGGATAGATACAGACAGGGCATCAAAGCTAGAAAAAAACCCCAATGGAGAAGCTAGGATACATGATTCCGATAAAGGAAGCCGCCCTGTATTGGGATCCCCCTAGGGGACAAGGGACTAATGACAACATAAACCATCAGGACGCTAAAGGGAGGGTGGTCTACAATTAGGTGTATCAGCCATGGGACAGACAGGACATCAAGACATTCCGTAAATTTCTGCCGGATTTACGAAAGAATCCCACCGCCTTTTACACAGAACTAGGTACCGCATTGGGGTCCACAATAATGACACTTGCCGACATTCACTTGTTCTTCCAGTTATGTTTACCAGCCGATGTGTGGAAGCAGATTAGGAAGGTAGACCGCACAGAATTGCTCGGTCATAGCTGGGAACAACTCAGCACATTAGACAAACAGCGGAATCCTGGTCAAAAAACGGTTGGAGCTATATTGGACCTCCCTGACAAAATAGTGCAGAAGGTAAAAACACTGATATCGGAGAAAAAGATAGACTGGTCCATTGTAACCACGTGCCGCCAGAAACCGCAAGAGGATGTCTCAAGAGTATTTCTCGAGATTCGAAACAGTGTTCTCCGATTACAGTGGACAGGACATGTACACTGCAACCGGACACTACTTATTCGTGCAAAATTACGTCAAAGGACTACTGCCGGTGGTATCCCAGGAATTACAGACTAGCGAAAGTAGTTGGGCAGCATCTAAACCGGCGGCCATTCTCCAAATGGCCCAGTACTATAAACATCAGAAAAACGAGAATGACAGGGCTACAGAAAAGAAAAAGAAGGACTGGAAGGAAAGAGTAATGATAACCCAACTCCAAGGGGTGAATACAGGGAGGGAACAATATAAGGGAGGATAGCAACAGAATGTCCCTAGAGTACCGCCACCTAGAAATGACTCGTTGACACTATATGTACGACGTCAGGACTTAGGACAGAATCAATGCGCATTTTGCAAGGAATATGGACACTGGAAATCCAAATGCCCGGCCTTATCAGTAGCTGGTAGGGGCAGAGGGACAAGGGAAATAGCAAATGAACAGAGAGGAAGAGGACGTGGGAGAGGGTACGCAAGTGAAGCAAGCGAAGAAAGGTCAGGAAGAGTGAACGCATTTGACCCTCCTAGACAGAACCAGTATCAACAGACAGATTACGACAACACGTATGACTTTGCATAGGACAGCCAGGGTCAAGGGAGGGAGCCAGTCAAGCTCTATGTTGATCAGCAAGGCCCTTATGTCACCGCAAAGGTCCTGGGCACAGAGTCGCCATTTTTGGTAGACATGGGAGAAACACGTAGTGCACTATCCAAACGACTGATTCCAAGGGCACCCTTGTCTGGCTCAGATGTGACCTCAATAGGATTTGATGGTACGCCCTCCACCAACCCTTTGACCAGACCGATCCCTTTCAACCTTGACAGCAATATCGTTGAAACAACATTTCTCCTCTCTTCTAACACCCCAGACGCCAATATGGGTCTTGACATTTTGAAGCACTTCCATGCGACAATAAGGTGCTCGCCAGACGGAGTGCGTGTCATCCTATATGACAACCGCCAGCACCATAGAGATAGCCCTTCCCAGCACATGTATCCCTTCTCTGAGACTGACACATCCCTATTGGACTCTTTGCCATCACACTTATGGGCTAGAGCTGATTCAGACGTAGGACGAGTGATGATTGACCCAGTACACGTGACAATACGACAAGACGCAATCCTACCGAAGGTACCACAGTACAGAATCTCAGCAGAGGGTGAGAAGGCATTGACGGACATCATACACTCTTTGATGGAGGCAGGGGTGGTCGAGGAAGTAGTGAGCAACGTTTGTAACAGCCCCATACTTCCGATAATAAAGAGACAGGGAGAGGGAGATGGAAAAGCCTACCGCTTCATCATTGACCTGCGGGAAGTAAACAAAATTGTAGTACCACAGTACCCAGTAGTTTCCGACATCACTACCATTCTGACCTTAATTCCCTGAACTGCTACCACCTTTACCGTAATCGACCTCAAAAATGCGTTCTTCTCCATACCTATTTACCAGGACAGCCGCTATCTGTTCGGATTTACCCTAAATTCTCGCTCATATAGATTTTGTAGAGCTCCCCAGGGGTACATAGAGAGCCCGAGCATCTATAGCCAAGCGCTTAAAAGACAGTTGGACGTTACACAATTACCAGACGGTATGACACTAATACAATATTTAAATGACATCCTTCTAGCAGCAGACACCACACCATTAGCTGTCACAGCCACCTGCTCCATTTCCTTGCCAAGAATGGTCACAAGGTCCCCCGAAAGAAATTATAATTTTGTAAATCACAAGTAACCTATATTGGCCACCTCTTATCCAAAGAAGGAAGGAAACTCACGCCCAACAGAATACAGACAATTCTAGACACTCCTGTCCCCAGCAGTCAGAAGCTGGTCCGTTCCTTGATAGGTCTCACCTTCTTTTGCCGACAGTGGTTGCCGAACTTCAGCCTCATCGTCAAACCCCTTCTCTCCCTCCTAGCTAAAGACATCCCCTTACCTCTCTCCTGCACCCTTGAATGTCAAACTGCCTTTAAAGAGCTACGTGATGCACTCTGTTCGGCCCCTGTCCTAGGAACCCCCAGATTCCTCCAAACCATTCTCCCTCTACACACACGAGAAGGAGGGATGTGCATTGTCTGTCCTAACGCAATCAATTGGTAACAAACAGCGCCTTTGCACATATTTCTCTGCCACCCTCGACCCAGTAGCCAGATCTCTGCCAGCGTGTTTGCGTGCTGTAGGAGCCGCAGCAGTATCAATACGACAAAGCAAAGGAATAGTGCTCTTCAATCCAATCACTGTGTTAGTACCCCATGCGGTTGACACACTCCTGAAGCAGACCAAGACCCAACATTTGACTAGCGCCCAACTGATAGGGTATGAGCTGACCTTGCTAGCGCCACACATTACCCTGAAACGGTGCACCACCCTCAATCCAGCCACTTTGTTACCACTACCCGAAAACGATCCTGGTGTGACTCCACTACACGACTGTGTGACACTGACAGACGAACAGACAAAGAGTAGAGTAGACCTTAGAGACACTGCCTTTTTAGAACCAGACGGAGAACTGTGGGTGGACGGTTCCTGCATCAAACTCCCTGACGGCACCACCTCAGCCGCATACGCTGTCACCACAGCCCGAACCATTCTAGAGACAGACCGTATTACTCAACGCTCTACCCAGGCAGCGGAACTCATTGCCCTCACACAAGCTTGTATTTTAGCAGCAGGTAAGACAGTCAATATATACACCAACAGTCAGTATGCCCTTGGGGTAGTACACCATTTCGGGATCCTATGGAAGGAAAGGGGGTTCCTGACTTCACATGGTACACCCATCCTACATGGAGACTTAGTCTCCGCATTGACAGAAGCAGTCCTCCTCCCCAAGAAGCTAGCAGTGATAAAATGCCAAGCACATAAGAAAGTGACTGATCTTATTGGGCAGGGAAACGCACTAGCCGACGTTACTGCCCGAGCCACAGCAGAAGACAGGACTCAACACGGATGTATGTGACCAGGTCAGAAGCCGAACAGTGGACAAACGCTAGAACCACTGTAAGAGACATACAGACGACAGGCACGCAGGACAAACTGACTGAGTGGGAAAGGGTGGGACTGAAGGACGAGGAAAATTGCTGGAGAACTAAAGATGGGAATAGATGGCTGTTGCCCAATGCCTACTTAATCCCTATATTGACCATGGCACATTTACCAGCACACATAGGCTCCTCCCCCATGATTGAACTGATTACCAGAGTATGGCATAATGCCAAGATAGCCGAATCTGCCAAACGCCTAGTGCAACAATGTATAGTCTGCTTACAACACAACCCAGGGAAGGGGACCGTAGTACCACGGGGAGGGTTTGGAGTCCCTGACATCCCCTTTGAAGTCCTACAAATGGATTACATCCAACTAGAAAAGTGCCATGGTCTTAAATATGTCCTAGTGGTTGTGTGGGCTTTTAGCAAATGGGTGGAGTCATACCCCACCCGCGAAAATACCGCCTTAGCCACTGCAAAGGTATTGCTCAAAGAATTCTTCCCTCGCTATGGCCTTTGTAGAATTTTATGGAGTGATAATGGCCCCCACTTCGTAGCCAAGGTGATACAGAACATCCTGAGAGGGTTGGGGGTAAAACAGAAGTTTCATGCCGTCTTCCACCCCCAATCAGCGGGCCGGGTAGAAAGACACAATGCAAACTTGAAGCTAAAACTGGCCAAAATAGTTGCCACAACCAGGTTAAAATGGCCTGATGCCCTCCCATTGGCATTACTGTCAATGCGCTCCACCCCGACCAAGCACAGACTAACTCCTTATGAGGTATTCTTCGGCAGGCCTATGAGCATTTGGGCAGCTCCAAAATCATCCTCCATTAACGATGTCCCGGATATACTAATGTCCAACTATTTGTATAAACTGACAAACGAGCTAACACTTATCCACTAGCAGGTGCAGCAAGCCTTGCCAGATGTATCCAGGGGCCCTGGACATGAGATAAAGCCCGGAGACCATGTCCTTGTGAAGAACTTCCAGAGTACCAAGAGTCTGGAGCCGAGGTGGACGGGCCCCTGGCAAGTCTTGATCACCACCCGAACTGCCCTTCGAGTGGAAGGGAAGCAAAATTGGCTGCGTGCCCACCACTGCAAGAAAATCCCTCCGACGCTGGCAACCTGCGAAGAGGTGGAGGTACTCGAGGAAGTTCTAACGAAAGACCAGCCAGCTCTTAGTTGCTATCCACAAGAAGACACACTACAACTCACAGAAGCTCCGGACCCCAGGGTGCCGTCCAAGAAGGGGTACAACCTGAGATCAACGAAAGGAGGGTGCTCCGACAACCAGGCCACTTACAGAGTCGAAAACCTCAGATCGGAAGCACAGCCAAGGATACCAGGGTAAAATGCTAGACAAAGTCTGTGGTCCTGCCAGTCACTGAGTCCCTTGAAGATTGTGGAAGATATCTAACACAGGAAGAACAATGGCAAAGCCTCCAAGACCTCCAACTTGCACAGCACAAAGACAATTGCACTTGCGGCAGTATTTCTCACCTGTCTCCTGCTAATGATCACAGTCTGGATCATTGAAGAGAATGCTCCTGCACACAGAACAATGTTTCCCACTGTGCAACCTACCACCCAGAAAGAACATTATCTGATATCACTGTCGCCTTACCTCAGAGAACGGCGCAAAAAATTTTGGAACAACTCTTTTGTACAACTGTTGCACCAGCACAGTCTTGCCACAAATGCCACCAACTGCTGGGTCTGTGGACTGCTACCACATGCCACTGAACGATCTATCCCATTCATGCCTTCACCCTTCTCTGTTCATGGATCCTGCCTCACCTGGATGATGCTCCTCCAAGAAAGTTACAGGGACAATGCCACTTCCGATGAAACAATTGCTTGTTTTTACACTGAGTTCTGGCTGAACAAGACAGGAAGAACAGCAGCTCCTTTCTGTCCTCACTCCACCAGCGCGACACTCCCAATAAATGTCCCTTCCAAAGAGCAAGTGGAAATCCAAGTTTTCAACAATCCTGTCAGAACCACCTTTTCCTACCTCAAGAAAAGAACCGCTGCCACGCTGCCTGTGTCCCTATCTGTGATGAATGTCTTGGGCCTTGTGTGCATCAAAGGCCGTGGGACTAAAAATGTATGCCACAACACGTGCAATATCACAAGGACTCTGAACACTGCCGACCCTCCAGCATTTGTGGCCTCACCCAAAATGTACTTTGCCTGCGGAACCAAGGCCTACACCTGGCTCCCAGGAGGCTGGGGTGGCGCGTGCTACATCGCCTTTGTTCTACCACCAACCTACACAGCCCCTGCAGGGCATCATCGAGAAAGGCGTTCCAAAGACACTGACCAAGCAGACTCTGCTGCATCACAATTCCTCGACGCAGCGAAAGAGCTCGTTCCGCTATGGGGACCAATGGCTAACAGCTGAGCCATCAGGCACCTGACTCAGGCAATTAAAACTGCCCTGAACATCACAGCTGGCATCCTCACCAACAACACTGCCGAGCTTCAGGCAGTCCGTCTGGTGGCCCTACAAATTCGCATGGTCCTGGACGTGGTACTAGCGGACCGTGGGGGGGCATGTCGCATCATGGGTGCCAGCTGTTGCACATACGTCCCTGGAAACTTCACCTTCTGTTTATGAAACTATTTAGCATCTCCACAGACTGTCTTTGGAAATCCATCAAGGAACAGAAACTTGGACACTTAGAAATTAGCTTTGGGGTATCTTAAAAGAGTGGGGTTGGAAGTTATCAATGATCCTCTTGATCCCAGTATTGGCAATTTGTGGTTGTTGTTTATGGGTGCACTGTATTCCGCCTCTGTGTTCCCTTTTTATAAGCACCTTGCGCCCTAAGGCTATGGACACTCAAGTGACAAAAAAGAGAGTACTATATGAACAAGAGATACAGGACATTATGGGGATCGAAGTAAACTGACAAGCTGGCTAGTCATGTTCAAAGGGCGGACTGTGAAACCTGGGCCGATAATCGTGAACATTACTTGCACCATCTTGCCCGATGGTCCTTTTCTACGCACACATAGGCCGCAGCCATTTTGATCGACCACAACCATTTTGTGTTCTGTTGTTCACCTCTGTCTCACCTGCACTTCCACAAGTATCTGTATGACCCTCTGACCGACTTGGTATGTGTACTAAGGGACATAATCTAGCGGACATGCCCACGTTTGATGTTAGCTTCAAAAGAACATTCTATTGCCGCCACAAACCTCTGCATTCCCTGTTCCTCCCCATCCCTGTGCATGTAACCAAAGATTGTAGATATCAAAAGGCCCCGCATTAACCTAGTTTATTGCTCCCCAAAGAATGCACCTCCGAATGGACAATGGAACTTGTTTTCCTATCAACAGTGAAGGACGTAAAACCCTGACCAGTCTCACATGTTCACGACCCTGAGGCAGAAGGCCAGCTGCCCGATAAACATCATATGTCCGACTGTCTATGATTGGGAGGTTACGAACCAACTTGTCTGGAATGTATGGCATCTTGTCCGGGGCGGGGATACCAAGCTTACATGACACCGCTCATAAAGATTGTATTATCGAAACACTGTATAAAAGTAGCCTGTTGAAGAGTTGAAGTTAGAACACCTCCCTGAGAGACATCCCGGTGTCTGCGGTAGATGTGCTCTCCTCTAGAGAAATAAACCTTGTTCTTGCCTTCCAGTTTCCAGCGCCTGCCTCGTTATTTTAATAGGATCATAGGTAAATTAAAGGTGATAAACCGAGCAGCTTCGGGGTCTCAAAAGCGGGCTGCTTTTCCATAGCACCCCGCCATGTTGTTATATTTTTTGACATTGGCAATGCATTGGGATGATCTGTGGATTGTATAAAGATTGCCAACATTCTGTCACTGCCGGCGTGTGAGGTGATGGCTACAACCTTTTAAAAAACAATATGGATAAGTTACTTACCAGTAATCCTAATTCTCTTCCAGGGGTATCCTCATCAAAGTCATAAGCACTGAATATTCCCGCCCATGTGCGGGACCCCGGATACAATATAAAAATATATATGTAAAAAACACATATATCTCATCCAAATATATGTAAATACATATATCATTTTTCTCACACCAAAGCAGCTCCAAACCCAAGGCTAGACAATGTAAACACTTGTATATGTACAGCAATTAGAAAGGAAACACAAACACATTAGGTCAAATAGTCCTTGAACTTTGTGTTTTAACAAATATATGTAAATACATATATCATTTTTCTCACACCAAAGCAGCTCCAAACCCAAGGCTAGACAATGTAAACACTTGTATATGTACAGCAATTAGAAAGGAAACACAAACACATTAGGTCAAATAGTCCTTGAACTTTGTGTTTTAATGAGTAAAAACAACCATAAATTCTGCAAATTGCTCATTAAAGACATTGTCAGCCATAAGCTGCATTGAAAAGTAAATAACACAGAAAACTGAAAGCATTTTCAGTTAAAACTTGCACTGTGCCTTTAAGGCAGCCATGACCCCAGGCTTCCCATCATGCCTCAGGGGTGACAGTTAGGTCAGTTGTTCTTTGCATAACCCTGAAGTCAGGGCTAAACTACAAGTCAGAAACTTGCATCTCTCAATTACCTGGGGAGGAGGGCGGGTGTGCTTATGACTTTGATGAGGATACCCCTGGAAGAGAACTATGATTACAGGTAAGTAACTTATCCTTCTCTTCCAGTGGATCCTCATCAATAGTCATAAGCACTGAATAGAATAGCAAGCCCATCAACCACATGCAGGTAAATGAAAAGTACATGACCCAACTTAAAAAGACCAATCACAACAGCCCGAATCAGCTGTTAAATAGATTCCTCATGGAGGCCTGGCCTACCTGGGTATCTGCTCTCGTGTCAGAATCAAGACAGTAATGTCTGGTAAATGTATGGGCGGACCTCCAGGTCGCCGCCTTACAAATCTCAGACATGGGCACATTAGTGAGGAAAGCCGCAGTCACAGCTTTCCCTCTGGTGGAATGCGCTCTGGGAGAAACCCCCAAGGGCTTCTGCGCCAGCTGGTAAGCAAGTTTAACACATGAAACGATCCATCTTGAGATAGGACGCTTCGAGGCAGCATGACCTGTCCTGATCGATCCATAGTTAACAAAGAGATGATCAGAGTGACGAATAACCTTAGACCTATCTAGATAGAACTTTAAAACTCTTTTCAGGTCTAAAGAATGCAGAGCCCTCTCAGCTGGTGTAGAGGGATTGGGAAAGAAAGTGGGCAGAGAAATGGTTTGATTTACATGAAAATCTGACACCACTTTAGGCAAGAAAGATGGATGCGTCGGTAGCATCACTCTATTCAAATGGAACACCGTATAGGGTTCAGAGGAACAGAGAGCTTGAATCTCGCTCACTCTGCGAGCCGACGTGATTGCTACCAAAAAAGCTGCTTTCCACGAAAGATGTTGTAAATTAGCTTTATGAAAGGGTTCAAAAGGTGGACTCATTAGCTTCGATAGCACCAGGTTCAACTCCCAGGGAGGAGAAGGAGGACGTACTGGAGGGTATACCTTCTTTAACCCTTGCAGGAAGTCTTTGACAGATGGTACCTGGAAAAAAGAGGATTGAGAAAGTGACCGCCTATAGGCTGTTATAGCAGCTAGGTGCACCTTGATTAGGCATGGGCGGAAAATCCGTTCCGCTCGCGGATTTTGCGGATTTTCGGGAAATCCGCAATCCGCGAGATTTGCGAATCTCCCGCAAAATCCGCAAATCCGCGAGCAGCGGATTTTGCTCGCACTGCTCGCACTGTTCGCGTGAGTTCGCGTGAGTTCGCGCCCCGCGAATAAGTGCAAAATTGCAGAAATACGATCTTAGCAAAACTGAAAGTAACTACTTACCAGGTTCAAAAGTTCAGGCTCATCATTAGTAGCCATTTCCTGTAGTGCTTCCTGAGGGGCCCCTCCAGAGTTCAGTTGCCAGTTGAAACTATTATGTGACCCTGCTCTGAACCTCAGAATAGTTACACATATGCCACAAAGGTCCTGAATTACAGCTAAGGGAGACAAGCAGGAGCCAGGCTGGAAGTTAAAATCCATTAATCAGCCCCTAATTCATTATTGTCAGTTGGGGCAGGGCAGGTGTTGTAACTAATTTTGCAACAATGAAAGCACTTAGCAAGTGCAAAAGATCACTAATCAGGGCGCACTAAGGAAGCAGGTGCCAGCTAAAAAAATATTCTGTGACACATTAATCAGCCCCAAATTAATTCAGGTCACTTGAGGCAGGGAAGGTGTGCTTTGCTTTGCCGAAAATAATGTACACTGGACAACCAGAGGGTGTGGTGATGAAACAGAGGGTGGCATGGGTGGGCCAGAGGGTGGCATGAGTAGTCAGAGAGTGGCAGTGGTGACAGAGAGTGGCAGTGATGAAGAAGAGTGTCCCAAACAGGCTGGACACGTAGAAACAACAAGTTCGCGAAACTTGCGACCCGACAGGTAAGTTCGCAATTTGCGAAAGTGTACAAAACCCTCGCGAACTGGCAGAAACACGGGCGAACACAAAAAAAAAAAAAATCCGCAAATTCGCGGGAATTCGCGGATTTTGCGGATTGCGAATCCGCAAATCTGCAAAATTCGCGAACGCGAGATCCGCAAAATTCGCTCATGCTTAACCTTGATGGAATTAAACTTTAATCCTGCTTTAGCCAGATATAACAGGTGAGGAAGCACTGCTTCTTCCTGACATTGAACTGGATTATGATGATTCTGTATACACCACATATAGAATCGCTTCCACTTGCATGCATAAGAATGTCTTGTGGAGGGCTGCCTTGCCTCTTTTAGGATGAACATGCAGTCCTCTGGCAGCCCTAGATGCCCAAACTGTATGACCTCAGGAGCCATGCTGCCAAATTCAGTGACAGAAGGTTGGGGTGGTAAATCCTCCCATTCATCTTAGACAACAGGTCCGGCCTGCATGGTAACCTCTTGTGAGGAGTCACTGACAGGTGAATCAGGTCCGTGTACCACTATTGCCTCGGCCAGTCCGGGGCGATGAGGATCATCGTTGTTCACGAGTGTGTTAACTTGCTCACCACCTTCGGGGTTAAGGGGTAGTGGTGGAAAGGCGTACACAAATTCCCCTGACCAGTCGATCAAAAGAGCATTCCTTCTCGTCCCTGGCCGGTAGAACCTGGAGGCAAAGTCTTGGCAGTTTGTGTTTTGGTCGTCCGCGAACAATTCTATGGTGGGACGACCCCAGGATTGGAACATTTCTCTACCACTGCGTTGTGTAGCACCCAATCCTCCTTGTCATCGAAATGACGGCTTAGAGCGTCCGCCCTCACATTCTGCTCTCCTGGGAGGTGGACTGCTGTGATGGACAACTTGCGAGCCAGAAGCCAATGCCAAATCCGTTGTGCTTCCAGCGACAGAGTTCGTGAGCGCGTTCCCCCCTGCTTGTTCAAATAGTACATTGTGGTGGTGTTGTCCGTCTGTACTAGAACTGAAGCTTCGTAAATCGAGGGAAGGAACGCCTTGAGAGCTAGGTGGACTGCTCTCAACTCCAGCATGTTGATGTGGTAGGTACTTTCTTTGTGCGACCACAGCCCTTGCACCTGCAGTTGACCCACGTGTGCTCACCAACCTAGAAGGGAAGCATCCGTGATCAGAGTCTGCACAGGAGGAGGTTGATGGAACAGAACTCCCACCTGCATATTGTGTCTTTTGGTCCACCATGGAATGGAAGCTCGAGCTGCGTCTGAGAGAATGATGTGATCGTCCCAGCGAGCTGATTGCTGGTCCCACTTGTCCTCCAGATCCTGCTGAAGAAGACGCATTCGAAGTCTGGCATTCGGGACCAGGAAGATGCATGATGCCATCGACCCTAGCAGGGAGGCAATCCGGCGCACTTTCTGAGCCTTGTTGCGAAGCACCAGCTGACATTTCTGGGTTATCGAAAACTGTCTCTCCTTCGAAGGAAACACTTTTCCTACTTCGGAGTCTAGCAGAGCTCCTAGGAAGTGGTGGGTTGAGAGACTGATTTTCCGAAGTTGACATGTAGTCCTAGTCGCTGGCAGAGCTGTATGCAAGTCTGGAACTGATTTCTTACGCTGTCTGGGGAGGGACCTTTCACCAGCCAATCGTCCAGGTATGGGTATACGAAGACCCCTCTGCGGCGTAGGGCGGCTGCTACCACTGCAACACACTTTGTGAACACCCGGGGAGCCGACTTCACCCAAACGGCAGGACTTTGAACTGATAGTGGGAGGTCCCCAGAACCGAAGAAATCTCCTGTGACTGGGGTGTATTGGAACATGAAAGTAAGCATCTTGGAGGTCCAGCGAGCACATCCAATCTCCCCCCCTGAGATGTGGATATATTTGGTGAAGCACCAACATGCAAAATTTTTCCTTTTTGACACACAGATTGAGAGTTCGCAAGTCCAGAATAGGTCTGAATTCTGCGTTTTGCCCCTTTTTTCTGACCCGAAAATATCGGGAGTATACCCCTTTTCCCCTTTGAGACACTGGCACTCTCTCGAAGGCTGACTTCTCGAGAAGAGTGGCCACTTCTTTTTGCAGAAGGTGTAACTGATGATTCGATGTTGCCATCGGGGGAACAGGTGGAGGATGATGACTGAAACGAAGACAGTAATCATTCCGAAGTATAGATAACACCCATCTGTCGTTTGTGATGCTTTGCCACTCTTCCAAATGACCCACAAGGCTTCTCCCCACTGGAGTGGTCCACAGCGCTGGGGGAAGGAAAGACTCATTGCTTGGACTGAGCTTTGACAGTGTTGTTGCCCTGGTGTTGATTCCCTCCTCCTCTGGAACTATGCTTTCCTCTATACTGGGACTTTTGCTGACCCTGCTGGTCTTGACTCTTCTGCCAGTTAGGCGTTTGAACCCGCTGTTTGGAAGAGCCCTTGCTGTAGGAGCGGTATTTCTTTTTGAAATCTTTTTTCTTTTCGAGACCCACCGCCTTGAGAGTATCCAGCTCTGTTTTCATGCGCTGCATCTCTTCATCCGTGCTCGCTCCAAACAGTGAAGTCCCCGAAAACGGCAAGTTCAGAATACGCGCTTTGGCTTCTGGTTGTAAAGCCATTAGAGACGCAACCAGAATGATCTCCTTGCCGATATTCCATGGGCATATCCATGAACCGCCAGGGTCGCCCCATCCGCTGCGGCACCTATAATTTGGTTGGAGACCTGACTGCCCTCCAGAAGGACTTCTTCAAAGTCCTTACGGTCTTCCTGAGGGACTTTGTCCACAAAACGCTGTAGAGAATCCCACAGGGACCTATCGTAACGTCCCAAAAGGGCCTCTGCGTTACAAACCTTAAGAAAAGACGCCGAAGTACTGGAGACTCGTCTCCCCCACGAATCTTGCGTCTTGCTGTCTTTGTCCAGAGGTACAGTAGCAGAAGAGGAAACCGCACTGGATTTCCTTGCTGCTGAGATGAGTACTGAGTCCGGGGGAGGATCAGCTTGAAGAAACAGAGGGTCCTCTCCTGGAGATTTATATTTCTTCAGGATCCTCGCCGGAGCCGCTTTGACCGTTGCTGGAGTGAGGAATACCTCCATCACTGGCTCTATAATGCCAGGCACTAACGGCAAAAGGGGTTTAGGTGCCGACCTGTGATGCAGCGTTTCAAAAATCACTGAGGTCTAGACCTGCAGAGTTGTTAAGGGAACTCCCAGTTTTATAGCCCCTCTACCCAGTATGTCCTAAAAGGAGAAGATATCCTCGATCGGAGATACCCTTGATGGAGGGGAATCCGTCAGAGTGAGCGAGTATTTTCTATGGGAGCGTGTCGGAGACGAAGAGGTAGTAGGTGATTTTTGTTCTCTCCTCCTGCTCCTAGATCTGGATCTACGCATGGAGGCACGAACTCTAGAGCGTGATATTTCCCTACGGCGAACCGGAGAGCGTGATCTTCCTTTGGACCTCACCGGAGAACGAGACCGTTCTCTAGGTCTAGAAAAAGGCTGCTGCAATCGAGACGCCGTCTCTTTATCTGTAGCCCAGTTGTGCAGCGGTGCATACCATCGTGGAGACAGTCTGACGGTAGGAGGCTGCTGTGCGGCGTCCCTCACCGGAGATCGTGCAGGTGCTACATCGTTTCGCCCCTGTGGAGGAGGTGAAGGAGAGTGCCTTGATTCTTCGCTGCCCGACGGGTAAATGATCACATCCGGGTCAGTAGATGATCTTGATGAGGAAGACAGACTCACAGGAGAAGCAGTGTGACA
Source organism: Lissotriton vulgaris (assembly GCF_964263255.1). NCBI lineage: Eukaryota > Metazoa > Chordata > Amphibia > Caudata > Salamandridae > Lissotriton > Lissotriton vulgaris. The sequence continues at coordinate 923,119,961 of NC_141693.1, read as the reverse complement.
GTGAGACCCACGATGCTCTGGAGTTCTCTTCCTCTTGGCATCGTGACCGATGCTCTCTGGAGAGCCCTGGTCCCCTTCTGCAGTCAAAGCTGTTCTTGAGGACCTCTAAGATGTAGGCCCATGACTCAAAGACGGAGCCGGCCGCTTCGATGTCTCGGTGTGTTGCGCCACCACTGGCTGATGAATCGGAAGAGATTGGGCTGGAGTCCCATGTCTCGACGTCGAACGCCGGGGGGGTGACGTCGACGGAGGAGTCCTTGACATCGAGCGCCTATGACTGGACGCCGATGGAGGATGCTGGGTCGCTGAATTCCCTCAACTGGAATGCCTCAACGTCGATCGTCGATAATGAGACGGCGTCGGAGGGTGCCCCGACGTTAACCGTCGATGATGAGACGGCGACGGAGGGTGCCTCGACGTCGATGACCTGGCGTCGACGGAGGATGCCTAGACGTCGAACGCCGGTGACTAGGCGTCGACGGAGCCTTCGGCGTGGAAGATTGGACCTGAGGCTTCGACAACGGAGGTCTCGATGTCGATCTTCTACGCTTCAACGTCGACCTCTCCCTCGACGCTGCACATCGCCCGGTTAACTGCAGTGGAGTTACCTTGACTCTCGACGCTGAAGTCTTCACCGTCGAGGGGAGTTGACTCGTCGTCGGTGGAACCTTCGACGCCGATCCCGACGCCGAAGGAGAGCAAACCTGGACATCTCCCAACGTCGACCTACGCTTTTTCTGTCTCTTTGGAGACCTACCTCTCTCAGAAAGATCATAAATCCTGATTTTTTCTCTGTTCTTGAGAGTTCTACTTGACAAGGACTTGCAGTGATCACAGCTTTCTGGAGAATGAGAGTCAGGAGGCAGAGGATACACACAGGATGTGTATCAGTCTTAGCTTTCTTCTTCCCACAGAAAGAGCAGGGATCAAAAAGCAAAGGCATTTTTGACCACAAATTAACCTTTTTTGAGGCTAAAAAAGGCAGCACTAGCTCTCTAAGGCTAAAAGCCGTCGAGTGAAGACAAAAATTGAAGGAAAACACCAATTAATTTTGACAGAAAGTCAAAAAAAGGTGGGAGCTGTTTAACCAGGGTCCTGACTGAAAGAGCCGAAAAGAACAACTGACCTAACTGTCACCCCTGAGGCATGATGGGAAGCCTGGGGTCATGGCTGCCTTAAAGGCACGGTGCCAGTTTTAACTGAAAATGCTTTCAGTTTTCTGTGTTATTTACTTTTCAATGCAGCTTATGGCTGACAATGTCTTTTATGAGCAATTTGCAGAATTTATGGGTGTTTTTACTCATTAAAACACAAAGTTCAAGGACTATTTGACCTAATGTGTTTTTTTTCCTTTCTAATTGCAGTATATATACAAGTGTTTACATTGTCTAGCCTTGGGTTTGGAGCTGCATTAGTGTGAGAAAAATGATATATGTATTTACATATATTTGGAACGAGATGTATGTGTTTTTTTTACATATATATTTTTATATTGTTTCCGGGGTCCCGCACATGGGCGGGAATATTCAGTGCTTATGACTATTGATGAGGATCTCCTGGCAGAGAAGGTTGAAGATATGCTTGGCAAACTGTTTCAGTTTGCGGTATACAAATGGATATGGACGGATAGGCTCTTATATAGCGCATGGCTACCCGGGGGCATCCCAGGGCTGCGGGAAATGAAGGAGGAACTTAATATGCTGCCTCACCAGCACACCCTTATGTCACTGTGCCGCAATACATAGAGCAGGTATCAACATTTTTTGTTTTTTTGGAGCTTTAATATAATGCTTATTTTGGGATTTTCATTTTTGGAATATTTTAGACAATATTTTATCATACAAGTATGCAAATAGTTCAATGTCTACCCCAACTAAGCATTATTATCAGCTGGGGAGAGAGTTATAGTAACAGAGTGCCCGAGCATAACAATAAGTAATGTTTTAATTGACAAGTCTTTGCAGGTGAGATTTTTCTTTTGTCTTGGAACTGAGAGATGCCCTTGCTATATGCACTTTGCTTCTATTTTCTCCAAGAATGCCCGGCGCCATACCAACGGTGTAGAGACAGCATATTTTTATGTTAGTATGACATTTCATTGTGATATGTGATGCAGTTAGATGAGCTCGGGCTAAATTGTTTGGTTTGGGGGCCATTGTATACATTTTCTGCTTTTTTAGTGGTTCATGTATTTTGGATGAACACCTGTGCAATGCAGGATATTGCCATATGATGTGTGTATACTCTTTGCGATTGAGGGTTCACCCTTACAAATTTGCAGTCCTTTTACCCTTTAACAGGCCTTAGTCTGGGTCATTGTCTGGTTGCATTAAGAAGCATTAATGTGTGTAACGTTAATGGGCTTCTTCGAAGTTTATTTACCTTGCTTAAAGTGTTATTTGTCATCTGTTGGGATACGTGGAATGCAATATTTGAAAAATAAGTTTCTAGGAAAAGTGGACTGCTGGGGTTTGACTACATTTGAATGCCTTCAACTGGGGTTCAAAAGTTGAAGCTTTCACAGTGTATAATGGCTGTTGGATGAATGAAATAAGGTTTAGAATACCTTATGTAGTTCTTTCACCTCTTTTTATGAAAATTTGTATTTCTTGATCATAATTTAAAGGATTCAGCAGATTACACACCACAGCGTCAAACATAGTAATTATTTTATCATGGTAGTTAGCAGGTTATAAAAAACAGGGTTTTAAAAGCCCAATAAAGCATTTTATGTACAAAGATTTGACACAAGGTTTTATAATTTATTCACAGATTTCTCTGTTTACTAAGGACTCTGCTCGTCCTTAAAAATCGGAATAAAAGCAATTAATACTTCAAGGTATATGCATATGGTAAGCTCAAAATGGACGATATTTCAGGAGTAAAATAAAATTAAGATATTTGAGAAATGGTACTGATATTTAAAATCTTTTTTCAGATCTTACCCTCAACATTTTGGAGGTAAGTGCTACATCAAGGATATGATCAGGATTTAATGGCGAGAGCCCTAACAGGATTGAGGAAAGGTGCCTTTTTAGAGCCACTCAGATTGGACATTGACCTCTACTGGGATCGCGTTTGGGCTACTGAAGGATTGCAACCCTTCAGAGAAGGTCTTGCAGACATTCTTAAACTACAATGTTATAAGAAAATCAAGTGGTTGGCATACATTCAAAATAATTGCATGATCTGGGTCTAGCTAACCTTTGGGAAGATCCATCTTCTATCTCATCCACTGCGGTTAGTGTGGTTAAATTAGGATACTGGGAGACTGTTGCTGCTCACAATGAATCACTTAGTTATATGTGTAGCCTCACAAGGCTTTTTTTATTTCATACGTTTGTGCCTAAGACAGAGGAATTTTCAAACCACATTTGACCAGTGCATGTTCGCTCACTTTTTTCAGCTTAGGTATGGGAATTTGACAATTGCGGTGTCTACATAATCTTGGGGTTCTGAAATGCCTGAGTCTGTTTTGTGCTAGTCATGTATGCTCTTCTTAAAAAATCAGGAACACTTGCTATGTTTCTCCCTACGATTTGTCAGACCTAGAGGCAGGTGGATTGTGCCTTTATGTCATCTTTTGGGCTTGACAAATCGGACAAACCCTCTTAGAATTTGTAAAAGTGATTCTACAGGCATGATAGATATAGTAGTATCTAAAGTTCTCTTCGCGGCCTGGTCTATTAAACGCATATTGTCTGTTTAACTACAAAAGATCAGCACCTGCTCGGGAATTGTTTATTTGCATGTCTCAATGTAATTTCTAGTTTCTTATTGATGTTTTAAGTTTTCAGAATTTTAATATATGGAAACTGGTGGTCTTACTTATTTTTATCTTTTTTTTCTACTGATTCTTTTACGATGAATTGTATATGCTTGTTGCTATGTGTTGATGATTACATTTTGCCTCTGACCTGTCTAAAAGCTTGGAAACTTGATAGTGGTGAATGTTCCTTACCCTTTCGAGAGTTGTAAGAAGAAGGCTTATCTGGTCTTTTTGACAGGTGTTGCCTATGTTTCAAGGATTCTTACTATATAGGAATTTGAAATATGGTTCTATATGGTTGAAATTCAAATAGGTTCTCCTTCAACATGGAATATCATCTGTATAGTGATTAGCAGAGAAATATATATAGAAAAACAGTTTGTGTATAAAAATATACTTTGGTCTAAATGTCTTGTAAAACTGATGACAAGTTAAGAGAATTTAATTAGGAATCTATGCGTTGATTCTTTTCTATGGTGTACCTGACATGTTGGTTCTGTGCCACTAGGTTGTCTGAAATATCTTCTTATATTGGTTTTAATTGTTTAGCCTTCCATTGATTTTGTTTTAACGAATGCCCTCCATTTTGATCTATCTATTGACAGCCCTGCAGAAGTCCTGTTCTATCCGGGACGAAACGTGTTGGCTGTTTTTGATATTGATGTTACGAGGATGAAATAAACATTATCTTTAACTGATGTACTGCTTTGCATAATACGAGTAGATCATTTTATGCATCTGGGCCTGCTATTTAGGTCTGGCATTAGCCAAGACCATTTAATTTTACAAAAACTATATGTGTAACATACTTACATAAATGGGCTTTCAACCAACTCTCGTCATTCAGTGGTCTGTTCTTGTGGCACTCACATTTTGCTTCCGTCCACTACAGCATACAGCATGAGCACTGGTGCAGCCTTCTTCAGCCACTGGCTAATAACTTCACTTTGAGTGACTGCATTTAACCCTTTCCCAAGGAACACATCCACACACAAAGTAGTTTCTTTCAGTGCCAGTGTTCTTGATTGTACTTTATTATTACCTGAAAACTGCCTGATGTGATAGCAAGCCACTTTTTACCAAATTAGAGCACATGGTGTATTCCAGCTTCAGTTCCGCTGTTGTAAATTCCTAGGTGGCCTTGGTTTATCTGAATGCATTTTTTTCACACCATACCAACAGCTCACACAAACTCAGTATATAAGCTCATGGGGCTACTCTATCTTTGCAACCTTACTTTCAGTCAACCTTCTTTCTTTTCTGCTTTGCTTCCTTCCTCATTCTTTCCTTCTTTCTTGCCTTCCTCTTTCCTTCTTTCTTTGCTTCTTTTCTTACATCTTTCTTTCTTTCCCTTCCTTCCTTTTTCTTTCTTGCTTTCCCCACTTCCCTTTTTCCTTGTCTTCCTCTTTATTTTCTTCCTCCCCTCTTTCCTTCCTTTCTTTCCTTTTTTCCTTCCTTCCTTTTTCTGTCTTGCCATACTCTTTCTTTTGTCCCTTTTTCCCTTTCCTCCCTTTTTCTTGACTTTCCCTTTCTTTCCTTCTTCTTTCCCTAAGGCAAGAGGTTGGCAGCCAATGGCAGACAGATTCGCTTTTTTAAGCCTGCCAGCCAAGACCTTTTTTATTTCACTAAAATTAAGTTTTTAACATAATTACCCATAGGGGTTTTCAACCGGACTTCTTCCATTAGTCTATGGTTCTGTTATTCACATTTTCCTTCCTCCCACTCCAGCATGAATTTAGGGGCAGTGTATCAGCACACTTCAGCTATTTGCTAACTTCAGCAAGCTGTTGATGTGCTGCCCTTTCACAAGGTGCACATCAACACACAAAGTAGTTACCTTCAGTGCCAGGAGGTACTAATGGTGATGCATGCTTTTTTTGTAGGCCAAAACAAAATGTGTGCCTTTTGGCAATGTTTTTGTTTACATTGATGAAGGTCTGACAGCTTCCTGAACCATAAAGTTTTGAAAAAATCATCAGAAATCAAAACAAAATTGCCAAAAGGCAGGCGACCCTCACCAGAATTGTTGGTTTTGCCGATGCATGTTGACTCTTGAATCGAAAAGCAATTTAGTAACATGAATTACACTAAGAGGAATTGTTAAATGCTCTGGCGTGTCACTCCTGCTTTGTATATTAGAATCGGAATCTGGCGTTTTGGAAACTGCTTTCAATGAAAGACATACAGAACTGAACAATTAAACTATCAATTAAAGGCTTCTCAATAATAGCAATCAAATAACATATCTGACTTTATTCACAAACATTGTACTAACCGTTTTAGCTTGGAAGGTGCTAGTGAAAACAATATAGGACTAATATGCACCATAAAGTGTGGTAGCTCCAAAGACAGACATATCAAACCAAGCAAGCTCAGGTTGCAGTGATTGTTATACATGACATGGAATCAAAATAAAAAACAAAAAAATAAACAGTTTCATCTCTATAAGGCACTTGAAATACAGTAAACATACACTCCACAGAAATGAAGTGAGTTTTCATATAATAGAATAGATAAATATATCGACATTGGATCAATAAAAAACACAATACCTCTAAAGCAGTTGTGAGATTGGGAAGTGCATTTGGATCGACTGACAAAACCTGTACGATTTTTGCTTTTCCAGATGCCCTTGCAGCACCCTTTTTGCTTTTCTCCACTTGCACCGGTGTTTCAGGCTTTTTCTGGGGTGATACTGGAATCCAAGGGACCAATAAGCCCTGAGCTAGTTCGTTCGACAACACTACCAAGAGTACAGTGCTCCTGAAAATATAAAAAATAACCGATTACCCAATGAGCAAAACTGCGTAATGACTGCCAAACGCCTGAAACAACGTCTCTGATACAAAGTGCGCTTACAACTGGTTAAAAGTTGCTCTTATGTTCATAAATAAATACGAGTTACAGCATGAATGTCACCTATTTGCAAGACTAAAGCGCAGGCTAATGCGATGCAATCCTATTCTATTCCAGATTGATTTATTGAGGGGGCTGATTCACAAAGCCATTTGCATACCTAATTAGGCACACACATGCTAAGATTTGCAAGTTTGAGCATGAAGTTCATAAAACATGCACGTACCTCGAAAATTGATTTACTAACGAAAAAGTTACTTACCTTAGCTAATGCCTTCTCTGGTAGAGACTTTAGCCACAGATTCCTTACCTTTGAGTTTTCCCAAGCGGTAGACTGAATGTGAAAGATTTTTCATGAGCAGTATCCCTGTGTGCCAGTAGGTGCTGTCAATCGGCTCTGAGTGCTTTGTACGCGCCTGAAGTGGCGTCCGTGGCACCAATACAGGCGCCACCCAGGCGGGCTGACATATGTTTTTTTTTAACGACTTTCCATGCCAGAAACGTGGTGTTATGAAGAACACTCCCCACTAGAATGGAAAACTAGGCCCCTGAAGGTGTCAGCTATGTCACTAGAAATCCGTTCTCGGAGCGGGAAGGATGGGTGGGTCGGTAAGGAATCTGCGGCTAGATATAGTCTCTACCAGCTAAGGCATTCTTAAAGCTAAGTAACTTGTTCATCTGATAAAGACTTGTAGCCAGAGATTCCTTACCTTTGAATAGATACCCAAGCAATACCTCCCCAGAGGTGGGTCTGCGGACCAATGTCACACACGGAGGTCCTGCAGGACCGAATAGGCGAAGAGCCCATCCCTACAAACTGGTCTAGCCAGGCAGTAATCTTTGGAAAAACGTGTGCGGAGATACCCATGATACTCATTAAATAATCTGAACAGGTTTACGTCGGTCGATGATTGTCCCCTTTACTAAAATACACCATGGTATATTAGCTTATATAGTGTAATCCCCCACTGAACGTGTTCTCTAGGGCACAAGTTAACTTATTCCCTCTTCCAACATGGCTAGGAGATTAACACTCGATCTATCCCAGCTTTCATCGCCATGTTTAAAAAGCATTACGTTTCGTAGAAGAGAAACTCTGTCCTCTCTCCGTTTCCACTATACCCCATTATCGGCCAGCAATTCGCGCTCTTTTTTTAAACAATAAAAGAGCTGTCATTCGCGAGGGAGTCAATTTCCCCTCTTCCGTTTTTTTCTTCATCGGCAAGGCTGCAGCCGCCAGCCTGGGTTCGGAGCTGCACCATCCTGCAGCCCACATCTGCGATAACATAAGAAGGTAAGAATTAGCTCGCGGTAGCCATGTAGAGACGCCGAATAACACGATAGGCGTCTCTCCCCTAAAGCACCTTTCTTTCTATTGCTATTTTAGAGTTCTTTGTTAAGCTGTACCCGAGATCAACCACTATAATTACCGAATTTGGAACGGCAGAGCAGCACTATCTTGCTGTCGGAATTTGACCTTTTAATTGAAGGTAATAGCTTAAGCATATCGTTTTTTAGCACTATCATAAAGCTGTATAAACGTAAAAACATAACGTCCTTGACATACTGTCACTGTGCCACTATATAAATAACTACGTGACTTTGGGCCGTTTTTGTATCTTGTGTTAAATTACAAACTACAAGCTACACAGATACTTAGCTGGCATGTCTGTTTAATCCCAGATCTCCTTTTCTTTTGTATCTATTTCAGCCTACTTAATGCTTATGGCATTTTTTAACTCGTAAATACATCAAAATATCCGTATGAATTATCATTCAAATACCTGGAAATCGTCTACCTAAAGGTAATTCCCATTATATTGCAGATTTATCCTTATAAAGCACACTATGCATGTGGCAAAAGCCTCCTTATACAGGATGTTTAATGTAGGCTACTAAATAGTAACTAGACCTTAGCATCTAATTGCAGATATGTTTTCCCTATCTATATATTCATCTACAGTGACGGATACTGTTTCTGACGCCACTATGAGGACCAACAATTGGATATAATAACCTGCAGCTTTTGAGCTGCCAGCAAAATAGGTAATACCCTGTCCTCCCTTTCTAGTTTTGTGATTAATTACCTGCTGAGTTATCGCCTCTAGGCAAAGAACGTTAATAAATTACTAATCTCTATCTCTAGATCTAGCTTCAGTATAGGCTATCCTTAACCTATATAGACTGCCGTCTTTTTACCCGCGTTGACATATGAGCCTGTATAGTCTAAATGTATAAATTAATTAAATCTTATTAGCATGACGCCATAGCATGACTCCACAGTACAAATATGTTCACTTCCAGATTCATCTAAAATATCCTATAAAACAGGAAGAAATTACATATATATAACCTTGCGCGTCAGGCTTTCTGTACATCCCGTTATTGATCTCAAAAGACTCCCTAATGTACCCATTTTTTGTATTGTGTTCAAAAGATACCCCCGACACACCCCATACAAACAAGTTGTCTAGTTTTTTCTTCATATATTTAAATTAGATACTAATCCCATCAAGTGGGTTTTGATTCATCTACCCTTTTATCAACGTTAATGAAGTTGTCATCGATTTTCCTCCACCATATGAAGTAATATATACAAAATGTAAGTTACTTTGAAACCAGTTGATTGGTAACGAAAATGTTAACAATATCCTTTTCTATCAGTCTAGACATGTTCATGTAAATTGAAAATGTATATTTGATGTGATCATAAACAAATATCTGATGTCTACATAAGCATGGCAAACTACAATGCCTATCAGTCGTTCTGTCTAGCTAAGTACTGCACTGACCTTATATATATCTGTCTATCACATGACGTTAAGTGACTAATGCTTTGTGTCTGGACCTGCTAGGTAGATTTGGAGCTGTCAAGAACGATATACTGTTTTATAGATAAATACACAGATAGATAGATATATGCAAATAAAAAATGTACTATAGAATATATGGAATGTTATATATAATATATTTTTTTTATAAATATTCCTTTCAGAGCCTTACCAACGACTCCTGAAGAAGGCAGTTCCCCTACTGCCGAAACGCGCGTCGAGTCTCTTTTGTACTAACTTCCAATTATTTGCACTATTATTATGATGTATTTTGTTTTTATTGAATATGTATGATTTTCGCTGTCAAGAAGTACTTGTTTGACTATTTTAATGTATCATATAGTTTTGACTATTGTTCTTGAGTCTCTATATGATTTTTAATTACTGTTAATTAAATATATATTTTTACATATACACTAGTTTCTTTGACAATTCCTTTTCTCCTCTGGTCCCAGCCTTCCATAGTCACTTACCTTGTAGATGGCCTAGGATTTTTTTACTCCAATTGGTTTAACCCTGCCCTAGGAATCTGTAGATTGTCGATACCCAGGGGGTCCTTGTTTTCTCACACTTGATACCCATGATACTGCCTGGTGGATGTCCAGGACCGACCCTCTGCATGCTAACACAGTAGTCGCAGATTTAGCTCTAGTGGAATGAGCTCACAAGCCTTTTGGAGGTTACATGCTGGCGAATGTGTAGCAGATTCTGATGCCCTGCTTATACAGCAGTTCAAATATTCTGCAGAGCACTTCCTTCCTTGATTAAGAAGAACTTGAATCTGGAACTAAGTGGGGTACTTTGTGTTCTACTTTCATAGACATTTTACAGAGAGGGGTTATGGATCCACTACCTACGATTTCGGAACCATATGGATAAATTCTCTTTCAAATATGATTTTCTTCCTGCTCCTTTGATACCTTCTTTGCATGAGGCAATGGCTCCCACAGCAGGTAGTTGTGATGGTAAATTCATGCACGAGTATCTAAAATATGGGCACAATGAAGTGCGAGATGTCTGCACCTGGACATCCTCAGCCATCCTGGATCCGTAATTAGGGTCATGTGCTGCCTAGCCTCACCTTGAACAACACAAACCGCAGACCCACCATTCCATCTACAAAACGGAAGTATTCTAGAAGAACTTGTCAGCATTCCTTTGGTAACAAGATCTTCAGTTAATTTCGAAGGGAAGCTCTGTCTCTATCCTCTCTCAATTCAGTATCTGGGACTCCACCTTCCAGCCACAGAATGCAGGAAATATCCTTCCACAGTGTGTGAAGCTGTCCTCATCCTCCATCTTGTGCCATGCTAACCTGTGGGAACTGAAAAGGAGTCCTACTGATCCCAGTACTCCGAGTCCTACCTCACACACTCTTTGACACAGAAAAAAAGGTCCGGTCATATTTACCATTAACAAACCATGGTATGCAGCCATCACCACTTTATGTGGTGCAGTGCAGAAACAGTCCAGAATCCAGCTACCTCGCCTATCACCTGTTGACTTTATGGTTCTTTTTAACCCTGAACAGTGACTGCTGCCTTTTGGCTAGATTAACACTATAAAAATATAATTTACACAAATACAGCACCCATCCAGGTCACAGAACTGGTTCTAGACCTCGCCTTAACAGGGACAGGCCTAAGCCTCTGTGCACATACTAAATTAGTGTGATGTCAGGTTAAAAGTAAAAGTCAGAATACAAGTTTCATAAGCAGTAGGGTACTTAGGGAAGGTTTACCATGCAGGGGACATTGCTGTCCAAAGAGTGAGTTTGACCTTAGGAGTCCTCTCTCTGTTGCCAAAATGATACTTCTCCTAATATGCACCTCAAACATTCAAGAGGATGTGGGGATGCCAAGTACCACATCTGTAAACCTTTCCCTAGATAGAAGTGCATGTATAGAATAGAACGCCACATTAAAAGCAGTTCAGGAGTGTTTTAAAAATGACGGAATAGTTGAACAGCCCTAAATTGGCTCTTAACCCACCCGAATAGACGTGCGGGCAACCTCCACATTTTGAGGAGTGGGAACCCCCAGGCCTGCGCCAGCGAGCCTAAGTTGGCTCCAGTGGCACAAACCAGCTAGTAATGAATAGTGGGCAAACCATGTTCCTGCTCTACATTTCCCTCAGTTTATAGTGGTGACGCCTGTGCAACCGATTACATCGATTTATGTGCCATTACCTATCATCCATGCAGCAAAAACAATCCGAAAAGTATGTGTCCCATTTCTTACACATGCATAAATTGTGTAACCTAGCACAAAGTGTCCCATTTTACATGACTGATTGTTTGAGAAGAAAGTTAAAATATTTGTTCCTTGATGTGCCCGTTAATAGAAAGATATAAACTTAAAGAAGATAAAAAAAGAAAGACTAAGGAACAGTACATTTCTTTGAAACTCGTGATCGGTTTTATAACAGAAAAAGAATTAATTAAGAACCATAATTTATGTTGTTAGTTAAGCTTACCCATTATGACCAGTTTCTTTCATGGCATTCAGCAGGAGTTGCAGGGTGTTTACAAGTTCTGCTTGTCTTCCTGTGCGTATCAGATGTTTATTGTGATTTAAGACATAGACCACAGCATTATGGGTTATCCATGCCTCTCCTAACTCAACGCCAAGTTCTGCTGCTTTCAAAAAATTCTCTGTCGCATTCTGAGATAATTGTTTTATCCAATCTCTATAAATTCAGTTTTATAAAAAGAAACTATGAGTATACTCAAAACAACAACACCTGAAGTAAAACAGTAAACAAAGCTAATCTGCATTCACAGTCTTTCTGAATAGCGCAACAATCTATGTAAAAATCAAACTGTTCATCAGTGCAGCACTTGTAATTAATGTTCTTCATTTTCATCACAAGCATGCAAACACAGCCCAGCTTTGAAAAAATTCACAAAGCCAAGTTTCCAAAGTTCGATCTCTGTCCCATTTTAGAAGTAGATCTTCGTCTTTTTGGTGACACGCTCAAAATCCCATAAGTACCGTAATTTTTCAAGTTATTTTTGGAACCAGAGTGGTTTATTTTTTTCGATAAACATATTCATGCAGTTAATTTATATACAAAATTTAATTATATACATGATTAACAATAGTTACACAATATTATCGGCCCTTCACTTTTGTCCTGGTGATAAAAGCATGAAAATGACCTTCTATGCGACTCCATTTTTTCAGTCCATTAGATATTTCCCATCCATAACCCATCACCAGTTCACATCTTGAAAAACAATGATAAAGTGAGAATCTGGTTTTGGACCAACGGCTGAAGCTCAGTGGGAGGGGTTTGGTAATGGAAAAAAAGTATAAGGACTAAGGGCCCGATGTAGGTAATCCCAGATTACCGATTCTTAAATACCGAATCATACCGATTCGGTATTTAAGAACTGGCAATCGGGATTTAGGTAATTTCATTACCGAATCGGTATGATTCGGAAATTACCGAATCGGTATTTACAGATTCGGTAATTGCCATTCATTCCTATGGGCCTGTCGGTAACGGGCAAAATTACCGAATTTCGGCGTTACCGACCGGTATTTGCCTACCTACATCGGGCCCTAAGTGAGGTGTCTTCATGAAGGTAGCTTTATCTTATTGTAAAAATCCTGACTTGGAACGATGTCCTCCGTCACCTCTGGCGAAGTCAGACACTGCAACAATTCAGAAAGGACCTCAAGACCTGGCTTTTCAAATGACCCCAACGGAGTTGCGCACACCCACCCCTCAGCGCCTTGAGACCATAACAGGTGAAAAGTGCGCTCTACAGAACCCTGATTGGTTGATAGCTTCTGCTAGTTTAGGTATGGGCAAAAAGTTTGTAGAACTACCTGACCAAATCTTGCATCACTCTGGGAAGAAGCTTCAGGAGGGTAGTGTTGGCAGAATGTGTCTAGGGTAGATTATGAAGCCACTTGGTATATGTCTGACAGAAACAAGACTGTTGAATGCCATGTCTGTCGGATTTACTTTCATGGAGTGTGTGGTGATAGCAGGTGGGGGCTAGGTCTAGGAAAAGTGTAACAATGCATATTATAAAGAATTATCTTTCTGGCGATGAAAGTCGTAGCCTGTGCTCAACTGACATCATTACCTTCAGATCAGAACAAGTAATGAATGGGAAAACCTGTGTTGAGACAGATAGAAACACAAGGTGCCCCTCACATCTAGATGGTTACCTCATCACCCATGTTACCTTAGTTGACATAACACAGGAAATTGGGAGGAAAGCTGGGAGAATGATATATTCATTCAAACAAAACTCCAATAGCACTTTTGAAATGAAGTAAAAATGGTACAGAAAAACCACCCTATCCCTATGTAGCACTGTAATAAAAGGTTCAAAGGCACAGATAGATTATGGAACTGGCTGATGTTATTGCCAAGGACATCTTTCAGGAAAAAGGCTAATGTCGCACGAGGCCATCACCTCAAAAATGTTTGTGTATGATGCTGCATAAGACAGATCAAAGTCCCAAGAGGCACAGGATGGCGAAACAGAGCAAACAAATGCTTTAGTCGAGCCTGAAATCAGCGCCAGTGCTAGCGAAAGGGGAGGGAGTGCCATTGGCCTTATTTTACAAAGTGCCCCGAGGCCGAAACAGGCATTTGCGCCCACTGTGGGCACCCTGGGGCACTTTGGTATTAGAGAAGGGGCCACAGATGCTTGTGCTGCTCCTTCTGTAACACTGAAAGCGCTGGTGCATATACATCACCAGCACTTTCTCAAGAGGGTGTTCTCTCATTTGCATGGGGGCGTGGCCCCATGCAAATGAGGGAATCCCTTTATCTCTGCGACTGCGCCGTATTATAGACCCCAGTGCAGAGGTAAAGAAGCTGTCAGTGCGTCCCTGATCAAGGGCGGCTCCTCCATTAGCCTCGCCCCACCAACCAAATTGCCCTCATATATGAAAAAATAAAATGGTAATAAACTAAATGTATTACCATTTTTCCTTCCAAACCAGTCCTGAGCCGAGCATCAGGACAGTGGGCTGGACTTTCTGGATTCTGTTGCTGCCAGTCAGGCTTCAATCTGCACGCAAAAGGCTAGAGAAGGTGACTCCATGATGCCACGCTAGCAGTAGGATCCGGATATTAGCCTCTTTTCTGAGTTTCCGAATAATACAGACGTGATCTTACAATGTTTGGCATCTTTCATTTGTCTTGGGTAAAAAACAATAAACAAAAACCAGCAATACTGAGAACTGGCTTTTTAACTTCACAGAAAACCAGAATAAAAACATTCTTAAGTCAGCCGGTGGTGTTACTTCTATATTTGGCAAAATTAATTGTTCAAGGTAAGTGATTTAGTATAGCGAGGCACTAGCATAGCCTTTTAATTGTTGAGAAATGTAACTAATGCCGGATTTTTATTTTGTTTTATTTATTGTATCATAGATTGGTTTACATTGTGACAGTCCACAGGTGTGTTTTCGAATCAAAGTTCATTGAGTGAACATAGGAGATGGAGGTAAAGGATTTGCTTGTTCATTGAATGAATGAGAGGAACGTGCAAATGTGTTGATTAGCACTGCTCAGTAACCATAGTCTTTTCAATGTTTTAGCTCTTTAAGTCTTCTGTGTCCTGAGGAGAACCTTTGAAGAAATGTGCCAGGGTTCGAAACACGTCAACAGTTTCTTTCTCAGCCAAATGGGTGTTCCATATATATATTACTATTGCTCACAATTCAGTATTTTTGCAAAGTTTCTAAAAGAATATTGCATGTGAGCCCAGTAGGGTCAATGTTTGGCTATCGCTCCTGCCAACACGTTTGTATCTTCCCTATTAAGGTAGCTGTCAGGGGCACTATTGCCTTTTTGCAGTTTAATCTGTACAGAACTTGAGCCTAAAAATTATTTTTGTTAAGTGTTGTACATGTATCACATATGTTATGTAATTTGTAAGTTTTTGTATATTTTTCTATTTTGTGATTCCTGTGAATGTCAAGAAATAATGAAATTGTAAAATGAATCAAGTTTTCAAAAACAAAATCAAAAAACAAACTTTTTACAAAATAAAAATACTTTTTTTAATAATATTCAATTGATCATAGTAATTGGTTATGTGATCATAAGATGAACAGGTGATCGAATGAAAATAAGTATTGGCATTTTTCCTGATGTTTCATATTGCATGAAAGCAGCACCAGGAATGGTTACTGCAGCTACCTAATCCCACTGCATTGGAGCCTGCTTGCCTGCACCAGAGCGAGAAGGACGTCGCGCCAGGATCCAAGGTAAGTGTTTTTTTTTTAATTTGGTAATAACTTAATTTATGTTGCTTCCCTCCCGCCCCACAACCCTCCTTGCATGCCAGCAGGCACTGACCCCGATAGCAGCCCTGGGTAGGGAGCCCCAGACAACCCTTTGCAGGTGGTTGAAGTCACTCCCTGCAACTGCAACTGCCTGCAAGGGGATCTCTAATCCCCTTTAAAAGTGCAGGTAGGTTGCCGCCTGCACAGTGATACACGCAGCAGCTGCTTCAAAGCTGCTCCATATTTCACTTGAATGCTCTGCCCCAATGGCAGCACGAGTTTGCAGCTGCCCTGGGAGCAACGCGTTCTATGTAATAGGGCGTACTTTCCCTGTTTGCGCCTGGCGCACCTATTTTAGGGTGCACCGGGCCAAAACAGGGAAAGTTCGCCCTATACAAAATAGGACCCCATACCTCTGTGTGGATATGGCGCTCTCTCCTGCTCTCTCCCTGTCATGCAACGCAGCATCTTAGGGTACTGCACTGCGCTGGCTGACACTTTCCAGAATCTGGGTCTCAGTGAGCTGAGTACACGATACACCAAGCTATGCATTTTTTAAACACAGCTAATGAAGAGTAAATTAATATCTAACTCTATAAATTATTACGTTTCTAAATTTGTAGAAAAAGGTAAATATACCAAGATTTTCCAGAAAACAAAGGTAAAAGTCAATACTGTTTCTATTTTTAACCACAGAAAGCCAAGGCGCTGAGAGGATACCCTTCTCAAAAGTACCAATATAACATTCCTTTTATTGAATACATGTTTGTCATGCGTATGGTACATGTCCTGTGGAAATCTGGCCGCGGAAAGTACTATGTTAAAAGGTTTCATTTCTCTTGCACTTTCGTCGCTCTCTGATCCATTTCCCTTCATTCGGAATGACAGAGTGCCCCAGCGCATACGTAACCACTGAACCAGATTCACCTTCTGTCTGGAAACCAGATCCAGAGAGGCCAAGCGGACCTCCTGGTGTTAATCTGCACTGACGTGCACATGCTGTGTCATGGCACACATCAAATGTAGCCTTCGCTCGAGATGATATGCCCTGCTGCCAAAGTGCTGCTCAGCCATACAGTTCTTTCAATTGCATTCAGGAAGATTGCTGTGGAAGCCAGGAATAGTGGAATCAAGCAAAACTAAAAAAAGAAAGTTGTATTTGTTGAGTATTTTAGTAACCCGGCTAATGTTAAGAGCATGTTCAGAGTACAATGTGTACTCATTTATGGTAACGTGGGACATATAAGACTTCATTAGATTGTTTATATTTTAAAAGGCAATATTACAGCCCTAAGCTGGTAATGTCTTTAAATAAATTGCAATAACATTTTGGGATGCACTATTTTATGAGCCAACAGATGTGCTTTGGTTTACAGCCGTAACTTTCCTGATACTCAGTAACTAAACAGTAAAGATATATATATATATATATAAATTCACTAAAAAAAACGTAGGTTTCACACCAGTTATAGTTAGCTGGAAATTTTACTCGCATAAAACCATTGAAATTCACACGTTATAGTTAGTTGGACTCACTATACCTTGCGCGTGCAATGCACTGCTGATGACGTCACATATTACATCACTCATGACATGGTCAGTGACATCACTCATGACATCACTGATGACACCATCCAGTGAATGTGTGTCTTTTATAAAAATAAATATGTGTTATATATGTATATTTAAAAGTTGATGGAAGAATAAATGTTTAAATAAGTGTTTACATGGATGCTTTAAAAAAAAAAATGATTGGTTAACTGGTTTATTGAGTGTTTCTTAGTGAATACATATATTAGAGAGTAATGTTTAAATATTTAAATATATGTGTTAGTGTTTCACTTTGTGTATAAGTGGCTGCATGGGTTGGTGAGTAGCTACATGTGTAGGTATATGGGTTATTAGATGTTTTTCTTAGTATCAGTATGAGTGTTTATATGGTTTGGTGGGGGTATTACTTAGCACATAGATGCATGAATGACTGACTCTCTCTTTGTATGTGTTTTGAAGACAGCATATGTGCAGGACTGTATGGGTGGATGAGTGTGTATATGTGTATGTTAGTGAGTGAATGACTGTCTCACTAGTGTCTTTAATAGTAACTACATATGTTTTAATGTAGTATATGTGAATATTGATGTATATAAGTGAGTATATGTGAGACTAAGGGATTGTAAGAGTTCCTGTTTAAATAAGTATGTGTTTCTATAAGTGATTGTTTAAGAGAGTAAGTATGTGTAAGGTTCCTTAGAAGTAAGGTGGTACTGTGTGTATAGCTGTATATGCAAATAAATGGATGTTCAATAGTTTATTTGCATGTGTGAGTATGTGTGAGAGTATCTTTTGGATGACTGTCGGTGTGTAACAGGATATATATGTGTATCATTATATTTGATGAGTGAGTATCCGTATGAGTGATTATATAGAACTATTGGAGAATGAGTGGATGTGTATATAGATGGTGGAATTATTGAATTGGTTGTTGTAACTGGTATGGGTATCTCCATTTTTTTGAAAATTTTAGTTTCTATTTTTGAATATGTGTTTTAAGGGTTACATTACAGTGAAAGGAGGTCTGTCACTGTATCACAAGGATGGTGTCATCAGTGATGTCATGTGTGATGTCACTGACCATGTCATGAGTGATGTAATATGTGACGTCATCAGCAGTGCATTGCACGCGCAAGTTATAGTGAGCCCAACTAACCATAACGTGTGAATTTCAATGGTTTTATGCGAGTAAAATTTCCAGCTAACTATAACTGGTGTGAAACCTATGTTTTTTTCAGTGAATTTAATAGGTTTTTTAAATGCTAATTACTAACTATAACTGGTGTGAAAACTATGGTTTTTTCAGTGAATTTCATAGGTTTTTTAAATGCTAATTCCTTTCTATATCGAGTTTGTAACCTACGATTTTTTTTTAATTTGCTGTTTTGTGTGAGTATTAATTAGTATTATTTTTTTTATAATAGTATTAAAAAAAATAAAAAATTTATCATTTTTTCTTGGGCGCTCTGGGTCCGCGCACCGGTAAGCTCTCCGGAAAGCGCTCCCAGAGCGCTACTTGCGCTCGTGTAAAAAAATATGAATGAAAAGTAAATAATAGCAAGACATTTAGTACCATACATATAAAAGCAGTTTTTTTGAATAAGGAAATGAAAATAATTTTGCATTTCCGTGAAACTATCAAAACGTCACTTCGGCGCGCCACGTAAGCGCCCCCGGAAGCGCCTACGTTCACGCCGCGTATGCGCCCCCGGAAGCGCCTACGTTCGCGCCACGTATGCGCCGCCGGAAGCGCTCCGGTGCGCGCAGCGTCAGCGCGTCAAGTCATGTGACCTTAAAATAACACTTTTCATTGGTTGCTAACAGTTTTTTTTTTTACAAAGAATGAAATCCCCACCCATTTCCTTCACTTCTTCTTTCACTTCTGTGACTGAAAGACCTGCCTTTTTGCTCTTGGATCTTTCTTGGATAATCATGGCTGCCAGACCATCCAGCAGTGAAGATGAGCCTGAATTCATTGATGAAGAGCCTCCTCAGCCGAAGGTCAAAGAGCATTTCATCTGGAAATTGTTTTCCATACCAGATGACCAGAAGAAGGTCAATGCTCCAAAAGTGGGGTGCAGGATCTGCCACACAGTCCTGTCACGGGGTGACCCCACTAAGAAATATTCTTTTGGGAACTCCACAATGCTTCGCCATGTGGAGAGGAAGCACCCCCAGAATTTTGCCCGGGAAAGTGTCAGGGCTCTGGCACAAGAGGTTCCCAGTGATGGGGCCTCTACATCCACCGGAGGAGCAACTACTTCAGTGAGGGGGCGATCGCAAGAGCTGGTTTCAAACATTCAGCCTGCATTCAACAAAGGCGTCCTGAAATGCAGATACTGTGATCAGCTACTTACCTTTGGGGAGCAAAGTGTTCTGCTCATGGTTCGAGCATTGGAGAACCATCGCTGCCGTTCCCAGCCCTAATTTTTTTTGTTTTTTTTGCTCCTGTTGAGCAGTTTTCATTCCCTGTTTTTGTTTTGTTCTAAAAAAAGAAAAAAGTAGAAAAAAAAAAGTTCTTTTCAGAACTACCTCCAATTCTCATCAAAGAGCTATATTCTTAAAAAAATGAAAAAGAGTAAGTGAAGTGGAGTGCATTGATAATGGAAAGGAAAATGAGTAAGAAAGAACAGAAAGGTATGAGAGGAGAAAGGAAGTGAAGTAGGGGGACTGAAAGAAGGTGAGTGTTGGGAAGGAAAGTAAGGAGAAGGAGAGTGAACATGGAGAATGTGGATATTCAAAGAAAATGTTGAAAAGGAACGGGGGGGTGGAAGGGTAAGAAAAGATGCATTGCAGGAGTTGCATCATTTTTGTGACACACTCCAGCAATGCATCACTTTTGCGCTTACAGATACGTTTGAAATACTGACGTATCTGTAAGTACTTCCGACATAATACGTCACATATATTTAATATGACGCATGACTAGAAGACTGAAGGCCTCATTTATGAGGCCATGCGTCACTTTAACGCCACCGGTGCGTCACTTTTTGTGATGCACCAGTGCTGTAAAAAATGCACCTTATTCAGTCATATTTACAAAGTGACGCATCTAGGTAGATGCGTCACTTTGTAAGCCCCTGTGCCACATTATACCTACGTCAGGTGTAATGTATGCAAAAGGGACGTATTGACGCAAGAAAGGGTCGTAGAGGTGACGCAGTGAAAACTAGGAGATATCACTGCGTCACTTTTATGACGCTGTTGCGTCCAAATCTTGCGCCTGTATCACAGCAGGTGTAAGACTGATGCAGGCCCTTTCACATGGGGCCTGGCCCCATGTGAAAGGATGCATTGCTGGAGTTGCATTATTTTTGTGACACACTCCAGCAATGCATCACTTTTGCGCTTACAGATACGCCTGAAATACTGACGTATCTGTAAGTACTTGCGACATAATACGTCATATATTTAATATGACGCATGAGTAGAAGACTGAAGGCCTCATTTATAAGGCCATGCGTCACTTTTACGCCACCGGTACGTCACTTTTTGTGACGCATCAGCAGCATAAAACATGCACCTTATTAGGTATATTTACAAAGTGACGCATCTAGGTAGATGCGTCACTTTGTAAACCCCTGCGCCACAATATACCTACGTCAGGTGTAATGTATGCAAAAGGGGCCTCATTTATAAGGCCATGCGTCACTTTTACGCCACCGGTACGTCACTTTTTGTGCCGCATCAGCAGCATAAAACATGCACCTTATTGAGTTATATTTACAAAGTGACGCATCTAGGTAGATGTGTCACTTTGTAAACCCCTACGCCACATTATACCTACGTCAGGTGTAATGTATGCAAAAGGGGCGTATTGACGCAAGAAAGGGTCGTAGAGATGACGCAGTGAATAAACTGGGTTTTCCCCATGCTACGCTCCCCGGTGCGCGTACCGGGCGCTCCCCCCGCGCAAATCGATTTTTATTTTTTTTTGCCCCGCGGGGCCCTTTTATAGCCCCACATCAAACCTAGGGGGTCAGGGGGGGTCTACTCTGCCCCCTTATGGTCATGTCCCCCTTTTTTTTGCCACCTCTTTTGTCTCGATCCTACCGAGACACAAGATAGCGGCCGCTCCGGACTGTTTTGAATGTTTACAGACACCCGAGAGCCAATCAGCTTTCCATGCGCAAGTCGCGTAGCACGCCCGGTGCGCTCCCCAGTGCGCGTACCGGGGCGCGCCTATAGATATATATATTTTTTTGAACCTAAATTACTCAAAATCCACTGGAGCACATATCTTGAGACATAGCAAAGGCACAACGGGCTACCAGTCCCTACAATTTTGCCAAGTTTGGTGGAAATTCATTCAGCCCTTCGGGCTAAAAGTGAGTTTGACCGCCCCATGGAAATTAACATGGAGAAAACACGTTTTGGGACCCCCCTTTTATCTCGGCCCCCGCTTGACAAATCCCCCCCACATTTTCAGGGAAGAAGCGGAGCGGGCCACCTACTTTGAGAAATTCGTGAAGATTCGTCCACCGGCGCCAAAGTTATTCCCAATAGAATGTTGCGGATTTCCTATTGAAAGTAGATCCTAACTATAACTACCTACTGGCGACCGCCAGTAGGTAATATATATATATATATATATAAATATATATATATATATAAATATATATATATATATATATATATATATATATATATATATATATATAAATATAAAAATATATATATATATATATATATATAAAAAAATATATATATATATATATATATATATATATATATATATATATATATATATATATATATATATATATATACACACATAACCTTAATAATGTATTGCTTGAGTTGGCGAGGTGCAAATCCATAGTTCTGTTTGGCACCTGACGCCTTACTAAATAACTTTTCCTTCTTAATACCTCTGCCACCAATTGACCAACTTGCTCCAAATTTGAGGGACGTAGTTCAGCACTCAATCCTTCAGTGTGTGCCATATTTGGTGCGAGCTCGTAAAAAAAGAGAAAATAAATTACAATTTCATTTGTGGCACCCGAATTACAGCTAATATAAATAGCTGGTATTTAAAATCAATATAAAAATGAAAAAAGCATTCTTTGAACCATCTTTGTCACTGGAAAAAAGGAACTATTTTAGGTCAATGGAAACAATGTATAGAGGTTTAATGCAGACAAATGGGATATGGGACATGGCCCATGCTTTGTGATGTGATGGGTCAAAGCAAAACGTGAATGTCAATTTAACAAACCATTGGCTGAATCCCGCTTATCTAAAAGCCTCTGTACACGTTTCTTACGTATGACTCTTTTGGAAAAACTATTTGGGAAGACATCTAAAGTGGTCTGAAAAGCCAGATGTACCAATGTTGCATTATACATCTCCGTCAAAAACAGCAAATAACGTAAGATAAGAGAAATCTGCATCTACTAGTTAATCACATGCGCACTAGACACTACTTATACCCTCCTAAAGTTCATGAAGATGCTAGAGAAATATTTTTTACAAAATGCACAGTAGTAAAGCTGATGCCGAAGAATGCAAAGTGTATGGGTCTTTTGTCAAACCACTTGTACAGATCTCTCCCTGGCCTCTCACAAAAACTATATAGAGATTTAAACAAAATGGCCTTCATCCAGGGGCGGCCGGCACAGCTCGCGTGTGGGGCTTGCATGGCAGGGAGGGTCGGGGGATGAATTTTTAAAAATAAAATAAAATAAAATAGAACTGACCTTGCTGCCACCACCAAGTCCTGCGTCTTCTCTCCTGTTCACCTGTGTCCGACTCCAAGTCGGAGCAGGAAGCAGGCAGCCAGGCTCCCACCCCTAGGCCAATGAAGCATTGTGATTCATCTGAGCAACGTGACAAGGCGCAAAGCCAGGGGCTGGAAGGGTGGGCTCGTTCACCATGCAGGCTGTAATGCAGCCTGTATGGAGAACAGGGGAAGGCACATGACTGTTTTGGGTGGCCCAAGAGGGCCGACCAAACTGTCATTGCGTACAGGATCCTTATAGCATTCCTCCCCTGCAGATCCACCCGCCCCCTCATGCACTGTCACAGCAGGAGGACAAAATAAAATTATAATAACATTCCATTATTATCATTTTATTTTTACCCGTCTTTGCTGCTCCGGGCATGGGGGCGATGCTCCTCCCCACAACACTTGGCCTAGTCTGCCCAGATCAGGGCGACTGGGAGCGCTGAAACAACCAAATTCTCTAGTGTTGCACAGAAGCTAAGTGCCTGCTGCTTGACTCTAGCCTTTGCATAAGTGTGAGAGGCGAATCCTACATTTTCACAAGGACTACCAACAATGACCCCATGGGATAGACTAAGTTTAATTAGACCCTCCCAGTGTTGCCTACGAATGGGAGAGTTAATTTTGCTCCCCTAACCATATTGATGAATATTTCTAACTGTATTATACAAGGACATGAGAGTTTTTTGTCACCCCACTAACAGGATCAAGGATGGGGGATGATGCTGTGGCCTCCCACCTGCAAAAGCATGGGGGTATTTTATGAAACATTCCTTCTGTGCCCAACAGGCAGAGGGAGTATTAACACTTGCATATGCTGCATTACCCAAGTTTACTGATAGTATACCTCTGTCTTGACTAAGGGAGGGTGCTTAGTAGCCACAGCCCTTGTGTAGAGTGCAATAGGTTCAACCCCTCCTCCACCACCTTGCGGAAGGGCGAGAGAAGGAGTTTTCCAACCAAAAAACTGGCCTATGCCATTTATGCATTTCCAAAGATGGCACTGATTAAGCGACATGTATAGCATAACAAGGGTACCCCACTCTTTGAACCCGGGGTTTACAATAGTTTTGAGAGAGACAATGGTCCATACAAGGCCAAGAGGTCCTTAAAAAGGCTTATTATCAAAGGTGATTGTTAATCATATACAGTCTGCAGAAAAACCTCTGCTGGATAACTGTTGAAAGGGACACAAAAAAGTTTTTTGTTTTTTTGGGGGGAAAAGAGAATTCTTTTTATAGAAAACTGTTTCATTTGTTTAACAATATAGGTTGTTTGGGTTTATAGATCTAGTGCTCACATAGAAGTGAAAAAGAGTGTGATGTGGTGAGAGAAGAAATATAAAAACATACATCACATTGACAACATAGGTAAAAACTCCTTGGTACAAATCATTAGGAATAAAAGGAGTTTTTTGCTGTAATGAGGTCGATGGCGTTTCGATCTCAAGAGATTGAGATTTTCATCAGGACATAAGATGTGAGCAATAGGTATTTATTGTGTGTCCGTCGAAGGCTAAGTGAATCAATGCGGGTGGGGCAATGTAAACGTTTGAGGCGGAAAAAGCGAGAAGCCACGTAACAATAGAAGGTAGAAAGCCGTGGAGGGGAATGGGCCCAATGAATTACGGGTAGGGAAGAATGAGGCCAGCGCTGTCGTGGTGATTATATGCGCTGTCAGAATGGCAGTGAGGAAACTAGACGAGCGGCCGCTCTGTCGTAGTCAGGTAGCCGCAGTGCACAAGGTCCAAGTAGCTGCTTAGTCAAGGAGGCCCTCAGAGATTGGAGGAAACACTGCAAAGTCAGTGCTGATGGATTAGAATTACCGCAGAGTAGGTATGTGAACAAGACTGGCCGCTGCTCCACCCGAGTCAGGTGCTAATACCGCTGACAGCCTACTCGCTCTGTGTCTTGACAAATGCGGCAGTCCTTGGTGAGCAAAGCCAGCTCCTTTGTGCTGTATGTGGCATTTGCAAAGATGGTACTGGGCCAGCAGTTAGGTGTCCCACATCTGTCTGAGGTAGGGTGGGAGAGAAGGTGCCCCTTGGGCAAGGTGAAGGGGGTTCTAAAGATACTAGAGGTAAATTACAAAATACTACTCACTCCTGCCTGACAAAGCTGGGGTGGAAAACCACAAATCAACTAAAGCACACTTGGGCAATTGGGAGGGGGAGGAAATAAAAGAAACCCACTCCGCCACTCCCCTTAAAGAAATACATAACCACCTCCTTGGGCAAAGCGGGAATAAGGAGAAATTAATCTCCTACCCTTGCCCAAGTCTTCATGTTCTGAAATATTTGGAATATTGCATATTTCTCTTGAATACAGCGAATTCGGTTCAAGTTAGATTGGGAATGAAGTGTAAGTGCTCCAAAGGCTTTGAAACAAACACGAGGTTGAGATAAGGCTGTATCTTAGCCCCATTACTATTTAATAATTTTATTAATTGCCTGGTATCAACTCTTATCCCGGTATCAACTTTAATGTCTGTATGAAATAATTTTCCAAATGGGTAGGAAACTGCTAATGCGTCTCCTTCAGGGCTGGACTGGAAACCCAAATCAGCCCTGGCAATTTGGGCAGACCAGCTCCCAAACCCACACTCCCGGGGGAAAGGGGGTGGAGGTGTGAAGCACTGCTGCTTTTGTTACCCCAGTAACAAAATTGCCCTGCACTGCTACAAAACCAGCCTCCACGTTAACAGCCTCCTGGGGAAATACCCGATGTCCGCTTCAAAAATGAATAAAACGAATTTCGTTGCCCGCGCTGCATCGCCAAATGTGATGCAGCGTAGGCAACGAAATTCGTTTTATTTTTTTTTCTGTTACTTACCTGTAATGGTCCATATCCCGCATTTTAAAACCCCCCACCCTGCCCCTCCCCGCTTGACGTCACCGCCCCGGTATAACGCCCTGCACGGGCCGGGCCTGCGCTTCAACCATTCCCGGTCCTGGTCTCAAATGACATATCCCTCTTTGCCCACATTTAAAATTTGCATCATCAGCACTTAATATATTTGGAAAGTATTTTAAGTTGAAAAACCTTGAAATAAATGAGAAAAAGCAGTTTTGATTGTAGGGATTGTGTATTTTTGTAAGAAAGTAAATCAGGCTGATGGTAAGAAGCCAGATATAGTGCAAAATTGTGACGATTTAGAAAAAACAGTAATAGGCACTCCCTATTGGTCAACAAAACCATTGTTTTAGCAAATGCTTCATAAATTGTGTCCCTTTATAACATCGTATCTGGGAGCAGGCCTCTCTATCACCAATCCAAAATTTTCAGGCCAAACCTGAATATCATCATTTCACAAAGGGGAACTTTGGGGTTACCCAAATGTAAGTTTACTAAAGACACCACACAATGGATTCTTATGTAAAATTACCTGCCTCCTTACATCAATAACGTTGCTATTACTGCAGTGTGACCTACAGGCAAA
The DNA here is from genome assembly GCF_964263255.1 of Lissotriton vulgaris. Taxonomy (NCBI): domain Eukaryota; kingdom Metazoa; phylum Chordata; class Amphibia; order Caudata; family Salamandridae; genus Lissotriton; species Lissotriton vulgaris. Next base: position 923,093,531 of record NC_141693.1, on the reverse strand, counting down.
TTTAAATTAATGGTGTGGCAGCATTGAAAGTAGTGGGGTTTTCAGGCAGCCTTGTTGTCTAACCAAGCAACAAACAATTTTCTACCTACACACGCTCTTTCGTAAATTCCAACTGCAACAATGTAAGCCACTGCCCCTTGGAGACTCAAGTAAAAGAAGAACAAGTTACTTACCTTTGATAATGCTCTTTACGGTGGATACTCTAGATGCACATTTCTTACCTTCAGAAAAACCCCAGCCACTATACAGGATCCAGAGATTTCCTGCAGCAATGCTCCTTGCTATTAGGTGGCGATGTATGGCTCCTCAGTGACTCCATACCTCCATCAAACTGAAGGAGGGGAGCCACTTGTAAATTCCTTCCCTGCAAGCTGATGTCAGTTTCTTGTGTCTTTCTCCTGCTGTCCCCTCAGACTCAGAGCGCAGAACAAATTGTCTGAGACAGTGTGTTGAATTACTAACTTAGGAACTTATTAGATGGTAAAGAGGACACTCCACAGAACCGGGAGGTAGGAGAGCAATGAAGACTCTGCAGTGACACAGCATCCATCATAAAGTGTATAACCAAGGGTAAATAACATATTCTTCTTATGAATTCTAATCACAGCATAGATACCACAGCAGGACCTCAGAAGGGTGGAGAGTCTGGCGAGTGAACTTAAAACAAAATGTCCTGCAGAACAGAGCAGGCTAGATGTTCTTCACTTGGGAGATATCAAAGTAGTAGTGTTTCACGAACGTAGGTACTGACACCCACACCACAATCAGGTACCCGTTGCACCAAACCAATTGTAGAGTTCTTGGCTCTTGTAAAATAAGTCAGCAGTCCTTCAGGGGGCTATTTCCAGGCCAATGATTAGCAGATTCTGATGCAGAGGACTTGTCGTATGGCTTGTACCTCGAGCTATAAAACTGTGTATTTGTTAGATAACATAAACGTCAGGATTGTGTCAGATTGATTCCGCGCACACCCTCAAGATATTTTGGCCTATGTCCCTGCTAGCCACAGTGCACCATCTGCACCCCTAACCTTACAGGGTAACAAACGTGTGTGCAGCCTCAGAACATGACAACCCTCATTCCCCAAAGAAATCGTGGTAACAGATCTGGACCCTTTTTGTTTGGACTCTCATGCATGCTCAAAGAAGTACACGGGAAATACTCAGCAAAGCTTTTCAATATTTATTGAAGTATTGTGATCCTAGCATAATATATGCGCACTGCGATAATTAGTAGAATGAAACAGATTTGCATATTTGCATTGCAAGAACAGTGAAAAAGGTGAACATTTCCACCATTGTGTTCAGACAGTGAATATATGTGGGCATATAAGAACTGGTATAGTGTACTCGTACCTAGCGCTCCCTAACCTAGTCTTGCCTAAGGTGGGTGATCTGCCATATCCCTGCCAGGGTCGACTATCTCCCAATTATCTGTGGGTAAGTGTCATCAAGTTGTCTGTCTTGTGTAGAGCTGGACATCCCTCATGTTGGTAAGCAGGAATCAGCTAAGCTGGAATTTCGGCATGTAGTGACCCTGCAGTGTCAGCTGAGTGCTCCACTGCCTAGACATGGACATGGTTGTGTATTTATAATCACAAACACCCATGTGGCCATGTCGCAATCCGTGTCAGGCTGCAATTGTTTATTCTAGTTGGATAACGCAGTTTCCTTACGGAAAATAACAATGATGACATTCTGCGCAGTGAACTTTATCCCTTGTACTGAATGTTAAAGGTGTCATGATAAAGTGCACACAAAGTAAAAATGTAAGCAATGCTGATTCAGAGACCGTTATCCTGCATTGTCACACATGCAAATGTATAAAAAAAAAGAAGGCAACTTAAGAAATGTGAGCATGTACATGGCTGTGTTTCTTACTAGGGCTTTTCTTATCACATGACAGACTATTCACTTTGATAGAGTCCTCCCCTACAATGCCTAGGCCTTTTTGGCTTTGGAAAATACCAAAAAGAGCAGGTCATACACATTACGGACCTTGGTGTGATTGATGTAAAACGCAGGGTCAGCTGTGGTTTAAAAAAATGGAGGCTCTCTTCCTCTTTCAAAGAGTGAGTCCAGCCAGAAAATAGTGCCAGAGTTATTGACTGGTCAACTCGGAAGGAAGTTGTGACCAATGTTTACAGGCAGAAAATGGTGTAAGGTGGTTCAATCTAGCACTGGACAGATGTAATGGCAGAGAGGAAGATGGATCTTAGTCTCCAGAACCAAAAGGGGCTGCTGAGTAAATGCTTGATGGATGTGCAGATGAGAAGTGTTAAGACCAAGTGCAGGTTCAACTGAAGCATAACAACTGGTTTAGACGGAAGTACCTGCATCAAACGTTTTATAGAACGCATCACAAAGGGTGACTAAAGCTGGATAGGTCAACACAAAATGACAAAAAAGGGCAGGCAAATAACCTTTCTCCATGCCCACCAGTGGCAGCTGAGTGCTCCACTGCCTAAACATGGAAGTGGTTGTGTATTTATAATCACAAACACCCACGTGGCCATGTTGCAACCCCTGTCAGGCCGCAATTGTTTATTTTAGTTGGATAGCGCAGTCACCTTATGGAGAATAACAATGATGACATTCTGTGCAGTGAACTTTATCCCTTGTACTGATTGCTAAAGGTGTCATGATAAAGTGCACACAAAGTAAAAATGTGAGCAATGCTGATTCAGAGACCGTTATCCTGCATTGTCACACACGCACTTTCTAGGCCTTCTTGGCTTTGGAAAATACCAAAAAGAGCTGGTCATACACGTGACGGACCCGTGTGTATGTGATGAAAAAACTCAGGGTCAGCTGTGGGTTAACAAGATGGAGGCTCTCTTCCTCTTTCAAGGAGTGAGGCAAGCCAAAGAATAGTGTCAGAGTTATTCACTGGCCAACTCGGAAGGGAGTTCTGACCAATTTCTCCGGACAGAACATAGTGTACAGTGGTTCAATCTAGCACTGGACAGATGTAAAGGCAGTGAGGAAGATGGATTTTAGTCTCAAGAGCCAAAGTTCAGATTCAATTGAAGCATAACAACTGGTTTACACGGAAGTACCTGCATCAAACCTTTTATAGAACGCATCACACTGAGTGACTACAGCTGGTCAGGTAAACACAAAATGACAAAAAGGGCTGGCAAATAATCTTTCTCCATGCCCACCACAAGATCTTGATGGGCTAATGAAAGAAAAAACAAAGGAACATTAGAACGTTGGTCTTCTAAGTGGTCAGTACTACGAGTGATGGACAAGAAACCCAGCATTGACTTGCTTTGTGCAAAGGTGTTTGGCCATCAAGAGATATGTACTACCTCAGTCTGCACATCAAACACATTTTGTTGCCACTACTCAATCTTCAAACAAGTGTAGGTTGTGGAGACATGGATGCAGGACCCTGCCATGTTTCTGAGACAAAAGGTCCTCATGATGGAGAGGCCTGATTAGAGGATAAATAATCAGACTCAGGAGTTTGGGGTACCACACTCTCCTGGCCCAGTCTGAGGCAATGAGAATGATTTGGGACCATCCCGCCATAATCTTCCTAAAACTTTGAGGCAGGAGAGGTAGTGGGGGAAATGCATACAGGAGTCTATCTTTCCATTTCAGCTGAAATGCATCTCTTAATGAATGCCTTAGAGGAAAGTCGAACATGCAGATTTGCTGACACTGCTTCGTATCAGCTGTAGGTAAAAGATGGGACTAGGGCGTATCCGAAGTCACCCCTGGAGTAAAGTGCCACTTGTAAACCACCAGATGATGCCCGCTAAATTAATCCGCCGTGTCAGAGCCACCAGTAAGCTTTGTACAGGACCAGCCACCTTCAGATGAGTAGGGCCTTCTGGCATATCAGTACCCACTTTGACCTCACTGTCACAGTATGGCATGGCAGTCGTATTGTTTGTAAGGCCCTTCACTAGCTACACTTTGATGAATGGCAGAAAGGCTCTCAGGGCCAAGCAGAATGCCCTTAGCTCCAGAACATTGATATGCAGCCGGCTCTCCACAAGAGAGGTCTGAGCTTCCATTCTCCAAAATGATGCCTTCAACTCAGCAGTGGCATGTCTTCCCCACCATGAACTCTAGGTGGAAAAGGGAAAGTGATCTGCTGCAAGTCAGTTTGGCGTCTACCACTGCAGATCCTGTGACATCTAACCAAGATCTGATTTGAGTCCAAGAGTCCGCCCTAATGCTGTTCCAACTGGGATCTGTGAGTCCACTTCATGGCCCAACAGCTCTGTAGATGCAGTGTCTAGATGATCCGAGAGCAGTTACTTGACTGCATCCTGACCCTTATGCATTGTTTGGTCCAATGAGGTCCAAAGTCTTCTGGGATGGGTAACAAAATATTGCTGGCAATTTCCCATAATATGTGGGTGAATCTTCCCAAAAGACAAACAGCATTTACAGATCTAAGTGCTAGACTAGTCAAACAAAAGATTCTCTTTCTGAAAGCTTCAAGCATCATAGATGCCCTCTCTGATGAATCAATCGGAAAGGAATTTAAATTGACCTTATTAGTTGAAGTTTGAAGAATCAGCCTGTCCGGTGAAGGATGCTTGGTCAGAAAGTGTGGGTCATCAGGAGCTGGTCAAAGTCACCCAGCCACAGGTTGATTGACTGGTGGGCAGAAGCATGGCTTAGACCATGTAGCCAGTAGAGTAAGGTGTTCATTAAATGGCAAAAATGGCTCAGATGAAGGTGGCGCTGGCTGAAGAATGGAAGTCAATACATATGTTTTTGTCTCAATAGTGATCAACTCGAATTCTAGAATGTCAGCTACACTACAAATTAGCACCTTCCACAATTAGTGACCAAAGTGGAGAGTCTAGCTGTGCTCTAAAAGATATGTTTAGCCCAGTGACATTTAAGAAATCTAAATACAATGCATCATCACTATAATCAGGATACAGCAACCTGTATCTGTATGAAACTCAGGACAAGCAGGCTGCAAATGTAGGATCATTACAGTTTCAAGACACATCATGGAAGTGCGACCTTAGTCATGACTCCCTCATGCCTTCTCGCTAGACTTTTCTTGGCAGGGTGGGGTAGAGTCCTGAACAGTCTTCTTATGCTATACCCAGACTAAGACTTACTGAAAGTCTTAGAGCAGGAAGTGGCCTTTTTGCAGGAGCAGCCTCATAACCTGGACCACAATCGACCCTGCAAACTGGAATGGGAATGGAACCTTTGCTATACTGCAGGTCCGGCAGCTTAAAGTTTATCCTCCCACTCCTGAATTGCCTTAGGCCTCGACTGTAAGATGTGCAATTAGTGTGCCCATATTCACCAAGAGCCCAATCGCCACTGGCATACTTCATGGGGGTCCATGACCCTGGTCATGAACCACCATGAAATAGGCCTATAGTGCTTAGGCTGCTTCCTTCAGTCTCAGTTTGGCTTGAATCCAGTCATTTTCAGTTGGAACATCATTCCCTAGCCCACTGTTGAAAAAAGCATTTTTTAAAGTTGTTGGAAGAAGAAATGCGTTACTTACCTGTAACTGCAGTTATCCAGTATTGGTGTCTTTCATAGATTCACTTGCCTGAATCATTCCCCGTCGTCGAGACGGGAGCCTCCGGTATATAAAAAAGTAATGTCCTATAGACATACATAGAGAAGAATAGGCCTAAGGATCCCACCTTAGTGGCCTATCCACGTCCTTTTTTAAAAAGGACCAAACTAGGGTAGGCCCAAGGGTCCCACCTTAGTGACCTATCTATGTCCTTTTGTAAAAAGGACCAAAGTAAAGAAGCCAACCAATCAGCTACCACCTCCTTCTAGAACCTTCCTGTCAGGAGCCTAGGTCTCTCAGATTTTCGTACGCACCAGCTAGGTAGGCGTAATTTTGTTAGAGAGATAGGTGAGTCCTTCCAGGGGAGGCGGGAGGGTGCATGTGAATCTATGAAAGACACCAATACTGGATAACTGCAGTTACAGGTAAGTAACGCATTTCTTATCCAGTATTTGGATGTCTTTCATAGATTCACATGCCTGAATCAGAGTAGCAAGCAATATATTATGCACATTTTTGATGGAACATCATATATGAGTCTGTAGATAATACATATCACGCGACTGCAAACCACCAAAATGCATTGTCATGTAAATATTAGTAAAAGAATGTGCATACCAGTAAAGGATGGAGGGATGTCGGAAGGCTCACCTCACTGGAATAGATGGCGAAGCACTGCTTGGTCCACTGCTGCATTCTTCATCAGCTCAGTGTCCAGGCAGTAATGTCTGGTGAAGGTATGCGGTGACTTCCAGGTCGCCGCTCTGCAGATGTCCAATACCGGCACTCCAGCAAACAGTGCCGCAGACGTGGACATGGCTCTTGTCGAATGAGCTTTGACTCTTGCGTCCAAAGGTCGTCCGGCCTTGTCATGGTAAAAGGTGATCGCCGAGGAAATCCACCTTGAAATGCTTTGTTTTGACAGGGGCATGCCTTTCCGTGGTCTACTAAAGGCAACAAAGAGTTGAGATGATTTTTGGAAGTGTTTCGTCTTGTCAATGTAGAATTTAAGACATCTCTTCAAATCCAACGAATGTAGAGTTCTCTCGGCCACAGTGGTAGGATTTGGAAAGAATGACCTGAGGACCACTGGTTCGTTGAGTTGGTAGTCCAAAGGGACTTTTGGAATAAACCGAGGATTAGTTCATAAGAGCACTCTGTCCTCTCTGAACTGAATGAAAGGATCTTGAATTGAGAGAGCCTGCAACTCGCTGACCCCTCTAGCAGAAGTCAAAGCCAGGAGGAGGGCCGTTTTCCATGAGATAAATTTGATGTCTGCCCTATGCATGGGTTCAAAGGGGTGCTTCATTAATTGGTGAAGGACCACATTGAGGTGCCACGACGGAGGGATCAGCCTTGGCCGTGGGAAGGACCTGTATAGACCTTTAAGGAATTGCTTTATAAGTTTGTCTGCCCACAGGGATGGACCCTTAGAAGTCCTGGTGAATCTTGAGATCGCCGCCAGATGCACTTTAATGGATGCGTGTGCAAGGCCCGATTGTGCCAGATGTAGTAAGTATGGTAGCAGCTGTTGTGGAGTGATGTGGAAAGGGTGCAGGCCTTCGGACACACAACTGGAGCAAAACCGATTCCATTTTAATGAGTAAGTTTTATTAGTGCTGTCCGCTCTAGCCTTTGCAAGGATGTCTCTGCACTCCTGCGGGATGTTTATGTGGCTGAATTCCCGGTACTGAGGAGCCAAGCTGACAATTTTAGAGAGCTCAGATTCGGGTGGTGTACCTGTCCTTGGGACATTGTGAGCAGAGCTGGGTGTTGACGCAGGCGAATAGGTGGCTGGGCAGAGAGGCGGTGAAGGTCCGTGAACCAGTGCTGCCTCGGCCAGAATGGGGCGATCAGAATCAGAGTGCAGGGCTCCGACTTCATCTTCCTGAGAACCCTGGGTATCAGTGGAAATGGCGGAAAGGCGTACGCAAAGATGTTGCACCATGTGATGGAAAAAGCATTTCCGAGGGTTCCTGGTTGGTGATGCCTGCTTGCGAAGCTTGGGCATTTGGCGTTGTTTCTCGTGTCTATTCGCGGAGTTCCCCATTCCGCAAAGAGGTGTTCCAGCACTTCCATGTCTAGTTCCCATTCGTGGGATGGAGATCCCTGTCTGCTCAGAGCATCCGCCAAGACGTTGTCCTTGCCCTGGACGTACTCTGCTTTCAGCGTTATCCCGTGTTCCACAAGCCAGTTCCAGACCCTTTGCGATTCGCGAGATAGTGAGAGCGATCGCGTCCTCCCCTGTTTGTTTAGATAGTGCATCGTCGTGGTGTTGTCTGTTCTGACGAGCACTGGGGAGTTTTGAATGCGTGGCAGGAAGGCTTGTAGAGCTAGGAAGACCGCTCTTAACTCTAATAGGTTGATGTGGAGCTGGGTTTCCTGTTCTGTCCACTTGCCATTGATCTGGAGTTCTTGGAGGACTGCTCCCCAGCCTTCTAGGGATGCGTCCGTTGTTATAACATGTGGCTCTGCGGGAAGCAGGAACGGCAGTCCCTGTGACAGGTGTTTGAACGATCTCCACCACTGTAAGTGGTTGACCATGTTTCGAGTGACTCGTATGCGGTCCTCGAATGATCCTGTACTTTGTGTCCATTGGTTTGTCAACTCCTCCTGGAGAGGGCGCATCTTGAGGCGGCAGTGGGGTATGAGCATGATACAGGAGGACATCATGCCGAGGAGGGACTTGAAGGTGCGGACTTGTAAAGTCTTCCTTGATGCCACTGACGTGGCCAGGGAGATGAGTTTGACTTTCCTTTCCTGAGAAGGGAAAGCCTTGACACGTTGTGTGTCTAGTGTCGCCCCAAGAAATGTAATGACCTTGTTGGGCTCCAGTGCAGACTTCTCGCGGTTGAGGGTCAAACCTAAACGCTGGAAAATATCCAGACAGGCGCTGGAGGATTTGGCTGCGCGGGTCGCGGATGGTACCTTCACCAGCCAGTCGTCCAGGTATGGGAAGACCTGGTGTCCTTGTTGACGAAGGAAAGCCGCCACAGGTGAGAGGCATTTGGTAAATATCCGTGGGGCAGATTTGAGGCCAAACGGGAGGACACAAAATTGGTAATGCTGCCCCGCTACAGCAAATCGGAGGTATTTCCTGTGCCCTTTGAGGATAGGAACATGGTAGTAAGCGTCCTGCAGGTCTAAGGACGTCATATAGTCCCCTTCCTCCAATAGTCCCAGGATCACCTGGAGTGTCACCATATGGAGCGATTGTTTCCTTAGGAACACGTTGAGTGCCCTGAGGTCCAGGATTGGTCTCCACTTTTTCCATTTCTTGTGGATCAGGAAGAAGTGGGAGTAAAAACCTATTCCTTTGTGGGTTGGTGGAACTCTCTCTATCGCTCCCTTCTGTAGCATGGAAGAGATTTCCTGCAGAAGCAATCGTAGGTGCCTGTGGGACCGTTTGCGAGGTGGTGTTGTCGGGGGGATCGTGACAAATTCCAGGGAATGTCCGAATTGAATGAGCTGGAGCACCCAACGATCTGTTGTTATCAATCTCCAATTTTCGAGGAAGTGTGTGAGTTTCCCTCCAATTTTGAAGAAGTTCGATGGTGGATGGACTGGCCATTGACACAAGTCATTGGCGGTTGCCAGCAGGTTTTTTCTGGTTCTTCCCTCTGTAATTAGACTTGCCGTAGGAAGTCTGACGCCCCTGCTGCTGTTGTCGCGGTTGGTATTGCGTTTCGTTTTGGCTGTATGAATAGGAGGACCTGTTCTGGTAAGTGCCTCTATAAGAAGATTGTCCTCTATTTTTGTTTCCACAAAAGGACTGGTTCCGGAATTGCAGTGTTCCAAGGGCTTTGGCCGTGTCCGTGTCTTTTTTGATAGTATTTAAGGCCTCATCAATCTTTTCCCCGAAGAGAAGTTGGCCATCATAGGGCATATCAATAATCTTCGTCTGCACCTCCTGGCGGAAAGAGGTGGCTTTGAGCCAGCCTTGTCTTCTGAGTACAGCAGCACCAGCCAGTTGCCTGAAACCGGTCATGGCGACATCCATTGCGCAGTCAATGAGCTCAGAGGCAGATGTCTGGCCTTCCAAGAGGAGCGATTGAGCTTCCTCCTTAACATCCTCTGGCAGGTGAGATAGGTAAGGTGCAATATCTGCCCAGAGTTGCCGACTGTAGCGGCCCAGAAGTGCGATGGAATTTGCCACCTTTACTGTCATGGCCGACGTGGTGGAAAAACGCTTGCCAATAGTATCCAGTTTTCTGCCTTCCTTGTCATGTGGTGTTGACTGAGGCGATGCTGGGTTACGTGAATTTTTCTGTGCCGCCTGGGTTACCACAGAGTCTGCCTTGGGGTGACCTGTGAGGCATGCTGGCGCTGATGAAGTCGCCTTGTATTTCTTTTCAAGCCTGGGTACCACTATCTGGATTGAAGCTGGTGTTTGCATCGGTAATTTCCCTTGCTTCCATTTAAAGTCAATGATGGGAATTGACTTAGTTGTCTTTTTAGCTGGTTCCTTGAAGTCGTACAGGAAGCACTCGGTTTCCTGAGACTCCATAGTCATGTGGAATCGTTTGGCTGCGCGCTCTACAAGGTTATGGAATCCACTGATCAGCGGGTGGTGATTCTGAGGACTGTGGTTCCGGGGAGGCCGGAGAAGGAGCAATATAGTCTTGATCTACGTCTGGGTCAGACTCGTCTTCACGGACCTCGCCCTCTTCCTGGTCCCTTTCTTCGTCATCAGACGATTGAATTTCTTGCAGTGGCTCTTGTTCCCCACTAAGCGGCAGTGGTGGCGGCTTGTGTCGGGCCAATGGAGTGGGTCGGTGTAAAGATGTAGGTACAGGCGTAGTTTGTTTTTCCGGAAACCACTGTTTATAGTCTTGTATTAAGAATTGCAGGCCTGATACAATGGCCGCTGGTAGGCACACCATTGGTGTAACTTGTGTGCGGACTTGAGTGTGGACTGTATGTTCCACATGTTCCACCTCCTCCATTTCCTCATCCGTGCTTTGGCACTTGACCACAAGGTCTGATGGGGTTGTGGCTTGTGTGTATTACTCTTCCTCCGACTCTTCACCTTGAAACAGGCAGGTTGGAGGCAGCTCTTGCACCTTACTGGGTGACGTCAGGTCTGGCGTAATTGGTTTCCTCAAGCTTTTGATGCCGATATGGGCTGTCTGTGGCGGCACGGTATCCACATTTCTTCAGCTCTACTTCATAACAACTGTGGAAATGACTGGAAGGTGTTAAATAATTTTTTGTACCACTGTGCAACTGGAATCCCTAAGGCTGCCCCAGGGTGGTTGGATCAAACACTTGCCTTCTCAATAGCAAACCAAGGAATCCAATGGCCCATAGCATTTGTAATATGCAAAGGTGGATATGGTAAGCGTATGGTAAAATAACCCACATGGTGATATCAAGAATGTACTTGACACTCTAGAGGAGTGAATGAGGTACTGTAGTTCCCTTTTTTGTGGAGGGTTCCCAAATTTGTCCTCATCAGGGTATTCTCGTCTTCCTAAAGTAATCCTCTTTTTGGGATAGGAAGGAAGCATCAACCTGGAAGAGTGAAAAGGAAACAGATCAGTCTACGTGTATCAGCCGGCAGTGGCCCACCCACATTTTGCCTTCTCCTACAACTCCCCCTTCCCTTCTGCCCGGAAAATAGTAAAGTGTCTGTCAGATTCTGCACACCTACCAGGTCTGTTTCCACCTCGATATGACTCCCTCTGGCCTGTTCACAAAGAGGAAGGACTTGTGAGTCACCTTCTGGGAATCTCCACTGACTAGTGAGGCTAAGAGTAGACCCTTGTTGATGTCATGTAGCTGAAATAATCCCTAACTTTTGGGCTGTCATCCCTTTTTAGGTTTTGCCTCGCCAAAAAGATGCGCTCTGCGCATCTTTTTTGCGCAGCAAAAACCTAATGAGAACTGTAGTGTGGCTTTGGGTCGGCCCTCGTCATTCATTGGCTGGCTCCATAAATGGAGCCTAGCCATTGGATGAGGGGCCTGTCCGTCAATGCCGGACCAGACACGGGGGCGTTCCCGACATTCTTTGGCTTTTGCCGACGTCACGCGACGCCGGGAACGCCCCCGATTCTGTTCCGGCATTGCCGGCACCTCCCTTGCTCCCCCTCCCGCTTGTTTCCTGGTGCCCGTCTTCTGCTCCGGCCGGCCGTCGTCAGCTCTCTCCTCCCCCTTTCCCGCCCCCTCCCGCTTCTCTCTGATGCCCGCCTTCCGGTGAGACACTGTGATGAATGCCACTGAAAGCCCTGGATGGACTGGGCTGGGTCCGGGTCAGTCTGCTCGGTAGTGGGCTGACTAGTGACTGTCAATGACCTCCTGCAGCGCGAAGTGCTGTTCGAAACTCGGAAGCCACCGCCTCTTAACACTAGTGAGTACGAGGAAAGCACGGGCGGCCATGCGTTGCTTTGTTAATATTGCATACAGATCTGAAATCACCGTTTGAGGAGTGGAGCCGGGGAGGGGGCGGAGCTTCGTGGCGAGAGCTCCGTAACAGACACTTGCCCTCAACCAAGCCCTCCGCCCCCTTACCACTCACACAAACAAAACGGAAGTTGTCGGAACCAAGAAGAAAAGCGAAAGGAGGTAGGGAGGGGAAAAGAAGCTGCCAGGGCTGCCATGAATATTAAAGTAAAGCTGGGTCATAAGCTTCCAGCCATGGGAGTCTGTGACTTGTAAACGGCTGATAACCCATGACCCCATGACCTCTCATGGGAACGTTCACAGAGCAGCAGAACAACAGACATCCTTAGTATCGGCACAAAGCCATCGCTGGCACAGTGATTCAAGCAAGTGTATTTTGAGGGAAGGGCTGTGATAATAGCAAATATGCATTAGGCGGAGTGACCCTTGGCTTGGCTGCGGTCTTACCAGGCGCACTTACCTCCATATCCGGCTCCACTCACGGACCCTCGACATGCTGAAACGGTGAACTAGCAGGAAGTGAAACTTATCGCACTAAGCAGCAATGCCCCTCCCCCGCAGCGCCCGCGAGCAAACAAGACAAGCATTTAGTGCAATAGGTCCTGCATTTGCGAGAGGTTAAGCTATTAGCATTGTAAATTACAATGTCTTTTATTTAGATTTAAAAAAACAAAACAAAGGCATTGTCATTTACAATGCCAAGAGCTCAGACCCAGCAAATGCGAGACCTACTGCATTGCAAATGCTTGTTTATTCTGAAAGCATGACCAGTGTACCGCACAGATGAGCCGCACAGGGTATAATGTGTCTATGATTGCTGAACGTGACTGACAGATGGGCGTGGGCTGCAAAATGTTGTTGAACCTACCTTACGATTATGCCTCCACGTTGAACCTTCTTGGCATCTGTGAACCTAAAATCTCAAATTCGTCCCTTTCTAAGTGTTGGAAAATAACTGCACACATTAGCAGCACATTACCAGCACTCAGTTTATCGACCTCAGAAGATTGAACAGCCGTGTCGGCCCAGTCCGGATATGAAATAACGACCTGTGCAAACAAAAAATGTTAGCAGCGACTATTTTGGTTACTTGAGTCTTCCAGACAGCTCAGTTATTTCGTGGAGAGCACAGACGGGGCTGCTCTGCCACATTCAATAAACAGAAGCGCCACTGGCAATTGATGATCACTGTGACACTCCCCCATATTGAGCGCTGAAAAGTCCAGGTCAAGAAAAGATGCCTTAGTACTTGATTAACTGTGTAGTCAGAAACCTTCGAATAGCACGGCTATTTGCAAATGAAGGGTTGGCCTCTAAATGATGGATTTATGACTAGCTGAGGACTGGCGGTCAATCAAAATCGACTGACTCAAAAAACATAGTGCTTACCGACTTATCAAGGACACTGTGTAACGCCGCAAGTAAAAGTGAAACAAAAACAAGCATTGGAAATGCAATAGGTCTCGCATCAGGAAAGTTTGAGCTATTGGTCTTATAAATGGCATTTTTATTTATTTATGTGTTTGTTAAAAAAGCTAAATTAATAGCTTTGTCATTTACAATGCCCATAGTTATAACTTTCGCAAATGTGACACCTATAGCATTTGTAATGCAACATGTTTTTTATTTACGTGATTTAGATGTATTGATATTACAAATAACAATGGCTTTTATTTTTTTTGTTAAATTAATTGTTAAATAATGTATTTAATTTGTAATGGCAATAGCTTAAACTTTTGTAAATAACTTTTGTGAAGATTATATTCAGAGTTTTATATTGTGACGAAAATCCAAGAACAGAAGTGAAATATTAACATCTTTTTGTGATTTGTAATAAAGCGTGAACGCTTGAAAACAGCTTGAAACATTGAAAGAACATATTTGAACCAGCCTTTGACAATAAATTATGACGTAATGCAGCTAACACAAATGTAACGTGTGAAACTGCAGACTGTTATGTTCAGCCAGAGTGGAGCTTCAGAGTGGAGCTTCAGAGTGCAGAGTGGAGCTTCAGAGTGGAGCTTCAGAGTGGAGCTTCAGAGTGGAGCTTCAGAGTGGAGCTTCAGAGTGGAGCTTCAGAGTGCAGAGTGGAGCTTCAGAGTGGAGCTTCAGAGTGCAGAGTGGAGCTTCAGAGTGGAGCTTCAGAGTGCAGAGTGGAGCTTCAGAGTGGAGCTTCAGAGTGCAGAGTGGAGCTTCAGAGTGCAGAGTGGAGCTTCAGAGTGCAGAGTGGAGCTTCAGAGTGCAGAGTGGAGCTTCAGAGTGCAGAGTGGAGCTTCAGAGTGCAGAGTGGAGCTTCAGAGTGGAGCTTCAGAGTGGAGCTTCAGAGTGGAGCTTCAGAGTGCAGAGTGGAGCTTCAGAGTGGAGCTTCAGAGTGGAGCTTCAGAGTGGAGCTTCAGAGTGGAGCTTCAGAGTGGAGCTTCAGAGTGGAGCTGCAGAGTGGAGCTGCAGATTCAGAGTGGAGCTGCAGATTCAGAGTGGAGCTGCAGATTCAGAGTGGAGCTTCAGAGTGCAGATTCAGAGTGGAGCTTCAGAGTGGAGCTTCAGAGTGGAGCTTCAGAGTGGAGCTTCAGAGTGGAGCTTCAGAGTGGCGCTTCAGAGTGGAGCTTCAGAGTGCAGAGTGGAGCTTCAGAGTGCAGAGTGGAGCTTCAGAGTGCAGAGTGGAGCTTCAGAGTGCAGAGTGGAGCTTCAGAGTGCAGAGTGGAGCTTCAGAGTGGAGCTTCAGAGTGGAGCTTCAGAGTGCAGCTTCAGAGTGCAGCTTCAGAGTGCAGCTTCAGAGTGCAGCTTCAGAGTGCAGCTTCAGAGTGCAGATTCAGAGTGCAGATTCAGAGTGCAGATTCAGAGTGGAGCTTCAGAGTGGAGCTTCAGAGTGCAGAGTGGAGCTTCAGAGTGCAGATTCAGAGTGGAGCTTCAGAGTGCAGAGTGGAGCTTCAGAGTGCAGATTCAGAGTGGAGCTTCAGAGTGCAGATTCAGAGTGGAGCTTCAGAGTGCAGAGTGGAGCTTCAGAGTGCAGATTCAGAGTGGAGCTTCAGAGTGCAGATTCAGAGTGGAGATTCAGAGTGGAGCTTCAGAGTGCAGAGTGGAGCTGCAGATTCAGAGTGGAGCTGCAGAGTGCAGATTCAGAGTGCAGAGTGGAGCTTCAGAGTGCAGATTCAGAGTGGAGCATCAGAGTGCAGATTCAGAGTGGAGCTTCAGAGTGCAGAGTGGAGCTTCAGAGTGCAGATTCAGAGTGGAGCTTCAGAGTGCAGAGTGGAGCTTCAGAGTGCAGATTCAGAGTGGAGCTTCAGAGTGCAGAGTGGAGCTTCAGAGTGCAGATTCAGAGTGGAGCTTCAGAGTGCAGAGTGGAGCTTCAGAGTGGAGCTTCAGAGTGGAGCTTCAGAGTGCAGAGTGGAGCTTCAGAGTGGAGCTTCAGAGTGGAGCTTCAGAGTGGAGCTTCAGAGTGGAGCTTCAGAGTGGAGCATCAGAGTGGAGCTTCAGAGTGGAGCTTCAGAGTGGAGCTTCAGAGTGGACCTTCAGAGTGCAGATTCAGAGTGGAGCTTCAGAGTGCAGAGTGGAGCTTCAGAGTGCAGATTCAGAGTGGAGCTTCAGAGTGCAGAGTGGAGCTTCAGAGTGCAGATTCAGAGTGGAGCTTCAGAGTGCAGAGTGGAGCTTCAGAGTGCAGATTCAGAGTGCAGAGTGGAGCTTCAGAGTGGAGCTTCAGAGTGCAGAGTGGAGCTTCAGAGTGGAGCTTCAGAGTGGAGCTTCAGAGTGGAGCTTCAGAGTGGAGCTTCAGAGTGCAGAGTGGAGCTTCAGAGTGGAGCTTCAGAGTGGAGCTTCAGAGTGCAGCTTCAGAGTGCAGAGTGGAGCTGCAGAGTGGAGCTTCAGAGTGGAGCTTCAGAGTGGAGCTTCAGAGTGGAGCTTCAGAGTGGAGCTTCAGAGTGGAGCTTCAGAGTGGAGCTTCAGAGTGTCAAGAGCAATGCCAATAGCTCTAACTTTAACAAAGGCAAAACCATTGCATTGTAAATGCTTGTTAAACAGGCATCCAGCCCCCCACCCCCCATAACTTTGCTGAATGTCGTGATGTGGGTATGCTTGGACTTGTGTGCCTTCTCTTGAGCAGGAGCCTGGAGGGGTGCCAGAACAGCTGCCTTTGCACTTCCTGGCCCAGTCTGCTATTTTATTTGAGGCTCCACTCACAATGACAAAACACCATCATACTTGCGATGCTGTTCCAGAGTGCAAGGCTTCAGTTTTCAGTGGGACAAAAGACAAGGAAGTTAGATCTGAGCTGAGAGAAGCTACAGCAAACCATCCGTAAACTCATCAGGTTGAGGTGGCCTCTGGCTTTGCTGGGACTAGTGTCTCATGCCTCCAGAGCACACTTCTCTCCTTCTATGTTCGCAGCCTGCAAAGCCATTTTGTGTATGTATAAGGATACAGCAGAGAATTGCAGGGCTGTTCAGCAGCAGCAGCAGCGCCGGCCATTTCACTGAGGGATTTCAAGTAATTCCCAAATATACAATGTACTATGATGATACAGAACTCCATTTTCAGTCTGTTCCTAATGTGGCTCCTGCGGCCCTATATGAATATCGCCTCCTCACACCGGACATCTGAAAGTTTTAGTTCAGAAGGAGCTTAATGATAGGGCAAGCCCAGCTATATAGCATGGGAGGGATCTCTCCAGCATCTAGGACTTAAAGAAGGCACTGGTTTATTAGCCTTCAACATTGCACTCACTACCACCAGCACACAGGGAAAAAGGTGGTTGAGGAACAATACAATCACATGGCTGCAGTTTCAGAATATGTATTACATTGTGTTGGACTTGGCCCTTAAGGCAGGTTCACCCCTAATCTTTTTGCTTTTAATCTGTGATATGCGTGGATGATTTTCTGGTCTGTGCGCACTTTTTTTCTGTGTCCCAGAGTAAAGTGCGTGCATGTAGTTAGGCTGGCCTGCTCTCCCATAGGGATGCATGGGGAATGTCTGTGTCCCTAGTAATTCCTGATGTGTGGGGAGTGCATGCTCGAATTTGGTATGTGCGTGTTCGTGGGTGTTGGACTTGGCCCTTAAGGCAGGTTCACCCCTAATCTTTTTGCTTTTAATCTGTGATATGCGTGGATGATTTTCTGGTCTGTGCGCACTTTTTTTCTGTGTCCCAGAGTAAAGTGCGTGCATGTAGTTAGGCTGGCCTGCTCTCCCATAGGGATGCATGGGGAATGTCTGTGTCCCTAGTAATTCCTGATGTGTGGGGAGTGCATGCTCGAATTTGGTATGTGCGTGTTCGTGGGAATGAATGCTTTGCAATGGTGTATGTGGCATGTGTGTGTCATGAGTAGAAATGCCATTTCTAGGACTTGGCATATTACTGTAAAATATGCCTGCAGTGTGATTGGCTGGAGCTGGCTGGTGAGCCTGGCTCCAGGAAGGCTGGATGGGTCTGCCCGGTGGTGAGTGTGAGATCAGCATGCTTGATGGCTTGGGAGGAGTGCCCCTGGTCCCTGATGGGCCTGGACTTTCCCCGGACAATGCTGGCTCCACCCCCTGTAGTGCGACTGATGGCCCTAGCCCTGCCAGTGAATAGAGAGGGTGGTTGAGGTAAACAGAGTACTTCAGAACCAGCTGCGACTGGTTTTCCCCCACCCTGCACCCTTGAGACAAAGGGGTTTTGCTGTATAAGAAGGGGCTGTGTCCCCATACAATTTGTTCTCTGTTCTGCTTTGGACCTTGCCAGAGGGGGCTGCTGCTGCTGCAGGGGCCAAGAGGACCGCCACTTGGCTGTCTCCCTGCCTGGAGACCCAGTGTGCTGGCTCTGGCCCTGCCTTGCCCCTCTGCCTGCCTCCAGACCCTGCTGGAGCTTTGCTGTTGACTGAGAGCGCTGCTCTCTTGCCTTTAGCGCTGTGGGCGCTTTTCCCTGCCCTGAAGCGCTTGGGAGCGCTGTGGATTGCCCCTAGCGCTAGAGAGCGCTTTATTTTACTTATTGCGCTTGGAAGCGCTTTTGTCACCCAGCCGGTGCCCACCCGGCATCTGCCCGCCTGATTTTGCCGATTTGCGGCGGAACGCGAGTGCCTACCTCGCTGTATATTTTAATTAGGAGCCGGAGCCCACCCGGCATTGCCCCGTACTTGGATTTGATAATTACCTCGAGGGAGCCCACTCCTCGGGTACTGGGAGCCAGCCTGCCTGCCTAAAACGGGCCGCCGCGCTGCCCGCGACGACCCGGAAGTGCTTGGACCGGCAACCAATCGCTGCGCGGCCCGGGAGAGGCGAACCGGAAGTCCCGCCCCCGGAGCCGAGCAGCGAGGAGGAGGGCTGCCGGCCGTGTCCCCGAGGCGCCTGACGAGAGAAGAAGAGGCGCCCCGGCGAACGGAGACCAGGAGAGTGCTTCGCCGCCCCCGCAGCTCCAGCGAGAACCCGGTGAGTGAGAGGCAGCTGCAGTGTGCGCAGAGCGGCCCCGGTTGGCAGCGGGCCGCTCCGCAGGAGAGAGGGGCAATTCTTTGTTAAGAGCCCAGAGGGGCTCACGGCGCACAGTGATTTTGCGAGCCCAGAGAGGGCTCAGGGGGCATAATTATTCTCGAGCCCCAGAGGGGACTCCAACGAGGCCTACAAGTTCTATTGGAGCCCCGAGGCTCCTGGGGGCCATTTGTTCCTAGAGTCCGGCGAGACTCCACCGACGCCCACATTGATTGAGAGCCCTGAGAGAGGCTCTGGGGCAATTCCTTATTTTAAGAGCGCTGAAGCTCTATTTGCGCATTTTGCTTTGTGAGCCCTGAGAGGCTCCTTGCCCACCCTGTTCTTGAGCCCTCCTGGCTCCAACGTTGCTCAGTCCTATTTACAACTGTCCAGCACTTAGTGGACAGTTGCCACGTTTAGGCTTTGTGTGCTGTGCTGCCTGCGCAGCTTCCCTGACATTGAGACTCAAGGCATTCCGCCCCTTTCGAGGCCAGTTGGCCTGAGGGACATTGTGAGTGTTGTGCTGTGTGCACCCCGCGCATTGTAATTTCTTGCTATGTCATTCTTGCGCATATGTTCTAATCTGCACCTCTGTGTTTAATGCCTCATGTGCAATTGTTTATGTCCGCTTACCTTTTCTAAAAGTGACCTGATTAGGTATTTCATGTTTATCCCCTTTGCTAAGAGTGACCTGCATAGAGGATTGTTGATGTCCCATTTTATGTTATCCACTTTGCTAAATGTGACCTGCATAGAGGATTGTTGATGTCCCATTTTATGTTATCCACTTTGCTAAATGTGACCTGCATAGAGGATTGTTGATGTCCCATTTTATGTTTAGGTTTCCTTCCCTTTGCTAAGAGTGAATTGCTTAGGTGTTGGTATTCCTTCCTTAGGTCCTGCTGATAAGGTCCTAGTTACCTGCGTGATTTCCTACAGTGTTTTAGGGTTGCGTAGGAGGTCTTTACTCTGTTCCAGTGATTTCTGGATCTGTGTTGCATTTACAATTTTGGTGCTAATCATTCTATGTTTACGACATAAGTGTATACCTACCAGTATTATTTTCTGACAAGTGCCTACCCCTGACAGTGGTCCATGTGGACCTGTCCTGTACATAATTCCCCTTGTAAATTCTGCCCGTGCCCCTGGCACATTGTACAGTTTGCGTGTGTTATCTAATGTGTTTTGTTTACTATAAATACAAAGGCTATTTTTTATATATCCTTGTGTGGAGTCCTTCTTTGTGGTGGGCCTTGGGTGTTGTTGCTGGGGTGCGTGCGCAAATACTTAACTCATACCGCCTCCAAGTTTAGCCTAGACTGCTCGCGCCACGTTACCTAGAGGGCGAGTGGGGGTTGCCTTGGTGTGTGACTCCCCTGCCCTGACTTTAGAAATGGTGATCCCTGACTGACCTCGACGCGAGTCTTGGCCGGCCAGGGTCCCGTTTCTAACACATTGTATTTATTTAATTGATTTATATGAATAAGCAAGTCGACAAAAATAACTCTTTGCAGCATTTGATAAACACAACTAGACTTTAACCGTTCAACCAGAATTGAGACGGGAACAGTCTTAGCAGCCTGATTTTAGGCCACGAACAACCATGCAGCGGTATAATCTGGCAAACAGTAACCAGTGTGTTGCAACAGTGAAACAATGAGAGTGCTATCACACAAAGAAGGGCCTATTCCAAAATAGGGTGATAGGAAAATACCCTTAAAATTTGCAGGCCTTGTTCGCCTCCCAGATCTGCCTAGTCATAGAATGATCCTAAACCAACCAGACTTTTTGATTTAGGATGAGAGCTTCGGAGTAGGGGGGTTACAACGGGTCATTAGGAGAGGGGAGAAGTTTCTAAAAGACAGTGACACATGTAACAGTAATAATTTGGTCCCTCCTCGTATCAATGCAACCACTGCACATTTTGCCCAGTTAAGTGACAGTGCACTAGGGCGAATCCTACTTTAGATCTTCATTGACTTCAAGCTCCACCACCAGCTGGGTGTTATCTTAAAACATATCAAGCTCACAAAATATTTCATAAGTAACCCACACAGAGGAGGCATAAAACTAAATAAAGAACTTTGCTTAGCATCACAATGGATGTTTAGGGTCGTCCAAAAATTCATACAAAAACTGCTAACTAATGATGAGAACATCTGATACACTGAACATTTAAAGTGTTTTTTTTTATGAAGTGACAGCAATGGATGTTGTCTGCGGAATCTGTCTGCAGTAGCCTGATCATGCATGTTTGTTATATTTTTCCCTGTCTGTTATTGAACGGGCTTTTGTTCCTTAATAATAGTTGATTGTACGCATTCCACAGCATAGCTGAACCAGCCGAGTTATTATTTAGCAGGATTTAATTAACGGAATCATATCGAATAATGCATGAGAAAAAAAAACACCTAAGAAAGGGGTTATTTAATTCCTAATGAAAGGACTGGTGGAGGTGCAGAGGTCTAAAAGCCACCTTGAAAGAACCCTGATTGGAAAAGGAGAGAAGACCTACGACTGTGTCGTGTTCTCTCTCTCTCTCTCTCTCTCTCTCTCTCTCTCTCTCTCTCTCTCTTTCTCTCTCTATTGTTCTCTCTGATTGAAGCTGGGCACTTTGTGGTGGAGAGCAAAATGTCTGAAATTAATTTTCTTCTGATTATGATCACTGAAAATGAGCAATATTATCACCTTGAAGGGATACTCCCTACACTGAGCAAGTAGACCAAGGTGAAATCTTTTGATAAGACATGCAAGAAGTAAAATCGAGTTTCTATGTGTAATTAATACCATCAATCAAAGAAAGTGATTGTTTTTGGGGATGAAATACAGAAATAATGTAGGGCACCAACAAGCTGAGATGGTACTTACACTATCTAGTTTACTCCATACAGGCACAAGGAAAATGGCCAATCAAAAATCTGACAGTGTTAAGAAATGGGCAAGATTCCAAACATTTGAGCACAGAAAAGGATAAAAGCATAGGGTGTAATGCTCTGAGCATATTTTGTCTCCACAACAGACATTTTAAAAGCTGGCAGCAAATCTGAAAATGTTGTACAAGCAAACAATTACTCATCTTGGGGCAGATATTATGCTTGTAAGACATGATTTGAAAAAAGTATTTTGTTTCATGAGAAACACCAGACAACATTAGTTATGGAACAAAAAGCAATATGTTCAGAGACCCTAGAGGAAAAAATGTAGGCATTCTCTACCACAATTAATGTTGACATTCTCTACTACCGTAAGGGGGCAGCCAGTATGCAGTCATTTCAGGAGATGTTCAAAGGGTCATTTGGCTATAAACTATTTTTTGTGATACATCCAACAATTGACTGCCCGTTAAACAAAACTACCAAAAGGGCTGGTTACTGACAATGGTTACAAAGGTGGTAATCTCTAGATATTGCAATACAGTGCAATGGGGTGGGTGGAAAACATGGCTCAATCACATTAAATGTATGATACCAAAATATGGATTTGTATATTACATAGAAGAATGCACACACACGTATTACCTGTATGTCACCCATTCAGTGTCTTCTTCAACAGGTTTTGCAACATATCCAATAGGATGTTTACTTTTATCTTCAGGAGGAACAGGGTCGTTATTCAGAAGACAGCCTTCTGATCTTAATAAATGAATGGTTGCCTAAAACGGAGAAAAGAGACAGATTTATGTTAATTACCAGTTCAATTGCTGTGCTAGTTACCTCTATAATTATGCTGTACTATTGACTACTTGCGGTATAACATTACTATTGCCATCAATTGATTAATTGACAGATTAATTCAGTGGGAATGAGTGAAGGTCTGGTTGATCTAGGTTGTAATTGTGAAATCTCTCTGCAAGCAGGTTTCACCAAGTTTTAGAAAGTGCTACTAGATCGTTAGAATCCAGTGCTCTGTAATGGGCACTGCATTTTTAAACAAAATGAATATACATACCCACTTGTCCTCGTGCCAGCTCGCCCTGCAACAGTTCTCCTGTCCAGCTTGCCTGCAGTCTGCTGCCCTCTGTTGTTTGTGTACCTGATGCCCTCTGATTGCGCCTCCTATGCTCGTTTCTTGTTCTGTTTTGCCTTTCCTGCTCATTTTTGTGCCCTCTGTTTTTCCATTTCTGCTTGTTTTTGTACCATCTGTTTTGCCCTCCTCTGCTTTGTTTTGCCTTTCTTGCTTGTTTTTCTGCCCTCTGTTTTGCCTTTTCTGTTTGTTTTTCTGCCATCTGTTTGGCCTTTTTTGCTAATTTGTTCTGACCTCTGTTTTGCCTTTCCTGCTCGTTTTGTATGCCCCCTGTTTTGCCCTCTATTGCTCTGTTTTGCCTTTTTGCTCATATTTCTGCCCTCTGTTTTGCCTTTTCTGCTAGTTTTTCTGTCCTTTGTTTTGCCTTGTCTGCTCACTTTCCTGCCCTCTGTTTGGGCTTTCTGCTCATTTTTCTACCCTTTGTATTGGCCTCTTCTGCCCTGTTTAGCCTTTACTGCTCGTTTTTCTGCCCTCTGTTTTGGTTTCCCACCAGCTCGTATTTCGGCCCTCTGTTTTGCCTTTTTCTGCTTGTTTCTTCCCTGTTCCCATCGTTTTTTCAAGACCTGGCTTTTCAGCAGAGTTCTCGCACTCCAGCGCCCAGATTATCTGAGGGGTGACAGTGCGCCACTCTAAAAAGTGGGTATTGACTGATTGATTGACTTTGGCATGGAGGATGAAAAACAAAAACCACAGGCACTGGGGAAAGCAGGACTTCAGTGAGCAAGAAAGGCATGCTTAAAAAGCGTCTAATGTGTCTCCTCAATTCACCAAAGCAGGGACTAATACCCCACCTTAGCAAGACAGACTCCTTAAGCACCAATAGTGCCAATGTGTCTGACCTTACCACAAGTACCCTTCAAGAAATGATGGGAAAGGAGGGCCGGGAAAACAAACAACTGCCCTAGCACTGGTTTGCAACCCAAAAAAGTCTATTGTAAAGGAGGCTCAACCTTAACATTAGCAGATTAGTGCATCTAAAAAGAAAAACAGGTACAATTCCCTTAAAACATTCTAAAGTTAAAGAGGAGTTATGTCTTGAAGGGGTGCAATAATGGCTATAGCACAGAACATAAAAATGTATCAAATTCACAAATTGAGATAATACTTTAATTCTAGCTTCCACTTTCATCGTCCTCACGCAACGTTAATTTCCACCTTCGCCGTGTACACTTCCCAACATCAAACATGTTATTTACATACTCAAAACCACATTATATATAGAGTTGAATATTACATATAACATGTAGAATAACATCAACAAAGAAAAGACGTGGGCAACAACAAAGACCTATAAAAACACAATCCGATACACAGAGCACTGCATAACAGCAGAGAAGTTTAGATTAAATATCTTAGTTTACCAACCTCTGCATTAATAAATCTTATTTCTGCCAGAAGTCTTAGAAAAGCTCTGTCATGATCAAATGATTGCTTGAGAGTAGATGATACAGAGCTTGAGAGTGATGTATGACTATCGTTCGCTCTATTTGTGCTTGAACTTTTTTTTGGCACTGTGGAAGAAGAAAATAGCAACAAATCAAGATTAAGTCGTATATTTCTCTTTACCGAATGAGAATTTGAATAATATATTTGTGTTTCACTTGTGGTTAAAATGTTATCTATTTATGTCACGAAACATTTCAAGTTAAATTCTGCAAAGAAATAGAAAAAGAAAATTGTATTTATGAAAACCCAATCTTTTACTTGGCTAAAAAAAAAGTCATGAGGTGATTTCATGTCATCAGTGACACTATTTCCCAGTTCCGTGAATTCATATTACAACCAAATTCACTGTGGGAGTTGTAGTCTTGGCCACCACAACTGTCCTAACTTGGAGGATCGGGGCTACATTAAGGCCATGGTAGGCAGTGGCTTACAACAACACCAAAAGAGACTACCAGTCTGCAACAAGTAGCCTCCATGTCAGCTTTCCCCATCCAAAACACACCTTTTTATCGCATTCAGCCTAGACGCCCAGTTGAAGGCCAGAAGTTCATGAGTGAATTCTATGACGTCATACCTTTTGTTACGGTTTGGCTATAGTGGGCTTCTGGCCAGTAACACTGCCCTGAAATAGTCCTGTTTTCACCTCTGTCCGCATCACCAATATTTGGAAACTCTCCCCTTTCCTTTAGTGTCTTAGCCACAATTCCTCTCTACTGTTACTCACTGCTGCTGTCACTGTTGAACCCTAGCTTCCATGTCATATAACTTGAAACACAACTAAGAAATGTGCCTCTTCTTTGTTTGCTTGCAGACAGATCCTAAAGAGATTTCATATTTTTCAATAATAGTTTATTTTAATAGAACGCAGTGTCTTCAGTTTGTTTGTACTTACTACACGCTGCACTGCCTCGATCATACTGGAATTTTACTAGGCAGCTTCACATTCCATTTGGCACCTATGATATCCCTGATGGGACCTTTTAGGTGGAGAGTAACTTCAGTTTTTTCTAGGAAGCTGTGTCTTCAGCTCGGTTTACCCTGCACATTCGTGGGTTGATTTAAAAGCTTTGTTTTCCTATGAGGAAAAAGTGTCCTCCATTTGAGTGCTTAAGCTGCTCTTGGTTGGATGTCATACTCTGTAAGTAATCTTGTTCTTCAATGGATTCTGCGTCTTACTTTTGTTGCACGAATGCGGTATATGGGTCGACTTTAAAGCCTTAAACACTTCTGTTCTTCTGTTCTGTTGCACCACTCCTGGGATAACCTTGATCTCCAAGTATTTCAAGCTTTTCCTTGAATCTGCATCTTCTGCTTGCTCCCATCAATGTCATTGACAAGCTAAAAGTTATCGATCAAGACTATGATCTTGCATTCTTGTTTCTCTGATATACTCCCCAAACCTCTGGCTCTGCCATACATTTGGATTTGCTCTCTACACTGTCTAAACCTCTTTCGTCTTACTCCTCGCTTTCCATTCTGATCTCCCTTACCGTTCCCGTGATTTATTAAGCTGTGCCTGAAGTTTCCATCAGCTGTAACACTTTCCATTTTGTACCACTAGTCTTCTCTCCCCCTTTTACAACTTTCAATTTCAGTGATCAAACTTCCATATTCTCATTCCAGCCTCTAGCCAGTGATCAGTGCCCGTCCCCTTCAGTAAATTCAGAAATAATCAACATGAACCTACCCATCACGTGTCCTCCATCTGGATGATCATTCGTCTACTCAGCCTACCTCTCTCTGTCCAATCATTCCACCCTTATGGTCACCCGATGTATTTCTCTCCTAATTCCCTCCATTCTTCAAACCTGGGACATAACCTAACGTTTTACTTTGTGAAGCTCAGAGTTACTTGTGTTTTTCTTGACTCTGAATAAAAGATGTTTATTGATACATCTGGTACTCCTTGTTGATGACCTTGGACCTTATCAAAATAACAATCTAAGAGTACTCCCTCATTTCCTATATTTCTTTTATCTGATTCAACATGAATTCAACATGGGCTGAAAATAGAGTTATACAATAACAAAATCCAGAAACATAAACATATTTATACATCTTAACATTATTTAATTATTTTCTTTGTTTTATCAAATTAATTTTTATACTAACTTTTGCCAATTTTACATATAAAATTAATATTGTGGACATATACACATCATAAACCCCCAGGTAAAGAGACAACAAGGAAAAACATTCCAACAACCTATCACACATGCATACCTCTTCAACTTTACTCATACCACATTCATAACTGCATATATCTGGAAAGGGGAGACATAAGGTTGTTTTTAGTCTCCACGACCATTTAAAGCAACTGCATATAGCAGGATCTGAACAGCATTAGTAGGCGTTTCGGTGGCTTGAAAAATGGATGAGCACCACCTTCTTCAGGACCTGCCAGATATCATACCAATATCGCTACACCCAGGGGATACTGCCAATATTTCTCCACCAACAGTTATTTAGATTGCAATTACGACCCTTTTCCCCAAATATTATTGCAGCTCTCTAAATTTCTCTTATGCACTGTGCGTTGAATAAGATACAAATATGTTGTTGTAAAAAAGTGGGTCCTTATATGATCACTCCAGTCCCAGTAGGATCTCTGTGTAATACGCTCTTATATTTCACCAAAATAACCTCAGAAGGATAAAGTGCTGAGTGGACGCACAGAGATTCAAACCTGTGACCACAGCACGTAAATACAGTCTAGGTGGATTCATTAGTCCACTGAGCCATCAGACTACAACAAACCCTGACAAGTCTTGTGGCTAAATTAAACATACAACAAAGTCACCTATGCATGCATCATCTAGGTACTCCAAAACTGACCTGTGGGAAACAATGTAAAATAGTTTTTAATCAGTTGAAAAGACCCAGAAGGCAGCAGTCTAGGAAAGGCTGCACTGCTGTGAGAAGTTGGCCTGATATATGATGTCTCCAATTCTGGGGGCACCTTGTATCAGTCCAAACAACCCTTATGGTGTCTGGTTGTAAGTCAACTTTATTAGACAAGATATCCTAATGGTAGCATGGACTAAGCAGCCTTAAAGGCTTAACTCAAGAGGTCGTGTTAAGCGAGCTGTTTTACCAATCACAATCCTGTAATATCAAATGAAAGGACACCACACAAGTTATATATTAAAAATATATGTATTTATTACTAGAATAATCCTCTGTACTCTTTATGAGTGCAGAGGCACAAGCGTTTAAACAAAAGCACAGTTAAACATATGAAAGTTGCACAATTATGGATGAGGCCCAGGGGCCACGCAAACTATATATTAAAAAAGTGGTATAAGAGATACCAATCGAACAGTGGTTAGGCCTAGGGCCTAGGGAATCGCTGGGAGCAGTCAGGACTAGCAATGCTGAAGTCGGGAAAAGCCCGCGGGATTCGGGTGCAGCGCTTAAAGCACACACATGCACCAATGCAAAGTCAATGGTGCGTAAAAGTTATAAAGTTACTGTAAAAGGAGACTTCCGCTCAACCTAGAAGGACGAAACTTTAGACACATACACTAGAGGTGTGTACCAGTGTAGGAACACCGGCGTTACTGAGTTACCTCACCCACAGGAAGCGGGTGCACAGGTGCGAACTAGTGTCGGGTTTTGTCACACAGGTTGCTAGTGCTTGGAGCTGAAGATGCTGCAGGCGTCGAGAGGAGAAGTGTCCGGTGTGATCCCAGGGTGGATCGAAGATAAAGATGATCTGAAAGCAGAGGGGACAGAGTCTGGGCCACTCAGCAGTGACCAGGGTGGAACCAGGAAGGAACCAGGCAATGTCGGGCGCTTTCAGGTCGATGTTGTGAAGCTTCTCTCCGCTGCCACGTGGACTCTGGGGCACCGAGGATGTCCAGAAGTGGATCACGAGCTGTCCCACGAAGGCTCTCGCTGTCGGCGGTTTCAGCTTCCGGATTGGAGCAAACAACCCTTGGGAAGCGCAACCCACGCAGGATTCGAAGATGGCTTAATACTCGGACCAGGAGGGTCAGAGCGGGTGCTCCTTTTCAGGGGAGCGAGTGCAAGTCTGGAGCAACCAGATTCATGAGTTAGGTTTCAAGGTTCGTCGGCACAGGGGCCACAAGCCAACGGGCAAGTGACCGGGCCAACGCGTTGAACCAAAAGATGCAGAAGGGCCCCACGCAGCACTCGGTGAGTGTAGAGGGGTGAGCTTCGGTGCAAGAGAGGCTCAGGGCTGGGGCTTCTCAAACCCCAATGCACAGCTTCGAGGGTGCCTCGGGAGCTGCACGGTCAGCGCCTCGTGGTCTTTCCAAGATGGCGAGCCCCACGGTTCAGGTTGCCTCCACGGGTCTCAGCTCTGCAGGGACTGTGGATCAGGCTGTTAGAAGGCAGGCACGCTGGGTCTTGTTGAACTCTGTTGCTCGAGTTCCGGCGGGAACTGCAACAAAGCAAACGTCGAGGTGCTGGATGGTGCCTGTTTGCACAGGGTGGTCACTCCTTAACCACAAGGGAGATTCTTCAGTCTTCTACGTCGATTAGGATGTCGAAGGGTCCAGAGTTTCGTTTCATAAGTTTCAGTCAGGATAATCTGAATGCTTAGGCATTGCTCCCACTCTTATACCAATCTGGTGGGCTGGATTACCCGCTAGGTCCCTCCTATGGGTGGGACCCCGGAAGGGGGTGGTTACACCCCTTTCCCTTTGTCCAGGGTCGCGCTGGGACTGGGGCTGGTGTTCCCCAGAACCAGTTTGACCGGATTATGCAAGGGGAAGCCTTGTGCTCCCCAGGCACTGTCTGGTTTCTTTCAAACCTCCCTGCTACAATCCACTATCTCCTGTCTGGGGTGATGTGACACCTCCCCGTGACAGGAAACCCTTTGTCCAGGCCTCCTCGGCTGAGTTTCGGTCAGCAGCAGGAGGTCAGACTCGTGTCTGTGGCAGAAGCGTCCATTTTGTGATGCTGAGGCTCTTTTAAAAATCAACCGCGTTTCAGTAAAGTAACATGTCTTCTCCCTCTACAGGGGTGAAATGCTATCCCCGTCGACAGGACTGTCGAGGGGATAGTATTCCACATCGTATGACACCTTACACGACATGTTTTGATAAAGCCAAACCAAAGTTAACATATAACCGCATGGATTATAATGCACTTAATAGTATATGGTATGGCATTATCCCAGAACAGCTTAGGGAGTTGTTCCCGACAGCTGCAGACAGGCTCAGCTCATGCTCGAGCACCATCTCATGTTAAACCACGCACTCTGCCTCCAGGATTGATAAGGCCTGCCATAGGAGTGACTTATAGGTTTATATATGTCCAGATATAGGTTTAGATATAGGTATACTATATCTAAGCAAGGGGTGATTACACCAACTTGCCCCAGCTGAGTGATCAGCCAGTTATGTCAATTTAAGAACCAGCCAGGGGTGGCAAAAGCTATGCTGCAGCCCCTGGTAGGCCTTGGTGGCACCTATGCCCTGAGCACCTATAGTGCATGGTACAGGGGCTGACAAGGAGTCCAGTTCCAATTGGGTTATGTACCTATAGTACATGCATGTGAATTTAGAGAGAGAACAGCAGGCTGTGGGTCTGATTAGCAGGCCCACAGCCACATTAAGTCGAAAACCAGTGAAGCAAAAAGCAAAAATTGGGGTGACCATAGGATAGCAGACCCTACTCTCCTACAACTGGTTTGCCTTAAACGTTAAAACCACAAGAGCAAAACTCCCAACCCACATGTAAAAGAGTATCAATCATCAAAAGCTACTTATATAAATGGAATCATCAGGAAAAGATGCAATTGCCTGCCATCAGTAATTGGAGAAGTACCCTAAGGGCATGATATTATTACCTCTGGTGTCTAAGGCATGGAGCTAGCTACATCCATGCATGCATAATGAACATACTACCTTTATTCAGGGCCTGCAAATAAAATGCTACAACTGGGGTAGCATTGTATGCAACTCCCACTAAAGTTGTACTGTAAAACTTGTCGGAGGCCTGCCACTACAGCCTTTAGTGCAGTTTTAAACTGCCATTTCGATCTGGCAAAATAACCTGGTACCAGTCCAAAACCTTCCTTTTTAATACTTATTAGTTACCCTTAAGATCGGTCCTAAAGGATCAGAGGGCAGGATGCTTGCTTTATATTTAAAATGTAGGGCATGTGTATTTAAATGTTACATGTCCTGACTCTAAAAAAGCTCTTAAAGCCATTTTTCACTGTAGTAATGCAACCACTCCAATAGAGTCCCACCAGATTACCTTAGTACACTTAATAAGTGATAACTACAGTTTGGGAACAGATAAATACTTCTTATATTCATTTGAATAATAATTTAAAATCTTGGTAAGGTTATATTTTAAGGTACTATTCTGAAAATGCAAATTTTAGAAAGTTGGCGTTTTTCTGCCAAAACCAAATGTGCCTTTTTGCTATGGTCACATGACAGTAAATGCCTCTCCTGTGGTGTGTCGTGTATTTCCCCCCGAGACAGGGACAAAAGGGACCTGTGTGTAGAGGGAGTGGTTCTTCCGGACACGATGGTCGGGTAAAAGCTGAGCCCTAACCCGATTACACTTCAAAGCACCCTGCCTGCTGCACATGCAAAGCAACCAGACACCAGACGTGCCCTTGCCTTTGTCACTATAGACAGTCTGGAGCCAATCCCAGAAGAAAAATGCAGTGAAATCTGTTTAGGAATAGGTCAGTGATTGCCAGCCACACAAAAAATGGCACTAGGTATAAATGCTGGATCTGAGGAAGATTCAGATGGAGAATTGCCTTGCTGTCTGAATAGAGAATACTGGACCTGTCTTGATACAGGATCCCTAGAAGTGACTCCAAGAGTCAGTAGGTGGACCTGTTTGAGTTACAAGGACACAACAAGCTTCCAGAGTCCTTCCCTGCAATTGCCCAGAATCAACTGAACCTGCCTGATCCCCGTTGCTAGCATCTGCTGGAGTGAGTACTGATACCCAAGACATGTCTTAGCAGGTTCTGAAACCTTGGCTGGCATTAGAACGGAACTCCAGGTGAAAATCCAGAAGCCTGGAACTCTACGAAACTGCCCTCCTCTTGTTAGCTACAATTGGTACATCTCATGCCAAAACAAACCACTAGCTACAACCTGCTGCTTGCACTGGCAATGACCTCCTTGTGACACTGCCAACACAAATTTCTGAGGCTCCTCTATGAACTTGGTTTCAGAAGGTAAACTCTTCAATGGGATTGTTAGAATTGGGGGTCTCTGGTTGGCACAGGTAGGTACTTGTGACAAGCAGGGACCCTCTCCTCTAGTCAGGGCAAGGGAATTACCCTCTTAAAATAACCCCTGCTCATCCTCTAGGCGGCGTGGCGCGAGCAGTCAAGGCTAGTTTTAGAGGCGATGTAAGTTAAGCATTTGTGGCCAAATACAGTAACCCAGTGACAACACTACAAATGGACACCACACAAGTTTTATATAAAAAATAAGTATACTTCATATAGAGTTATCACAAGACCAATAAACGACAAAAAGAACCCACAGTACTATTACATTTCAAGAGTTCAGGTTAAAAAGGCTTAAATCAAGGTTCTGTGCAAGCCGGTAACCCGGACGGGCTACAGCGTCGTTGCAAATAACAGAGTCTGGCAAATCCAGCAGACTGCGTTGGTATGGGCCCACTCAAATGTCGACAGACTCAGTCGCAGTACCTTTTACTTGGGGCACGGACAGCGGGCAAGTTCCGGCGATCGTTGCGTTGCAGAAAGGAAGCGTTGCAGGATGTGTTGTCCCTCGATCCGGTGCAGGCAGGGGCCCGTTGACAGTCATTGGATCCAAGGCTTGCGTTGCAGGGCAAGACGGTGCTTCGGTGCAGTGCTTGCAGCTTACGGTGCGGCGAACGAGCCGGAGTTCGGGAGCTGGCGTCGATCAGTCCGGACAGCAGTGCGAGTCGGGCGGTGCGTCGCAAAGCGTGCGAGGCGGTGCCCAACTCCTGTGCGGCCACAGGACTCGAAGTCAGCAGCAGTGACCTCGTCTGTAAGACCAGTTCAATTTGGTGTAGCGAGGCGTTGCACGTCGTGGTGTCCTTCCAGTCGTGGTGCAGGCTACGGCCCATTGATGGAGTCGGTGAGCACAGAGCTCGAGTTGTTCGAGGAGGACGTTGCTTGGTGCAGTGCCCAAGAGGACACCGGGCCAGTCGTGAGAGTCGGTCACAGCTCCTTGACTCTGTAGCCACTTGTTTCCAACAGCAATTCACAAAGGCTGGTAAAGACCACTGGTCCAGGGACTTCGGTCAGGATGCAAGCTCTCTTCCAAGCCCTTGGAGATCTTTGCACAAGTTGAAAAGAAAAGTCCACAACAAGTCTTTCTCCTCCCTTTGGCAGCAAGGCAACCACTGCAGGCCAATCCCCCAAGCAGCACTTCAGCTTGGGAATAGTCTCTCCTCAGTTTCTTCAGGATCCTTCTCCTTAGCAGAGGTTTCATCTTGTCAGTTCCAGGAGTGATCTAATTTCTTGGGATCAGGGTCCCAATATTTATACCCCAAAATCCTTTGTTCTCTGAGGGGAGAGGGGCCCGTGCCCAGTCAAAACCAGTTCTGAAGCACTCTGTTTACCAGACTTCTCATTTCCTTTCACACCATGGGGCACGCACATCAGACGCCCCACAGGAGGTGGAGCCAGCATTGTGGAAGACAAGTACAGTCCTGGAGCACTTTGTTGACAGTCTTCCTTCTCTTCTTTCAGTGTGCAGGGCAGAGACATCAGACGCACCACAGGGGGTGGAGCCCGCACTGTGGTGAGCAGGCACAGTCCTATTCAGGTCCCAGGTGCAACTCCTCCCTCCCATCTAGATGCAGATCTCCCTATTTACCACTGGGCTGCCCCAGCCTGTCTCTTGGAATTCCCCAGCCCTGTCACACACAAACCCAGACAAAGAATACACTACCTCGCAGTGGCAGGTTCAAATGGTTAAGCAAGCAAATACCTACTTTCTAAAAGTGGTATTTGCAAACACAGAATATTAAAATAAACTTTCCTAAAAGATGTATTTTAATATTCTGAGTCCAGGCATACTAAACATGACTTTCGAAAAAACAGCAATGGACCGCACACCGCTAACCCCTCCTCCGGGTCGCCCCTAAGCACTCTGGTATGTGAAGTGCCTGAAGTTCTAAGAATTACTGAAAGTTCGTAAGTGGTTCACCTATGTAGGTGCAAGTAGATACTTGTTATTCACCCGATCTCTAGACCCGGGACATGGCTCGGGTTTCAGGATATCTTCCCTCATCAGTAGAGAAAGTCAATAGGGGTGGAAGAGAAGGCCGCCTCGTAACCGTCACGGGCCTTGTTGCCCAGCACGCAGGTGCGTCGTCCAGAAGCTCGTCAGCTTGGGAGGCTCATGGGAGCCCTTATGTAGAAAAAACAGCAATGGACCGCACACCGCTAACACCTCCTCTGGGTCGCCCCTAAGCACTCTGGTATGTGAAGTGCCTGAAGTTCGAAGAATTACTGAAAGTTCGTAAGTGGTTCACCTATGTAGGTGCGAGTAGATACTTGTTATTCACCCGATCTCTAGACCCGGGACATGGCCCGGGTTTCGGGATCTGAACCCATTTCAATTCCTCTGGCTATACTCTCAGGGTCCACCAAGCTAATTAATGGGGAACCCTTTTTCTCACCTGTGGGCATCACCTATGCAACATCTAACCTTAACTTGCTCACAGGTCTGTCCCAACAAGTCACACTGGCCACTGACAGTAGTCAGGGATGAGACCCAGGCCTTATGCCTCTCAGGGCTCTCAAACTTCTGTGGCGTCAGTGAGCGGTGAGCAGTAACCCCAGGTGCTTGGCATCCTTTGTCCACTCTCCCTCCTGTCAGGTCAGGTATGACATCCTGGCACTGATGCACCAGCCCCAGGCCTATACCTGGTGGCTGGATCAGAGACTGGGGTAGGGTCTCCCACACCCGGTCATCCTCCTTGGGGCTTTGTACCCTCCCACCTGGAGCGGTACCCCCTTCTACAATTATCAGGGCACCTGTAGCAGGTGTCCTGCACAATTCGCCCACCAGTTCAGGGGTTCTATCCTGCAACTGGGCTACCAGGTCAGGAGGGACACCGTGAACATGGCCGCCCAACCGAGGGTCTAGACCCTCGGGTTGCACCGGGGTAAGAGGCAAGGACTCCCTTCCTCTGTACCCCCTTCCTGAGCACTGCACCCTCCCAACTGGAATGGTACCCCTAGAAGCTACCTCGGTCAGGACACGGATTACAGTTGCCTCTTCCTCCAGGTCAGACAACACATGAACCTTGCTCTCCAACCTAGGGTCTAAACTCTCAGGCTGAACCGGGGTCAGAGGCAATGACCTCTGCACCCCCTTCCAGATGGCTGTACCCTCCCATCTGGAGTGGTACACCAAGAAGACAGACTGGTAGGGACACTGATTACAGATGTCCCTCCCTCCAGGTCAGGTAACCCCTGAACCCGGCTTCCCAACTCAGGAACCAAACCCTGCAGTTCAACACTTGCGTGGCGCACCAAGACTTCCTTGAGAGCACGCATGCCGCCCCTGAGGGTAACACATATCTCCTGTGTTGTGTGATAGTCTGTCTGGCGCAGATCTCCCGTCCCTGTCCCTCTGACAGTGTGCAAAGATCCCCCAGGACAGAAGTGGTGTACCCATGGTCATTCATTGGTGATGCAGCCCTTCTGGCTGGCCCCTGACCCACTGGTTCTTCCACTGGGGACTCTTTCCCCCTCTCACCCCTCCATCTGGACTTCTGCACCCACCCAACTGGAGCGGCACTGCCAGACACCAGAACTACTGGAGCTCTGCTTACAGAGGCTCCAAGATCTCTAGACACTGGGAGGTCCTCCTCAAATGGCCTACAAGTACCAAGGCCTAGGCCCCCGACCTGATGCTCTTTTAAGAAGCCATCCAGGCCCTGAGACTGGGTTTCGGGTACCTTGGGACAGAACCCACACTCACTCCTCTTCCTCTGAGACAGGACGCGAGCCCCTACACCCTTCCCACTACATTGGAATCTAACTGGGCTACACTGAACCTCTTCCATCCCACAGGACTGGAAGATACCTGAGCCACTCTTGTTGGACTCACTCCTCAATGCTTCTTCAGACCCTCTGGAATCCACCAAAGGTCTGCCTCCAACGAGAGTTCCCTGGGGTCGGAGAACTCACTCTCCAACAGGTGTGGGCATAGCTCTGGAAAACAGGGACTTACAATATGCTCTCCCACAATTGGATCTCACAGCCCCCTACAGGGGTTAACCAAACTATCCTTCACCTCACCATCCAGTGCCTCACACACGTACTCCACACCATTCTCCTGAGATTGGCAAGACAGTATCTGGCTGTCTCTGTCACACAACCCACACTCTTCTGGGCGGTCTCCACACTCACATACCAGGACTTTGGGGGAACCCCTCTCCCTGCACCTCTCATCTAGAATCAGTAGAGTGTCCCTCTCAATACTAGGACCATGAACCCCTATGCCAATTACCCTATTCCTTTCAGGGACACTGCGCACTACTGGAGCTACCTCACGTCCTTGAACCTCCTGGTGTATTTTAACCCCCTCCAAGTCAATAGCCTCATCTCTGGGTGTGTGTACTACTCCCTCAGCACTAGAAAATTCAATTTAGCTGCTTTCATCTGAGCTGGACTCCACCTCCAACTCAGCAAAGCTCAATCTCTGAGCGACACACATTTCTTGTTGCAGGGCTGAGACACTCCTGGCCTCAAGCCCCTCGAGCTCTAAATCAAGCTCCCTCATTATCAACTCATGCACAGGTTTTATATAAAAAATAAGTATACTTTATGCAGCGATATCACAAGACCAATAAATGTCATAAAGAATCCACAGTACTATTACATTTCAAGAGTCCAAGTTAAAAAGGCTTAAATCAAGGTTCTGTGCGAGAAGGTAACCCGGACGGGCTACAGCGTCGTTGAAAATAACAGAGTCTAGCAAATCCAGCAGACCGCATCCGCATGGGCCCACTCAAATGTCGACAGACTCAGTCACAGTACCTTTTACTTGGGGCGGCCGGTACGGACGTGCGGGCCGGTTCCGGTGTTCGTTGCGTTGCAGAAAGGAAGCGTTGCAGTACGCATGGTCCCTCGATGCGGTGCAGGCAGCAGCCCGTTGACAGAGTCAGTGGATCAAAGGCTTGGGTTGCAGGGCAAGACGGTGCGTCAGTGCGGTGCTTTGCAGCTTGCGGTGCGGCGAACGAGGCAAAGTTCGGGAGCTGGCGTCGATCAGTCCGGACAGCGGTGCGAGTCGGGTGGTACGTCGCAAAGCATGGGAGGCGGTGCCCAACTCCGGTGCGGTCACAGGACTCAAAGTCAGCAGCAGTGACCGCGTCGGTCAGACCAGTTCAATTTGGTGTAGAGAGGCATTGCAGGTCGCTGTGTCCTTCCAGTCGCGGTGCAGGCTACGGCCCGTTGACGAAGTCGGTGAGCGCAGAGCTTGCGTTGTTCGAGGAGGACGTTGCTTGGTGCTGTGCCTACAAGACACCGGGCAGGTCCTCACAGCTCCCTGACTCTGTAGCCACTTCTTTTCAGCAGCAATTCACAAAGGCAGGTGAAGTCCACTGGTCCTGGGACTTCGGTCAGGGGGCAAGCTCTCTTCCAAGCCCTTGGAGATCATTGCGCAAGTTGAAAAGAAAAGTCCACAACAAGTCTTTCTACTCCCGTTTGGCAGCAAGGCAACCACTGCAGGCCAATCCCCCAAGCAGCACTTCAGCTTGGGAATAGTCTCTCCTCAGTTTCTTCAGGTTCCTTCTCCTCAGCAGAGGTTTCATCCTGTCAGTTCCAGGAGTGATCTAATTTCTTGGGATCAGGGTCCCAATATTTATACCCCAAAATCCTTTGTTCTCTGAGGGGAGAGGGGCCTGTGCCCAGTCAAAACCAGTTCTGAATCACTCTGTTTACCAGACTTCTCCTTTCCTTTCACAGCACAGGGCAGGCACATCAGACGCCCCACAGGAGGTGGAGCCAGCATTGTGGAAGGCAAGTAGAGTCCTGGAGCACTATGTTGACAGTCTTCCTTTTCTTCTTTCAGTGTGCAGGGCAGAGACATCAGACACACCACAGGGGGTGGAGCCATCACTGTGGGGGACGGGCACAGTCCTAATCATGTCCCAGGTGCAACTCCTCCCTCCCATCTAGATGCAGATCTCCCTATTTACCATCCGGCTGCCCCAGCCTGTCTCTTGGAATTCCCCAGCCCTGTCACACACAAACCCAGACAAGGAATACACTACCTCGCAAAGGAAGGCTCAAATGGTTAAGCAAGCAAATACCTACTTTCTAAAAGTGGTATTTGCAAACACAAAATATTAAAATAAACTTTCCTAAAAGATGTATTTCATTATTCTGAGTCCAGGGATACTAAACATGAATTTCTACCATGTTCTCTGAGTCTGCTAGGATTATAAAGTGTAATAATTCTAACAGCCCATTCCGGCCTATGGAGAACAGGTAGCCTTGCAATAGTGAAAAACGAAAATGGCTGTAATTCACTAATAGGACATGCCACACACCTCAGGACTTGTCCTACCTTATACTTACAATGCACCCTGCCCTTGGGCCTACCATATGGGTGACTAATATGAAGAAAAGGGAAGGTTTAGGGACTGGCAAGTGGGTGTACTTGCCCAGTCAGCATGACAGTACCAGACTGCACGCAGGCTCTGCAATGGCAGACCTTAGATATGTTTTACAAGGCCGCTACTGTGGGTGGCACAACCAGTGCTGCAAGCCCCCTAGCAGCATTTGGATTTACACGCCCTGGGCACACTCAGTGCACTGTACTAGGGTCTGACAAGTAAACCAAACATCCAATCATGGAACCACTAATCAATACATACATTAATTTACAGTAGGGAGAGCATATGCACTTTAGCACTGATCAGCAGTGGGAAAGTGCCCAGAGTCATAAAATAGCCAACAATAGGTCAGAAAAAAATATAGGAGGAAGGCAAAAAGTTCAGGGATGACTCTGCAAAAAGGGCCAAGTCCAACAGGGAT
Organism: Lissotriton vulgaris; assembly: GCF_964263255.1. Lineage (NCBI taxonomy): Eukaryota > Metazoa > Chordata > Amphibia > Caudata > Salamandridae > Lissotriton > Lissotriton vulgaris. The sequence goes on along the minus strand of NC_141693.1, from coordinate 923,055,709 downwards.
GAACCTGGTTCCTGTATCCAACCCATGCTCCTTCATAGTTGGCCTGAACTTGTAACATTGATCTGGTTCAGCACACCTAGATAACAGCATTGCGTATTGTGCTTCAGGGTGTTTTTGTGACCTGAAACATTTACCACTCATTACTCCGGATCTACTCAGATTTTTGTTGTCATGGTGTCATTTCATTCAGTAGAATATTTTTTTTCTATTAATTGGGTTGGGATTTTTCTTTTATTGTGTTGTCACTTTATTGCTGTTTGAGTGCTGCATAAATATGTTAAACACTTCTTTGTTAAGCCCAACCGTTTTTTGTAACAAGTTACCAGAGGATTATGCACAGGTTTATTCAGTGACTTTAGTGGTTCACCCTGACAAGCATTGTGTTTATTATTTGAGTGAGCCCCAGACCCCTCTCAACTATTAACCTGATTTCTTAGAAATAGCACTTGCATACCATCTGTCATGCCTGTCGGGTTCATGGAGGCATCAATCCCACGAAGAATTAGATCTACATTCAGTTTTTCTTTATTCTGTTCTGTTTGTCCACGTGAAGCAAAGACGTGGTTGGCAATGGTTGGCAGAAATGTTTACACAGGCCTTGGAGCATGCGTAGTAACAGCGCATGTGCGGAAGTGTAGTGTTCCCAGCCTTAAGCCCGCCCCAAACCCTCAGGAAACGCTTCGCGTTTAGCCAGAGTGTTACCCTTGTCGTTCCGGGTCACGGTGTTGGCGTCCGAGGAGCTAGTGGTTCGTGGTGGCTGCATTATTCCGTCCGGCGTTAGAGAGCCCATTTTGAGAGTCCGTAAGTCTTTAGGAGCGGCTTGCTTCTAGTAGATTGTTCTGTTCTCGTTGTCCGTGTATTCTGTGTTACCGCTGTGGACTTTTAGCGGTTGTGCTAGTTAGTTGATTTTTCTCTTGACTAAGTTTGTTCAAGAGCATTTTGGCATGTGGTTGAGTGGTGTTTTCATGTTGATTTTGCGATACCTAAGCAGGTGATTAGGTTATGGATATACATGAAGGCGTTCTCAAGTTGTAGAACTGGTGAGTTGCACAGCTAACAGAGAAACAGTAATTATCTTATAATTGCGCACCATTTATTGTGTTGCTTTATATTTAGATCACGGCTACATTGGATAAACCATACCCAGTCAGATATTCAATGTCCCAAAACATTTCCTTTTGTCCTTCCTTATAAGTTTCCTCCACATTCCATAAGGTAAAGATACATTACATCACACCCCATACCTTGGGAACATCAAGGGAGGGGATAGTTTTCACTTATTGTTCTTGTGTTTTACTGCAGTGCCATTAACAGAGAAGAGAACATCATCTGAGTGGAAGAGGAGTGTGGAGCGCCATTTTCTTTCCCCTTCTTACCCTTGTTTTGTTCCCCTGTGTTCCCCTTGGTTACTTGTCGGGTGTTAGTGCCTCTTCCTGGCGCCCGGGGGGTGACGAGGGGGAGACAGGGTGTTAAGCATTGTGGCTCCAGGACACTTCTGAGACATAAAAGGTGCGTGCATTACACCATCAGATTTTTCACAATTAATCGTGTAGCACAGTGCTTCTAAACCTGAGGTCCGGAGACCTTCAGACGATCGAGGGATGCTTCACTTTACACGCTTCTTCAGAACAAGGAAATAGCAAGATTATCAACCCTCTCCTCTTTCTGAGTCCGGCAATCTTCCGATAGCACCCATGGAGAGTATCATTCACATCACATGCAGCAGAATGGGAGGTGCTCTTCAGAAATTTGCTCTGATGCGGTGGGAATATTTAGAGGGGGAAAATTAAAGGACAATACATAGCCATGCTGAACAATTTATAACATCCATCAGTCGAACATAACAGACTGCTACTCTGGAAAGAGATGAATAATCCTGCCCTGCTGTGAATGGGCATGTGCCAATAACAGAAATCTACTAAAGTGGTTTGGTGACTTTTGAAGCACAGGAAGAAGAAAGGAGGACTAATGCCACTGTTGGCCTGCACGCTCCCTGCCAGAGCCATATCAATGGCATTAAAAGGACTAAGGTGACTGTACTGGTTGGGAAGGTTATCATTGTCTATACACTAATCCTCTGAACTAGCCCCTTAATATTTTGAAGTAGTGTGAGAACTGCTTGGCAAGGGACAATAGACTAAAGAGTCACGCAGTGACTCTACTTTCTTTTAGGTACTCTAGCACACCGCTCTTGGATTGGCACAACTTGTGGAATCTCCAACCCACACAAAAGGCCATATTCTTGATCTTATTTGGTCTTCTATGCCAAAGGCGATCATTACAAACATTGCACCCTGCATTTGGTCAGACCACCATCTAATCTTGTATGACGTACCGCAATATAACTTCCAGACTAAACTTCCACTAAAAACAAAAAAAGTGCGCCAGTGGAAAAAAGTCAACTCTGATACCCTGACCAAAGTTCTGTCCAAATATAAACAGAAATCCATAATTCCATCAGATGGTATTGATTTAGACTCAAATTATGACAGGATAATAACTACCCTTAGGCAATCTATTGATGAGATAGCCCCTGAAAAAACACAAAAAGTAAAGGGTGCAGAAAAAGGAGCTCCTTGGTTCACCCAAAGTCTACGAGACCAAAAAAGAAAGCTCCGCTATCTCGAAAGATGCTGGAGGAAATCCAAAAAGGACACCGATAGGGAATTATACAGAACATCGTTTCAATTGTATAAAAAGCTCATCATTTCAGCCAAGAAGGATTACTATGAAACACGCATGAACAACGCCACAAATATCCAGAAAGAGACCTTTCAAATACTGAAAGAGCTAAGTAAGAAGGAGGAAAAGGCAGACATATTAATCAACTGTGACACTTTTCAGGGATATTTCCTTGAAAAAGTAGCGACCATACTGTCAGATATCAAGAAGGACAACCCGGCTATACACACCTTGCCACTGCCCCCCTTACACTCACCAACCCCTATTGTCACTAGATTTCCTGAAATTGATGCTACCTCCCTTAGACATCTAGTAGCAACCACCAAGTCAGGTTCCCCTGCTGACCCCTGCCCGCCCGATATCTTCCGACTAGCAATCCCGACCCTGGAGGACCAGATTTTAGACCTCTTAAACATATCATTAGCTACTGGATCACTACCAACCACCTTCAAAGAGGCACGCGTCAGACCGTTGATAAAAAAACCTGGGGCAGATCCAACTAGCCTGAAGAATTACAGGCCAATTTCCCAGTTGCCATTTTTATCAAAAGTACTAGAACAACATGTACTTAAATCCCTGTCACCGCTCCTGGAATCCCACCATCTTCTCCAGGAGCGGCAAGCTGGTTTTCGTGCCCACCATAGCACGGAACTAGTAATGCTGTCAGTATTGGATGAGCTCAGATGCATGGCTGACAGTAAAAAGCCAAGCGCCCTGATATTATTAGATCTGTCAGCGGCGTTTGATACTGTCAGCCATGCACTGCTCCTGGACAGACTAGCCAGGTCCGGGATAAGAGAACAAGCTCTCCAATGGCTGACAGCCTTCTTATCAGGGAGGACGCAGAGGATCCAGGTAGCAGATCAGGTCTCCGAAGTGAGTGCCTTAGTTTGTGGAGTCCCGCAAGGGTCCGCGCTCTCCCCACTTTTATTTAATTTATACTTACAACCATTGATAGAATCCCTGGCAAACATGGGCTGTAAAGTTTTTAATTATGCTGATGATACTCAGCTATTGCTGAGTATCGACACTACAACATCGGCTCAGTCCATGGCCCAAGACATACTACGGTTCACAGTAAACTGGATGTCGTCCAACCTATTGAAAATCAATCCAGATAAAACGGAGGTTCTTGTAGTTTCAACCTTTACTTCCCCCTGGAATGATTTGTTCTGGCCACAAGAACTTGGACCTACCCCAAAACCGTGCCCTAGTGTAAAGAGCCTTGGGATGAAAATTGATCAGGAACTATCGATGACCAACCAAGTGTCCGCTGTGGTTGGCTCATGTTCTAACCTGATTAGGCAACTACGTAAGCTCGCCCCCTTACTCTCAAGGAATATGCTTCGAACCATTGTTTCAGCCACGATTGTGTCCAGAATTGACTACGGCAATGCATTATACCTAGGCCTCCCAAAAAACTCCATCAATCGTCTACAGGTCATCCTGAATGACGCAGCTCGTCTGATATTTGGAGTACCTAGGCGGACCCACGCCTCTCCCTTGCTTTATAGGCTGCACTGGCTCCCTATGAAACAAAGAGTCGAATTTAAGAGCATGTGCATTTGCCATAAAGCAATCCATGGTCAGGCGCCAGCCTATATAAAAGATAGGCTCAAAATTTACGAACCTAAGCGCGCCCTGAGATCCTCCGATTCCCTCCTGCTATCCTGCCCACGTTTGAAACTGGCAACTAAAGGAGGCAGAGCTTTTTCAATCCAAGCCCCCACTATCTGGAACAAGCTACCGGAGGCGCTTCGTAGAGAATCCAACCTTCTCCGTTTTAGGAAAACCTTGAAAACTTTACTTTTCAAGGACGCGTTTACATCCCCGTAGTTAAGTTAACATCTTTTATATTCACTTTGTCTCTTGTTGCTGTACTTTGTCAGAAGCGCTTTGAGACCTGTCGGTGAGTTGGCGCGATACAAAACCCAGTTACAAATTACAAATTACAAATTACAATCAGAGTCTGCCTTCTCACTCAAAAAGCATGACCCATTGAGAGGCATATCCATGAGGGAGAAATGTACATCGGTCAAAAATCTAGTGAAGCACATCCATGAATGTCAAAGAAGTACAATACCAGGGCCAGATGCACACTCCACAGGCAATCAGTAGTATCTAAACCAGAGTGGTTAGCATATGTAGCCCTATCTTGTCAATTATGAATCGTCTGAGCCAAGGAGGTCCTTGAGTTTTCCATGGCTGCCAACAAGATCTCGCTGGCCATATCCCACAGGCCATGAGTATAAAAACCTAGTGAGCAAACAACATTAACTAACAATAATGACAGACTGGCGGAGGAAAACATATATTTTACAAAAGCCTCAATCTTCTTGGATTAACTCTCATGGGGAGTAATAGGGAATGCTTCGGGATTCACTTTTCTGGCTGAGGCTTAAACCACAAGGCTCTTTGGAGTATGATGTTTGGGAAGAAACTCAGAATCACTAGCAAACTCCCTGTCATTCCTGGCCACTTGCCTAATTACTGGTGGACAAGGACAGGGCTTTGGTTAAGTGGCCATCAAGTTATCACTGAGGGTCTTATTAAAAGAGAGTAAGGGCTCAGAAGTAGCTAAGCCAGCATGCAAAATATCTGTGAAGATGTTTGTTTTGGTCTCAACTGAGGACAGCTGTAAATTCTTAGTCTCAGCTGCCCTCTGTACCATCACTGCACAAGAAGTGCTTTCTTCCACTGGATGCCCAAGTGGTGAGTCAAGTACTGCCTCGGGTCAGCTGAAGATTCCGATTCTCAACAGAAGACAATGAAGGTGAATGATTCACTTCATAGTGCTTTTGCATTTTTGGGGGGGATTTGGAGTGACAGGTTGGCGCCTAGTCCCCCTTTACTTTTACATGTCTTCACTTGATTTTTGATTTTGATGTGCTGGAGGACTTAGAGTGCTACAATGACTTGGATACAGGAGGCCACATTTGTCACACAACATGTCATGGCGCGAGCCCAGACAATAGAGACACTCCTCGTAAGCGCTTATGACTAGCATTCGTTTTCTGTGGCTGCATCATTGTTTGAAATCTATAGTTTTCGTTGAGAACATAATTCTATAGCACACTGGAAATAATGTTTTGAAGAAGTTGTTGGAAAATTGACAAAATCTAAAGCAAAGCTCTGGATCCACATTAAAAAGCACAGACAGAAAGGAACTGATGCCAGGGTGCCCTTACATGGGGCTCCAATCTATCGCTTCCAGGTTGGAACAGAGCCCCATGGCGCCACCAAGCAACATGTGTGAGTACTGCTGATGTAAAGTTTCCAGATCCAGGGCCAGATGTAGGAAGCCTAATTCCGGTCGGTAACAACCGAAATTATCGAATTTCGGCCGTTATCGACCGTAATTAGGCTTTTCAGATGAAGGTGGCCAAAGTGTAGGATTCGGTAATTTACCAAATCGGTAACTTAAGGTATTATCAAATTACCGAATTCTTAACACACCGATTCGGTAAATTACTGAATCCTTAATGTAGAGAGCACTCAAGTGAGTGCTTTTTATATTTAAGGATTCGTTATTTATCACCAACTATTAGTTGGTGGTAAATTCTGAATACCTTAAAAAAGCAATTTTTTGCTTTTTATTCAGTGCCATGTGGCAGACATACATGCCCTTGGGCATGTATCTCTGCCACATGTGCACCCAAGCACTATACAGAGGTGCAACAGGGTGTCATTGTGACACCCTGCCACCCTTGTAGGTCAACCCCCTATTACCAATTCGGTATTTACCGAATCAGTAATTCTCATTCATTCTTATGGCCCGGCCCATAGGAATAAATGGGGAATACCGATTCGGTAAATACCGAATCGGTATTTACCGAATTTTACTGATTTGATAAAATTTACTGAATCATTACCTACATATCATTTACCGATTCTAAAATCAGTAAAATTCGGAATTTTAGAATCGGTAAATGATATTTACCTACATCTGGCCCCCAGTCTGGTGCCTGGGAAGTATTCTAAAATTTGGTAGCTACAGTTAGTAGCATCCCACAGAAAATCAGAAATGTATTTCTGCCCTGTTATTAAAATTATTTTTAAAAGCTGAAAAGCAATGATTTAAGCAAACTGTTGAACTACAAATCATTATCGCATGTGGAGTACACATGATAAAATTGATATTAAAATATCTAGAAAAATCTGCAATATATTTCCAGAATTTGTTCTCACATCAAAAATCCAATCATTGTTTCTTGAAAGAAATCATAGTGAAAATTCTATTAAAACAAATAAACTGAAGGACAATGCCTAAACCTCTACTTTAATAAATCCACATATGCACGAAGATTTCCTATATAATGTATTTAATGTGCAGTGCTGTAATAGTCAGGGTTGTTAAGGAATAATGACTCATGTATTTTATTTTCTTAACTTACAAATCTCAGACTTTGGTACTTTCCAGCGTCCATCATCATACAGGAGACAAAAACGGCAAGCTGTTCGGCATACATCCCAAACTTCTTGCTTTCGCGCAACCTTTGCCAGATCTGCCCATAACCTTACTCTGCCAGGAAAAAAAAAACAATATTGTTTAGCTGTACACTGTATTTACAACAGACTAAAACAATAAACATTTGTTAGATATAACTTTAACCTCCATTTACTAATATACAAAGAAAAATGTACTGGATGTTAAATCCATACACTCACAGAGCCATCAATGTACACTGAGATGCCAGTTCTCAATGTTCGGGTTTTCCACTGATTATTGAGTAGTAGCCGTGACGCTTACTGTCATTTAAAGATCCATTTACATTCCAATCTATTGAGCTTTAAATCCCAGTCCATATCCAATGGTCTGAACAAACAAGACAAATTGAACGCTATCATATAGACTCTCAAATGTCGTTCTTACTCTCCTCCACCTGCTGGTTGATTGAGACGAACCCTGATACATAATTTTTCTATATGCAATTTTCATATGTACAATCTGTACTTTTCATTTATGTATGAAATTCCTTTTCTTAAATCCCAAATATCATCTGGGACTTATTTACCTTATTTTAATTTGGCTTTGCCAATTTTAATTTTCATTATTGTTTGTGGTGCTTTCCTGGCCCTTCAGTTTATTCGAAGTCTGTTTTGTAGGCCTACCGCTTCCATTGGTATTTACATGGAGCATAATGTATATATTGTGATTTTTTCTATATAAGGATGTCAATCAGTTCCTTCCTGATACCCCTCAGACCCTCCTGCAGAAGGTTTCTTGCACGCACCAGCATCCCACCTTTGACCCTATCGACATGAGGTTTTAGTGATTCCAATTTAGGATTTTCGCTGTATCGACTAATTTAATCCTTCCCAATTAGATTAACTTTTTTGCAGAACCTTCTTCAACCTGTTTCATCCATAATCTGACCATGTCCACATTAATATGCTAACACTTCCTTGGTTACTTCCTCCCACCGAAGTTAGAATTACATCCTCCTGTACATGTAACATGAGGCTTCCAGTACTCCCAATTGAGTGTGAAGCTTCGTGCATGTGCACAGAACTATAAAAATTCCTTACCTAGCCCACTTTCTTGGCTCCTCTCACATCGATGGGATCCACACAGAATTACCAATCAGTGCCTAGGAGTACCAAACGCCATTTGCTGACCCCCCCGCTCGTGCGACGCCCACGGGTTCCCATATTAAAAAGGTGAGTGTCACCACCCTTATTAGAATGGGCTCCCGGGCCCTTAATTATTCTTAATTATTTTCTTGCCAATAACTGTACTTTGCAGCCCTTGCCAATAACTGTACTTTTCAGCGGCTGCTACCACAATGTTGTTTTCTCTCATTAGGCCGGCTGGCCACAGGCTCACACAACTCAAGGTTGGTAATACTACCCTTGACATCTCCATAATTTTGGTGTCCGGGCCTTTTCATTTATTCACCTTGGTTTCTTTATTCCCTAGAAACCACACAATTAAGGCCTCAAGCTATTGAGCAGTATTGCAGCTTCTACATATAACTGTTCCACGTCTGGGGCCCTATTCGTTAGGCCGGCTGGCCACGAGCTAGTATCTCCCAAGGTCAGTCTCCTCCTTCGGATTGCAATTCTTTTAGATTTGTCGGTGTCTTGTTGCATCGTCCCTTTAATTAATTTGATCAAGTACCCTCTCTACTTTTTAGCCACTAGTGCTGGCACAGATTCACCTTCCTGTGATTCTTACATGTTTTTAAATTGCTTGATACTGGATGCACAAGCCTCATCTTGATGATAACCTCACATTGCAGGAGGTCAAAACGCCGTTGACAATAGACCTATATAGATTCCTCTTATATTGTATAAAATAACCTTAAGGAGTCATATGTCTTTATGTGTGAAGCAAGATTTCTTCTCAGTCCCACATCACCTATCACTGCGCCCCTCTTCACTTAAGTGTGAGCACTGAAACTTCATTATAACACTAAAAATAAAGCATTAGATTAATTAAATTGATAATGTTTGTCTTCAAATACTGTTCTAGTGGGATTGATGCCCAATTAAACCATTGTGTTTCTTAGTATATTGCATTACCCCAGTGTTCTCGAAAGTTTTGAGTTTGCCCTCGAGAGCATGTTTATAGCAACCTAATAAACATAAAGCAGTTAACAATCGCAATGCCAAACTGGCATAGTGAGAACATGCATTTGCCAATGCCTCCCTATCCGGAGGAGTAGTGGGGAATTAATTGCGGTTGACCTTACAGTTTGAGGTTTGAACTACAGGGCTCTCTGAAGAAGGATGTTGAGAAAAAAAAATCAGACACCAGCAGCCAGTCTGTGGCTCCCTACCCTGTACCTATTCATTAGTGGGCAGGAGCAAGTCTTTGACCAAATGTTCCTCAAGTTATCAGTAAGGGCCTCATTAAGGGGAGCAAGGTGTCAGACATGGCTGGGTCAGGCGGCAACATTTCTGTAAGCATGTTAATGTTGGTCTTGATGAAGACAGCTGCAAATCTAGGACTACAGCTAACTGTCAGACTATCACCGCAAATGATGCACTCTCTTCCATTGTTAGTTCAAGTGGTAAGTCAAACCCTGCTTCAGGGAGGAATCAAGCCCTCTTTCCTCTTGTAAGCCCATGTAAAAGCTGCCATCTGTGCGGTGAGGGGGAGAAAACCATCCCTTTTTCCCTCCACACCATCATCATCCTGCATCTTGGGGTGTAGCATGTTCGGACTCCGAAGTCAAAAACATAATGGTGCCTGTGCTGGAGCATTCTCCCCAATAGAGACACTGCTTTAGAGTCCCGCTGTATGATGACCAGTACCACTTTTGTTATCTTGTAGCGCGATATCGGTTGAGATCCGGCTGAAGTCAGTTCAGTTAAGACACTCGCATCGGCACTGGATCCTCTTCGAGCACTGGCTGTATCAGGAGAGGCGCAGATGAGGAAGGAACTGGTGCAAGTCTTGGAGTCAGAGTGAAAAAGGTCCCAAGGGGTAAGACATCGAGGAAGGATACACCGGCAGGACACTGAATAGAGGCCCCTGTGGTTCTTAGGGGTTTGAAGGCGTGCCAGAGGGAGTAAGACGAGCACCAAAAATCTGCAGCATAGTCTCCTCGAATGCTTCAATCTGCTGCGGTGCCATTGATGGCCCAGGAAACTCTGGCTGAACCAGAGTCAGTGAGGGAATCTGCTCCATAAGCGGGGACATGGATGGAGACTGACAGATCATGAAGCCCTGCATGCCTTCTTTTTCGATACATAGCGACAGATAGAAGTTGAGTCCTCTACGCTTTTTTGTGTTTGCATTAGGACATACCAGAGGACTTTGACCACAAAATGTTGACCACTTACAGGAACGGCCTGGGGAGCCAGATGAAGCGGGATTTAGGAGACCTCCGCGGACTTCTTATGTTCCGCAATGTACAGCTCCATCTCAGTTCCCAGTCTGTGTGCATGAGGCTGGACATATTGCACAACTTCAAATCGTGTCCTGGAGCCCAAACACCAGAGACAAACCTCATGCAAGTGACCGACATCTGCTTTTGACAGTTATGGCATCATCTGAAACCTGCTGTTTAAGGAGGGGACATTCATTTGGAAGGAGTCGAAAGGTCTATTAAATTGGAAGCGGAGCTGTGACTGCATCAGCAAGCACAGCAAGAAAGGGACTGGTATCAGAGAGTAGGGCTGATGCTTAAATATTGCTGTGCTTTGTTACTTCTGGGGCAGTACGGATCCAAAACGGAGCTAAACATTCTCACCAAGGAGGGTTGCTAGGGAACCGTTTCCTGATCCAGTCTGGCATCTGGGGAACATTCTGAGGTGAGGAATCTGCAGTTAAACGTATCCATCATTAATTAAACTATCGCTAAACTAAATTAAGCAATTACATCATTATAAAATTGTTCACGTTAAGAAGTATAGATTCCTCTTCAGTGCCAACGAGCATTGCTTTAAATGGTCAACACATGTACAAAGTTGACTCACCTTTCTTCCGCATTGTTCTCTCCTATACTTGCCAAATGCTCACCGGCCTTTTGCACGCTATTGGCGTGATGCCGTGCTTTCATAAACAGGAAACTGATTTGACCCTTGGAATTTTTACCTGTGGAAACTTTACGAGAAAGAAAGGTGTTTTAAAATATGTACGAGATGTTCATTTCAATCACTGCATCAGTGTCTTTTAGGAAGGTTTATCAGAAGAGATTTACAGTAAGCACAAATTGCATGTTGAAATTGAATAATCAAGTTGTATAGAACTCGCCATAAAGCATAGCTGCTTTTCAATGCTCACAGTTAAGAGCCAAGTACACCAAATGATCTACTTTATTACCAATATTCAGCAAAAAAAATGGCCTAGAACTGGGAAATTCTCAAACATATTTCACCAACAGAAAGCACATTTAGAAAAATATTACAATAGAGTCAAAACACATGGGGATCTTTGTAGCTCGACAGTGGGTTCTAGGGTGATAAGGAGAGTCTATGTATTTTTTCTGAGTCCTTATTTTTTGGTGCACAATTTTACTTTGGTCTTCGATGCTCTTTAGTCAAATGTAGGCCCATTGTGGACAAATGTTTATGTCATATCAATCTTTTTAACATAATTACTATATTGGTAACACTTACAAAATAGCATTCAGCAGCATGGAACGAAAAAAGAAACTGAAATGAAAGGTCAAGCGTTGAGCACTGGGGTGAAATGGCAAAACAATCATCTTATTACAATTTTAGGAGCAATTTTTGAAAAAGTGCATTTTATGATTTGGATTAATATGCTTTATTTATAATTACTTTAGGAGGAAATGCGAAGTCCCAAGCCCTTCCCATAAATCAATGAAGGATAGCTAAGAAAAGGATTTTACGGATTAGGCTCTAGAAAATAAGGACTGGCATTGGACGTGTACACTAAGAAGCACACCCCACTAACACACAAAGGGGCAGATTTACAAGAATCTAACGCAGCGCGGTGCCACAAGTCATTTTGCTGCGCCGCGCTGCGTTAGTTTTGAAGCACAGGGATGCAACATATTTACAACAATATGTTGCATCTCTGTGCTTCTCCCTGTGCTGGTGCACAAACTATTGCCATGCACCGGTGCAGGCACCCTTGCACCAGGGTGCAGTGATTCCGGCGTAGTGCAGACATTGTTTTTGTGCAGGAAGGGGCACCTTCCTGCACAAAAACAATCAATTGAGGTGATTTCCTCTTCCAATGTGTGCTATAGAGTGCAGCACGCATTGAAAGAGGAAAATAACGAGGGGAAATGAATACATTTTTCCTCGTTGCACCATGCTACGCCGCCCCCTAGGGTGGTGTAGCATTCTGATGCATTTCAGAATTTACAATTGCTCGTAAATCCGGAAATGCGTCAATGGACATGGGTTTTGCGTAGGAACACCCACAGCAACACCCATTTCACGCCCCTAACACGCAAAGCGTTGCGTGAAAAGGGGCGATAATTACAAGCACAGGTAAAGTCATACAGGGTGGCTTTACCTGTGCTTGTAAATATCACTCAGCAGGTTGCGTTGACAGTGCATCACGCAACGTGAGACACTGGCGGCGCAAGGGGCTTGTAAATCTGCCTGTCAATTCTACTATACTTCCAGAAATATTACACACTCACATTTACAATGGAAAGTCAAGAGCAGGATGAGTACAGTGATCAAGTACCTCTTTTTAAGGTGTACACGAAAACAGACATTCGCAAAAGCATTTAACACACATTAGGTCTCACCAAAGGTCGAAATATTATTGCAAAGATCAATTAGCAGAGGAATGGTTTGGTAGACTTCTCGACCCAAAAACATTTACGATATTGAAAGGATAATACTTTCTTTTACAGAACATTGGTCAGGTGACAGTGGTAAAACCTTACACTTATTTAAATACAGCTTAAGCAAAGGTCTAGGAGTTTTTTGACTACTCATTCTACACCTAGTTATTTTGAGTAGCATAAGTCTCAGATGCGCAGGTAAGCATAGCGGGCCATGAATGATGAAGTCAGGGAGCCTTTACAGTAGGGCTATGTTCACTGTCCAGTCAGTGTGAGCATTCATCATTCGGCCCCATCCTTTATTACTGTGGTTAAATAGCTCAGCGTGACTATCCTCATTAGGTATAGTGCAGGGCACGAGTCTGCATCCTAGAAGGCTTATGCAACTAAATATTAAAATAAAGGCTAATATATCCAAATTTACAATGATGTCCTGGATTGAAAGCAACTGGTACAAACTAAAGTAGTACAGGGCGGATGTATTCATTCTGGGCGGAAGTGATATCAAGGTCAGCCCTCCAGTTTTTGGACCTTAGAATTGACCTACTGTCCTCTGTCCATGAAAGTCTTTGGAAACGTGGGCGGTGACCTGTCCAAGGACCCACTGACGTTAATGGTTGCATCCTCCTATATTTCCATTGAAACCACAACATAGAATGCCTTCTTGTCCCACCCCCTCTGAACAGCTATCTGTGGTCACAGAAAACAATTGTAAACCATGAGGTGTGCTGTTCCTAACAGAAGAAAAGTAGGTGAGACCTGAACAAGAGGGGGAATAGCTCCTATGAGGAGCAAGGGCCCTCACACACCCCAGTTCATATCTGGGGGCTCGTCTGCTGGACATTTATGGCCCCTTGTCTCCCCTTTGTTAATGCCAGAAAACAACTGACATCCATTTTCTCTGCCCCAGTTGGCACTCGGTGGTCTGCAGAGTCATCTTGTAGACTTTGAGACTTGCCCATCCTATGGGCTAGGAGCAATTCCAAGTTCCTTAAAGACATGATACAGCTATAATTGTGCCTGAGAATTGTATGCTTTGCTCATCAGTATCTATTTAGCCGTTATCATTCAGGCATTAATGCAAGAGTAGCCAGACGTTCTTGGAGCTGGGTCCTCCTTTATGGAATAGCCAACCTCTTTTTTTCTGCAATACTAGGTCCTCCTTTATGGAATAGTCAACCTCTTTTTCTCTGCAATACTACCAGCCACATTAGATACCCCTGAAAACATGTTTTTCCATCTACGAATAGGCTTGGTAAGGTTGGCTTTGGCCCCCCTGGGTCATGTTAGCAGCACCAAGAATTGCCCTGGAGTGTACACAAGCATTGAAGGGGGCAACTTTGGGGCTATTGTTATCGTGTCCAAGTTTAAAAAAATATATATCTTTTTTTTGTCCTGGAGTAGTCCAGCCTGGGTGCCCGGCCCCTTTAGTCAGTTGTTGTGATGACTCTAACAGTTTATCCTTTTCTGGATGTCTGCAGGGGGGACTTGCCAGTTATATTTCTGATGAAGGATCCTGTTCATGGGTCCCCTCCCCTAGTGTTTTTACAGCTCAATCCATAAACCTTACTAGTGCACAGTTTAAAGTAGGCGGGATAGGGCAGAATGAATTGCCATGCTGGTGTTTTTCTACCTTCAATTTCGGTGAATTTATAAGCAAGCAAAGTTTGGGTTGACTCCTCATGTTTCTGCTAAGCAAGTTGTGATCAAAAGTATATTCTTGATCTCTGTGCTAGTTCTAGTTCCTTATAAGGGCACTGACCTCTACTTACATCCATAACTAGAAATAATTAACCTAAAGTGCCCCTCCGAAAGAATATGTGTAAAGTAAAATTTCAGGTGGCTTGCTTAGGGTTCTGATAATTTATAGACAAATGCAAATTAGAGTGAACCCAGTTAACTTTGAAAACACATTTTTTATAAATGCAGTTATTCTCAAAATAATAGACCGTGGGTCATAAGCACAAATTCTACTAGATAACTTAAGAAGTTACAGTTACGAAGATCTATTATAGCTTTGCGATGTAGCTTTTTGTTGGATGTTGGAGAATGGCTCTTCAGTACAGCCTGTGCGGCTTAGAAAGACATCATTTCATTTCCCCTCTAGTTCTCTACTGATGTGGTCCAGATTAGCTTAAACCAACAAAACCCAACCACACAAAAACAGCACCAGGAGCGATTCCTCAAAGGCATGGCTAAAACACAGCGGAAGGTTTTCTATGTTCATGATACAATGTGTAAAAAATGCTTTGTATACGTTACCCTTGGTTTCATTTTCGCTATCAAGAACAGTCTGAAATTCGTTGGGAGCTAGAGCGAGCCCTGCGTTCACTAGCTGTGGTCTATTTTTCCGCACACCGTCTTTCAGACTCCCTTTTTTGGCCTGAAACAAACAATATAAGATGCATGGATGAAAATATAGTTGTATATTTACCTATGCAATATTCTTCTTTTTTACTGTTAATTATGACTAGTAACTGACATATCTGCGATCAAATCCATCTTCAAATTATGAGGGTCATAAATCCTGCTCAATTCAGACTCTGAATCAATTGGATTCTATCAAGTTCAAATTAGACTCGTTTGAAAAAGAGTACAATAAGAGAACGTTGGGGGGAGGGGGGCGTTAAATTCAAGGGACATGTTGTGCCACATTTTAAGTTTAGTAATCTGCCCATAAACTCTAGTGTTTATTCTGCTAATTTTCAATATTTGGACAGACAATTTCAAAAACCATTTAGCTATAAATCTTGATCGCCATATTCTAGTTTTCACCTTTTATCCAAGCACATACATATTTTCATTCACTTCCAGGGCGAAACAGATATCTACAAATTATTATTGTATTGTATTACAACTTCATTTACATAGTGCTTACTACCCCCGATGAGACGCAAAAGCGCTTTATAGCAGGTAGCATGCTAATCCAAAATCGTTATTCCAGTAGTTATTAGTTACTGTCAGTTACTGGGATTATTCTTGTGATCTCAGGACACAGTTCCATGAATTTCTTTCAGTTTCTTTGAGGTAAATTAAGTTAATAGAAGCTAGGTCTGATCATTACTATAAGCCCATGCAAATGGAAGGCGGTAGAAGTAGATTGGCTAGAAGCTGTTTGATATTGCTAAATTGCACGGAATGGTTAGACATAGGGAGAGTTTGTAATTTGTGGCCACAAATATGGCCAGTTTGCCCAAATATTGTAGAGTGAGGCAGTTAGGCAAGCAACAGATTAGACAAAAAAGGGGGGTGAAAAAGAAGGTACCTCAGCACTCACTTGAGATTACCACCAAAGTATTGTAGCACACACCCTGTAACTACGCTGCACATGATGAATGAATGTTCACCCCACATTCATAGGTAAGAACCCTTATCAAGGATTACTTGTACGACAATATACTTTCATCTGGCACACGTAAGAGATTATATTTAACACAGCTATAGTAATGTATTCTTCAAACCTGGTTTCTTCAGCTGTTTTACAAGACGTTATTGTGATCGGGCCCGAGCACGACGCCGAATTACAGTGCATACCCACAGTTTGGGCTTCTACTTATCCCTAGATAACAACACTTTACCAGATTCAAGACGTCAACTAATATATATATATATATAATTATTTTTTTTCTTTGTACGGTGAACACCCATGCAAAACCTTTGACTATACAGCGGGATACTTGCTATGGCCATCCTTCTACACCAGAAATTATAACTTCTACCGAACACTCTGTGCGGGATGGAACATTGAAATTTAACCATTTATGAACCAGCACCTTTTTTAGAAATAGCAAAATAAGGAGTCCTGATGAAGTCGCAAACGCGACAAAACGTGTTGGCTACTGTTACAGTGAAGAGCTTTCGGAAATCACAATAAATGACGTGTTAAACAACTGGAAAAAAACCAGGATTGAAGAGTACATTACTATAACTGTGTTATATATAATCTCTAACGTGCGGCAGCTGGAAGTATATAAATAACAGAGCAGGCTACACTCTGACAAAAAGACATGCATAGAATGGGGGGTAGGGAGAGGATCTTTAAACAGAAAGGAAGGTAAGAGATCAATTAGTATACATAGTTCAAGATCAGTTTTCATGCAGGGTTTTAGGAATATAGTAGAAGGATGCTTTTAAGGTAGCATTCCCTAGGAGAATGTTAAAAATATAGAATACATGTGATTTAAGATAAAAAAATTTACTCAAAATTACTAACAGGAACAGATATTGTAAATTTGGTTTCTATATGTAAAATATCCAGTACAGGACACTATAAAACGCAAAATTATTTTCGGATGGATGTATTTAACTCTGCTGAATAATGTTGAACATGAAAGTCTTTACAGTGACAGCTCCAGTCTTTGAAAGAACAGACAGATGGAAAGTGTGACGTTCTGTACCTAACCTCTGGCAATATGTCTTGTGGGAGAAAAGCAACACAGACGTTTCTGAATGGGTCTTACATAATTCATCCAACTGTGAAAGCCAAAAAGAATGATCATCTGTGTGCAAGGGCACATTTACACTGAGGAAACCTATGCACTCACAGCAATGCTTCCCTCTCTGAGGAGATCTTAACAGTACCTGCTCTATCAGCATAGTGGCCTGGTCCTCCACGCGGTCTGGTTTTGTGTACAAAGTGGCGCACAATTTGAGACGGTGGGAAGCAATCTTGAGCTGGTCCTGGTACTGTCCATCGTCTAGCAGTATTGCCTTCTCTATGTGCCTAATAGCCGCTTCAATCCTGTCCGCGTCTTCTTCGATGCGAGAGAGCTCGAAATGAACCTGGCAGCGGAGAAGTGTCAACGAGCTGGAAATAAACAGAAAAAAAACACTGAATTTCATTCCACGCACCATTTCAAAAGCTATCCAGAACCCAAATTATTGATGAATCCTTGGGACTCTAAGCGCAGTAACTTTTAAATTACATAAAATGTTAATTTTTTTTCAGACATCTTATTCATGCTTGTGGCAATCACAGCTGAAGTGTTGGTGCAACTGGGAATAAATTGAATTTTTAGATTTCCTCAGTGAGAACTAAGAATTTGAAAGAACCCCTAAAGGGGTAGTCATGTGTGTTTGACTCCGAGACGAGACACAGGCTATTTTATTGTCACTTTCTTTTTGTTAAAGCAAAGAAAGTCATTAAACATATGTATTCTTTACTCAGATATCCTGTCTCAGACCACACCCTTTGCAGTTGTACTTTTTAATATAAATAAATAAATAAATATATATGTATATGATTATAAATATGTATGTGTGTGTGTATATATATATATATATTCACTGAAAAAACCATAGGTTATAGACCATATATAGTTAGGAATTAGCATTTACAAAACCTTGAAAATTCACTGAAAAAACCATAGGTTATAGACCATATATAGTTAGGAATTAGCATTTACAAAACCTTAATTTACTCGCACAAAACCATTGAAATTCGCATATATAGTTAGTTGCGCTAACTATATATCGCGCACCCGCAATCCACTGCTGATGATGTCACATATTACATCATTCATGACATGGTCAGTGACATCACTGATGACGTCACTGATGACATCTCAAATGACATCACTGATGACATCTCATTTGACATTACTTATCACATCACTGATGACATCATTCATGTGATTATACGATGAACCTCTTCAGACTCTGATATAACCTTAGATACACTCAGTGTAAACAGACACTCACAGACTGTCACTCATCCATGGAGTTACTCACACACCTAGTCAGTCATGCAAAGAATCAATCACACCTCCATTTCCTCAACTATACAGTTATACACACCTTACTTATTCGAACATATACTAACACATATTTACTCTTTTATACAATCCCTGATACAAGTTCACAATGATCCATACAGCCACTCACACATTCACTGGCTCTTATGCACAGTAATTTATATATGTGAACTCTCACATGTACTGTGTTTTACATATGTACTTACTTTGACGTGTAGCACTGAGATATCCATTCACTCACCAATACACTCGTACACAGTCAACCACCCATACAGCTGTTTCAACATGCAGTTTTGAACCCATAGATATAGTGAATAAACTGTTCACACATGTATGCACAGAGTCACACACCTCCCAGCCACCCCCACACACACACTCACTCTCCCATACAAATACTTGGACAACCAATCAATAACCCATACAGTTACTCATATAGCTACTGATCAACACATGCAGCAGTTTGTAGAACAACAGATATAATGATGCACAAATTAAGACAGTTTAGTCACTAACCCATGCACTCAGTGAGACACATTTAATCACTCTCTCATACAGTCAGTCATGCACCTACTAAATCCTTCATTCAGACACTTATACATCCACTCATTCTTCAATATGTAAGACATATTTTAACTTTACAGAAACATACAAACACTGGATGATGTCATCAGTGATGTCATCAGTGATGTCACTGACCATGTCATGAATGATGTAATATGTGACATCATCAGCAGTGGATTGCGGGTGCGCGCTATATAGTTAGCGCAACTAACTATATATGCGAATTTCAATGGTTTTGTGCGAGTAAATTAAGGTTTTGTAAATGCTAATTCCTAACTATATATGGTCTATAACCTATGGTTTTTTCAGTGAATTTTCAAGGTTTTGTAAATGCTAATTCCTAACTATATATGGTCTATAACCTATGGTTTTTTCAGTGAATTTTCAAGGTTTTGTAAATGCTAATTCCTAACTATGGGGGTCATTATGATTGCGGACACCTGCCCTGAGCAGTTCTTAGCCATGTTATCCAATGGGAGGTGGATAACATGGCTAAGAGCATTTGCTCGATAATGCATGAATATCGCTGACTTTTCAGCAATATTCATGCATTGCGGCCGTTTTTTATCGCATTTGCGATAAACCTTGCTAATAGCAAGGTTTATCTGCGATAAAAATCGCCGATGTGCGGCGATAATTTTTGTCTCTAAACAAGTTAGAGACAAAAATTATCGCTAGTTGTTGGTAATATGCCCCCGGGTTTTTGCTTGCAGAAATCGGGAGGCGGGAGACTAGCACTGAAATCAGTAGTCTAACGCCTGAATCGGGAGGGTTGGCATGTCTGGATTCTCTACAGCTGGGGCCATAAACTACATCCGCAGGGCTAGGTGATAGCCTGGGACCGGCCTGGCATCTAAAATGGCTGCCGTGCACGACAAAATTGTGGCATTGGAAAAAAGGCAAGATGGCGCAGACAATGTTTATCAATAAGGATTCATTTATAACAAAATATTTTATCACACTGACAAATTGGCGGTCAACACTTCCTGATTTCCATCGAATCGAACGTTAACAGACGTCACGCAGCAAAAAAAAAAAAAAGCTCACGCACAGCCGCTGGAAGACATGTATCAACATATATGAGCCTCCTCAGCCACCCTCAGAAAACATAAGGGATTAGGATACGTCTCCCGCACCCCCTTATACCTAGTAATTTAATTAAAACGAAGCACAAAATGGCGAATTCCCGTTTCGCTACCAGTTTGCGGCCCAGTTCGCGGCCCGTGAAGCGCTTCTACCGTGAAAAAAAATATTTTTTTTATTTTCCCCACGGGACCCTTTAATAACCCCAACAACATTCCTAGGGGTATACCTTGCCCCCTTTCATTAAATTCCCCCTTCGTTTTTCACCTCTTCTTCTCTCTCGATCCTACCGAGAGATAAGATGGCGGCCGCTCAGGACTGTTTAGAATGTTGAAAGACACCGGGGAGCCAATCAGCTTCGCATCGCAAAGTTCCGTTTCGCGAAAAGTAAGCGGACCGGAGCACAGCCCGGAGCGCTGTTACAGATATATATCTTGTTTTGAACGTTAATTTCTCAAAATCCACTGGAGCACATATATTGAGACCTAGCAAAGGCACATCGGGCTAACAGTCCCTATAATTTTGCCAAGTTTCGTGCAAATCCATTCAGCCGTTCGAGCTAAAAGTGAGGCCAAAGGCCCTATGGAAATTAACATGGGAAAAACGCGTTTTGGGACCCCCCTTTTTTCTCGGCCCCCCCTTGACGAAACCCCCCCAAATTTTCAGGGGCTGCTCAGAAACAAAATGTGCCATTTTCCTGAAAATTTCAGCCGATTCCGTCCACAAACGCCAAAGTTATTAGACATAGAATTTTCAAAAATCCCATAGAGAAAAAATCCTAACTATATATACCTACTGGCGACCGCCAGTAGGTAATATATATATATATATATATATATATATATATTCACTGAAAAAACCATTGGTTATAGACCATATATAGTTAGGGATTAGCCTTTTCAAAACCTTATTTTACTCACACAAAACCATTGAAATTTCATATATAGTTAGTTCCACTAACTATATATCGCGCACCCGCAATCCACTGCTGATGATGTCACATATTACATCATTCATGACATGGTTAGTGACATCACTGATGACATCACTGATGACATCTCAAATGACATCACTGATGACATCACTGATGACAACATCCAGTGACTGTATGTTTCTGTAAAGTTAAAATATGTCTTACATATTGAAGAATGAGTGGATGTATAAGTGTCTGGATGAAGGATTTAGTAGGTGCATGACTGACTGTATGAGTGAGTGATTAAATGTGTCTCACTGAGTGCATGGGTTAGTGACTAAACTGTTTTAATTTGTGCATCATTATATCTGTTGTTCTACAAACTGCTGCATATGTTGATCAGTAGCTATATGAGTAACTGTATGGGTTATTCATTGGTTGTCCAAGTATTTGTATGGGAAACTGAGTGTGTGTGTATGGGTGGCTGGGAGGTGTGTGACTCTGTACATAGATGTGTGAGTAGTTGATTCACTATATGTATGGGTTCAAAAGTGCATGTGGAAACAGCTGTATGGGCGGTTGACTGTGCATGAGTGTATTAGTGAGTGAATGGATATCTCAGTGCTACATGTCAAAGTAAGTACATATGTAAAACACAGTACATGTGAGAGTTGACATATATAAATAACTGTGCATAAGAGCCAGTGAATGTGTGAGTGGCTGTATGGATCATTGTGAACATGTATCAGGGATTGTATAAGAGAGTAAAGTAAATATGTGTTAGTATATGTTTGAATAAGTAAGGTGTGTATAACTGTATAGTTGAGAAAATGGAGGTGTGATTGATTTTTTGCATAACTGACTAGGTGTGTGAGTAACTCCATGGATGAGTGACAGTCTGTGACTGTCTGTTTACACTGATTGTATCTAAGGTTATATTAGAGTCTGAAGAGGTTCATGGTATTATCACATGAATGATATCATCAGTGATGTGATCAGTCATGTCAAATGAGATGTTATCAGTGATTTTATCAGTGATGTCATTTGAGATGTCATCAGTGATGTCATTTGAGATGTCATCAGTGATGTCATTTGAGATGTCATCAGTGATGTCATCAGTGATGTCACTAACCATGTCATGAATGATGTAATATGTGACATCATCAGCAGTGGATTGCGGGTGCGCGATATATAGTTAGTGGAACTAACTATATATGAAATTTCAATGGTTTTGTGTGAGTAAAATAAGGTTTTGAAAAGGCTAATCCCTAACTATATATGGTCTATAACCAATGGTTTTTTCAGTGAATTTTCAAGGTTTTGTAAATGCAAATTCCTAACTATATATGGCCTATAACCTATGTTTTTTTCAGTGAATTTCATTGGTTTTTTAATAGCAAATATCAAAAGCTGTAAAATGTCAAGTACGTGATAGGTAAAAACTTTTTCGTGTTTATGCACGCTGATGTGCTTTGAACGCTGCCCCCCTCCCCTCTTTTCTCTTAGTAGTACTCTCTCTTTGCAGATAGTGAAGAGTAGTTAACGCAGGCCTTTACCCCCGTTGTAATCCGTCGTGCCTGCTTGTCTCTCCATTTGATTGATTGTTATCCAAGCATTTACTGTTTTACAATTGATTCTCTTTGGTTCATTCTCTATTTACAAACAAGCACAAAGTCGCAATACTCTGTTTAGTCTTTGCAGATAGTGAAAAATCGTGAAAAATCGTGTAAAAAAATAAAATTAATCGAGCAAAATCAGTAGGCCACTAATTGGATCTCTTTTTGACCTCGCTAAAATAGAAATATTAGGAACAACCCTTCATGAGAAATACGAAAATAGTGAGATGAACTGAGCTCCACACCATGAGGGCTGCAAGACAGCTCGGCTCCGTCACCCACCCCGCCCAAAATAACGACAAACCCTATGCAAATATTAAAAATATAGACAACACACCAGCAAAGAAACAGGGTAAAACATTTTATTAAATAACTATTTACATAACTATTTTATACTTTTTATTGCCCGATCCGGCTAGCTCAATCGATCGAGCATGAAACTCATGCACTCTGATAGCAAGCGTTGCTACTGATGCTATGCAGACCAAAACTGGTTTTCAGTTTGTACATTTTCCTAGATTTTTCCATCCAAGGTTGGTTGAGTTTGTAGAACGATGGCTTCAGATTTTCAACATACGGTGTGGTGGCACGGACTGGGAGGGGGCGCTTCGCTCCTGCCCCCTCCCCAAGTAAGATTTTCATACGTGAAAGTACGTTAATGGTTTTGGTCCCTGAGTTGCTTCAATATCACTGCCATTCTCAAATGGCATAAGTTCTGGATGTTGGGTGCCATAGTTCAGAGTTCTGAGCAGCGCTTGTAACACTGTCTGAAGCTTATTTCCACCTACTGCAGCTTCACTATTCTCAAAGTAAGTGAGTGTCGTTTGTGGACCTGACTGCATTTGAAAACAATGTGATATGGTACCTCCCTAAACCGCTTGACGGAGGCCCCCGAGGGGCGGTGTGATGGCACGGACTCGGAGAAGATGCTTGGCTCCGACCCCCTCCCCAAGTCTTATAGCACCGGTTTAGCCTGAGATCGCCCCCGACATAGGCGGCCGGCTCCCGGGGTCCGGCGGAACTTTTTGCCTTTTGATGACTCTTCTATTCTGGACCTTGTCCCACAATCCGTTTGACCTGAAGACACGCTGTAGTGGGGCGCCCCTTTACCGTTTTAGTTGCCATTCCGCCCGCTTTTGCTACACTGTGCCTCTTCCGCCATTCAGCTGTTTACCGCCCGCTCTTGCGACTACAGCGTCTCGCTCACCATGTAGTTGAGTTGCTCCCGCTCTTGCGATGCAACGATAGGCGACTGCCACAGGACTCTCAAAATGGCGGCCGGCTCTTCAGATTTGGGCGTGGTCCACTAAAATGGCCCTGGGACACCTTGGAACTCGGACGCTTCCCTGATAGGGCTTGGGTCCCATTCTCGAAAGCGTCCCCTCAGCCGTGAAGATTCTACAAAAGTCTTGGGGGCCCCCGACTTCCGCAGGCTTCTGGTGGGGAGCGGCTGCCATGTCTGCTCGTGGAATGGCCACGACGGAGCTACGAGATGGTAGTGCTCTCATGCTGACGCCAGCTTTAGTCTGAAACATCCAGAAACACTGTAGACTACCAATTCGATCAGTTCCGGTAGCGCCCCAACATGACCCGGTAGAGAAGAACTTGCCCTCCCCTCTTTGACTGATGGTTCTTGTTGCCTGTCCCCTCTGTTGTCATTTTACAGAACTTTTTGGACTGCTGAAAGGGGTTGTGTTCCGAACGCTGGTTGGTGGAGACATTTTGACTATATTCTTGACCTACGTTGTCGCGTAATGCGTTATATGACACGCCGCGTTAGCGCACCCGGAAGTGATCCGGGGCGCGGCGCGCAGCGCGTAACGTAAGCATAACAGGTCATGTGACTTGTTAATAAAAGTTTTTATTGGTTCATTTTACTTTTGTTATTTTAATAATGAAAAGCTTGGTCATATGACCTAAAAAATACGCTTTTTATTGATTTCGAACTTTTTTTTTTATAACATATATGTTATAATATTCCAGGCTAATGTACTTTCCCGGAAAATTTTCAACTGTCCTGCAAGTAAAATATATTCCTTTTTCGAGAAAAAGGGCGTTTCTTCGTTCCATGACGGAGCCGTTGAGTAAAAGAGACTCGGCCTGCTGTCTTAGTCACCGATACGCCTGATTATCAGATTCTTATCGATCACTTTATGTTGCAGGAGTGGAAAACACAACTGCCCTTGACCATTTATCTTTACTGCGTTCCTACATATTATACCTTTTATCCGTCATGTAATTGGACTGCTTTATTTCACTTGCCTTTTACTGATTCGAAAACAGTGACTAAAAGTAAAAACTTTACCAATGTAAATACTACTACCATGTTTTGTTTTAAAAACCTTTATTGTGAAAATGTCAGTATACAAATACGGGCCTATAACCACGTGGGCCGGCCACGGAGCAAACTGAAATCGTATATGATGAGGAGACATTTACATTATAGAGGAACGTAACGAACGAGCCATTAGGTTGCAAGAACTAAGGTGTCTAACAGTTGCGGAATCGGTGGACGTACATTTTGTAATTAAAATACGACAGGGCCACTTACAAAAAAGTTATCTAGATATACATTTGCGTGCAAGTACCATGGGTGACGTTAATTCGAACTTTCAATAGTACAGTAATCAATAACACATCAGAACTTAATATCAATAGGGATGTCGAAATATTCAATCAATTCTCGTCCCCGCCCGCCATGAGCATCAAAACTGCATTCATATCTCGTGATATCAAGGTTGTTCAACCAGTACACAACAAGGAGTTACGAGTCCCATTTATACCGGCGCCATTTTGGGCGAGGCCGGGCAGGTCCAAGATATAGTCAAAATGTCTCCACCAACCATCGGCCAGACCAGAACCCCTTTCGGCCCTTTATGCTACAAGATGGTGTCTTCCATTCAGAAAATATTGTTGGCAGCATTTTGAAAGGAAAGATAAACAGCCGTTCTCCTAGTGAGTCTCACATTGTTACATTTAGGAAGAATGTTGAAGAGTAATATGTGGAAAATCTGAAGCCATTTTTCTACAAACTCTCAATCAGCCTTGGATGGAAAAAAAAATCCTGAAGAATGTACAAACTGAAAACCAATTTTTGTCTGTATAGCATCAACAGCAACGCTTGAGTCAGCTTTGTGTCAAGCCGCCATTTTCATTCAATCAATAGCGTCCCCCTGCACACATTCAGGGACCTGGTCGTGTCTTCAGGTGAAACGGATTGTGGGACAAGAAGCAGAAAGGAAAAGGAAAAAAGTTCCGCCGGACCTCGGGAGCCGGCCGCCTATGTCATGGGCGATCTTTGGCCACACCAGGGCAATAGTGAAGCTGCAGCAGGTGCAAATAAGCTTCAGACAGTCTTACAAGCACTGCTCAGAACTCTCAACGATGGCACTCAACATCCAGGACTTGCCATCCGGATCTTGGCGCCTTGTGCTGGTTCCGACCTATTCACACATCGGTCCACTACTGACATCACCTCATAAGCCAACGGGGCACCCCACACCGACTTTCGGCGCAGCATTGTAGGATGGCCACACCAGTGCGGCAACTTGCTGGACACAACCTCGGTGCCATCCGGATCTCGGCGCGTTCGAGTCACTGTACCGCAAGAGTGACCGGAACTCAGCTGAACACGCCGTCTTTCGGCGCAGCATTGTAGGATGGCCACACCAGTGCGGCAATTTGCTGGACACCACCTCGGGCAATAGTGAAGCTGCAGCAGGTGCAAATAAGCTTCAGATAGTCTTACAAGCACTGCTCAGAACTCTCAACTATGGCACTCAACATCCAGGACTTGCCATTCGGATCTTGGCGCCTTGTGCTGGTTCCGACCTATTCACACATCGGTCCACTACTGACATCACCTCATAAGCCAACGGGGCACCCCACGCCGACTTTCGGCGCAGCATTGTAGGATGGCCACACCAGTGCGGCAACTTGCTGGACACAACCTCGGTGCCATCCGGATCTCGGCGCGTTCGAGTCACTGTACCGCAAGAGTGACCGAAACTCAGCTGGACACGCCGTCTTTCGGCGCAGCATTGTAGGATGGCCACACCAGTACGGCAATTTGCTGGACACCACCTCGGTGCCATCCGGATCTCGGCGCGTTGTGCTGCCTTCGGCCTATTCGCACATCGGTCCGCTACTGACGCCGCCTCACGTGCCAACGGATTTTCTACGCTTTTTGTAGCCCTATGCCGCATAACAGGTCATGTGACTTCTTTATAAAACTTTTCATTGGTTCATTTTACTTTTGGTTTCCTAAAGATGGAAGGCTTGGTCATATGACCTAAAAATAACACTTTTCATTGGTTTAGAACATTTTTTTTTCCCAAACGATGAAAGCCCCACCTTGTTTCTGGATGATTCAGACTGAAGCTGGCGTCAGCATGAGAGCACCACCGTGGCTCCGTCGTGGTCATTCCGCGAGCAATCATGGCAGCCGCTCCCCACCGGAAGCCTGCAGGAGTCAAGGGCCCCCAAGACTTTTGTAGAATCTTCACGGCTGAGGGGACGCTTTCGAGAATGGAGCCCAAGTCCTAGCAGGCAAGCGTCCGAGTTCCAAGGTGTCCCAGGGCCATTTTAGTGGACCAGGCCCAAAACCGAAGAGCCGGCCGCCATTTTAAGAGTCCTGTGGCAGCCGCCTACCGCTGCACTGCAAGAGTGGGAGCAACTCAACTACATGGTGAGCGAGACGCTGTAGCCGCAAGAGCGGGCGCAACTCAGCTGGATGGCCGCCACCTGGGGAGGCCCGTTCACGCCGCCTCCCCCACGCCCCCCCCGGGCCGCCCCACGCCAATTTTCGGAGCAGCATTGTAGGATACCAAAACCAGTGCGGCAGTTTACTGGACATCACCTGGGTGCCATCCACATCTCAGCGCGTTCTGCTGCCTTGGGACTATTCGCACAACAGACCGCTACTGACGAGGCCTCCCCCCGCACCACCCGGGACGCCCCACGCTGTTTTTCTGAGCTGCATTGTAGGATCCCAAAAACCAGTGCGGCACCCAGGTGACATCACCTGGGTGCCGTCCAGAACTCAGCACGTTGTGCTGCCTTGGGACTATTCGCACAAAAGACAGCTTCTGACCATTGTTGCTTTTTTTTGTCAAAAATGTTTAAATGTTTGTTACAGTTTTTGTTCCGTTCGTTATATTTAAAAGTTAATAAAGTTTTATAATCCTACTTTGTTGGAGTGCTATATATTTTTAAAAAATCGGGTGAATGGGGCCTTGAATCGGGTTATTGTCATGTGTGGGCTTTGCAAGTGTACTGCTACAGGATCGGACATTTCAAACTCAAATGCACGTTCTTTTTCTTACCTTTCCGAAGCATGGAGCGCAATAGCAGGCAGAGAAAGGGTGATGCAAGTGTTGGAACACTGCCTGGCCTGGCAAGTTGCTGGCAGTGCCCCCCCCCCCCCGCCCGCTCCTGAAAGAGGACACACACACACCGCCGCCCCGAGTACTTCACAGATCTTTAAAAGACCATGCGCTTGTTCATGAGGCTTAAATGGTTTATCACCCCTTCTAGAACCCCTGCATCGACCCTCTGACGTTTCCTGGAAGAATTACCACGTAACACAATACCAAGCCTTGTCAGCTGAAACCCCCGAGGAATCGTGGGGCATATTATCAAGGGGGTTTATCTCCGCTTTTTTGGCTTTAAAAGCCAAGAAAGCGGAGATAAAATTATCTCCCTATTACCAAGCTGTCGCTAACACCAGTTAGTGACAGCTAAAAGGAGATAGCGACCATCTTGGGCCCCGCTTTGCATGTCAGTGATATTTATCACTAATGACATGCAAAGTGGGCGTGCCAAGATGTTAGCGACTGGAAACAGTCCCTAACATCGCTATCTCCTATTACCAACTTTTGGAGATATTCGCGCTAAGCGCGAATATCTCAAAAAGCTAACACCTGCCCTGAGCAGTTCTTAGCCATGTTATCCAATGGGAGGTGGATAACATGGCTAAGAGCATTTGCTCGATAATGCATGAATATCGCTGACTTTTCAGCGATATTCATGCATTGCGGCCGTTTTTTATCGCATTTGCGATAAACCTTGCTAATAGCAAGGTTTATCTGCGATAAAAATCGCCGATGTGCGGCGATAATTTTTGTCTCTAAACAAGTTAGAGACAAAAATTATCGCTAGTTGTTGGTAATATGCCCCCGGGTTTTTGCTTGCAGAAATCGGGAGGCGGGAGACTAGCACTGAAATCAGTAGTCTCACGCCTGAATCGGGAGGGTTGGCATGTCTGGATTCTCTACAGCTGGGGCCATAAACTACATCCGCAGGGCTAGGTGATAGCCTGGGACCGGCCTGGCATCTAAAATGGCTGCCGTGCACGACAAAATTGTGGCATTGGAAAAAAGGCAAGATGGCGCAGACAATGTTTATCAATAAGGATTCATTTATAACAAAATATTTTATCGCACTGACAAATTGGCGGTCAACACTTCCTGATTTCCATCGAATCGAACGTTAACAGACGTCACGCAGCAAAAAAAAAAAAAAGCTCACGCACAGCCGCTGGAAGACATGTATCAACATATATGAGCCTCCTCAGCCACCCTCAGAAAACATAAGGGATTAGGATACGTCTCCCGCACCCCCTTATACCTAGTAATTTAATTAAAACGAAGCACAAAATGGCGAATTCCCGTTTCGCTACCAGTTTGCGGCCCAGTTCGCGGCCCGTGAAGCGCTTCTACCGTGAAAATTTTTTTTTTTTTTATTTTCCCCACTGGACCCTTTAATAACCCCAACAACATTCCTAGGGGGTCAAGAGGGGTATACCTTGCCCCCTTTCATTAAATTCCCCCTTCGTTTTTCACCTCTTCTTCTCTCTCGATCCTACCGAGAGATAAGATGGCGGCCGCTCAGGACTGTTTAGAATGTTGACAGACACCGGGGAGCCAATCAGCTTCGCATCGCAAAGTTCCGTTTCACGAAAAGTAAGCGGACCGGAGCGCAGCCCGGAGCGCTGTTACAGATATATATCTTGTTTTGAACGTTAATTTCTCAAAATCCACTGGAGCACATATATTGAGACCTAGCAAAGGCACATCGGGCTAACAGTCCCTACAATTTTGCCAAGTTTCGTGCAAATCCATTCAGCCGTTCGAGCTAAAAGTGAGGCCAAAGGCCCTATGGAAATTAACATGGGAAAAACGCGTTTTGGGACCCCCCTTTTTTCTCGGCCCCCCCTTGACGAAACCCCCCCAAATTTTCAGGGGCTGCTCAGAAACAAAATGTGCCATTTTCCTGAAAATTTCAGCCGATTCCGTCCACAAACGCCAAAGTTATTAGACATAGAATTTTCAAAAATCCCATAGAGAAAAAATCCTAACTATATATACCTACTGGCGACCGCCAGTAGGTAATATATATATATATATATATATATATATATATATATATATATATATATATATATATATATATATATATATATATATATATAGAGAGAGAGAGAGAGAGAGAGAGATCCTTGTGCACCATCCCTTCGGCTTCTCCAGTAGTGGGACTGAATAACTCTCACCTGATTTGGTATTCCCACAAAACATCCACATTTTCATAAATATATACCACAATGAGAGAGTCTGAAACTTGAATCCTTATCTTTACAGAACAGCTTCACAGTGAAGGGTGAGGTGCACCTTTCTGTAAGTGTAGCACATGGCAGCTCTTAAGTGCCTGCAGCACCATCAACAGCAATGAACCTACTTAATTTCGAAACTAAAAATGTTCCCTCTACCAGGTTACGTTCAAGGATTGTTCTACTGGTCGATTGGTATCTTTTTAAAACATGTTGCTTTTCGAAGAGATTAACAACTGAATGACTCCAACACCGAGTTGAACATTGAAAAATTCGGGTATCTGTCAGACACATTTAATAAATTGTGTTCGCTTTTCCGAAGAGTTATGAGGGATAGCTATGAACTCATACCTTTTTTTCCAAAATCAGAAATGTCCATCAGTTTTATCTGGCTAGAGCAGTTTTACTCCTCTCTCCTTCACATCGTTTCCCTTTTTCGTTTTACAAGTTACACTGCTGAGTTAAAAAGTGAATATTAAAATACACTTAAAATGATGTATTCTATAGATAGTCTATATCTTACATCGAAAGTATTTCGCTATTGGGTCACGAAAACGTAATTTTTCTCCAGAGGCTGGTTTGTGTAGTTTATCTGGCTGAACAGGAGCCTTAAAGTTGCATGCAGCGCACATAGCATGCTTCAAATGTGCAATTAAAACCAAGTTCAGACGATCAAAAAAGAATGTGTTGCTAGACACTGTTATTGGCAAAATGAAACTAAATATCCCACGTGGTTTCAAAAGTACAAAGATTGTCAAACAGAACGTAAAACAAAGAGAATTTGAGCCTTAGAATAGACAGTATTTTAGACAGTTACTGAAGTCAATGGAGGGCAGAAAGTGTCTTGAAAATGGCGCGGAGTTTCTAAGCTCAGTATTATGCCGGATCGTAAGAAAAAGAAAACCCTTGTAGACCTTCAATTTGAGACATTCACCAAGAATTATGAACAATGTTCTTAGCTATACATGCTCACTTCTGCCTCGTGGTGTTATGCACATTCCTTACAGAAGAGTAAGTGCAGAGAAATGTAGACTTTTTAAAAGTAGCATTTCTAAAAAAGTTATGTTAAATCCAACTCCACCAGTAAGGAGGATTCATCATTACTATTGCAGAGATGTAAAACATGAAGTAGGTACTCATTTCTGTTCAGTAAATACTACTTAAAAATGCATAAGGGAATTCCCAGTGCTAACCAAAGAGAGGAGTAGGCCTCACAGTAGTGAAATGAGAATTTAGCAGTTTGCCATTACCAGGACATGCAAAACATAAAAATACATGTCCTGCCATTTACTTTCAAAGCACCCTCCTCTTTGTGCTGTCGAGGGCCTACCTTAGGTGTGACATATGTAGTAAAAGAAGAGATTAAAATTTGGCACGGCTACTTCTGTGGGTGTCATAATTAGTACTGCAGGCCCACTAGTAACATTTAGCTTACAGGCCCTGGGTATATGGTAAAATTTACAAAAGATTTATAGGTAAATTAAATATGCTAATCATGTATACACCGATGACACACATATTCAGGGAAGAAGCACATGCACTTTAGCACTAGTCAGCAGTGATAACGTGCTCATAGTCCTAAGGCAACCAAAAACATTCAGCAACATGTGGGGATCAAAATGCAAAATGTTTGAGGGAAGACCTCCCTAAAGATGACAGGTCTAACAATGGTCCTCCACTTTTCACTGTAAACATAACTAGACTTATAGAATGGGGATGAGAGAATGTTGAAGCTAACATGCAGACTTTATCCTGGCCTTATAAGAATGAAAATAAATACAGGCAAGCTTTCCTTTCCTCAGGGAATAGGCTTTTCAGTATGCCATGCTAATGATTTTGCAGTATATAACAAGCAATCTCTGGAGCGCCTTCTGAAGCTACTACTGTCTTTATGGCAGCATTAACACTTGACAAAGTTGATGTTATCCTGGCAGTTTTTACTCAGCTTCAGCCAGCCAGACCATTAAAGGGCATTTCTTTAGAACAGGGTTTTTTAGGCCCAAGGAAACGATCTGCATGTACCAGACGTCCATGAACTTGCTGTTCCTGATGTCTGCAATGGAGCCAGTGACTTCCGCCTGGCGTCAGAAACCTCTCCCTTAAGACTCCTTTGACTGAGTTTATTTTGAAATCGGAAAGTAACAAAAAAACTGTCTACTAATTTGAAAATGAAATGTCATAAACATAGACGATTACCAAACAAGAAGCCTTCACAAGACCCCATGGTCCTCTGCGTCAGATTTTGATACCCTTGGTTGTCTGACCCAGGTCGGGACACAAATGAGGATGACAGTGAGGAAGGCAATTTAGTTCTGTAGTTCTGATTGAACATTTTTGAAGCAGGGTTAATCCTTGACCTTAGAATGGCATGGTGCTGGGTATCTGTTTAGATAAAGGATTGCTGTACTGTAGTAGGCAGAATATGCCAGGATTCCTAAAGTAGTACTGAGGGAACTCTTTGTAGCGATTAGCCCAACTCAAACTTTTTACAGAGATCATTGCATCCAAGGTTATTCTAGTGATACAAGCTTTTACAGCCAGACTTGAGTGTAACTTTACCACAGTATGGCCTGAAAGGGTTTTTTAAAATGTAGACACTCTAGGACACAAGTTTTTCCTTGGAGTGTAGTTCCTGGGACATGCAGTACACATTGACTGTTGATAAAATGCACACTATGCGTTATTAGCATACTGAAGCAAACTAGAAACTTTTCTAATGGTTTTCTGAAAGATAGAATGTACACAGACTGTCAACAATCTATTATCGGGTTTGACAAAGTTAATATTTCAGCCCCCTTTTTGACTTTGGAAGAAACCTTTGTCACCATCTCTGGAAGAGATCCACGTTTTTAGGGCAATATCAACGTCCAATTGGTGAATATATCACTGGATGGTGAAAATAATAAGCAAAAAGAAGGATATTGTCTTGAAAGATTCCAACAATGTAAAATCACGACAGCTGAGCCTACCAATAAAAAAGGTCATCAGAGTTCCATCTATCTCAAGAAATACCACTGCAAGCATTTTCTTCCTCCTCACTATTCAAGAAGAGAAGAACTTCCAGTGGCAAGCTCTCAGTCATATTATAGATCACAGAATCAAGAGTAGAAGGCTACAAAGGGTCTAAACTATGGAAAGTTTAGATACTCTCAGAATCTAGGTGGCCATTTCTACGGATCAATATTGTTCTGGGTTAAAGTAGGCGTATCTCTGGAAAGATCCCAAACCAATGCAACGGGAGGCAAGGCAACAGCTTCAAGACTTCTAGGAAGGGTTGGAATTAGGACTACACTTCAGGTGCCTATATCAAGGTCTCTGCATTCCTCTTCTAAATACTACTGAAAAAAAATCAGAATCCCAGATTTGTTTCTGTAAGACTGCTTGGGCACCACTTTGTCTCCATCCAGGGACTGCTTTGGGATTGGGTCACAAAAGTAATGTAATGGAGACTGTTCCTATAAGGTTTGCCTTTGATAATGTTCTTCCTCATGGGTAAGGCAGGAGTGCAAGCAAATTCTGGGGCCGTTACTTTTTTTTCTTTTGAGATCAGCTACTGCTTACCATGCAATAAAAAAAGAATGTACCCAGCAGGCGAAAGCTTCAACTGCTTTAAGATTCTTGGCTCATACATTAGTGGCAGAATTCATGTCACAGCTCCAGGTCGCCAGAATAAATACGCTGGCTTTGTGTTCATACCCAAAACTGGTCTTTTCTCTGGATCACCCACAGAGCAAACATGTGTTTTTTCAACCAAAATTAAACTGGAATGATGCACAAAAACATAGTATATGGAATTCACCTTTGCTGAAGTTTTTTGTTTCCCAACATAACAAATCTGATGGTCCTGAACCCAGGACGAGAGGTGCAGAGTCTCTCTGCAGAGACGCTGCGACCCCACTCCTCCCTGCTTGTTGACATATCACATCGCGGTCGTATTGTCCGTCAGGACTTGAACTGACCGACCGCGAAGGGAAAGGAGGAAGGACTTGAGCGCCAAACGAATCGCCCGTAACTCTAGAAGGTTGATGTGAAGCAACCTTTCCTCTGGAGACCAAAGACCTTTGACCTCCAGATCCACCAGATGAGCACCCCACCCTAGAGTGGATGCATCCATAATCACTGTGGCCACCGGGGAAGGCAGATGAAAGGGCTTTCCCTGAGACAGATTGCCTTCCACGCCCCACCAAGATAGATCCGCCGCAGTTTCTCTGGAGATCCTCACAGACTCCCTGAGATCTCTGTTGTGTTAATACCACTGCCTGCGGAGGCACCACTGGAGCGCCCTCATGTGCCAGCGTGCATGGTTGACCAACAGAATGCAAGAAGCCATCAGACCGAGCAGGCAAAGGACCTTCAGGACTGGAACGACCGCTCCATTATGTAATAAAGGAATCATTTCCTGTATGGCGCAAATCCTTTGAGGAGGAGGGAATGCACGAGATACAGTTGTGTCCAGTACAGCACCTATGAACAGGTTGCGCTGGGAGGGCACCAGGTGAGACTTGGGTACATTTATTGAAAAACCCAACCGGTAAAACAACTGAGTTGTCTCCTGCAGATGCTGAAGAACTCTCTCTGCCGACTCTGCTTTGATCAGCCAGTCGGCCAAATATGGGAATACTGGAATCCCCGACCTTCTGAGATGTGCAGCCACCACCGCCATCACCTTGGTGAAGACTCGAGGCGCAGTAGTAATTCCAAAAGGAAGGACCACAAACTGATAATGTTGCGATCCCACCGTAAAATGGAGATACTTACTGTGCGACTTCAGGATTGGGATGTGAAAATACGCAAGTCGAGCAACACCATCCAGTCTTCCAGCAGCGCCTGAAAAACTAGCGCAAGGGTGAGCATCTTGAACTTCCCTTGTTTCAGATAAAGATTCAAGAACCTGAGATCCAGGATTGGACGAAATCTGCCATCCTTCTTGGGAATCAGGAAATACCGGGAGTAGCATCCCTGACCCCTTTCCTGCTCTGGCACCACCTCTATCGCATCCTTTCTTAATAGAGTCTGCACTTCCTCCTGCAGAAGTAAGAGGTTTTCCTCCGTGCAAAAACCTTGGCAAGGAGGGTAATTGGGAGGACATTCCCGAAAGGGAAGAGCATACCCATTTTCTACGAGATTGAGAACCCAAAGATCTGACGTAACCGATTCCCAATCCCGTAGAAAGTGGGTAAGCCGACCCCCCACCGGACGCGCATGATCCTGAATGGCGGATCTAGGGCTGCTTTTCTGAGGCTGGGGGGTTGGAAGGAGTGGAGGAGGAGGAGGCCTGGCGACCTCTAGGACGAGCTCTTTGTTTTCCCCTCTACGACTTGTACAAGGGTTTCTGCTGCTGCTGCTGCTGCTGTTGACCTTGCCGATAGTTGCGAAAGGAAGAGCGACCAAATCCTCTGAATCTTCTGGTGGAAGAACCCCTGGTCTAAAGCCCTAAAGATTTGGCAGTAGCCCTACTGTCCTTAAATCTTTCTAAGGCCGTATCAGCTTTCTTACCAAAGAGTCCAGCACCATCAAATGGCAGATCTAACAAAGCAGCCTGAACATCTGCTGAAAAGTCCGAAGATTTCAGCCAAGCTGATCTTCTTGTGGCAACTGCAGTACCCATGATGCGTGCCACAGAATCCACAGTGTCCAGTCCACTTTGTATCACCTGAAGAGCAGCTGCCTGCGCATCCGTTAGTACTTCTTCAAAATCTTTCCTGCTGTCATCAGGGATCTTAGGTGCCAGCAGAAGCAATGTATCCATGAGAGCATGTACATATCTCCCCATAAGGCAAGTGGCATTGGTTGAATTTAATGCTATACTCGCAGAAGAAAAGGTCTTTTTAGCAACCTGATCTTGCTTCTTTGCATCCTTATCTCCAGGCACTTGAGGAAATGCACTCACAGTCTTTGTGGAACAGGCTTGCTGGATTACTAAACTTTCAGGTGAAGGATGAGAAGTCAGAAAAGCAGGGTCTTCTGGTGCGACCCTGTATCTTCTTGCCACACTCCTGGAAACTGCTGGTGCTGTAAGTGGCTTTTTCCAAACTTCCATAATAGGCTCCGTTAAAGCCTCATTAAAGGGGAGTAACGGTTCCACCACAGAACTGGGTGAATGCAGAACCTCAGTTAGTAGATTAGATTTAAATTCTACTGTAGGAAGAGTCAAATTCAAAAGTTCTGCTGCCTTCCTCATAACCATGTGATAAGGCTGAACGTCTTTTGAAGGGGCATCAGATACAGAAGGTAGCTCCCACTCGGGAGAAAACTCCAGGCCACTAGCCTCGCCAGTTTATCAAAACTGTCATCCTCAAGCTCACCTTCTTCCATTTCAGCTTGAGCTTCTGTATATTTCTGCTCTTCTATGAGGCGCTGAGCCTCCCTCCTGGACCTTTCCTTCACACGCCACGCCGTGGGATCCACCAACAACTCCAACGGAGCCAGAACCGACGTCGGTATCGAATCCGATGGCAAAGTGGCTTGGCCTCGAGGTCGACTCGGAGCAGACGACGTCGGTTTCGGCGTCGACCACCTCGTCGGAGCCGGGTATTGCCACAGCGGTGTCTGAGCCGGCATGAATGGCAAAAATGGAGCCAGAGCATAGGAGTGTGGAACTCCTAAATTGAAGGCTAGTGGACCCATGGGACCCGAAGGCGCACCAGAGGGGTACCATGCCCTTGAAAATACACCATACATAGCGTTCAAAAACGCTGATGGATCCTGGCCCGTGGCCGGAAATGGTGGCTGAAGACCCTCGGGCTGGCTTCGAGGTGGTTCCGAATTCGGCTCTTCTACAGGCGCAGAATTCTCACCAACCAGAACTTCCTCCTCATCCTCACGGGCCGGGGATGACGCCGGAGATTGAACCGGAGACGGAGCCGGAACCTGCGACTCCAAAGGCGAAGCCTCACCTTCGGGATCCAAGTCCTCCTCTGGAGGAACCACCTTCGAACGTACCTTCTTAGGTGACTTCGACCTCGAGTCTGAATCCCTACCGGAGTGACGTCGGGACTCATGTCATCTTTTCTTATGCTTCTTCCTTAACTTCGAAGCATGGTCTGATGGTGACTTCGAAGACGGCTCTTCTCGACGCCTTGATCTCGACGCCGATCTCGACCTCGACCTTCTCGAACGAGACCTCGAAGACTTTTTTCCTTTGTCACCTCTCAACTTCGCCACCAGAAGTTTGGTCTCTCTCTCTCTTTCGCAGAGCCTTTGGGTTCATCTTCAGACATGAAGAACATTCTTCAACATCATGATCTGAACTCAGACACCAGATGCAATCTTCGTGTGGGTCCGTGATTGACATCATTTTCCCACGCTCTCTGCAAGGCTTGAAGCCGGTCTTCTTTGTCAACATCGTGAAGGAATGAATGTGTGCGGGTACTGCACTCTATTAACCTTCTTTGTACGTTTGTGCGATATGTGTGCTGTGTTAGATTAGTGCCTGCTCACTTACGTAACTGGTTGTATGTGGCCTGGCTCCAAAAAGGCCGCCAGGACTCTAACACGCACTACTACAAATTGAGTACTCCTTTTATACGTTTCAATTCAGTTTTATCATGTTATCAAATCAAATCATCACATTTCTCTCATTGTTAGTACATGCGTTGAAGTTACTTACAATATAGTCAATTACATTTGCGTTACATAAATGTACATTCAAACAATAGTTTCAAAATACAATAAAACCCAATGCATTTCAGGGCATCAGCCCCTTCGTCAGGGGTCTTTTTAAAAAGAAAAAGGAAACATAGTTACTTTTGGTGCTTTAAGGATTCAGTGTTGCAATAGCCTTTACAGCTTGTGGTATTTACTGATTTCGTGCATTTCTTACCTCGTGTGCGAGGTAGCTCAACAGGTGTTGTGCTATGCTGTTTGTAGCGTAGCTAAAGTGATTCTAAAAGGAGGAGATTATGTAGGTCACTTGCTAATTTATTAAACTGTGTGCAGAGTTATTAGTACTTATTTCACTAGTTAAATTATTTTACCTGAGTCTTGCTTGCTTAATGCATATCTGTAAGAAAAAATATATTTTGTCTTGCGGTCACTTCAAAAGGGGTACCCAAAATAATCAGGGTCATAAGAAAAAGCATATCTTGGTGATATATAGTGCTCACCTGTGGGTCTTCTATTTCCACGTCAAATAGTTACCCTGCAGAATTAAAACAAGGGAAGTTCCATTGAACGTTATTGCGTACGTTAGGGGATTTTGTAGCTAGAGTCCTGGCGGCTTTTTTGGAGCCAGGTCACATACAACCGACATCGTGAAGGAAACAAAGAAATAGAAAAGTAAAGAAAATAGCAACAAAGTTACTAAGAGGCTACAGAGATTCCCCAAAACCGTTAGCGTCGACAACGTGGAAAAAAGGGAACTGACGTCATCACGCCGGCGTGGGCCTATTGTAGTGTCGGTGACGTTAGCGGAGTCGCGTGCGATGCCGTGCCTCTATGACGTCGTCCACGTCCACGTCGGCGCGAAGCTACAAAAAGAATTTCCGAATGTTGCTGACGCAAGGGGATATTCACAAGGTGAGGAATCCACTGGCAGATGTATCTATCAGAAGGTACTTTATATATGATGGGCTGAGTCATTATTATTGCCTTGTTGCCTGCACTAGCTACTAGGGTAAGAAGCAACCAGCTATTCGTCACTAAAATCTGATAGTGGAGTGACCGCTGCTGCTGTGTGCCTCAAGTAAGTTAAGGAAGCCATCAAGCAGAAACAGAATTAACAAATATCTCTCCGCATTTGTTCTTTTCATCACCCGCAGCAACTAAAAACATTCAAATTATGCTAGAGTCATTACTGCTAACCCTAAATTAGGAACCATTAATTTAGATATTAGCTACACCTGTAATTTACAGCTCTACACAAAAGCAAACATGGGTCAGGCGCACATGTACGGGTAATAGTTAGAATGTCTATACTGCTTAATAACAAAACACTTCAATTGCTTACATTTTTGACAGTTTATTTGTTATAATACTTATCACCTTTGATAGTTCCGATTGCAACTCGTCTTGCTTACCTGTCAATTTGTTCTAGAATTTCAGCAACAGAGAGCAGGGGCTTGCGTAGCTGTTTGCGTAAGTTATGTTGAAGTAAAGGCAGGCACAGGTTCCACAGGGACGCACATACCACTTCAATGATGCTGGGCTCTGACAACCGAACAGCATTCTCCAAAGCAAATTCAAGTCTTCTCACTTGTTTAAGTTGACTCTGTAAAAAAACATGGGTTTAACATAAGGTACAGGCGAACAACTGACTGCGAACATCAACTCTAAATCACAAAATCAAACCAGACAGGGTGTCCAGTGCATTCTAGTATGCACAGCCATAAACTGTGAAACTGAACAGGACCTACGGTAGTAGATCGGTATCTAATGAACACAACCTTTTCATCCCAGCTTTATGCAAGATGTTAAATACTGGCCCACCCTTTTGGGGAGCATTATATTTCTGCAACTCTTCTTTAATGCCTACGTAAAGACCAGCCCTAATAATGAGAACTATTAATCTTGGGATATTTGCTTCCCCCACACTTCCCACTATCTCTTTCAAATAACTGGCTGTTTGCAACGGTGCAATGCAGCTCTCTAATGTTCAGTGTTTCTTACTGTACTAAAATGTTATGGCAAATTACCCAATGCTTTTGGGGCCATATTACATGTGCCGTTCAACTATAAATGTTTTTTTCATAATTACGTATTTTCCATAGCCATTGTTGTCAATGTATATTAGTTGCTGCATATTTTACTTTACCTTGGCCAGGTAATGTCAGTGCAAATCTTTACCAGTGCACCTTATTCCACAGTCTGGACTGACTGCAGAGACAACAGGATCTTCTACCGTCCATACAATTATGAAAAACCCTGTATGTCATAGGAGTATAGATGAGTTATACCGTCATAATAAAGTAGTAGAGTTTCAATTTCAACAAAGCGTCTAGTAGGACAAGGATGCCTCCATGTGCCGGGTGTTGTGGTATGGAATACAGTACTAACGCCATTAGGGTTGAGAGGACCGTCTATGCGTCATTTACATTAAAAAAATGTATGCTACTCCATTATAGTTTGGAATAGTGCTAAGTGTATTTTTTCTTAATTTTTTGCATTTGAGTACTTCTCAGTTTTAAATCCACATAACTTTGTATTCGGAATGTCACGCATTTTATTCAACTTTTGTAATACAAAATTCAACACAAAGCACACGAATAAAACAAATTAGTTGAAAGTAAAAGCAATCATTGAGAATTACAACTGAATAGACAGAGGGGTCGCCTCAGTTTCCAATAGCACAGCAGGTAAGTAGTACAGATTTAATGACATAATTTAAAAGCGATTTTGGGTAGTAAGGTATGAGGAGAGTCAGCAAGTTTTATTGCACAATTAATTAAAATCCTTGCAATAGCGGAAAGCAAACATCAAAACTATTAAAAACATAAGCAAGTTCACTGCAGCAAAAGTCGTGCTCATTCATCCATCTGTGGAAGGGCCTCGGTAATCTGCGTCCATAAATGTTCAAAGATGATTGGATAATTGTGAGCCGCCACCACTCAAACAAGCTACCACTGCCTACCACGTTTTAGAGGTAAAAGCATATATCTTAGAAGTTGTCGACTCAGAGTTGTCAGTTTGCTGAGGATGCATGGGTTTTGTTTTTGTGTTCTAATGTGTCTACGAGTTATCTACTTCACTATTTAGACGGCTGTGAGGAAACATCTCGAAGGAAGAAAGAAGGCAAAACTTTATACTAAATAATTTTCAGAAGTGACATCACGTCAGGAAGTGACATCGCATGTGCAGCAGATCTATTATTTGCACTTATTGTAAGATTTAAAAATTGAAGCTGCTCAGTACTTAAGCCTGTGACTTAAGGTCCCTATATGGAGGAATTAACAGCCCAAATGTGGATGAAGTTTGGTGTACAACTACATTAGTCAAGCCACTAAGTGCTGTAAGCGAGGCATTCTAAAACATGGCACCATGAGCAAAAGCAGTTTGTACATTTATGGTATAATGCTAGTATTTACAGTGGATGTATTGTTATGTAATATTTGCCAGCTTAAATAGTTAAAACACGACAGACAGCAAAGTATGAGTGCGCGTCTATTACTTAAATAAATATGGAAATGTACAGTTTGACAACTTCATTTATACGCAAAGCACAAAATATGGATAAATACAGAAAAAATGGCCAAAAAATCAATATGGATAAATACAGACAGATTTGTTAAAAAAATAAATACCATAAAACCGGGAACCCTACTTATGTGTGACATTTCCATGGTTTCAGTGTCTATGTGTGACACTTTCCACTCAGTGAAAACCAAGCTAAAAAGTGCAAAGCAATAGATATCAGTCATTGCACCCTTTTCAGCAATGAAAAGCTCTACAATATTTTGAAACTGCTGCAAAACACCTGAAATAAAAAGTTGTGTTTCATACCATGTTCACACATTCAAATGCAATCTATAGTTGTGAGACATTGGAGAGCAAATACTGATTAGCCTACACATGCTTCAAGCAAGGAAAATGTAACTTTCTAAAAGCCAGCCAGTTAACAGCAAAGGTACAGTACCTATGCTTCATGGGAGGGTTGAACAAGATTGGCAAGTCGAGACACAAGTACTGACCACACATCTTACTCTTCAGATTTTGCGGGACGAAAGAGAAACCTCCTCCTATTGCAGTCGAAAAAACTTCATGGGACTACCAACTGCAGCTAAGGAACCACTTACGGACAACTTGTATTGGATAGTCCACTAATATCAATTTTCAGGTCTCAACATGAGCAAGACACCAGAGTCCACTGAAGGCCCACTCACCCTCATGGCTTGTGCCTCCCAGGACACTGTTTGGGGGGTTATCTGATCAGTAAAAGGGGAGTGAAGTGCCATTTTCCATGAAAATTTCAGCCAACTACCGAACTGATTTTAGTAACTCAGCTTGTGCTGCCATATGTGGCTCATTCACTGCAGCTCATGCCTTGTGGCTCCTTCTATGAGCTACTCAATTCCTGTGGCTCACTCCTTGCTTGCCCTTTACCTTTGAGGCCCATTCCCAGTATCTCATTCTCTCTCTGGCTTAGTTCTTGCTGTTCATTCCATGTGACTATTGCTCTGTGTTGCTCGAGTCTTGCAGCCCATTCCATTTGGGTATATTCCTTGTGGCTCATTCCTACCTCATCTCAGAAACTCCAGCTTTTG
Source organism: Lissotriton vulgaris (assembly GCF_964263255.1). NCBI lineage: Eukaryota > Metazoa > Chordata > Amphibia > Caudata > Salamandridae > Lissotriton > Lissotriton vulgaris. Next base: position 923,013,078 of record NC_141693.1, on the reverse strand, counting down.
AGCAGGGGGGACGGCGTGGACCACCGACTCGTGCCCTGATCATGTCGTGCTCGATACTCTAAACCTTGAAGGTAACTATCTGGGAGTGAATACCTTCCTTGGAAAATCTTGTTATCTTTAATCAGATGCTTGACATTCTGGGTGCGAAACCATGTAGGAAATGTCTGTTTATACATGGTGCTCAATGCTGGCTGAGAGTTGGATGCAGACTTCCGCAGTTATTCTCAAGCTGGAAACGGGTCCTGGGCCACCTAAATCTCACAGCCGATCTCCAAAATAATGTGCTGAAACTCTGAAACTTGCTACAGCAATAAGTGGTCCCAGTACGCAAACATCCTGAGTGGGCCTGGGGGAATCGGAGGCTTTTCTTTTCAATGTGAGCGCCCAGCTCCAAATAGCTCGCTTGAAAGACAGTTGCCAATTCCGCTTATCCGAGTTGAAGCTTCTATATGAGCAGCTATTAAAAGTAGAAGGTTACACATACTGCCACTCACACCAGTCTGCAAGCCTCTCAGCAGAAACCAAGATATATTCAATCACTCATTTAGATCAAGCCATGTGCCAGTCTGTTTCCTTCCTCAGGAGCACGTTTTCACAGCAGGGTGAGCATGCAGTTTTTGATATATTGCTGCCCTAAACCTAAACTAAAGAGATGCAACAGCATCCACACAGCTGTGCTTCCATTCATGAAATGTATCAGTCCTGCAATTGGTAACTCCCAAGGGACTGTTACAAAGATGGCCAGCAATTCCTGGCCAACATATTCTGTAGTATTTTGAATTAAGCGATATTCAAGAAAATGTCATCCCATTAAATATATTTCCTAAATCAAAATGGAACTGAATGCAGAAAGGAAGGAGTCTCTTCTGATTCAGCCTACAAACATTGTTCTATGTAATGACTACACTAGTGTTCATCTCAGCCAAAGGTACCGGGACACATTTTTTAGAACCTGTGGTATGACCTGCTCCTTGAACTTGAAAATAGTTTGCAATTTTGCCTTCATTTTTGCGTATCTCTGTGCAGATGACCGTAGATCTACAAGCTAAGCCTACGTAATGCAAAACATCAACAGTGCAGTAGTGTTTTGGAGACTGCATCCTAAGCTTAGCTGGTGTAGGGTAAGTCTTGTTAACAAACTGCCAAGTTTCTGCAGATGCCCATTTGTTGGCCGGGCAGGGTTTACACGTATTGCTAGCATTACTAACTTCACAAATAGCCAAGAAAATAGCAAATCACCCTGCTCTGTCCGGCCTCCCTGTCACTGACACTGCAGTCCCCAGGCGCCATCGGCTGCTCCCTTACCTTGTGATCGACTTCACAAAAAAGTCACCAAGCGGAAAATAATTTTCTGTCTCTGGACGCAAGAAGCAAATTTTAACTCCTTCACTCTCAGGTAGGTAGGGCAGGTCAGGCAGCAGGCGAGGCCAGGAAAGGAAGTGGAGTCTTGTCGAGTGGGAGGGCGAGACACAACAATATCCGGATCAGGCCAATCCTGTGACAACTGCTATGGCCACTGATTGGTTGCAGGTCACAGCATCCACTGATAGGCGCCCAGCAAGGTTTAAAGGGCAAAGCAGAACTTTGATAGGTAGTGCATTCGCACTACACACAAGATTGACATCCAGCTCTGTAGTTGGGAGATGGAAAGGTATATCAACGAAATCTTAGAAAGTTAGGGGCAGCTGTGCGGGCAGGTAACGTCGTCATCTTCCAAAATCCAGCTTTTGAGCAATGGGGATGGCGTCCACCCTGTAAAATAAGTGGGGGGACTCCATCCACCCGCGTGGTGTCCCGACACGTGCCCTGGTGTTTTCTAATATCCAAGCCTGCTAGGTGTTTGGAGGGCGAAATGAGTTTTGTTTGCTTTAGAGCAATTCTTTTGACTCTAAGTGGTGGTAAACTGCTGATCAATTGGATGGTAAACTTAAAGGTCTGTAAGGAATCGCCCAAATGTGCGCCACAACGGTTCGTTTTTAGGTCTCGCCTGACAATGCGCTTGCGCATTGCTGGCAAGAGATAGAGAGGGGCACCAGAAAATCCTACCAAGAGGGCTTTGGAATGCGGATTATGGCCAGTGCATGTGCGCCGGGCGCGTGCTCGTCGCCATTTGCTCCCCCCCCCCCCCATCAGACTTGAAAGGAAGCCGCTGGCACACCACCATTTGTCTGAGCCTCGGCATCAGACTTCAAAGGCTGCCCCTACCCCGCCCACCTCCGGCCACAGCAATGCCGAGTGCGCCCATTGAGTACTATGAAATATTGCATGCTGTGTCGGCTTTTACATGCTTGGATGCCAAGTCTCAGCTCGTGTGTGTGTGTGTGTGTGTGTGTACACACCGCGTGAATGTCCTGAATGCACTTTTTTTTCCAAACTAGTTTGCTACTTAAATTAAACTAAACTAGCATTTACCAGCTCTTCTTGATACAACGCCATACCTTGACATCGCATACCTTGACATTACCGACGCTAAAAGCTACACAACTTTGGCTTTAAACACAGTAAGTTTCCTAAAATTACAAGCAACATGGTCTTTTTTGGCAAATGTTTTCAATAACATAGACGCATAGCATGTAAACTAATTGCTTGCTTATTGCAGTCATGTCATGCCTCTTGGGAAATGTACAGTTAATGCATGTAAGGCTATTATGTCGTACGTGCACCTTCGCATGTAGCTGTCTGGTGTTCTTTCTGCATGTTTGTTACACATTGGAGATGTTCACTCTGAATCCTGCAAGGACATCTAGACAGTTTGTACCGGGGGTTACTAGTTGCTCCCTTCTATATTTTCGTTCGGTTTTAATGCTAGGGTTGCTTTGGCTTTACACTGAAGAGATGAGTGTGGCATTACGCAATATTTTTAGGTCACTTTTTTGTAATATTCTTACTGTCAATATGTCCCTCTGTCCCCAACATTAAATTTATCGCAGTTGTGTGTGTGTTCAACTTACTTCACGTATTACGACACCTTTCTTCTTATTTATTAGCATTTGCTGTAATTGCGGCACACGCCAATCAAAATTCGAAGTAAATCGCGTGTGCCGTGGGAAATTAAAACATTCACAATGTTTAGTTGTAATGACAGCGCATTCTTCATTCCGTTGCAGCATTCAAGGGTAGGATAGGACTGGGAGCTATGTTGGTTTTTGAATAATGTATCAGCTGAGTACGCCCATTGTGTACTATGAAATATTGCATGCTGTGTCTGCTTTTACATGCTTGTATGTCTCACCTCGTGCGTGTGTGTGTGTACACACCGCGTGCCTGCCCTCACCACATGTAAGCTTGTGATTCAGCTGAAAGCAGGTCTCTAATTGAGGTGCCAGCTCATCCACATGTCGTGGTGCTCCCAGGTACATGGCAGTATATTTGAAAACTAGTATTCTCCACAATTGCGACTTCACCCATGTCCTTGAGTTGTGCAGTTCCCACTAAGGAACATATATATTTATTTATTCCATTAAATGTGGGTTCTTGCGATTTCAGATTCTGGGCGACTTCAGTATAAAACGGCTCTCTTCCACATTCCATTAATTGATTCACAACTCTTTTGTGGTGAAGTTTTGTGCATAGCAGTGTGGCTTACATGTTTGGCTGAGTGAAGTTTTTCGTGTAATTGTCTGCATTCAGAGGATGGCAGGGAGTCAGAAACGGTAGGTCTGTCTTTATTATAACTTTAGATAAGCCATAAATCTTGGAGTGCAATGTCTGTGTGGGAGCTGTCCGTGTTTATGACACACAGCACTCCTTCCAACCTTCAAAGCAGGTAGCATGCGCATGCGGCTCTCTTCGGTCCTCTCGCCCGCACCTGGTCCCTCAAATTCTAAATATTTGGTTCCGCTTTCAGTACCTTTTTTATTAGCAGTTCGGGGTGCATCCCCTTGGGGGCGACACTGCGCAGCCTGGAAGTGGAGACGGCACTGGCACACGTGACAGGCCTGAGCGTAGTTACTAAAGGGCAAGTGAGTTTCAGTCCCTCAGTTCCATGTGTGAGGACTCCGACTCTCCGCTCCCCCCATTAGACTTGAAAGGAAGTTGCTCGCACACCACCATTTGTCTGAGCCTTGACATCAGACTTCAAAGGCTGCCGCTCCCTCGCCCACCCCCCCTGCTACAGCAATGCCGAGAGCTGGTTTTAAATGGGGGCATCCATTTTCTCTCTACACGTTTGCTTCATTATCACAACCTTCGTGCTTCTGACCATGTGACCTAAACAATAGGAATTGTTTAAAGAAATGTTGTCTGCTGTAAGTCCTCCCCTTTCCAATCTGTTACATTTTCTTATTGATTGCAATATTATTGTATGCAATATATTTGCTTACTTGAACGTTTGTCTTCGATTCGATGTTGTTTAAACCGAGTCAGCGTGTCCTGTAAATTGGACCCAAGTGAGGTGTGCGTGTTCATACATGAGGATTCTTAACCCATTTCTCAAACTAAAAGAAAGTAACAATGTTTCACTGCGCTTTTTTTTAAGTGAGAGAAGTGCATGTGTTATCAGCCTCCTGTGCAGCAAATCTGATTTACTTCAAGGCTTGTGATTTCAAGTTTCAATCACTGGACTTGTGTTGTCTATCTGTACGCTGTTTAAACTTGGCTTCTCCTATCGGAGCAAGCCAGGCACGAGCCGCCTGTGTTCATTGTAGGAATTTCTTCATCCTTTTCTAGAACGAAGAGTAGTGCAACTTGTGCTTTTTGACGATGCAGGAAACGCACGTATTTCAGTTGCTGACTCGTGACACGGTTTAGGTTTGTTTAAACACTTGTGATGTTCGATGCGTTGAGACTAAGGCTGACATGCTTATAGTTATTAGAGATGTTAAAGATAAACTAGCACTTCCAGATACATTCAGTTCGCACTCACTCTCTTCTTCTTCCACAACTTGCTCAGACGGGTGGCTGTTCCATCACACACGCTTGTGCTGGCTCTGCCAATTTTTTAATTTATAAAAGCAGGAAGTCTCTCAGTGGTCTTATTAGCAGATTTATGGGAGCTGTAGTCCTCAGGAGTCTTCTTGACTTTTTTTTCGGGCTACTCGGGTACACCACCACATCACTCGAGGACACCATCACATCACTCAGAAACACCACCATATCACTCAGGGGCACTACTCAGGAGCACCACCACATCACTAAAGGGAACCAACATACCACTCTGGGGCACCACTCAAGGGCACCACCACATCACTCGGGGACACCACCACATCACTCGGGGACACCACCATATCACTCAGGGACACCACCACATCACTCAGGGACACCACCACATCACTCAGGGACACCACCACATCACTCAGGGACACCACCACAGCACTCGGGGACACCACCACATCACTCGGGGACACCACCACGTCACTCAAGGACACCACCACATCACTCGGGGACACCACCACATCACTTAGGGACACCACTACATCACTCAGGGGCACCACCACATCACTCAGGGGCACCACCACATCACTCGGGGACACCACCACATCACTCAGGAACACCACCACACCACTCAGGGACACCACTCAGGGGCATCACCACATCACTCAGGGACACCACCACATCACTCGGGGTCACCACCACATCACTCGGGGACACCACCACATCACTAGGTGACACCATCACATCACTCAGAAACACCACCACATCACTCAGGGGCACCACTCAAGGGCACCACCACATCACTCAGGGACACCACCACATCACTCGGGGACACCACCACATCACTCAGGGACACCACCACATCACTCGGGGACACCACCAGATCACTCAGCCCAACCACATCATCACTCAGCACCACAACAACACTGTCCTTGCTTGCTACCAACAAGCATTGCCATAGCCAATAGGACTTGCATTAGGAAAGTGTAAGCTATTGGCTTTGTGAATAACAATGCTATTAATTTTTATATTTTCAAAGCCAACACATATTAAAAAAAGTTGTCATTTACAATACCAATAGCTCACACTTTCCTAATGCGAGACCTATTGCATTGCAAATGCTTGTTTTTTAAGGTATTGCCACAGTAAGCTCTTCAGTGTTCCTTCTAGAGCCATTCTGTGCTTATACCATATGAAACAAAGAGACTTAAATCCTATAGATTGCTTGAATAAATTACATTCTAAACGCATCTGGGCATGCTGGGTGCTGTCTGAAGGTCGGAAGAGAAGTCTGTATGAACAACATTGCACTATGTCCAGCTGGGCCGGCATTAGGGCGGTGTGACTGTGCGGCCACACTGGGCGCTGACCTGGAGGGAGGGGCGGGGCACTGTAATGGGGAGGGGCACTGACATTGGGTTGGGCGCTGTGTTTAGCAATAACTTAAGATTTAAAAACACCTGCTCCAGAGCTTCTTGCGATTCCATCTTTCATGCAGCAATAAAAATATCAAGATAACTCTTGTGATTAATGTTCCTGCTGGAGAGAGAGATATGAGTTTTGTCTATTAGCAGTTTAGACTCTCCATAAAGAAGCACCAAGGGTTATTATGCCTGCTGCAAAGAACAGATCTGTATTTTATGGGGATAGCTGAGTGTAGTAGTAAAGCCAGCTTTACCAGCGCTTTAAAATAAATCATTGTATGCGAGAGAGGGGCTATGGAAAGATGACGGGCACTTTTGCGAGTAGTAGTGACGGAATCCGAGGAGGAGGTGGTCATGGGGGTGGGGCGCCAGAATAGATTGTCGCACCGGGCGCCACCATAGCTAAAGCCAGCCCTGATGCCCAGCCATGTTGAAAGCTTCCCAGGCAGTATGTTATGGCAGGCATCAGTTTACTCCTTATCACACAATGGATTGGATTCAGAGATGGACTCATAAACTGTTGAGCAGCCTCAAGTAGCAAGTGTTGAATGCTAAGGCTGTAGTTTTGATTGACACTAAGGGAAGTTTACGACTTCCAAGTTCGTCCACCTATAAGCCAGGTATTTGTAACCATCTATTATTTCAAACTTAATTTTGCCTAATTACCATTTCCGGATAAAAACACATTTGTTTGGACCTTTTTTGACAGTTAAATTGTTACTCGATCAGGGGTCGTTTAGAATGGTTAGTGCGCTCTGGAGCCGTGAAACTGTGCTGTCCAAAATTATGGTTTCATACTACAAAATGTTCAATGGTTAGACAGATAATTTAGGGTGGAAGGAGCCTGCTTTGATAACGGAAGTCCCTAAATCAGTTATATACAAATTAAAAAGTAAGGGTGCCTTGCCTCAAACCTTTGTTTATGTAAACTTTTTCCATGGTAATCACAGCAGGAGTTAGTCTGATTTCAGGCTAATAATTGCTCGCAAGTGCTTAGAAGGAATTTGCGGCAATTAATGCAATCAAAAGCTGTTTCAGAAATGGATAAATGCTGAATATAAAAGGTTGGCCAATCTTCCAATCGATTTCTGTATGAGCATTCCCAAGGCCATAACATTATCTTTAATGCCACATCATCTCTGGAAGCCTCTTTGATAAAAAGGTAATATTCTATTGCTTGTGTTCCATGCTTTTAATTCCTTTGGACACACTTTTGCATAAAATATTCCTTTTATGTCTAACAGGGCTATCAGTCGATAATTAGCAGAAGCTGAATACAGACCTTTTTAAAAAAAAATTAAACTAGAAAAGAACTACTCCAGCGGTCAAGAACTGTATTTGTTTCCAATCAAAGGGCATATAATGGAGTTAACACTTCTGACCAAAGGCTGATGCTAGTGTTGAACAGTGTTGTGGTGAAATTGCTATACGTGAGCTCTGGCCATGCGGTAACCTATTTTACGGGATGTACATTGTGGCCTATTTTAACAGCTTAAGAAATTGAACTAATGTACTAATAGTATGCTAAGTTGGCCATGTTTCCAAAATCTCCCGATGATTTCAACTTTTCATAATGCGCATGATCACTATTAAGAACTAGGTTTTGGGGAAAGTGGTCATGTCGGACCTGACTCTCTCTGCAGGGTCACAACCAAAATGTTTTCCTTTACCTTCTACTATTTTTGCTAACTTCCTTTTTGATGGCCTTAGGCCACTTTACCACTGCTAACCAGTGCTAAAGTGTCTATGCTCTCTCCTTCAAATATGGTAAAATTGGCAATACCCAATTGGCCCAATTATTTTGCTTGTAAGCCATAGTAAAGTGGTACTACATGTACAAAGAGCCTGTAAATGAAATTTAAATTGTTGTAGCACCCACTTAAGTAGCCCTTTAAACATGCCTCCAGCTTGTAATAGTAGCCTGTGTTTCAAACTGGCATAATAAACCTTTTGCCAGCCCCAAACCTTCTTTTTTAATACATTTAGGTCTCCCTTTAGAATAGGCCCTGGCTAGCACAGAGAGCAGGGTGCAGTGTATTTAAAAGGTTGGACATATACTTCTAAGCAGTGCATGTCCTGGTAATGAAAATCTCTTGAATCCATTTTGCACTATTGCAAGGCCTGCCTCTCCCATCGGAGCACAATGGAGGCACCTCATTACGCTTATTAAGCTATAGCTTCGGAATTGGAATAGGTAACCATTTCAAGTTTGGTGTCTATAGAATTATAATGAAAAAATCCTCTCTTTTGGTAAAGTTGGTTTTAAATACAATTTTGAAAATTATACTTTTAGAAAGTTGGCATTTTCCTGCCTTAGCCATTTAGAGCCTGTAACCTGTCTCTGGGTCGCATGACTGGGTGTAGCTGACAGTTGAGCTTCGTGTATACCTCCTAGTCAGCCACACACAACAGAGAGCTTATGTGTGCTGAGATGGACCATCACTGACAGTATGGGAGTGCGGAACTGGGCACAGTCCTAATTACACTTGAATAGGGTCAGTCCTACCACCACACAAAGGGCTTCATACCCTCTGTAGTTAGCCTGGAGCCATGGCAGGGAAGGCAGGATGCCCGTGGACTTCAAAGGGAAACCTCTAGAAGCTTCTCCCACTTCAAAGAAGGGCCCATGTATAAATATTGACATCAGATACCAATCTTCAGCTAACTTCTGGATCTGTGGATACTCTGCCAGGAAGGACTGCTGTGCTGCTGAAAGGACTGCAACTTTTTTGGACTGCTTCTCCGAAAAGCTGCTGCCCTGCTGAGCTGACCTGCTACCCTTTTGCCTAGTTGAGAAGGACTGGCCCTGCATCTGTTGAACGCATAACCCAGAGTGACTCTAAGGACAAGTTGACAGTACTCTTGACTAAAGCCTTAGGGACAGAAGGCTTTAAGCACCTTGACTTTGCCATCTGTAAGCCCTACTCTGGAAAGTGGTGCTACCACAGTCCTGGACCAATGAAAGTGGGCCTGATGGTGCTCTACCAGGCCATCAGTAGATTCAGCAGAACCAACGTATTTCCTCTGCTGCATACCACAATCCTGGGCAGAACCGACACATCGCCTCTGCTGCAAGGGTTCTCTCAAGGCAAGGCCACTAGGACGCTTGTTGACCTCCTGAGGCGGAAGCCGGGAGCACCTATATCTTGCGCTATTTTAAAACATAAATCTTGTGTGTTGTTTTTAAATTCATTGCGACTGGCTGCACTTACCCTCTCTTTCCTACTCACTTCGTTCTCCCGTGCAGACGATTAGGTACTGCTACGGGGACTGCGAGGGAACCGCCATCTTGGAAGTAGCCCGAGTTGCCGTTGTAGCCTTCCTGCCAATCTCCAGCTTGGATTGTATATAAGACGCGCCTTTCTGCTCGCGCGCAATACCACTAGGACGCTTGTTGACCTTCTGAGGCGGAAGCCGGGAGCACCTATATCTTGCGCTATTTTAAAATATAAATCTTGTGTGTTGTTTTTAAATTCATTGCGACTGGCTGCACTTACCCTCTCTTTCCTCCTCACTTCGTTCTCCCATGCAGACAATTAGGTACTGCTACGGGGACTGCGAGGGAACCGCCATCTTGGGAGTAGCCCGAGTTGCCGTTGTAGCCTTCCTGCCAATCTCCAGCTTGGATTGTATATAAAACGCGCCTTTCTGCTCGCGCGCAATACCACTAGGACGCTTGTTGACCTCCTGAGGCGGAAGCCGGGAGCACCTATATCTTGCGCTATTTTAAAACATAAATCTTGTGTGTTGTTTTTAAATTCATTGCAACTGGCTGCACTTACCCTCTCTTTCCTCCTCACTTCGTTCTCCCGTGCAGACGATTAGGTACTGCTACGGGGATTGCAAGGGAACCGCCATCTTGGGAGTAGCCGAGTTGCTGTTGTTGCCTTCATGCCAATCTCCAGCTTGGATTGTATATAATGTGCATCCCCTCCCGGCCGCGCAGCGGAAGCGCCGATGGCGCTCCAAAGGCGTGCCAAAGGCAAGCCTGTCTGCGCCCGTCGCACCGGGCCTAGGGGCTAGCCCCCCTGTCCCTCTACCTACCCATTCTAAGGAGGATCTTCTGAAACTACAAGACTCAGCCTGTCCTCTTTGCCCAGCTACCATCTCTTACATCAAAGATTTGGGCATTTTCCAAACTCCATCCCGTTCCTTGAGACCCTCGCTCCTAACTCCTCATCGGCATAGACAATGTAAGCCTGCATTGACTAACATTTTAAGGCTCAACATTTTTTATCTGAACACTAGATCCCTAGTAAAGCATCAACTGGACATTTTTCTTCTCCTTACCCTTCAAAAACCTGATATCTTACTTCTCACAGAAACCTGGCTTAACATTGAATCATCTCCAGATATTTTAGCAGCACTCCCGGATAATTATTACATCCTACAGGTAGACCGTGATTCAGGGGAAGCAGGGGGTGGAGTAGCTGCTATAAACAACAAAAGCTACACATTTTCTAAATTGTCGTCCCTCGACCTCACTGCAGTTGATAATCAAGTTATTAAGTTTGACTCTAGTTCAGGATCACTCTTGTGTGTTTTAATATATAGACCCCCCCAGAACATGCCATTTTTTCCATTCTCCCTGTGTGACCAACTGGCCACTTTGGTCACCAATTATACCAACATCTTATTAATGGTGACTTTAACCTTTGGTTTAACAGCGAGCTTGCTGGCCCGTCGGCCAGTGAACTTACAGAGCTCCTCACAGGGCTTAATTTCAGTCATCATATCAACACTGCCCCCCATATCAAAGGGCATATACCTGATCAGGTCTGGAGTTTGGACCTCAATATTTCTCCCCCCGTTGTTTCCCCATGTTTCTGGTCCGACCATTTTCTGATTCAATTCAACATCTCCATCCTTGAGGCTAAAGTAAATACGACCACCAAGGAGGGTTTTATCAGAAAATGGGACTCTCTAGATACTGCAGCCTTTTTGGAAAATTTAGAGAACACCATACCTGCTATAAACTTGTAGAAAATTCAACATAAAACAATACACTAGTTTGGTTCAAAATAAGTCAATTATTTCTTGATATTTACAAAAGTGAGTGTACAATTGTCAGGACTAGTGCAATACAATTATAGCACTAGAACAACCAGAAGCAGACCGAAACAGGGGGGGGCCTACGCGTTTCGAATCCCTAGTGATCGAGGGGATTCTCCTCAGGGCCAGGTTATTCTGAAAAAAAGAAGAGAAGAGCCTATGTATGCAAGTTTCAAAATAGAACACTGACGAGCACTACAACACCCAGAAAACCAATCAGCTTACCAGTTGGAATCTATCCAGGAAATCGAATTCGTGAGTGTAAAAGACCTGAATAAAACCATAAAAAGATAAGAATACAAGGAGGTATGTGTAAGAATCATGTAGACTTCAGGGGGACATGTAATTGTACAAACAGACCAGATCCATTTACAGTACGTACAGAACTTTTCAAATTTTTCAGAAAAATCAGGTTGAAATACTTCTTCAGGAACGCTGGACCATACATCAATCCATCCTATACTGGCCTTAGGATTCCTTCCACCTTTGTCCCGCCTTCGTATACCATGTCAAATAAAATTCTTGCACATGAAGCGGTGGTATGGAGAGATGTCAACAACATACTACTTGAAAAAACTTTCACCAAATACAACACCAGCAGGGTTGAGAAAGCTGCTCTCCAATCATTGGCCAACAACTCGCAGGTTGTTATCAAACCAGCGGATAAAGGTGGGGCAATTGTCATCCAAGACGTTTTGAAATACGAATCTGAAATCAAACGACAACTGATGGACGGTATCAGTTACCAACACCTAAGATCTGATCCATCCACAGCTATAGCTCGTGAAATTTTAGAAGTAACTCAAGAAGGTTACGATCAAGGTTTCCTGTCCAAGAATGAATTTGATTACCTAAACCAACAACATCCTCGTCTAGCTACCATCTACACACTCCCAAAGATCCATAAGAATATGGTGGACCCACCTGGATGTCCGATCGTTTCGGGTTGTGGATCGATACTCGAACCCCTGGGCAGATATATTGACTTCTTTTTGAAACCTCTGGCAGAAGGAACACATACATACCTTAGGGACACTCTTCAAACAATCAATATTGTGGAAAATCTACCATTTGACCCACTTAATCAAATTCTTGCTACATGTGATGTAGTATCCCTCTACACCTGTATCCCTCAAGAGGAAGCTCTAGCGGTCATTACCAGATGTCTACAAAAGAGACCAGCACCAATGCAAGTTCCGACCGAATTCATTATAGCCTTGCTCCGGATAGCAATGACCAAAAATTTCTTCATGTTCCACAACGAGTTCTTCCTACAGACCCAAGGAGTGGCGATGGGTGCCCCCTTCGCCCCGGATGTGGCCATCCTCTACATGGCAGAATTTGAGGATAGTACTGTACTTAATACGCACAATCCATTCATAGATCATCTACATCTCTGGGTGCGTTACATCGATGATATACTCCTAATCTGGAATGGCGAGTCAACGATACTGTCATCGTTCCACACTTGGCTCAATCATCATCTACCTCACCTACAATTCACTCTCAAGTCTGACAATAAGACAGTCGATTTTCTCGACATCATTATATATGAAGATCAAGGGCGTCTTCTAACTACACTCTATAGGAAATCTACAGAGAGAAATTCTTTCCTCCAATACAATAGTCATCACCCTCGGGCACTACGTGATAATCTTCCCTTCGGACAATTTCTGCGTGTCCGCAGGAACTGTTCAAACACTATTTACAACAATCTGAGGATTTGTCCAACCGCCTACAACTACGTGGATATCCCAGGAGACTGGTCACCAAAGCACGGAAGAGAGCCTGGTTCTACCCCCGTGAAGAATTTACATTTACATTTACATTTACATTTACATTTACACATCTTGAAACAAAAAGACTCTACCACCAATCAACCAGACCGCATAGTCTGCATCACCACCTTCTCGACCAAGAGCAATAAAATTAAACACACGGTCAATCACCATTGGAAACTCATCTCTGATGATCTAAATCATCCAGACAATCCACTACATGCTTTTAAGAAAGCTAAGAGTGTGAAAGACTACGTAGTACGTTCCCTTCTTTCCACCCCTCAGGAACCAACTATAAGATCATTATGGAATCTCCAACTGATTATTGGTCACTTTAGATGCGGCCATTGCAAGGCTTGTGATACTACCATCCAGACCAAAGAATTCCAGCACAATCAAGTTAAAGTACAAGTTCAAGTTCAAGTTCGGCATTTGTATAGCGCCTCATATACTCAGGGGGTCTCAAGGCGCTTGAGGAGGAGGGGGAGGGGGTAAAATATAATCTATTATATGTCGAATATCCAAGTTTTCAGTTGTTTTCTGAATGAGAGGTGGTTCTGAGTGAGGCGGAGATGGGTGGGGAGAGAGTTCCAGGTTTTGGCCGCTAGGTAGGAGAAGGATCTTCCTCCCATTGTTGATTTGTGGATGTGTGGGATTGCGGCGAGGGCTTGAGTGGATGATCGCAGTTGGCGGGAGGGGTTGTAAAAGGACAGACGCGTGTTGAGGCATTCGGGCCCTAGGTCGTAGGGGGCTTTGTGTGCGTGGGTAAGGAGGCGAAATGTTATTCTCTTGTTGACGGGGAGCCAGTGGAGGTCTTTCAGGTGTTCGGAGATGTGAGCTCGGCGGGGGAGGTCTAGTATGAGTCTGGCTGAGGCGTTTTGAATGCGTTGGAGTTTCTTTTGTAGTTTGGTCGTTGTTCCGGCGTAGAGGGTGTTTCCGTAGTCCAGTCGGCTGGTAACCAGTGCGTGGGTGACCGTTTTCCTTGTTTCGGTGGGGATCCAATGGAAGATTTTTTTGAGCATGCGTAGTATGTTGAAGCATGATGAGGAGACGGCGTTGACTTTGAGAGGGAGGAGTCCAGGATGAAGCCCAGGTTGCGTGCGTGGTCCGTTGGTTTGGGTGCATTTCCCAGTGCCGGTGGCCACCACGTGTCGTCCCAGGCGGAGGGGGATGTGCCTAGGATGAGGACTTCTGTTTTGTCCGAGTTCAGTTTTAGCCGGCTGTCCTTAATCCATTCGGCTACTTCTTTCATCCCTTCGTGGAGGTTGGTTTTGGCAGTGTTTGGGTCATTGGTGAGGGAGAGGATCAGCTGGGTGTCATCTGCGTAGGAGATGATGTTGAGGTTGTGTTGGCGTCCGATGGAGGCGAGGGGACTCATGTATACGTTGAAGAGGGTGGGGCTGAGCGATGATCCTTGTGGAACGCCGCAGATAACTTCGGTGGCCTCTGATCTAAAAGGGGGGAGGCGGACTCTTTGGGTTCTTCCGGCGAGGAAAGAGATGATCCAGTCCAGTGCTTTTCCTTGTATTCCGACGTTGCTTAGGCGTTGAATAAGAGTGTTATGGCAGACAGTGTCGAAGGCTGCGGAGAGGTCGAGTAGGATGAGGGCGACAGTTTCTCCGTTGTCCAGTAGTGTTCGAATGTCGTCTGTTGCTGCGATGAGGGCGGTCTCGGTGCTGTGTTTGGCTCGGAAGCCAGATTGTGAGGAGTCGAGGGATTTGTTGGATTCGAGGAAGGAGTCGAGCTGACTGTTGACGGCTTTCTCGATGACTTTGGCAGGGAAAGGGAGGAGCGAGATGGGGCGGTAGTTCTTGAGTTCAGTGGGGTCAGCTGTGGGTTTCTTCAGGAGGGCGCTGAGTTCGGCGTGTTTCCAGCTTTCCGGGAAGGTAGCGGAGTTGAGGGAGCAGTTGATGACATCTCGGAGATGGGGTGCGATAATGGAGTCTGCTTTGTTGAAAATGTGGTGGGGACATGGGTCAGTTGGTGATCCTGAGTGGATGGAGTTCATCAGGCCGATGGTCTCTTCAGTGGAGATTGGGTCCCAGGCGCTGAGGTTGTTAGAGGGGTGTTTAAGTTCGGAGGTGGGTGGGGTGGACTGGGTTCCGGCTTCGTTTGTGAAGCTGTTATGTATGTCTGCTATTTTGTTGTGGAAGAATGAGGCTAATGAGTCGCAGAGGTCTTGTGAAGGGGTGATGTCGTTCGTGCCGGCGGTAGGGTTGGTGAATTCTTTGACGATGTTGAATAGTTCCTTGCTGTTTTGGGCGTTGTTGTCGAGTCGGTCTTTGAGTGCAGATTTCTTGGTGGATCGAATCAGTTGGTGGTGTTTGCGGATAGCGTTCTTGAAGGCTGCCTGGTTGTCGGTGGTTCGGTCTTTTCTCCAGGCTTTCTCGAGGGAGAGGCAGAACTTCTTGGATTTTTTGAGGTCTTCATTAAACCAAGGGGCTTTTTTGTTAATTTGTTTGGATTGTTGTTTTTTCAAGGGTGCTAATTCGTCAGCGCTGTGGGTGATCCATTGGGTGAGGCTGGTTGCTGCAAGGTTTGGGTCAGATGATTTAGCAGGGGGGTTTTGGTGTAGTGATGTAAAGAGTTGGTCTGTTGTAATTTTGTTCCAGTTTCTGCGTGGAATCGGATGTGGGAGGTTGTGGGTCGTAGTCTTTTTGTAGCTGAAGTGAACGCAGCAGTGGTCTGTCCACTGGAGAGCTGTGGTGTGGTCAAAGGAGATATGCTTGCTGGAGGTGAAGATTGGATCGAGCGTGTGCCCTGCATAGTGGACAAACACAACAAAAAGCAAAAATGCGCATTCTACAGCATATGAGCAGAATCAGGTGTGAGGTACAAGGTGCACCCCTGGTTGATCACTTCAGATCAGCCGCCCATTCCCCTGAGAGTCTCCAATGGGTCACACTTGAAAAAGCCAATCTAGGACCCCGGGGTGGAAATATTGCCACTATCTTGAATATCCGTGAGCTCAAGTGGATGTTTTTCTTCAATTCTATACAATCAGGCCTCAATGAACATGACAGTTCATTTTCTCAGCTAACCACCTTACCCTGATACTCTGTATAGTAGTACCCTCTGGTCTCACTGATGTATGTATATTTCCAGGTTTCACCCCTCTCCCCCCCCTTTTTCGGGTGACAATTAACTGTAATCACTAGGTCTTTACCGTCATGCGACAGGTACACCTGTGATCCTGCTCTCCTTCATTGTTTTAATTGTATTACTTGAGAATACATCTAATTGAACTATACTTCACACATTGTGTACACTCTTGACAATGTACTATGGCCTTTACCATCATGCGATAGGTACGCCATTATACACTATATTCGATATGCATTGCCTCCTATGGAATGAGATCACAGCTAATCAGCGTTGTGTTGGAATACAAAATGGCCTTTACTATCATATGATAGGTACGCCATATCATTTACTTGCAATGTCCCTGACGTCATACGCTCTTTTTCAAAATTAACTGGTCTCCACAAGTATCAACACACTGCTTTAGATTGTTTTTTTTAAACAATCCTAATTGGAGTTCTGTCCATGATGCAGGGTATACGAAATGGCGGTTATCGCCATATGATCGGCTTGCATAGTCATTATACGCCCCTTCTCTAACTGGCCTTCTAAGTATTACTACCTTGCCTTAGATTGTTCTTCTTAATAACCCCAATCGTTATTTATGCCCGATTTGGCTGCCTACTTAATTTTTCCAATCCAGTCGGGTCTGCATTATGCATTAATTAATGGATTTCTCCGAGCACCTAGGTGCGCCGAGTGTCTCACAGTCTGTTCACTAGCTCTAATGCGGTCACGTGCCTTGGTTGCCTTGGTTACGGACTAAATAGGAAATGCTGCCTTCAGTCCCGACCCTGCCGTGAAGACGCCGGTCTCATCGTGATTCGGTAAGCCTGCTCGATACACGGCGGCTAATTCCATACCTATGCCTTGTTCATTAACTAAATTTCGAGCACAACACTAACTCGTTGCTCTACCCTTCCGTTCTTTCAGCGCACGAACCCTGATTAATGCGGAGCTTCGTGATTCCACGGGGACGTTTTCTACTTTTATGATTAAACCCGGTAAGCCACTTCTGCTTGATTACTATCTCTCCCTTTTTTCAGCAAACATTATATGTACAATTAGTAATTGAATCTCTTAATTATGTAGATACCTTGAGTGAATTCCAGTGCCCAGCGTCCCCGGGCCAACCTTCTAATCTCGCCATAACGCCATCATTTACAAGTAAATTGTAAGTCCTTTTGACTCATTTAAATGCACTGAATGTTATTCATTCCAGTCTCTTTTAAAATATTCATACAATGTTTGAACTCTCCGCAGGACGTACCGGTCTTCTCGCGGATTTTTTGAATGTGATTATATGACAGAAGGCACCGATTTAATAGGTAGGCCCTATAATGGTGTGTTCATTTTAATTTTAATTGTGCGACTAAGGCATTTTTGATTAGACAAGTAATGTGTACCTATTACTTGATTTTAATAGGTTGCTAGTCCCCTTTGTCCTGATGAAGACCCCGCCGCAAGGACTCCACTGATTCCTGCACTGTCTGGGTCGAAACGTCCAGTGCCCAGCGTCCCCGGGCCAACCTTCTAATCTCGCCATAACGCCATCATTTACAAGTAAATTGACGTACCGGTCTTCTCGCGGATTTTTTTAATGTGATTATATGACAGAAGGCACCGATTTAATAGGTTGCTAGTCCCCTTTGTCCTGATGAAGAACCCGCCGCAAGGACTCCACTGATTCCTGCACTGTCTGGGGGCGAAACGTCGACAAGTCCCTGCTCAAATACAGCCCCCTATCCACTATTGTTACATACTATGTATTGTGGGGCATGTGTTCGATGAAATAATTTTGTTTGGATCATTGACCATTATGTATATTCAGAATTGATTTTCGGATACATCAGCGACACATCTGTTTTTATTGTCACTACTTCTTACCTGCACTACCCTCACTATATCACCTCCTCCTCACCTCTAGGGGCACTACTCAACCTTTTCGAAATGATAATGTTGGATACTATATCCTTGGTTTGTTCTATAATGTGATTAAAACATTGTAGACGCATTTATTGTCTCTGTATTGAGTTTAATTTGTATATAATTATTCTTCTTCCACTGGGACCCCTTCCCTCTTAGCATCATTATGACCCAGGTCCCAGTGACTTGTTCTAGGTAAACCCCCCTTTCTCATACCCCATATCCACTAAGGTCAAAATTATTGTACTTTTTAATATATTTTGCAGAATAAAGCAGTTATTTAATAGCACCTCCCAGTCTTGAAGTTGATCTTTTTCTGGTTGATAAAGGGTTGTTTTGAACTACATTATCAGTACTGGCATCTCTCCTTTGTTGTTTTGCTAAGTCTTCTTAATACATCATTACCTTTAGGTATGGTACCCATCCCGTTCAAGGAAGCAGTTGTGGTGCTCCTCTTAAAAAAAACTAGAGCGGACACCTCCATTTTAGCAAATTATAGGCCAATCTCCCTTCTTCCTTACCTTGCCAAGGTATTAGAAGCTCATGTTACTTCACACCTTTCTAGATTCATTGAACAAACCAACGTTCTGGATCCTGCCCAAGCCGGGTTACGACCGGCCCACTCAACGGAATCGGTTATCACAGCAGTTTTGGACTCCCTGCGTCACAATGCAGATATGGACATCCCCCATGCTCTGGTCTTACTTGATCTGTCGGCCGCATTCGACACGGTCGATCATAATATTTTGCTCGACCGTGTCAGACTAGCCGGCATTTGTGGCTCAGCCCACGATTGGATCAGATCATTTCTCAGTGATCGCTTGCAGGCAGTTGGTCTGCCTCCTTTTTCTTCGCCTTCACTCCCCATTACCTGTGGGGTCCCCCAGGGTTCCTCACTCTCCCCTATTTTATTCAATATTTATCTGCTTCCTCTGCTTCAGTCTCTCAAAACTTTCAAAGTCACCACCTTCAATTATGCAGACGATCTGCAACTCACTTTTACAATTGACAATTCATCCGATTCGATTCATTCATTTCAGAAAACCATGCTTTACATACGTCATTGGATGGATGGGACCAACTGAAGTTAAATCCGGATAAAACTGAACTGGTTCTTTTTGGCAAAAGCCAGCTACCCTGGGGCCCACACTATTGGCCACCCGAACTAGGCCCCCCCCACTCCGTCCAACTCGGTCAAAAGTCTGGGGGTGCTTATCGACAGAGACTTATCATTGAAACCTCAAGTAAATTCGGTGGTGGCGACATGTTGTGGAGTGGTGTGGCTCACTGGTTAGAGGCAGCAGACCTGTAAGCTGAGAACAGCCCGGGACCAGGGTTCAATTCCAGATGCGGCAGGGTCTTGGACCAGGGTCAAACGACTCGATAATTCTCGCCTCAGTGCCTACTCTAACCAGGGAACACACTCGGCAACTCTGGGCATTAAGCTTACCTCATCTCCACAACGGCCCCCCACAGACGCCAGGGATGCCTGGTTTCACCCTGGAGATACCCAGAAAGGGACCATCTCACAGGGAAAACCAGGATGGGTTCCCCAGCGATCTATAGCACCAGGAATACTCGGGTAGAGTAACAGTGCGCTTTACAAGTATCCCACATTTACATATACATGTTTCTTTCAGCTCCGTAAAATAAAAAAGATCAGTCGGATGCTTACACAGTCAGCCTTGACTCAGGTGGTGATGGCCTTGGTGTTGTCCCATTTAGATTACGCCAACGCCATCTACCTGGGTATCCCTGCGGCCCTCAGTAGGCGTCTGCAGATGGCCCAAAATCAGGCTGCTAGACTTATATATCGCTTCCCGCGCTGGCAGTCAGCCACACCTCTAATGAGGCAACTTCACTGGCTTCCTATCACTCAGCGTGTCATTTTTAAAATCGCCTGTATAGCTTTTAACACTTTGCATGCCCTTAGTCCAAAATGTATTCAATACCTTTTACCCAGATACACCCCTTCCCACAGTCTACGTTCTGCTTCGCAAATTCTCCTTTCTGTTCCTCGGTTCAAGTTTCAACGCAAGGGTGGGAGAATATTCGCCACCCTTGCTCCTAAACTGTGGAATTCCCTTCCCCTGAAAATTTGTTCCTTCACCACTCTTCTCTCGTTCAGAAGGCATCTCAAAACTTGGCTGTTTGTTCAATCCACGGCCTAACTATATTTCATTTATTTGATTTCAGTCATATAGCTCCTGTTGGTCAGCGCCATGAAACCTCCGGGTGTGCGAGCGCTATATAAAACCTTGTTAAGATAAGATAAGATAAGATAAGGATTCTGAATCGTCCTCACAGCCTGCATCAAAACAGCACCTGTGTAAAGCTTTCCAGACGCAGGTTCTCGCTTTGCCAATCCCTTGTCGACAGCAGCCTCAATGACGATGCAGGTTTTCACATTGCAGTCTCGAAGCTCCTCGGAACGGATGCATTGCCTCAAATGTGCAGCTCACCCTAGATGCAGGGCTTCACATCATAAGCACTCGCCGATTAATTCCCCGATGACAACGCAGAACCCCTCATTGCAGCATCACAGCACCTGGAATTGACGCATCGACTTGGCTCCGCGACGGATCCTCAGCACTTGACCTCGCCTTGCTCGGCAACTAGGACATAAGGTACTCTTGTTCAGCAGGCCTAACTGGGTCCATGTAGTTGGCCCATGCTCAATCACAGTCGGCCTGAACTTCTGACTTGTACCTGGTCTGACGCGACCAGATATCACCAGTTGCCACTGTGAGAAAGTGCCATCTTTCTTGCATGGTATGCCCCCACTTTTTGCTGAATTGCTGATGTGCTTTGACTGAGTGTGCCCTGGGCTCCTGCCAATCAGGTGCCCAGGACCTGTGTTCCTTCCCTAAAACTGTGTTGAAACTAAAACCAAATTGGCATCTCTGGCCACATGTCAGACCCTGGTAAATGGTACCCTAGGTACCCAGGGCATTGTGACCATAGAAGACCCCTAAGGGCTGCAGCACTTATTGTGCCACCCTTAGAGGCCTGTGCACTGACACACACACACAGCCTTTGCAGGCTGAGTGTCCTGGTACAGAACTAAACAAAGAGTCGACATCCCTGTGTGCCATGCCCACAACCACCCTACACTGGCATACATCAGTCACCCCTCTAGCTGGGTGCCATATGCCGGTGGTGTGGGCACAGGTGCATGAGCCCTGTGCCCCTTCAGTGCCCAGGGCCATTCCTGGACACTGAAAGAGCAGTGTTGCCATTAAAGATATATGGTGCTGCAAGGTTGTCATTACGAACTCCACAGCACCATGATGGCTGCACTGAAGACTGAGAAGTTTGGTATCAAACTTCCCAGCACATTAAACCCTCACTGATGCCAGTGTGGGATTTAATGCCAAATGCACGACAGAGGGCAACTTAGAGTTGCCCCCTGAACCCAACCTACAATCCACGTCTGGTTTGAGAGGCTGCCTAGGCTGACACACAGCAGACATGTTGCTGGACCCCTGAGTAGAGAGCCATCAACTCTCCTGGGCCTGCAACAATGCACGTCCTGGGCGAGGTGCTAGGTCTCCTCCCCCAGGATGGGCAGGGGAAGCTTCAAAGGCATGCCGCCTTTGTGGGCTTCTCTAGGCCACTTGCTGTACTCAGCAACCGACCCCCACCAGTTCTGACCGACACTCTGGCGGGAAGACTAGTGGGAAACCCTAAGTGAGGAAAGGGGGTGTGACAGCCTGTGCCAACTCCACCCCTCAGGTGGGAGAGGCGAGGTGAAACACGACTCCAGGCTACCGCCATCTTGAAGATGGGGAGCCCTACCCAATCAGAACTAGGCCTCTGCCCCCCTTCCACAGGAGAGGAGCAGGATATGGGGTGTACTCAACCTATTGGTCCCTGCCCTTGCCCTACTTGTAACACCCCTAAATGTAGTATTTAGGGGCACCCTGAACCTTCCTTCCTCAGATCACGATTTGAAAACAAGAAAGAAGATCAAGAAGAAGAAGATCTGCCATGCAATTGCTAACAAGAGGACGACACCAACTGACTTGGCCCCAGCCCTAAAGGCCTGTTAATCATGAACCTGCTCCTTCTAAATCCTGACGTCTCCTGCAGACAGCAACATTGAAAACCCCGGAGGACGTGCCTGCCTTGCTCAACTTCTATGAGCAATAGCTTGGCTCAAAAAGCAACACCCCTGGTGCCAGCCAGGAACCAGGAATCCAGCACGCTCTGCACCTGCCGAGCCCAGCCTGTGCCTGAGTGGACAAAGACCCTGAGGACGTCCTTCTGGCGATTGTGACCTGAAATCCAGTGCCCAAGGACCCTCCTCGACTACCCAGACGACGCCTGCAGCCTCACAACCAGGGACCCCTCCAACCGCGACCAGCTGAGGGTAAGATTTCCCGACGTCAAAAGACACCCCTGCACCCGGCGCCCCACGGCCCCCTGTGCCTAACTCCTGGGTGCCTACCTATCCTCCAAGATCCCAACTTACCTCTCAAAGTGTTGGTCGCTCCTGAAGAATCTCCGTCCCGAGCCTGCAGCCTTTGTCCATCTCCCAAGATCTCCATTGAATAACATTGAGCGCCCGACGGCTGAAAAGGGCCCTGCACCCAGCCGCCCAAGTGTCCCTGGCAGTGCAACCTTTGTCCTAACCTATTCTCCCAGTTGCCCTGAGCAAGTGACTAGGAGCCCAGCTCCCACAGCTGCGTGGCATGCTTGCCAGCAGCCACCAACCGAAGGCCCCCTGCCTCTCATTGGATAACATTGGGACTAACTACCTCCCGGCTGCCTCTGTGCCGCTAAGGATGTACCAACTGTACCTACCTGACCCTGGGAGACCCCTGAGTCTGTGCCCAGAACCTTAACTCTGCCAGTCGAGTACTTACCCAAAAGCTGCTAACTCACTTTTCTTCCATAGGATAACATTGACTGGTTTCACTTGAAAATTCTTCTAAGTGTGGAGTTTTTAAACATTTAAATATTCATCTAAAATCAGCTGAACAACTAATTCCGATTTACACACCTGTTATCAGGAGAGAACCCAGTGCTGCATCTTTTAGACCAGAACTGACCCTGAAAAGTAATTGTAACCGTACTTACCAGTAACTTGAATTTCCTTCCATTGGAATCCATTGTATGATTTTCACCAGAAAAGTTTCTGTCGATTTTCAAAAACTACAAATAATCCTTGGAAATCGCTTGTACGACTTAAACGCATTCCTTCAATTGTTTACAGGAAATGCACTGGGGCTGGATCCAGGATCCAACCCTGATTTAGAAAAAGTAACGATAACACTACTTACCTGCTAAGTGAATTTCCTCCCATAGGATAACATTGGTGATTCTAGGGGAAAAAGTTTCTAAGTGTCAACTTTTAAAATACAGTAATATTCCTTAAAAATCACTACTGTAACCAAAATACTTTTACTCAACCGTTTACAGGAGATGTCCCAGGACTGAATCTAGGATCCAGTCCTGTGGTTAGTAAAGTAATCCATAAAGTAACTAATTGCATTTAGAGGAGAAGCGTGGCTCAGTGGAGAAGCGTGGCTCAATTGTTAGAGCGGCAGACCATGATGCAGAGGTCTGGCCCTGGACCAGGGTTCAATTCCCGCCTCAGTGGCTCTTGGACTCAATCTCCCGGACATGATAATTCTTGCCTCAGTGCCTAGTCTAATCATGGGTCCCACTCTGTGACTCTGGGCAATAGCTTGCTTTATCTCCAAAACGGTCCCAGCAGCGCTTGGATGCCTGGCTTCACCTTGGGGGTACCCAGGAGTGGACATCTCACAGGAAAGCCAGGAAGGGTTCCACAGCCGTATGAATACAGCGCTACGAGACCTCTGGGTAGAAGGCGCCATATAAATACAAACACACATTTATCTAGAAATTTCCATTGAGCTCAATGTTGCATTGTGTTTTGAAATTGTGTGGCCTATTGCAACAACTGTAACTATTGTAATCAAAAAGTCTATTGCCTATTTGAAAAGTATTTAACAAAAGTAACTCATTCTGAGAAAGTATATTTTGATACCGTGTTGGTTCTTAAAATAAAACAACTATATATTTTTATACAAAATAAGTGGCCTAGAGTTCAGTTCTTGAGTGTGTGAGACCATTTGCTGACTGAGTGTGTACAACAAATGATTTACACTGTCCTCTGATACTGCCTTACTGCTCGACCAAGCTATCACTTCAGACCATTTGCTGACTGAGTGTGTACAACAAATGATTTACACTGTCCTCTGATACTGCCTTACTGCTCGACCAAGCTATCACTTTAGAGAGTAAGGTTACATCTAACTTTAGCCTCTGCCAAACCTCTGGGGACTGGGGGCTCTATACACACTGTACCTTACTTTAGTCCAGTATATATAGAGTCACTTTCTTACAGCCACTTTGTGCTTTTTCAAGCTATTTTCACTGAAATCTTTAAAATAGCATAACTCCGGTTCTACAAATTGGACTTTTGTATTGTTGTCTTATTCTATGTATGCCTTTTAATTAGCAATGTTAAAAATTGAATTTACTATGTATGTATGCTTTTTAAGATATTTTTTTATGTCGAAATAAAGCCTATTTGACTTGACTTGACTTGACTTGACTATTTATTAAAATGATGCTATTTTTCCAGTCTGGTGTGGGATTTTTTTATGGTGTGTTTTCACCGTTTTATTGTGTGAAGTGCTGCACAAATAATGTACACATTGCCTTTGAGTTAAGCCTGACTGCTCAGTGCCAAGCTACCTATGGCTCCTTCTTGAGTAGGGTTTCACCTCCTCAACCAATAACCCAATTTCTTACAGGTAACTACCTAAAAATCAATATAATTCTGAATTCTACAATAGCTTTAAAGTTGTCAACTCGTGTAATCCAACAAAGCTATTTTCTGCGAAGAGAAATGATTGTAACATGAGGGCTGGTCTGCCTCAAATTGACTATTCGATAGGCAAAAGCCCAAAGAATGCAGGAAGTTCATCAATTCTACCCTCAATTTCTCCAGTTGGGAGCAGAGGGTATGTTCCAATATTTTTTGCCAGTTGTGAACGCTTCTATGTTCTCATCTGTAGTAAATAGGTTTACAATAAAATCTTCAGTAAAAGGGGTGTGGCCATGCAGCGAACCGAGATGGCGTGCTAGAGCTGAGCTCCAGGAGGCACCACTCATCTGTGACAGGCAGGCAGTGTTCAACCAGAGCTGGCCCACTGTGAAATGTTTGCAGAGTAGGGCTGGTAGCCTCACAGGGACTCTGCCTGGCCGGGCTCTCAGTGAAACTGCTGGTAGAAGCCTGCAGCCTGAGGGTTGAGGGGGGATGTTACTCCAAAGCCCAGCCATATTTGGGGCTGCCAGTGAGCCTGATGCCATCCCCTCCCCCTGCCTTCCGTGTCAGGTGGGGTTGCTGCTTTCATGTCAGCGTGGTGCGCGGCCATCCTGCGGATTTCTAATTGCAGCCAGAGCCTCTGCCAGCCTGGGCTGTGCGACACTAGATGGAGGCATTTTCCCTTCCGGAATCCAGAGGACTCCTCTCAAGCTCAAGACCACCAACTGCCATTGAGCGACCTGCACAGGACTCGATTGCTGGCAGCTATTTTAGCAAATCCTTTAGGATGAGCCGCCAAGATCAGATTAACTGCTGGATGATGTCCACACTGCGGGCTCCTCTCATCCTTATGGCCCTGCCTGAACATACCATTCATGACTAGGCAACCAGTCCGCCAACATACCATCTTTGCCTAGGCATTGAATACCCCTGCATCCAGTGATTTGCATCCCTAATTGTTCAAACTCTTCAGGGGAACAGTGGGGGTCTCTCCCTATCTCGAGCAGATTAGTGGCTGCCCATTCCTTTGGCTCCTTGCCCTGTGTCCGAACTGATCAGGTAATAATTTGCATCCAGACTCCGTTAGCTGGGTCCTGTTGTTATTTGTCAGTGCAGATAAGACCATCTGATCACAGTCAGGCAGCATGGGGTAAGGAAACACCAAACAGGGCAAACTGTCCTTTGATGCACTGGAAACTCCACATCAAACTGACCCTGTACCTGAAGTAGACACTGAATCGGTGTTGGACATGCAGGGCCTTGGAAATGCTACAGCCGACTTCTTGTTGGACTTGAAATCTGGCCTTGAGTCCGTTGATGCTAAACTTGATGCCATGGCAGCCTATTTGGATCGCTCGACGGAATGACTGGACCATGCGGAACACACCACAAAAAGACCCAACACTATTTTAGAAACGTAGAGTAATTTTTCATAAATAAAACAAGACCAAAACAACTAAAATACAATCTGCACAAATGGAGATAGGCAGGTTTTAAGATTTCAGTTAGGCCCACTGAACAACTGCACCTTAGATCCTGGTTGCAGAGCAATGTAATGTTTCACACCAAGGACGCGTTGAGCAGCGGAGGCAAAGCATCTGTTCCAAGTGCTGCGAGGTCCTGTGTCAATGTCCAGGGCTTATAATGCGAAGTACGGTGTTAAGGATGTGTCGTGCAGTCGAGGCAATGCGTTTGTTCTAGGTAGCTGTGAGGCTGTGATGCAAGAACTTGCGTTGTCGTTGAGGCTACCTTTGACGAGAGATTTGTGATGTGAGGACCTGCGTCAGGAAAACTTCGCACAGGTGGCATTTTCAATGCAGGCTGCGAGGTCGATTCGAAGTCCTTGGGCTGGGAGAACCCTCACAGCAGAGACGATGCATTGATTCTTCTTGGGGTTGCACCATAGAGCAGAGGAGAATCGTCAGTTCTGCTGGATTCACAGATGAGCTGGCAGCTGTCAAGCCTTCTTCCAAGGGTCCAGGATTAGGGTGGCACCACGTGGCAGGGTAGGAATCACAGAAGGCAGAATCAAGGTGCTGGGTTCAAGTTTGTTGGAATCGTCTTTCAGGAGGCCAGCCAATAAGCCCTAAGAGTCCCTTTACGATCCTGGGTATAAAAGATGAAGATCCAGTCCATCTCACCCAGGCAAGAGAGCAGCAGCCAGAAAGTCAGGGCAGCAGGCAAAAAGTTGGCACAGCAGGGCAGACGTTCTTCAGAGCAGCAGTCCAACAGAAATACAGTCTTCTCAGAAGCACAGCAGTCCATCCTCCTGGCAGAATATCTACAAGTCCAGAAGTGTACTGAAGAGGTGGTGTCTGAAATCCAATATTTATACCTGGTGTCCATCATCTAAAAGGTCAGAAAAGCTTCTAGAAATCCTCCTTAAAATGCACAGGTTCAATGCCGTCCCTGTCCGGGCTCCAGACAGGGTATGCAACCCTTTAAGAGGAGGCAGGACACAGCCTATTCAAGTGTAAGAATGTTTGGTGGAAAACTACCATCTATTCATCTGCTTTCAAGTCTAATGACTATGCAGATCACACCCAGCTCATCTTCAAACTATAACCAATTACGTTTTTTCTCCTGGAACATACTGTCCAACTGTGTTCCAGCCATGAACACGTGGATGTCGGACAATAGCTTGAATCAGACACAGAAAGGAAGAAATTGTGGTGGTTGGTAGTTCTACCTCCTCATTACCTACTGAGATGATCTGGCCTACAACCTTGGAACCTGGCTCTCAGATTCCAATCTCCCACAGTCTTTTCTTTCTTAATGGACTTGAAATTCCCAACTTTACACCTCTGATCTTAAATATGCTGAAGGATGTTGTCTACCTTTACAAATAATCAAATTATATTACTTATGCTGGGATTCACTCCTGTGAGGCTCCCAGTACTCTTGTATATTGATTGCGCAAATGAAGCACAGGTGACTTAGCCTCAAAATCTTCTTGTTTACCTCCAGAAGCACCACATGTAGCAGTGCACCTGCTTCACCATCTTAGGGAGCATGCATCTCCAGCATATCTGTTGCTAATAATTTAATTCAAAGTAATCTATCAAATGAGTAGGCATAATGGCGTTTTAGTTCAGCGCTTCTCCAGAACAATTTGATCATTTATGAGTCAAGTAGAATATTATACGCTCTAGAAGCCAACAGGTGGGGATGCCAAAAATGAAGAAAGTCAGAATGGGTGTGTTATGAGCCCACTAACAAGGTTCACAACTACAGCCCCATAGTTCAGACAGTGCACACCACTTTTAATTCTAAGGAATGGGCAGGAAATTAGAGGGACAAAGGGCACTGAGTGTGGGATAGCATAGGGACAGAATGGTGGGAGCCCCTGAGAAGTAGCTGGACAAGTAGTAGAGAGGGTAAGAGCAAATAAATAATTGCAATAGTGCACCTTCAATATGCAATAAAGCGTTTAAGCCTTTACTCTTAAGGTGGCACTCTATAACAGCTGTTTCCTACAAAATTAGGAACTGTTGACGGTTCATCATACCTTTAGGCGTCACCTTATGGTGTCCCAGTCTCACACAGGACACCATTGCAATATTCGATTAACGGTTCTTTTCAGTAGGAATGTGTGTCAGTAGATGCAGCAGTTATACTTCACATATTGTAACTAGTTGAAAGGGACTGTTTGACCAATTATTTATAACATCTTCTAAGAGATTGCTTGCTCAAGTACTCACCTTGCACTCAACATTGTAATAGGTTAGTCATCGTCAATGCGAGTTAAAGTAAATAATACAATTCAGTACCTCAACAGCACTCTTAGAGTGAGTTGCAATTCTTGAACCAAGCTTTTGAACTTCATATTCACATTCCAGACATGAAATTGCAATTAGCGTTCCTGGGTCCTAGAGATATAGAAACAGAAACAGAAGTTGAAGAAAAGGTTAACATGAAATGTGATGATTCAAATTTTCACATTGTATTAATGAGTCTAAATCCATTAAAACAAAGTCATTCTGCCAATGATATTTGCAGCACTGCAGTGCACCCACAGTAGCTGTGTTTTTTTGTTCACTCGAACCAGGGCCATTGTTTTTCAACATCATCAAAAGATTCTTTTAGTTTGTTAAAACAATATAGGTGTGTTTTCAATCATACTAAATGATGGCATTTGCCTTTTCACTTGTGAGTCTGTAGGTAGGTAGAATACAAGACCACATAGAGACTACCATTTTTCCCATCTGAAAGCGAGTTAATCAGCAAGCTGGTTTTATACTCTTTGAGGGGCTAAGAGGCTGTTCTGGGAAAGTCTGAGGCTCTTCTTCTAGGTACATAAGGCATAATATAGAGCTTGACGGACCGGATACTCCATCACCAACGTGAACGATATACCATCTGCTGCATTGCCCATAAGATGGAATGTTGCCACTCCTACCTTAAGCTATTCTTCCACAGGGCTGCAGTTAGCCCAGTTTGTGCCCCTTGTGCACAAACAATAATATCAGTTACTACACAACACAGCACTGCAATGCCTTGACATCTTGGGAGGTTTCAAGCTCGCCCATGTTACTGACTTAGCCAGTCCTTCAAGGAAGCAGTGCACTTCAGGTGGGACATGCCAATGTCACTTAACTAGGTCAACAACCACCAGAGTGTATTTTATTAGTACTTATCGGGTGGATCTTGGCACAGGTTGATGCTATTGAAGACTTCCTGCTCGTTAAACACCTCAGCTACACTTTAAGCAACATAAGGAAGTGTCAGTCTCACACCAACAGATTTCCTTTTTTAGTAAAGTGTCTTTACCGTTCATGGCAAAAGACACTGGCAATTGCACACCCCAAAATGTTACCTCAACAGCATGCACACAGGTGGATGAATCGGAGACAGTGTTAAATGTCAATTTCATGAGACAATTTGTCCCAGAGAGACGTCGCCAATTCACCATACGAATATCGAAATTACAGTCAATTAGGTTTTGACAGACTGAATAATTGAGTTCTAGGGCAGGAACAGAAATGTAATAACATTCATTACAAAAATTCATAAGGCGTGGGACAAAATCTGTAAATGTAAATACAAGAAGGTATATTGCCGTAAAAGGTCTCATTAAGAGACCAATACAGAACAGGCACAAAATCAAGAACATATTAAGTTCCAAATGAGCAGGAAAATTAATAGGAAATGGGGCAGCTTCCCTAGTAGCATCAAAAAGAAAAGACATCCTAAAAAAATCTGTCTCTCCCTCAAAATCGAGGGTTTCTATATAGTTTTCAGGCATAGAAAAGTACTAAAACCTCAGAGTCATCATGGTGTGAGCAAAAGAGTTACAATCTCAGTAAAGCAGAGCACAGCTCTATTAAACATCATATTGCCTTGCTAACCAAGCACTATCCCACTACATCAATATTGATTTTGCCCACTCTAGGCTAATGTCACCCGGAGATGGCAGGACATACTAGTTACAAAAGCAACAGCAAACTATTGTGAATGAATACAGTACAGTAAGATAACGGAGGGGCCTTGGAAAACTGCAAAATTACTTTGCTCATTTTGGAAAGTTTTCTTTGAGAACAATGTCAATGGAAATAAACAAACATTGCTTCACTTGACTATGATGCATCAATAATGAACAATGAACATGCAGGAAGAGATAAGAAAACAAATAGTAGAGCACAGCACATTTAAGAGTTCAAACTGACTGGCATGCAGTCAGGCAATAATTTATTTTCAAACGTTGAACAGTTAATATGGCACAGCCTTGGTCCTAGATGGATCGTTTTGACAGATTGTTGACACGTAGATGATACAACAGAACAGCCAACACATGTTTCGTCGTTTATACCACTTTTTCAAGGCTCTAATGCAGAAAACAGCGTGTAAACTCGGGTAGGTCGATGTAGTTGTAGTTTATTGGTGGTGAGTAACAAACCACTCCATTTTTTTACTTAAACCAAGCGGGGAAGTTTCAATCCCACTTTAAAAGCCATGTGGCAGATGGTGAATATTGAATGAAGAATTAATCAATGGTGTTTGAAAGGTGATGTTTAGGCCATAGAAAGGTTATTTAAATACAAGGTGACTTTGAACCCGAAGATTACATGTCACATGTTCTTAATAAAAAACGTCATTATGTCTCAGGGTGTTGGGGCAAAATAGGAGGGATGCATGTTCATTGGAAGATTTGTACCTGTCCACAAAATCACAGACCCTGGAAAGGATTTTCTCCCCTGTTCTCTGACTGTCCATGCCTGCATACAAGCATTAATGTGCATCTATGTAAATCCTCTAAGGTCAGTCTAGAGGAACAGTAGTTCTCTACTTCACCCAGTCTGTCAAGGTTCCTCTAGCTGTGCTCTTTCTGGGTGTCAATCACCAATCGCTCTGCATCCGACTGCATTAATCTTTCTAACAAAATCTGTTAATTTCTATATGAAATCTCATTTTAATGTTAATGTTAATAGGACTGCCATGAGTATGACAATTGTAGTCCTCTCTAGTGTCCTGTTTTTTGTGCCCAGGATGACAATCATGCTCAGAAGCTGAGAAACAGCTAAGCATGGGCGAATTTTGCGAATCTCGCGTTCGCGAATTTTGCGGATTTGCGAACTCGCAATCCGCAAAATCCGCGAATTCTCGCGAATTCGCGGATTTTTTTTTTGTGTTCGCGCGGGTTTCTGCCAGTTCGCGAGGGTTTTTTACAATTTCGCAAACGCGAACTTACCTGTCGGGTCGCAAGTTTTGCGAACTTGTTGTTTCTACGTGTCCAGCCTGTTTGGGACACTCTTCTTCATCACTGCCACTCTCTGTCACCACTGCCACTCTCTGACTACTCATGCCACCCTCTGGCCCACCCATGCCATCCTCTGTTTCATCACAGCACCCTCTGGTGTACATTATTGTGGCAAAGCAAAGCACATCTTCCCTGCCTCAAGTGACCTGAATTAATTTGGGGCTGATTAATGTGTCACAGAATATTTTTTTAGCTGGCACCTGCTTCCTTAGTGCTTCCTGATTAGTGATCTTTTGCACTTGCTAAGTGCTTTCATTGTTGAAAAATTAGTTACAACACCTGCCCTGCCCCAACTGACAATAATGAATTAGGGGCTGATTAATGGATTTGAACTTCCAGCCTGGCTCCTGCTTGTCTCCCTTAGCTGTAATTCAGGACCTTTGTGGCATATGTGTAACTATTCTGAGGTTCAGAGCAGGGTCACATAATAGTTGCAACTGGCAACTGAACTCTGGAGGGGCCCCTCAGGAAGCACTACAGGAAATGCTACTAATGATGAGCCTGAACTTTTGAACCTGGTAAGTAGTTTCAGTTTTACTAAGATCGTATTTCTGCAATTTAGCGCTTACTCACGCGAACAGTGCGAGCAAGCCATAAAATCCGCTGCTCGCGGATTTGTGGATTTTGCGGGAGATTCGCGAATCTCGCGGATTGCGAATTTACCGAAAATCCGCAAAATCCGCGAGCGAAACGGATTTCCGCCCATGCTTAGAAACAGCCTGTGTGAAGGATCTGAGATCCAGCGAGCAGCTTTGTAATCTGAAGGTATGCACAAAGTGTGTCTTTCTAGGACACAGGGCAACTCTCTTGGGGCATAATTATGGAGCCATGGTGGTAGAACACAGTTGTTATGATCTGGAGAACAAGGACTGGAAAAAGCCTGTTCTTGGAGGGAAAAATGTCTATTGCTCTCAATGAGGTAAATTGCCAGTATTGTCTTGTGTCTTGAGACTGCACTGATAACTCTGAGGGGGTGTTTATGGTGACGGTACACTGTTCCCAGATTGGACTGGAAAACCTTTGGATTAGCATTAGACAGTAAATTGTGGTAGGAGAAGACAGGGCTGTGTAATTTATGTAGCAGTGATCTTTTTAGAAGATGCCTTCTGACTGTCTCTTTCTGACCACCATCATTTGGCTTGATGTAAGATGTAAGAAAGGGAAATAACAGTTTTGTTGTTGTACAGTGGGAATCGTTCAGACAGGGCCTGCTCTTTCGTCTCTCCACAAAATGCAACTCTCAAAGGTTGACAGCAGTCAGATGAAAAGCCCTCCAACACGATTGGACTCATGTTGTTTCCTCCTGTTTGAGATACCTGTTTGAGACATCCATCTTGTGGGATATTAAAACCACATGAAGCAAGGACTGTTTCGGCTCTGAACAGGAGAGAAATACTCAAACAGGGAACAACTTTGGGCTGTTTTTAGGGCCCCAATAGTGGAATCAATATTCAACATCTGCCACATGGCTATTAAAGTGGGATTGAAACTTCCCACTTGGTTTAAGTTGTTTTGCTCACTGAAGACATTATACAGAGTACCAGAGGAATTCCTAAGATCCACAGATAGTGTCGCTGTGAGCCAGTCTCCAGGCGGTGAGGCAAAATTACCTGGAAAGTTTGCAAAGAACATTTGGAGAATTGCTAGACCAGGAATTCCTGGTGTGGTTTCCCCTGTCTTTTTGCCTCTGCCTCCTGTATTTTTGCTGTGTGCTGATTTTAGTTTTTGCTGGTCTAGATGCTTTGGGCATTTTGCAACTGCTGATCAGTGCCAAAGTGCAAGTGCTTCCTGTATAAATTATGATATGGGTTAGTGTTTCCATGATTGGCATATTTGATGCACCACTAAGACCCTAGTGCAGTGCACTGTGTGTGCCCAGGGCCTGTAAATCAAATGCTGCTAGTGGGCCTGCGGAGAATCAAGAAGGGTCTAAACCAGGAAGCACTGAGGCACCACACCCACTCGACGACTCGAGCAGTGTGAACCACGGACACCGCCGAAGGAGTAGGTCTCACGCCTTGCTCCCGCACCGCAGAGGAGCGGGCGTACAGACACCGGCTGTCAGAACAGCGAGCACGAAGCAAGCCACGAAAGGCGACTTTGATCACGCTTATTGGGAAATACTATTTCACTTTGGATTTTCACCTGCCTGCCATTGTTTGAGTTCTTAATACTTTTGGATTAAGAACCAATCCGGTCCTGAGGAGAACCCCCTTTTAACTTAAAGGGGTTCGAAACGCGTCGACCAGCTTCTTGTCCCGCATCTGGTCACCAATTTTTGTTGGAACAGTTGTTTGATTCATTTGGTTCTATAAGACAGACTGTGACAATTACAACTAAAACAGATCATTCAAACATAGAATGCAATTCTTTCCATTGAACTGATTGACCGATGCTTGGACGCAGTGTTTCTCTATATATTGTCTGTTGTTGTGAATGCATGTTGTATGAATGTATGGCCAAGTGTGTTTGAAACTGTATATTTATCTGTTTGTACATTTTGTATATATAATTCATTGTTCTGTATATTTCGTATTTTCCATGCACGACGAATAGTGTGCTTAAAAAACAGAAAAAGACAAAAAGTTTGATTTATAAAGAGAATAAATTTGTCTGTGGTTAAATGAAAACAGGTTGTTTTTGGTTTCAATCGAAACAGCTGCCGCCACATAGTAATCAGTCATCTAAAGTTTGACACCCCAGTGTTGGCTCTTGTGTTGTTTAATATGCTAGTGGGCCTGCAGCACTGATTGTGCCACCCACACCAGCAGCCTTTCAAAGGGTTATCAGACCTACCACTGCATTGTCTGCATGCAGTTCAAACTGCCACATCCACCTGGAAAAAGCACCCGCTTGCCAGGCCCTAATCTTCTCTTTTCTTACATTGAAGTCACACCTAAGTTAGGCCCAAGGTAGCCCCCCCCCCCGCTGGGCCAGGGGTAGTGTATGTGAAGGTAGGACACGTACTGGTTGTGTGACATGTCCTGATATGGAAATACTGTGTATTCAATTTTTCATTATTGAAAGGCCATATGTCCTGTAGGATTGCATGGGAGATACTTTGTAACATCTTACAAGTCCAACTTTCCATGGGGACAAGATGGAAAGATTGAGTTTAGGTTCTCTGAACTCAGAATTTCATAACACATCTTTTAGTAACAATGGTTTTAAAATTATGGGGTTGAAAAGGCAATTTTTAGAAAGTTGGCATTTGCTTGCTTAGACATCCTATGTGTTTCTGCTGGGTTGTGTATCAACTGTTCCGGAGTGACAGGAGCTATTCACTGCAGACAGCCACTGGGGGGGGGGTTGAGGTGTGTCCTGCCTTTTCTGGGTTACTCGGAGCTGGGTTGAATAGACCTGTGGTGCATTTAGAGTAGTGGGAGAAGTTTTGCTTGCAACTGAATAGGCCCTGCCTCATGTGCATAATGCTGTCTCCACTTCCTGCCAAGAAGCTGGACCAGAGAGGACAGAATCGGTTTGGACAAAGCTGAGAGACTCTTTGCCACAAGAGAACAAAGGAAAATTTGGTATAAATATCGGGCCCAGACCCCAGAACTTTTGAATACTTCTGGATGGAACCTCTACCAAGGAGAAGAGCTGGAGAATCTGTAAGGAGGAGTACTGTCACATTGTTGTGTGGATGCTTTGCTGGGTTGGCATGCAGTGGCTGCTTCTACAAAGGAGAAGACAAAAACTGAACTGTGCTGTGTATCGTGCTTGAAGAAGATCTCCAAGGGCTTGGTGTAGAGCTTGCCTCCTGTTCTGAAGTCTCAGGGACACAAATACTTTACTTCCTCTGTCCTCCAACACCTGGAACTGTTGTTTCAGCAGTCAAAGAGAGAAAAAGCAATGTCGACGAGTGAGGCCATGACCTGCAACAAACCCGTGGGCACCGCTCGTGAAGTGCACGATGCACTGCCCCGACTTGCACCGCAGCCCCAACATCTGCCGCCGCCGCACCCTATCGACTCTGACCCCATGCCCGACGCCGCTGCCTGCACTGGTGCCGAGGGCACCGCTCTTGACGCTTATGACACGCCGCCCAGACTCGCACCGCAGCCCTGCCCTTCCCGACGTCTGTGCCTCATCGCTGAGCCGATACCTGATGTGGTTGACCACCCGAATCCATCGACCCAGTACCATTGTGTGTAACTGATGCCTCGCTGCCACTGTGTCGTCATCTTCCTGGCAACAGTAAGGAACCAACGCCTGACCTCCCCCGACAGCATTCAGGAACCGACGCCTCACCTCCGCTTCATCGCAGTAAGGAACTGAAGCCTCACCTCCCCTGTGGTTGTAAGGAACCAATGTCTCACCTCTACTGTGGTCGTAATCAACCGCCACCGCCCAGCGCCAATGATACATCACCTTCCCAACGCCCTGCACCGTCTTTGTTTTCATCGTTGCTAAGATACTGTTGTTAGGGGGTCTATGCGACTTTGAGCCTGGTCTACGCATGGCATGGTCGGTGCCATACTTTTGGATTTTTATTGGTCTCAATGTCGTAATGGCCCCAGGTAGAGCTGTTTGTTGCTACAAGCTTTATGCTTGTAAAATAACCTATTTTTTATGATATCTTGACATATGTTTGGTGGATTTGTATCGTTTTGGTCGTGTTTGGTTTAGATAAAGATTTCCTATTTTTCTAAACAGGCGTGGTGTCCATTTGTTGTGTTTTCACTGTATTAGTGTATATGTGCACAAATGCTTGACACACAGCCTCTGAATTAAGTCGGACTGCTCGTGCCAAGCTACCAAGAGGGTGAGCAGGGGTTGTCTAATGGCATAACTCCCTTACCCTGACTAGTAGCAAGGGTCCCTACTTAAAGAAAGGTGCAAACCATTCCCAACTAGAGACCCCAATTTCTAACAAGAATTTATGGGCCTCCCTTGGTAATGGATCCTGCCTGGACTGCTGAGAAACAGGATTGGAATATAGCATACACCTAAAGAAAGAGACTGCGTACAGGAGCCCGGAGCCCAGTCCCTGTGCTCAAGGTGGATGGACAACCTAGGGCATACTAGCATGGACCCAGGACCATGCTGGAGTTGGATTTCCTTGATATGAATTTAAAAACCCACTGGTGCGCTGTGCCCTAGAAAGTTAGGGAGTGAAGCTGAAGTTCAACTGAGTGATAGAGCAGGTCTCTCTGCCTCCAGATTACTGCTTAAACAACAGCCGGTATGATGAACCAATCAAGGAAAAGAAGACAGTGAGAGAGTATGACCATGTCCAGGTCCCCCAAAGTCAGCAGAGGACACCTGACAGCCTGTGCTGACTATGCCGGGGAAATAAAGCATACTGCCTATTTGCAGAACCAGTCACACAAACCTCAGTGAAGGTAAAGCTATATAGAGCAAAGCACATAGAAACTTTGATATCTCTGCGTTTCCCAGAACAGGAGGCCAGCACACACAGGCCCTTGGAGAGAATCCTTCACAAGCAGGATTCCACAGCAGGGCAAAAACAGGCAGTCATTTTCCTCCACCATAGACAGAAGCAGTATCTGCAGGCCAACCCACCCTCACTCAGAAAAGGCAGCACTCCTCACACAGTCCATTCACTCTCGTTCCTTGAAGTAATCTAAAGTCCTGTTGTTATAGGTGCACTACTTATACCGATAAATATAATTGTTCTGTTTGTGGCAAGGGTCTCTGAACCCAGTCCAAACCAGTCCTGTCCTCCCTGCTGCAGCATGGCCACAGGGGCCGAGACACCATTGTGAAACAGAAGACACAGTCTATTCAGGTTCAAGGGAAACTCCTCCCACCACTCCACATGCAGACCAGATCTATTCAGGCCAGCAATGAGTTACCCAGGCAAGACAGGGCACACCTCAACAACCCCAGTGACTGTCTAGAGGCCAGGCACATCCCTCCTGTCACTCAAACACCAGACACTGAATACACAAACGGCCAGAGGCACACAATGGTAAAGTAATAAAATTCCCACTTTCTAAAAGTGATACAAAAGGGGATGATGGACGGAGTGTTTGAGCAAATCAAACACTCATCCTCAGTCAACTGATCTGAGTTTAATCCATCACCATTCTTTAGCTCACTCCGCCACCCCAGTTCAGACATGGCTATATGCAAATCAGTCTGACCCTGTGCCTCATGGGAACAGTCCAGCCCGAACTGCCAAAGCCATGTCTTCCCTGGAACAGAAACAAGCATCCAGGGACCGGATTCTGGCTTTTCAGCCGTCATCAGCTAGGCTACCTCGAATCCAGTTCAACATCATATATATTTTTCTAATACACAGCAAGCCATACAGGAAGCCAAGTTGGATTTCTATCAAATTGCAAGATTTCCACATGTGATTGGATGCATAGATGGAACCCATATTGCCATCACCCCACCAGCAGCCATTGAATAAACTACCACTCATTGAACATCCAGGTCATATGCAACGCAAAATACATAATCCAGGACATTGTGGCAAAGTTTCCAGGGAGTACACATGACTCTTACATCTTCAGACATAGTGCAATACATAGACGTCTCAGTGCTGGTCAGTTTGGAGATGGATACCTGCTGGGTAAGTAATACTCATCCATCCTCCCTTCTACCCAACCAATGTAATGGAACTCTGAGTCACTTTTTCCTCTCTAACTTGCAGGTGATAGTGCCTACGCAGTGCGTGATTTCATACTCACCCCATACTTGAATCCTGCAAATGCAAGTGAAAGACGCTACAACAGGGCACACCGGTCCACACATGGGGTAATAGAACGTACATTTGGAATTCTGAAAAGCCGTTACAGACGCATACACAAAAGTGGAGGTGCATTGCAATACAATCCAGAGACATGTTGCAAAATAGTGACAGCATGTGCAATGCTGCATAACATTGCAATCCGCAAAGGCACAGAAATTGAAGTGAGTGACTCAGACACATCTGATGATGATGATGACAACCCTCCCCCAAGAATGGCAGTGGCAGGAGTAGGAGCCATGGCTGGTCGTCAAAGGAGGGCAGAGATTACACGTAACTATTTTTAGGTGAGAAAAAAAACTAAAAACCATTTTCACTTTGCTATTGTTCTTTTATTCAGAACATGAAAACAGTGCTATATGTATGTTAAATTATTTGTAATCATTGTGATTTCACATTTCCATACTACTGAAACCAAACAAAAAATAGTATCTATGCATGACTGCTGCATGGGTACTTCAACAAGGTAAGTCATTTTTTGCGCTGGCGACTGCCAGCATGTTGCTCAAGTGGAGGCATGGCCTCTTGCTCTGCTCCAGTAGTGGAACGCCTTCCACTCCTACGTTGCACCATGATGTTTGTTGGTGTGGGGTTGTTGCTACTCCTACTGGAGTTGTCCTCGCTTTCTCCCGAGCACAGGAGGGCCCTTGCACCTGATTGGTTTGTTTGCATACTTTCCAGTACCAATGTCATATTGTTCACACTCTGTCCAACTGAAAGTGTGCAATCACTCAATTCACGCTGCATGTTCACACTGCGACGTGTGAAGTTACTGGTGACTGCACATAGCCTGTTGATGGCTTTGGTGGAGGTGTGCATTGTGTCCTGCGCAGCCTGTGCAGCCCTGTTCCGTGCCTCCTCTGTGTTGACAAGTGGCAGGCAAAGTTTATCTATGGCATCAGCCATGCGTTCCTGGTTCTTGTTGGATTTGACTAGCTGCCTATTGATAGATCTCAGTGCCTTATGTTGAAGGCGTTGTACCTCAAGCATGTTGTGCTCAAGGCCTGCAAACACTGTCACAACTTCACTCTGTCCTGTGTTATTTACAGATGGCTCAATACGGAATGCACGTGCCCTCCGTGGACTTTGTGAAGGCTGTTGTGCATCTTGGGTGGACACAGTGACTGTCTCATTGGACACTGCTTCAACATCTGAGTTTTCATCCTCTCCCATTGGTTGTAGAGGTAGAACTCGTCGGCGCTTCCTTTGTATGGTCACAGGGGCATTAGTGACATCATTGTCTATATCTAACATCACATGGGGAGGTGACAATTCAACATCATTGTCAGTCCTGTCCTCACTGGTATGTCCTGTGAATGTAGAGTGCAAAATATGAATTTGTGTTCATGACAAAATAAAAACTTCTCATGGCAGAGTATTACTTGTACTGCACAGTTTCAGCATTACGAAGTCCCACATTAAAAAGTTATATAAGTGACTATGATTGTGAGTGTTACTATGTCGATGGGACTACCACTCCCATAATGCATTGCTGTGGTCTTGTTTCATAGTGTTAATGGACTAATGGTAATCTTACATGCAGTGCACACACACACACACACATTCTTTGTACACACACATGGGTGCACTTTCAAATCCTCTTACCTTGTGCTGTTGCTGTGGGTTCTGAGCTGTCTATGTTGGTCACTCCACTCACACTTTCAGTTGTCAGTGTGGATTCTATCAGTTCCTCATGGGGTGTGGGTTTGTCCACCATGGAAGTTTCACCACCTGTCAGGTTGGCATCTTTGATCCTCTCCGCAAGTCTTTCCTTGGATCTGAGTCTCATGTCATACCACCTTTTTTTGATTTCATCAATGGAGCGAGTGGTGACTCCTACAGAGTTGACTTTCTCCTGGATCTCCAGCCATATTTTTCTTTTCCTGGAGTCAGGTACCTTAAAAGATTTTTTCCCAAAGAGGTCCTCATGGTTACACACCATTTCTTCTATTAGCACTTCTTGCTCCTTCTCTGAGAACTTCTGCTTTCTTTTTTTCTTCTCAATTGGCTGCTCCTCCTGTGCCTTCTGTGCCTCCATAGCTGAACAAACAGGTCTGCTCTGCCTCAGCACACTCTTCCAACTGCCACTGGGTGTGGCTCTGGGTAGCAGGTGCAAGCAATCACTGGTACTTCCTGCTTGTGATGTCATCAACTTGTTCCAGCATTGCATGATTCCCGTTTTTGCGAATTCCTAAAATGCGAAAAATCGCAAATATGCGATTCGCACATTTCTCGCATTATTTTCTGCGACTTTTAAGGAATCGCTATTTTATCGCATTATATTTGTTACATACCATTTTGCGATTCCGAAATTGCGATTCGCAACAAATCGCTATTACGGACTCGCAAAATGGTTTTTTGATACATCTGCCCCATAGCTACTACAGTTCGTGCTGATCCCTTAGATGAGGAGTAGAAGTTGAAAAGAGTCAATTTTTTCATACACCTTTGTAGATCTAGAAGTAGTCCTAGAAGGAGGCATCAAAAAGTAATGTTTAGCACACACAGTCTTAGCTGAGTATGTCTAACAGTTCATTTTACGTTTGAGGTGAATGGCAATTCAGGTCACGGTGCACCTGTGTTGCTTTTCTTAATTCTGCTCTATTTTTCCAGCTTGCAGTGACAAGCAGAAAGAACATGTTTATTTTTGCAGTCCTTAGATAATTACAGAAAAGTTAGAATCTTACTGCATGTTGTCAACATTCAGAGGTACTGCAACTTTAAAAAAAAAGAAAGACTTGTATTGAACTGTTTCTTATATCTTTTTGCAAAAACAGTTTTTGATGTGTTTACTTTTGCACTAGGGGTTCTATTTGTATTTTTCATGTTTGCAAATGCTCTCCCTTTCATATGAAAGAGGTACGCATCAAGGTTTTAAGTAATTTGTGAGAAAGGTAGTGGTGTGATCATGTGTTATAAGGGATAAAGGACCCCTGCTGTACATAAGGAAATTGGAAGTCTTGTCTGAATTCTATAACCTTATAAAGGAACTCAGCATTCAGCCTCATTTCTCTATATGGTACTGGAAATCCTCAGTGACTTGCAGTATCCTTGTAATATACAACAGGGGGTAGTTTTTCCCTTACCTCATTAAATGCCTTGGGTATGAAAACATCTTGAGTGGTGCATATATTTGAGACAGTATTTTAAATATTGGCCTTTAACTTTTATAAGCACTTCGTTGCAGACCCAGCGTAACAGTGGTAATACTTGACATACTGGGGTATCCTAGGCATCATGCTGCCTACAATTTGGCCACAGGTATTCATGGAATGATGCTACCAACTCCTACGTAATTCTTCCATGGTGTGGCGGTGCCAATAGTTGCTATATTGCAGAGAGGGGAGAGCACAGGATGGTTGGCGAAAGTTGAAGGGTATTTGTCTTAAAGACAAGTGTACTAGACAAAAATTATCGGATGGACGGGGGATCTCCAAGCCTACTATGTACAGTAACCAGAAAGAAGCATTATTGGCCATGCTGCTGTATGGCCCAGACCCAGTTCTCGGTGGTTATAAGTGATACTGAACGTATGAATTATCTGCATGTCCTCGAAAGCTGTGTGTGGTTGGAGGTTTTGATGTTTGTTCTTCATACACAAAACTAAATAAGGAGATTTTTAAACAAAAATTGCAATATTGTACCAACTATTTGCAAATGCCACACATTACTTGCATGTAAAGCTGGAGAGACTGGGCTGAAACAATATCTGACTGGTAGAAAAACTAAGGTGACTTGCATCTTACTCATTGAGGGTGTGCCATGCCTCCAGGATTTAGGATCCTTAGTACTTCTATCCATACAGGGAGTTCTCCTTACTGAATGCACAGCCCTCTACCAGTCCACCTCCCTAATGTTGACTCTCGCTCCCCATGTCTGTCCATGTAGGATCTACTTTCTCACTGGACTCCAATGGATCACTCATTCCAACCCTTTATACAGCGCAAATGATTACTTTCCAGTGTGTTTTCTCTGGACAGACTCCAAAGGGCACCCTTTCAAACACCATAGAAACTCCATTATACAAGATATCCTTCAATGTTCTACAGCTTGTGCATGGCCATAGGTCCAGTGTCCTTCACATCACACCGTCTTAATAGCCGTCATAGTGCGGTTCTTCCTATCCAAATGCTGCCTGGTGCAGTGAGATCCCTTATCAGGTTCTGAGACAAAGACATGCAGGTGTTGAAGGGGCTCCTTGGCAAATATACAATCACAGAGGACTGGATATCACAGTTTTGTCACTGTAGTGGCATTAATTGTATAACAGTTTTCTAGCCCTCTTGTCCTTCTGTACGGTTATTCAAACAAGCATTGGCATAGCCAATAGGTCTCGCCTTTGGGACCTTATAAGTGTTTAGCCATGCAACAGTTGATGCTGTTGTACCAATGATAGCATGCCATGGCTAAATAAAAAAATCATCAGCCAGAACATTTTCACATCAAGATTCCTTCCCAGCCACGGTGCAGATACCAGGTTGTATAGGTTTGGAAAGATACCTTGGCTATCACGGGGTTGGTAAATCAAACTAGGAGGGTCCCTGAGGATCAGGACCACCTTCAACAGAATATTATGAAGTCATTTTAGTCTGAATTGTATCAGTGGAAGTCTTTCCTTTGAAACCAGGGATTTAGAGTGAAGATGGAGGTTCATTGCTTGAACTGAGCTTAAAGCCTTTTGTCATATCACAAAGTTGGTTATCTTTACATCAATTTTGAAAACTGCTTAACGAATAACTCTGCCTAATTGTCATTGAACACCAACAGTAAAAAGTATATAAAGGCAAGTAGGAACATATAATCGGTTCCCACATGCAAGTCAACACCATGGAAGTCATCTTTAACAGACTAATCACTGGAATCGCAGAGGCCACCATTGGTAATCTGTTGTTGTTCTACTAAGTTTAGAGGCACTTAGAGGGACCTGTGGACCACAACACACAATTGCCTTCCAGGCTGAAATATGCAGACTTGACATTATATGAGAGGAAATAGTGAAAATAATTAATACATTGAGAAACTGATCTTGGGTCCAAATTGGATGCTATATTTGTATAGTTTAAAAAACTACTAAATGTACTGAATATAATATTTTCACT
Source organism: Lissotriton vulgaris (assembly GCF_964263255.1). Taxonomy (NCBI): domain Eukaryota; kingdom Metazoa; phylum Chordata; class Amphibia; order Caudata; family Salamandridae; genus Lissotriton; species Lissotriton vulgaris. The sequence goes on along the minus strand of NC_141693.1, from coordinate 922,969,566 downwards.
TCAGTTGTTTCACTTGCCTAAGTTACTAAATCGTTCAGGGTGTGGAACCAAAAATGAAGATGCCAAAATATGCTTCTCAATTATTATTATTTTTTTAAACATATAATTAACTGCATACTCTTAAAGTGTACTTATTGTGACATAAGCCAGTGTGTGAAGCCAAACTAGAACCTATACCATTGTAATGAAGACTTGAGAATTAATGCATCCCGAGAAGATTATCAAAGGGTGACCTATGTGAAAGTGGGTAATACCGTACCTATATATATATATATATATACACACACACACACACACACACACACACACACACATACATACATACATACACACTTTCACATAAGCCACCCTTTGATAATCTTCCCCAGATGCATGAATTCTGCAGTCACCATTACAGTGGCACAAGTTCTAGTTCGGCTTAACACACTAGCTTGTGTCACAATGAGTACCCTTTAACCCCTCCCATGCCCATGACGAGCTCACTCGTCATGAGCCACGGTGCTCCGATGCTCATGACGACCTGAGCTCGTCATGACCCGTGGAGCGCTCGCCCGCTGGGCTAATTCCCCTGCTGTGCCTTCCATTAAACGGGCGTGGTCGTGACGAGCTCAGCTCATTATGAGCACCGGAGCACCATGGCTCATGACGAGCTGAGCTCATCATGAGCATGGGGGCGCTGTGCGCGCCCCCGCCCCTAGCACAGCAGGGAGATCTCCCCAGCAGCCAAGGGGTTAAGGGTGTGCAGTTAATTCTAGCTGGGCAGTCGTGGCATGACGAGTTTTAACAAAATTAAACTCTTCAAAGAGAAGCTTAAACTGCAAAGCGGTGGATACACGTTTGTCATCCAAGTATGCACAGCTGAATAAATTCTAACCATGCCAGAAGACAAGCCTGTCCACACAGAGCCTGCCAAAGCTACGTTAAACAAACAAGGCCAAATGACGTTATGTACGTGCCTGCTGAGATTTAAAAGCACTTTATAAGCTTCAAACAATAAAAACGTGAATATGCAAATCACTCTCCTATGTCCAAGATCTGAGAAGCTCTGCTCTCCAAGAATATACATTTATTTTGTTTTCGTTTCTACTGCGTAACGCCCAAATCCTTCAGACCCCACTTACTACCAACCAGGCATATACAACCTATATCAGACGGTAGTGCAAAATGCTTCAATATTTAGGATGTTTTGATATTGGTTTCTAAAAACTATTGCTTATGACAAACGATAAAACAAGTTTTATCTAAATTAAATGTCTTTCCTGGACCGGAATCAAGCATCCTAGCACCGGTTTCTGGCTATCAGCCGTCTTCAGCCAGGGAAGTCAAGCTATCCTGGCTGATGACGGCTGATAGCCAGAAACCGGTACTAGGATGCTTGATTCCGGGCCAGGGAAGACATGGCTTGGCAGTTCGGGCTGGACTGTTCCCATGAGGCACAGGGTCAAGGCTCATTTGCATATGGCCATGTCTGAACTGGGGTGGTGGGGAGTGCAAAGAAACGATGGATTTAGGCCCAGATCTCTGTACTGGGGTGAATGTATGACATTGTTCTGCATTCTGTCCATCAACTGTTGTTTTTTCATATAAGCAGCTGCAGCGTCAAGTCTGGCGAGTGGTGTGCGCGCACCATGATGAGATAGGAAAGCCAGATAGTGCCTTTGCTCATCATTGTGCGCGGAACCGCACGCTCTATGCCAAACAAAAAGTGGTAGCACTTTGAAAACCCACTTCCTAAATGTCTCGCAGGACAACAAATGCGCTGGCTCAGGCGAGACCTAAAACGGAATCTTAACTTGCAGATTAAATGCTGCAAACCTGGTGGCAATATTTTACAGGTTCCGTAATATTTTTTTTTTATTTAATCAGCGGTAACACTAATATCTAATATTAATGAAAATGTGTGAGTACAGAGTTAGAGAATTATCTTATATCACTCACCGTTATGCTTGAATTCTTCAAATCCGAGATGCAGGCAGCTGCAAGCTGTACAGAGTTTACATCTAGGCAGAGACGAGCGAGCTCTAAGAGCAAAGTAAGCCTGCAATATAATAAGATTATTGGATCAAAGGGAGATTGCTAATAATCATGACAATAACAATAAAAACAACAATAATAGTAATGATCATAATAATAACATGAATAAAAATCATAGTAATAATAATAATAATACAACAATATTCTCCTGAATTAATTTATATGAATGCATTTTTCAGCTGAATAAGCAAGCATTAACATGAGCCTCCGCAAGCAAAGGACTATGCAATCATTAGAAAAGATTTGTCATCAAAAGATCTAAGAAGGCACTACACTTCTTTTCAAGCTCTGACATCTGAAACCTTATGGCCAATCTAACTTGATAAAGAAAGTGGAGAGGAAAATACTAAATAAATGAATGAATGAATGAATGAATGAATGAATGAATGAATGAAACACAATTTATAACGCGTAACTTTGCCCAACGGGCGTCAAGGCGCCTAACCAAACATTTGTCCAGAATCAAAGAGCATGCTAATAATAGGCCTCAATGAAGAGCAGCGGTTTAATGCTTTCTTGAAAAGGGCCAAAGAGGGTTGTGCTATCAACTCGGAAGGGAGGTCATTCCACAGTTTGGGGGCCATAAAAGAGAAGGCCCTTCCACCCCATCTGACTCTATTTGTTCGAGGGACAGATAGGAGGTTCTTAGAGGCAGAACGAAGGCTTCTGCAAGGGGTGTAGGGGACAAGAAGAGAGCCAATGGCTTCTGAACCTCCACCTGCTAAAGCACTGAAGACCAGGCATAGAATTTTGATGGTGATCTGAGATGGATTGGGAGCCAATGCAGACTCTTCCTGGCGAGAGTAGCAGAGGAGGTGTTAGGAACGCCCAGGACAAATTTAGCAGCCGCGTTCTGGACGGTCTGAAGGCGTAGAATAAGGCTCTTATTTATTTCCGCGTACAGTGTGTTACAGTAATCTAGCCGTGATGTCACAAGGGCCACCACGGTCTGTTTATGAGCTTGGGGGGAGAGATAATGGGCCATTTTCCTAGGAGTCTTAATGACTCCCCAAAAGGTGAAAACAGTACGGTTGACCTGCTGCGTCATGTCCAATGACGTATCAATAATCACGCCCAGATTATGGGCTGATTTTACAGGCACAGGACATATTCCCAGGGAGGGGGGCCACCATTCACTGGACCATATGTCTTGATCTTTGCCGAAGATCAAGACCTCGGTTTTCTCTCTCCGTTCAGCTTGAGTGAATGAATTTAGAATCATCCATTCAGAGACTGCCTGCATGCAGTTCCTGAAGCTGAGCGCGGAGGTACTCACCGAGTGGGAGAGGGACACCATGATCTGCGTGTCATCAGCGTATGACACCACCTCCATCCCATGCGATCTTACTAACCTGGCAAGTGGGGCCACATAGATGTTAAAAAGGGTCGGACTCAAGGCCGACCCCTGTGGGACTCCACATTGCACAAACTTGGCAGGGGAGAGGAACTCTCCTAGCTTGACCCTCTGCTCTCTTTGGCTAAGGAAAGAGGACAGGAGGCTCAGAGCTGGGCCCTCCACCCCTATCTCCTTTAGCCGAGCTGTTAAAGTCAAAGGAGATAGGGTGTCAAAAGCTGCAGTCAAGTCGAGTAGGACCAGCAAAACGGTCTGGCCTCGGTCAACCTTAGATCTGATATTGTCGACCACTACCTAGAGAGCCAAATGACCAAAGAGGAAGGGAATAGGTAACTGAAGGAACAAAAAGGAAGGATGTAGCTGGAAAAGGAAAGAGGACATTAGTGGGGAAATTAGTGAGTAAAGGAATAAAGCAAGAAGAGGCAGAGGAATGGGCGAGTGAATGAGGGTAGAGGGAAGAAGGGCACATAGAAAGAAGAGAAATGAGGAAGACAGAAAGGGGGAAGTAGAAGATGAGGGGTTAGAGGCAAAGTTTCAAAAGGAAGAGATTAATTAAGGGGATTAATTATTTGCATAAAGGAAGCACGCAGTAGATAAAAGAAGGAGAAAGAAGAGAGAGGAGAGTGAAGAAAGGTAGCCTAGTTGGTCAGTTACCGACCGTGGAACCAAAAATCTGGGTTCTAATCGCAGCATTCCCATTTCACCTAAACTAAGTGATCTAACCAATGCATTAGTGCTGCTCGGTTCTGCTAAACTAGGAGAACATGGAAATAAGCTAAACATCATTGTTAACAGCTATATTATAAGAAAGGTGCTGAGGAGGCGGGAATGCTGGCACAGAATTTAGCATAGGAGAGCAACTTACATGTTTGCTTAAACTTATCTATGACATTTCCACACTTGCACTCGACTAGATCGACAGGTCCCATATACTTTACAGCTGTCCAAAAGCCTCTGTTTTGTGTCCCAGACGATTGGGCCGATATTAAAATCAGACTCTGGTAGGGTAAGAAATTGCAAGCGACCTAACACTGTTGAAAATTACTGACTGGAGAGAAAATAGGACTGTACAGCACACAGCACTTCACGTCTCTCACTCAAAATCACCAGCCATGAATAGAAAATGGATGAAAGCAGCTTTGCGATGAAGATGTGAGCAATCTTTGCTGAATAAAAAAATATTTGTCATTTTTATATTTGGTGCACCTCTCCATTAAAGGAGCTTACATTAACTAGCAATGTGTTAACATTGGAAACGGTGTGATCTTCAGAGGTTGGAAGTACTAGTAGTGTGCAGATCAGAAGGTAAAAAAGTTGGTAGCGCACCAGAAGTACAGAAAATGTGAGGTCAATGCAGGGATGTAGCCAGCATGCTAAGAAGGAAAGGCCAACTACATTTGATGCTATGGTATATTTTGCAAGGGAGCACTGCACACATAGGACATTTAAAGGCCTGTTTTTTCAATTACTTTGCTAGTGGGGAGGGATGTTTCCAACCTTTTCCTCTTACCAGCCATACAACTAAAAGGGTTGGATGATGGGCAAGCAGCACACAACATAAAGGTCTGGTTGACAGTCTGTTCCCACTAAAGATACTCCCCCACATGCATCATTGTTTCATTTTGCACTTCCTAATTTGCGATTTTTAGGGAATCGCAAATTAGGAAATGCAAAATGGGATGCATGTACATTTTTGCTAAATATTTGAGAATCAGTAAAAATCGCAATTTTTACCGATTCTCAAATATTATGCGAATTCCAAAGTGCGAATTCGCACTTCCCATTGTTTCCTATGGGCCAAAAGGCCCATAGGGATCAATGGGAAAGCTTTAACAAATTGCGATTTTCATTTTGAAAATCGCAATTTGTTAATGCATTTCATGGGTGCAGGGGGGGGGGGGGGTCCAAAGGACACCCCCTGCACCCCTGAAATGTATTTTTCGCATCATGTTACACACACACATGTCCTAAGGACATGTGAGTCCGTAACATGACTGTTTAAAAAAAGCATTTTTAAGCATTTTTACACCTTTTTCCAAATTTACCGAGTGGTTCAACCACTCGGTAAATTTAACCCCCTAATTGCGAATTCGCAATTTGAAAAATATTCATGCATTGCTTTTAAGAAATCGCATATTTGCGATTTCTTAAAAGCAAATGCAATTTTAGAAATCGCAAAAATGATGCACATTCTAAAATTGAATGATGCATTCCAAAAAGCTATTTTGGAATCACAAACGGCCGATTTTAAGGAATCGCACCGTTTGCGATTCCAAAATACTTTGATGCATGTGGGGGGAAGAGCTTTGCTGTCAGATCCTAGACAGCTTCAGGAAAAGTTTGACTCTGGATAGTAGACTAAGAGGTGTGCAGTACTGAGGATGAGGGATAAGGGTTCTCCATGCCTTGGTCAGAGGGACTGGTAGGTGCAAGGAAGGAGTCAAGTATGGTCTCTCCTCTGACCTGCAGGCCAACCCCTCTGCCTGGTAGACACACCAAGAGGTACCAAAACATGCCTTCTAAATGCTGTGCTGTATTGCAGCTACCAGTCTGGCGGTAAGCACCTCCAAGCGAGATCACATATGCCCAGTTCCACATTCACATACTTGAGTTTTCATATCTATCGGGTCATTGCTTTCAAGGAGGCTTGTGTGGCCTCCAAGGTAATCAGTCTTGGCAGCCAAGCCATACTTGGCTCAAAAGAGGTGATCTCCAAAGTAAGTGGAACTCTCACAACCAATATGTGCTCTGAGTGTTGTTGTTGTTGTATAAGCTTTATTCGAGACAATTCTCATAAAAGCACATAAAATCAAGACAATTTACTCAAAATACATAATCACAGGATAAAAGCTTCATTAAACACAGTGCAGCACATACAACATCACAGATAAAACAATTTATACCAATTACACAAAAATTATTAAAGGGAATCCCTGATTACCTACTACCCCCCAAAGACTGTCGTCTTATCGCCCAAGCCCAACCCATGAATTTGGCTACCCCCGTCACTAGCGAATCCTGGTTTGTTGTGCGTAGGATTCTTAAGGCCACTGCACTATCGCGTGTCCCCAAATTTTTACATACCGGCGAGAGCCATTTTCTCCTCGGGTTTGCATAGGCTGGACATGCGAAGAGAAAATGGCCTAGGCTCTCCTCGGCATTTTCGCAAGCAGGACATAGATTGTTAGTGGGTCTGTGCCAGCCAGATGTTAATTTCTTAAGGGGGATAGATCCTGACCTTAACTGGAAGACAAGTTTCCTGTCCATCGGTACCGTAATGTTGGACCAGTAGTTTTCTAGGACGGGAAAGATTTTGGTCTCCAGAAAACGACCAGACATAGAATCTGTCCTGGTGTTATTTAGCATCTTGCCTCCCACCCATTCCCAATATTGCTCTTTGAGGGCTTCTTTGCTTGGGAAGATTTCTCCCTCGGGGTTATTCCAGAGATTCGAAAACCCCAGATTTACCAACATGGTTTTCAGGTGTTTTAACCATTTTATCTTATGGAAGATATCTTCCTTGATTATCCACAGAAAGCCCTCCGCGTACTGTCTTATTTCTGGAGTCGTCCAAAGACGTCTCCAGTAAAGAACTGGTCGCAGTCGAGCTCTGTCGACAATCGTTCGTCTGCCTAACTCCAGGAACAATGGGATTAGGGGGGTGCTCTGTGGAAGTCCAGTAATCCCTCGCATGAACTTGTTCTCGGAATTCTGAAGAGCCACCAGACTATTCCAAGCCCATAGTTCCGCGCCATATAGGGTGGCACCCAAAACCTTCGCATCATACACTGTCATTGCGGGTTTTATAGGTTTTGTTTTTGATTTACGGTGTTCCCCCCTTAGGGCACCTGAAAGCTGCTGGTGCTTCAGGACTACTTTGTTCACATGATGCGTCCAGCCAGTCCCCCCCGCGATCTGCACTCCCAGATACGTGAATTCATTAACTATGTCGAGCCTGCTGTTGTTTAGAGTTATTTTAGGATAGCTTCTACGTCCTGCAGAAAAGGCCATTAGTTTGGTTTTTCAAACGTTTACCTCTAGCCCGTGCTCCAGGCAAAAAGCATCAAAAATGCTCAATGCACGTTGCAGCCCCATGGGGGTCTTAGACAAAATAAGAGTGTCGTCAGCGAACATCAGGATCGGAACCCTGGTGTCCGCTAACGATGGGGCATCTACACTAGCCCTCATCATTCTCTCGACTATCCCGTTAATGAATAACGAGAAAAGTAGAGGGGCCATGGAACAGCCTTGCCTAACACCCCTTTCCACAGGGAAGTCCGATGTTATCTCCCTACTACCTCCCCACTGGACTCTGGCAAAGTTGGATTCATGCAGTCGCATGATTAATGTTAGCAGTTCTGCAGGAATCCCCAGCTTTTGGAGAACCGACCATAGCTTGTACCGGGGGACTAGATCGAACGCCGCCCGCAGGTCGACAAAGGCGACGTACAGGCTGCCCCTACCCAGTTCGACGGTCTTCCACCGCAATATGGTGAAGCGGAAGACCTGGTCGATGGTACTAGTTGCTCGCCTGAATCCCGCTTGGTATGGGGAAAGGGCGCTATTATCTTCTACCCAGTCCATTAGCTGGTTTGTTACCATTCTCCCGACTATTTTCTGCATGGTGGCTATTAGACTTATAGGCCTGTAATTAGCAGGCAATGAGCGATCGCCCTTCTTGTGGATGGGGATAATGGTTGCACCCTTCCAAATATCTGGAACCACTGCCCCCTTTGCTAAGGCATTTGCCACAAGGAGGGTATATCTCGCCCATCTAGTCACATCATGTTTGAAGATGTCAGGGGGAATGCCATCTGGACCTGGCGCCCTCCCACATTTCGTGGAACAAATGGCGATTTCTGCTTCACTAAGGGAGAATAAATCTTCGGTTGCATAAACCAGTATTATATTGTCAGCAACCACGGATTTATTACTTTCCGCGTACTGTGGCCCGAAGTAATCGACCCAGGATTCCACTGGTACATTGTTGTCGGGTTTAGCTGGGCCCGCACCACTACCCCACTTGATAATTTTCCAGAACAACATTGAGTCTTTATTATCAGAGGCTTCTTTTAATTGGGCCCAATGGTCTTCGTCCCATTTCTTTTTAGCGCGATAGATGGCTGATTTATAGAGTTTTCTATTTTTTGCCACTGCGGCACGATCCCTGTTCCTTATTGCATGCCCCAAATCTAGACGTGCTACTCTACAGTGGTTATCAAACCACCTGCCCACTACCTTGGTTTTCTTCCCTTTACTTTTCCTAATGAAAAAACATGGTCTTAAGAGGGAGAATAACCTATTGTGGATTTCAGTGATACCGTTGTCCCCTGGCACCACTGGGACTACTGCTTCAATTTCTGAAATTGCACGATCGACCTCATTAGTAATATATGTCAGAATGGCCTCATTTGCTAGTACCTTGGGCCATTTTAACCTTCGCTCGTCGTTGCTTAAAAGAGGGGTTTCGTCGTGTGTCTCAGTAGGGTTTCCTAGACCTGTATTCCACCACTTATGTGACACACATAGGGGGTTGTGGTCACTTTCAACCCGGGGCCTAACAGCCATGTCGACAACCCCATTCCACTGTTGGAGACTACACAATATATAATCAATTCGGCTCCTATTAATACCATTATCAAAAGTGTAGCTGCCCTCCTTGTCACCGGGTGTCCTGCCGTTAAGAGCTCTTAGGCCATGTTCCAAGCAAATTCCATTTAGCAATACAATCTCCTTTGTCCATCGCTTCACGGGTTTTAAGTTTAGAGATGGTACTCCCCAGAGATTATCCTCTTCGCTCTCCATAAAGTCATTTGTACAGTCCAAGGGTTCAAAGGTCCTGTTTAAGTCCCCAACAATTATCTTTACATTTTCCCGGGAATTGACCTCCATGACATCAGACAACAACTCAATAGTGGATAGACTTGTTACTTTATCTCCTCTCACATAAACATTGTATAAGTCTATTGGTTGGCCTTTTACGAAGGAGAGTCTGAGAGCTTGTAGATCAATATTTCCCACGTCTAGGATTTTTATATCAATGTCCAAACCTTGTCTAACCCAAACAGTTAGGCCACCCTTGGGCCGCCCTCTTCCCCCTTTTGAGGCCGGTATACAGTAATTCAAGTACCCTAGGCAAAAGAGTGGATCACAAGCCCAGGTTTCTTGAAAGCAACAGATGTCAAAACCACTTATGAACTCCACCCAAAGTTGGGAATCCAACTTACTAGCCAACCCGGCGATATTCCAAGATAAAAGAGTACCGCTGGTCACATCTGTCCCGACCCGAGCTTTGACAAGTGGAAATACATGGGCTGACATTGGGCTTTCCATTGGACTAGTCAGCCTATCTAAATCATCTGTTGGGTCCACAATTAAATCATCTGTTGCAGGATATAAGACATTTGTATTTAGTGTTCCCAGTCTTGAACCACCTTCTCCAACCACACACCCAGCCTCGATGTTGTTCTCCAGTAGATTTATAGAAATGGTATTACCACTAGCATCACGTGTCCCTTCCACTTCTTTTATGATTCCACCCATGCTATCAATACCAGTATGTCAATACCCCCAGCCCGACTCCTGCCATCCCACATAGGAATTACAATATGTATGTGGAATATGATTATAACCAACAGGGGGAGGTGGTAAAGGAGTAACTGGCCATGGTACAATGGGGGGAATTAAAGGCTCGTTGAGTAGACTTGTAGTTACACTTGAGGGTCGGGGGTAAAAGAAGGTAAGGTCCACAATACCAATACCACCCTTATTTGTTCCCCATCCCTGCCTTGTTATCCATCCCACCACCCTAGGGTCTTGAAAGTTAACCACTATACAGTCACCCCCCAGGGTTTTTGGTGTATAACCCATCCAGTCAATTCTCCTAGCCCCTATTATTAGCCCATCAATATCACCCGGCAGAGGGCGATTTTCCTTTAACCAGTGCATGGTCTTGTTTTTGAGCATCTGGACATTTTCTCTCTGCCCTGGGGGTAAAGGTGGTACATTGATAAGCACTGCCACATAGGGGAAGGAGTCTGGGGTAAGATTTATTGGGGGTTTTCTATGAGGTGGCTTTGGCAAGGGCGGTGGGATAGATTTGGGAACTTGGGGAACAAGTTGGAGGGCAGGTTTCTGCACCTGTAATTTGTTATTTGCTTGGGACGATGTTAAAGATTTACCAGCCGACTGGTATACAATAGCCCCATTACCACCCCCCGGGATGTTTGGAGGTATACGTGTATTGTTGGTTACGTTTACTGATGTTGGTACTTTACCCACTTGCTGACACAAAGTGACCACAGCGTCTGCAACTGCCGGTTGGTTTTGTGTCTGGGCTAATATGGGCTGTGAAGGATGTGTTGAGATCGACTGCGATGGTTCAGAACCCGCAGTCACTCTCTCAGCCCTATCTACAGTTTTTGCAGTGGCTTTGGCTGGAAGTTTGTTTTGTTTTGGAGGTAAAGGAGAGCCATTTCGGGGATTTCTACCCTTGTCCTGTACATGAGGGTTATTTACGACCTGGGGGTTTGGGTTTGTTTCCACCCTACTTACTTTAATCAGGGATTTTGTAGAATAGAAATTGTCTAAAGTTGTCTGCTCAAAGTGGTTTAACCTATCTGTGAGCTTAGCAATTCTATCCTCAATGGGGGTAAGTAGCAGTTTAAACATTTTTTCCAATTCTGGAAGCACATTTATAAATGATACAACATTTTCATTACTCGGTACATTAGAAGCAGAACAAGAAATGTCCTCTTTGTCTTGATTATCCTGGGATACAGGAATAGTTGGTATTACACTTCCTGTACTTTGGACTTGTTCATTGACTGCCCTCCCGATGTTGACAGGTTTATGTAGCTTCCTGAATTTTTGTGGAGGTCTGACCATCTTTTTACATTTTTTTACGGAAGCTGGACGTTTCCTTTTGGATCCAGTTTTGGAATTGGACAATGTAGCCTGAAGACCCAAATCAGAGTGCGGTGATGAGTGGGATATGCTACCACAAGAATTATTTGTATCTGCCACAACACTCTTATTTACTTTGTCACCCTGAGCCTCACGGTGTTCGTATGTAACTGGGAGGTTCACTGATGATAAAGGGGTTACCAAAGTGGGGTAGGCTACATTTGGAAACTTGTCTGTAGAGTTCTTAAGTATTTCGATGGATAACCTGCGCTCGGCACGCTTCTCAGCCAAAGATAGTTCTTTGTCTATTGTCAATGAGCGATTAAAAAAGAATTTGTCAAGGGGACCAATGGCCAGCGGACCAGGCTCCGTAGAAAGAGGCATCAAATTGCTGATTGCAGGGCTTGTATTAGCAGTCATTGCCATATTGATTACAAAATAATGCAGAAAAGTCTATGTCACTTACTGGGATAGATGTTAAATGGCGCTGGTAAGAGGGGTGGCCCAGCCCGGCCTCCTCCGGCCCCGGACGGCCACAGACGGTCCCGCCCTTGTCCCGGGCTTCTCCCGGCGCGCTCCCGCGCAGCGGGGTTGTGGTAGACTAATAAAGAGGAAAGGGTGGGGCAGGGGGCGTGGCGAACAGGGAGAGCGACCCAGGTGTTGAGGGTTGACCAGCACGCAGGGGCTCCTGGTAGTTGGAGTCCCTGCCGGTCCGCTCGCAGCCCTGTGCCTGCCTGACCTCACTTGCCCAATCCGGTGTCAGTTCCTGAGATACAGCGCCCCTGAAGCACACAGCTCCTCGCACCACGCGGCGAAGCGGGACCCGCGGAGCGGGTCCGGCGAGGTGCTGCTTCTGCTGAGAAGGGTCCAGGTGAAAAGAAGGCGACCACAGCAACGGTCAGAGTAGCAGAGAATCCCACGACGATCTTGCCAAAGGCTGTTTTTACCACTGCTGGGGCAGGGGGCGTGTGCTCTGAGTGTAAATGACCCTTATTTGCAAATCTGTCACAGGAGCTACGGCCATACTGTGGAATTTACAGACGATGAATCTCAGTCTACAACCTGAGTATTGCAATTTAGGAAATAAAGAAAGTCCATTAGTTTTCTCTATATCTACCTTGATCGTGCATATTGTATTTTAAAAATTGTTTTTTATTATTGTATATTTTCTATCCTTCCCTTATGAATTTTGTCTTTGAAAGCAATCTGATGTCTATTGCCTAATTTTCATTATATCACTAGCCTAAACAAAATAAATTGAACTTTTATTCCTGTAACACAAAAGAGTTCTTGGGACTGAAGCCCCATGGAGCACAACACTAGAGAATGCCCTGAGATTCCGGGCTAAGAGCTCCAACCGCCTTTCTAAATGGCCCTTCTCAGGAAAGGCTGCATGACTTCCCTAGCCTATAGCTTTCTGGCCATGACACTATACTGAGCCTCCGAAGTGTGGAAAGACTATGATAAAATGAGTTTGTTTTGCAGACAGTTTAATAAGCCATGTCAATTCAGTGAGAAATTATTTTACCCGATTTTCCAGTTATGCGTTGAACAAAGGAGTAAATAAGTTAAATAAAAACAATGATTTACATTTTTGATGAAATAGCAAACATTTTACTGACAACCATTATTATTATTATACGATTAAGCAAAACTTACCTTTCATCATAGGTTAGATCTCCTTCTCCATCAACGTTTGCTAAAAGCTGGTATATTTCATTCAAGTTTGTATGTGTATCCTTGCTGGTGTCCTTATCCTGTGACTTGCTGATTTATTAGTAGTAATAAATGTTATAAAAGAAAAAAAATACAAATTAGAAACCCAGTACAAAAAATGTCTGTTACACATTGTATATAATTTTACTGGTGGTCGTCAGTTTCCATCCTACACAGTCATGGGTCATTACTAATACATCCTATCCATCTTCGTCCATTCTCAAGGGAAGATTGCACAGAATCTCAATTACAAGGGGGGAGAAAGCTTGCAGACCAGACTCAAGACAGCGAGAGTTCTTTAATAACGCCTGACCTAACTGAAAATACACTTGTGAGTTTGAGTCAAATGCATAATGTATGGAAAAGGCGAATGTATTATGTAGCAGCATCCAGAGGGTAATGATGCTAAAAAGCCACAGATGCCGGCACTGACCACATAAATGTGCAAGCCTTCACAAGGGTAACATCTTTCAAAGGATAACGTTCAAATATTCCACCTTCAACCCGGAGGGCCATGGATGTTTTTGGCTTCCTTTGATGAAAACCCTTCACAGATTAAAAATAAAAGGCAGCCTGAAGGGAGGATGCATGGTGTAGACCTCAAAACAAGGTACTTGACTGTCTTAGTACCCAGGGTGTAGGGGACGTGTGCACTTTCTGATGCATGAGCTAAAAAGAGAGGGCGTAGACATTTTCAAACAAATAAAAAAACGTGAAAGATTTTGGGAAAGATTTTTATGTATTACCACCTTTCCCATTCCATTAGCGGTATACTAACACTGCAGTCAGTCAACATTGTAAGGGGAAATAAACGGTGTTAACTATACCAGATTGAGTTCACTGAGTACTTTGTTTCAAATTATCAATATAACATAATAGCTCCTATCCCAAAATGAGCTGGGCTTCTAGGAAGAAAAGTTATTGTAAGCACATATTGCAGCCTGATATTGCAGACTAAATTCCTCCTGGATACCAGGGAAGAAGCAAGAGAAAGAACATTGCCTAAAGGACAGGCAGTAAAGACAATATCCTCTAGAAAACAGTGACCCACTGTTAGTCACTTCCTATGCCATTACTGTTGGGTTTAAACTTTACTGACTTCCTGAATATGTCTCTGTTGCTCGTCTAAGACAAAACAACTCGGCTGTACTTAAGCACCATGTGCCCAGGTGCAGTGATATGCATGAGGCATGAAGCACAAAACCATCTTCCTCTGTGACCTACGATCCTCTAGCAGAGAAAAGAGAAGATGGGGCAAAGGCCTAGTTCTAGAAGTTAGGGTACCTAGTTGGACAATGTAGATTCACTAGCAAGATATGCGCATTTTAAGCATGTGAATCATTTCTTTTAGGAAAAAGACAAAAAGAGAAGCAATTTATTTATTGCTAGCTAATAATAACCTGATCCATTGGACAGGACACACAGTAGTATCCCGGCAGTACTCTCAATAGTTTCTAGCAGGGAAGTAAGGTGCCAATAAGCATGTTCTGAAATGCCAACCAGCAGTTGAGACTAGAAGATGTAACGTGACAAGGAATTAGGACCAATACGAAGCACCCAAGCACAAGAAGCCATGAGAATCAGTAATCTGTGAAAGTATTGTATCCTCCTAGAAGGACTGTGGGTATTATGCATTCTTCTTGAATATTCCTAAATCTGCTAGGAGAGAGTAACCGTTCTCCCACCTTAGTAGGCATAAGAACTCAAACAAACATTGGCTAAGAGCCAAGATTAATAAAAAAGTATCCAAAGTCAGTGACAGTCGTGGGTCAAACAGCCAAGAAAATCATCCAGTAATGCAAAAAGAACAATTGATTGACAGAATGCAGAACAATGTCATTCATTTTATTTATTTATTTATTTTATTTATTAAGTTTATATAGCGCGACAGCTACCCGTAAGGGTTTCCCGGCGCTGAAAGACAATTGAAGCAACATACAACCCAGAAAAGTTATTGGGCAAAAAGCCAGGTCTTCACGGCTCTACGAAAACGGATGTGGCAGTGCTCCATCCGTAGAACATTCCCCCCAGTACAGAGATCTGGGCCTAAATCCATCATTTTTTTGATCATCATGCCATTCCAGTTTGGACCCAGCCATATGGAAATCAGTCTTGACCCTGCGCCCAATGGGAACAGTCCAGCCCGAACTGCCAGGCCAGGTCCTCCCAGGACTGGAAACAAGCATCCAAGGACCGATTTTGGGCTTTCAGCCCTCATCAGCCAGGATAGCTTGACTCCAGTAGAATGGAGAGCACGAGACCCACGCCTGGGCAAACCAGTCCCACTCGGGGGACAAATGCAAAAAGAACAACTGATGGACAGAATGCACAACAATGTCATACATTCACCCCAGTACGGAGATATGGGCCTAAATCCACAGTTTTTTTTGCTTACTATGCCATTCCAGGTTGGACCCAGCCATATGCAAATCAGTCTTGACCCAGCGCCCATTGGGAACACTCCAGCCCGAACTGCCAGGCCAGGTCCTCCCTGGACTGGAAACAAACATCCTAGGACCGAAATATGATACGCCTTAAACCGGTCCCAGGATGCTTCTTTCTGGTCCAGGGAGGACCTGGCTTGGCAGTTCGGTCTGGACTGTTCCCATGAGGCAGAGGGTCAACACTAATTTGCATATGGGTGGGTCCTAACTGGGGTGGCATGGTGAGTAAAAATAACAATGGATTTAACCCAGATCTCTTGACTGGGGGTGAATGTATGATTCATTCAGCATTCCATCCATCATTTGTTTGCATAGCACTTTTCGCCCTAAGTGGGATGGGTATGTCCAGACATGGGTCCCTTGCTCACTGTGTCACTGGATTCAAGCTAGCCTGGCTGATGAAGGGTGACATACCCTGAAACCGGTCCCAGGAGGCTTGTTTCTGGTCGAGGGAGGACCTGGCTTGACAGTTTAGTCTGGACTGTTCCCATGAGGCACAGAGTCAAGACTGATTTGCATATGGCTGGGTCTAAACTGGGGTGGCATGGTGAGCAAATGAATGATGGATTTAACCCAGATCTCTTGAATGGGGGTGAATGTATGATTCATTCAGCATTCTGTTCATCATTTGTTTGCGTAGGACAGGACAGGGTTCACTTATCCAAAGTCAGTGACAGTCATGAGTCAAACAGCCAAGAAATCATCCAGGACATGGTTTACTTATCCAAAGTGATTGACAGTCATGAGTCAAACAGCTAAGAAATCATCCAGGGCAGGGATTAAATCATCCAAGACAGAAAGAAAATCATCCAGTATAGTAGCGGAAAGAGGGCCTCACCACCCAGTTGAAGGTTAAAAAACATATCTGACAAGCATGACCATTTGAATGTCTAAAAAGTAAGAATGGGGCGTGGCCAAGATGGCGGGATAGACGGACGTACTTGTCTTCGGCTCCCCGGCCCTATGCCCCATTAGCCCGTATTGGCCCTCTTTACAGAGCAGTGGACACCGGAATTTGAGCATTTAATCCCGTGAGTCCTGGTCGGAGTCCTCCGGAGCGGTGACTGGCTGCTGCCGGGCGGTGGCGAGCGATTTTGGCGCGGCTGACGCGCAGCCGCCGAGTGAAGGGAGGCCCCGGCCGCAACGAGCCCGGAGCAGAGAGACCCGGGGAGCAGGCGGAGACTGGCACCCCCTCCCGAGGCAGCGTACCGGCCCGCAGGGTCTGGCGGAGGCGGAGCGCCCGACCCTGGAGAGAAGCGTGAGCTGGTGACCCGGGGCGCGTCGGCGCCGTCTCTACTCGAGGCCCCGGCTTGGCCCTAAGCGGACGTCCCCGGCCCTCACCAGCGGGGCCGCCGAGAATTCAGGCGGGAGCTGCGGGACGTGCCCGGGGGCCTGAACAGAGGCGCGGGGCCCCTTACCTGTGCAGGGGTGCTGGAGGCTGCAGGAGGCGATCCCCACCTGGCGACCCGGCGGGGTGCGGCCCGAGACGGGGCACTGGGCCTGGCGGCAGCAGTGAGGTGCGGCAACCTGAGGCGGCAGCGACACGGCTAGTGCAGTTCATGGCGGATGGCCCTGACGTCGCTGGAGGGCAGCAGGAGGCACACCGGAGGACGGCCTTGACTCCCCGCAGTGCGGAGGCCCGACCCGTGCAGACTACACGCAGGTAAGCCCGCGCGTCCCTGGGGCCCAGCGGGGACGGCCTGGGGGCACTGTGCAGGCAGCAGGGGGCCCTGGGGGGCGCGGGTGGACCCTGGTGCAGGGACCGGAGTGCAGACTGCGACACCTGCTTTCCAGGGGCACCGACGCGGGGCCTGAGCGGTTGGAGCCCCGGCCACGTGGTTGCCCGGCCTCGGGTAGGAGGCGTGCGGAGGCTGCAGAGCAGGAGACCGACAAGGGGCGGCGCAGACAGGGTGCACTGGGCCCGTGGCACTAGTGGGTCGAAGCTGGCCCCCCCACCGGAGCATTGAAGGTGGGGTGGGCCCGACGCAAACGGGCACGGTGCCCCCAGGTGTGCGGCCTACTAGTGAAGCCCCGGTGCTGGGAGACCACGGTGGCGGAGCGAGCCGGGCCGCGATCAGCGGGAGATGCAGTGAGCGAACACCCGGGGAGGAATCCTAGTGGACATAGGAGGGCTGGTGGCCTGGACTAGTGGGCCCTGTAGAGCGAGGTGACCCCGAGACCTTGGTGGAGGAGAGTCGGAGGTTGTTGGGGCTCCGCTGGTGGCCGTGCGCTGGTCCAGTGCAGTCGAGATCGGGCCGCAGACCTGTTGTGGGAGGAAGTATGGCTAGCTCGAACCGCAGAACTAACCGCACCATCCCAGACATGCTTGTGAAACTCACTGGCAAGGGAGGGAAGGCGCATACGCCCCCCTCTACCCCGGCAGCCACAAGTTTGCAGCAACAAGAAGAGCAGGAGGCTCCCATCACACGCACCTTTCTGGAGACACTATGTAACACCCTCAGGAATGACTTCCAGGCTCTCAAGCAGGACATTGTGTGGGAACAGCGGGAGCTACGCCGAGACCTCGATGGGCTGGGGGAGAGAGTAGCGGCGGTGGAGGAGTCCAGTCATGCTCGCAGCGACGAGCTCACGCACTTGCAGCAAGAGGTCCTCTGCCTTCAAGAGCAGCATGTAGGCCTCCAAGCACACGCGCAGGACCTGGAAAACCGCTCACGAAGAAATAACATTAGGGTCCGGAATGTGCCACAGGGCGCCGAAGGGAACAGTGTTGTGGGATACCTACAGGCCCTCTTTCGTGCGGTGCTGGGAGAAGCGGAGGACTTTCCCGTTCGCATAGACCGTGCGCACAGAGTGGGACGACCGAGACGTGCACCGCCCCCCCCGCCCGACATGCTGGCCTATCTCCCGGACTTCCCGTTGAAAGAACGGATTCTTCAAGAGGCCCGGCGGCAGCAACCTTTGCAATTTCGAGGAGTGGCCGTAGCACTGTATCACGACCTGTCCGCCATCACGCTGCAGAAGCGGCGTGAATTCAAACCTGTGACCACCTTTTTGCGAGAGAAGGAAATACCGTACTCCTGGGGCCACCCGTTCCGGATCGTCTTTAAATGGCAGGGGAAACTACAACAACTTCGCTCCCTCCAGGACACTTGCTCACTTTTGAACATTGACTTGCCGGAGCCCTCCGAATCAGAGGATGACTCGCAACAGAGTTCTCAGATAAGGCTGGAGCAACGAGGACAGGGGGAATGGCGGATGGTCAGGCGGAAACACAGGCGGGGAGCCCGCTTGAAGCCAGACCCTGAAACGATAGCCCAGGAACGGGCGGCGGCTGTTCAGGAAGTGGAGCGAGATACCACTGTAGCCCCGTGAGCAGCATGAGAGGGCCACTGCTCAAACCTCGCTTTGGAAGGGAGGGGTCGGGGGGCCGTGAGAGGGCCGCCATAGTCACGTTTCCCATAGACACTCTTTTACGGACCTGTGAGACTCAACAGGGCCGGGACAATGGTTCAGTTCAATGGGTTCCAAGTTGGGGTTTCCCTGAGGGAGGAGGACTGGGAGGTAAGTGGGGTGAGGGAGAGGGGAGGGCCCCTGGGATTGGTTGAGGTTGCATCGGGGGGGGCAGTTATTTGGGGGGGAGGGTAGGGGGGGACGGGGTTAGTTTTGGGGTAGGGGGGGCAGTTGTTTGGGGGGGAGGGGGGGACCTTCTTGTCCGCTGGCACCACGAGATGGCGCTGACGGTTTATCCTTTAGGCCACTGATCCGCACTGACCAGAAGCGAGCCCGTGCCCTGAACCCAGGCTGATGTATCGCTTAACCATACTTTCCCTGAATGTTAGGGGGCTCAACAGCCCAAACAAGCGCAACGCGATACTTTCCTTCCTAGAGCGCTCGCGAGCTGACATCTGTCTCCTGCAGGAGACGCATTTACTGTCCAAAGATCTTCATAGGCTTCGGTCCCGGGCCTTTCCTGAGCAGCTGTTCTCGTCCGCCTCTAAGAAGTTAGTGGACGTGGCTATATTGGTGGCGAGGTCCTTTAGGGGGAGGGTGCTGCAGAAGGAAGCGGAGATCAAGGGCAGGCTACTACTCCATCGCTTCCAAGTGGCGGGGCAGACGCTACTAATTGGCTCAGTGTACGCGCCTAACGAGGGTCAGGAGAGGTTCCTACGCACGGCACTGGAGGCAGCCACAGTCAACACACACCAACACCTGCTGCTGGGGGGGACCTTAATTTAGTGTTTCATAATGTCACTGATCGCTCCAGCCAGAGGGTAGGCCAGGTGGGAGCCCTGTCAACAGAGGGGCACGCCCATCTCACAGACCTGGGACTGATCGATTTGTGGAGGCACTTGCACCCTCACGACACGGACTACACCCACTATTCCGCAGCCCATAAGACCTACGCGCATATAGACTACCTGCTTTGCTCGACTCTCCTCGCGGCGCGCGCTCAGGGAGTTGAGATACACCCGGCCTCGCGCTCGGACCACTCCCCGGTTTCGGCAACCTTCCTGGTGCCGGATACACCGAGCCCACAGCGACACTGGCGCCTCCGTGATGGCCTGCTGCGGAGCTCTTCCACAGTGGGAAAGATTAAGACGGCCATCGCCCATTTTCTACAACACAATGCTAACGGGGACACTTCCAAAGCTACTCAATGGGTTGCGCTCAAAGCAGTCCTTCGGGGCGAATTTATCTCCCTGGCGGCAGCCGACAATAGGGAGCGCGCGCAGAAAAGGGCCGACCTCTCGCAACGGGTCCGGGAATTGGAGCAGTTGCATCAGCGCGCCGGGGCAGCCAGGGCGTGGCGCCAACTTTGCGCCGAGCGGAAGATGCTAGCTGCACTAGACCAGGATGTCGCAGAATTCGCTGCGCTTCGTCTGAAGCATTCCTACTACACAGGGGGGGACCGATGTGAGAAATTATTGGCAGGTAGGTTGCGGGAACAAAGGCAACACCGGCATGTCCAGGCCATCCAGCCCACTCGAGGGGATTTGCTCACAAACAGCCCTGACATCGCGGCGGCATTTGGGGCTTTTTACACCGCTTTGTACGAGGCGGACGAGCTAGACTGGCAGCACGGCAGCGATGACCTCGATGGGGCGGCTCTCCCGTCTTTAACGGAGGCTCAATCCCAGTTCCTTGACAGGCCCATAGGCCTGGAAGAAGTCATCTCTGCGATCTCCCGCCTCAAATTGGGGAAATCACCGGGCCCCGATGGTTACTCGGTGGCCTTCTACAAAACATTCTGCCAGCAGGTGGCCCCCCTGTTACGGGACCTGTTCAATACCTTCGACAAAACCGGGACTATCCCCCCCGAAATGCTGGAGGCAGCAATATCAGTGATACCTAAGGTCGGGAGGGACCCTTCCCGCTGTAGCTCCTACAGGCCCATTTCTCTATTAAACGTGGACCTGAAGTTATATACAGGTATCATTGCGAGCCGACTGGCTCCCTATATGCAACAACTAATCGATCCCGACCAGGCCGGTTTCATCCCTCAGCGGCAAATGAGCGATAACACCAGACGCGTTATCCACCTTATTGAGACTGGCTCACACACAAGACCGGGGTGTATGCTGCTTACCATCGACGCAGAGAAGGCCTTCGATAGGGTGCACTGGCCCTATCTCGAGCAGACTCTTCGGAGATTCGGCCTTGGGGAGACAACCTGCACCTGGATCTTTAACTGCTATCGCCAACCCAGGGCGACGGTGCGGGTCAACGGGCATACCTCACAGCGTTTTCCGATTGGCAGGGGGACCAGGCAGGGTTGCCCGCTCTCCCCCCTCTTGTTTGCGCTCTACATGGAGCCAATGGCGCACAGAGTCCGGCACCATCCTCGCATCCGGGGCATCCCCTTCGGGGGGGACACACACAAAATCAGCCTCTACGCCGACGACGTCTTGCTCTCTCTGATGGACCCTATGCAATCCCTGCTGGTGGAACTACACTCCTTCGCGCGAGCCTCCGGCTTTAAAATTAACGTTGATAAGTCAGTGGCTCTGAATGTGTCCCTGCCCGCCGACGTTCTGACGGACGCCAAATCCGAATTTGACCTGCAGTGGTCAGCCTCCACAGTTTCATACCTGGGAGTCCTTTTGGCGCCGACAGTGCCAGGAACGGCTGACGCTAATTATGCCAAACTGAGCTTGCAAATCAGTGAGACGCTGCGAAAGTGGAACCGTCTCTCTCTCTCTCTCCTGGCTCGGACGCGTGGCGGCGATTAAGATGACGCTACTGCCGCAGATTCTCTATGCCTTTCAAACCCTTCCGCTACGCCCGCCGGCGGGTTGGCTGCAGAAGACCCAAGCGGACTTGTCCCGCTATGTCTGGAGCGGGCACCGCCCCCACTTTAAACAGCGGATAGCGTCTCTCCCACCGGCACACGGGGGCATTGGTCTGCCGGATCTCACCTTATACTTCCAAGCAGCACAACTGCGCACACTGGTAGAATGGTACCAACTTGAATCCAGCAAACACTGGCTCTTTCAAGACCAGGCGGTGGCTGGCCGCCCGCTCCAGAGCATACCCTTTCTACCGAGGTGTCACAGGCCTCCCAATCTGTACGCGTCATATGTAACAAGTACAGTGATGAAGGTTTGGGATCGGGTGGCTGTGCGGAGTGAACTTACCTCATTCCCTTCCCCATTGACACCCATATTTGGGAACCCCGATTTCACACCGGGCCTAGATCCACAGGCCTTCAAAGCCTGGAGACTCACTCCCTGCCGGGAGGTAGGACATATGTTCAACCTGGAGGGGGTCCTCTCCTTCCAGAAAGTGAGAGAAGACTAAGGGATACAAGAGGCGGACCGACTCGCTTACCTTCAGGTCCGGCACTGGGTCCTACACTCATCGGTTCGTCCGGGCGCGCAACGGTTTCTCACGCCCTATGAGAAATGGCTCCTCACGCGCACGTCGGAGAAGAAACTGCTCTCGGACCTATACCAACATCTACTCCTTCCACACATTCACACCTATCACCCGGGGAGGGCCAGATGGGAGGAGGACCTCGGGAGGCAACTTACTCAGAAGGAATGGGAAGGAATCTATCATAGAGCCAGACACTCGGCCTACCATACTGGCCTCACGGAGACCCTGACTAAGGTAGCCATGTATTGGTATCACACTCCGGCGCGCATACACCGGTGGGACCCCAGGGCCAGCAATCGCTGCTGGAGAGGGTGCGGGGAGCGGGGCAAACTTGAACACCTGCTTTGGAGCTGCGAGAAGTTGCGACAATATTGGTCTACCATCCTGGATCTCATAGACGCACACCTAGACACCCAGCTGCCTCGATTCCCTGCGTATGTGATTCTGGGCTTGCCAAACTCACTGATGTATCCCCTGAAGTCCATGAGAGGGAGGTTGATTGCCATAGCGCTGGGTGCTGCGGTACAAAATATTGTGGCGCGCTGGAGGGATCCTCAACCCCCAATACACCTTGGTTGGCTCCATAGACTCTGGATGGTGCTGGGGATGGAGAAGCTGTCCCTGACTGCGGCCGGGAGGGGGGAGGAGTTTGCTGACCTGTGGCGGCCGTTCCTAACCCTGCTCACAGGGGAATTTCGAGAATTGAGCTGCCCATGCTACCTACGGCTGCTGCGCCTAGCCGATACTCCTATCCCGGACCCCAAGGTCAAGACTCAGCGGCGCACACTTCAGGGCGGGAGAGTTCGGGTACTAGCTCTCTAGACCAGTTGTAACGGAAGGGATCGGGCCAGCTTTACTTAGCGGACAAGAAGGGGGGGGAGCGGGATTGGGGGGGTTGTTTGGGCTTGTTGAGGGTTAATTGAACTGCATGGATTACTACTGCTTCCGACTCATGCCAGACTTACTTGACGCGGCCGGCCCAACTGGGTTGTAGGCGGCTTGCTGTGTTTAACTATACAGATTGATACTTAGGCCCGCCTGGAGTTTCCTTAACCATTGTACATGGGTGACCGATGCCTTTACATGCATGAGTAGGAATGTTCTGTTGCTCTGAATAAAAACATGTAATACTAAAAAGTAAGAATGATTTCCATTCTTGGCAAAGATGACACATTTACTGACCACCATTAGCTTCTGAAGTTATGTCGGAATGGAAAAAGATGGGGTTATGGAGTAGAAAATGGGGAGCTCTGTGGAAGGCTAAGTGAAAATCGTTGACGAACCATGGTTTACAATAGTGAGTTCTCAGAAAATACTTTTTTCATGTCTGAAAAATCCAGCTATTCTCCTGTAAGTAAGTGAACAGCTTCTGCAAATGCTGAATGCGTTCAGCACACTGCATTTACAAAATAACTTAGAGAAACACTGGATGTGTTCTGAATCTAGTGGGGGGTCACTCCTGGTCAGTCTATGGATTATGCTATGAACTTAAGTTTCGATCATGTGTTGCAGAATCCTTAAATACTTTATTTTCCATGGTTTTCTATGTTCATATTTTTTAATGAGGACGAAAGTACAATAACAAAAAGTAGTGTTTTATAAGCCCCTTAGTTGATCACCCTCAAGCTACTGGTGAGGCATGTAAGTGAGTTAACATTCTTGGAAGAGACATGAACTTGATAAAAACAAAAACATTGTTGAAGGAAGTGGAGCAACTGTGTTTGGCTTATTGGATTTCTCCCAGTCTACACTTCAGAAAATACTCATAGCAGCTTATACTGGATGCAGTGCACAGATTTGAGTCCCTTGGCCTTCTCTGTTGTAGATAGATTTAGAGTGTAGAGGCTGCAGATTACAAAAAGCAGCCCATGCTTATCGCTACTTAACCCACATAGATAATGCTAGAGAGTACAAGAAAGGCACATGTCCCCTAACACGGTTGTCTTGTATTAACATCCAGAGTGGGTCTCCAGAATGGAGCTGTAACGGGGGTCCAGATCCTTTTCCTTTGACGAGGCTGGTTCTCACGGTTTCAGTCCCAGAGTTACCCTCATATTAATCATGACAACATGGAAAAAACTGATCTTTGGCCTACTTCTCTCCAAGCATATTTTCATAGCCTTGTTTGTATCCTATTACTTATTGTTGAATTCCATCACCAGTGTCTAAGTGCAGGGACTCAGAATGGTTCAACATTAAAGAGTCAATATCTGCAAAAATCTGAGCATAATCAAAAGCCCTAAAGAAGCTTCAGTGGATACCAGAACAAGTGATGGATCTAAAAAGGCAGCATGAAAACCACTACTGCAAGAAGAACACTGCAGGCAGAAAGGAAGAGGGTGGCAAACATGTTACTACTACAGCATCTTTGCCACAAGTTCCCCCAAAGGTATCCATGATAGGTGTTATTTAGAATGCATCTCCAAGTAGCATTACTAGGCTTAGAGGGTATCCCCTGTGGAATTGAGAATGGTGAAATGGCGTGAGAAAAGACATGTCTGAGGACCATGGAAGGGATGTGAAATGGATCTGTATTCTCCAGGCCCGCCTAGAGAGAAGCTGGCCATAGCTGTCATCCGTCGTGAAGTTACTCATGAATGAAAGGAAATGAAAGCTTAATGAACCCAGAGAATGCTGTAACTGTGGGGATTGTGCCACAGAAATTGATTCACATCTTATTTGAGCTTGGCGCTCATGCAAATCCTTTTGAAGGGTCTAAGACATGCTCCTACATACCGTCTACCTGGCACTTTCCCTATTAAGTGCAGAAAGCAATTGCCCTTGAAAAGCAATTCTCCTAACGAAACCAAGAAATATCCAATAATCAGATACACAGACAGAGGTGAAGTAATCATTCAGCGAACCGGGATCAGAAAAGCAACTGATTTTCACAGGGTGGCATTTTCAAGAAATCTAGAGAATTCAGCTTCTTGTGTGTCTGTTCACCACCCAACTTGTGTCCTTGAATCCAAGATTCTTCTTGCCATTTGGCACTAGAGACAACTTATCAGACTTATTCGGTACTGGTGTCGAGGACTGCCTTTGTTGAGGGTAGACAATCATGTAAAGTGACTGGCTTCTGGGTGGGTCCACGCTCACCTCAGGATCAACCTGGATGCAATAAGAATACAGCAAAGCAGAACCTTCAACAATGAAAACTGATTGTACAGTATATCAGGACAAACTCACAAGCTCCAGTCTAAGAACAATACTATGGTGCCTAAAGGCATGTTCTGCTGTAGTACTTTAGAGAAAGTGATTATGTAAATCTAAACTTTAGAGTGCGACGATAGAGGAAACAAATAGAGAACTAGCCCTGTGGGAACCTGCCTATCCTCCTGTCCTCTTCCGCTCTGACATGCTTTTCCTCTTCACCTGATGTGGGAATTGATGGATGCAACTTTTACTCAACTTGTGCTTTGTAGTGTGAAAATGACAAATCAACGCAAGTTTGAGGATTTCCAGGTAGGTGTTTTTTGATAGTCCACATTTAATGAGCATCACAGTAGGCATAAGAGAGCGTTCAGGGAGCGAGGCATGTGACTGAAGGTTGGTGACACCCACACCAGGACAACAGGGAGAAGAGACATAATCAAACATACCATTCTAAGCGCCAGCGCCTCGCAAACACATTGAGTTCTCTTGATGCAGAAAGAAAGAAGTGTACCTCTGAAAGACTGGATTAGGATTTGAATACATCTGGGGCCCAAATGTCCAAGGGATTTACTGTTCTTAAAGAAACAGGTATGACATGTGATGGTTCGCCAATTCATCCCTGAGATGAATATGAATGAGTTCAGAGGAAGGGGGAGTGGGAGTGAAGGTACCAGTGAGCAACAAAACCAACTTTACTCACTTGCAAAACGCAATCCACTTTCATTCATATCTGCGAAAATGTAATACATTCCGTTCATCAATTATTGACCTAATTGAAGGTCTACATCCTCAATGGGATATAGATTCTGCCAGGGTCAGTTTCACATCTCACACACAGTTAAAGAAACCCATACGAAGTTTTTTAACCTCAGAAGATGCTGGCAAAATCTACTATGATCATACAGCATAGACAACTAAGAAACTGCATAAAAAAATTAAGGGCGACCTCAAAAACATTTTTAACAAAGCAAAATACAGATTGACTGAGATCACGAACACTGTGAAACACAGAATGGATATACAACTACTAAAACATTATGATTTGTGCAATTTGGTGGGACCTTTTAGGGGGGTGCTTAGAGATATAAAACAGTCACTGAAAACCTAGTACATGCTTAAGCAGCTATTAGAAAAAAAGTAATTTCACATGCAAAAGAAGTCTTTTATAGTACTTCATTCTTCCAATACGCAAATATTGTAGGTATAGCTCTTTAAAAAGGAACTTGCCAGCCTGAAAATGCTCACCAAAAGATGCCATGCTTACAGTTTTTATACAGGTCATTTGTCACTTATGACACCTGGAGTAGAACCTGGTTGATTTGTCTCACAAAACATTAGGACTGGAGCTTCCAGCACAAATTAACATTTTTAGAGTTTAACTCACTCAGATGCCACACCAGTAGATGGAAGGGGATTAACTAAGGGTCTTAATAAAACACAACTTCTCGTTATTGCACTTTCATCCTCACTGAAAAATACGAACAAAAGAACCATGTAAAATAAAGTATTCAAAGAACCTGCAAGTAATGATCAAAACTCAAGTTCCATGTTCACGTCCCATTTCGTAGGTCCCTGGCGATCAAAACAGTGGTACAAAATGCATACAAATTAACGCATCCATCTAACTGGGCATCACGATAAGAGAAATATCCTTTGCAAAATAGTCTTCAATTGAAATTAGGTTCAGTGGTAAAGAGGTCCACTTCTAAATAACAGGCTGCTGGAAAAAATCATTGCTGGATTTTCACTGCTACAAGCAAAACAGAAATAGGTCCTAGTGTTCCCCATATACATTTAAAATAATTGTTGATCTTTTGCAATCATTTGTATGCACACAACCCTGCCACTAAATACAGCCCAGAGTGTTACAGAAGAGCTGTGAGTCCTGAGGCCCATGTGCAATGACTAAATGAGTACACACTGGCCATCACATGCACAACCCTCCTCGAACAAGGTTCATTTACATAGATGATAGGATTTACTTTATAGGTCTTCACAAGGTTAAGGACTTAAAATCCAACACCACTCCACCAATGCGCCCCCCTAAAGTAAGTAGTTGTAACGACTTGCGTGCTAAAGGAATGCGTGGTAATGAAGCGTTCATTCTATTGCCGGTGTTGATTCCGGCTTCGTAATAAAGGACGTTTCCCTGTAAATCATCTTCCTTTTTAACAGACAAGGGTAAGAAAGGCTGTGCGTTTTCTTCTAAAATCTGCACCGTATCCACCATCTATGTCACAAATGTAGACTCTCGCCACGCTACAAAAGTTACGAAGGGAACTGGGTCAGTGCCTTAGACTAAATTCCCAATTCAGATGTGAAGGCCCATGATGTAACACCCCAATCACACACACTTGACTACACTCTTAGCACCGGGCCACAGACAGTGGAGAAGTAAAGAGACTCTTGCTTTGCTGTTCTTTAATGAGCCAAAACAACTAGGGGCCATGTTTTAATAGCAAGGAATCGGCGTTTACGAAAGGACATTTGGCAGAAAAACACTCCATTATCACACTTCAACAGAAAAAGGAAATGAAGCGTTTAGCAATTTTACCACATGATCACATTTTAACAGAAAAAGTAAATGAAGCAGAGGACCGTGTCTTGAAGGCTTTCTGAAAGTTCAGAATTGTCGCATGTACAGCAAGGTCAGTGGAGGTTTCATTTTTGACGACCAGGAAGAAGAAAGGGTCTTTTCAAACTCAAACTAAACTATTTTCCCAGTTGGATGGAGAAAAGGATTGCATGTTTAGGACTTGAAAGAAAATTCTCCTATGGTAGGTGAACTAGAATTAAAAGCGGTTAGAGGTTCTTTCCCCAACATGGGGGTTTCTTTGACAGGCATGACAGAAGAATAGAGCAGGGCGAGAATCCCTCCCTGCCACCTCGAGGGAAGTGAGAGACCATGAGCACAGATCATACAGAGCATGTGTAGGAGGGCCTGGCCTTATCAAGAGTCTCATAACTACCAACCAATGCTTGGCAGTGAAATAAACGGATCTCAAGGTAGCAGGAATTCACACCTGAAGTATTCGGACATTCCTCTTTAGAGGCGATCTGTCCGTTTTTTGTCCCCGATTAAGATGAGCTTCCGACCTACCGAAGGAGAGGACTGTTGGCCTATTGACAGCAAGCAGCCATACATGAAATTATCCATCCGGCAATGGACTGCTCAGAAGTCAAGCAGGAGTGAAGAGCGCCAAAATTAAGGAAATGCTGCTTTTACTTGTATGTCTTATTTTGTTTAGTTAGTTCTCTTAGCATCTATGGAACGTAAAGACCTTTCTGCCATAGTACCTGGGGCTGGGCTGTCTAAGGGAACAATGTGAAAAGTGGTCAAAAAGAAGGGACTTTATTACAATGGAAAAAAAAACAGTACAAGTGTAGTGGATGCATTAAGGCTTAAAAAACTATCAAATTCGACCTCTACAACAGAAAGGTGATGGCGTACCTTAGATGTGATGAGAAAAATGAATCTAGTGGTGATGTTTCACAAGCATATTCACATTGCCAAACACCAGCCTGGCTTAGCATTGGCCAGCTCTGTTCACAAAGTAAAGTTAAGAATGATAAGAGATATGAAGAAATATTGCAGTGAGGTTTCGTAATGGGCGTTGAAGGCTGCATATACAGGATTCCTTTAGGTCGCTCACTTTGAAGCACTGAACACAGAATGTAAGTTCTCTTTCCAGATGAAGACTTTATTATAAGATGCTACTGCTTCTGAGAAAAGGCCAGCATCTCATTGGTGTTTCATCTTCAAGCAGTCACAAATAAAATGTGTTCCATAACTTATCCTAAGCCTCTCAGCTCAACTAATGCTAAAATAAATAAAAGTAGAAGTTCATTATTCACACTTCAATAAAATAAAGGAGTTAAGTTAAACTGGGCACTTACCTTTTTATTTTTTTTAGTTTATAAATTACGGATAACTTGACCGACCCGTTCATCTCCTTGGCAGCTTTTGTAGCATCCATCAATTTACTTAACACCTAAAAAATAAAAATATTAGTGGTGGAGACAGGTTTTCGTGCTGAGGTAAAAATTCCATACACAAGGCACGATTTCCAGCTGCAGCAGCGCGACATATCAAACTGTTACTGTTGCCTTGAATACCATACATAGGAGGGAGGGTGGCCAAAGCGTCTCTGTACAGCTTGGCAAACAATCTGGCTAAAAATAAATAAGCTTCAAAGAAATGTCATGAGGGGCACGCATAAAATATCCTTGAGGGGCAATTTACGCGCCAGAGTAGCAATTAAATGTCCTACAACAACATGGGAATTATGCCATAAAAGCAAACATTGCCTCCAGATCAGAAAATATTATCAGTGTAATAGAAGCTTCGAAATGATATGAATGTACCAATTTCAACCCACATATCAGTGTCAGGGGAAGATTAAACCCCAAGTGGTTGTTGGAAAAACTGGTAACGAATAGAATAGAGCATTTAAAACTGCATTTGGCAGAAAAGAACTAATGACAACGGTTTGAAAGGAAGTCTAAATGGGGGGTGACGATGCTAATCACTGTGAACTACAAAAGTAACCATTCTCACCACAGGTGAAGTGCTAGCTTCTCCCAGAACTGCACTCTGACTGGTCTATGCTGGTTTGTGCCCCCAGAATTGGAGCTAATGTTTCTCAGTGTTCAATGAGGGCTAACAACAGCTTCCAGCTAAGACCATTGTCCCATGCACACAGTAGAGCTGTTTCTGAGATGTAGGGGTTCAGCTATCATTAGTGCAGCAGTTTCAAAGGCATCGGGTAACAGAGACAGGACGGGCTTTCTATACCCCAGTTATGGTTAGATTTTCACTACTCAAGTGACAGAGAAGTCCAATGTGCTTGATTGCATTGGGACCCGGGGCACCTTTGTTACACTACCACTGACATGGTGACCACAAAACAACAGCTTTAAATGTCTGTGCATAATTTCTCCATGCCGCATGATCCTATTGACCCTTATCAGCTACTCCAAGCACCTCTGTGCCCTCCACACCACTTCACTCACTCATGTCCCCTTATCAACACTTTGTTACACTTGTCAACTTTTTAATTTTGCCTGCTCACTGGCTCTTGGTGTGCACCATGCCCACTGTATCTGGTACCATATTTGAAGCTAGAATCGAGGTTTAGCTGTTATTGTGGCCAATGCCGGAAACCACAACAGTGTTTTGTGACAGTATGGAGTGAAGCATTACTGTAAAGGACAGAAATATCAAACATTACAATGCGGGTCTTTACCCCATCGGGCAATACAACACATTGACCTTTATAATGCGCTGCAATACCCCACAGGGATTTACAACGCATGTCATTACACCAGATTGTATGTTGTAAAGTCTGATATTTTATATGTGTGTATATTTATACTTTTAGATCTGTCAACCTTAGGGTGGTCTTCCCCTAACTTTTTGCTTTACCCATCAATATTTTTCTTAACTCGTTTTTCTTGAAATTAGAACTCTGCACTTTACCACTGCTAACTAGTGCGTAAAAACTTTATTGTTTGATTAATTAAAATCATTACAATCATCCGTTTGTGGCATCACAGAATATTAAAAGTAGCATTCATCTGAGGTTGTTTAAGAGAGAAAAGAAGAAAAAGAAAAAAAAACCTAAATAAAATTAATTCACATGATTGAACAACTTATTAGTCATATTAAAAAGGACACTTGGGAACCGTTGTTGTCCCGTATGAGTTAGAGTCTAGTAAAAAAGAACACAGGGCGAAAACCAGGATTATGAAGATACATATTAGGTACTGCTAAAAATACAAATCTGTTAAAATAGTAAGAACACTACGTATTGTAGTTCGGTGAGTTTTTGGGTCTGGTTCGGTGGTTCCGAACCCGTTCAAATAAGGTCATCGGAAATAGACTATTCTGGTGTCAGCAGACCGCAAATGACGAGTGTAGTGTGTCTGAGCGTTTTCGCATGAATCGATCTAAGAGAACACTCTGTATTCAATGATTTAGTTTGAACCGTCGGGTTCCATTTTGTGTACGGCAGGCATTTTGTATGGTTTCCCTCACATAGGCCCTGACTGCGGCCGAACAAGTCCTTGAGACACGTATGCCTTGGCTGACCTCGCTGAGCCAGTTCCTTGTTAAGCAGCTGGTCAGATAAAGATCAAAGAGTAGAACGTGCCCGAGTTTATGGTACACTGCTCCCACCTTTCTATCTCACTTCCAATCTGTTTCTGCCTTTCCTTTACGACATAATCACTGATTTGGGTTGAGGGTTTTTATGATGGGTTTGTCCGGCCTGATCCGACAAGAAATCTGGAATGTGCTTGGTCATTTCTGGTGGGCTGGACAACGGAAAATGGGATTGTCGTCATTCGTTACTTTTAAATTGTCACACTGTCATTGGTCAATTTGTATGAGCTCAATGCTAATTTTGAATGTTGCCTGAGGCTTGATTTTTGGCATAAAAGACCATGCTCCGCTCATTGAATTTGTGCAGTCTCTAGCGAACCACCCGTGTGTGCTTCGTAGATCTCTGTGCCTGGTTGCAGCTAATAAACTTTGGTCTTTGACGCCATCAAGAAGTTTTCCGTGTCTCTGTTTGCCAAGACAGGGGAACTCGAAGGCATCGGGCGTTCTCCCTGACGCCGCTGGGTTCTAAATCCCGGTCCTTCAGTTGGTGCCCAACGTCGGGCGACTTCAGCGGTACCGGTCCAAGCCCGAAGATC
The DNA here is from genome assembly GCF_964263255.1 of Lissotriton vulgaris. Classification (NCBI taxonomy): domain Eukaryota; kingdom Metazoa; phylum Chordata; class Amphibia; order Caudata; family Salamandridae; genus Lissotriton; species Lissotriton vulgaris. The sequence goes on along the minus strand of NC_141693.1, from coordinate 922,937,421 downwards.
ATGAGGAGCTTCGTGTGAAACTTCTGGAGGAAGGCCTACCACTTCATCGACCCCTGTATGTCGGCGTGGTCCGAAAGTCTTTGCTGCGAGGTTTCACGCTTTCCGACGGCTACGAAGGACTGCTGCCCTGACTGTCGCCCTGTTTTGGAGCCTTAGATGTTTGTAGAGCGAGACGATTGATGGGTCTACTGGTGACGCCATCGACATTTCAGTTAAGTATGAGTGGAGCGTCTCCAAGTCCTTAGTTTGTTTTTGGTATCCCTTTAGTGGATCGCTTTGATTTGGTACCTCCAGGCCCCAAAGCCAAGGGACTCGTGTATTCGCGAGACTATCGTTCTGAGATTTCCCTTGTTGTTTGAAGCTAGACTAGTGAGCAAGATGCCTGGTCTTAGCAGACTTGGAAGGATATTTGGTTGTGGTTGTTCTAAGGATTCCCGGTTAGAGGATTCGTGTCCGGTTCCTCCAATTGGAACTCCGACATATGAATTATATGTGAAGCATGGTGTAGGCCCTATTAGTTATAATGAGATCTGGGTGAAGTATACGAGGAAAGACGATGTCCTACAGTGGCCCCGTTACGGTAGTTTTGAAAGTGAGATTTTAGATAATCTTGAAGCAAAGCTGTTCAAGAAGAAAGCCCGGCCGGCAATGTTTGACTCTTTCCGCATATGGCGCAAAGAAGCCAAACAGAAAGAAATTAAATTAGCGAAGAAGAATAAAATAGAACGAGGTATGTCAATGGTACAAGCTGCTGTTGCGTTTAGGAATAATGAGGAAGAGCAAGAAAGCGAACAGATGCTTAGAGCAAAGAAGTTAGCGGTAGATAGATGCTACCCAGTTTTACCGCCTAAAGAACAGGAAGATAAGAAAGATCTTGCGAAAGATCCTTTAATGTCACATCTCTGGAGTTCTCCACCCCCTTATGCACAGAGGGCTACGGCAGCACCGCCACCAGTCGTGGCTGTGCAACCTCCAGTTGTTGTGCCACCCGTAATTCCTCCACAATAAGCTCCTCTTCCGTTGGCTACTGTTCCTGTGGCGCAGCCTCCTCAGGGGCCGCCAACTTTGCCTCCCCCTTTGTCTGCTACTTCTACGCCGGTCTGTAATACTCCTTCTGGTCCGACTTTGGATTCTTCTACTATTGTTCCGTCTTCCCTTATTCTTCCATCTTCTCCTTCAACTAGGCAGCGAATGACTGCTGCATATTCTGGTTTTCTGACTCCTTTGTTGGGACAATTGGGTATGTCTCCAGTGCATGAGGATAGACAATCACGTAGTCAGTTGCCTGATACAGATGAGCGTGTGGTGTTGGATCACATGACACGTAGATGGGTTACGTATACCTCCCAATATGATCTTGAGGGTATTATGGATGTTTTTCGACAATGGAAAGCACCAAAGCAACAATATGTTTTCGAAATGATGTGTGTGTTCCTCCATGAACAGTGGATGGACGAAGTGGGTAAAGCGCCTGAAGAATTATATTGAGTGTGTTCCGAGTTTGCGAAAGGGACGATTGTGACTCTTCTCGACATTGAGAGAGCGGTGTCGACGTTGTTGTCGTTTCGTAATAATGCTCCTTCTGAGCGATTGTTTGAGTCTGATTCGTCAGTTAGGAGAAAAGCGCGTCAATATCCAATGCGTGAGGTTCCTCCAGTTTGGAGACCTCAAGATGGAAATGTTGCTGCGCACTTTCAGCGAGTATGGGTACATGTTCCTTGGAAACGTGCTGAAGTCCTAGCACTTAAGCAGACTTTACCTGATCCGCGCAAAAATCCGGCGGGATATTATAAGGAGCTCACTCAAACTGTGAGTTTGTGCGTCATGAATTTAGCGGACATAGACATGTTGTTTGGTAATGTTGTTCCACAGCCTATCTGGAACGTGATTCGACATACGGATCATGATAATGAATTGGGTGATACCTGGGTTAATCTTGTTGCTGCAAATGATAGACAAGTTGGAGGTGCTAAGTCTGAAGATCTTATTACTGAACTTCCTGGTAGGATAATTACCTATATGAAGACTTTGATGCCGGAAGTGCGTGTTAATTGGGACAAGTTGTCTGCATGTAAGCAGAAGAAAGACGAGACGGTGTCTGATTTCTTCACGCGGTTTGAAGCAACTTTTGTAGATCATAGTGGTCAGGATATGGCTACTGAGGGTGGTCAGAGATTGTTTGTTGACAAGTTTGTGCATAATTTGCTTCCCGAGTTGTGCACTAAGTTGAAGGATTCCGAAAGTGCTTGGGCCGTTTCCACGTCAGCACAGATTTTAGCTACGGCTCAGTACTATGAAAATAGGCGCAAAGATGAGTTAGAGAAAGCGGAAAAGAAGACTAAGGAATTGAAGACTAAAGTTCTTCAGCAACAAGCTTATCCACCCCGTACTGATAGTCAGCGCGATTATCAGCAGAATCAGCAGTATTCGAGAAACTCGCAAAGAAACGAGTTTTCTCAACAGCGTTTCCCGTATGGGCCTAATCAGTGTGCGTATTGCAGAGAAGAGGGTCATTTCAGGAATAGTTGTCCGGTTTTGTTACAGCGCACAAATTGTGTTTCTAGTGTTAGAGGTCGAGGTGCTCAACAAGTGCCTAGAGGTAGAGGTCGCGGACAGAACGTACGTCCTTTGCCTCCACAGAACTCGATGAATAGTTTTGATCAGCAGCAAGGTTTGTCTGGTAGGACAGCACAGTACTATATGGATGATTACTATGTTGAAGGTGACAAAGTAACCGGTAATGACTGTTAGGACAGCCATGGACGAAGAGAGGGAGTTGTTTCAGTTCCAGTAGATCAGAGTGGACCCTATGTAGAGGTGATTGCATCAGGTGTGTCAGAACCTTTTCTGCTAGATACTGGTGCTACAAAGAGTTCTATTATGCACTCTAAACTCCCTGGCGCACCTTTGTCTGGCTTTGATAATGTTTCTGTAGGTTTTTCTGGCGCCCCCGTTACTAATCCGATTTCTGCTCCATTGTCTCTTTCTGTTGGACCGTGTAAGATCGAAGCACCCCTTCTTTTGACTTCCGGTTGTAATGAGAATTTGTTGGGTTTGGATTTACTGAAGGGATTGTATGCGACACTGTATTGTTCTCCGTCAGGAGTTCATCTTACTTTGGGTGAGAGAGTGATCTCTCTGATGTACCTGTCGAAAGATAGTCTTCCATCTGAATTGTCTTCATTACCAGATTCATTGTGGGCTATTGGTCCGAATGATGTAGGCTTACTGGACATTCCCCCATATGTTGTGACGCTGAAGGCAAATGCTAAGTTACCGCGCATTCCACAGTACCGTATCTCGAGTGATGGTGAGCGTGCACTTTTAGCGATCATTTATGATCTGATCGACAAGGGTGTCATTGAGGAATCAAGAGGTAATGTGTGCAATAGTCCTGTTTTGAAGAGAACTGATTCTTCACAGTCTCCTGTATATAGGTTTGTCATCGATCTTCGCGAAGTGAACAAGATCGTTGTTCCACAATTTCCTGTTGTGCCTGATATTACTGCTTTGTTGACTCTGATTCTGGCTACAGCCACATGGTTTTCGGTGATTGACTTGAAGAACGCTTTCTTCAGTATCCCGATTGCCATAGAGAGTAGGGATATCTTTGGATTCTCTTTAGGAGGACGCAGTTTCCGCTTTCAGCGCGCTCCTCAAGGCTATTGCGAGAGTCCATCGATCTATAGCCAAGCTTTGAAAACACAACTGGATTTGTTGGTTTTACCTGATGGTGCAGCCCTTATTCAGTATGTTGATGATTTGCTAGTGGCCGCTGATACTGAAGAGATTTGTAGGGAAGCCACTTTGTCGTTGTTACGCCACTTGTCTGATTTTCATCATAAAGTTTCTCTCTCCAAGTTGCAATATTGTGGACAAGAAGTAACCTACTTAGGTCACCTCTTATCGAAGGAGGGAAGGAAACTGACCCCAGAGAGAATTCAAGCTATTGTGAAAATGAGTGTTCCTAAGACACAGAGAAAAGTGCGTGCGTTTTTCGGTATTACGTCGTACTGTAGACAGTGGATTCCTAATTTTTCTTTGCTAGCGAAGCCTTTGATAGCACTTACTGTTAAGGATACTCCAAATCCTATTCCTTGGACTGACGAATGTCAAAAGAGCTTTTCAGAATTACGCAATGCGTTGTGTTCGGATGCTGAGTTGGGTACTCCCGACTACAGTAAGCCTTTCACACTGTATGTCCACGAGAGAGAGGGATGTGCATTGTCAGTCTTGACTCAGCAGTTTGGCGATAAGCAACGCCCATGTGCTTACTTTTCGTCGACTTTAGATCCTGTAGCTAGAGCGTTGCCGAGTTGCTTGAGAGCCACAGCGGCAGCGGCTGTTTCAATACGACAGTCTGCTGGTTTAGTTATGGACAACACGTTAGTGGTCATGGTTCCACATGCAGTGGATACCTTGTTGAACCGTACGAAGACACAGCATTTAACTAGTGCTTGGTTGTCAGGTTACGAGTTGACGTTGTTAGCGAGTCATGTGCACATTAAACGATGCAACACGTTGAATCCAGCTACGTTGTTGCCAATTTCAGTTGAGATAGATAATAGTGAAGAACAGCAAGACTGCTTTCTGAGAACTGAAGAAGAAACGAAAGGGAGAATAGACCTAAAAGACACTCCTCTTCTTGAGTGTGATGGTACTTTGTGGGTTGATGGTTCGTGTTTTAAGTTGCCGAATGGTGATACGACTGCGGCTTATGCTGTTACGACTTTGCATACGATTGTTGAAGCTGCACGTATTCCACATAATTCAGCACAAGCAGCAGAATTGATTGCATTAACGAGAGCATGTGTGTTAGCGAGAGGAAAACGAGTGAATGTGTATACTGATAGCCAATATGCCTTAGGCGTGGCTCATAGCATTGGACGTTTGTGGCGTGAACGTGGGTTCCTGACTTCGCATGGGACGAAGATCCAGCATGGACAGTTGGTGAATGAACTTCTTGAATCTCTTACTTTACCATTACAAGTAGCGATCATCAAATGCAGTGCCCATAAGAAAGTTACGGATGATGTTGGTCGCGGTAATGCGTTTGCGGATGAAGTTGCGAATGAAACTGCGAGAAATGTGATGAGCCGAATGTATGTTGCGAGTCCGGCGAGATGGGTTCCAGAGAAGAGTATGTGTGAAGATACGATTGAGAGTGTGAAATCCATTCAAGCTGAAGCTACATAGAAAGAGTTGAATGCGTGGAGAGAAAGCAAGGGTAGATTGGATTCCAATGGTTGTTGGACTGATTTGTCCGAGCATCAAAGATGGTTGTTGCCTAACGCGTATGTGCTTCGGGTTGTTACAATGGCTCATGGAATGGCACATATTAGCGTGAAAGGGATTTGTAAGTTGTTGGCTCCAGTTTGGCAGAATGCGAGAATTCCAAAATGTGCAGAGAACTTGGTTAAGAACTGTATAGTGTGTTTGATGTACAATCCTGGTAAGGGAATTCCAACACCAGCTGGTCATTTTGCTCCTCCTACGTATCCATTCGAGGCTTTGCAGCTAGATTTTATCCACATGGAGAGATGCAACAACTTGAAACATGTTTTAGTGGTTGTTTGCTCTTTTTCTAGATGGGTTGAAGCTTACCCCCCTCAAGGACAATACTGCCTTGTCCACAGCGAAAGTTTTGATAAAAGAGTTTTTCCCTAGAGTTGGAATGCCGAGAGTTATCTGGAGTGACAATGGGAGTGAATTTGTGGGTCAAGTCATGAAGAGAGTGTGTGAGGGATTAGGAATAAGGCAGAAGTTCCACGCTGCAAATCACCCCCAATCAGCTGGTTTAGTCGAGTGCTATAATGGCACTCTTAAATTGAAATTGGCCAAAATCCAAGCGAGCACTGGTCTACAGTGGCCAGATGCTTTGCCCTTAGCGCTCCTGTCCACAAGAATGACTGTGCATTCAAGAATGGGTCTGAGCCCTTATGAAGTGGTCTTTGGTCGCCCAGCTAATATTTGGGGTGTGCCAAGACCGACTAGATTTAGTGAGATCGAACATCCTGTGTTGCTTGACTACTTGCGCGAACTGACGACTAAATTGTGTGTCTTACACCAACAGATATATGAGAGCCTATCACAAGCTTCAGAAGATCCAGGCCACGCTATTGAACCTGGATGCTGGGTATTTGTAAGAAATTTTCAGCGGAGCAAGAACGATCAGCCCCGCTGGACGGGACCCTTCCAAGTCCTCTTGTCGACACGATCTGCAATACGAGTACAAGGCAAAAGAGACTGGATCCACGGTGTACACTGTAAGCGAGCACCTTTGCCCTTACCATACGATAAGTGGGTCCAGGAGGGACTTCCAGACTCTGAAACTGATATTGTTCCACAATTTTTTCCATTCAGCGATGCTAGTCTGATTGGTACGAACTCTGAGAGACAAAGTGATGATCTTTTACAAGAAGCAGTGCCTCCTTTGAATCGCTTGAACATTACTGAGCCTGATTTGTTGTTTAAAGATCAAGAATTGCCTGGAAGAAGCCGCTTTAATTTGCGACCGAGAGTCATGGACAAATAAATAAAGCACAAATAACGTTTTTATGATTTTTCTGTTTGCAGGTTCACTCTCCAACGAGGATCTACTCATTTTTGTTTTTCGAACCGCCATCTGGGTTCAGCTGTAGGGTCGCGGTGCCTAAGTCTTTGGAGTGCAAGCCTGAGACACTAGGTCGAGGGTTCTGGTTGGCCTAAGGGAGTTGCCCTGGGTTCACAGAGGCATTCCTTAGCATAGAACACCCTACCATCGCGAGCAGCATATTTAGTTTAGGATGGATTTCTTCGAGTTGGAAAGACCCTCAAGGACAATGATTTTTAGAAAGAAGTTATGCAAATTGATCACAACGAAACGATTTATAATACCGTGTTTATTTTTGCTATTGAGTTTGATTACATTTATAATTGGTTATGTGACATTCTCTTTTAAAGTAGTGTTTATTCCCACTGTGCAACCTACACCTACACCCACTATTTCTTCTCATTCTTTTCACCCTTTGCCTGAACATGAGGTAGTTAGATGATTGGAATTTGCCAATAATTCCTTTATTCAACTTTTGCACCAACACCAGTTCGTGATGAACACGACAAACTGTTGGATCTGTGGTCTAATGCCCCATACGACCGATAAGGGTATTCCGTATTTAGTTTTGTCCTTCAGTTTAAATGGTTCGATTTGGGCTTATAGAACGATGTTTATTTATGCCCATAGTGTGTATCCCCTACGTTCACCGAAAGACAACCCGAAGAATAGTGCTGTTGCAAGAGGCATAGTCGACATGGTTAAAGGGACTGATGCCGTTGAAACTATTCCGATAGATGAGAAGCAACCCTATAGTGGATGGGATATTACTGGATATGGAGTTAGTCTGAGTGTTAACCAGCGAGCGAAGAGTTCTCCACCGATTTGGATAGTGCCCCATCAGGGTCGCTATTGTCTGCAGGGTAATGGCAAGAATCCGAGAGCTCAGTTAGGGAAGAGCGTTTGTACGGATACTTATGTGTTTACGTCTCAGTCTTCCCCAGCATTTTTAGCTGCTAAGGGTACCTACTTTGTTTGCTACGACAAAGCATATACATGGTTGCCCCCTGACTTTTCGGGCACATGTTTTGTTTCTTTCCTGTTGCCTCCCACTTTTACAGCTGCGGCAGATTACCATAAGACGAGAGTTGCTAGAGGTGTCTTTAGTCAAGAAGACACTGCAGGGCAAGAGTTGGGAGATTTCTTTAAGAGTTTTCTGCCGTTCTGGGGACCGATGGCTAACAGCAGGAATATTCGACAGTTGACGAGAGTGGTTGAGTCCACCATAGTCGAAACTGCCGGTGCCCTTAGTAACTTGACTGCTGAGCTCCAGTCGGATAGACTTATGACACTCCAAAATAGAGTTGCCCCTGATGTCATACTAGCAGATCGAGGTGGAGTTTGTAACCTGATCCAATCGAGCTGCTGCATTTTCATTCCAGACAACGCTCCGTCAGTTTTCCAGGCCATTTCCAAGCTACATAAGATCTCCGATTCTGTCCATTTGGACAAAGGAGATTGGTCATTGATGGGATGGTTATGGGGATTGATATCCACCTGGGGTTGGAAGATTCTGATGGTCATTGGGATGGCCTTAGCTATCCTTTTCATGTTATGTCTCTGTGTGCAGTGTGCTCCTGCTATTTGTGGCCTCTGTGCTACTTCATGTGCAAGCAGACCTGTCCAGAGAGAGGTACTAAGTAATAGGATGATGCTACAGCAACATATCGATGATTTGCTGAATATAGATCAGATTAACATGGGTTTGGGTCTGTTGCCTATGTAAAGGCAATAGGAGGGTCTGTAGTTCCGTGAGTTTTTGGGTCTGGTTCGGTGGTTCCGAACCTGTTCAAATAAGGTCGTCGGAAATAGACGATTCTGGTGTCAGCAGACCGCAAATGACGAGTGTAGTGTGTCTGAGCGTTTTCGCATGAATCGATCTAAGAGAACACTTTGTATTCAAGGATTTAGTTTGAACCCTCGGGTTCCATTTTGTGTACGGCAGCCATTTTGTATGGTTGCCCTCACATAGGTCCTGACTGCAGCCGAACGAGTCCTTGAGACACGTATGCCTTAGCTGACTTTTGAATGACCTGGCCGAACTGACTCCTTGCCCGAGGCTGACCTCGCTGAGCCAGTTTCTTGTTAAGCAGCTGGTCAGATAAAGATCAAAGAGTAAGACGTGCCCGAGTTTATGGTACACTGCTCCCACCTTTCTATCTCACTTCCAATCTGTTTCTGCCTTTCCTTTACAACATAATCACTGATTTGGGTTGAGGGTTTTTATGATGGGTTTGTCCGGCCTGATCCTACAAGAAATCTGGAATGTGCTTGGTCATTTCTGGTGGGCTGGACAACGGAAAATGGGATTGTCGTCATTTGTTACTTTTAAATTGTCACACTGTCATTGGTAAATTTGTATGAGCTCGATGCTAATTTTGAATGTTGCCTGAGGCTTGATTTTTGGCATAAAAGACCATGCTCCGCTCATTGAATTTGTGCAGTCTCTAGCGAACCACCCGTGTGTGCTTCGTAGATCTCTGTTCCTGGTTGCAGCCAATAAACTTTGGTCTTTGACGTCATCAAGAAGTGTCCCGTGTCTCTGTTTGACAAGACAGGGGAACTCGAAGGCATCGGGCGTTCTCCCTGACGCCGCTGGGTTCTAAAACCCGGTCCTTCAGTATGATGACTTAATGGTCCTGAGACACGTGGTGCCCGTAAATTGTCTATGTAAAGAATACAGCCTCGATCGGCTGCTATTTCACGGTACAAAGGGGTAGATCATCCCATTTAATGTTGACCATTGTTTACTTGTTGGCATTCCCGGTTGTAAATCTTATTGCTGCTCTTGTCATGAACTTGGTAAACCGAATGTTAATCATTGGGTTGTCCGGATTCATTGATGCGAGTATGGCTTGTCTGCATGTACGTATACCCAGTTTTTCCATTCGCTTTTTAACATGGTCTTCCGGTCGTTGCAAAGTACTGGACAGTGACATGCCACATGCTCGATCGATTCCTTGTCACTACCACACCCCCTGCACGCTACCTCGGTGTTTGCACGTTTCCAACTCGGCAGGTGGTACAAGAGTGGCCATTTGCCCATTCTGAGGGCCATGAATCTTTTTTTCCATAACAGGGAGTAGGTACATGACAGGTATGGGGCCATGACCCCTGGCTTGAACCATGGAATGATTGTCCAAGCGTTCTTACGTTAAACAAGTTGAGCTCTGTCCGAGTGAAAGGACCAGAGGCGAACATTCCTCTTGATATAAATTTTGAGTGCCTGCTGTGATGGATTCAGATTCCAGATTTCCTCGGAACCCAGAAGTTGTAATGAATCATGTAAATGGCGCCGGTATGTTCCACCAAGCTGACCGACGGAGATTTCCTGCCACAGGAGGGCCTCCAGGCTTCCTTTTCTTGAACTACGCAGCTTGTTACACAGCCTAATGAATGCTCCAGCCCCTACCGCATGGTGGTCTTGAAGGCTGAACTCAAGGCGTATTTGAGCAGGGGATGAGAATTTCGGCAGATTCAACGCTTGTTTGAATGTTCTTGTTGTTGTTTTATTCACAAGACTGTTGTCCTTCCCTTGCATGATCTCCTGGCCGTAGGTGAGAAAGCCAGCGATTTTTGCCTTCATGACGGTTATGAGCGGGGTCAGGGATGGCCCCGAAAGTTGTCTGGTGAGTGTCTTGAATGCAACCTGGATTGACAGAGCTTTGGCTTCTACCTCATCTCTATGTTTGGAGAAGTAGACCGTTCTGTCCATGTGGACCCCCAGGTACTTGTAGGAGGTTGTTTTTCTACGCTCTTACCATTGTATAACCAACCGCCGCCTCTGTACTTCCTTGACCCAAAAGTGATTGCCCTTGTCTTTGTTCGCACGATCGAAGGCGGCCTTAAAGTCCACGAAACAGGCATGCATGAACATTTCGGAGGCAGCCGTTTTGTCCATCAGGATCGATATTGGGAGTAAGTTGGTTATTGTGCCTGATTTTTGCACGAATCCTGTCTGGTTAAAAGGTATTCAGTGTTTTTTTGTTGGCCAGGATGCCAGGTCGTGAAGGAGTAATTTGGCATAGTATTTCGATTCTACATCCGATAGGGTGATCATCCTGTAGTTTTTTGGATCTGATCTCTTACTGCCCTTGAAAATTGGATGTATGATGGCGCCACGCCATGATTCGGGTAGTTTGGAATTAGACCAGCAGTGGGAAAAAAGGGATGCCAGTTGATAGGCCCATAATTCTTTATCTTGCTTAAACAATACCTGTGGTAGGCCATTCGGCCCTGGGGCTCCGTCAGCGCGACCCTCTGTTATAGCTCGGGCTATTTTGTCCCTCGTAATTCTCAGATTTGTAAATGCGTTGTCCGATGGTTTTAAAATCTGAAACGAGGTTTAGTGTTGAATGCCTGTGGAATTCTTGGATTACATTCAACTATTTTGTTTGATTGAGCCGCTTCCGTGATGTCCAGCGCTCGGTAGCGATTGGGTTGTTGAGCCATTGCCGGTGAGTTGACGAGTGAGCCGGCTTTTTTCTCTTGCTCTTCAAAGTGCGCTGTTAAATAAAATACCCATTCTGCTTCAGAGATGTTGGCGCTACTTAGTCCTCCTTGCTTGTGTATTTTGGAGTTGAGGATTGACCAGAAAGCTTTTGGGTTATGACTTTTGTTCGTGTGCATCAATTTTTCCCAGATCTGTTCAGAGCGTTTATTTTTTTCGTGAAATATTGCCTGTCGAAGTGCTTTCTGGGCAGCTTTGTACTTATTAAATTTATGGGCTTCCCCAGGGTACCTACGGACTTGTCTTAACGTGCTGTTACGTTTTGATTTTAGTTCCTTGATTTCGTCTGTTGTTATTGCTGGATTGCATTTTATAGTGTTTCCCGAGGTGCGGGGAAACTTTTTAGGCAGTGCCTCGGAAAAGTGAGCCCATGCCATAACTGGTGATAATTCATTAGTGCTCCTTTGGTTTTGCAGGTCTATACATTTTGTCATTATTGCCGGTATTATTGGATCTGACCATTTCAGCCTTTTGAGGTTTTCAGAGTGGTCTCCTCCTGAAGTTTGGCTGATTGTAGCATGAGATGCTGGATTAAATGACATTGTGATCACTTGGTGACGATGGTCACTGTCACCTTGAGCGGCGATGGTATAATTCTCGATCAGGGGGAGGATTCCCTTGTTACAAACTGTGTAGTCTAGGAAGGAGTGAATGTGCCTATTTGACCTTGTCCAGTTCGGTGGATTGTCCTTAGGGAAGCGACCGTTCAAGACTGTGTAGCCTATGGCACTGAATTGGAGAACCATGTATTCACCAATTTTGCTATGTTTGGTGCCAGAGGGTTTTGTTTGTTCAAGGATGTCTGGCCACGGAGCTACATAGTCTTCTGGGAGTTCTTGAAAAAGATTTGTATTGTAGTCGCTGGATACTAGACAGGCCGGGCTGTTGTAATTGCTTTCCAGGTTACACAAAGTCTGGATTAGATGATTAAACTTTGTTTTTTTATCCTTGGTGCTTGGTGAAATGTAAACGTTGATCAGGAACAGTGTATCGGTGTGTTCGGTATTGTCTATCCTTATCCCGAGGATCCAGTCTTCCTTAAGTGACGTTTTTACGATGTTGACGTTTAGCTTAACTGAGATGTAGATGGTGAGACCACCACTGGGTCGACGGGATTTGTGCAACTTCTGGGCTGGGACTCTGTATTCCAGGTATCCTTCTATTGGGAGACTAACCATGGACCATGTTTCCTGAAGTAGTATGATCTCATGGTTTTTTAAGAACTTTATCACGTCGATGGATTGGAGTTTCGGGGTAAGACCACTCATGTTCCATGAAGATACTGAAAGACCAGACTGGGTACTGGTTCAATTTTGGTTACCCCTGTTCAGGGCCCCTGGCAGCCATCCCCAGTCAGGCACCGATGTTTTAACCTCCTCGGTTTCAATGCGTATTGCCTTTCCTGGGGATCGGCTTTTTGCAGATCGTAGTATTGAGATAGTTGAAGGGCCTGGTCGATCTAATACTGCCAATGGTTTTGCAAGGACTGACAGATACCGTGGTTCGGGCTGTTGAGCTATTTTAATTCCCCATGTATTGAATAGGTCAGTCATTAATAAGACTTGCTCCATGATTGCTGTAGATGAAAAAGTGATTAACGTTGACTAAGAGGGTTGGTTACCTTCAATAGGTGTGAATTCAATTGAGAATATGTCATTGGATTCAATATAGTGAAGTTCGGGAATATTTTTAAAAAGTTTCAAAATGTTCCCTCTATTCAAGATGTCATGAGGTCCTTTGCTATAGTATTCAGGAATGAATAACAATTTCATATTTGGAGTTGTGGTTGTGAAGACCTGACCTGGGGTCTTATAATCCTGTTTGACTATTACCAATGGTGAATCAACTCTTCTTTGGGTGTGGAGTAACTGTTGCTTCTGCCCCACTTGTTCTACTTGGAGTTGTGGGTCCTCGATTCTTGGGGGGTGTTTACCTATTTGTATTGTATCCCGATTCTTGAATAATGTTATTTGAAAGTTCTCTTTACGTATTAACCTATGCTCATCCTCGTGCTGGACTATCATTGCCCTCTTTTTGTTCTCCCTTGATGTATTGGCCGTGTTTGTGGTAGCTGTCATGTCTTCTTGTTTAATTATAGCCGTGTAGGGCAATGTTTCTGGTTTGATGGTTCTTTCAGGGTTGTCTGACGTCGGGTGGTGTAGAGACTTTACTGGGACCTCGCCCCTAGCTACCGATGAATCCTTATGGGTTTTGCTGAGGATGGGTGACAATAGTGTCTTACTGGTTGCCTCAGTATTCGCCTGCAAAGGGGAATTTTGTGATGGTAAAAGAGTGCTGTCTAAGCTCACTGAGTTGGTTGAGCTGCAACGTGTAATGTCTTTTTCAACATGACGGGGAACCTCTATACTGTGTCTATTATGTTTTTTCCTTAGTCTCTTCCTTTCCCTTTTGCTTAGATGATGATTTTGAGGGGGTTTAGTCGTTAGTCTAAATTGCGTGACCATGTCTCCAGTATCATTGTCTAGCTTTGTCTCAGACATAGGCGTTGTTTCTGTTATTGACGTAATGTTGTTTTTATTATTTGGTTTGATGGTATGAAAGATACTGAACTCTTTGGGAGCCAATTGCTTATCTGGAGATGTTACTGAAGCTGAAGCATGAATTGGTTGTATATCGGATTTTGCTGGTAGATCTTTGATGCCGTTACTTGTTTTTTTCCTGCTTGTGCTCTAATCAGTAATTTTTTGGCTGCTTACATTGTTTTTGGGCGAACGTGTCCGATGTGATGTTTCATGTGCACCTGATGGTAGTTTCCTTATTTCTGTCAGTACCATGGTGAGAAACTGGGGAAGTGTAGACAAGCTATCAATAATTGGAGAGCAGCAGCATATCGCTTGGGTCAGGTTGACTTTGGATTGTGCTTTTGTAATTAGGGCATTCAGGCCTTCCAGTTTATTGTCGATCCCTGCTGTGTAAATGGCTAGTGTGTTTAAAAGGTCGACTTGTAAATCAGGTTTATCTGAGTGGTAGTTTAATGGAGCTACTGTAGATTGTAAGGTTTGCAGAAGCTGGGGCCAGACGTTAATGGAGTCAACCGCTGTAGAATCGCCACCTTCAGTCTCAATTTTTGTATTGTTTGCTTCTGTTTTAAAAAGGGATAGGTCTAACAGGGAGCGATCATTAGGCTCTCCTTTCTTGCCTATAGGTGATTCTTGAAGGACCAGAACTGGTGGCGTCGTTGGTGTTAACGGTTTGATAGTGCCCGGAATTGTCCTGGTCCACTGTGCTGCTTGTGGAGTGAATTGTATTTTGTTTCTTGAAGATATTATATTATCTACGTATGGATTGGTTTCCTGCTGCAGGGGTGATCCGGGGTTGATTGGGGCATCTTCACTTGAAATTGATATTGGCGATAAGCATTGATCCTTGTTTGGTTGATGGACTTGTTGTAAAGTGGGGAACATGCCACCTGGCTGAGTAGCTGATGTTGACCCCTTTTGTTCTGACATCCAAGGTTCGTCTCTTGAGTAGTCACTGTCTAGGGATATGATGGTACCAGGAATATAAGACTGTTCGTGGATCAGTGCTTGTACTTCAATCTGGACAGGAGTAGCGTCAAGGGGTTTTTGAAAGGACTGGGCTGGTAAAGGCGATGATTCTTTGTGGTTAATTAAAGTTTGGACTTCGAGTCCTGTTTTCTTAAAAAAGTCTCTGATAGTCCTTTTTCTTGCGTCATTGGTAATTTCTTCCTGCGTATTGGGATATTTGATGGAAGTCGCTGGGGAAATTGAATTTTCCGCCTTAGTAGTATGGCCAGAAGGGCCAGATTCGTAGCATTGGTGCTGTGAAGGGGGTGGGGATGACACCTGCACCGTCTCCTGCTCCCCGGGTGATTCTATGAGGTCTTTGTTCATCTTCTTACTCGTTTTTGCTGCTTGTTTTTTAAGCCTACCGGACCGCATTGTGGTGTGAGGCTCTACTTGTTCGGTTGATCTGTTGTTCTTGTTTGTTTATTTTATTATTTATTTATTTATTTATTAGTTAATTTTTCTTTTTTTAATTGTTTGGTGGTGTGGGGGGAGGGTGGGGGTGGTCGGGGGTGGGAGAGCAGGCACTATCCTGAGCAATTTGCCCGGCTCAATCCCTCTTCACGACCCCCTCTGTGCTTCCAACTCCACTCCCAACTCCACTTTGCAGATTATCTCCAACCCGCAGTTGTCCCACAGCACGCCCCCCACCTCACCTCACCTCCAGCCGCGATCACTCTCCCTGCGGCGACGGCGGTGGCGTTCCAGTAATGGAGGTGGCAGGGGTGGCTAGAGGACCCGACTGTGGTGGTCCTGGTGAGTCTCGTTGCGGCGGCGGCGGCACAGCTCTCAACGCCAATCGCGGCAGCCTCCACCGGTGCCCTGCCCTGCACCACGCTTCTCCCTCGCAGCCCGTGGCCCGCCCCCGGCTGCCTTCCGCCGCACAAGCCTTCCCCTTGTTGCCTGCAGCAGGGGCGGCGGCGGCGATGCGATGCAGCGGTGATGGTGGTTCTGCAGTTGTGGCTGAGCTGAGCTGTGGCGGGTGGTGGGAGCCTGCTCATCCGGTCGTGCTGCACCTTTGCTCCTCTGCTCTCTGCTCTCTGCGGCTTCCGGCTTCCGGCTTCTTCGGGCTCCGGTTAACTAGTGCTAAAGTGCACATGCTCACTCCTTAAAACATGGTACCATTGGATTGTCTGAGTCAACAAAAAGAAGGGGTGGAACAGGAGCTAGTTTTAGTCCAGTGTCCGTGCTCCCCAAATGATAGCTAAATCATAAGGGACACTGTTCCATGTAGAGGGTGCGGTGTGTCACCCAGTCTGAGAGAAGAAATAAAGTGTAGAGTGGGAAAGATCTAGAGGAGGAGGGGGAAAAAGAGAGAGGCAGAGGTTCATCCACCAGGAGCATAAAAAGCCTGATGATGAAGCATGACATCATCCTTCAGGGTGTGTGAGGGCAACTAAGAGGCAAGACTTGGCCCTCCCCTTCGGGATTGGATCCTTGATACTGGGGATGAACCTCTGCCTCTTTCTTTTTCACCCTCGTCCTCTAGATCTTTTCTACTCTACACCATTGGATTGTCCTCAACTGGGATATTTATTCACTTATAAGTAATGTAATGTAAATATGCACTTCTATAGCGCGACTGTCGCTCCAAGGAGCATCCTGGCGCTTGTAGCCCGTAGCCTAGATGGAAGGCCGGAAAAGTCAGCTCACACATCTATCTCCTCTAAACAGAAACACTATGTCTAAACCAGAGTCATACAGATCGAGTCTGGAAGGTTGAAAATCCAAGTTTTCAGGGCCTTACGGAAATTCTTCTCAGCAGAGATCAAGCGCAAATTGGGAGGAAGTTTATTCCACGCTTTTGCGCCTAGTGTTGCGAGAGATTTCCCTCCTCTAGTTGAGAGTCTGAATTTAGGGGTCTGTAGTAAATTCATGTTGGCTGATCTTAGGGAGCGTGTTGGTGCATACTGTTTGAACCAGGGGAAGAAGTATTTGGGACCTTTTTGGTGATATGCCCTAAAGGTAATCAGTAGGATTTTGAAAAGTATGCGTTTGTGAATAGGTAACCAGTGTAGGGCCTTGAGGGCGGCTGAGGCAGATGACCTCCTCGGCCATTTCAGGACCAGACGGGCAGCAGCATTTTGGACAACCTGCAACCTATGCAGGACAGATCGATTTAATCCTGCATATAAGCTGTTGCAGTAGTCCAAACGAGATGTTACCAGTGCTACTGTCACCGTCTTCCTGGATGTCAGAGGAAGGAAATCAAAAAACTTTCTAAGCCCTCTGATGATGTTGAAACAAGACCCTGCCACTGCCCCTGCTTGCTGTTTGAAAGATAGGGCACTGTCAAATCTAATCCCTAGGTTCCGGGCTGCAGTGATGGTGTCCGGGGGGGACTCCACCCCCAGTGGCCACCATAGGCTGGGAGAGAAAGGGTTTTGCGGGCCGAGGGGTATGATTTCGGTCTTCCCGGCATTACATTTGAGATGGTTATCACGCATCCAAATGAAGGTTGCAGTGAGGCAGGCTTTTAGATTTTCCTCTGCCTTTCCATTTTCCCTGTCTAGCACTAGAATGAGCTGCGTATCGTCAGCGTATGATATGGTACTGATGTTAAAAGACGAAATCAGCTCAATCAAGGGGATCATGTATATATTAAACAGTACCGGGCTTAGACTGGAGCCCTGCGGTACCCCTGTTTGTGTGATTTTTTCCTCGGAGCGGTATTCTCCCAGCACCGTGACCTGCCTACGGTGGTCGAGGAAATTCCTCAGCCAGTCCAGCACGGAGCCCCCAATCCTTGCAGCCCTCAAACGCCTGATTAGTATTGAGTGGGACACCGTATCGAAGGCCGCCGATAGATCTAGTAGGATAAGGACGGCCTTCTTCCCCTGATCCATGGCGGTCTTCAGTGTCTCCACGGTGTACAGAAGGGCGGATTCCGTTGAGTGTGAGGCCCGAAACCCAGATTGATTCGGGTGCAGGATATCCTCGTCCTCTAGGAATTTGGTCAGCTGTTTATTCGCCACCCTTTCGGTCATTTTAAAAAGCATCGGGAGCAAGGAAATTGGACGGAGGTTGGAGAGTGTTGATGGATCGGGCAAAGATTTTTTTTGCAGGGGTTTCACTGCCGCTAATTTCCATTCCGAGGGAATCTCAGCAGAGGATAAAGATGAGTTGATGATGTTATTTATGGTGGGATTAACTGTGTCTACTAGGGCGTGTAACATCATAGGAGGGCAGGGGTCGAAAGGAGAACCAGATTTGGTGGACAGGATCAATTGCCGTGAGTCTTCTAAACTGATAGGCAGAAAAGCACAAAATTGTGCTACTCCAGGGGCAATTTCAGAGTCCTCAGCTGCCATAATAGCGGGCTGTTCAGAGAAGCCTTGAGTAAGGTTTTGTATTTTCTGCTCAAAGAAATCCGCAATTGAATTGCATAGAGTGAGGGAGGGCGGAATCTCTGATAGGAGGAACTTTGGTTTCATAAAATCATTAACCACTTTAAAGATCTCTTTCTGTTTGTTATTCGAAGAATCAATTGCTTTTGAATAATATTCTTTCTTAGCAGTTTTGATCTGAGCATGGTACTGCCTCCTAGATTCTTTATAGTGGCTGAGGTCTTCTTCCTTATACAAGCGGCGCCAAGTTCTCTCCAATTTTCTAACTTCTACGTGTTTCTCCTTCAAGGAGAGTGAGAACCAGGGTGCCGATTTTTTTGTATGGAGTGGTTTACTGGAGTTTGTGGCCTTGGGGGGGACCACGAATTTCCTCTAGCCAATGATTAAAATTTCTATTATCTGCCTCAGTGATACCAGTCCCGATGGGTTTAAGTGCCACAGCTCTAAGCTGCAAATCGGGGTCCTTGCTTATTTTCTTCCAATCATGTTTCATGCAGGTGTTTATTTTAGGGGGAGCCTTTTTGATCCCCTTTCCTTCCACTGAGAGGCCAAATGGAATGAACATGTGGTCAGTCCAGGTTAGGGGGCGGGGCGATTCTACCTTTAGAGATGTTAGGTTTGAACATACGCAGTCCAGTACGTGTCCTGCTCTATGCGTAGGGTCCCGTGTCAGTAGGGTCAACCCTAATACATCTATAAGATCTTTAAAACAAGATGCGTTAGTGTCAGTGTCAGAGTCAAGGTGTAGATTTAAATCGCCTAAAACAGTGAAATTAGCAAATTTAAGGGCGAGGTTACTGATCACCTCAGCTAAACTGTCTAGGAAGTTTTTCTGTTGACCAGGAGGTCGGTATATCAATACTCCAGACAGAGTGAAAGTTGTGCTGTTAAGTAAATGAAGTCTCTAGTAAAGTAAAGTAGCACTACATGTACCTAGGGTCTATAAATTGAATGCTATTAGTGAGCGAGCAATACTTGTTGTGCCACCCGCTCAAGTAGCCTATTAAACAGGTCTCAAGACTGTCTTTGCAGCTTGTGTGTGCAGTTTTAAACTGCCAATTCCACCTGGCAAAATTAACCTTTTGCCAGGCCCAAATCCTTCCTTTTTAATACATGTAAGTCACCTCTAGGGTAGGCCCTGGACAGCCTAGAGGACAGGGTGCAGTGCACTTTGAAGTTACCTTATTACAATGAATAAGCTGCAACTTCCAAATGGGAACACGGCAACTGCTCATGTTTGGTGCCTTTGGAATCGTAATGAAAAATCCTCTTTTATGGCAAAGTCAGATTTTGTATTACAACTATGAAAATTCCACTTTTAGAAAATTGCTGCGGCAACAAGTGATGGACGAAATGCAGAATAAATCAAACATTCACCCCCAGTCAAGATATCTGGCTTGCTGTGCCACTGGATTCAAGCTAGCCTGGCTAATGGGGGGTGATATCCCGAAACCGTTCCAGGATGCTTGTGTCCAGGAGGACCCGGCTTGCCAGTTCGGACTGAACTGTTCCCATGTGGAATAAGGTCAAGACTGATTTGCATATGACTAGGTTCCAACTGGGGTGGCATAGTGAGCAAAAGAACAATGGATTTAGCTGCTATCTCTTGACTGGGGCTGAATGTTTGATTTATTCAGCGTTCTGTCCATCATTTGTTGCCGCAGTATTTTTTGTCCTAAGTGGGATGGGTATGCCTAGACATAGGTCCCTTGATCGCTGTGCCACTGGATTCGAGTTAGCCTGGCTGATGTGGGGGTGATACTGCGAAACCGGCCCTAGGACGCTTGTTCGGTCCAGGGAAGACCAGGTTTGGCAGTTCGAGCTGAACTGTTCTCACGAGGGGCAGGGACTGATTTGCATATGGCTGGGTCCAAACCTGGGTGGCGTGGTGAGCAAAATAACAATGGATTTATTAGTCCAGATATCTTGACTGGGGGTGAATGTTTGATTTATTCAGCATTTCGTCCATCAGTTATTGTTGCAGCAATTTTAGAAAGTTGGCGTTTTCCTACCTTAGCCAATTAGTGCTGCAGCCTGTCTCTGTTATCGCATGACTGAATGTAGTTCGCAGATGGTCTTTGTATATTCCTTTATGGTAGTAGGTGAGAACGCTATCTATTTAACAAACAATAGCAGTCTGACAAAGACCTCGACATGCCAACATGAGCACTGTTTATTATAAATATGAACTCATTTCCTCGTTAAAATCAGAGGACGCTCTGTTGACACTTTGAGATTACGGAACTTTGGAATTCCAGCTCAGCTGATTCCTGTCTTCTCCACAAGGGATGTCCCGCTCTACACCAAGACGTAAAGCCTGATGACACTTACCCACAGATAATGGGGATTTAGATCACCCAGCAGGGATTCTTGGCAGATCAACCACCCTAGGCAAACCTGGGATAGGGAGCATTAGGTAGATGCACACAACATTACACTACATATATGCTAGCATATATTAATTATTTTAGCACAATGGTGGAACTATTCATTCTTTCCACTCATCTTGTATTGCTCATTATAGGGTGAAGGAAAACTCTGGTCACAATCAGAGCCAAAAAGATGAATAAGCCTCCGAGGATGGCTCCCTGGCAAAAAGTAATTTTTTTGTCTGAATCATAGCACACAGAACCGGGTGCACTGGAGTGGAGCCAAAGTTTAACCTCAGACGGGGTCGAGACAGATGCGGCTTGGAGTCAGACATCAGGGTCGGCAGGGGAATGACCGCCGGCGGTGTCAGGGAAGAAGGGACCAATGGCGGTCATGGAGCAAAAATGGAAGTTGGCAATAGAGTCGATGTGGAACCCGAAATGGGTTACAGAAGCTCAGACTGCACGAAGGATTGATCAGCCGGCAGTAACCCGCCCGTGTGCATCCAAAGGCCCATCATAATAAGCTAGAAAAGGGGACAAAATATGTATCATGGCTTCTTTAAAGGCCTTGACCTTTTGTGGTGTCACCGATGGTCAAGGAAATTCAGGTTGAATGAGGACTAGATGTAAAATTAGGACTCAATCAGGAGGGAAGGACACTTTAATCCCCTTGTGACTTCTCTTTAGATAGAAAGTGGTGGGATGGGGTCAAGTCCCACTTCAACTTCTTATCCTTCTTCTTCTATATGGATTTTGATTTGCCAGACGACATTAACAGTGAAGAAGACCTGTCAAAGCAGCAGCCTTGAGAGTGGGAATGTGTCCTCACCCTCGACTTGGAGCAGGAGCACCACATACATGAGGTCTATGACTTTTTTGGATGTTCTTAGACGTGTAGATTTTCTTCACATTTCCAGATTGCTTTCTGGTGCCTGAGGGCACATTCTTCGCATGACTTGCAGTTATCCCCTGAGCCAAAACCATCAGTTAAAAAGGAATATAATATTAAAGTAAGGCTGTGGATGTTGAATGCGTGTTTAGTAGCAAATCTAAGATTCAGAAATGTACACGGTAGGCAAGTCTTGCTGAGTGAAGCGGTTGGAGCGAGACACAGATTTATGATTAGGATTTTAAAATCATATTTCTTCATGCAGGACAGTTTCACCATGGATATTCAGTAACACACCACAAATAAAAACATATTTACCATCAAGGTGAAAAGTTGCGGGTATCTATGAGGAGCGTTTTCTTTAATGTATGTTGACGCTGCCTCTGCATGCGCAGCGGCTTCCTTCAGTTTTCGGGCCGCCAATAAACATTCAAGAAATTCTCTGCAAAGAAATAAATAACAATGCATTAAACACGAATAATCTGCCCAATGTATTTAAATCTTTTACAGGATTCGCCACAGCAGTCCAGTATACAACGTTTGTAAGCATCTGAAATCCTCTCCTTGGGGTTGGAGTAACTCAAACACCAATGTCATGAGAATCATGAGTGCTTTAATGAATGTAGCACAACACCGCGGATTTAAAGGTCAAATGTCTTGCTAGGTAGCAAGTTCAAATGTGAATGCTTTCTTAACGTATTTATTAGGTGAATCTTTAAACGTGCATATGCTCCAGATTTAGACACTGGTTATTGGGCTAACTGTAAGGAATATGTACCAATGGTACAGTGCATATGGTTTCTAAGTCACACAGAAGGTAGTAAAATAAATATCTTCAGAACAAGTAAAAGTCTTGATTCTGTTAAGAGACCAGTATTATTCTTCTCATTCTATATTACTTATGCTAAAAGCGCAAACAACGAAGACTAAATCCCATCATCCCAAGCGTGTGGTCTGAACAAAAGGCAGCAAACTCATTCTGTCCAATCAACACTCGCGCCACCAACAAACACCTTTTTCTGACATAATGTTGCGCATTTCTCGAATGATCAGAGACAACTTCCTTTATTGAATATTGTCCTACCTAGATATTGTTCAACCTGTGGGCATGTCAATCAGGGCAGTCTTTTGGCATGGGCATGGTGGGCCCAGGCCAATCGAGCCAACTTTCAGAGGGGGGCACTGAGCTGTCTGTATGTACAAATGTAAATGTACAGGTATTTATATAGCGCAAATCACCGACCCGGTATCTAAGCGCTTGCTTAGGGAACCCGTCCTGGTATTCCCCTGTGAGATAACCCCGGTAGGGTATCCACAAGGTGAAAGCCAGGCATCCCACCGCGAGGGGCCGTTGTGGAGATTAAGCAAGCTATTGCCCAGAGTCGCAGAGTGTGAACCCGTGAATCGAGTAGGCACCGGAGCGAGAATTGTCGAGTCTGTGCACATTTTTGGACTCAAGATCCCGCCGAGCCGGGAATTGAACCCTGGTCCCGGGCTGACCTCTGCTTCCGGGTCTGCCTCCTCTAACCCGTGAGCCACACTTCTCTGTTATGCACGCAGAAGTCTTCAATTGACCTGGTTCCAGTTATTTTGCCTAAGCTGCTTTTATTCTTTTTGCTTCTAAAACCCTGCCGGCATCTTGTTTAACACCCATCGCTCCCATAATTCCCCTTCCATGTCCCTCTCAAGCCCCTGATATGTTCACATCTCATTTCACCACGGCTACCACCAATTTGACACCAGTGAGAACGGTGTAAGATGTGCGTTATTAAAGTGAGCTGGAGGAGGAACAGCTAGCAACAATAGAATTATGAACAGAAAAGGGACCCCCTGTGCCGCCCTGGGCTCTATTTGAACTGATGCCACACTAAATTCCCATGAATCAGTGCTTCTTTATTCATCAATCCACTATTGTCTCATTTCAATGAGGAACCAAAGAACTCCTCCGAATACAACCCTTTAGAATGCGTACATAAAAGATACCATTTCAAAACTAATTATCATTACAATTGTACTTTTGATCCCTAAATACCTTTACTACACATCAAGTTGTCTTTCATGTGCACAAGTGGGTGGGTTCAAAATCCCCTATGGGTGTTTAATAACATCCAAACTTTTGTTAACGTTAGCACAGAAAAAAAACGTATTGTATTTTGTTAGAAATGGGGTTTCTGGTTGGCTAAGGTATACATCCTGGCCAGGCAGACTCACCACTCTAGTCAGGGTAAGCTACACTACTGTGAAAACCTGTGCTCACCCTCTGGTAGCTTGGTGCCGAGCAGGCAGGCTTATCAAAAAAGGAAATGAGTAAAGTATTTGTGCAACACACACAGTAATACAATGAATATACCACAAAAATATTCCACACAGGTTTAAAAAAATAGCTTAGTATATTATAACAAAATTAAGATCAGAACAATCAAAATTCAATTTGTACTTTTTAAGTTATGAGCGTTATCGAATACGCAGGAAAACATACAGTGTTACAAAACACCTTAGATCCTGAAAGATTATTTACAGTACTGTTCAAAGCTGGAGAGTGCCGGGAACAGCACTCGCGTTTAGCATGCTTGTCGCGGTCTAACTGGATCACAGATCCCGGCAGTGGATAGGCAGTTAGGATTTCATACAGTCTCTGGATAACGCTGGCCTTCAGGCACTGCAAATGGTAAGGGAGGCCCGGGTCACTCAGGAACGATGTATGAAAATCATTTTAGCCACCAGTGGAAGCACAGGTCAACCACATGTCAACCACAGAGGACCTTGTGGGTCCTGGCCACAAACATAGTACCTTTCCTCACAGGAGTCATCAAGGCCATCTTTGGGGGCTGGGCATAGTCGCAGTAATTTCTTCTTCACAGGAGCTGTTGACGTGCATCATGGCCTCCGGTGATGGCATCCTCAACAGGGAGAATCAAGTGACCACGGCAATGCTGAGGCTGTTCTGGAAGGGCTAACGTCAGCTCTGTGGCGTTAGCTCCAACACAGAGGCCGGGATTTCAGTGAGCTCATAGAGCTGATCTTCGTAGTTAGCTTTTTCAGGTCAAAAGCAAGCGCTGGATCTTTGTAGAGTGATGCGCTCGATCTTTTTGAAGCAAAGTCTTCGATGGATGTGCGACTTCAAGAACAGGGAGAAAACCAGCAAGCCCTTGGAGAACGCTTTAGGTCAGCACAGCATAAAGATAGCACACAAAAACAACAGTTGATGGACAGAATTAAGAACAATGTCATACATTCACCCAGTACAGAGATCTGGGCCTAAATCCATCATTTTTTTGAACTCCACACCACCCCAGTTCAAGACATGGCCATATGCAAATCAGTCTTGACACTGTGCCTCATGGGAACAGTCCAGCCCGAACTGCTAAGCCATGTCTTTCCTGGACCGGAATCAAGCATCCTAGGACCGGTTTCTGGCTATCAGCCAACAACAGCCAGGATAGCTTGACTCCAGTGGTGTGGAGAGCACGGGACTCACGTCTGAGCATACCCGTCCCACACAATGTGACAAATGCAAAATGGACAGAATGCAGAACAATGTCATACATTCACCCCAGTACAGAGATCTGGGCCTAAATCGATAGTTTTTTTGCACTCCACACCACCCCAGTTCATACATGTCCATATGCAAATCAGTCTTGACCCTGTGCCTCATGGGAACAGTCCAACCCGAACTGCTAAGCCATGTCTTTCCTGGACCGCAATCAAGCATCCTAGGACCGGTTTCTGGCTATCAGCCATCATCAGCCACGTTAGGACTGATTGGCAGTGGTAAAGTACTCAGAGTCCAAAGGACAACAAAATGATACAGCAAAACGTGGAGGTAAAAAGAAAAAAGTTTGGGCGAAGACCACCATAAGGATGCCAGGTCTAACATATTACCAGACTGGAGGCTCTTTCTATGCTGCAAAAAAGTAGCTCAGTACTGTCAAGGAACCCCGTCCAATTAATTATTTTTGAAAAGACAGTAAACAACAAACCCATGACCAACTTGTCTAATAAAAACATCCCCCAGTCTGGCACCTAATTCAAAAGTTCCTGATGTTACAGCCCATTGGACCGAATGTGCTGAAAACAATGTATCATATATTACTCTCCACTTTGCCTGGATAGGAAATGATAGAATCATGTATAGTGATCTGGTTAGAAACTGGGTTTCTGGTTGGCAGAGGCAGGCACTGTGTCGAAGCAGGAACCACAATCCTAGATAGGGCAAGTCAGATACACACAATAGATTAACCTGTGCTCACCTTCTGGTAGCTTGGCACTAAGCAGGCAGGATTAACTTAATAGGCAATGTGTAAAGTATTTGTGCAACACTTCAAACAGTAACACAGTGAAAACACCACAAAAAGAATCCTGACCAGTTTAGAAAAAACTATTATGATTTCATAAATAAAACAAGACCAAAACGCCAACAATCCAATAAGTAGAAGTCAACATATGAATTTTTAAATGAAAAATAGCGCTTAATAGCAATAAGCGCATATGGGGTTAAATGGTTGCGCTGGACCGGGGCAAAGTCAAGAGGACAGGCTGACTGAGATGGAGGACAGGCTGAATGCAGGAGCCACTGAAGGCCCACTGAACAAAAGTACCTTGATCCAGGTTGCCACAGCGAGATGCGGTTTGGAGCCAAGCAATGCATCTGTGTTGATCCCACAGTCGAGATGATGCATCGATTTTCTTCACTCAACGATGGTGAAGCACCAGTTTCGAATAAGAAGCACCACTTCCAAAAAGTGTTGGTTCCGAAGCCGATGGAAAAGGGGATGATGGACGGAGCGTTTGAGCAAATCAAACACTCTGCCACTGGATTCAAGCAAGCCGGGCTGAAGACGGTTGAAATGCCAGAAACCGGTCCTCGGAAGCTTGTTTCCGATCCAGGGAAGACATGGCTTGGCAGTTCGGGCTGGACTGTTCCCATGAGGCACAGGGTCAGACTGATTTGCATATGGCCATGTCTGAACTGGGGTGGCAGAGTGGGCTAAAGAACGGTGATGGATTAAACCCAGATCTGTTGACTGGGTGTGAGTGTTTGATTGGTTCAGATGCTCCGTCCATCACCACCCCCTTTTGTACCGCTTTGTTTGCCATAAGTTGGCAGGGTATGCTCAGACGTGAGTCCCTTGCTCACTTTGCTACTGGATTCAAGCAAGCCTGGCTGAAGACGGCTGAAATGCCAGAAACCGGTCCTCGGAAGCTTGTTTCCGGTCCAGGGAAGACATGGCTTGGCAGTTTGGGCTGGACTGTTCCCATGAGGCACAGGGTCAGACTGATTTGCATATGGCCATTTCTGAACTGGGGTGGCAGAGTGGGCTAAAGAACTGTGATGGATTAAACCCAGATCTGTTGACTGGGTGTGAGTGTTTGATTGGTTCAGATGCTCCATCCATCACCACCCCCTTTATTACCGCTTTGTTTGCCATAAGTTGGTAGGTTATGCTCAGACGTGAATCCCTTGCTCACTTTGCCACTGCATTCAAGCAAGCCGGGCTGAAGAAGGCTGAAATGCCAGAAACCGGTCCTCGGAAGCTTGTTTCTGGTCCAGGGAAGACATGGCTTGGCAGTTCGGGTTGGACTGTTCCCTTAAGGCACAGGGTCAGACTGATTTGCATATGGCCATGTCTGAACTGGGGTGGCAGAGTGGGCTAAAGAATGGCGATCTATTAAACCTAGATCTGTTGACTGGGTGTGAGTGTTTGATTGGTTCAGATGCTCCATCCATCACCACTCCCTTTTGTACAGCTTTGTTTGCCATAAGTTAGCAGGGTATGCTCAGACGTGAGTCCCTTGCTCACTTTGCCACTGGATTCAAGCAAGCCTGGCTGAAGACGGCTGAAATGCCAGAAACCGGTCCTCGGAAGCTTGTTTCCGGTCCAGTGAAGACATGGCTTGGCAGTTTGGGCTGGACTGTTCCCATGAGGCACAGGGTCAGACTGATTTGCATATGGCCATGTCTGAACTGGGGTGGTAGAGTGGGCTAAAGAATGGTGATGGATTAAACCCAGATCTGTTGACTGGGTGTGAGTGTTTGATTGGTTCAGATGCTCCGTCCATCACCACCCCCTTTTGTACCGCTTTGTTTGCCATAAGTTGGCAGGGTATGCTTAGACGTGAGTCCCTTGCTCACTTTGCCACTGGATTCAAGCAAGTCGGGCTGAAGACGGCTGAAATGCCAGAAACCGGTCCTCGGAACCTGGTTTCCGGTCCAGGGAAGACATGGCTTGGCAGTTCGGGCTGGACTGTTCCCATGGGGCACAGGGTCAGACTGATGTGCATATGGCCATGTCTGAACTGGTGTGGCAGAGTGGGCTAAAGAACGGTGATGAATTAAACCCAGATCGGTTGACTGGGTGTGAGTGTTTGACTGGTTCAGATGCTCCGTCCATCACCACCCCCTTTTGTACCGTTTTGTTTGCCATAAGTTGGCAGGGTATGCTCAGACGTGAATCCCTTGCTCACTTTGCCACTGGATTCAAGCAAGCCGGGCTGAAGACGGCTGAAATGCCAGAAACCGGTCCTCGGAACCTTGTTTCCCGTCCAGGGAAGACATGGCTTGGCAATTCGGGCTGGACTGTTCCCATGAGGCACAGGGTCAGACTGATTTGCATATGGCCATTTCTGAACTGGGGTGGCAGAGTGGGCTAAAGAACGGTGATGGATTAAACCCAGATCTGTTGACTGGGTGTGAGTGTTTGATTGGTTCAGATGCTCCGTCCATCACCACCCCCTTTTGTACCGCTTTGTTTGCCATAAGTTGGCAGGGTATGCTCAGACGTGAGTCCCTTGCTCACTTTGCCACTGGATTCAAGCAAGCCGGGCTGAAGACGGCTGAAATGCCAGAAACCGGTCCTCAAAAGCTTGTTCCCGGTCCAGGGAAGATATGGCTTGGCAGTTCGGGCTGGACTGTTCCCATGAGGCACAGGGTCAGACTGATTTGCATAAGGCCATGTCTGAACTGGGATGGCAGAGTGGGCTAAAGAACGGTGATGGATTAAACCCAGATCTGTGGACTGGGTGTGAGTGTTTGATTGGTTCAGATGCTCCGTCCACCCCCTTTTGTACCGCTCCGAAGCCAATGAGCCAGATTTCTCCATGCAGCCAAGGGGATGCGTCGATCATGTCTGTTGTGGCGGCGAAGCAGTGATTCCAGTGTGTCGGTTCAGATGGTGATGCACTGGTTTTAAGTTTAATGAACTGGTTCTGTTCCCACAACAGCGTCAATGCAGGGATTCTGCTCATGCAGCAGAGGATGCAACAGTTTCACTGGAGCAAGCACCTGTATCTACTTACAATGGACCAGGCTTAGGAGCAGGGGCTAAGACTTTGATATTCATGAGTATAAACCAGGAGGCAAACAAGCATGCTCTTTGAGATCACTCTGTGTTCAAGTAAGGTAGTCCAGTTCTTCCACTGCAGGGCACAGGCTAGCAAACAGCAAGGCGGAACAGCAGTTCTTCCAAACCAGCAGTCGAGCTGAGTGGCAGTCCTTGTAGCAGCCCAGCAGTCCTTTCTCCTTGCAGAGTTTGTTCACAGGTCCAGTAGTCTCTGATTTGGTGCAGTCAGAGACCCAGTACTTATTCCCAATTGTGCCTTTAAAGTGGAGGCGACTTCAAAGAGGGGCTTTAAAGTGCACATAGGTCCTCCCTTCCAGCTCTGGCTCCAGACTCACTACAGGGGGTATGCAGCCCTTTGCGTGGGGACAGTGCACAGCCTATTCATTTGTAAGTGTCAGCTGCTCCCTCCCATTACTGCCCAGGTAGACCCATCAGGGTGTGGATGGCCACTCAGTCACACTTAAACTCCTTTATGTGCGGCTGTCTATTGGGAATGCACTTGATCCAGCTGTCACCCACCCCAGATGTGTATTGGAGGCAGGCTGCAGGCACACAGGGCTAATAGCAGAAAAATGGCAGAAAAATTGCATCTTTCTGAAAGGGGCATTTTTAAAAGGGCAATGATAAATTCAACTTTTCCAGTAAAGAGGATTTATCCTCAGCATTCCAAAGATATGAAACACGACAGACCTACTCCTTCTCAATCAGGAATTACAGCTCATAAGTGCAATAAGGAATTTCCCATTTTAACCTATGAGAGGGTTAGTCCTCACAGTAGTGAAAAATGAATTTGGGATTTTCTCACTACCAAGACTCGCAAAACTTAACAGTACGTGTTCTACCTTTTAATTACATAGTACTGTGCCCTATGGGCTACCAAGGGCCTACATTAGGGGTGACGTATATGCAGCCGCGGCCGGTAGTGGAAGTACCTGCCGGGCGGTGATGTGGGGAGGGGGAGGGGGAGAGGCAGGGTGGGGGGGGTAGTAATGTATGGATTACGGACCTTAACAGGTAAGTACACATATAAATAAATAAAATGAATTTAGTTGCGTGCACTGCATCACCAAATGCGATGCAATGCGCGCAACGAAATTCGTTTTATTTAATCATATGTTTACTTACCTGTTAAGGTCCGTAATCCATACATTACTACCCCCCACCCTGGCCCTCTCCCTCCCCACGTCACCGCCCAGCAGGTACTCCCACTACCAGCCGCGGTTGCATATATGTAATAAAAGGGGAGCTTAAGGCTTGGTAGGGGATTTAAAATGCAAAGTCGACATGACAGTGTAAACTGTACGCACAAGCTCTGCAGTAGCAGGTCTGAGACATGGTTATGGGGCAACTTAATTGGGTGGCACAATCAGTGCAGCAGGTCCACTAGTAGCATTTAATTTACAGGCCTTGGGCACAGGTAGTGCACTTTACTATTGACATAGAAGTAAATTAAATATGTAAATTAGGTATGAACCAATATCACCATGTTTAGAGGATAGAGCACATGCACTTTAGCACTGGTTAGTAGTGGTAAAGTGCTCAGAGTCCTTCAGTCAACAAAACGTTGGTCAGAAAAAAAAGGAAGAGAAAGGCAAAAAGTTTGGGCTGACTCTTCAGAGAGGGCCATTTTCCAACATATATCATTGCTACAAGCAGCTGATCATAGCCCCAAGGGCATAAATGTCTTTGCTTCTAACCATACACCCGAGGCAATGGTGTGAGAAGAACTTGGACTTCAAAAGGAGAGTGTGGCATGGCAGCACACTCAGTGCTGGGATTGGGAAAAAATTACTCTGGGAACACATAAATTGGGGCTCATGATGTAGCAGAGGAAAGGGGGTGTAGTCATGAGGGGCGGAGCCTGAAAAGCAGAGCCTGAGATTCAACTTAAACAATTGAAGAAAAAAGCTTATGCAAAGAAATTGGCAACAATTGACACTAAATCTGTTCTAGATTTCTTAATTGGTAACAAAGATGCTGCATTTCAAAATATCTTACAGGGTTAAGACACCTGCTGCAGAGATCATTGTGCTAAAAGCACGTTTGAGGGAATTATAATAGTGGTAAATTACCTTTAATCATTAACACAGTTCTGAGAGTTCTGCGTTTTGTCCAGTCACAGTTTTGACTCAAAGAAGCACAGAAGGTTCTTGTGCCTGCTGCAAAGCACACTGTGTAACATGCAAATCACAGATTTGTCATTTATTTAGATGGGTGAGTGGGCTACTGCATCTTGACACTGTTTTGTTTCTTACAGTTCATAAGTTGAAAGCCTTATAATATAGTAAAATGATTAGTTTACTGGTATCATGTTACAGTGTTAAAAAATTACACCAGGTCAAATTCAACATATTTCCTGGTGTAAGGAAATTAGTTATTGGTTGAGGCAGAGGCCGAAGTCCTACTCAGTCAACAACCATAGTCACTAAAAGTGACACAAGTCACTACATTAACCTGTGCTTAACCCTCTGGTAGCTTGGCACAAAAGCAGTCAGGCTTAACTTAGAGGAAATGTGTAAAGTACTTAAGCAGCACACAGACAGTAATAAAGTGAAAACACAACACAAGAAAAAACCTACACAGAAATAGCTTATATTTTAATAACTAATATGATACCAGAATGGCAAAAAGCCAACCAGTGAAACTGGAGATATGCAGTTCCAATATTTTAGGTAGATATGGCCCCTAAAATCACAAAGCACCACTCACAGTCATGATCAGGTGGTAGAGCATGCATGTGATAGAGCATGGATACAGGGTACAGGGAGCAGCTTAGTCTAGCTGAAAAAGTTACCTTCTTAAAGTCCAGCACAAAAAGTTCTGCATGCAGTGGAAGAGGCCACGAGGAGCAGTTAAGAGTGTTGCGGATGGTCTTTGCTCTAGCACGAAGAGCCAGCCAGGTGTCACAGATGGCCGTCACCGTACCGTCAAAATCCGGTCAGGTGTCTGGCACTCATGAAGAACCCAAAACTTCAGGATTTCTTAAAGAGGAGTGCACTCTGATGCAGGCCAAGGGTCCAGGACCTGGGAAGGCACCTCTTAGGTATCAGGGTAGAGACCAGCAGCGCTCTGGCAGGTCCAGGCTGGTTGAGTTGCAGCAAGTCAGTTGGGCAGTTGCACGGAGGCCTCTGAAGCCTGTTGTGTCCCTGAAGGTCAGACAGGAGGTCACCCAACTGACCCTTGGAGTCATTCAGGCAACGTGGAACGAGGAAGTAGGTCTAGTCTTCCTTCCCAGAGAGCAAGGAAGTCCAGAAGTAACAGGGCAGTCCTCTGGTAACCGTAAGAAAAACCTTCTGGGGTGAGGCAAGGCACTCTATATGACTGTTCACAGGTCCCGCAGCGATACAGATAAGTGGCTCAGGAGGTCCAATGTATACCTGATGGCAGCGTATGTGTGTGTGGGGGCACCCTACCCTACCCCCACATCTGGTTCTGGAAAGTTCTTCCCTTCTACTGTCAAGGCATCAAGAAATCTGAGGTGAAAGAAGGCTAGTGTCAGGTTCATTTGTGCGTGCTGGAGGCAAGACCTTTGAAGTGTAAGTGGGGCAGGGAACAGCTCTGCCCTCAACCAGCCTGACAGAGGGCCCATCCTGTCTAGACGTAATTCCCTTTTGTGTCACTGTGTGGCAGGTATACACAAACCCCAACAGTAGAGTCATTTGATGTAATGTGTCCCAGGAAACTGCCAGAGAACACAATGGTTAGGACAAGAAAATGACAATGTTTTAAAAAGTATAAAAATAAGTGATGGGTGGAATGCTTGAACAAATCTCAGCCATTGGTTATTATTCAGGGTCGCATCCCAGTCCATTGTTTTAGTGCACACAATGCCACCGAAATTTGGACACAGCTATATGAATATCATTCTTGAGCTTGCTTCAATGGGAACAGTACAGACCGAACTGGCAGGCCAGGTCTTCCTTGAACCAGAACATAAGCAACTCAGCACCGGCTTTGCCCTAGTTAGGGCTCATCCGCCAGGTCATTTTTTGCTATTTTTGCTAGCAACCCGAGCTGGTGACTTCAGGTGACTGACACCCAATAGTAGACACAATGTTTATGCTGAGCAGGATGCAACACTGCACTCCATTGCTGGCTAGATATTTCACAGTACACAAAAATACAAAAAGCTCCTGAAAAGTGAAGTGGAGAATGAGTTTATCAGGCAACTACTTTACCTTCAGTTGTTATATTCCTAGAGCAAGCTTTACAACATGTCAACTCACACTAAACTCCACTGTTAAGTGCAGGAAAGTCCTTAATAGGACAAGTCCATTCCAGATGGTCAGAAGCTCTGTACCTGACTCATCTGACAGAAGAACTTGCTGCCAGTAAATAACTAATTAATACAGATGGCGAATCTTCAGTCTATCCAAAGCACCTTGTCAAAGCAGAGATTGCTACATCACCCGAGTAGAGAAAAAGAGTAGAGCATGATTCACTTAATTTTCTCAACTATACTTTACTGTTTGCCATGGCCAGTCTCGTTTCCCTGAAGATGGACAAATTATTAGGATTTCCTAAATCGCATGCACCAGGGAGTCCAGTAACTTTCATTTTTGAATTTGGATGACTAAAAAGGCATCGTGGTTTGTAACAAGTCATTTGCCTGCACGTTGAAACTTATATGCTACGGTTCAAAAATTATGTGCACCCATTAGGCCCTGTTTGTTTCAGCAGGTTTTTGAATTATCAGGTAGTCATAGAGAGAGACCAACCAACAGACTGGAAAACTCCCCGGTCTGCCCAGCTAAAAAAAAACGAGACCTTCAAAGAAGGCCTTCAATAGAGACTGTTAGACAGACATCTTTGTGGCCAAGATATGGCAATCAGCCACCATCTCTTAGAATGTGTCTCAAACGATGGCTTACTTCCATCTACTGAACTTGGGGCCCGATGTAGGTAAGCCCATATTTCCGATTCTTAAATGCCGAATCATACCGATTCGGTATTTAAGAACTGGCAATCGGAATGTAGGTAATTTTACAGATTCGGTAATTGGGGGAAACATAGAAGGGTGGCAGGTTGTCACTTTGACACCCTGTAGCATCCCTCAATTGTGCATGGGTGCACATGTTGCAGACACACATGCCCTTAGGGCATGTATGTCTGCAACATGGCATTGTTTTAAAAGCAAAAAAATGCTTTTTAAAGGGTTTTCATTATTTACCGCCAACTTCTAGTTGGTGGTAAATAACGAATTCTTAAACCCCTGTAGCACTGATTTCAGTGCTACCTTCATGTCAAGATACAGATTCGGTAATTTTACAGAATCAGTATTTTACCGAATCGATAAAATTACCGATTCGGTAAAATTACCAAATCTGTATCTTGACATGCCCCTACATCCCAAACTCCAAATACCGGCCGGTAACAGCCGAAATCGGCCGTTACCGACCGGAATTTGCCTTCCTACATCTGGCCCTAGGTCTATATCTATGGAATTATTTTTTAAACTAAAATATTTTGTTAATAAATTCACTCGGTTCATGCGTGGTTCATGCAATTGCTCCCTTCTCTTATGATTTCCTCAGTGCTTCTCTTCTGGCACCACTGAAATCCTACTTGACCCCCTGAGCACTTTCTTTGGACCCAGGGTCTAGTAAAATCTTGCACCATTTATATACAAACAACACCGTTTTCTATCCATGGGAGAGAGAAAAGGAACACTTCTGAATTGGTTCTCATCAGTAACATTTCCATTGGCTGTAATCGTGGGTCCACACCAACACCTGTCACTCCTGACTGGATTGCTTCTGGATTGCAATCCTATGGCTGGTAATAAAAACCTCGATCTTGGGCAATTTTTCTAAAATGTTGAACCTTGTACAGGAACACAGTTTTTACCATGGATGGCACCTTGTCTAGTACTGTATTTGTCTCCACAAACTCACCCATTTCTTTGTTGTGTGGCTCACCAACTAGGATAATACGAGACATGGCACCAGAAGCAGTTATTATGAAGTTTCATCGCTTTGAGTCAATGTTCACCTGTAACAGTTTCTGCCATTCTACTGAACAGGCACAATGAGCACTTCCCGAAAGGCAATTATTTGCTGTGCAAGGTCCACCAGGACGTCTCTGTCTGTCAGCTCTCTTGCCAGTCTTATCATTTTATCCATGTCAAAGATCTTGGAGCGAAGAGCCCATTTATTGAAGAACTTATCTAGTCTCTCCAAGCACTGCTGATACTCCTCTTTTAGTCCATAAAGTGATCTGACATAATAGACCGCAGATAAGGCTCAAGCTCTTTCTCCATTTGAATTTTCGATATATAGGCCTTAGCCAGCTCATCCCTATTCAGTACTTCACAAGAGAAGGCTCCGTTTGAGGAGTTATGGTGAAAAATTACTTTTGGCCATGGAGCCAAATAAGCTGCCAACCTCCATTCTCATGGCTGTCTGATGGATAGGTTATTGTGGCCTATGAGTACTCCTGCAAATGGGACCTCCTGAGTCTCAGAAATTCATCCTATGAAAAGGAATGCCCAAGTCAGAGTTGGAAGAGTTATAGTATGGTTCAAGCTTCATAAGTATTACTCCACGATGCATCAACAGCACACACTCTCTCACACCTTGTTCATATGCCTCTCAGCCTTAGAGATGTGATTAATAAATCTGTCTGCCATTTGGGACAACTACTTAAGCTTATACAAATGAAAACACGTGGTGTCCGCCACCCACAGACATATAAATCCTGTAATTAAAGGGTTGCAGAGGAATGCGTCCTCTTGCAACATGTGTGTGCTTCCACTAATCTGCATCCTCTAGCATCTAGATCTTACAACAATTTTCTCCAGCATAGGCTCTGTGACTCCTTGATGTATCTATTATGATTGTGTAAGGCTTGAACATTTTTCCATTACTAGACGAGTCATCTCCGTTCATAGTATTTTGAGTCTCTGATGAATCAGCTGCTGTACTATATGCAGTAAACATTTATACCCCCACTATAGACCACCCACAATTCAGGGACAATTTATCTGCTAAACTCTTCTTCTGTCCCCTAAAGCCCGGATTGTTCTAGGGGACGATTTCAATCTTCCAGAGGACATAACTTTAGATAGGAACTCCGCTCTCAGTACCCAAGACTCATAAAGCAATGCACACTCTTTGTACAACACATAGACTAGTCACCATCTGGAGACTGCAAAAACTTTGAGGTAATGACTTCACCTTCTCTCTCCACCAGACAATACCTTTTCAAGAATCAACATCATTCTGGTTGATTCCTCCCTCTTCCATGATACGTCTTCCTTGTCTACTGAACCTCTCATGATTTCAGACCACGCTGCCATTCTGATCATCTTATAGATAAAATTCATGCAATCTAAAGGTCAAACGTGGTAAATAAACACAAAGGTTCTGGAAGACGAGGGAATCGTGTGTTAACTCCATAAAGAACTGGCCTTGTTTATAAAAGAGAACAAAGCTTCTGCCTCCTCCTCATTAAACTCTGGGATACACTAAAGTGTTTTTTCAGAGGACAGATGGTAAACTGGATATCTAGGAAAAATAAAACAATAAAATCCTCCCTGGACAAACTGACAAGTGAGACTACAGCTAAAAATTGCTTTATAGGCTTTCAAATGACTCTTTAGACATGGCTGCACTCAAAAGTCTTAAATATGAATATAACTCCATTATCAATGAGCACGCTCACTTATGGGTGCACGGATAGGCAAGAAACTATTTTACTTAAATATGACTGGTAGGGCTCTAGCTGCATATCTTAAATTCAAGGACATTCTAAAGGCCTTCTAAAGATTCTACACTGAGCTTTACACCCCTACCATAAATAGTCCTATAGAGGCTTGCTTAAAATTCTTTTGGAGTTTCCCAATAAATTCAATCTCTGACGCCGATATACTTGATTTAAATAGACTGATCGATAGGGAAAAGATTATGTTAGCGATAAAGTCTATTCCACTGGTAAAGCCCAAGGCCTGGATGGTCTCCACATCAACTTCTCAAAAACCTTTGCTTCCTATTGGAGTCATTCCCAAGGAAGGGAAAGATCATTCTGACCTCAAGGATTTCAGGCAAATTTCGTTAATATAGATGAGAAGAATTACATTAAAATTCTGGCAATGCAACTTGCACCCCTGATAACTAAACTGGTCCATGACACTCAGGTGGACTTTATTAAATGTTGATTATCCTGTGACAATATTTGCTTATTTTGTCATGTAATTGAGAAAATCCTCTGTCTCCCTCCCCCCATCAGCAGCTGCTATAGCCCTAGATGCAGAGAAAGTGTTTGATAAAATTTCCTAGCCGTATCTAGAAGCTCCATATTAAAAAAAAAACATGTGGTTCCTTCATCAGAATGTCCATGGCTTTGTATTTTAATCCCTCAGCTAGAATTAAAATCAATGGCGCCCTGCCACACCCCTTTGCTTTACAATAGGGTACTCTCCAAGGCTGCCCAGTATCCCCCTTATTATTTCTTCTAGCTATCAATCCCCTTCCATTAATGCAAAATGAAACCGGAGATTGCAGGCATTCAATTTGGTGACCTGATCTACAAAACAGCTGTGTATGCAGATGACATATTAATATTTACAGACTATCCCAATATAGCAAAAATGAATATTATTAGCCAGTTCCCCAGTTTCTCTCGATACGTTTTGAACAAAGATAAAATGGAAGTCCTACTCCTGAACGTTCATTGTCACCCCTCCTCTGTCGGTAATTCCAAATTGCACTGGGTGTCTAAATTCATCTAATATCTAGGTACCAGGTTTTAGAATGACCTTTCGGAATCAGCAGCTCAGAATGTATCAAAAATGATGGAAAAAAATGAAAGACTTACTGACTGCATAGCCCGTTAAATATATCTCATGGTGAGGCAGTCCATATCATGTTGTCCCAAATAACGAACATCCTGGCTAGGATGCTCCCTGTTTGGCTATCACTGGATCTTTTCCTCAAATAGTAATAAAATTATCTCTGAATTTCTTCGGAGTAAGAAAAAGGCTAGAGTTAGTCTTAAAAACTGAGAGTTACTACCAAGAATGGTGGATTCAACTTCTCAAATTGGGTCAAATACCAAGCAGCATTCCTGGCAGCATGAGGGAGGTGGCGGTTTGAAGTTGACGTCATCAAAAACCCTGCGTGGCTCCATGTTAAAGAAAGCATCAGCCACCTCTTCCCACTCAAAGCAAACTTGACTATGTCTCACCACTCTTATCCACACTCTAACAGGATTCTTAGAGATCCAGTATTAGCTTTATTATCAGTAGATAAAGCCCTTTATTCCAATGTACAGAAATCCTACTCTAAATCACTATGTAACAATAAGAGACTGTAGATAGCTAATTCCCCAACCATCGACACAAAAGGGGCTAGCAAGACTATCTCTTTAATAGCAGATCTTTACACAGGCTCCAAACCATTATCCATTGGGAGTCTCGATATGAAACATGGACTCTCTAATTTTGAGTTCAACGATTTCCTACAAATCAAAGCGAAAGTCTCCAAGTTAGGTCCACTTGAAAAATCTATTCTTCTTCCTAATGATCAACATCTTCAAGCAGCCGGTCATGTTGCATCCAAGATCTCCAAAGTACTTAATAAAGCCACCCTTCAAAGAAGTCCCGTCCTAAAACCAATTTGTCTTCACGTCTCTCCTCTAAAGGTTCATCCCCACTTGTTGTGGAAACCTGGGTGAAAACTTTCCCTCGACTACTTCAGACCAAACTAATCCCCTCCCTGATACAAACAAAGATTTGTATCTTACTTCCTTTATTGAACCCCTGCTAAACTCTTTAATTTAAAACTCACAGAATCTCAAAACTTGCTGGTCATGTAAATCATCAACTGGTAATATTGAACATATGTTCTTCTCATGCCCCTTCCTATTCCTCTTTTTGGGTGGACATCACTTCTCAACTGAATAACATTTTCAAACCCTCCCTCACTGAACTTCCCGATGATAATACTTGGGCCGCACACAGGCGCGTCACCTATCAAGCTCTCAGGCTCAGACCTCGTTCCACTTGATATGCTGGTCACTGTTGCTCTTAAGGTGACACTGGCTGACTGGAAATGCCTTAACAATGTCTCTGGCCATACATGGTGGGTGGGTTACTAACATTAGAAGCACACACATAACCCAGTCACATGAAAGGAGCAACCATTCGACATTGCAACGCACATGAAAAACACTATACATCTTAATTTACAACTTGAAACACCCATAAGGAGATCTTCTGTTCCTGCTAAACCGATATAGGACTCCCATTCTGTCTCGATCCTGTCAGATTACCGGCCAGTTAACATGAATACTTCTCCTTTTATTCAATTTTCCCACTCTCTAGGCTCCTTTCCACTTACCTTTTGCTATCTCTATTTTTTGTGTCGATCATGTCCTCAGATAGAGAGTATACCAACTGTTGTTTATTTCGGAATCATGTTAATCTCAGCCGTTATTCACAAAAACCAAACTAGTACCAACATTTTATTTCAGCCTCCTGGGCCAACAATACCCGAAAGGTGTATTTTGATATCACCTCTACCGTTATTGTGGTTGGCCTCCTTAAGCTCCCTACAATTCCATGTATTGACATTTTTGTGATGCTATGTTTTTTGTTGATTCGCCTAAAACGTCAATAAAATATTTAGAAGACGAAAAAAGTCTTCTTTATTCTTCATGTACGGTTTTAAATAACCGATTCGTGAGACAAATACATTTAAACCCAAGCCCACTTGAGATATTGTATCATCTTATTTACCTGAAAAGGATGAAAGGCTGAGTCAGCCTGACCTAGTGTAAAACGCTTGAATCGACTCATCATTGCAGTGTGCTATAATTCCAGCATAGCTGTAGTCCCTGCTTAAATCAATGTAGTGAAATGTATATTTCTAGGTTTGTATAACCTTTTATTATACACTTGGTTCTCTCCCTTTTCACAATCCTTTGCTGAATTGGCTCTCATATGGTACATTGGGGCATCAAGAAGCCAATTTAGGTGTGCACTTCTTTCTCATAAAAAGTTTATAAATCTCCTCTGGGGGAAATGCATCAGAAGCCAAAGGCGTACTTTAGGTTTTAGGAAAGTAGCCAGGATGCAACTCGCAGTACCTTGACCTGGTATAGGTCTGGGCTGCGTCAATGTATACACGTAATTTACCATGAAACCATCAGCCAACACTGTAGGAAAATATGGTTTGCAGTGCATACCATGATAGTATGGACGTGGATGCCTGGGATCTATTTCTTACACCCTCCATGTGGCGGTCTAGAAAGGTCTGGCAAAGGTAGCAAATATATTTTTACACATATCAACAATGGCCGATATGGTTCTGGCCATGACGTTAAAGGAAGAAAGGAATGTTTCCATCTTAATTTTCTGGAATGAAAGAATGCTTTTTTGCCTTCCACTTCGGTATCCCTGCAGATCTCTCTTCCTTAACCCCTTCACTGCGGCGGCTATTCCGCCGCAGTGCTAAGGGGGCGGGGCGGAAGAGCGCAGGCGCGGAATTCGCGCCACGCAGAAGCGGCGGGCGGGCCATGACGGAACCGCTCCGTCATCAGCACAGCGCCACCGCAGCTGATGACGGAGCGGTTCCGTCATCAGCATACAAGGGGTTAAGGTAATCAGAAGAAAGATGACCTTTTATCTTACATCATTTTACAAATGCCACATTAGAGCATCATAGCACGATTGTTGAATCCACAAAATGTACAGCCATGGTGTGCACATCTTAGGTTCTATAAAAAGTAAGTGTTCGAATTATACCAAGTCAATGGTTCTGTTTCATCGACTTCATAAAGATTAATAACTCTGTACCTCTGCCTCGAGTCAAATCTTGAACTCGGTGATTGCACTGAGTTTTTTACTGAGTTTTCTGCATCAGGCGCATTAACCCAATACACTATCATACTAGTTCACGCAAAGGTAACGCTCTATCCCTTGTTTTGATTTTATTTATATGCATTACATGGTCGATGATCAACTTTGGTACGCAGTTTTATGTTTTGCTTATATCTATAGAGTTAAAGTTAATTTGCACAAAATTCGTTGGTCCACTGATTTATTTAACTACATTTTGGAATGTCATGTTTCAGAGAGATCTGGAGAGATGGAGGGCAAGAGTTGTAGGTTTGACGAAAAAATTTGCTTTTACCAGTTTAGCTCCTGCAGGTATTTATACTCATCAACCACGGCAAAACTGCTGAATGGATTTGCACCAAATTTGGCATTACTCTATAACATTCCTCATGTAAATTAAGGTTCATTTGTTCATTAGCTTTCATGACATCTACATTTCTAAAAGGAGTTGGGTTGGCTTCAAAGGGGTCACTTAAAAAGGGACTTTCGAATATCTTAAATATTAATAAACATGGCACAAGAGAATGGAGTCCCTAGGGACAGAAAATGGCTCGGAGAGGAGGGCTGCATGCTCTGCTCCCCTTTTACTGAAAGGCGACCCCAGGGAATGCGGTCCCTGGTGCCTGAAAAAGGATCAGGGTGGGGGGGGGGCTGTGCGCACCCCACCCCTTAAACAAGCACTGGCGTTGCCAATAGGTCTCGCAGTAGGAAAGTTGGAGCTATTGGTTTTGTAAATGACAAAGCCCTTTATGTTTTTAAAATGAAAACAAAAATAAAAGGCATTGTTATTTGCAATTGTAATAGCTCCAACTTTCCTACTACGAGACCTATTGGCAACACCAGTGCTTGTTAACCAGAGCCTCTTTGCCGCACTGCGGCTGCCTCCATTTTCAAAGTCACCGGGCGCTTTCTGAACAAGCAGGCCGGCTCCATTGCAAAGTATCAGGGCTGCTTTTGTAACGAAAGCAGTTAGCAGCGTAAATCAGCGCCAAGCACTGGGCATGACCTTTTCTAGGCGCAGATACTGCCTCGATTCCACCCAGACGCCGCTGCTGCAGTGTAATATTCCAAAAACACTTCAAACAAAATGCCACTTCAAAGTTTATATTGATTATTCTTGGAGGCAAAGAAAATACGAGTTTGCCAGTTCAAAACCAAAAAAGCACGTGGGTCAGAATCTTTAAGTGACCTCAACTGGAAATAGTTTTAGTACAATAACTGTGGTAGTAGAAATCGTTTCAGCCAAAAGGCCTGGTTGCAGCTTTGTTTTGTTAAACGGGGTGTGTTTTAAAGTGAGGCGTTGGGGATGGAAAGTTTTACGATCGGCCTGAGAAGAGAAATGTCGAACAAAGACAGTATTTCACTGCAGGCTGGCAGACAGCTGCGGAAGGTA
Organism: Lissotriton vulgaris; assembly: GCF_964263255.1. Classification (NCBI taxonomy): domain Eukaryota; kingdom Metazoa; phylum Chordata; class Amphibia; order Caudata; family Salamandridae; genus Lissotriton; species Lissotriton vulgaris. The sequence continues at coordinate 922,895,594 of NC_141693.1, read as the reverse complement.
TTTACAACTTTACTGCAGTGCGGCACTGCGCGCTGCTGCGGCCAGGAAGTGAGGGAGCAGGGGGGCTGGAGCAATCCGCATACACATGTAAATTGGAAATGTGGTGCAAATTGTAAAAATTACCATGATCCAAAGTGTTTCTTGAAAGAAAGGGAAGTGCATTTTTCGGATATGTTCTTGAGATGGGATGGTATCTGTGAGCGATGTCTTCCTGAATGTACATGGAGTACATTTTGAATTGTTGTCTTCTGTGTGGCTGCTAACCCCTACATAAAACAGAGCTATTCTGCACTATGTATCTGCCACATACATGTATGTCTAGTATAGCAACATCCTAGCTCCAGACTTTTTCAAATTAAAAATAGCTAAATCTGTTTGCCAACTGATTACTAATAATATGTTAAATGTTAAAATGGTGAATTGTAAACATTTGGATATGTCCACATTTCTGTGGAAACAAGAGCGCCCCGTTGTTTCTACATGCAGAGTCTTGCCGTGCATGCCTGTTACGTAGTCCTGCAGCAAAAACAAACCGCACCTACCATGCACACCTCTTTATTCTATAGAAAATAAAATGGCATATTGCAAGCAATCACTGGAAATACAATGCCTTGATGTTTCTGTTTCCAATGTCTTGCTCATCTCGCACATATTGCAAACGCGCACAATCGGGAATATTTATGCAAATGCATCTGCATACTTTTATATACTAAATGCGTACGTCTTGTAGGGAGTGGGGTGTAGGAGGGAGTGGGGTGTAGGAGAGAGTGTACGCCATATATATGCATTGATGGACGACATATATACATTGAGGATATGCAGGGTGAGAGAAGGGAGCAGGAGAAAAAGAAAATATAGAGAAAGAGAATGCGAGGCAAGAAAGGAGACAGCTAGAGAAGGGTAGAAGGGAAAAGTAACAAGAGTAGGGTTGCGAAGGAAAGAGCATGGAGAAGGAAAGTCAGGAGGCAAGAGAGGGAGGGAAATGAAGAAAGAGTGGGAAAAGAAAGAGATGAGGCGCGAGAAGGAGAGGGATAAACTCTTGAAAAAACGTGGGAGTGCGAGAGATAGCGAGGACAACCAGAGAGAGGTCGTGGGAGGCGATGGAGAAACAGAAAGTGAATGAGCGAGAGAAGCGCAGAATCACCGAGAAAAAAGAAAGTGGTAGAGGGCAGACCCAGCTGGACTGGATGAGAAGGGACAGAAAAGAAATCGGCTTTAGATGTAGGAAGAAAAGAAGGGAGAGTTAGAAATACCCTGACAGGCGAGTACATGAGAACAGTACCAGAATGAACAAATGAAGGGAAAGAACAGTGACTGCAGCAGGCGGGATGGAAGGTCACGTATGCTGCTAAGGAAACGGATGCAGTTAATAGCTGTACGTGGGGAAGCACGGGAGGGAATATTGTTGATAGAAGAGAGAATGAGGGTATGAATGATTATTAAACTGGCAAATGGTGGAGGCCTGAAGGAGGAGGGGGTGCGAGGGATGAGTGAGGATGGGGTAGCAGGGGAGGGAACACGGCCTGGGGGCATAGGGGAGGAGAAGCCGCAGAGCGCACGCTGGGCAAAGCCCTTTGATGTGCTGTGAGCGGCCGGGAATGAATGATTAGGGGAGGAGAAGCGGGAAACTGAAAGTACGGCCGGCCTGCGGCCGGACATGAATAATTAGGGGAGGAGAAGCCCTGGCCGTGAATGCGCGTGCATGTTTGCTCACGTGATTCACGTGAACTGCAAGAAAACCGCGGGGCTGAAAGCCCTTGGTTTGAAGAGGATTTTGCCGACATGAATTCTCGCTCCGCTCAATACGCTTGCGCGCATTGATAGGTCGCGAGACCTAAAAACACATACAGCAACCGCCCGGGCCCTGGCCCACTCCGGGAGTGTGTGTTTTTTCTTGACACTGCAGATCCTCTGTGGATTTGCGGCGCAGAAAAAAACGTTAATGTTTTGGCCCCAGGGGATGCCTCTCTGGGACAACACCACGAGGCCTACGGGGGTAGGGTGTCCCTAACCTGCTTTCTCCATATTTTATTAAATACATTTTCTAGGGCAGGGCACTGAGTCCTGAGACCTAAAATGGGTCCCATTACATCTTTGTTGATGTGGAGGCAGCCAATTACATTTTTAAGATATGCTGGCTCTGTGGATCTTGGGAGGCATCGAATATACAAAGCTTGAGCCAAAAATGACTTAACGGATTTACACCAAATCACAAAAAGCATGCTTTCTGGACCACGTTACCTAGATCTTGCTTTCTGCCAAATTTTGTGTCATCTGCCATTTGTACAGAAGCTGTGTCTAATTTTCCTATGGATACGTATAATGGGGAAAACTTATTTTGGGATTCTCACCCCTTTTTGTAGGTCCCCGCTTGATGGAGTAGTCAGAAACTTTTGAGGAAGGCGCTGAGGGAGAAGAACTTTTTCTTTCTCCAAACTGCACCAAATTTACTAGAAAACCAAAAAATCAATTTCCTATGGAGACCTGGCTCTATGGACACTTGGTCCTAACTACCTAGTGATAACTTCCACTGGGTTTTATAATATATTCACTGTGTAGCACAAGTTACTTACCTTCAGTAACGATATATCTGTAAGAAACAGTAGTTAGTATTAGATTCCTTACCTTTGAATATCCCCAGGCGTCGGTAGGCATCGTCTTTGGCTCCGCGTCCGTCGTTGGCGCCGTGATGACGTCGTCAGAATACTTAGACGCCGCCCTCGCGCGCTGACGTCAGTTCTTATACAAAGATTTTCCACGCCAGAAACGCAGAGCCATGATAAAATCCAACACTGGTGCCATGAAACTAGGGCCCTGAAAGGGAATGACCTTAACCCTAGATATTGGTTCGCAGAACGGGGAGGATTGGTGGGGCGGTAAGGAATCTAATACTAACTACTGTTTCTTACAGATATATCGTTACCGAAGGTAAGTAACTTGTGGATCTGAAAGAAACAGGTTAGTATTAGATTCCTTACCTTAAAATAGATACCCCAGCAATACCAACCCTGGTGGTGAGTCTGGGAACCAATAATCACACCAGAAAGTCCTGGAGGACGGAACGGCCAAAGAAGCCATCCCTCCGGACTTGGCTGTCCAGGTAGTAGTGTCTTGCGAACGTGTGCAGTGAGGCCCACGTACCTGCCTGACAGATGTCCTGCAAGGGGACTCCCCGGCCCAGGGCAGTAGTAGCCGCCGTGGCCTGAGTGGAATGGGCCCTCAGGCCAACAGGAGGCTCCTTCTTAGCCAAAGAGTAGCATGCCTTAATGCACAACACGACCCACCGAGAGATGGTCCGTTTGTGCACCGCCCGTCCCTTCTTAGCACCCACGTAACCAACAAAGAGTTGTTCATCCACCCGGAACTGGAGTGTGCGATCCAGATAGAATGAGAGCGCACGTTTTGGGTCCAGAGGGTGGAGCCGCTCTTCCTCTTTGGAGGGATGCCGAGGTGGAAAGAAGGTGGCCAAAGTGATGGACTGCCCGATGTGGAAAGCTGTGACTACCTTGGGCAGGAAAGAGGGTCTTGTCTGCAACACAACCTTGTCCAGATGAACAGAAAGGAAAGGAGGTTTAGAGGAAAGAGCCTGGAGCTCACTCACTCTCCTGGCAGAGGTGATGGCAACCAGGAAAGCAGTCTTAAGCGTAAGAAGACGGAGAGGACAATTATGAAGCAGGTCAAAGGGAGCGCACATCAGGTAAGTGAGAACCAGGTTCAAGTCCCACTGGGGCATCACGAAAGGAACAGGGGGAAACATATGAGTAATGCCCTTCAAGAATCTATTTACAATCGGGGACTTGAACAAAGAAGGCTGATCAGGTAGCCTTAAGAAGGCGGAAAGGGCAGAAATGTAGCCCTTGATAGTGCCCAGAGCAGAGCCCTGCTGGGCAAGAGAAAGAAGGAAAAGAAGAACCTCAGAAAGAGGGGCAGAGAGTGATCCACAGCCTTTGCTGTGCACCATGCCACAAATCTGTTCCACCTGCAGGCGTATACCGACTTTGTGGAGGGACGCCTGGCTGCCAGAATCACATTACAAACTTCAGGAGGCAAGTCAAATGGCCTCAAATGTCGCCGCTCAATCTACAAGCTTGGAGGTGGAGACTGGACAGGTTCGGGTGGAGGACCATCCCCTGCTGCTGCGACAGAAGGTCCTCCTGAAGAGGCAGACAAATCGGGGGATCGACTGACATGCTGAGTAGCTCGGGATACCAGTATCGCCGTGCCCAGTCCAGAGCCACAAGGATGACTTGGGCCCGGTCGCGCCTGATCTTCTTCAGCACTCTGGGAAGAAATGGTATAGGCGGAAAGGCGTACAACAGACCGCAGCTCCACTAGCGACGAAAAGCATCTCCGAGCGAGTGCCGCCTTGGAAATTCCAAGGCGCTGAACTGATGACATTGCGCGTTCTCTTCTGTGGCGAATAGATCTAACCAAGGCTCTCCCCACTGCTGAAAGAGGCCTTGTGCCACGTCCGAGTTTAGACGCCATTCGTGATCCATCATGCACCGACGGCTGAGTTTGTCCGCCCTGGCGTTCAGGGAACCTACCAGGTGTTGAACCACCAGGGTCACTCACACCCTGATGTTCCAGTCACTGCCAGAGGCGCAGAGCCTCCTGGCATAGGGTCCACGACCCCACCCCGCTCTGTTTGTTGGAGTACCACATGGCGGTGGTGTTGTCCGTGAACACCTGCACTACACTCCCCTGGGCAGAGGGGAGGAATGCCTTCAGTGCAAGCTGGATCGCCCGCAGTTCCAGAAGGTTGATATGGAGGCAGGAGGACTCCGCCGGAGACCAGAGGCCTCTGATCTCCGCCTCTCCAAAGTGGCCCCACCAGCTCCGGTTGGGGTAGGGAGAGGGATCTGCCGCTGACCCAATCAGCCCCAGAAGCCGCAGCGTCAACTTAACCGAGACTCGGATAACGGCTGAAAGATCGGAATCAGAGAGAATATCTCGAACCCGCTGTTCGGGAGGATAAACCCAAAACTGCGCTGAGTCTAGAACCGCTCTAATGAGGAGGAGCTTCTGAGAGGGACACAGGTGTGACTTCTGCACATTGATGGAGAACCCCAGCAGGTGTAGGAGGTCGGCCGTAGTCTGGAGGTGGCTGACGACTGTCTGAGGTGAGCCCGCCTTCAACAACCAGTCGTCGAGGTAGGGGAATACTGAAATCCCTAACCTGCGCAGATGAGCTGAGACCACCGCCATCACTTTGGTGAACACCCGTGGGGCGCTGGTAAGGTCGAAGGGGATCACGGTAAACTGAAAGTGCTCGTGGCCTACCGTGAACCGCAGGTAACGCCGGTGGGCTGGCAGGACGGGAATGTGGAAATAAGCGTCCTGCAAGTCCAACGCTACCATCCAGTCTCCCGGGTCCAGGACAGCTAGGACCTGAGCCAAAGTCAGCATCTTGAACTTCTCCTTCAGGAGGAAGCCGTTGACGTTCCGCAGGTCCAAGATAGGGCGTAGGCCCCCTTTGCCCTTCTTGGGTACCAGAAAATAGTGGGAGTAACAACCACACCCTACTTCTGGCCCAGGAATACGCTTGATGGCCCCCTTGGCCAAGAGGGCCGTAACTTCCCCTTGTAGAAGTTGCAAGTGATCCCCCGACACGTGGTGGTACTGCGGTGGCATGGCTGATGGGGTCGCCTCGAAGGGGAGGGATTAGCCCCTTCGGACGATTTGCAGCACCCACCTGTCCGATGTGACAGTGCGTCAGTGGTGGTGGTGATGGCGAACCCTGCCCCCCACTGGCGTCACATGGGCCTGAAAGCTCGGACTAGGAGGGTTTTGTGGCGGATGCTGCAGGGGCAGGTGTGGACTGGCCTCGCCGTTGTCCCTGACCGCCGCCACGGCGGTTTCCATGTCCGCCACTGTGCTGGATGGTAGTCTGTGGCCCGTGGCTGGCAGGACGTGTGGGGGTGCCCCTTCCTTGGCCACGAAAGGAGCGAAAGGCGAACGTTTGCTGGCGCGGGGCCGAGAGGCCCAAGGACTTAGCCGTAGCCCTGGAGTCCTTAAGACGCTCAAGAGCATGGTCTGCATTGTTGCCAAAGAGTAGACGGCCATCAAACGGCATGTCCATAAGAGTATTTTGGACATCTGTCGAAAAGTTGGCGGACCTCAACCAGGCGTGGTGTCGAATCGCCAACGTCGTTGCCATCGCTCTGCCCAATGAGTCCGTGGTATCCAGTCCACAACAGATGGAATATCGCGCTACATCTCGCCCCTCGCAAGGGCTTGGGCAAGTTTAGTCCGGACCCCCTCCGGACAATGTGGTGGCACATTCGCGACCGTGTCCCACAGGGAGTGGGTGTAACGGCCCAAGAGGCACGTGGTGTTGACTGACCGCCACCCCAAACTAATTGAGGAGAACATCTTTTTACCATACTGTTTGTACCTCTTGGATTCCCGATCGGGGGGAGCCGAAGGGAATGAGATCTGGGAGTTGGAGGCATGGATGACCAGGATCTCGGGGGTGGGGTGGGTGGACAGGAAGCAAGGGTCGCCCGCAGCCGGGCGGTGGCGCCTGGCCACGTTCCTATCTACAGGCGAACCTGTAGCGGGCTTGGACCAAGTTCCCAGAAGAACGTCCGACAAGGCCTCATTAAACGGCAGCAGAGGCTCAGCCGAGCTTGCCTGAGGTTTAAGGACCTCAGTGAGGAGGTTAGTCCTCACGGCTGAGACGGGGAGCTCAAGGCCCAAGGCCTTGGCAGCCCGCGTCAGCACCACACTATAGGCAGCCCCCTCCTCCGTAGCCACGGTAGGAGGGGAGACAAAACCAGTGTCGGGAGAGGTGTCCAGACCACTGGCATCCTCAAGCTCACCTGCCCAGTCCTGAGAAGACTGGCACTCACATGCCAGAGGGTCCTCGGACCCCTCCCAATCTTCGTCACCCATCACCTGGTACTCAGGTGTAAAGGATAGGGCTGGGTCATAGAAATAAAAATCTCCAAGAGGCGTCAAATACGGCGCCGAGCGGTGCCGCTCCGACGCCGGAACCGAATCGAGGGTGGGATCGGGGACGGCGTCGTCCTGGGACGGCGCTGGAGGCGACACCCTGGGGGCCGGCGCCGGCGAGGTCGTAAGGTCGAACGGCGGCGACCCGGATCCGGAGCCGGATCCAGCAGGACCCTGCGGCGTCGGGACCGAAGTCGCCGATGGCACCGGGCCGAAGCACCAAACGGCGCCGGGGCTGAAGCACCCCAGTCGGGACCGCTTGACCCGAAGGCGCCGCGGAACCCGACGGAGGAGTGAGTGACCTCATGGCTGTGAGGAACGCCTCGATCTCCTCCGGCGTCGTGTTCTGCCCAGGGACCGGCGGTTATGGAGCAGGCCGCGATGCCTGCGGCTCCGCGGAGCCGTGGGGGCGGTGTCGCCCGAACCCCCGGCCGCGTCGCGCGAGCGTCGGGGGGAGTCATAAGAGCGATGACGCCTCTTCGACTTCTTGTGCCTCTTAACTGAGGACTTCGAGCCCGAAGACTGGTGATGAATCCCAGAGCTATGACGACTCCGACCCCGCGACCGGTCCCTCGACCTCCTCGCGGACCTGGACCTCGAGCGGCACGGGGCCGACTGCCGGAGCTCGAGTCGCTTACGGGACCGCTCCCGTCTAGCTTTGGATGTGGAGCAGGACTTGTCGTTGTGGTCGGGGCCCAGACAGTGAAGGCACCGGCGATGGAGGTGGGTAACCGACATCAGTCGGTTGCAGTCGACACAGGGTTTAAACCCGGGCATCCTTACCGGCACCGTCGAGTCGATAGACTTCGAGAAAAAAGATCAGAAAGGATCGAAAAAGTTAGTAAAAAATTGACTAAGGGTACTACTTTTTCCAGATCGGCGCTTGCTGGCGCAGAAAAAGAAGAACTGACGCCAGCGCGCGAGGGCAGCGTCTAAGTACTCCGACGACGTCATCATGGCGTCAACGACGCCGACGACGGACGCCGAGGTGCAGACAACGCCAACCGACGCGCAAGGGTACTGCTACGCAAAGTTTTCTGGATCCAGTCTGACGCCTGGGGATATTCTAAGGTAAGGAATCTAATACTAACCTGTTTCTTTCAGATGAATATATACACATTCTACACAGTGAGGTTGTCATTGTGTAGTTATAGTTAGGTCAGAGTTTCCATAGACAGCTTTTTGTGTTTGCTAATAACTTTGGCACAGTTTGACAAATCTTCAAAAAGCTTCCCATAAAAATCCTCAGTTCCTTCTTTGAAAGTTTTAGAGTGATCCGTCAAGCAGGAGCAAAGAAAAGGGAAAAGGTTGTAGGAGGGGTCCCAAACATGTTGGTATCCCATGGTAATTCCTAAACGTGGCTGAACGGAATTATAACAGCTTTGGCAGAAAGTTACAGTTTTACTAAGAAAGCTTGCTTTTTGTGATTAGGTGTAGATTTGTTCAGCCGTTTGAGAAATTTGAAAGATGTGCTCGAGGTGTGTTTGAAAGGGTTGAAAATAGGTATGTCAGGATAGTTTGCTTCACATGACTCCCGCAGTACCATAAATCAAAAATATTAAGTGATCTGTTTAACTGAGTGAGCTTTTTTTCCCTCTATTGGTAATCTCAGTCTTAGATGACTGGACTAATTTATTTGATTGGCTGGCCGCAACTTGAACAGAAATGTTGCAGTTCCCATTAGGGAACATAGGGACTCAGTCCCTGTGTCCTGAAGATGAAGGAAAATACAAAATATAAGGGGTGTAGGGTAGAGATACCCTGATAACCCAGGCATTTTGGGAGGGGGTCAAAGGCCATGGGCGGTTAGGGTTTGGTGCAAGGCCAAAAAAAAAGCTAAGCAAGATGGGGAGGGGTGGAAGAATCAATGGAAGAGCAGGTGGGAGCAACATGGAGAGTGTGACTGGGTTGGGATGTGATAGGTGAAGCAGCACATGTGGATAGCAAGAAAACACATGCATATCACATTGAGTCCTCAAAGAAAGAGAAACTTGTACTTCCCTGGGTGTAAGAAGTGGAAGAATGCAGCTCATTAAGTTACAAGAACGGTAAACTATGCCCCAGGTGCAAAACAAACACTAGAAGAGGACGGAAAGACCTTCAATAGGAAGCAAATGGATTAGAAAAAGCAACCCAATGACTCTTACAGGATTACAGGACCAAAATGTGTTCATGCAGCTGCAAATGTGTGGGTAGATCCGAAAATATTTTTGAAAAATATGATTCCTGTGTTTTTTTATTCACATCCTGAAAAAAATAAGGAAAAACAATCACAGAACTAATATGCAATGCAAAGACCATGGACAGTGTGCCTTGTTGATCCAGGAACTGGTTCAGGGTCTGGCCATAGGCAAGGTCGAAAACTTGTGGAGTGTTGGGTGCATTGCCTGGCAATAGACCAGATGGCAACAACCTACTGGGAAGGGCTGAAGACTACGCTCAGCATGGGTCAGCAGGCTACAGAGGGTTGGGTGCAAAGCCTGCCTTTGGGCCAGCCTCTTTGGCCAATCCCTGCTGTGCACGGGTTCAAGGTCATATGCAGTAGGGGTTTCTTGCATGCACAGTTGAGCATAGGGACTGGCCTTTGAACCACTCATATGCCCAAACAATTTTGTGCACAGCCTTTCGGTAATGCAGCATGAGCTGGAAGCCCATGGAGGCATAGGCCTGGCCATAGGTATGACTAGCAAAATAATAGTTTTCGTTTGACACAGGGTTGGGTGCATAATCTTGCTTAGGGTTGTGGTTAGTGTGCAGGGTTTAGCGAAGACGCAGAGGAAATTACATTCCTATTTACATTCCTCTTGTCTGTCATATAGCTTTAGCTGTTATTTGATTAACACAACTAAAGCGTTCCTGAATTTTCATAATACTTGCAGTTACAATAATTGTTACTCCACTCTGCCATATGTTGGATGATTCACATATTGCAAATATTCTCATACCACAGTCTTTGAGAAACTCTTCATGAAATTCTTTGTGAGAAAGATGTTCCTCATAAGTTCTCATGTTCTGCATAAGCTGTATCTAGTTTGAAACTGATTTTACAGTGTTACATTGTGGAGCATTTATTTTATTTAATAGTTTCAGTGATTCAGCCTAGGCGCTCTAAGTTCTCCTTTGGGCTAAACAAAATCTAGATTCATAATGTAGTGTAACTCTAACTGTGGCATAACGCAATATGATGTGTCGTCGTCGTCCCCCCCCCCCCCCCCCCCCCCCCAGAAGAACGTGATGAGGGGTCCCCGAGACACCCATATCTTACAGATATTGATTGATCTTGTGCTAAATGGGCACCCTTGAAGTGCTGGGGGCCCCTTTATGCCCCTGGGGCTGCAGGGATGTGTGTTAGGCCCCTGAACTCTAAACTCCATCAACTCCTGTTTCCCTCCTCTTTTTAGTTTTAGCACATGGTCTATACAATAATACCTTCAATATTTTGTGCTGCCATTTTGTCATTGTTGAAATGTTCATGCAGACATGAGAAAATCCAGATTTTCTTTTTATTTATTTATTGAACAGTGATGTTGCAGAATACGTACTCTGGGTTTGTTAATCGTACTTCCGACATATGTCCCATGGCACGTTGTTGTATTTGGGCGCCCTGGAGGTGACAGGTGAGCTGGCACTGCCTGTGCAGCTACTGTGGCGTGTGAATAACAGAAATGTTGGAAATTCGCGGAGTCCGACGTTCTACCTCTTAACACATTCTCATTGTAAAACGTAACTAGGGACCCTGTTTTGCATTGGTTGCTTGGGACAAGCGCTTTCCTGTTCAGACCATGTTTACATGCTTTACACTTCGTACATTTGAACAACTCTATTTTAGGTTCTGCGTTCCCAAAGCTTTCGCGTCAGTGTTTTTTGATTTTTCTGTGAAATGACCAGATGTTATTTTGTACCCAACTGATTTTGATTTTCTAAAGATAAGTAAATAGCTCCCTCCCTTGGAAGCTACACCTCCGTACGTCCAGTCTGACTCCTGTTCCCTCGTCCTCTAATGACTTTCATGCAAACACCACACCTTATGCCCATTTTTCATTTGTGGTACTGCTCCAGGATTTTTAGAAGCTCTTGTAGCAAAACAAAAACACAACACAATAGCAATTGATACCTGTGGTACAAGCAAATGGTGTTCACCAAGCTGCAGTCAACTACCTTTTGTAACATATAGTGCATCTCTAGGAGTTTCAAATATATAGAAATATACTTACAGCATGAGCTCTGCCCTCCAATCACTTTCTTGCTCTTTAACATACTCCAAGGCTTTTAAAATGTCAGTCAAACCAGGAATGAGAAGGTGACGATACCCAGGTTTTAAAAATTGGTTGGCTATCTGCCAGAATAGGACCGATGCATTGTAAATCAGAAAATGGTACCTGAAAAACAAAAGTGTACAGTTATCGTATGGCAGTGTGTATATAGATCTGCAAGACTCACTATATCTCAGGTTGTTATTTAGAATCTTGAGGGAACTGAACATCCTCCAATTTGTGAAGGAGACTCTAACTACAGAGTAGAACCTGCCAGCTGACTTTCCTCCACAAAACTATACCAGTGGTAGTGGAAATCTATCATGAGAGCTGTATCTCGTAATTAGAGTTTCCTCCAGATATTAGAGGCTTTTCAGTTTATTCTAAGCCAGGTGTCTACAACTGGTCGATCATGAGCTACCGGTAGCTCACCGACACCATCAGTTTCTTGCGGCCTGCCTTCCACTTTAATACCCTATCATTGTAATTTTGTTTATTTTTTAGGCCTTTTCAGGCCTTATGTCTGTGCTTAGCAGCCATCATACAAACCAATCCTGCGCGACTTGGCGACCGGAGTGGCAGCCTCAAAGGCATCATTGTCTCTACATACCCCAGCGCAGGAGAGGCAGCACTTTCCACCCTAGGCTCAACCAGACAGGCATCAGGTTTGTGGCCAAGAAGAACTTTATGTAAAAATAAAAAAGAATAAAATTATGCCTGTGTAATCCTTTCTTCGAGGCTTCTAAAACGCGAGTGATACTTTATTGATTTAAACAAAAAATCAATTTGAAACACTGTTTTAATTTAATCATTAAATTAAAGCAGCTTTTCACAGGCATCTTATTTTTAAAGAAATAATGGACCTTGCAAGTTGTTCCTGGCCACCAACCGGAACCAGGAACATAATTTTACATGTCTTTTCATTACATTTTAATTAAATAATGGGAGAAATGTAACATTAAGTTCCTTGCTCCGATTTGTGCCCAAGGAGAACTTCCAAGAGGTGCTTGATTTAAAAAAAAAGAAGTCCCTGAAACACGATGCTTTAATTTAATGATACAATGGGAGAAATTTAAAATGAAGTGCTAATTTTATGGTACAATGCATGTAAGACTTAAAACTCCGCTTGGAATGTATCCCATTAAAAAAAATAATACCTCACCCCTGTAGTGGCCATATTTGTTTGTTGTAAACGAGGCTAATAAATGAACAGGGACAGCTGAGCAGGGGTCAAGCATATGTCTGTGGCTCCTTCCTTGCATGCGAAAAGACTAGCAAATAATACAAATAGTGACGCAAAAGTCATACAAACACATAATAGAATCTTTAAAAAAATCCCCCCAAAAAATCACAGTATTTATTTCACCTGCGTGCAGAAGCATATACACCAGATTATATCACTTCATTGAGAGGAAGTTTTAGAAGTGATAGCTTTTGAACATGAAACAATCATGGACTCCCCTCATCCCAGATGGCAATGCTATATTAATGAACTAAGTGGTAAATCATATATGTAGCATAGGTTATTATTACATGGAGAAAATGTATAGTTGGTCAGGAGAGATTTTTGTACCCTGAACTAAGGCATTTCAAGGTCCTATCGTGTGAATGTAGAAAAAGTAGGCATGATGTAATAAAATATTTGTATTGCAGCATTTATACAATGCTTAATACCCTTTTGTGGGGGCATTGAAGCACTTACCTACTCGGTTAGCAAGCTAATCCATGTAGGGTGTGTGGTTAGAAAGGTGTGGTCTTTATTTTGTGATCCTATGTGGGAATTTTCCATGTTGGCATGATGATCACTGAGGTGCGGTTACCGAGTTATAGAACTTAGTAGTGCAGTGGATGAGAAAGTGCGAGAGTCAGATGTGCAGTTTATAGTTTTAGGTCGAGCCTAGAGTCAGCGCGCATGCGCTGCTCTGGGAGACTTGTAGTGGAGTATGTAATAGAAGCTCCGTCCACACTGCACCCATATTTGTCATTCCCTTGTGTCAGTGACCTTCGTAAGTGCTGGCGTCTGATTCGTAAAGAGGCTAGTTAGTCCCTCCTTAGTACCGCCATGTCTTCATTTAAAACCTCCCATGGTGACTGAGCCCTTTACTTCGGTTGTTGCACGGCACGTCTTTTTTAGCCGAAGAGCACTATTTTCTTTATTGATTTTCTCTTGCTGCAGGCAGGTGGGCGCCCACTTTCAATAACAACATGAGCGCACAGCATTCATTAACTCGTTCCTACACCCACCCCGTCACTGCTTAATGGCGCTGTGGTGTGCAGCAGATCAGAATGGCTTTTGTGCAAGTTCGTCATGCATTAGACTGTGTGCAGAAGCAGGCAGGGAAGGTTATTTGTGCACTAGCTTCTTCTGAGCGTGGAGTGAGCACCAGCAGATCGGGATGGCTCTTTGTGCACCAGCGTCTTGTGCATGGGGAGTGTGCACATAAGGTCGGGAGGGCTCTCTGTGCCCCAGCAGAAAGGAGAGACCTAGGACTCTGTGCCCCGCGATGTGTGTGACATAAGACAGCAGCCGGCTGGGCCAGCTCTCGTGAGCCGCTTCCCTGTACGAACCGTGCACGTCTGCAGGGACGCACTCAGGAAGGTGTCTCGTCTCTCCACGACCTGCTGGTGTGTTTGTGCTAAACCACCCAGACTTACCCCCCTCCCCACCTCCTCCTCCGCAGCACACAGTGCAGAGGAAGGGGGCGGGGCTCCGCTCTCACATTACACTGGGTGATTTATGGCAGTGATCCCAGGGCTTTAAGTAGGATGAAAAAACTGGGGGGTCTCTCAAAGGGGCGTGGCCATATGTAATTAAGGGCGTGGCTTAACACCTAAAAATCTGTGCTTCGCATAGTGTGCCACCCGACTTGTATTTTGCTGTTTCTATCATTGCATCCACACATATGATATAAGAAACATACCTATAAGAAGTCAGGACTATTGGCTTTGTCAATGGTTGTTAGTTGCATACGATAAATAGGCAGCAACTATGGCTTGTAAATAGTATTGATTAAGCTTCCACTTAAAGCCCTGGTGACACTACGACAATGTTGCTGCTCCTGAGTTTCAAAAAGAGAAGGGAAATCCAGAGAGAAAATGACTCTCTTTAAAGGATTTCCCTTCCCCTGCAACGTTCACCTGGCATGACGTCATGCTGCAACTTCTCCACTAGTGAGAAGTGAGCAGTGTGAGCAGTGCACATCGATGTGCTTGCTGTCTCCAAACGGGTCTCTATTGGGCTAAGTTTTGTGCCCGGGCACTTTTTGCCTGACTGCGGCGACAAACAGAGCCCGATAGAGACCCGTTTCGAGGCCTCCTTTAAAAAACTGCTGGTGCTCAGACCCGGACAAACCCGGCCCACTTAAAGCCCTGGGTGATCCCTTCCTTCTCTCACATTTGAGAGATACTTACAAGAGTAAATTTGCATGCATTTCCAAGGTACAACACTGCATGCAAACCCACAAGCCACTATGTGTAACTTCTGAATGCAACTGGCCGTGCACCTCCGTCCTTGGATTGACAGCAAAGCTGTCTCTGAACTTGAACTTGTTAAAACAACAATTCTGCCATCCTGGCTGCTATCCACATTCACAAGTGCACTTTACAAATAAGAAATTTCAGTTTAAATCCGGATTCGTAAATAAAAATCAGGAACTTGCATTTAGCAAATATTATTTTTAGCCATCTAGGGGCCCGATGTAGGTAAATTCATTTTACCACTTCTTAAATACCGAATCATACCGATTCGGTATTTAAGCAGTGGTAAAATGGAGGGGGGGGGGATGTAGGTATTTCAGATTCGGTAAATACCGAATCGTTAAGATTCGGTATTTACCGATTCTGTAAATACCGAATCGGTATCCCCCATTGATTCCTATGGGCCTTGAAGCCCATAGGAATCAATGTGGAATACCGAATCGGTATTTACCGATTCGGTAAATTCCGATTGTTGCAAGGGTGCAGGGGGTGTCACTTTGACACCCTCTAGCACCCCAATTCCGGACTTGTGTGCCATGTGGCACACAGACATGCCCTTAGGGCATGGGTACTCATAGTACGGCCCGCGGGCCAGCTGCGGCCCGGCAAGCCTTCCCTGGCGGCCCGCCGGCCTTCCAGACATCGCACCCGTGTATTAAAAAAAAAATGTCATTGTGTCTTCAAACACTGCTGGTTGCAGCCGCGCCAGTCTATGAGACTCTGCTGCTCTGTGGGGGCCGGCCGCCGGGTGATTCCAATGACAGTCACAGTGGAGCTGCAGGGGTCTAAAAAGAGGTTAAATACAGCAAGGCCTCATTACCATACAAATGGTCTTGTGAAGTGCTCGGGTGGGGCTGTGAGTGGCAGGAGGCTGTCTCAGCCCGGGCTGACACACAGCAGGGTGAGGTGAAGAGGGTGACGGAGGTAGTGGGACGGAGACAAAGGGAGAGGGGGGGAGGGAAAGGAGACTGTAACACCGGGGCTTGTTCCATTAAATATGAGAGCAGCAGCAAGTGCAGAATCCAGGAACACCGTCTGGTGTTCAAATCCAAAAGGTTTCTGAGTTATGTAGATGCATTCCAAACTTGCCTGTAGTCAGCACATGTTGAACCGCTGGTGTGCTTCGGTTCGAGTAATTAAGTTATTGCTGGCAATTCCTGCAGTGCAGGAGTATTGGGACAACTCCGTCCAATGCAGGTAAGCAATTGAAGGTGCCAAAGTATTGCGGTACTTCAGACAAGCAGCGCTAGTGCTTAGGGCAGTGTCTTTAGAAACCACATTGTTTTAAAAACAGGCAACGTTTCTCAGCCCTGGTGTCACAATGAACAAGATGCAGGCACTCCCGTTTAAGGGAATTATGGTAATGGCAGCCCCTCACAGATAAATGTGCTGGGGCACTGGGAGGGAGGAAAAGGGGAGGGAGACAGAGGGGGAGGGAAAGGGGGGGAGAAGGAGACAGAGAGAGAGACAGACAGACAGAGGGAGGGAGACAGACAGTGGGAGGGAGAGGGAGGGAGAGGGAGGGAGAGAGAGGGAGACAGAGAGTGAGACAGAGGGAGGGTGACAGACAGGAGGGAGACAGCCAGAAAGAGGGAGACCGCCAGAGGGAGGGAGACAGCCAGAAAGAGGGAGACAGCCAGAAAGAGGGAGACAGCCAGAGAGAGGGAGACAGCCAGAGGGAGGGAGACAGCCAGAGGGAGGGAGACAGCCAGAGGGAGGGAGACAGCCAGAAAGAGGGAGGGAGACAGCCAGAAAGAGGGAGGGAGACAGACAGAGGAAGACAGGGAGAAGGAGGGAGACGGGGAGAGGGAGGGAGAGGGAGACAGAGAGTGAGACAGAGGGAGGGTGACAGACAGGAGGGAGACAGCCAGAAAGAGGGAGACAGCCAGAAAGAGGGGGACAGCCAGAAAGAGGGAGACAGCCAGAAATAGGGAGACAGCCAGAGGGAGGGAGACAGCCAGAAAGAGGGAGACAGCCAGAGGGAGGGAGACAGCCAGAGGGAGGGAGACAGCCAGAAAGAGGGAGACAGCCAGAAAGAGGGAGACAGCCAGAAAGAGGGAGACAGCCAGAAAGAGGGAGGGAGACAGAGGCACGAGGGAGACAGACAGAGGAAGACAGGGAGAAGAAGGGAGACGGGGAGAGGGAGACAGAGAGTGAGACAGAGGCAGGGCCGGACTGGGAACCAAAACCGGCCCTGGCAAAGTGCTCGGCCGGCCCCCCCTCCCCTCCACCCGGGTGGAGGGGGGGCCGGCCGCGCTCTTTGCAAGTGCCGGTTTTCGGCCGATTTTGTTACAGGGCCGTTTTTGCAGCTATGCTGCAAAAACGGGCCTGTAACAAAAACGGCCCCTAGGGGCCCAAAACCGGCCCCCACCCGTGCGGCCCACCGGGGGATTGCCCGGTGACCACAACGGCCAGTCCGGGCCTGGACAGAGGGAGGGAGACAGACAGGAGGGAGACAGCCAGAAAGAGGGAGACAGCCAGAAAGAGGGAGACAGCCAGAGGGAGGGAGACAGCCAGAGGGAGGGAGACAGCCAGAGGGAGGGAGACAGCCAGAGGGAGGGAGACAGCCAGAGGGAGGGAGACAGCCAGAAAGAGGGAGGGAGACAGAGGCAGGAGGGAGACAGACAGAGGAAGACAGGGAGAAGGAGGGAGATGGGGAGAGGGAGACAGAGAGGGAGACAGAGAGGGAGACAGAGGGAGGGAGACAGCCAGAAAGAGGGAGACAGCCAGAAAGAGGGAGACAGCCAGAAAGAGGGAGACAACCAGAAAGAGGGAGACAACCAGAAAGAGGGAGACAGCCAGAGGGAGGGAGACAGCCAGAGGGAGGGAGACAGCCAGAGGGAGGGAGACAGCCCGAGGGAGGGAGACAGCCTGAAAGAGGGAGACAGCCAGAAAGAGGGAGGGAGACAGAGGCACGAGGGAGACAGACAGAGGAAGACAGGGAGAAGAAGGGAGACGGGGAGAGGGAGACAGAAAGTGAGACAGAGGGAGGGAGACAGACAGGAGGGAGACAGCCAGAAAGAGGGAGACAGCCAGAAAGAGGGAGACAGCCAGAAAGAGGGAGACAGCCAGAAAGAGGGAGACAACCAGAAAGAGGGAGACAACCAGAAAGAGGGAGACAGCCAGAGGGAGGGAGACAGCCAGAGGGAGGGAGACAGCCAGAGGGAGGGAGACAGCCAGAAAGAGGGAGGGAGACAGCCAGAAAGAGGGAGGGAGACAGACAGAGGAAGACAGGGTGAAGGAGGGAGAAGGGGAGAGGGAGGGAAAGGGAGACAGAGAGTGAGACAGAGGGAGGGTGACAGACAGGAGGGAGACAGCCAGAAAGAGGGAGACAGCCAGAAAGAGGGAGACAGCCAGAGGGAGGGAGACAGCCAGAAAGAGGGAGACAGCCAGAAAGAGGGAGACAGCCAGAGGGAGGGAGACAGCCAGAGGGAGGGAGACAGCCAGAGGGAGGGAGACAGCCAGAGGGAGGGAGACAGCCAGAAAGAGGGAGGGAGACAGCCAGAAAGAGGGAGGGAGACAGACAGAGGAAGACAGGGAGAAGGAGGGAGACGGGGAGAGGGAGGGAGAGGGAGACAGAGAGTGAGACAGAGGGAGGGTGACAGACAGGAGGGAGACAGCCAGAAAGAGGGAGACAGCCAGAAAGAGGGAGACAGCCAGAAAGAGGGGGACAGCCAGAAAGAGGGAGACAGCCAGAAAGAGGGAGACAGCCAGAAAGAGGGAGACAGCCAGAGGGAGGGAGACAGCCAGAAAGAGGGAGACAGCCAGAGGGAGGGAGACAGCCAGAGGGAGGGAGACAGCCAGAGGGAGGGAGACAGCCAGAGGGAGGGAGACAGCCAGAGGGAGGGAGACAGCCAGAAAGAGGGAGACAGCCAGAAAGAGGGAGACAGCCAGAAAGAGGGAGACAGCCAGAAAGAGGGAGGGAGACAGAGGCACGAGGGAGACAGACAGAGGAAGACAGGGAGAAGAAGGGAGACGGGGAGAGGGAGACAGAGAGTGAGACAGAGGCAGGGCCGGACTGGGAACCAAAACCGGCCCTGGCAAAGTGCTCGGCCGGCCCCCCCTCCCCTCCACCCGGGGGGAGGGGGGGCCGGCTGCGCTCTTTGCAAGTGCCGGTTTTCGGCCGATTTTGTTACAGGGCCGTTTTTGCAGCTATGCTGCAAAAACGGGCCTGTAACAAAAACGGCCCCCAGGGGCCCCAAACCGGCCCCCACCCGTGCGGCCCACCGGGGGATTGCCCGGTGACCACAACGGCCAGTCCGGGCCTGGACAGAGGGAGGGAAACAGACAGGAGGGAGACAGCCAGAAAGAGGGAGACAGCCAGAAAGAGGGAGACAGCCAGAGGGAGGGAGACAGCCAGAGGGAGGGAGACAGCCAGAGGGAGGGAGACAGCCAGAGGGAGGGAGACAGCCAGAGGGAGGGAGACAGCCAGAGGGAGGGAGACAGCCAGAGGGAGGGGGACAGCCAGAGGGAGGGAGACAGCCAGAGGGAGGGAGACAGCCAGGGAGACAGCCAGAGGGATGGAGACAGCCAAAGGGAGGGAGACAGCCAAAGGGAGGGAGGGAGGGAGACAGCCAGAGGGAGGGAGACAGCCAAAGGGAGGGAGACAGCCAGAGGGAGGGAGACAGCCAGAGGGAGGGAGACAGCCAGAGGGAGGGAGACAGCCAGAAAGAGGGAGGGAGACAGAGGCAGGAGGGAGACAGACAGAGGAAGACAGGGAGAAGGAGGGAGATGGGGAGAGGGAGACAGAGAGGGAGACAGGGAGGGAGACAGAGGGAGGGAGACAGATGGAGGGAGACAGCCAGAAAGAGGGAGACAGCCAGAAAGAGGGAGACAGCCAGAAAGAGGGAGACAACCAGAAAGAGGGAGACAACCAGAAAGAGGGAGACAGCCAGAGGGAGGGAGACAGCCAGAGGGAGGGAGACAGCCAGAGGGAGGGAGACAGCCTGAAAGAGGGAGACAGCCAGAAAGAGGGAGGGAGACAGAGGCACGAGGGAGACAGACAGAGGAAGACAGGGAGAAGAAGGGAGACGGGGAGAGGGAGACAGAAAGTGAGACAGAGGGAGGGAGACAGACAGGAGGGAGACAGCCAGAAAGAGGGAGACAGCCAGAAAGAGGGAGACAGCCAGAAAGAGGGAGACAGCCAGAAAGAGGGAGACAGCCAGAAAGAGGGAGACAACCAGAAAGAGGGAGACAACCAGAAAGAGGGAGACAACCAGAAAGAGGGAGACAGCCAGAGGGAGGGAGACAGCTAGAGGGAGGGAGACAGCCAGAGGGAGGGAGACAGCCAGAGGGAGACAGAGAGGGAGACAGAGAGGGAGGGCGACAGACAGTGGGGGGGGGAGACAGAAAGAGGGAGACAGACGTGGGAGACAGATGGAAGGAGACAGACAGTGGAAGACAGACAGTGGAAGGCAGATGGAAGGAGACAGACGGAGGGAGAAGGGAGACAGAGGGAGAAGGGAGAAAGAGGAAGGGAGACAGAGGGAAGGAGATAGAGGGAGGGAGACAGGCATCTGGAAACAGAGGGAGGGAGACAGGCATATGGACACAGAGGGAGGGAGACCGAGAGAGAGGGAGAGGCAGACAGAGGGAGGGAGACAGTGGGAGGGAGACAGTGGGAGGGAGGCAGAGGGAGGGAGGCAGAGGGAGGCAGGCAGAGGGAGGCAGGCAGAGGGAGGCAGGCAGAGGGAGGCAGGCAGAGGGAGGGAGGCAGAGGGAGACAGGCAGAGGGAGACAGGCGGAGGGAGGGAGACGGAGGGAGGGAGAGGGAGAGAGGAAGACAGAGGGAGTCAGAGGAAGGGAGGGGGAGACAGAGGAAGGGAGGGGAGACAGAGGAAGGGAGGGGGAGACAGAGGAAGGGAGGGGGAGACAGAGGAAGGGAGGGGGAGACAGAGGAAGTCAGGGAGAGACAGATGGAGTCAGTGGGGGACAGAGGAAGGCAGGGGGAAACAGAGGAAGGGAGAGGGAGACAGAGAGGGAGAGGGATGGAGACAGGGAGTGAGACAGGGAGGGAGACAGAGGGAGGGAGAGAGAGAGAGCTAGAGAGAAGGAGGGAGACAGAGAGAGAGAGAGAGAGAGACAGAGACAGAGAGAGAGAGAGACAGAGAGAGAGAGAGAGAGAGAGATGTGTGTATGCCGGGTCTGGTGGCTCAGTGGAAGAAGGCGTCCGCTGCAGGGACCTGTGATCAACCTCATGGTCAGAGTTTTTTTTGTTGCTCTAGCCCCGCCCCCTTCCCCACTGACCCCGCCCCCACCGGTGCGGCCCTCGGACACAAACCACACTATAATTTTGGCCCCCAAGAGAAAGTTTGTGAGTACCCATGCCTTAGGGCACGTCTGTGTGTCACATTGCACAGGTGTGCATGCACAGATGTGCATGCACACCTGTATTCGGTATTTTACCACCCAATAGGATTGGGTGGTAAAATACAGATTCTAAAGGGCCTTTGGGACTCAGAAGAGTCCCACCTACATGTAGATTTACCGAATCGGTAAATATACCGATTCGGTATTTTACCGATTCGGTAAATTTACCGATTCGGTAAAATAGGCCCCCTACATCCAGAAAAGCCACTTACTGGTCGGTAAATGTCGACCTACATCGGGCCTTAAGTCACTAAGCACTAATGTTTGGCGTCTTTCAATTCAGCTTCATTTTCATAGTCTTACTTCCCCAGTCAAGGGACAGGCGGCTTAAAGTTGTCTTGACCAGTGGCGTAACGAAACTTGAGGGGGCCCCCCTGCAAACTACATGGAGGGGCCCCCCTCCCATCCTCCATGCCAGTCTAGAGCTCTCAGGCCAGCGACCCGCCATACTGCAGGGGATGCGGGGCGATTGTTACGGCACTGTCACCAATACAGCCATTATAAGTAACAATGGATGGTGGAGTTAAAGGTTGGGCTTAGTCTGCAGCAGGCTATCATAGGTGGTGCTCCATTCATTACAGGGTCCCTGCCATCAGTACGTCATGGAAGTTTGCCCAATTTTAGGTGGGTTTCCTGATGCAGACTCCTGTCATGATATACAACATCGGGCCCACTCATCGTTCAGTTTTGACAAAAGTGCATCCACTGCTCCTTCTAGTTTCCTTTTTAAAACAGTAGACAAAGCGACAATGCAGTATTTCAAAAGCAGATCTAACTACAAAGAGCACATTTTGATAATACATTTTTATTAGTAGACAATAGCAATCTTAAGAGGCATTGCATAGCTTCATGCACACTTTGACCCCAATTCCATCATAGACTCTCTCTCTCTCTCTCTCTCTCTTTCTCTCCCTCTCTCTCTCTCTCTCTCTCTCTCTCTCTCTCTCTCAATGAGTCAGTCTCTCTCTCTGTCAGTCAGTCTCTTTCTCTCTGTCATTCAGTCTCTCTCAGTCAGTCTTTCAGTCAGTCAGTCTGTCAGTTTCTCTCTCTCTCTGTCAGTCTGTTTGTCATTCGGTCTCTCTCTCTCTCTGTCAGTTTCTCAGCCAGTCAGTCTCTCCGTCAGTCAGTATTCAGACTCTGAGTCAGTCAGTCTCTACTCTCTCTCCACTCTATCTCTCGCTCTTCATTCTGTCTCTCAACTCTGTCCACTCTATCTCCACTGTCTCTCTCTCCACTGTCTCTCCCTCCACTGTCTCTCCCTCCACTGTCTCTCCATCCACTGTCTCACTCTCTCACTTTCTCCACTCTCTCTCCACTCTCTCTCCACTGTCTCTCTCTCCACTGCCTCTCACACACTCCCTTCTCTCTCTCTACTCTCTCTCCACTCTCTCTACTCTCTCTCCACTCTATCTACTCTCTCTCCACTCTCTCTCTCTCTCCACTGGCTCTCTCTCCACTGTCTCTCTCTCCACTGTCTCTCACTCTCTCTACTCCCTCTCCATTCTCTCTCTACTCTCCCTTCTCTCTCTCTTCTCTCTCTCTCTTCTCCTCTCTACCTTGCACCCTTCTCCTCTCTACCTTGCACCCTTCTCCTCTCTACCTTGCACCCTTCTCCTCTCTACCTTGCACCCTTCTCCCTTCTGCCTTGCACCCGTCTCCCCTCTGCCTTGCACCCTTCTCCCCTCTGCCTTGCGCTCTTCTCCCCTATGCCTTGCACCCTTCTCGGCCCCCCCATGCCCCCCCTGCGGACACTTACATGGTGCTTCTAACAAGAGTGCTTACCTCAGGGCGCCATTTTGCTGCCTCAACGCTTCTCATGTGAGCTTTGCTATGGAGAATGCTCTCTCTGGGGGCCCACCACTCACACCCTTGTCAGGGTCCAAAGCAATGCTCTGTGCTGCCTCCTGCTTGCTCTCTGGGGCCCCCACCCCAGTACTTGTGAGGGTCCCGAGCAGTGCTCTGTGCTGCCTCCTCTCTCTCTGGGGGCCCCCACTCCCACCCTTGTCAGGGTCCCGAGCAGTGCTCTGTGCTGTCTCCTGCTCTCTCTCTGGGGCCCCCACCCCCATCCTTGTCAGGGTCCCGAGCAGTACTCTGTGCAGCCTCCTCTCTCTCTGAGGGCCCCCACTCCCACCCTTGTCAGGGTCTCGAGCAGTGCTCTGTGCTGCCTCCTGCTCTCTCTCTTGGGCCCCCACCCCCATCCTTGTCAGGGTCCCGAGCAGTGCTCAGTGCTGCCTCCTCTCTCTCAGGGGCCCCCAGCCTCACCTCCCCCCGTCCTTGTCAGGGTCCTGAGCAGTGCTCTGTGCTGCCTCCTCTTTCTCTGGGGCCCCCAGCCCCAGTCCTTGTCAGGGTCCCAAGCAGTACTCTGTGCTGCCTCCTGCTCTCTCTCTGGGGCCCCCACCACCGTCCTTGTCAGGGTCCCGAGCAGTGCTCTGTGCTGCCTCCTCTCTCTGGGGCCCCCGTCCTTGTCAGGGTCCTGAGCAGTGCTCTGTGCTGCCTCCTCTCTCTCTGGGGCCCCAGCCCCTGTCTTTGTCAGGGTCCCGAGCAGTGCTCGGTGCTGCCTCCTGCTCTCTCTCTGGGGCCCCTTCCACCCGTCCTTGTCAGGGTCCCGAGCAGTGCTCTGTGCTGCCTCCTCTCTCTCTGGGGCCCCCAGCCTCACCTCCCCCTGTCCTTGTCAGGGTCCTGAGCAGTGCTCTGTGCTGCCTCCTCTCTCCAGGCCCGGACTGGCCGTTGAGGGCACCGGGCAATTCCCCTGTGGGCCGCATGGTTGGGGGCCGGTTTTGGGTCCCTGGGGCCGTTTTTGTTACAGGGCCGTTATGCTGCAAAAACGGCCCTGTAACAAAAACGGCCGAAAACCGGCCCTGTCATAGAGCGCGGTCGCACCTCTCCCCCCTCCCCTCTCCTCCCGGAGGGGGGGAGGGGGGCCGGCCGAGCACTTTGCCAGGGCCGGTTCTGGTTCCCAGTCCGGCCCTGCCTCTCTCTCCGGGGCCCCCGGCCCCTGTCTTTGTCAGGGTCCCGAGCAGTGCTCGGTGCTGCCTCCTGCTCTCTCTCTGGGGCCCCCAGCCCCCGTCCTTGTCAAGGTCCCCAGCAGTGCTCTACGTTGCCTCCTCTTTCTCTGGGGCACCCAGCCCCCGTCCTTGTCAGGGTCCCGAGCAGTGCTCTGTGCTGCCTCCTCCTCTCTCTCTGGGGCCCCCAGCCCCCGTCCTTGTCAAGGTCCCCAGCAGTGCTCTACGTTGCCTCCTCTTTCTCTGGGGCACCCAGCCCCCGTCCTTGTCAGGGTCCCGAGCAGTGCTCTGTGCTGCCTCCTCCTCTCTCTCTGAGGCCCCCAGCCCCCGCCCTTGTCAGGGTCCTGTAGGGTGCTCTGTACTGCCTCCTGCTCTCTGGGGCCCCCACCCCATCCTCTTTCCGGGCCTGGCACCTCTGACTGAAGAGAAACAATGTATGTTGATACTTTGTTTCTCTTCAGTCAGAAGGAGGGGCTCAGGCTTTAGAGGGAGAGAGGCTTGCTTCAGCGCAAGCCTCTCTCAAAGCTCTCGCTGAAGAGCTGAGGGGGGCCGGGCCCTCTTCATTTATGGAAGAGAGTGCCCCCCCCCCCCCCCCCGCGCCCCTGGTCTTGACAACCAATTTGACACAGACCTTCTTTTCTGCGGAATGTTGTCATGCGCTTGAGTTCATTAACTAATATGTTTATATCGAGACCTCTTACGGCCTTCTCATACCCACATGTTGTGGTTATGGTGTAGAAACTTGTTCAAGAGCAGGCTCGATTTATTTTTCAGCTCCCTACGTGTTCCTGTTTAAACACATGGAACATAATGCATAAATGTATTTTATTTGAGAAAACATTTCAGGTGCATTGTCTTGATAACACGTTTTAACTTTTCTTATTTAATCTTCTTATGGACAAAAACGGTTGGATCTTTCTTCTCCGCAACAGCTGGTACCGCTTTTTATGTCTTCATTCACATAAATGGAATTGGCACACATGGAAACCTGCACTCCATGTTTCCAAAGCTTATTTTGCAGCCTAATCAGCAGATCCCCCGCCATACCTCATCAGAGCACCTGCTTGCGCTTAAACACAGTTAGGGGACTCCTTTGCACTTTCACCACCACAACAGTAACTGACTGCCATAATCCTACTATTACTGGAGTTAATATTTGTTCTAAAAGTTTGGTAGAAGGGGACAAACTGACGACCTAGGTGTTTTCCCATCACAACCTTGCCATGTTGGAAAAATATATTTAAAGATAAACTTAATAAACTGAGTTTATTTCATACACAGCACCATATTTCAAGTTTAATAAATCGGAGTAAATTCATTTTATCAAACCTGCCAACTCAGGCAGTGCCACGCAATATCGACCATTACGCAATATGAAAACACCCAGGACAACTGCACCAGCCACAGCCTTTTTATTTTTAAGTTGAGCCTAGAGTCAGCGCGCATGCGCTGCTCTTGGAGACTTGTTGTGGTGGAATATGTAATAGAAGCTCTGCCCACTCGCTGCCCATATTTGTAATTCCCTTGTTCCAGTGTCCTTCATAAAGGCTTGTGTCTGATTCGTAAAGAGGATTGTTATTCCCTCCTTAGTACCGCCTTGTCTTAATTTGTAACCTCCCATGGCGACTGGCCTTTTTACTTCGGTTGATAACGGTACGTCTTCTTTAGTCTGAAGCACTATTTTCTTTATTGATTTTCTCTTGCTGCAGGCAGCACATGGGTGACCGCTTTCAATACCAACACAGGCGCCCAGCATTTATTACCTCAATCTCCCACCCACCCCGTTGCTGCTTAATGTCCCTGTGGTGGGCAGCAGATCAGAATGGCTTTTGAGCAAGTTCTTCGTGCACTAAACTGTGTGCAGCAGCAGTTAGGGAAGTTTATTTGTGCACCAGCTTCTTGTGCACGGGTAGTGTGCACCAGCAGGCAGGGAAGGTTCTCTGTGCACCAGCTTCTTGTGCACGGGTACTGTGCACCAGCAGGCAGGAAAGGTTCTCTGTGCACCAGCCTCTTGTGAACATGGAGTGTGCACCAGCAGGTTGGGACGGCTCTTTGTGCACCAGCTTCTTGGGCACAGGGAGTGTGCACAGAAGGTCAAGAGGGCACTCCTCGCATTAGGTTTAGCACAAGCAGACAGGAGAGACCCAGGACTCTGTGCCTCACGCTCTGTGTGACGTGAGACAGCAGCCGACTGGGCCAGCTCTTGTCAGCCGCTTCCCTGTACTAGCTGTGTACGTCTGCAGGGACGCACTCAGGAAGGTGTCTCATCTCTCCACAACTTGCTGGTGTGTTTGTGACAAACCATCCATTCTTGCATCCCTCCTCCACCGCAGCAGACAGTGCTGAGAAAGGGGACGGGGGCTCCACTCTCACGTTACACAGGGTGTCTTAAATATTGCTTTCAGTAACCACTCCGAGGGCAGCTACATGACTCGGGCAGAGCTAGAAACACCTCACGGTACCAGGAAGTGATGCTCTGGCCGGTTGATTATGGTTTGGGAGGGAAGATCAGTCTGGCTGACATGTTTTCCCTAATCCTATAACATTGCGCAGAGCCTCTGCTGCTACCTAGTGGACAAAGACTGGAAGCAAGGCTATGTGCTACATGGGGGCCACAGATACACACATCACTGTGATTCTAAACAGGGAGGCAGCTATCAGTAGTGTTGTAGGTGCAGCTGTTCCAGAGCCCAGGAGCCCGAGAAACCGTCTACAGCTGAAGAGGGGTTGTTTTCACTACCAAACCTTAGGGAGCCCAGATTCCTTCCTTGCATAAGGGTCCATTGCGTCTTTGCTGTTTTGTTTTTTACAGTTTTATATAGTACAAACTTGACCTAAAGGTAATAGAGCGCTTTACATGAGCACTAATGACATTGCAGAAGGGCACTTTCAGCTTTTTAGGTCGAGCCTAGGCAGAGCATGCGCTGATCTGTGGCATGCTGTATTGGAGTATAGAACAGAAGCCCTGCCCACTCTCCACCCATATTTGTCATTGGCTTTTGTTATTGCCCTTCGTAAATGCTGGCTTCTGATTCGTTAATAGGCTTTTTAATCCCTCGTTAGTACCGCCTTGTCTTCATTTGTAACCTCACATGAGGACGGGCCCTTTTACTTAGGTTGTTATACAGTGTTTTTGTCTGTAAGCACTATTTTCTTTAATGAGTTTCTCCTATTGCAGGCACAACATACTTTCCTGCAACATTCAGTGCGCCATGTGTGTGTTCACTTTCCAAGCAGCCCGGGACCATGGCGGGCGCTTCTTTGAATAGGTCTTGCATTTACAAGAGTTTGAGCTATTTCCATTGTAAATGACAATGCCTTTTATTTATGTGTTAATTAGCAAAACAGAAAAATGAAAGGCATTGTCATATACAATGACAATAACTTAAACTTTCGCAAATATGAGACCTAGTGCATTGCAAATGCTTGTTTAGTACACTATTAGCGGGTAAATGTACCTACAAGGGATTTTCTTACTTTCACACAATTTGACATCAAATAGGCAAACAATGGTCTCAAGCTCTATCTAGTAGCTCACATTGAGTTATTCAAGAATTAAATTGGCATATTTCAATTTGAACAAATCTGCCACAAATAATTTTACGCAAGTGTAGGTGTTTCAAGACGTAAATTTATAATGAAAAACTTTTCAGAGGGTAAAAAAGCTAATACAAATGTCAATATAAATTAGCACATAGTGACTGAGATTTACAAATGATTTACAAACATCTCATTATCACGTAATGTGGACACCTATTCCAAACAATATATATAGCAGGTAATTGTAGCTGATCAAACAGAAAACAAATCCTCAAGTGAATCATTCACAAAGAAAATAAGTGTAGTTGTCGATATTTCGGTCTAGATAGTGAAAACATCTGTTAGACCATCTTCAGGATGGTAGATTTGAATGTTCAATGACCCTTAAAGAACTACATGAGCGATTTCAGAATGTAGTTAGGTTAATTAAAATTGTCAGTCTGACATCAAAAAGAAGACTACTGAATAGCTACCGTTGTTTCAAGGAGGTACTAAGTTTCGTATGGTTATTTCAGACCCTCCTGTAACGGTCCTTGTGGACCGGATTGTTCCAATACTAGCGCTTGTCTAGAAAATAAACGAGCACTGCTCCATACTAAGAACCGCTGTCTCTACAGACAAGGAGTTTCCTCCTTGAAACAACAGTAGCTATTCAGTAGCCTTCTTTTTGATGTCGGACATACAATTTTAATTAACCTAACTACATTCCGAAATTGCTCATATAGTTCCTATTTACTTTTCACAGATGAAAGGGCAATTAGTCTTTACCTTCTTGTTCTGACCCTGCTGCTGTTACCCATGCTCAGGTACTAGCTCAAGGCTCGGCACCTCATCATGATCCCAGGATACAATTCCAAAGGCAGAAGGGACAGCCTAAATCGCGGTAACATTCTCCAAATTCTGAAAGCAACAAGAAGCCTGGCCGGGATTAAAACCCAAGACCTGCTATCAGTAGAATTTGAAACCTTTAAGCATTTCTCGGACCAAGAGGCAACCAAGACCGAATGGGCAACGGCCGAGATAGCAGAAAGAATCCTTAGTGAAAATCTACAACTAGAAGCTTGGGGGATCCGAGTGTACCAGTACCGACCAGTTGGGTACCCGACCCCACTTCTCCAACACCAACTTGATTCCAACAAGACGCCACTAAGCAGCCGAGTCGAAAGCAATCAAACCAGCACAATCCTTAAGGGAGCCCGCAGCACCTCGGTCACAGGCCCAGATGACCCCAGCCCCACAACTAGGAGAGGAAGGTGGTCAGAAGAATTCCACCTCCCAACCGACTGGTCTTGAATATCCAAAACCATAAATTTAAGAAGAGACAATCCATGACCTAACCTTGAACAGGGAGAGAAGGAAAGGAACTTAAAACTCTGCTCATGGAATCTCAATGGCCTCAGGACAAAAATAATGAACCGTCACTATTGTTATACTTTCAAAGGTTTGACCTAGTTCTCCTGCAGGAAAACTGGCTGGAGAACCCCTTACACCTCCAAGGCTACAAGACCTACCATCTCCCCGCAGCCCGACAATCGAATTACGGTCACCGCAAAGGAGGACTATCCGTCTACGCTTCAATCGAAACCATAACTGCAGGGAAAGAAAGCATGAGCAAAAACACTACATCCCTGGAAATAATGGCAATCCAATTTGAAACACAGGGCCAAACCAACCGACAACACATAACTGGGGTAAACGTCTATATTCATCCCAGAGTAAGAGGATCGGTGCAAGGCAGCTGATACTCGAACTTACCCAGCTAATAACGGAGGATGAAAGAGCAAGCTACATTCTAACAGGAGATTTCAACATGTTCCTAGACGAGGTAAAGGATGATTGCAACCGAGAAGATGACAAACATCGAGCATGGGGGATCGCCCCCCAGGACAACTACAAGTGGGGCAAACCAACAAAAATCTTGAAGGACTTGCACAGAGAACTAGAAAGTCTCTTAATGGTAGCACTAAAACGGCAGCGTGTCAGGGGACAGACCGCAAGCCCCAACTTACCACAGGAACTCAGCCAACTCAGCAATCGACTATACCATCCTCGCCCTTCCACTTCTTGGCTTAGTAAAAGACTTTAGGATCGGGGTGTTCGACCACAGCGACCATCAACCCCAAGAGCTTACTCTTGGCATCCAGGGTACCGCAATAACCTACGCAAACCCAGAACCCCACCAGACCATGAGATACCAACACAAGAGAATGCGTTGTAAAATACGCGACCCAGAAAAGCTATCAGTCGCTGCAAAACTACTGTGGGAAGAAATCAAACTCATCGAAGGAAGCACTGTCCACGCATGGGAAATCTTCTCCAAAGCTCTGGGCCAACCAGCCTCATCGGCTGCTACCCAACCAGCAGAAAAAGAGTCCCAACTAAAACATAACACCTGGGCGGGAACAAGCCAGTGCACCAACCTGTCATCAAGCCAGCACGCCGAACTAAGACAACTAAGGGGCGACATAAACAGAGCAATCCGCTCTATCCGCCAAAACAGCTCAACTGCCGGCACTGTCTTGAAGCCAACCAGGCCGGTTTCAGACCCGGCCACTCCACGGAGGCAGTGATCTTGGCCGTGTTGGATGCTCTGAGAGACGGCGCTGACAGGGGTACCCCCCAGGCCCTGGTTCTCTTAGATCTGTCGGCCGCACTCGACACGGTGGACCATAACATCCTTCTCCACCGTGTCGAGCAGGCCGGCATCCAGGGCCTGGCGTTGGCATGGGTCGAATCCTTTCTGACCGGGAGGTCTCAGACAGTCAGTCTGGGTACCTTCAGGGCACCTAGGGAGCGCTCACTCTGCGGGGTCCCCCAGGGCTCCTCTTTATCCCCTCTTCTCTTCAATCTGTATCTCCGACCTCTTCTCTTTTCTCTGAGGCAGTGGGACGTCACCGCCTTTAACTACGCTGACGACCTGCAACTCATCTTTCCTCTCAACTCTTCTTCTGCTATTCCCAATTTTCAGGCGATTATGTCCCACATCCTTCAGTGGATGAGCCAGAATCAAATCAAACTGAACCCCGGGAAGACGGAGCTCCTTCTCCCTGGTAAGAGTTCCTCCCACTGGGGTCCGCACTTCTGGCCGGCAGAGCTTGGCCCTCCTCCCACCCCTGTGGCCTCGGTGAAGAGTCTCGGGGTCATCATTGACTCCGAGCTATCCCTTAAGCCCCAGATTGGGACGGTGGTCTCCTCCTGCATGTATCAGCTGCGCAGGATTAGGAAGGTGGCTTATCTCCTGACTCCCGAAGCCCTGATTCAAGTCATCATGGCTCTCGTCCTCTCCTGCTTGGATTTCTCGAACTCTATCTACCACGGTCTGCCTAAGGCCCTTCTTTTTAGATTACAGATCGTCCAGAACCAAGCGGCGAGATTGGCCTTTGGGATCCCGAAATGGCAATCTGCTAAACCTTTTCTTACCAACCTGCACTGGCTTCCTGTCACTTCGAGGGTAGCCTTTAAGATCGGCTGCCTCACCTTCAAATCTCTAACTGGTCCCTGCCCTGCCTTCCTGAAATCCCTTATCAGTCCCTATTGCCCTTCACGTAACCTCAGATCTTCTCACCTCCGCCTCCTGGCTGTCCCCTCTTTCAAACGCTGCAGAATCGGAGGTCGGAGATTTGCACATTTGGCCCCCAAATTCTGGAACTCTCTTCCACCCTCGCTTAAAACTTCCAGTTCGCTCATCCAATTTCGCAGATCTTTGAAAACATGGCTCTTCCCACAATCTGACTAATCTCCCCTGCCCCCCTCAGCACCAGATCAGCGCCAGGAAACCCACAGTGACAGAGCGCTCTATAAGCTCACCTTAACATAACATAACATAACATAACTGTAGATTCACTAAGAAAACTCTGAGTAAGGAAAAAGAAAATCATTTGGCGTGCAAAAAAGGACCACACTGAATCACTCTGGGCCAAATTACTTCACGACGCCAAAACGGATAATAGTGCAAGATTCTGGCAAACTGTCAAGAGCATTGAAAATCCATCAGCCCCCAGAATCAACTCACATATAACGGAAGACGTTTGGACAACCCACTTGCAAACCTATTTCAACGCAGATCTCCAAAGCAATTTGCAAAAACCAGCTGAGCTTCATGCTGCATTACTCTGCCCTCCCCTTTTCAGGAATAACCAACCACCTAGCTCCTCTCTAAAAATGATTGAGGGCAGAATCCAGCAAAGTCATCAAGAGGGCGCCCGGGCCAAACGGCCTGCCACCAACGTTATACAAACAAGATCGAAAGTACTGGTCTAGCGCATTACTACCGCTCTTTGACAATATCATCATAACAGGAACAATCCCATAATCCTGGAAAGGCTCCATCATATCGCCTATTTATAAAAAAGGCTGTGAGAGCGGCCCCAAAAACTACAGGCTCATCGCTCTTATTGACATCGAGGACAAGTACTACGCGGGCCTTATCCTGGCCGAACTCCGGGAATGAGCAAGGGAAAAGTCCCTAATCCCAATCAACCAAACAGGGTTCCAGGAAAATTTAGGAACCACCACAAACATCCTGGCTCTTTCCCTTTTAGCCGACTCCACAAAAGCAGCAAGAAAACCATTATTTGTCTGCTTCATCGACTAGAAAGCCGCCTTCAACAGCATAGATCGTGGAAAACTATGGTCAAAGCTAGCACGATGGGAAATACCTCCCACCCTCCTGAACCAACTCATCCTGCTACACTCTGAGACGTGGGTCCAAATAAAACTGGGGAGCGGTACAATTCTATCCAGGTGGATCCCAACCTCTAGAGGATTAAAGCAGGGCTGCATTTTGGCCCCCACCCTATTTAACCTCTTTGTGGCCGATCTCTCAACCGACCTAGATAACTGCAACCACCATGCACCAAAACTGGGAGGCCTCCCCCTTTCAAACTTACTGTATGCCAACGACTTGATCTTAATCAGCCAAACACCAGTCGGCCTACAACACTTGCTCCACACCACGGAAAATTTCGCCTCAAAAAATGGGTTAGAAATTAACCTAGAAAAGTCGAAAATAATGGTGCTAATCCAGCGCAACACAAAAAAGCGACTGAAATGGCAGCTGGGCGAGAGAGAACTTGAAGTTGTCCAAGAGTACAAATATCTAGGGATTATTTTTGACAAGAACGGGTTATATGACCAACAAAAACAGGTGATTCAGAGACGAGGAACCCTCCTAGCAATTACCTTGAAAAATCTGAAAAGCAAAATAGCAGGACCAAACCTGCTCCCGTTGCTTGAAGTGCTTCATGCAAAGCTGCTACCAACGCTCACATACGGCAGTGAGGGGAAACAACACTTACAACCCAACATTTACAACGCACTACCTTTACAACAAAACTTTTACACCGCAACATCCATTACAACGCATGTCACTACAATGCATACCACAACGCATACCATTACAACGCAGTCATTACAACGCATACCATTACAACGCATACCTACACTATCCAACACTTACCCTACTGTTGCACCCCCTGGAGTTAGAATAGTAATTTGTACCCCTACACTATCAAATACTTACCCTACTGTTGCACCCCCTGGAGTTAGAATAGTAATTTTAACCCCTACACTATCCAACACTTACCCTACTTTTGCACCCCCTGGAGTTAGAATAGTAATTTTTACCCCTACACTATCCAATACTTTCAACACATGCAATGTAATGGTATGCGTTGTAATGGTATGCGTTGTAAATGTAGTATGCGTTGTAGTGGAATGCGTTGTAAAGGTAGTTTTAAAGATTTTGTTGTAAGGGCATGCGTTGTAATGGAATGCGTTGTAATGGATGTTGCGGTGTAAAAAATGCGTTGTAAAGGTATGCGTTGTAAAAGTATGCGTAGTAACGACATACATCCGGCAGTGAGGTCATACGAGGGATGGACGAAGAAACCCTGAATAAAACTGTCACCAAAGCATTAAGAATAATTTTCAAGCTTCCTAAATATACCTCCCCAGCCCAACTAAGACTCGAATTTGGAATAGTAAGACAGAAAATAAGCAGGAAGGCCACGTATGTAAAAAGCTGGAATAAAATCAAGAGCTCAGAGGCGGGCTCATTAAACTCATTCCTATGGAAGGAAATATCAAGGAAAAACGCCTCACCGGCCAATGCCTACCTTCAATCAGGGATTAGCATGTTAGCCCTGGAGAATATTTGGGAGTTAGGGCTTCCATTCAACAACGTTAAAGATCTGGTAAATAAGTCAACAAAGCTTGTCTCTATTGAAAACGATAAAGAATGACTAAATAAGCGGGCCAGCAGCTGGTTTGTGATACAAAGCTACCCAAAATGCTCACCACAACCGTATCTCGGCACCAGCTTTTCAGGACCACTAAAAGAATGCTTCTTGGCACTGAGGATGGGGATTTTACCTGCTAAACCCCACATGCCCCCCTGGAAACGCACATTTTCATCTACACTATGCAGATTATGCGGCGAAACCAACGAAGATATGCTGCACCTACTATGCATATGCAAGTCCCTAGACCGGGAGAGGAGAAGGATGTTAAAACCACATTTAAATGAAATGCATATCCGGTCATGCAGACAGGCAGTGAAGGCATGCTTCAGTGGGGCCAACGTTAAATTAACCTGCATTTTTGCCCGTTTCATGAAAACTGCCCAAAGAAAACTTGCGCCTCAGCTTGAGCACACTCGCACACGCCCAAGCCCTTTTGTCTGGTAACTCTCCCTGACCCCCCCATGTTTCGACTCTAAGTCTAGTTGTTCAAGACATCACAATAGAACATTAGATTTACGGACACTAGCGTCGCCCCCAGCCCGGGACTTACCCACAGCCCTTATTCAAACTTCACACCCCTACCGCAAATATATTGTATGTATTTTAAACCAGTTAACTGTTCGCTTTTATAAACATATCCTCCACGCGTTTAAGGAAATATAAAATTATGCTATATATGTACTCATTTATACATTTTAAACTAATGTGTGGACTGCTAAGATTTTAATTAATCAATGCAATAAAGATTGACTTGACTTGACCTCATCATGATCCTGGCACTACAGTCATTCTTGCACATCCAGTTAGGCCCCAATAAATAGCCAATGTCTGTCTGGAAGCGGGTGACACTTAATCAACAGAAGGGCTTTCAGTGCTCAAATTCACACCAAGCATCGGCATAAAAGCTGAAAGGGTGAAGAAGGTGATGACTCAGTCTGTCTTAGGAGCATCCAGGGCATAGTTGCCTTATCCTTCTATGTAAACCTTATAGGAGAACCTTTCCCTCTCTTGATTGCATGCATCTGCTACTCACAAGAACCTTCTATCCTGTGCATCGCTACATTGCTTTGGCCTATGTAAACACCACAAACAGAAAATGGCTTGCATGGAAAAAATGTTGGCTTCTATTTCTCTTGCATTCAGTGATGAACATCTAAAGTCTGTAGTTCGGAACAACTCTTCACAACTAGGGCACATGCATAGAAAAGAACACTAGTTTGTCTCCACATAGTTTTATTACATTTAAACATAGTATACAATACCAATTCAATTCCATGCTTACGATATACATTGTACGAATGATCAGCCAACAAATCTTCTAAGTCCCCCACCCCCCTATAGTTCTCAATTGTCACACTAATACATTTGCTGTACCATGCCAAAAATAGTGTCTATATCGTCGTTGAGGCAAACCTTGGTCACCCAGTGTGTGTGTTCATAGTGCCCCCGCAGAGAATATTCACAGGCGTGAGCCGTCCAAGCAATCACAGGTCAAGCAAACCCTTCTCCCCCCTTTGATCCGAACATTCAATTTGTCATATAGCTTTGTGTGGTTCAGTGATCACACTATTATGGTGACTAGGAGTCAGGGGGGTCCTTCGGAGCATCCAAAATGGCCGTCCACACTCGTAAACGGTCTTCGACACTGTTGTTGCATCTGGCCTGCTTTATGGGCACTTACTTCACCACCACTAAGCATGGGCGGAAAATCCATTACGCGCGCGGATTTTGCGGATTTTCGGTAAATTCGCAATCCACGAACGCTCGCGAATTTACCGAAAATCCGCAAATTCGCACGCAGCGGATTTTTTTTTCTTGGTGATACAATTTTGCGGCGTGCAGTGTAAGTTCGTGATTGCGAACATGTAGGTGCGGCGGGCAGCAACAATCTCGCACTCGCGAAATTACAAAAATTGCAATTCTGCACAAGAAATCCACTAGCAAGCAGCACAGACCTGAAAATGATGATTTTTATCAGAATAACTCCTCAGGTTAACATTTGCCTGCACTTTTTTGGATTTGAGGCCTTTTGACTTTCTTTGGATCACTTTTGGATTAGAAATCAACTTTCACAAGTAAGCTTGTTTGGGGCATTACAGTTGCTGTAATGCTGTTCTGCAGAAAAACGAGTTTTGCAAAAGTGAAAGCATTCAGCAGGTGCAAAAGTTCAAACTCATCATTAGTAACCATTCCCTGTAGTGCTTCCTGACTGGGGCCCCTCCAGAGTTCAGTTGCTAGTTGCAACAATTGTATGACCCTGCTCTGACCCTCACAGCAGGCTCATAGAATAGCTACAAGTAGGCCACAAAGGTCCTGGAAAAAAAATTGCACTGCAACAGAAAGCAAATTACAGATAAGGAAGCAGGTGCCAGACTGGAATTTTAAAACAGTGACACATTAATAAATCAACCCCAAATTAATTCATGTCAGTTGAAGCAGGGCAGGTGTGCTTGCTTTTCCCCCCATAATCTACAGTGATGATGAACCAGAGGGTGGCATTGATGTACCAGAGGGTGGCATGGGTGAAACAGAGGGTGGCAGGGGTGAAACAGAGGGTGCTGGGAACCTGTGATGATGAACCAGACGTAGAAACAACATAATCGCGACCGTTGCGAGCCGACATGTAAGTTCGCAATTGCGAACTGGTACAAAACCCTCGCGAACTGGCAGAAATCCTTGCGAACACAAAAAAAAAATTCGTGAATTTTGTGGATTGCGAGTTCGCAACTTCGCTAAATTTGCGAACGCCAGATTCGCAAAATTCGCCCATGCTTAACCACCACCCAGTTCGATATATCCCAGAGCTACTCTCCCATCCGAGGAGGGTCCAGTGGCAACCATCTGAGAGCACCGGGCCGATTAGCTAAAACCAGCCCTAAAAAGCTGAAATTTCCTGCTCAGTTTTCATCCCTTTGGGTTTGGAAGCAACCACAAAGCTATCAATTTGATGTCAGGCTGGAGCTTCCAGCTTCTACAAGTCCAAGTTACGCGTATGCAATCAGCCTCCCTCGAACAGCAACGCAAACTTGCCTCTTGTGTGGGGTATATAACCTGCAAAGTCGTAGGGGAAAGGTATACTTGGTGAATATAATTATACTGTATCAGCTTTAATTGTATATTGGAGGAAACCACTTCACTCTCCATGTACCGTTTCCGTGTCCGTGATTGTTTCAGCCAATGTGCTTGCCTATTTCGCCTGAATTTTTTGCAGTGGCACAGGACAATCATTCCCCAGTGCACTAAAGAGCTGTGATATCAGCCTCCTTTCCCCTGCCAATGCCAAAATTGCCTCCAGGGTCTGTGACAGGGCAGCTCTTCCAGAAAGCATGACCATAGTTCTTGTGCTGTGGCTGAGAGTTTAGCATATTGGAGGTATTGTCCCTGTTCCACCAAGGGGATCGCATTAGCCTCCTGTCTTGTCATGCAACGTCCGTCTTTGTACAGGTCCCTGTGTGTTGCAGCCTCCTCTCTTCCACTGCTCTACTGCTGTGGTAGCTGCCATTTTCACAAACAGCTGGAGTATCCAAATAGGTATGTCTGGTGCAAAAGGCTCTCTTTTGATCATCATTTTTACTACGTTTTCACTTATTCTGCAGGTCAGTCTCACCATATATGGCACATTGAAAGGCACTCCGGCCCCCCTGATTAGCAAAGTGGGCAGTGACTCTGTGTCGCAGGAGCCCCTTAGCAGTTGTTTCTCCCATTTGTCATTGGGGTCTAACCAATGTACAGCATGTTGCAATTGGATCGCCATTTAGTATGCCTCCATATCAGGCAGCTCTAGTCTCCCCACCCCCAGAGCCAAGTCTGTTTGAGGGTGTTGGGTCCAACCCTCACACATTTCCCCGAACACAATATTTCTTCGATTAGTTATTGATTTAAATGAAGTCACAGTGGGGGATCTTGCAAAGAAAGCCCTGCAGTGTATACAGGCATCTCAGTAGCATCACCATTTTTATCAGGGCACCCCTGCCCAACTGCGATAGTGTCTTCCAGAACGGAAAAGTCGGGCGTAGGCTTTCTACCACCCTTCTCACATTCAGTTCATCAAGTCTGATTCCGTAGGTGCAACTCTGATTCCCAAATATTGTGAACATTTTGTCTCCCAGGGGATACCCTTTGATGGCAGCCTGTCCAGGGTGACTATTTTCAGTGCCCCA
This sequence comes from Lissotriton vulgaris, assembly GCF_964263255.1. NCBI lineage: Eukaryota > Metazoa > Chordata > Amphibia > Caudata > Salamandridae > Lissotriton > Lissotriton vulgaris. Next base: position 922,857,594 of record NC_141693.1, on the reverse strand, counting down.
TGTGGGAAGAGTGTGGATGTGGTGTGGTTAATATGCAGATCCAAAATGCACCCAAATTTGCGCATTGTCTTCAGGAGGATGGGCACTGAATACTCCAGCTGCCTCAGATATATTCTAGGGCTTCGTCAGCGTACAGGGAAATCACATGCTGTGTCTCGCCCACTTCGATTCCCCAGGGTTCCAGCACCCACCTTGCCATAGGTCCCATCGCTAGTGCGAATAAAAGTAGTGACTGTGGGCAGCCCTATCTTGAGCCCCTATAGAGATTGAATCTCTCAGAGACCATCACCCCTGTGCTCCCGGCTCGGTGTACAGTAGCTTAACTCAACCTATATTCCTTTAGCCCAAGCCGGAGTACCAGTCATAGGTATCCCCAGTCCACTGAATCACGCACATGTTCAACATCTAGGAATGCCAAGGCCTAGGCGTCGTCCTCCAGATGCAGGGTGTGGTAAAAGTGTGCTTGGCATCTTAGATTACAGAGTGTATTTCATTTCTAAATAAACCAGTGCTGATCTGTGTGTATCAGTGAGGGGAGGTGGTGGAGAAGGCGCATGGCCAACACCTTTCTAAGTATTTTGACATCTATGTTCAAATTAGATAGTGATAGTGAGCGATATGGGGAAGTCTCTGCAGGGTCCTTTCTCGGTTTAGGTAGCATTACCACCAAGGACTCACACATTGAGCCCAGCAGGCCCTCCCTGGAGACGGCTTCATTGTATAACTATAACAATTTGTTCACTAGTACTCCCGCATGTCTCTGGTAAAATTCTACTGGCAGCCCGTACCCTCCTAGCGACTTTGCAGTTATGAGGCTGCATATTGCCACAAGTATCTCTTCTCTACCTAGTGGTGCATCCAGCCTTTCCAGGTCCTCCTCTGCAAGTCTATTCATCTGTGCTCCCACCAAAAATTGTCGTCCTCCTTCCACATCATTCCTGGGCTGTGTTTGATATATTTTACAAAGATGGGACGCACATGTGTTGCTGATGGCCAGTTGCGTGCAGAGTAGTTTTCCTCTCTCATCCTTTATGGACAATAGCGGGGTCTGATGCTCCTCCTGCCTGATCAGCTGAGCGAGCAGTGATCCTGCTTTGTCCACCCGCATGTAGCCTCTGATGATAGTTTTTGTGTACAGATTTTTTCAGTCTGCTTCAGTCCTCTATGAGTTCTTTTTTTGTTTGCTGCCATTCAGGGAGTTTTACCTGGTTTTTCAAAAAGCTTCTTTTCGAGTTCACTCAAATTGTGCTCATGGCTATCTAATCTGGCCTCAAATTGCTTCTGAACTTCGTATGTGGTTTTCAGGGTGGCTTCCCAGTCAATTGTGTTACTGCCCGCACTACCCCAGTGGTCTCCAAGGTATTGAGTCAGTATCTCACTAACCATGGATGAAAATACTGGGTCCGCTTCTGCCGCTGAGTATCCAGAGCAGTATGGCTGCTTACCCACGCCCAAGGTCGATTTCAATCAGTAAGGGGAGTGATCTGATATATACCTAGCCAGGCATGTAGTTTCCTGTACAATCTGCACAACTGTCACATAGACAATGAAATAGTCTGTCCTACTTTGGGTCCCGGCAGCTGGTGTGTAATAGGTGATTGCCCTTTCCTGGGGGTGTCTCTGCCTCCAGACGTGTACCACACCCAATCGGGTCAGCGTGTCCTGCAAGGCCCCAGCCATTGCTGGTTTTGTGTGGAGTCCAGTTGGATCGCAGTCCAGGGCACTTCTTAAGACCCAGTTGCAGTCCTCTAACAACACCAGGTCTGCCGTACGATACTCAGTCGCTACTGCTGTCATTCTGCCACAAAACTGTGGGTAATCACAATTTGGTGCATAAACATTTAGCAGGCACATGTCCCTGTCTTCCAGGGCTCTAAACAAAATAACGTACCTGCCCTCCACATCACATTTATGGCCCTTGTAGCTGAATGGACCCCCCGGGCGACCCATATCAATACGTACCTTGTAAATCCAGAACAGGAGGTGAAGTAAAGGTGACCACGTCATCTCTTTTGCTGCACCTGTATGCAGTCGCCACAGATATGAGTCTCCTGCAGGAAGGCTATCACAACTCCATAGAGCTTCATTTAGGCATAGATTGTCCCTCTTTTTTACCACACATCCCAGCCCTTGGACATTCCACATCAGTATGTTCGTGTTGTTACATGTCATCACTTTACGTGTCTCCGTCAGCTGTATTCCCACTGCTGACTCCTGTGTGTCTCCCAAACCCCTTCATCATTACAAGGCATAGCATCAGTAATGTTGCAACCATATACAAGCAGTTCAAAGTTCCCCTTAACAAAGCTCTAAAACAGTACTGAAATCTCCCCAACTCACTCCCTCCCTCGGGCAGTACTTGTAGCAAACCCACCCCTGCAACTAGCAGTTTGTGGCAACTCATTTAATGCTCATCCCCTCCCTTAGACAACAAAAACAACTCTTTCCCAACTAGTGCTTGTGCTTAGCTAGTGGTACGCTAGCCAGGGGGAGTGGCTAGGCCCATGGCTCTTGAGTCCTTCACCCCTGGCAGCAGGGCTCACCTTTTCTCTCGAATTTCTTTACGTTGGTTATTGCACATTTTTCACTGATCTATCGTGTCTGTACCATTCCATACTGTCTTGCCAGTCTCTGCAGGTATGACCGGAGTGGCGTTCCAAAAATTTTCACCCCGGGCACCCCAAGGTGACCACCCCATCGCCCCAAAGTACCTTAAAATGCAGTCCCGGAGTTCAAGTCGGTCCGGGATCTCTGCTATCACTGCCCGACCCAGGGTCCTCCCTGTGTCTTGAGAAAGAGTCTCCAGTGTCTGGCACCACCTCGGTATCTGCGAGTGATCCATCGGGGCAGACAACAATTCTCCCCATTGGACTTCAAGAGTTCCTTCTTAGCAGTGATGAGGTCCATCCTCTCAGTCTGGCCAATTGTCGCACCATGTGCAGATGGGTCCGTTCTCTTGAGACTTCTCCTGCAGTGTCCTCCGTCTGTGTGCCCAGACAGTCACTTGCCATTTCTGACGTGTATAAGAATAGCGGTTTCTCTTAGTGCACAATTTGCAATTTTGCGGTGAACATCAGGCTATATTTTAGTGCACGGTCTTGGAGCCACATTTTGACTGTCATAGAGATCTTGCGAATCTCTCGCACTTTTTTAGAGTTGTCTGGAAAGACGGAGATATGACTACCCTCTAACTGTGGTAGACCCTTTACACAGACATGTTGAAAGAAGTTGTCTCGGTCCCAGACATTAAACCTGCGGCTAGGATGGCCCTGGACGACACCCCAGGCGGTGGCAGTGGAGCCAATTCTCTGTGTGCACGTTCTGTGTTAAAGAATTCGGACAGTCTTTTGGGTCGCAGCATGTTCACAATCCAGTCCTCCAAGTACAACTCGGCTGATTGTCCCTCGGCTTTCTCAGGGAAATTAATAAAGCGAAGATTGTTTCTTTTTGACCTGCCTTCTGCATCCTCCACCCTTTCCTCCAGTAGTGCAGATCCTTTTGGCAACAGAGACACAGTCTTTTTTTAGCTCCTTCACTTCGCATTTGCATACCAGGACTGAATCCTGAGTTGCAGTGACTCTCTATGCTACTTTCCTATGATTTGTGTGTAGGAGATTCACGTCATTGGCCACAGAGTCTATCTTAACAACCAGCTCTTCTGGTGAGCTGTTTATTGCCACCATCAGGTCTGCCAGTGTGAAGGCACAATCTAATTGCTCCCCATACCTGCTCGTGGATCAGTTTCTGCCCCTACGGATGCATCATATGAGCATGATTTCCAATTTTGTTTGCCTGTGATGATTTATCTTTACCCATCGTGGGGTACAGGTCAGGGCAGCTCTCCGAACCGCACTCCGAACCTGCTGGTGCAAGCTCACTCGTGTCTCCTACACCCAACCAATGGGTGGAGCTTGTTCTGTGTTCATTGGTTGGTCAGTCAGGGCAGTCCTCTGCCCTTCTTCGCTGTTCTCTCAGGAGTTACTCCCTTGGCTACCCCTACCGGTATGTCAATCTACTGTCTGCCTTGCAGCAAGGGGGCAGCTTCAGGGTCTTTTGGACCAATCCAGCTTTTTTAACTTTCCTCCACGGGGGTCTTCTTCGCTTTGTTCTCATTTGGGGCCGCTCCTGTTCATCAGTGGCTTTAATCACAGTGCGCTTGCTACCCTACGTGGGCTCCCACCACGAAGTCCATCTACTCACCGGCCTCAAGGTAGCAGTGTTCCTGGGGCCTTATCTGTGTATTGCATTGCTCCAGTCATGTTCCACGTGGCCTGCTGGGCCTCTCGGAGTACCACTGTGTCTCCCTGCATGCCTATTGTGTCTGACGCTGTTCTTGGGCCCTACCCGTACTAGTGTCTAGGCCACTGCCACTAAATATCGGGACTCTGATTACATCCCACTCCAATCAATTGCCCTGCTGTGCATTTAGTGTGCAAGGACTCCTTCGGGTCTTGCGGATGCTGGTTTCCACTGTGGCCTCCTTCGTGACCCAGGCATCTGCGGTTTTGCTCTCAGCCTCGGCCACTCTGACTCACCGCTCCTTCCCTCGCTGTTATGCGCAGGGAGCTGATGTGCCCTGCGCACTATCCCTGGATTGAGTCGGATACCAGCACCTCCACAGACCACACCGGTCATCCAGCAGTCATGGCCACCAAGGTTGTCAGTATCTCTGCTGCTGCTTGCAGCCCCTCCAGTTTCTCCATTCCCGGCCACCAATTTTGTCACCAATCTTTTCCTAGTCGACCTCTGAGCCTAACAGGATCATTTTGTGTGTATCAGTGGTCCGAATAAAGCAAACACAAGGAGATGATGGACGGAGCACTGAAACTTTTCAGACACTCACCCCAAGTCAATGATCTGGGTTGAATCCATCATCATTCTTTAGCTCACTTTGCCACCACCAATTTACTTTATTCCCAATCTCATTTGCTTGCTTCTGATTTAATTGCTTTCCTTCTGCTTCTTGTGTTTGTCCCTTCTCTGAAGCAAATTTTCTTTACCATAATTATGAATGGATGACTTGCATGTTTCCATGGCTCCGCATTAAGGAGCCTGTATTGTTGGCCTTTTGGAAAACTTAATGGGGCTGTATGTGTTTTCTTACTCTCTCTCTCTCTTATGTGCTACTAGCTTACCCGTCGCGCGTTGCAGCGATCTCAGAAGAAAGGAAATTTAAGGAAACTTTTTATGCTAACATTCAATTTATATTGTGTCATTTTTATTGAAACTTATTCATTTTAATATGGAAAACATTTTAAAGTGTTGTTTTAATTCTGTTTATTTATTCGAGTGCTTGTGGATACACGGTATTTTTTGTTTTTCCGTCTGGCGCGTACACGAATAAATCAGAAGTTTTTCCAACGCGTGATCTGGCCACATACAGTTGTCCATGTGAGAAGCACGGTTTCTCCAAATCTAGTCCACACACTTGCAGCGATTGTCCTTGTGCTTTGTTGATGGTTATTGCAAAAGCGAGTCACACCGGAAACTGTAAACGTTCAGTATTGGAAAGATTATGAGGGCCCGGGGGGCCGATATTTAACAATTTTTTTTTTTTTTTGCCAGAAACCTTCGCGCGAGTGTACTCAACAACTTCCCAAAGTTTCATGCCGATCGGATGAATGGTGTAGTAATGCATAAAGAACAAACAGACAGACATACATTTGTTTTTATATATATATATATATGTAGATTTCCCACTCGGATCTCCATCACAAGCTTGTCCATTGCAACATCTACCACTCTGCATCCTACTCAGCATTTTTTGCAGATACTTTTGTAATGCCGCTCAGTCAGCTCCTCTTTTGTTCTCTTGCCTCCTGTCTGCTTCCTGTAGCTCCCACCACTCAGCTGTGCTTAATTACCCTTCCACCAACCTCATTGTTGCTACCCCAGCCCTGGATTTTTAAAATTTTTATTTATTTTTTCCTTTTGAAGGGCCCATCAACCGCAACTTGTTGCTGGTCCACTCTTTTTTATGTAATGAACTTTCAAGCACTTATCAATTCTTATTTGTTTTTAATTTATAACTTCAAGATGGGCATCTACTGTCTTTTAATGGCAAAATAAAAATATTTAGAAGACTGCCACAGCATCATGACGCATATGTGTGCGTCAATGTGTATACACCATCATGTTGCAGCAGTCGTAGAACCATGGCACATACGTGCACATGTATGATGACACATGAACACATATAAGTCATTGTTCTTAGTAGTGCTGAACAGCAGAGGGAAAAATCACTGTCAAAGACAAAAGGAGTGACCTATTGGCTTTGCCATTGATGGTTGAAATGCCTGCTGACTGTAAAACAAAATGCAGCAAAGCTATATGACATTGCACCGAAATATTTCGGAGAAAGGTTTCAACATTTTAATCCAAGGATGGAGCTAAGATCCAGTAAGGCCATGCACTTTAACGCCTTAACCCTGGCGGTTTTTCCGCCGTGGTGCGGGTGTTCTAAAGGGTGGGTGGGGCTGCGTCGGCCGCTGGCCGACGGTAGCACTAGGGAGGTAGTGCTTTTTTTCAGCAAAAGCATAGAATCAGCTTCCCCTAATTTGATTGATCATGCTCCCAGATGAAAGCGCTGAATGACTGGACACCCGCCAGGACAACAGATGGTAGAGGTTAGCGGGGAGAGCGAGTGGAGGAGGGGGTCCAGGAATGAAGCAGCAGGACGTTGGCTACCCCGGCAGAGCAATGCAGTGAGGAAGAGGGCTGATACCAGTGCCCATGGGGAGGCCGGAGTGACTCTGGAGAGTGGTAGAACCGGCAGATTTAGGGAACAACGCCGTACCTGATCCATACAGCCAGGAACCCGGTCTATAACTCTGAGGGGGAATCCTGAAAGACGTAGGCCCAGAGGGATAGTCTCCCAAACTAACGGGAGGCCACAAATGGGTGGCGGGGTTGGGGGACTGAAGAAACACTTGATACAAGGTACAATGCCCACTTGGGCCCAGCTGGACAGTACAGGAGGTAGTCCAGTGGGGAGAGGGCTCTGAGGGAGTGATTCCAAAAAGCCAGTTGAAATAAAGAAAGCTACAGACAATTTGCCAGTAGCTTGAGGAGAAGACTGCTTTATGTGCACTCATGAACAATAGACAGTGGCCCCATTGCAGTGGTCAATCAACAGTTGAGATACGCATGATCTGACCCCCCTGAGCAGCTGCCTACTAGCATGGGCAGGATTGGGTCTGAGAGAGCTTACCCAGGTATGGAGAGGGCCCGGTGAAGGGAGAGGCTGCAGGCCTGACAAGACCTCAGGATCCCGCAGCGCTAGTGGTGGATCTCTAATAGCAAGGGAGCACCGGACGAGGTACAAAAATGAGAGAAGACCCGAAGTCCACAGATGAAGAGGCCACAGCAGAGCTAGGTGTGGTGAGTTGTTCCTGCGATAAATGAGGTACGGCAGCCCTCATTGAGCCAATGTGAATGCCAGCTGACAGTCAAGGTATCCTCTGGGAGTGTGGGCCCGGTGGGATTATGGAGTAACTGATATGGGAGAAGAGAAGACGAGAGAGCCCCGCACTGGTGAAGAATCTAGTTAAGGGTTTCTAAATTTGGAGAGCCTTGAAGCAGACGCTAACGGAACACTCAAACTTACCGACATCTGGAGGAGGCGGGACATTAGGCCCCTGAGGTCAGATTGCCCAGAACAAGCACACTTTGGATTCTCCACACAAGTCCATTGGGAATACAGAACCCCAGCTGGGAGCAGGAGTTGACCACAACGACAGAGGCTCTCCCAGGGAGAAGAAGTAGCCCACATCCCCAAACATGTCTTCTGCAAGGGGGAAGAAGGATCAGACACTGAAAGACATGCTGACCAAGCTCCCAGCCGCAATGGGGGGGACTGGGCGGATGTCACCCACCACCCACTTGGGTCAAGAGACAGAAAACACTGAGGAGCCAGTCACATGCACCTTCTTAAAGGCGCTGTTTTCCACATTACGTAAAGATCTACAAGCTCTCAGAGGGGAACTATCCAACAATATTAAAGAGATTTGACATGACATGGATTCAATAGGGGAACGTGTGGCACTCATAGAAGACCAGGAGCACACACGCGACGAAGAAGTGGAGCAGTTACAGCAGGAGGTGATTTGTTAACGTGAGCTATAGATAGACGTCCATGCACATGCAGAAGACCTCGAAAATTGCTCTCGGAGGAACAATATTCGTATCCAGGGTGTGCCACCCTAGGCAGAGGGCTCGGACATACACCGCTACTTGGAGACATTTTCAGCTATATTTTGGAACCCCCCCACAAACTGAGATAAAAAATAAACTGTGCACATAGAGTAGGCCTCCACAGGCGCTCCACAGCACCACCTCCTGACATTTTGGCCTATCTCCTGGATTTTCAATTGAAAGAGCTTATCTTGCGGAAAGGCTGAGAAAGACAAGCCCTATCATTTGTAGGACACCCCCTCCCCTTTATCAAGACTTAGCCATGATAATCTTACAGAAAAGGAAAGAATTCAGACTGGCAACGTTACATTTTCAGAACATGGGGGTCGCATACACATGGGACCATCCCTTCAGTCTGAACTTCAGATGGGAGGGTAAATTACCTCAGCTCAGATTGCTCTAGGAGATTTGCAGCATCCTCAGAATTGAAAGCCCGCCGGGTGATGACCCGGAAAGAGGAGAAACTGGGACCCCACGTGGGAAGTGGCAGTGGTCGAGGAGACGGCGTTCAGCAGGGAGCAAGGTGAAACCTGATTCCGCCATGATAGCGATGGAATGGCAGGAGATCCTCGAATTGCTGTCTAGTGACAGGCAGAATGATGAAGACGTGTAAGATCTTTGGGCAGACATTTGAGTTCATAGCCGAGTTGGGCGGGAGCCGGGCGGAAACTATTTGGGAGTGGGTGAGATTTAAGGGTCACAACATGCACCCAACAATTCCAACCTCTGGGGTCTCATATACTCGACCTACTGGTCCTGGACTCGGATGGATTATATCAAGTTTTTGGTTTAGTTTGTTGTTAATTTTTGGGGGGACTTGTACTCATGGTAGTGGGGACATACCGAAGAGCGATATCGAAAGATGATGAGAGGATATAGACCTGAAGAAAGCGGATATGGGGGATTCTAGATAGATGCACCTACGTCCATCTGCTGCATACAATTAAGGTCCTTTCACTTAATGTGAAGGGCATCAATGACCCTAACAAGAGGCGAGCTATGCTCTTATATCTGGAAAACGTGGAGGTGTATATCTGCCTCCTCCAAGAAACTCACCTCCTGAGTAAGGATTGGCACCGCCTCCAAGTTTGAGTCCACAACAACTCTGTTCCTCTACCCCTGATAAAAAGACTGGGTAGCAATCTTGGTGGCAAGGTATTTCAGGTGGGAGGTGGGCCCTAAGGTAGCTGAAGTGTAGGGCAGGCTATTAGCCCCACAATACACATCAGGGACACTCCATAGTGGTGGGTACTATATATGCACCCAATACAGGACAGGAACGATTTCTGCAGGTGGTAGTCTCAGAAGTGATGACCACACAGACCCGCATGATATTAATAGGAGGGGATTTAAATATTGTACTCAATGCCGACAAGGACAGATTGAACAGCCGCTCTGTTCAAACAGGGGATCTGTTGCAGGGCGATGACTGCAAGAGATGCGGTTGATGGACCTTTGGAGGGAGGTACACCCACGCTCGACTCAGTATACCTTCTTTTCTCATGCCCATAAAACCTACGCACGCTTGGATTATATATTAGGGACAAGGGAGATATGTAATATCAGGGGAGACATGGATATAGTGCGGGCGGCCCTTTCAGGTCACAATGCAGTGACTCTCACCCTGCATTTTCCACCCCAGAAGAAACACATTTGGAACTGGAGACTAAGGGAGGCTATGCTCATCCGACCTGCTGTGACACAACAGCTCAGGCTACACACAGTTAGCTTGACCTGAACAATACCCCGACTACTCTATTTCCACTTTGTGGGATGCACTAAAAATAGTTGGTTGTGAGAGGGGAGTTTGTATCAATATCAGCTGCTGATAACAAAGTGCGTAAATCAAAGAGGGACCAGTAATTGGCCCAGGTATGGGAACTTGAAAATGTACATAGCCACACTGGAGCCCCTAGAGTCTGGCGTCAGCTTTGTACGGGGTGGGCCAGTTGGCAGACCTGGACTTCGATTGACCAGAATACTCCGCTCTCCAGCTGAAACACTTCTATTTAGTCTGTGAAGATAAATCAGGGTGGCTTCTAGCTAATAAATGAAGTGCCTGAAAACAGCAGACGAATGTTTAATCTCTTAGGTCCCAAGTGGGTGAAGTACTGGTAGACGATGAATTCATAGCAAAAGAGTCCCAAACTTCTATGTGGAGCTATATGCGGGACAAGATCTAGATGCCAAGAACATAGCCTCTTACCTATAGGGGGCGCATACTGCAAAGATTGCTACAGTTCAGGCAACCTCCCTCAATGCTCCTATCAAGATCGAAGAATTGATTGCGGCGATCACTCAGAATTAAGCCCTTTAAATCTCCAGGTCCCGACAGCTACCCAGCAAGCTTCTACTAAGCATTTTCCCAGATTCTGGCCCCTATCTTAAACAGATTGTTTAACTCTTTTGTGGGCCCTGGGTCGATTCCCTCGAAAATGCTAGTGGTGTCTATTGTGGTTATCCATAAGCCAAGTATACTTGCGGAGCGGTAGGGTCCCCTGATGCCGGGCATCATTGACCCTGATCAGGCAGGATTTATACAGAACTAGCTTACCCATCACGTGTTGCTGCGATCTCAGAAGAAAGGAAATTCAAGGAAACTCGTTATGATAACATAAAATGTACATTGCGTCATTGTTATTGAAACTTATTCATTTTATTTTTGAAAACATTTCTAAGTGTGGCTTGAGCAGTGTGTCCTCGGTTGGCTTCCAATCTTGATTTTGGTTGCTCTCCTGTTTCATTCGAGTGGGCTTGAGCAGTGCGTAATCGATCTGTTTCCAATCTTGATTCTCGTTGCTTGTTCGTTTGAGAAGAACGGGCTTGAGCAGTGCGTACTCAATCGGCTTCCAATCTTGATTCTCGTTGCTCGTTCGTCTGAGAATTACGGGCTTGAGCAGTTTGTATTCGAACAGCTTCTAATCTTGCTTTCCGTTGCTTGTCTGTTTCTGAAGCTCGTAATGCCTTTTTCTTTCATGCTTCTGATGTAGATTGACCAATCGATTTCCGTTTGGGGGTCATAACTGTCGACGATGCTCGCAAATTCGCTGTCTATTTCAGTATTCGAAAGATTATGAGGGCCCTGGGGGGCTGAATTAAAAAAAAAGTTTTTGCCAGAAACCTTCGCGGGAGTGTACTCAACAACTGCCCAAAGTTTCATGGTGATCGGATGAATGGTGTAGTAATGCATAAAGGACAAACAGACATACTTTCGATTTTATATATATAGATAGGCAGAGTCGCGATAATACAAAAAGAATGCTACATCTAATTGAGAAGGCACATCATACTGACATGGAGGCCCTCCTCCTAACGGTGGATGCCGAAAAGGCATTTGACTGAGTACACTCGCAGCATATGGAACAGACCCTATCCCATTTAGGTGTCGGAGACCGATGTCAGGCCTGGGTGGCAAGCTGTTACAGCACCCCGACAGCCTCAGTCAGGGTGAACGGCAGTTCCTCACACTCTTTCCCCATAAGTCGACGTACCAGACAGGGATGTCCCCTGTCAACTCTTCTATTCACTTTATACGTGGAGCCCTTGGCTCAACGAATCTGGGATAACCCAGAGATTATGGGTATCCAGTATGGCGGGGAGAGACATTCGATCAGTCTTTATGTGGATGGCATCCTGGCCTCATTGGATAAACCAGACTCATTTCTACCAGCTTTTCTTGGTGAACTATCTATCATCAGTTTCGCTTCAGGGTTCCAAATAAACGTTGGTAAATCTCAGACCCTAGCACTGTCAAACACATGCAACCACTTATCAGAGCTTGAAGGACGATTCCCAGTGAAATGGGCTACAGAACTGCTCCCTTACTTGGGGATCCACCTCGCTCCTACGATTGCACAAACTACTATACTAAATTACAATAACCTACATAAACAAATTAGAGAGGACTTACACAGCTGGAAATGCCATCACCTCTCTACTCGGGCGAATTGCCGCCATTAAAATGTCAATTCTATCAAAGACTATGTAGTTAATTCAAACACTACCGGTTTCCGCCCATAGAGGAATGCTTCTTACTTTGCAGAAAGAGTTACATTGGTTCGTGTGGGCGGGGGCTCGACCACGTATGAGACGGTAATTAAGCTATTTAAGTCCAGATGAAGGGGGATTGAGAATTCAAATAGACAATCTTACTTTCAAGCGACCCAGATGGGTTATCTGGAAGAATGGAGTAGAGAGGAATCTGAAAAACACGGACTATTCCAAGACAGGGCGATTGCAAGGCTTCCCCTTTGAAAGGTACCATTTCTTAAGAGGGCTGACAGGCCACAAAGCCTTCAAAAGTTCCCCATTGCAAAGAAAGTAATGGAGGTGTGGGACAGCGTTGCTTCTCGTAGAGGGCTCACTACATTCCTTTCCCCTATGACACCACTTTTCGAGAATGGGGATTTCCCTCCGGGCCTAGAAGGGAGAGCATTAAAGGCATGGCCCCAGACCCCATGCCGCGCTACAGGCCATATGTTGGACGAGGAGGGTATTATTCCCTTCCCACAATTACGACTACAATATAACCTGCCAGAGACCGAAAGGTTACGCTACCTCCAGGGGCGACACTGGTTGCTACATCCCTCTAATCTTCCCAGTTAGTAGATGCTAACAAAGTACGAGAAATGGCTGGTTACGTAAACCACAGATAAACAATTGATCTCCGAAATATACACATTACTGCATCAACCTGCCCCTGACAGCGTACACCCAATCAAAAGAGTTCGGCGAAGGAATTGGGGAGAGAATTATGCAATAAATAGTGGGAGATATATTATAGAAAAATATTCTTGGAGGGGGTGGATCTGCACACCTGTATACGTACAAATGGATATTCTTTTTAACACCTTCGATAGTTTTTGCGTGCACTCTAGTGTGTAGGGTGTGTGCCCAGCTCCCTATGTGGTAACAAATATGTAATTCTGAGCCCAAGGAAAACCTAGGACTGCTAGAGGCACAGATTTATTATAGAGCCAGACACACGTCTCAGAATATGTCTAGTATTGAGAAATGTACTAAGCTAGCCACCTACTGGTATCTGACCCCAGTACGCCTCAACAAAGGGAACACTGCGTGCAGCCATAACTGCTGGCGAGGATGCGGAGCAGCAGGCATTCTTCTACACATGCTATGGGACTGTCCAAGCCTGGCATCTTACTGGACTCGAATTTTAGATGAAGTGGACGTACACTTTCACACACAGATACCCTGGTTTCCCGCATACATGGTCCTGGGCTTGTCTAATCCCTTAACCTACCCACTCAAATCTCGCAAAGGGAGACAGATTGGATTGGCACTCCAGAACATACTCACCCACTGGGCAATCTCTACTGTGCCTACACACCTAGGTTGGCTTCACAGAATTTGGTTCATTTTAAGGATGGAACGGATGTCTGCCACCCTCACGCCTACTAACTCCACTTTCAGTGAGGTTTGGCGCCTGTTTCTTGCTCTACTATGTACTGAATTTAGAGAACGTACATGCCCTAAATATCTGCGAATCCTCAGACTATCAAGCTGGAGTACATCTCAGTGCAAGCCGAAGTCACATAGATTAGACCCTCCTCATCACAGCCGGCATACTCTAGGCATGTTGAGGGAGTACTAGGGGAGGGGAGGGAAGGAGGGAGGGGAGTTTGGTTGTGTTTTCAATTATTTTGTTTTGTATTTGAAAATCCTCATGACATGCGATATGATGCTCATTTTTTAGATTAACAGCACATAGACAACAGTAAGTCGCAGATCAAATGTAATTTATGATTTTGAAACATGCGAATAAAAGATTTAAACCATAAGCTGAATGTTTGTGTCAATTAAATGTGAATTTCCGCACTTATGAGTACTACATACAAGTGGTCACTGAATGGCAGGAATATAATTCAAAGTTTTGTCCCTAACCCATAAAGCCACTCATAGCCATGTCCAAACTATCTACATAACAGAGATAGTTTATAGTATGTTAGTTCTTTTGTTCATCTGAACAACTAAGAACCCATTTGCAACCCTGATTTGCGATTTCCAAGCAGGGGAAAACACATTTGCTTTTGTCTCCCCAAACTGTCACCAAAGCTTACAAGATGAAATACTCAAAGAATAAAACAGAACACATGGCTGTGAAAAACCATGTATACCCTTATCTATAAATCTCTTTCTTCGGATTGGTCAGTGCATGGGCTACATGGGTGCTGCACTCTAGCTACTTTTGGATTCTGAGTTTTGGTGTTGAACACATCTGGCAGGTGTGTAATGTTTTCATCTTTCACATGTAAAATGCTGATGAGATGCGAACCCATAAATCACTGCTAGTGAGCAGAGCTCAGTGTTAATGGCTGGCTGCAGGTATCTGGCACATTCACTAAATTCTCGGGGTCATATACAAAAGGAGTTGCAGAGGGACTACAGGAGTACAAAAGGCGCGGTCCACTCAAAGAACCAATACCAACAACAGAGCCCTTAATACTTGTCACATCCAAAAAATATATACTATTGTATATAAAATGGCACAATCTTCAAGCAAGCATCATTTATAGGGTGAGGTCATGCTCCAATAGCAACTCAGAGTCAGACTCTGTGCCCAAGTGTGATACTTTTTCCAAGCTCAGTGCCAAGGAACCTACATATCAAAAAGTATTCTAAATTTGTATAGGAAGTGCCTCACGTAAGTGACCACCATGAGCCGGTTGGCCGTTGCTCACCAACTATCTAGCTGTATCATCATTGGCAACTTTCCTATAGTAACAGGAGGGCCCAGCTGCATGTTACACACTAGAGGTGCTCCCTATGTATATCAGCCTCCAGGAGGTCCTCATCAAGTAAAAACAGAAAATGATACCTTCCTAAAAAAAACTCACAAAAAATGAGTCACATTTAGCATATCACATACATCTTTACTCCAGGCCGATGCTCATGATTAAAAACAAAATTACACATTTACACCATGTTGTTGCTTATATGTTTTTTGTTGGGTGTGACAAGTATTAAGGGCTTTGTTGTTGGTATTGACTCATTTCTTGGGGGCCAGGACGGATTTTTCATCATCAGATTTTGACTCAGAGTAAGAGAGATAAATTCGAAAATGGGGAGGAAGATGAAAATAGTGACAAAGGGATAAAGCAGAGAAGAAAAACCTGCAAGAGTCAGATAAAGGGGTAAGAATAGTTAGAAAAATACCATTAGGAATTAAAACTAGGCAATATAGTTATTAAGTGACCCCAACATTCGGCAGCACACTCATGAAAAAGCCTTCCTAACACCTTTGCACTTATACTTGCATTTTATATATTACAATGTAAGTGCTGCTTGTGAGTAGTAGTTGTGAATCAGAAACCGGGCTGATTCATTTCTGCCAGCCTTGGGTACCAATCCTAGAGTAAGCATATGAACTGAAGTATTTCTTAATAAATTGAGGGACTATTTGTTCAAATGCACTTCGTACATTTCAGAATGGTGCAGGAAGTATGCCAAGGTTCTGTGTGTACGAAAACATGATGTGTGGAATTCTTGAATTAATCGGCCTGCAGTTCAATCTGTTAGTATTTCGCCCACCATGCCACCTAAGTTTGGACCCTGCCATATGAAAATTAGTCTTGATCCTGCTCAAATAGGAACAGTCCAGCCCAAACTGTCGGGCTACATCCTCCCTGAACCGTAATACAAGTAACCTACAACCGTTTTCACCATGATTGAGGGCCTTAAGTCAGGTGTAACTTTGTTCCAGTGGCACAGTTGCCATTAGTGTGACATATGCATCGCACTAAGGGCGTCACATAGTATACAAAAAAGTGATGGGTGGAATGCTTGAATTAATCTCCGCCACTGGTAATTACTCAGGGCTGCATCTTAGACCTTCATTCGCACACCATGCCACCTAGATTTGTACCCAGACATAAGCAAATAAATCTTGGCCCTGCTCCAATAGAAATAGTCCAGCCCAAACGGCCTGGTCAATGGCAGTATGGCTAGGTCTCAAAGCGCCACACTAGGCATCTAAACCCCAACATACATGGGAGTGAAAGCCTGATGTGTTGACCGCCGGGTACTGTCGATGCCTGGAATCTTGACACTATTAGGTAGATCCAGCTCTTCGAAGGTACATTGACATTTTAGATATGACTACATTGTGTTACTGATGAACCAGTAAATGTATAAACAATTTCTTTAGTGTAGATAGTCCCCTTTTATATGGGCCTGAAGAATCGAGAGTCAACTGACATACACACGAGAAACATGTTGACCATTACCACTAATTTTCACTAAATGACACCTAAATAGGAGACATAATACCTAAATAAGTGTCGGTTTCATTGCTTTTAACTGAGGCAGGAGTCCCCCAGAATAAAGACAATTTCAGGTACTCCGAGCCCCATTTTACATTCACCACCACGTCTACACTCTCTTGGCCCCATATCCGCACTTCACTATACGGATGTTGGATAAAAGACCTCCGATAAAGTGCCCCTCTATGAGGTGCGTCCATTGGGTATTGCACCGCCGACCCAATGAGGAGCAGCCCATATGATGAAGCATGACACCTGAAAGGGTATGCGAGGGCATTAAAATCCAACAAATGGATTTCCATCTGTAGATCTCTTTGAGACACAGAGGACTCCAGCTCTAGAGTGACTTTCACTAACCCTTCCTGAGGAACAGCACAACAATCCTCTTTTGATGTCTCAACTGCTATGTGCACACTCTATGCCCCAACATGGGTCCAGTACTCACTATGACACAGGAACCAAGCTGCACTTCACTGACGAGGCCCAATCTAGGGAAACCGGTCTTGGGTTGCTCGTGTTCCAGTTCAGAAAGGACCTGGCTTGGCTGTTCGGGCTGGACTGTTCCTACTGGAGCAGCACCAAGCCTGATTTGCATATAGTTGGGTCTAATCTGAGGTGCATGGTGGGCAAACTAATGATGGACTATGATGTGGCTAGTTTCTACCAGTGGCTAAGATTAATTCAAGCATTCCACCCATCACTGTTTTGTTTATTTCAAGGTTATATGTGAGTATGTCTAACTCATTTTTGAGTACGTTCCAACAAAGCTTTGATGGGGATAGCTGAACATTTCAATGTATGTTGCAGCATTTTATTCCCTAAGAAGAGGTCTTGGTTTCATACAGCTTTGCACTTGACTTGAATGTGTACTCCACTTTCAGTGTTATTCATATCTGCGGGGTACTCTTTTCATCAGTATACTACTGTCTTCATCAATTCAAGAGGACTACAATTTATCAAAATTTATGTCGTCTTAAACTAATTGGTATTAATTAAATCATGGACTTCTGTAAGAATCTGTTAGCAAAAAGGCGTTCAGTAATTCACTTTCGGTCAGTAAATAATTTTCTGTATGCACAACTCTAAATATAATCCAGGAGAGCAGATTATATTTTGTTGCAAAAGCAACATTGCCCTCAGTCTTGATTACAAAGTAGCGGGAGGCACCCACAGCACTCAAATAGACATGTCAGGTAATGAAGCGATATAGCTGGTGAAACAGTTCTACCTTTCATGAGGTTTTGCAAACTCTATAGCTTTGCGAAAAAATCCCACGCATTTCTCCAAATTTTCCTGAAAGAGAAGGAAACATGATTAAACTTAGTATGAATCATGGTATTTGTCAAAACCAAAATTTAAATGTATTCTTCATTTAAAAATTCTTAATTGACCTCTTGTAAGTTATGTTACTTCCAATGTGGACAAAAGTCAGCAGAAAATCAATATGGGATTTATTGAGAGTCAGGAAAAGTATAGGGAATACAAGTGGGCTGAAGACATGTCAAAGGGTCTGTTACGTCAACAGAGGGACAGCAAAGACATGGCCTGGATACATTGAGAGTCGAGTAGCAGCTTGGCCTACCATTAGAACTGCAAATTCTTCCAGTTTAAGCTCCTCAGATATTACTTAGATGATGATACATTGTATATAAAACAAAAAAGCAGTAAACTGTGATAGCCCCTTCATTAGAATTCCACGTTTTGGAATAAAGTTTGATATACTATGGATTGGTGTATACAAAGAATCTGTTCACCATCAGAAAGTGCAGTGTCATAAATGACTTGAGCTTTGAGTTTACTATTCCTGAAATCATAATTTTTCATTGACGTTTATAATTAGTACCACATATTAATTTACTTAAATCTAAAGTTTGGCTCAAGCTTTTAATCGTGTCTTTCAGACGTCTTGAATCGGAATACTTCATACCTGCTAGAGAAAAACAAACAGTACAGCATATTTTCTAGCTCTCGGATTTTCATATCGTCCGGTTTGTGAATCTAACAGTTGGACAGACAGTAGACAAATCATCACCATATTATGTTGTTAGAATGATCTTTGATCAATGGTGTGTAGCCCTTTTCATTTGTGAAATGTGAACACCTGTGAAAGCCACAGACATGATGCTGAATATGTTCAGAAAAAATGTGCAAGTTGGGGAGTTAGAATATTTTAGCGTGGCATATATGCTCTTAACTGAGCATTGTTCACTCAAAACTATCACGTAACAAGGTGCCAACTACCCACAACTTGTTTTTTTACATGTTTTTATCGCAACTGCATGTCAGAACGCAGCCTGAAGTGGAGAGAAGAGAAGAAAAAAAAGAGAACAGAAAAATGCATTCATTTGCTAAGTAAGGCTTTTTGCTATGGTTAAACCAAGTTCATTCAAATTGACACGTTTGAGGGGGTGATTTCAACAGGCCTTTACCAAACCGGTAAGACTGGATTCCACCCACATAATCTGTAAATGGTAATTCCACATCAATACTGCCTAGTAGGAGAGTGAATAACGGTCCACCAGGGTCTTGGAGAATAACAATAATATGGGAACAATGTAGATCTAAGATGCCAAACCGGATCGTACGTTTTAAACCTCTTAAATAGGTAGGAAGATCGGATCTGTAAAATAGCAGGATAGACCAGTGAGGTTGACTTTGTCTAATTGAACATTCGGATTGTGAACAAAAGAAGAAACGTGATGGATTTAGAGATAACATCTTTTTAAATCTAACAACAGCCAACTGTAAATATTTTTGGACTGTTTGTAGACATTGATTAGGAGACTGGAGGCAGATGTGATTGCAGTAAATCATCAAGTCATCAACAATAGCTAAACGACCAGAAAATACAGAATTTGGGGAATGGATCAAATTAAATACATTGGAAAAACAAGCAACCCTGACTCAGTGCCTTGGTTTGCTGTTACACAGAGAGATCATGTCTAGGTTCTCAACCATTTCCTCAGGAGGAAGTCAGATTGTGAACTAAAAAGATGGACTTGAGCTGACAAAAAAATATTTCGGTTTTGTTACTGGAAAGCCTGGATTTTTGTTTACATTTAAAACTGAATGTTAACTAAACAACGTCTCAGTCTCAAAGCGTGACACTGCGTGACCACTCACTTCAATATTATTAGGATAGAATATGTGCACATACAGAATTAGGTGTGCATATGCTAAGACTGCTAAGGGATGAGAATAAAGATTACATTAGTGTGGATCGAGAGGGCTTTTTTATTGCACAATGTTCACCAAGATGTGGCTAAACAAAATGGTTTTGTTGAAGACAACAGCAGCAGCAGAGACACCAAAGGGATTCAGCCAGTTTATGAGGATGGGCTATTTAACAGTGTCAATAGCAGAGGGCACACCTATAAAAGCAGGGATCCAATCTAAGCCTCTTTTTTATTTCGTTCAAAAATGTATGTAGTCGCCCAATGGATTGGCCTTTAAGTCTGCTTCAAAAGCCAAACAGTCCTTTAGTCTCCAAAAAAAGTTTGAGTTGATGTGTAGCAGTACCCTTAGCATTTAATTTGTAAAGAAAACTAGCGAAACGATACAGCTTCATCAGGACAAAATCATTTTAAGGAGATCTAGCCCAAGTGATAATTCCAGAGATTTGACAAGCTGTGTAAAGACATACGACCCTGGGAGACGGGGTCCCCATGGCTTAATGAAGCTCGGGGAGGGGGGCCACGTACCCCCCTCTGCTTTAAAAAAAGGGGGGAAAAAAGCCATGTGGATGGGATCACTTTCTACACTGTCTGCAAACAGTGTGGTACAGAAACTCTCTCCTTAGAGTAAACACTGTTGATAGTACTCACTTTTCTACTGTTATCTTAATTGCTCAGTGCAGGTTCAATGACTGTGAGGGGATTGATACAAATAAAAGGTGTCTGTAGTAGGGGATTAATTTTGGAACAGACGTTGAGTAGCTTGAGGAACTTTGCTTTCTCTGAATAGTTGTACAGATATTGAACACAGTGTGCAATGATGGTTTACCATATGATTGATTGTAAATGTTAACTAGGCTGCCCATGAAGTGTATGATATAGGGTCAGTTTTGCAAATAACACATGCTTGTTACACCTAAGGCAGTTGTATGTGTGATGGCATTATTCATGCTTCATATCATTCTGAGCTATTTTGTTGTTACTTTCAGGAATCTAATGCCACACTAGTTTATAGAGCAATGGTTACAAAAGAAGCTTGGATGATATCATCAGTGATGTCATAAATCATATCATTTAAGATGTCATCAGTGCTGTCATAGAACATTTCATGAGTCATGCAATATGTGAGGTCATAAGATGTGCATGGAAGGGGCGCAAGTTATAGTCAGCTCTGCTACTATAACTTGTGAATTTCTTCATTTTTTTTGTTTAAAACGTTAATGTCACTGACAAATTCATATAATTATAATGTTACTTTAAGCCATGGGTACTCACAAGCATTTTCCCAGGGGCTAAAAGTACGGTCAGTGGTGTGGCCAAGGGCCGCACTGATGCCAGCAGGGTGGCGCTAGGGTGTCTTGGTGGGTCAGGGATTGTGTAAGGTGGTCTAAAAAAGATAAATAAAAGGGCAAGCATTTATTTGCATGTTAATAAATGTGTGCCTGTTTCTTTAACATTGTTTTTGAATATTAGTGTTCAGCAACTAAACAGCAGCTTGTGCTGCTGTTCACCAAATGCAAAGGCCAAGAGGACCGCAAGTGGCCCCCGGGCCTTACTTTGAGCACCACTACTTTAAGCTTTGTTTTTTTCCAAGATAGATAGACCAGTTTTTTATATCACAAACACTGCCAGATGGCACTGGATCCCTTAACATGAGCACCAGATTACATTATATAGGGACAGAATTATTTTATTTTAAGCACATGAGATTAAGGGGCAGATGTATCATCCGTTTTTTTTGTCGCAAACGCTGCGATTCTTAAAAAAGCAGCGTTTGCGACAAAATAATCAGCAAATGCGATGTATGAAAAAAACCGCATCGCAAAATTAAGGTATCGCAAAATTTGCGATTCCTTAATTTTGCGCAAGTATTTAAGGAATCGCAAAAAGCGATTACTTAAATGCTATGTAAGAAACATTAACGTTTTGCGATTTCACACTAAGAAATCGGAAATTACCACCAACTTGTAGTTGGTGGTAATTTGCGAATTCTTTTACAAATGCACTTTTTGGCATTTGTAAAGGTGCCATGTGGCGCTCATACCAAGAAGACACCAAGGGGAGATTTTGGGGCTTACCAACCGAGCAGCCACTCTGATATTGTGGCAGAGGCAGTGAATCCCATTATCACCCACCTGTAAATGAGGTCCAAAGACTTGTCCCTGAATACACACTACGACACCTGAGATCGAACTGAACATGAGCAAGTTATTCTTTAGACTCCAGAATCCTGTGCTGTTGATTTGTCACGTAATCATCCAACACTTCAGCGATACAGTTAGAAAGGGAGGGAGAGTTGGAAGAACCATGTACATCTAGATTTCAATTTCTCCAAAGTTGGAGTACTACAATTTGGGTCAGTGACTTGAGCACCCAGCCTCAACTTAAAGAAAATTATGTAATTGGAGCCAACATCTTTGAGGGCTAGATTGCTGATCTTTGTATTTTGTATTTGTCTAACGCAGTTTTAAAATTAAAGGATTGTTTAAGTACTGTTGACTAAAGCACGTGTATGAAACACCTTTTGGTTAGCTCAATAGTGGCTTGCCAACTTTATACATGACCAAAATTAAGCTGTTTATTATTTTGACAGCAGTGTCTGAGTTACATTTCTGTATAACAAAAAACATGCAAACTTTTTTAAAAAATACAAATTTGAAAAAACAATACACATTGTGTTTATTAAGGTTGTTCGATCTTCAATGTTAGGTTGTTGAATATAGTCTACTACATAGTATTAGACAAATCCTACTGTCAAGGATTACTTTTAGCAAAATGATATCTAAATATATCAAATGACTACTGAAAAGGAGTATTGCTTTTTGGCCAACGGTTCGAAATAACTTTACTCTCCTTTAATGCCCTCGTACATACATTCAAATTGTAGCGATACAAAAAGACAGTTGCTCACCAAATCGCCAACCGACTGAGGCGCTGTTATCTGGGCTTGGCACAAATAAGCTCTACCAAAAAATTGGTTTGTGTGAGGCATTCCTTTGAAGTACATTTGCAGACAGTCTTGGCTCATTTCCAGATAGCCCATCTTAAAATAAATGCAAATAAGAGAAATTAAATAGTATTATGCAATAGGTACTTCAGGTTTATTTACTGCACAGGACAGGGAATGGCTATACGATGTGACTCAATGAGGCTTACACTGATTCAAGCATTACATATATTGATCACATTTTTTTTGTCTTTTTAAATTAGACTCTAGGAAATTGACACACTTTACTGTTGTGTTCAGAGAGTCCAAAACATTACTTACTCATCCTCAATTGTGTTTTAACGATGCATTGCACCAGGGTCTTATATTGTATATATGTGTACTTTTAAGTTTGTGTATGATAACAGAATAAAGAAAGACTGTGTGTGTGTAAATGCATTACCATAATAAAAAATGTATGCTTCTAGCTGTCCTGTTAAATTTACCACATGTCACACCGATGTGCTGTTTTCGCTTTCTCCTTTGCAGGATACAGGTAAAATATTCACCCTCCACGGATAACCCTAAGGGTTTACAATGTAGCATTCGACGTTTCAAAAAGCTATCACTGACGGACAGAGTTGGCAAAGTATTTTGTACTCACCTTGAGCTGCTTTCAAATAGAAAAATGAATTATATTTTCAAGATGAAATGGCAAGTGAAGGGAACTACCTTTTTTCAA
Organism: Lissotriton vulgaris; assembly: GCF_964263255.1. NCBI lineage: Eukaryota > Metazoa > Chordata > Amphibia > Caudata > Salamandridae > Lissotriton > Lissotriton vulgaris. The sequence goes on along the minus strand of NC_141693.1, from coordinate 922,834,281 downwards.
ACAGTTAAATTGATTTCTGTTCTGGCTGCAGCACTGTAACAGCACATGAGAAGAGATTAAAAAACACTGATGGGGGCGTGGCTTGCACGTCAGCGGGAATGGCGGCGTGATTTCAAGGCTCCGGCGCCAAGCTCCGCTTCGTAACATTTTGCGGCGGTATTTGGGACTTCTCAGCAAATTTAAGAACATTACTGTGGACCGGAATATGAGGTGAGCCCAGCGCCCTCATTTTTGTCAATGTTGGTGCAGTCGGAGGATTTGCTCGTAGCGGTCCGGGCGTCTCAGCCCCAGCCTCCATTTTACGAACAAGTGCGCACCTCGCAATGTGAGGTATCTGCGCTGCCTTTGGACATTTCGTGAGTCTGCAGACCCCATAGACATATGAATGTGATATACTGTGAGGCTACCTGCTCATTTCCTTGCATTTTGGGGCTCTTTTGCAATTATTTCATGCCGCAAATCCGATTTTAATGCTTCTGCCACCTTTTTGTTCGCACCTATTCACTTCAGCCTCTACTATTGCGCTCATTTCTTCTCTGGGCATGCTTTTGGCTGTTTTGACGTTTCTTCAGTAACATGAAGCTTGAACTTGCTTTTACAAGTAACTGTTTACACTGCGCTGTTGTTTCTCCTGCGTAATGTGGACCTGTAACATATCACCTGTTCCACTTTGCCTGCCTGGTGCTTTACTCAGCATACCTCCTCAGACTCTTTCATATATTGCTTCAAATGATTCTAATTTCAGCCCTCTTTCCAATACTACATGTCGACTGCTCCTTTATTGATACCCACACCCATTTAACAGTCCTACGCTTCTCTTTTGGACTATGGTATCTCTTTCAGCAATAGACTGTTGTGGTTTCATTTCCTCCGTCTGGTAGGAAGTTAATGCTCCTCTACTTGCCTCATCAAGTGCGTTCAACAAGTTTCTCCTATGGTTCCCCTTGGATGAAACTCCTGCTTCTCCATTTTTATCAATTGCCCCCGTCTCAACTGTTTTCCTGAGTTTCATGGGGAGGCTACGCACCTTGAAGCTTTCTACAGTTACTAAAGTTCCTGCCAAATCAGATTCTGATTCTCCATCTCAGGATATGGAAGAGGGTACGATGTCTAAGTCCGATGTCTCCCATGGTGCTATCCCTAAGTCTCAAAATGGCGGCAAAATCTCTTCCATCTTGGTATCCTCCAAACGTCTTAAAAAAGATCCTCCTTCCCCTGGAAGTACCACAACTCCTTCGTCTATGGATCTCATTTTGGAAGAATTACGTGCTCTCAAGCCTTTCATGGAGACCACCACTAAAAGTATGCAGGCCATGCAGGACAAGTGGACGTCTCTAGATTCCCGGATTCTACTCCTGGAACAGTCAACGGAGTCTCTTCAATCCTCCTGCTCTCACATCCCTTCAATGGAGGCCTAGATTATATTACTTAAGAAACAGACGGAGGATTTGGAAAACAGAAACCGCAGGAACAACCTTCGCCTGTACGGTCTTTCTGAACTTACAGAGGGGTCTAATCCTACGGCTTTCTTCCAAACTTTTCTCTCAAAGATCTTAGATGCTCCAGCTCTGGCTTCTATCAACACTCAGAGAGCCCATCGTCTTGATCCTAGAGTCTCTTCTAAACCTAGAGGAGTCATCATGCTGTTCCTACAATTCACTGATCTCTTGCAGGTCCTCATAGCCGCTAAACTCAAGAAACAACTTTTATGGGAAGGTCATCGTCTTTACCTGTCTCAAGATGTCTCCAAGGCCACTGCGGATAGACGGAAGAGATTCCTGGACTTACGACCGCAGCTCAGAGCCCTCAACGCTCGTTATGGACTTCTTCACCCATGTCTATTCAAGGTTACTTACAAGGACAGAACCACCACCTACGAGGATCCTGCCGTCCTTCATGAATTTCTTCGTCGACATGGTCCTGACGTTATGGATGTTTCCAGACCAGTTTGAATGGAACTGAGGACTCTTCGATTTTGCTGATGTCGTGCTGTATCTGTAGTTTTTATTATTGTTGTCATCTTACCCTTATATATGTTTCCTCTGTTCAGGCTCATCCTCTTTTCATGGTGTTTATTCGTCTCCAATACTTACCCTTCTCTTTCTCTTCTTTTTACAGATGCTCCCTCTCTTCTCCCAACCGGAGGTAACCTATTGTGTCTGTATACCGCCCTTTGGACTTGTGACATTAGAGGTCTGGTGCTCGATCTTGATGTTGTCGCCGTCTTCTCTCGACATCGACACCCTCGTCCTCGTTTTGCGTTTTTTTTATTTTGTAAGTATGTCCTTCAGTGGTTTGTTCTGGACTTGTACTGTCTTCTTGATCTTATTTGTTTCTGTCTTTTCTCTTTCTCTTCCAACCTCTTTCTTCCTATTCTTCCCTCCCTCCTTTTCTTTCTATCTGATTTCTTTATCTTCTCTCTCAGGTATTATGTTTCCTTTTTCTTACTTTTCTCTTTTTATTGATTCAGTAGGCAGAATTTTGTATTGCTTTATATATTTTTCACTGTTCTTCATTCCGTGTCATTACTTGGAATGTTAAGGGTTTAAACAACCCTATCAAGAGACAACGAGTACTGTCGCATTTAGCTAGACTAAAAACTGATGTGGCTTTCATTCAAGAGTCTCATCTTTCTGAGGCTGAGGCCTTAAAAGTTAAATGTTGTTGGGTGGGACATGTTTTCTTTTCTCCCACTGACGATAAGAAGAGTGAGACCTTGTTTTTACGTCATAAAAAGTTAAATGTTTCTGTTGTTGCTCAGGATTGTGATGATCAGGGTCGTTGGGTATTAGTTAGATAGCTTATAGATAAGATACCAATTGTGTTGTTTAATGGTGTTGATAAATTATTCTGGCCCTCTATTTCTGCCAAACTCTCTTCTCTATCTGAGGATTATATCGTTTTTGGTGGAGATTGTAATTTAATTTTTGATCCCATCCTAGACCGCCACTCTAAAGTTAGCTTTTCACCCTCTAAAATGCACTCCCAGTTCACCGATACTATACACAACAATGCTTTAGTAGACATTTGGAGATTGTGTAACCCAGATCTTGGAGAATACAGTTTTTACTCTCCAGCCCATAACTCTCAATCACGCATTGACTATCTCTTCCTCAGTAAACCTCTCACACAACATGCTATTCACTCTGACATTGGTTCCATTCTGATCTCTGACCACGCCCCGGTACTCGTTGACATTGACCTCCTTTCCTTCTCCCCCCATACTGGTAGATGGAGGTTTAATAATTCTCTTCTCCTTGACCCTACTTTTTGTAAAGAGTTTTCTGACTTTACCACTGAGTTCTTTTCGCTTAACTACACTCCTACCTCCTCTTACGTTATGGTTTGGGATTCTTATAAGGCGGCCTCTAGAGGTTTTAATATTAATTTTGTCTCCCGTAAGAAACGTGTCAACGAAGCCAGGTCCTCTTCTTTACTTGCTAATATTAAAAGGCTTGAACTTGCCTATCACTCCACAAATACTGAATCCTCTCTTAAAGAGCTCATAGAAGCCAAGGTTTCTTTTAATAAATTCACCACTGAGGCTGCTTCAAACTCACTATTACAATGTAACGCTCGCTACTATGGGGGTCAAAATAAGATGGGGAAGTTACTTGCTAATTATCTCAAAATTCGGAAAGAGCGCACGAAAATTGAACAGATTAAATCTTCTTCTGGAGACACCTTATTTAAAGATAAAGATATCCTTAATGAATTCATGCTTTTTTTTAGAAGTCTCTCTACACACCTGAACTCGTTCCTTCTTCAGCCTAACATCTTTCTTATTTTCAGTCTCTCTCTACTCCTCCCTCGTCTCATGTGAATTTTGAGCCTTTAAACGCAGAAGTTACACTCTCTGAGGTTTCTCATGCGGTTTCTAAGCTACGCCATGGTAAAGACCCAGGCCCTGATGGGTTTACCATCAAATTTTACAGCCACTTTGCCTCCCTTCTTCTACCAAAGCTGCTATCTCTTTATCACACTTTCCTGGCCTCCAGTCTTTCTAGTGGTTCCTTTCAACAAGCCCTGATTTGTTTGATCCCTAAGGATGATAAGGACCACTCGATATGTAAAAATTACCGGCCCATCTCATTGGTTAACACTGATTATAAGATTTTAGCCAAAATTCCGGCTCTTCGTCTGGACCCCATATTACCTGATTTGATTGGCCATGAGTAATCCGGTTTTGTGAAGGGTCGTCTCTCTTCGGATATTTCCAGAGTTTTCTTCAACATTCTCAGCAAAGCCTCTTCGCTAGATTTTCCACTTGCTGCTATCTCTCTGGATGCAGAGAAAGCCTTTGATAGGATTGGCTGGGATTTCATGTTTTGAGCTCTTTCTTGGTCTGGTATTCCCCCCAAGTTTATCTCTCTTATTTCTCTACACTATTCCAGTCCCCAAGCGTCGATCTTTGTTAATGGTGCGGTTTCTGACTATTTTACTCTTCAAAGAGGGGTTCAACAGGGTTGTCCTCTTTCCCCCTTAATATTTGTTTTGACTTTAGAACCCTTTCTTACCAAAATTCAACAGGATAACTCAATCTCTGGTTTTTGTTTGGCTTCTCAGCAAATTAAGCTTTTGGTATATGCCGACGACATTCTCCTCTACTGCTCGGACCCAGTCTTTTCTCTTCCAGGTTTCCTCTTTCTCAGCTGTCTCCGGTTATCGCCTCAATGTCGACAAATGCAAAATTCTTCCTTTGAACTCGTTATGTCAGAAACATCTCTTTGATGTTTCTGGTTTCTCGTGGCAACCAACTAAAATTAAGTATCTAGGTGTTTGGTTCGCTCCCCTTTTGGCAGACACTTTGAAATTCAATTTCGATAATATCTCAAAAAAATTGGAATCCGCTATTACTCGTTGGAATCCGCTTTTCTTGTCTTGGTGGGGTCGCCTGAGTTCGATCACAATGATGCTTTCTCCTCTCCTACTCTATACTCTCTCCACGATACCAATTCATATTCCCGACTACTATTTCAAAAAGGCTGATTGTATCTTGTTGAAATTTCTGTGGAAGGGTAAAAGGCCTCGCATCGCATTGTCTTCTCTACGTAAAGACAAATCGCACACTGGAGTTCGCTTCCCTGACTTCAAAGCCTATCACCGTGCCTTTTCTCTCAAATAATCGGCTTGTTGGCTTTCCACGGATCTCCCTTTCTATCCTCCCCTTTGGCTAACACTTGAATCTTCTTTTCTTTCTCCCTTCGAGTGTTGTAAATTCTTATCCTTTACTTCCCCTCTGTCTCGTTTTCGTCATCCTGTTCTTTCTCATTCTCGCAAGATCCTTCCTCCGTATCTTTCCTCTTCTTACCCCTGTATTTCTTCGACACATGAGCAACCTATCTGGCACAATAAACAACTTTTGATCCATAATCGTACTTTTTTCTGGAAAACTTGGCACTCTCGGGGTATTCGTTGGATCTCTCAGCTCCTCTCTAACAATCTTCCTCTATCTTTCTCAGACCTTAGGTCCCAATTTTCGTTGCCCTCTGGTTCACACTCTCAATATGAAACTCTTCATCCCATTCTTCTGTCTTATCTTGCATCCTTACCGGACTCTAACCCCAACCCCCTTGCTCATCGCCCTATATCCTCTGTTTTGGACTCTTCTCCTTCAGCTTCTTTCTTGTACAACTCGTTTCAATTCTCTACTGATAGGTCCAAATCGAAAGTTGAATTGGCGTAGGAACAGGATTTCTCTTTAGTTTGGCCAATTGCATTATGGGACAAAATCTGGTCAAAATTGCACAAGACCTCTAGGGCTGCCAATACGACCCAAACTATTTACTTTATATATAACCGTACCATTTTTACTCCCGCTGCTTTGTCCTCTTTCTCGACAGACACTCTCCCCGCTTGTTGGTCATGTCCTTGTCCTTCTGCAAATCAATTTCACATGCTTTTTGAATGCCCCCCCATTTCTCACTTCTGGAATTTGGTCTGGACACAACTTCGGAAAATCTTTCACTTCAACACCCCCTTTTCTCCTGCTCAAGTATTATTAGTCTCTCTATCCTCCACACTCCCCCAAATAAATACTCATTATCTCCTCATGGATCTCTTTCTGGCCATTGCTTTTCACCATATCACTTCCAATTGGAAACAAGCTGCCTCTGTCTCCTTCAAACCGTGGAGGAACGCAATATGTTTTCATCATAGGATGGACACTAATTTTATTTCCCCTGTCTCTCTAGCCATAAAGCGGGATCTCCTCTGGATCCCTTTAGTTAACTACCTATCCTCTTCTGCCTCTTCCTCCGTCACTCATGATGCCCATTCTACTTAGGTACGCAAACCACCTTGAATCTCTTTTTCCATGTTACCTGTGTAATTGTTTATCGTTTTTTACATATTTGCTTATTGGTACATATCTCATCATAAGCTATATGATCTCCATTTCCCTTCTTCCCCTTTTTTGTATAATTATTTGATTGTCTCATATTGACTGTTTCTTCAATGCCCTGATTTTTCTTTTGTATTTCTATACTATTTCAATAAAATCAAACTTAAAAAACACTGATGACAAATAGAAAAGTAGCTCCATTACAAGACTCAACTTTGCCTTTCATACCTGTTATGGACAATTTACAACACATAAGTAAAAAGAACAGTCCTTAACAGTCGTATTGCTCACTGACCGATTCCTCATCACATCACTTTATCTATCTTGGCACCACTCTCCTCCGAAATTGATGTCACACAGGCTCCAGTCCCATCAGTCAATGCCGCCAGATGGTTGACCAGTGTATGCTATCCCCCTACCTCAAGTTAAACACATTGAAAAATGTACTATTTGCATTATGGAAATTGACCTACATTAATGTTTCGACCATCTATACACAAGAACTAGGCCCACCACAAAACACACAAGTTCAAGTAGGAAATCTGTGAGTGATTATAAATGCCAGTCCCTCAAAATCTAAAAGCCACCATCAATTTAGTACTTTCCTGTCTGACAATGCCAACTGATTATAACACTGAAACTCTTGCTACTATTTCAGAAGCTACAAAGAACCAATAATGCAGCTGTCTGAGAACTCTTATAACTTATGTCTCATCAACTCACACATCTTTACACTGGCTGCCGTGCCTCAATGTGGTACATTTAAAGCACTATTTATTGCACATCAAGCCATTCACGGCAAATGGGACACTCTTACTTTAATCAACAATCCAAACAATATCACACAATCCTAAAGGTTGGTCCTAATCTTCACCACACCTCCCTTTGAAAATATATCACTGGCAGAAGCTATTCTCCCTCTTCACACAAACTCTGAACCTATGTTCCTACAACATTAAGAATAATCTGGGGCGCTAGCGACCCCAAAGCAAGATGGGCGCACTTTAGTGTGGCTCCGCTGGCTGGAGCAAGCAATCCGACAAAATCCTGCATCACAACTGCAATCGGAAACTTAGAAACTGAGCATTCCTTAACCAAACACAGCAGAATACTGTGACGAACCTCAGCAGCAAAATTGAAGCACAGGAAGCGAAGGACCAAACTGGATGCAACCCGGATCCGAGCAACATGGCAGCCTAGATACAACTGCTGCCCGCAGCGTGGCCACCGAGCTCAGGACCGGTCGCTGGGGTCCTCCGGCGAGACCCACTAGCCAGAGGCTTGAAGGCGGGGGTCTAGTGGAGCACAGAACATCGTGGCAACGAGTGCTGTGGGTCCGGGCTGCAGGAGACACCGCGGACGGTAGTGCAGCAGCTGAACCCAGGAGACGCTGCTGCACGGAGTGGGAGGTGAGTCGGACTACCCCTGGGGCTGTGACTGTCTCAGGGGTGGGCCCTGCGCCTGTGACTGGATGACGCATAAATAGACAACAGAGGCTAGCTAGATCCGCACGAGAGGCCATGAGGCATATAAGCGGCCTACGGCGCAAACCGCAAGCGGGGGCTCTGAGCGTGCCCAGCGTTCAGCACGGCTGCGGCAAAGTGAGATCCCTAAGTGGAGACTGGGTCAGCAGGTGTGAGTTGTGGGGCTGGGGGGCTGCCCTGAGCATGTCCAGAGTTCAACGCTGCTGAGGTGAAACGAAGACCCAACATGGAGACCGGAAGAGCAGGTGTGGGCTGTGTGGCTTATGGGCAATGCGGGCAGAGATGCAAGGCTGATACCCTAAGCCTATTCCCGGTATAGACCACCCCAGGCGGCGATAACAGTGGGAGGATAGCATAGTGGCAAGCATTGAGCAGTGGCTCTAAAACAAACCAGACCAAACGAGGAGTATAACAGAACAAAGACAATATGGGCAAAGCAGACATGCAGCAATCAACTCTCTCCTTTGAAATGCTGTGCTCCACAAAGACCCCATATGCAGCCAGACCCAACACAGGAAATGGCAGAAGGGAATGGCTCCACTCTGGAAAAAACACTGCAGGCAAAGCAGCATAGTCTGCAGACTATAGATGGCAAAATCAATGCATTGAACCTAAGAATGGACCACATGGCAAGTAAACTAGAAAAGCACAACACCTGCATTCAACAGGCGGAGCAACAAATCTCTATGGAGGAGGATGGACTGACAACGGTGGCCGACAAATGCTCAGGCATGGAGAAAATCTCATCAATCATCCAAGCTAAAAATGAGGACCTGGAGGCCCGCTCTAGGAGGAACAACTTACAAATCACGGGTGTTCCAGGGTCCACAAACACTGTAAAATTAGAAGAGTATGTGGAATCTATGCTTAAGGAAATGTTGCCCACTTACAAGTCCGCCAAATATAAGTAAACTCCAATCATTGGGTTTTAGTTATGTTGGATTAAATATACAGGTTTGCAGTTCCTAAGGACAGATAGTGATAGTCAGGTCTGTGAAATAACCTCCCAATGGAGGAAGTGCCCTTACACACCTAGAGAGGTGTCATGCTTCATCATTTGGGCGTGTTCCTCATCGGGCCGGCTCTGAAATGCCAGACGGGCACCAGCGAAATGGCTCTTTAGCGGAGTTCTTTTGGATAAAGCCATTAGGTGAGTGAGGGTGTGTGGGCTGTGGTGAGTAGTGTAGTAAAGTGATAGAGGTGTATTGAAACAGGTTTAGGGAAGCCCTGTTTACTAAACTTTTATTTGTGAGGCTTAAGTAAGTAAAAACAGTGTAGCCCTAATTGGAGATAAAGGTCCTATAGAGCATGCGTACTATAAATCTTGGTCAACATGTTTCTTACCATATTCAGCCCCTATGGGGTCTATAGGCAATTCATCAGGACCAACCAGAGAATTTTTTTTTAAATTGTTTTACAGTACTGCAAGGCTGGTGCTTCCAATTTAACTGACTGATCAAGTTACCAGCCATTCTGATTCGTACCAGGTTCGCTTTTACTTTGTATCGTTGTGAGACCTGAAAAAAAGCAACAGGGTGGAGAAAGGGAGAATGACATTGTGCCCGACCTAGTAAAAAAGCTCCCAGTTCCTCTCTTTTTTGAGACCCTTTAGTTATGTTAGACATTTTTGTATTTCCCACTGACTTGTATGTAAACATGTGTTGGCTTTGGTTTCTTTAAAGAAACAAACAATGTATGTCCTTTTACCTTAACAGCTGTCATTTTCACTTCCTAATTGTTATGGTTACTGATTACTACAGTTGTAATCTTTAGATTAAACATTGGTTTGAACCTCAATATTCCTTTTTTTAATGTATTGTCACATAAGCATTGAGCCCAGACAAGCAATCAAATATTAAGCTATAGGATAAATGTAGGTGGGAGACTGAAAAGTCCTCCTGACAAGGTGAGTGGGAGCATAGCCACACTGCACATCAAGATTGTATTCACCGTACTGTAAAAAGTGGTTTACAAGTACAGAAGACTACATTTATACTTAACTACCCTGTAGAGGGTGCAGCGTTGACTTAAATAAGCTATTTTTGTCATTTGCTTCTTTCAATTACTTTATTTATTACCGCCATTCAAGAACATGGCCACAGACGTTGTTTTCTTTCACTCAACACTGTGGATGTTAGTCTTCGACCCTAAATTGTGGAGTAGCACTAGTAGGAAGATTAGTTTGTGAGAAATTGGTAATGGTCCTCCACTATGCCAAAGTCAGTCTGTGAACACATGCAGAGATGGAGAAAGTAACTGCTCTTGTCCTTCTCCCAACCTTACCTAACTGGGTCTTTTCCACCTCTTAGATACTGGGTTCTCACACCAGCTGTCCTTGTTACGTTTCAACTCCATTGACCCTCTTCCAAACTTTACTGATGAGGCAAAACAACCATCACAGGTGGTATGGAAATGTAGAGGCATGCAGGCGGTCCTGGAGCATGTTTTAACAAAACCTCCTACTGAGACCTCAATCTATCCACAGAGAAAATGCTGTTTGATGTGCTGAAAAAAGTTTCAGCATAAAGGTAAATTCAATTCATGCACTAGTTTTCTGGCAAATGGCCGGCCACAAGTTTCCAATATGAGAGAAGAAGGCCTCAAAGATATGGCAGTACCAGAAGTTTTGCGACAGGAGGAGTGAGCTCGGTGAAAAATCGCATCTGTGTCCTACCACTGGCACTGACTCACCACCAGGAGTCTGAAGCAAAAAGGAAAAGACAGTTTGCAGCCTTCCCATTTTTGTGCAGATACCTGCGGGTGGTCGGGGATCTCTCTTCTCTTATTGGCCTGCCAAACTTGATTTCCTCCACTCCGACTGGTTAACTCCACCTGAGCACTAGTCTTTACTTTGAGTGTAAATCTCAGGGCTGGTCCCAAGGTGTTGACCTCTCTCACAGTAACTATTCAATTTTCTTCCCCAGCACAAGTTCTTATTTCACACACATTCAGTATAGAAGCAGGCAGCTCAGTATCTCTATTCCAACCTGAGTGTGCACTCAAGCATCATTAGGCAGACAATAGTGTTAGAAGAAGATTCGCAGGGACATGCAATCCCAGCTAAGTCTTCCCAGCATTATTGTTTTTCATGGTTACTGCCAGGGATGAAATGGGTGGATTGAGACACCTATTTCTGTCAATATGCCACAATAATAAAAGTGATTCAATAGGGGAAAGCCCTACCATGAGTTTTGTTTTCAGAGCCTTCAATATGTGTCCAAGGTCAGTTTCCTTCACCAAAAACTCCACTAGGGCATTTAACACTTTCACTATAGACATATTAGGTAGTGTAATCCCACAAAGAAGCCTTTCCTGAAATGGGCTAGACATATTAAGGGGGAGGAATTGACTGGAGACACCAAACAGTCTTGAGTTTTCCAAGGATGTACCTGAAGAGCACATCGCACCACCAATGAGTATATGATGGACCACTGTCACAACATTGAACTTTTACCTCAAAATCAGTGCGGTCTGTGGTTTGGTAGCCAGTTCCAAGGTATCCAGGACTTTCTGTTTGCAAAAGACCTGAACCCAATGATTTTGAGCTTTATGTAAACTGGTAATGGCATGGACCGGGGAGCTGGGGTTCATGCAAAAATGTAGTCTTGTCTGGGCAGAACTGTGGACCAATTTTAGGGGGGTATGCTTGATAATCAGGGCTAACATGCCTCTTGAAGTTATACATAGCTTAGATGTGTGCCTTGATCATGACTTGTCCTCTAAGCAAGGGCAGTGGCAAGAAGAGTAGGCCATGTACATGGAAACATTGGGGTGACCAAATCTCATGTCAGCAGTAATATTCAAGCTCACCTCATGGCCAGCAAATGCTGACGCATCCAGTCCTGGATATTCACTCAAACAATCGTCTGTTCTGTTTTCCATCACTTCTCCATTTTTTGCCTATTTGGGTGTTTCAACTTATGCTTCTTAACTAACCTAGTTAGACCCTGCATATTGATAGTAAAGAACATATGAGAAAGAGGTAAGCCCTTAGGCACACTGCAGGTGATAAGTGCAGAGATGGAAAAATGTAAAACCTTACTGTTCTCTTCCTAACAGAATAGAATACTTTTACTATTAAATTACCTCTCACTAGTGCATCTACGCTGCCAATCAATAGGAGGTAAGGCTACGTGGCAAAGGTAGCTAATCTCCCCAAAAATGAAAGACTGCCTGCCTTCCTACATCCTGTGAGGAGTAGAGGATTCTTACTTCCTTGTCTAGGTCAAAACCCAGGTATTTGACTCTCTAGCAGCCACATACTACTGGATGGCATTGTAGTTGTTTGCAAAATGGAGCTTTCAAAGAGAGGCATCAGTGCCAGCCCTATAGGGTTTCACCAATTTCAATGACGAGAAGGCAGGGCAAACAGACAGACCAGCATCTAAAAGGGAGGACAAACGAGCCATCTTAACCAAAAACTGGACAACCTAGTCCTCATTAACCACCTCCCAGTCTCGTAACTATGCAGTCAAAAGTCTAAGCACATGGTACATCATTTTGCCTAGAGAATATCTTCAACTTCATTAATTATTATTATTATTTTTAATCCTAAATTTTACCAACTGGAAAGATGAGGAGTGCCCACTGCATTCGTATAAAGGTAGTGAGATCCTTAACAGTTTTGAAGAGGATTTCTGTTGAAAATGTTTAACACCATCGCTGTTGCAGCAATTCCCCTCCTGTGCTGCAGATCCTTGATTCCAGTTGTTCATGACAAGCTCAGCTCGTAATCAGCACAGCTCAACCGTGCCTCATGACGAGCTGAGCTTGTCATGAGCATCGAAGGGGTTAAGCTCTAACAATCATTTTACAACCCTCTTTGGGCTTTTTGGTATATATTATCCAGTCTCACTTTAAACTCCCCCACCGTCTGAATGCCTCTCTCATCTGGACTCTATCCTGCTTGGCATGGGGTACTACCTCTCTAAGTTATTTACTCTTTTGGTAGACATTTTCTTCATGAGGCAGCTGGTGAAGGATCGAAGCTCTGATACATATTATCCAGGGAGGACTTATAAAAAGGTTTCATCCAGGCACTCACATAAATTCCACCTGCAATCCCAAGCAAAAGCATCCGAGGCATCCCCTAAACATCTCTGCATAGAAACCTTCTGGACTACTTTACAAAAAGGGTGAGCAGAAAGGTATAATGATCAGGGTACATTCAGGGCTGATAAGAGTGGCGATTCCATTCCTGGGGGTTTCATCCAAAGTGGACGAGGTCCTTCCAAGACAGAAATTCACGTCGATAGTACAGCACCTTTCTGCATATTTCCAAAGGGAAATCACCCCAAATGATGAAATCCCCTTTCACTAGCACTCTTATATTTAGGAAGGAGGGACTATGGAATGTGTAAAGCTCCTCATTAAAGATCTCGGACTACTTGGGTGTCCTTAGGGCCTCGCTGCTGCTATGGCGGTAGCTCACCTCGCAGCATTGATACCCCTGCCAAGCAGGTGGTAATCTCTAAAGATGACGGATGGCAATCCCACAGTGTGTTGAAGGCCATGACCCTCCCTTGGACGGGGACCACCTGCCACGCTCTAAATGAGCCCCACTGTGCCTTGGTGTGCTCCATTGTGCTGAACTACATATGGGGGTTTTCAGGTATCTATAATCAGCAGCACCAACCAGTGTCATTTCCTCTCTCTCATAGACCAAAAAGAGTGAAGTGTGCATTTCTTAACAAATATGAGGTAATGCAACATAAACAGACTTTGTAAAATGTTTCAATGACCGAAGGTCACTGAAAATTATTTATATAATTAATTCCTAAGGCCTAGATGTAGGTAATTTTATTTGACCACTTCTTAAATACCGAATTTTACCAATTCGGTATTTAAGAAGTGGTAAAATAGAAAGTACGTACGTTTTAAATGTTATTCAGTGTTACAATTTCGATGTTGGGCCCCTTTTATCATATCTTTTAACGTTAGGGGCTAAGGCCAATTATCACTGACTGGGCACTTAAAATGTAGAAAAGACACTGATCTTTTTTGCTCAAAGAATAAAAACAGACTAGTTATATATACGTTGACAGCTCAGACGCGCGCACTATAAACATTAGAACATACAAGATTAACTATTTAGCAAAAGAGACATTCGCACATTCTTTAATAATTCAATGTGAGACGATGCAATTCGTCATTCCCCTGTTCTGCACAAAGGGCTCCCATTCATTATTGGTGACAACTGCACATAAAGCTGTAACTTCTGAAAGAATCTCTGGCAGAATTCTCATCACTTCCGTCTGTGTGCAGGTACATCCACTGTCATGCACCAATTCAGTTCCAAAATGGAGGCTTGCGACAAATTCCAATCATGGAAACTCAATAACTAGGCAGAAGATATTTCTCACGATTGAGATTTTGCGTCGCTTCTTTTGCAACCATTTAAAAAAGCCATGCACAAATGGAAGAGAGGGGTGGGGGGCTGGAAATGAAATCAACTGTCCGAGATGCAAAGATCAGATAAACATATATATTAGCCTGCAACTCATCAAATAATTAGAAAAGAAAAGATGTAAACTATGTGGAATGGAGAGGTAAGTTAATTCACAGCTCACAGCGGTATACAACCTTTACAACAAATCTTTTACCACGCACTACCATTACAACGCAGTCATTACAACGCAAACCATTACAACGCATTGCACTGGGGGGCGCTCTAGGATAGGGAATACGTTTAATTTTCTATCCAACACCTTCCCTAGTGTCCACGGGGACTGGAGTTGGAATAGTAAATTAAACTATTCACTATCCAGCACCCCAAAGTGCTATGCGTTGTAATGGTATGCGTTGTAAAAACCGCGTTGTAAAGGTATGCGTGGTAAAAGTATGCGTTGTAACGTCATACATCCGCTCAAAGCTGATTCTGCAGGTTGGGTGCATCAGCTGGGAGCACATGCGCGGTGCAAATAGAGTAACTGCACACATGCAACTGGGTAAAAATGGATGTTAATTGCACATTCCAAATATTATGCGCCTTTGGGTTAAACCCCTCCCTAAATGCAAGACTAATATTTAAAAGCTCTTAACACCTGCAGCTAACTTCATTCGTTTTTTATTAAATGTTTCATTGACATTAGTGACACACACCATTTTTGTTTCTATGAATATAGAACCATGGCCCAGATGTACTAATATAAGTGCGGCAAATAGCGCACCGAATATTGCGAACTGTATCCAATTTTGCAGCCCGATCTATGTATAAGTAGGCCGATTTGTAAAATCATAATTCATAGGGGAGTGGTGTTGGCGGGGATGGTCAGAGAACGACCTGAATAATGAATATTAATTAGGCAAGTCGCAATTTGCGACGCACTGGAAGTGGCCTGCAAGGAACAGCAGACAACCATTCTTGTTTTTGTATTTCTAAACCAAAAACTTTGTATTTATTTTTTATTTTAAAGCAGTTAGTCGTTTAAAAACTGATTTTTTTTCTCCATTTGGAACATCAGGTGCAGCTGACAGTGGTCTCCTAGACCACTGGCTACTGCACCTGAGGCTTCCACCGAGATTACCAAAAGGTAAAAGAGTGTCAAAGGAGACTGCTTCCCCTATGTGAATGAGTTAGGACCACCTCCTTTGAGGTTTTAGTAACTGATCAATGGTCTGCAACCGGAATTGCAGTTGCAAGCCATTGATACATTACATAACAAAAAGCAATTTGTAAAGAGCGCCCCTTCTAAAAAACTGTGTTCCAGAATGAGTGGCAAAACCCATTTTCCGAATCATAAAATGGGATTTGTGCATTATAAAAAAATTATTTTGCAGTCACAAACGCAGTGAATTCACGAATCACAAGACTTGCGTTGGTAAATTCCTTTAGTAAATCTGGCCGCATGTTACCTGCCTTTTTGATTTAACACCAAAATTAAACATAAAACCACAAAAAAAATTCTGGCTAAAAATGGACGGTATAAAACTATGCCCATAGTGGGTACCCTTGAGGCTTTAAATATTACAGATTATGTTATTTGCATTTGCAAAGCACACTGTCACCGGCGAGGATATCCTGGCACTGAGCAGGTGTCAGCAAGGTTTGCATTCTAGTGTGCCATTTAAGCTCACCTGATGTGCTAAACGCTGGGCAACTATTCAGTCACTAAACCTGAAACTCACGAATTCAAAGGGTCAAGCATGCTTATGATCAGATCCCAGATCAGTACCCCCAAGTCTCGAATGTTCATTCCTTCATCATTCATGCATGTTACTGAATGGCCTTTGAACGCTCACTAAGGGAGATCACATGTTCCAGCATGCTATCAATAATCAATTACTTTTTTAAAGAAAATATTAGTTTTAATATACTGCTTTGAAACCCTGTGAAACGGGGCCAACCTATGTTGTTTTAGTGAGTATCAAGTTCTTAAACACTGTAGCCAGATACGAAAGAATACACATTCATGTTTACCTGTAGAGCCTGCTCTGCACACATGACATACAAATCTGAGCTGAAGCTATCGGAAGAATCAATGGCAGATCTTTCTGTGCTGGCTTCTTTCATCAATTTGTAAGCCATTTTCAATGAACCATGTCCTATAAAAATAAAGCGACCTCATTAAAACCAGAAAATAATTTTTATGACAAGCATAAAGACACTGTATCTGCAGAAAGACAGCGTTTTTGAGGGGCAAAGAAACAAAACAGACTGGTATACAAAACGAATAAAGGAAGTGTAAGAAACCCTCTTGACAGGCTGAGGTGCAAGAATGACACTGACAGAGAACCAAGAAGCAAACTAGTAACCCATAAAAGCGTCTGTGTCTCAACATTTGCAGAGCGGGTCGAGTTCAAGGCTTACTTTGAGGAAGAGCATGGGTGGTGGGGATCACCCATACATGAAAGACTCAAATCAGCAATCATTTGAAGAAAGAATGAATCAAAGGTCCAATCAAATATGTTACTTAACTGTGGTAAGTTCTGTTGGATACTCCACTAACTGCAGAGGATGATCCATCTGGATAAGCTCAATTACTTGGCTGCCCCTCCATTTCACCATCCGAAGAACTCCACTAAAAGCTCATCAGGTGCTCCTTAGTTGATATAATAGTTCAGGGCTCTCTTAGGGTCCAACTGAAGAAGCCTGCTCTCCTTACAGGGATGTGACAGAAGAAAATATGTAGCGTGATGGACTGCCCCAAATGGAAAGGCACAACCACATTTGGCAGAAAAGATGCCACCGTTCAAAGTACCAGCTTGTCTGCAAAGAATGTGGTATATGGTGGTTGCAATGGCAGTGCTTGCAGTTCATTGACACAATGACCAGGAGTAATCACAATGAGGAAGACAATGTTATGAGTCATTAACCTCAAAGAGCAGCTATGCATAGGCTCGAAAAGTAGGTATATTAAGAAGGTATGTACCAGATTATGGGCCCACTGCAGCATAACAAAATGTGCAAAAGGAAACATACATAAGCCCTTTCAAAAAAGCACATAAAAAAGCACTTAAAGCAAAATGTACAGATGCTGAGAGGACCGACAAATAATCTTTGGCGGACCCACAGAAAGGAGTCAATGTTCCATAAAAAATAACAAACAACAACATCAGAACGTTTTGCCTGAAGCAGGTCAACCCAACAGTCCTTGCATCAGGCCACAAACTTTGCCCAAAGTCCAGAATAGATAGACTTTATGGACAGAAGGTGAACAGCCAAGTTTTTTTATTTTATTTTTTAGAAATTTTCAAGACAAGTTACAACCAATTCGAACATGCCTTCCAACCCCCCACCCACCACCCACCAGTGGACTAAAAGTTCAGTGTGATATCAAACACTTATCCGCGTTTTTTCCAAGAGTTACACGGCCATTTAGCCAACAACCCTGTCAATAGGGCAGGCGGCGTTGTAAGAACACAGAAATATTTACCTGTTCAGATCTAAGAACGCAAGGAGGCCACATTTTAATGTCCCACGACCCAGGCCCGAGAATCCGAAAAAACACTCGACATCTAGTGTGCATCAGGTACTACACACTCTCCCCCTGGGACTCCTGTGGCTCTGCGTCCAGGTCTTTGTCTGCGCCAGCCGTCAAGTAGGTTTGGTAAAGCCCCCAAAAGTTCTTGGGTCTGCAGGTGGGAGGTAGGAGTTCGCTATAGATCTCGGATTGCGTGCAGCAGTACAACATATTGTGTGCCCATCTTTTAGGAGTTGGCTTCGGTCCCCTCATCCAGCAGCATGCCACTACTCTGTGCGCAATTAGGAGCCCCATGTCAGATAGTCTGCGGACTGCTTTCGGCAACTTCCTGGTATACCCCATCAGAGCCATCGCAGGGTCAGGGGAAATTACAATCCTGGTGATAGTATTCAGTTCTGCAAAAATGTTGACCCAAAAGTCACTTAATCCTGGGCAAGTCCATGCTAGGTGGAGGAAATCAGCGTTAGGCGAATGACACCTCTCACACTCCGCAGTGGTTCTAAGACCATACCTGAAGAGTCTGGCCGGAGAATAATATATCCGGTTGAGAAATTTAAAGTGGACCAGCCTGTGTCGTCCGTTCAGGGAGATTCTCCTAGTGTTAATGCAGCAGTATGTCCAAGTGTCATCGTCCAGCGTCATTTGTAAATCTACTTGCCAGGCTAATCTCGCTTTAGTGTATGTGTTTTCCCTATGTGATTGTGGCAGGGTGTAAAGGTGTGTCAGTAATTTCTGTGAGGTTGTGGCCTTAATGACATACGTGAGTTGCTTTACCTCCGGCGGCTCCGCCATATCTCCCCCCAGCAGTTCCAGACCAGCATGGCATACTCTAAAGTAGTGGAAACTCGTCAGCAGAGACGGGACCTCCTGGCCAGCCCGTGCTTGTTCCCAAGTTTTTACCACCCCGTCCCCAAACAGGTCTCCCGCAGTCTCGATACCAAGTTTCCGCAGAGCTTCTAGTACCCCCTTCTCACGCATTGGGGGAAGCCACCGTGCCCAGTCAATGGGCATGCTAGGAGAGTATAGCAATGCACCGTCCTGCCTCTGTAGGAGGTTACTCCACACATGGTTCGTAGCCGCAAGTGAATCCAGGATTCCCGTGCGGCGCTCAGTGGTTTCAAATATCGTGTGTGGGCGAGAGAGCGGACTGGCAAACAAGGTTTCCATTTTCACATGAGGTATGTCTTTGTGTCCGTGCACCCAAGTATGGAGGTGTGCCGCCTGTGCCACCCTATAGTATAGTTCTAGGTCTGGAGCGCCTAGGCCTCCCATGCTGTATGGTAGTGTAAGGAGCGACCATTTCGCCCTTGGCTGTCTGTCCGCCCAAGCTAGCCTAGTCAGCTCCTGTTGTAGTCTTTGAAAGAAAGTTTTGGGGAGCACCATCGGGATGGACGTGAATAAGAACAGGAATCTGGGGAGCACTACCATCTTCATGATGGCTATCCGCCCAATAAGGGAAAGTGGGAGTTTACACCATGCAGTCACGTCCAGTCTGCTAAAGGCGGTGCCATAGTTGGCTCCAAACAAGGTCTCCGGATCTGTATGCAGTTGAATCCCGAGGTACCTAACCGTGCCCGAAGTCCAGGTGAGTGGGTATTCAATGGCTGTGGGTAGTGTAACAGGAGTCAGGGGAAATGCTAGCGATTTCGACCAGTTGACTCGAAGACCTGATAGTGCGCCAAAACGGACCACCTCCCTCAGCACCGATGTCAAGTTGTTGTCTGGGTCTCTGACATATAGTAGAGTGTCATCCGCATACATCGAGACCACCATCTTGTAGTTTGGGAAACAAATGCCTTCATTACCATGGTATTCCCGGAGGGCGCAAGCCAGGGGCTCAGCCACCATTGCATACAGCAGGGGCGAGAGTGGGCACCCCTGTCGAGTGCCTCTAGAGATCGGAAATGAGTCCGCCACCAGGTCGTTAATTCTGATTCTGGCGCGTGGCTCGTGGTACAAGGCTTCTATCATTTGTAGAAAAGGTTGACCCAGACCCATGCGTTGCAGCACCTTTCTCATGAATGGCCATTCCACAGAGTCAAAGGCTTTCTCCATGTCAAGGAAGACTGCCAATGCGGTCGTATCTTGGCGAATGTGTTGCATCGTGCCTAATACAGTGAGAATGTTGTACGTCAAATTCCTGCTCGGAATAAAGCCAGCCTGTTCCGGGGCCACCAGCTGGGGGGCCAGTAAGGCTAGTCTAGTGGCCAGGACCTTAGCGAACAGCTTTGCGTCCACGTTTAGTAGGGAAAGGGGTCGGTATGAACTATATTCCTCCCTAGGCTTTCCAGGTTTCAGGAAAGTCACTAGAAGTGCCTCTCTCATTGAATCTGGCATTTTGCCCTCCGCACAGATGTCATCAAAGAGAGCCGATAAATGCGGAATCAGCTGTTCTTTGAAGGCTTTGTAAAAGCCAGCTGTGAGGCCATCTGCGCCCGGAGCACTGCCTGACTTCATGCTCATCAAGGCCTCGGATATTTCATCTTTTTCTATCGGGTGCATGAGAAATTCCCTATCTGAGTTTGGCAAAAAAGGGAGATCTATATGCCCCAGGTAGTCTTCAATGTCCTCGTCAAGGTCCCCCCCTGAGCTGTGCAGAGGGCTGTATAGTAAGTCCTAAATTCATGAGCTATTTCTACTGGATCAGTGAGGGTGTCACCCATGGCCGATTTTACCTCCGTGATTAGTTGGCGTTTTCTCCCACCTCAAATTATCCTGGCCAACAGTGCGCCCGGTCTATCACGTTCACCATATTTATTTATTTATTTGCGGGTTTGTAAAGCGCTAGGATAGACTCCCGAAGGAGTATCTCGGCGCTCAGAGACAGCAAACAAGCATAAATAAGGACAATGACAATGGTACCGCACCAGAACGTATAGAACAATTGAGCTTTAAAAGTCGTAACTCAGCTAGTTTTGATTAAACAGGAAGGTTTTCAGCTGTTTTCTAAAGGAAAGATGGTCGGAACACTGTCTCAGTTGGAGGGGAAGACCGTTCCATAAGATAGGACCCACAACCAATAGAGCTTTACCACCCAGTCTAGTCCTGCTGATCTTAGGTACCCTCGTCAGCAACTGTTCGCTTGACCTGAGTGTGCGTGTGGGAACGTATGGAACAAATTTATTAGCCAAATAGGCAGGTCCCAAATCATGTAAACCTTTATGTATAATGCAGCAGGTCTTTAAATTCACTCTCTGGCATATGGATAACCAATGAAGTTTATCCAACAGAGGTTTAGAAGGAGATCTGGGGGGGCATTGAGGACTAGCCTGGCTGCTGTGTTTTGCACCACTTGCAGTCGGTCTAGTACCTCTTCATTTGCAGAAACCAGAAGACCATTACAATAATCAAGTCGGCTGATCACTAGAGCCTGAACCAAAGTTATTCTAATGGAGTCCGGAAGGAACGGGAATATCCTACGGAGGAGGCCTATCACGTGAAAGCAGGATCCCACCGTGGTGTTTCCATGTTGTTTCATAGTCAATTCTGGCTCCAACTGTACCCCAAGGTTCTTGATTATTTGTTTTGGTTCGGGAACTGGACCTAGGTCCAGTGGCCACCAATCAGGGGACCATTGAACCTTAGCCTCACCGAAAAGCATCACCTCAGTCTTACTAACATTGCACTGAAGAAAGTTGGAAGACATCCACTGGGATACTGCTTTCATCCCCTCGGAGAAAGATTGTATAACCTCCGGAGTTAGTAGTTTAAAGGGAAAAAGCAGCTGAGTATCGTCAGCATAGGACACTGGACAGAAACCAAAGGCTCTTGTTATATCTGCCAGGGGGCCCACATAGGTGTTAAAAAGAGTTGGGCTCAGACACGAGCCCTGTGGCACCCCCTTGGTGATCTGAACCTCATCCGACCTGAAATCACCCATGGCGACACATTGGGTGCGGTCGGAGAGAAAGCTCTTTATCCAGTCCAGTGCCTTGCCACCGAGTCCATTTACAGTCAGTCATTCGATCAAGATGTTATGCGAGATGGTATCGAACGCTGCCGATAGATCCAGTAGCACCAGGACAACGGAGAAACCCCTGTCCTGGTACATGTGGAGATTATCCGTTATTGACAGCAAGGCCGTTTCGGTGCTATATTTTGGCCTAAAACCTGACTGTGAAGGATCAAGGCTTCCCGATTGTTCCAGGAAGCTGGACAAATGCTTGTTAGTGTGCTTTTCAATGATTTTTCCCAGAAAGGGCAGCAAGGAGATAGGCCTAAGATTGGACATGTTGGTCCATGGGAAGGAGGTGTTCTTCCGAATAGGTCTGACTAGGGCCTTTTTCCATTCCCGTGGGACACATCCCGTTGTTAATGAGAGATTCACCAGGCTCTGAATATCCGGACCAAGTACTCTCCCCACCGTTCCCATTAATCTTGCTGGTAATAGATCAGAAGGGCTCCCACTTTTGATATTATTGATCAACCTCTCTACCTGTGGCAGAGAGAGCTTAGGAAAATTGAGAAATGTGTTGGAATTGGCGGCAACTGCTTGCACCGGCATATGGACATCCGGACTGATTATGGGTGGAAGAAGTGCCTCTATTTTCTCATAGATAGCGTAAATTTTCTGGGTAAAAAAACTCGAGATGTCATCACAAAGATGTTGGGATGCCATGTCCGCACTTTCACATGCAGTATACTTTCCCATGTGTTTGATTTCCCTGTCTGCTTCGTCGTGATATTCCTCGAGTAGGACTTTAATTTCATTGCTCACGTCACAGTCCGCACTGTCTCTCTGCCTTTTTTCCAGTACTTCCAGCTGCTTCTCAAGGTCAGCTAGTCGCGTACGAATAGCCTTCAGTACGCCCGAATGCTTCGAAATCGCTACCCCTCGGATGTAAACTTTAAATGTCTCCCAGACAGTCTGGAAGCTGTCTACTGAGCCTATATTAGTATCGAAGAATAGGTCTATGGCTGCAGCCAGTTCGCCCCTAAATACTGGGTCTAGCAACAAGTATGGCGGGAACCACTAAGTGAAAGGCGGGATAGTCGAGCTTTGGGCCACTATCTCCAGGAGCACAGGCGAGTGGTCTGGTAGGTTCTGGGAAGAACACTACAGCTAGCAATCAGACCTATTCTGGAATCAGGGATCAACCAGTAGTCAATTCTGGTGTGTATGTTGTGATATGCAGAGTAGTGGGTGTATCCTCCCTGTCGTGGATTGCGTGATCTCCAGGCATCACCCAGGCCTAGTCGCGTCATAACACCATGTAGCTCCACCACCGCCGCTGCCGGTTTACGGTGCAGGCCAGCAGATCTATCAAGGGTAGGGTCCAGGGTGAGGTTCAAATCCCCACCCCCACCAAAGGTCATTAGGGTTGTAGCATCAGAGTTTGCTCGCCAACTCCTTGTAGAACTCGGGGGAATCGAAGTTGGGACCATATGTATTGACAACGACTAAGGACATTCCCAGTCCAGTGCATCTAGAAATTACATAGCGGCCCTCCGAGTCTGCCTCTAGTGTTTGTTGTGTGAGGTTGGATTTAGGGTTCACCCACGTCATAACGCCTCTGGTGTGTGCAGTAAAGCCAGCAGTCGCCACATTGCCTTCCAGTCCCCTACAGTGTAGGATCCTGCTGTCCATGGGGAGGTGTGTCTCCTGAATCAAGGCCAAGTCTATATTGTGTCGCTGCAGATAACCTAGCACGTTGCGCACTTTTCTGTGATCATTTAGGCCGCGCACGTTCCATGTGAGCGCCTTAAGTCTGCTAGCGCGCATATCGCCTATGTCAACTGCCATTGCTTCGGGATTGCTGCGCAAGCTCTCTTGGAGTTTAGGTCGCTCGTGCAGTCTCCCCGCGCGTTGCTAGTGTGTGAAACTGTAAACTACGCTGTGTTGTGAGCTGTGTGTGCTTGGTAGCGCCGGATCAAGTGCGTCAACATCAGAACAGTACATTTTCACCCCGTCTTCCCTCCAGTCAGATTTCCCCCCCCCTCCCACAGCAGACCATCCCCAACTCGGCCTAGTCTGAAATTACTCCCCCCCCCCCAAAACTACCCAGATGACCCATACTGGTCCCCGCAGGAACCCGTAGTGCTAACAGCGCTGAGGCAGAGGTCACCAACATTAGAACAAGTAACAATTACAGTTAAACAGTTTTCACAGTCCTGCTCCTAGCTGCATCACCCAGTACATGTCTCTTAACGGCAGCCCACTTCAGGGTATGTGTGCATGCCAGCTAGTGAACCCTCCCAGGAACGACAACTCTGCCGCCCACTGACTATCAGGCTCCTAATTTGCCAGCTTAGGTCGTGAGCGAGTGTGTGAAGATCCAGAGCAAGCCAAATTAAAGCATCAATGGCAAAATGTTCAGATATATCATGGAAAAATCTCACCATGTCTCGGAGCACAAGAGCTCGCACAGGCCACCCATGTCTTCCTCAGTCTCCACGGTCTGTAGGACCGAGGGGCCAGATATGCAAGTCTCAGTTCCTATATCACGTCCCAGCTTTGCCGCAGGTCGTCGCTAATCGGGGTAACTCAGGTGGTGCTGTACGGTCATTCCTGCTCATCCAAGCGGCTGGTAGGTTCCTGTTCTTCCGGATGGCTCCTGGGGCTGTTTCTTTGCTCCTTCGTCCAAGTCTTAAGTGCCTTTTGGAGGTCTTTTGGGTCAGTGAAGAAGTGGGAATGTCCCTGTCGGTTAAATCTTAGCTTCGCTGGGTACAGCATGGCGTAGTCCAAGCCAAGATCCCGGAGTTGTTGTTTATACGGAGCGAAGTGCCGGCACTCCTCCTGCACTTTTGCAGTGAAGTCCAGGTATAGGGAGATATATGCGCCCTCGAACTGCAGCTTACCCTTCTCCCTAGCCACCCTGCAACGCAGTGTCACTGTCTCTATAGTTTAGGAGTTTAGTAATATTGGGCCTCGGGGGGCCCCTGGGCGCAGTTGAGGACCCAATGTGCGAGACGCTCTCTCCACTATAAACATTGGCGAGAAGACGTCGGGACCCAGCAAGGTGGTCAGTAGCTTCTCCACAGATAGCTCTATTTTGCCTGTTTGTATAGATTTCGCAACTCCAGTGATTCAGATGTTGGATCTCCTGGAACGGGCTTCCAAATCCTCCGATCTGTCCTGTATCACCTGGAGAATCTTAGCTACGTGCTTGCAGTCCTTATCTAGTTCCATTTGTCCTTCCTCAACTTCAGTCAGGCGTCTTTCCAACATATCTAGGCATTCCGCATGCTTGTCAACTCTTTCTGACATCCTGTCCATGCGGTAAGAAAGGGCATCGATCTTTGTCCCTATCGACGCCATACTGTCTTGCAAGCCCTTCTCCATGGTGACATGTAATTCCTTAATGTCTGAATATATCGAATTTTCCTGAGTCCTGGTTTGCTGCCCAGTCTCCG
This sequence comes from Lissotriton vulgaris, assembly GCF_964263255.1. Taxonomy (NCBI): domain Eukaryota; kingdom Metazoa; phylum Chordata; class Amphibia; order Caudata; family Salamandridae; genus Lissotriton; species Lissotriton vulgaris. Next base: position 922,809,178 of record NC_141693.1, on the reverse strand, counting down.
GCTCTTGTGAATCTGGGGCCTTCGCACGACGCGGTTCGAATGGGAGTTTAGTTTGCATTTTATCCCCTTTCCCCATCGTGCTGGGGCGGCTCTCTGCAGTTCCGCTCCGCGTCTTCCGCCGCAGGGGGGCCCCGTTCGATGCTGTGTTCCCGCAGCCAGGGACTCACCCGGTCTACTCTGTTTGCCTACCGGGGGGGGATGCTCTCTTCCTGCAGGGAAGGCCGTACCAGCTGGGCCACGACGGGGGGCCGCAAGACGTATCCGGGTGGCCAGTTGGGCGATCACCTCATAAGTCAGCGAGAGGCCTAGGATGTCCCCGCTTGGGTAGGGGACCCACCACGTCAGTCCAGGAATGGCGGGACCGTATCTTCAGCAGGGCGCGTCACCAAGTTAGCTGAGGGGACTATTTTTCAGGGCTGATTCCAGTTCAGCACTACAGCGTACTCTGCCGGGCCTGGTCCCTCAGGTACTTTTCAGTCACTGCTACAGTATGGCGCCTGGGGCGGAGCAGCCTGCGCAGCCTGTAGGAGTGTTCTCAACAAAGTCTGTAAGGCAACCCTATTGCCTGAATGTGATTAGCTCCGCCGGCCGCGACTAGGCTCTTGGTAGAGGGTGAGGAGGCCTCAGTTAGCACTGGTACTCTCCCACGTCGCTAGACCACGCAAGCCGGCCTCAGAGCCCACTCCAGCCCCGAGTGCGCCCACCAGCTCTCCAGTGTCTCAGAGGTAGATATAAGTGCTTTATGCCTTTCTCTATATGGCTGCCCTAAGTCGCTCCCAATGCCTTGTGTTGTCTCCCGGGCTCAGCGTACCGGCCGCGCCGCCTGCTCCCCGCCGAGTTCTGGGCCGTCAGGGTTAATTCAGGACGTTCCCCTCGATGTTCACTGCACTCGGGGGCTCACTCACTCACCGTCGCCTTCGTCTGCTCCCCAGCTTGCAAAGGCCTCAGCCGACTCACAGGCCCTCGGCAGCACCAGGTCTTGTGGCATAATGGACGCCGCACGTCAGGTGATGCAGGTCGGGGTCCGCTCCACGCTAGATCGGGGCTTTGCGGCCTCCGCCGCCGAAGTTTCGAATGCGCGCTGCTCCAGCTCTGGCCGCCAGAACCCTACCACACAAAGCGCCGATTATGCCAGCAGTACGTAGGGATTGTGCGCCGTCTTCAGTAGTCCGCGGGTGCCGTTATTTAAGGATAATTTCAGGATATAGTGGGTGATGCAGCGGAGCTCAGCGCTCAAGCGTCCACCATCTACGCCAGCAAGCTCCGCCCCCGTGAACAGCCAAGTTGACATCCACCAATTCTTTGAATAGATCTAGTCGACTTGGCTGGTTCTGCTCAAATTCCATATATGAAGACTGAGCCCTACAACCCACACCTACGTTCTTCATTGACAGATATGCCACCACCGTAACCTAAACAAACCACTCACTGACCATCTGGAACATAATCTCCACCCAGGACACCACTTCCACCATGAAATTCATCCACTTAGGAGATCCCATAGGCCTGTGGCCGCACAACATCTTCAACCTTGGAAACCAAAGGATTAGCCAAGAACTCACCAACCTACTCAAGACCTATCACTACCATAACATTTACCGAAGACATTAAACAAGCTGAAATCAGACCACTACTCAAAAAGCCCTCTGTCAACCCCAGTGAACTCAAAACCTACCGACCAAACTCTCTGCTCTTATTCCCAGCGAAGGCACTGGAAAAGATTATCAACAAGCAACTCATGACACACCCGGGGCAGAACCAGCTACTTAATGCTTTCTAATCAGGGTCCACATCAATCACAGGACCGAAACTGCCCTGATCGCACCCACCAATGACATCAAAACTTTCCTCTACCAAGGAGAAACAGCAGCTTTGATCCTCCATGACTTTTCGGCAGCCTTCAACACCATATCCCACCACAAACTGATCACAAAACTCCACCACATCAGCATTCAATGGGATGTGCTCAGATGAATCACCTCCTTCCTCACCGGAAGCACCCAGACGATCCACCACCCACCTTTCACCTCTGAACCCAAGTTCACCTACAGTGTCTCCCAGGGCTCATCCCTCAGCCCCACGCTCTTCAACGCATATATGACCCCCACTGGCCAACATTGTCAGATTCCTATGGTCTCAACATAATTTCTTACGCAGATGACACCCAAATTATCCTCTCACTCACTGACAACCCCACCACCACCAGAACCAACTTCCACAGATGCATGACAAATGCTGTCAATCGGATGAAGAACAACTGCCTGCAAATGGACACAGACAAGGCGGAAGCACTGATCTTTGGCAACTGCAGCAACACATGGAACCATTACCTGGTAGCCATCGGACCTAGGACGCGTACCCAGTTTCTCCAACCACAACAGAAACCTCAGAATCATCATTTACAACAAGCTCGCCATGAAATCAAAGGCAAACGCTGTCTCCTCCGCTTGCTTCCTCACTCTACACTTGCTACGTAACATCTTTAAATAGCTACCCCTACACACAAGCCGCACAGTGAACCCTGTGCGGCTTGTCAGTCTGGTTCACCACCAGACTGAACTACCACAATGCCCTCTACGCAGGAATCGCTGCACACCTTCTACAGAGACTTCAGATCATAAAGAACTCTTCAGCCAGACTCACCCTCGGCCTTCCTCGACAAACCCACATCATACCCCACCTCAGGAAACTCCACTGGCTCCCTGTATAGAAGAGATGCCAATTCAAGCTGCTGACCCATGCACACTAGGTTCTAGACAACCAAGGACCCACCTACATTAACCACTGCCTGAACTTCCACCAACAATCGAGAAGATTGCGCTCCACCTCTCTTTCACTTGCCCATGCTCCCCACATTAACCAAAGCAGAAGTAGAGTAGGCTCCTTCTACCACATTGAAGCACAGACCTGGACCAGCCTTCCCATGTACCTCCGGATCATCATCTCACTTCCAGAGTTCTGAATCGCCCTCAAGACCAAGCTAATTGAATAAGCCTCCGAGGCCTGCAAGCTCCTGGATACCCTATAGGGTGATTAGCTGCGCTTTATAAATGCTAATTGATTGACTGGTGGAGGTGCATGTTGCTTAGTTTAGAGTGGCAAATTCTGCCCTGTTATTGAAATAGCAGGTCTTCCCAAAAAAGTAGATCGAGCAGATGGAAGATAATCAGACTCAGCAGGTCGAAGTACCAAATCCTAGTACGGGGCCGTAAGGATCAGTTGAGCCTGGTCATTCCAGACCTTTTTCAAAGCCTGTGGAATCAGCAGCAGAGGCAGAAATACAAAGGAGATCGGAGTCCCACTGAACCATGGGAGCCTTGAGGCAGAAACTCTAGGGCGTCACAGAAAGGCAATGAATGTTATTGAAAAGATCTACCAAGGTACGCATCAGAGAATCAATACATCTAGAGCTGCCTTAATATATTGAGGCCACTTGTGGTCTTTTACTTGGAATCTGCTGAACTTGTCTGCCCTGACATTTAGGGACCCTAGAAGATGGTTGTCAATCCGAGAGACAGAGACCCCTTGGAGATCCAGCCAGTGTTAAAGCCTCAACACCTCCTGGACCAGCACACATAAACCCACACTGCTCTATTTGATGCAGTACCTCATAGCAATCGAGTCATCCTTCAGACAGAGTTGCTATTGACAGAAGGCAGTAAGGTCTTGAGAGCCAGCCAGGTGGCACACATTGTTAGAACACCAATGTGGTGCCTCAGCTCCTGCAGATACCAGGTACCTCTGATCTTGATCTCATCCGAGTGGTCTCCCCAACCCAAAGTCAATAAATCCATCACCATTGTCAGCTCTGGAAGGGGTAGGGAGAACATAGCACTGCAAGTCAAGTTTGAACCCTTCATCCACCATCAAAGCTCAAGTGCTGCCTCATCCAACACAGATATTGACAGAGGAGCACACCAAAGGCAGAGTCCATTGAAGGCAGAGGTTCCCTTGCAGAGCACCTTAGGCTCCAGCAGGAGACACAAAGGCATGGAGGACAAGAAACATCAAAACCCCCGAGGGTGGAAAACAGAATTATGTACAAAACATCATGATCATATCCTGAATGTCCCGGACTCGCTAAGGGGATGGAAAAGCTTTAACCCCCACCATGTCCAGAATAGCGCCTGTAAATGGGAATCCTCATTACTTGACAAAAATGGGATTTTGGCAAGTTGATGGAGAACACCAGGGAAAATAGTTACATAGACAACCATTTTGCTATGGACTGTAATAAACCCACCTTCCACAGCCAGTTTTCAATGTATACGAAAACATGTACGGCCTACCGGTGCAGTTGAGCTGTGGCCACTTATGGGGACCAAAGGGCAGGACAGTAAACTCCAAATTTTCCTTCCCAATAATGAAGTGGAGGAAGCGCCAGCGCGACTGCAGGATACGTTCATGAAAGTACGCATCCTGCAAGTCGAAAGACACAATCCTATCCTCAAGATTTCGGGCACAGAGGACCTGAGCCAGAGACAGCATTTGGAATTTGTCCTTCTGAACGAAGGTATTTAAGAGTGAAGATCAAAAATTGGCCTGAGCCTGCCATCTTTCATCGGCATCACAAAGCAACGAAGTAGCAATATTTGCCCCTCTTCTGAAGGCAGCAACATATACAGTCAACCTGTGGAGTGAAACGAGAGTAAAGCCAGCGTATCTTGTCAAGAAATCCTGTATAAATGCCTACTTTCCTCAAAATCCTAAAGAGAGATCCCCAGTCCACCCTATTGAATACATTTTTTTGCATCTACGGACAGCAATATCTTCTCATCCATGGTGTTTTTCACTTTCCAGAGGACATTCAATAAGAGTTTCTAGTAATTCCTGCAGGAGTGACCGGGGAGAAAACAGACCCAAGATTCATGTATAAAGCTCAGGAGGACTTTCTTTAATCTGCTAGCAGTACTTTGGTCAATATTTTCCTGTTCATATTGATTAAGGATATTAGGCGGAAACTCGCACATTGTGTAGGCTCTTTACTGGGCTTCAAAATGAGGCTAATAAACGCCCTGCTACATTCAGCACGTATTCCGCCCATGGTTTCTGCTTCCTTAAAGACTCAGTTAAGCAGGGATACCAGTAAATTTGTATTTAATTTATAAAAATTATGCAGGGATGCCATCCACCCCTGGGGCATGATTGAAATCACAGCCATAATCTTCTCTTTAGCGATATCACCCTCTAATAGCTGCCTACCCTCACCAGGCACAAAAAGAACAAATGATAGATAGAATGCTGAACAAATCAAACATTCACCCCAGTCACAGTTCTGGGTTTAATCCATCATTTTCTCGCTCACTATGCCACCCAAGTTTGGACCAGGCCATATGCAAATCAGTCTTGACCCTGCTCCCCATGTGAACAGTTCAGCCCGAACTGCCAATCCAGGTCCTCCCTGGACCGGAAACAAGCATCCTGAGACCGGTTTCAGGGTATGACCCCTCACCAGCCTAGCTAAATTGATTCTTTTTGCTTTTGTACCCTCACCAGACAGCATGGGAAGTTGAACCTGTACCATGAACGCATTTTCAAATTGTTGGTCGGCAGCTGCTTCGCCACTATGTAATGGAACCAGGTAAAGTCTCAGCTATGGCCGTTGGGGGCGTGATCATTTTACCTTCCCAGTCCCTAATTGCTGTTATGATTTTAAGAGACCTGCTTTTTCCCTCTTGTACATAATGTTTTCACTTTAAGAGAAGGCAGGCATATTCCGCCTGTGTGGTGAAGTGTGTATTCAGATAAAATTTCACTGCTTAGAACTGTCTGAGGTGTACAGGGTGGTTTTCATTGTGTACTGCTGAGTCAAAAGTGTAATGTTACATTCTCTGGCTGCTATTTTGTACTGAGAGGCCCTTTTCGTAAATACCGGTTCCCTCATCACATCACCTCTAATGACTGCTTTTCCTGCTGCTCAGAGAACCTGTAAAGAGGCAACCACAATGTCATTAATGTCTTAGTACTGATGTAAGTGTTCAGCAAGTCTCATGCTTAGGGGGTGTAGATGGAGCCCACTATCATTGTAGCTTCCATGTTCTTTAATTTTACAAAAACAAATCTGCCCATTGCGCCTGTCCAAATTTTGTGGATGGGTATGAGAGATTACCAAAAAGGGGTAGCCACTCCACATTTTTAGGGTGATTAGTTAGACGGTGGTGCTGGGAAGAGTTAGCAGTCCCATCAAGAAGGCTGCTTCTAACTACTCTACCAATCCAATCCCTCCTAAACTAAGATAGATGGGTATTCTGGAGGACGGCAATATCTGGCGCTTTATTGGCTAGGCAAGTGTTAGACCTATCATCCTTAGGGTGGTCTTTCCCCCAACTTTTTGCCCTTTGCCTCTCATTTTTGCTGATTATTTTTGTTGGACTAAGGACAATGGTTAGCATTGGTAAAATACGCAAAGTGCATGTGCTTCCCCCCTAAACATAGTGAAATTGGTGTATACCTGATTGGCATATTTGTTGTACTGGTAGGCCCCTCGTAAAAAGAGTATACCAAATGCCCAGGGCCTGTACTTCAAATACTACTAGTGGTCTGCAGCACTGATTGTGCCACCCACAAAAGTAGCCTTTCAAACCTATTTCAGGCCTGCTGCTGCAGTGCTTTAAATTTCTTGGTAGTGACAAACAACCTACATAATTTTTCGCTACTTTGAGACCTACTCCTGTCATATGCCAGAATTGGGAATTCCTTATTATACTTTTGAGCTGTAATTCCTGATCAGGGAGGAATAGTTTTTACAGGTTTGATATGTTTGGAATGGTAATGATAAATCCTCCTTACTGGTGAAGTTGGATTTAACAATACTGTTTTAGAAATTCCACTTTTAGACAGGGAAATTTCTCTAAACTTACTGCTCTTTGTGCCGGATTGTCTGTCTCCAATACACAACTGGTTTGGGTGACAACTACACTTTGTGCATTCCCTCTAGACAGCCATAAACAAAGGAAGGTGAGGCACATCCGCATTCTGAGCACTCATCTGCATTCTGATGTGTCTTCCTGGGCAGGGAGAGGTGACTCATACTTATATCTGAATAGGCTGTGTCCTGTCACCACACAAAGTGCTGATTTACTCCCCCGCCCCTCCCCCCAGAGTTAGTCTGGGAGACAGGACTGAGCTGAAAGGGATCCTGTGCTCTTCAGAGAGTTCTTTTGAAATCAACCCTACACCAAAGGCACCGTTGGTTTTATGTACTAGGTCTCTGGTCCCCACAAATGAGACACTTCTGGATTTGGAACTGAACATGTCAGGACTGCTGTGCTGCTTAAATGACTCAACTGGGCTGCTTTTCTGTTTCTGCAAAAACTGATTTCTGCTTGTTGCCCTGCTGCCTGCTGCTCCAATAATCTGCTGGAAGAAGAGCTGGACTCTGCCTCCAAGTGACCTCAAGGGCTTATTGGCTTGCCTTCTGTTTTCTGAAGTCTCAGGGACACAAAGGACTTCCTACAATACTGTTGGTGCTGCTGGACTCTCCCTTCTGTGAGTCATACCCTTGCCTGGGGTGCCCCTTCAAAGTTCTGGGCCTCAGAAGTGGGTTCTGCAGCTGCTTTGATCACCTACAGCTCTTGGGTCCCTAAATCAAGATTTTGGAAACTTTGCAAGCGGATATGTTCCCACTAGGACTGCACCGCTCGCTCGAAGGATCAGCATGAGCTGCTGCAGCATTGTGTCCTTGTACAGCAAGCATCGCCTTCTACAACCACATGGTCCCATTTGCTATTCGCGACGCTCAGCCGGCTCTTTGCCCCTGCCGAAGCATCGCTGCTGGTGACTGTCTCCACCGCGACTGGGCACCTCGCTGAGCTTGAGAAGGTAAAACTTCTGCTGGACTTGTTTGGAACTGAATCCAACCTGCGCTCCATCGTGGCCAGCCTGAACTTTGGATATACCCCGGTCTAGTGTGACCTAAAATAATCTTTTAGCGCTATTGACTTCTAAGTGTTTTTTTGTGTTAATGTGTGTGTGTGTTTTGCACAAATACTTTACACCTTGCCTTTGTAGATAAGTCTGTTTGCCAAGCTACCAGAGGGTGAGTACAGGTTATCTTACTGTGTATCTAGCTTACCCTGTCTAGAGTGGTGGTTCCTACCTGGCCTGGGTGCATACCTCAGCCAACCAGGAATCCCATTTCTAACAGCAAGTAAGGGCCTTTTCGCCTAATATAATGTGTTAATCCATTCACATTAAGGCAATACATGCAAAGGTTTTTAGAGTGATGCTCTAGTCAGTGTGGAGGCCATTTTGGGAGTCACCAGTGGACAGTCCCAATGCAGAAATTGTCTACAGCAGAAAACGGGAGCATGGGGTATATATTGAGACTTGGCACCATCTTGATGTAGGTTGTCTTAAAAAGTTTAAGCAGGATGTATGGGTGATCACATGGACTACAGCGAAGTAAGTGCAAAGAATACAGGGACAAACACATCAAGTAAAAAAAAAGGTTGTAAGTGACAAATGAAAAGGATAAAAACAAGCAAGCAAAACAAAAAGAATAATGGTACAGGATCCTCAAGATAGCATAAGCTCGGTGGCTTCCTAAGATTAAGTATTTGGAGCCTTCAACTAATTTCCTATGAATCAGTTTTTGTTAGGAGTAGGTTATATGACAAACTAATGCAGATTTAGTTGATTTGGTCTACTTAGTAAAAATACCTATGCAAGGTTTATACACACTTACACCTAAATGTAGCTGTTGGGGTCAACTTAAATCTTGTGCAACTATTGAGGTCCTGAGGATGGTCTCATGTAGAGCTGACATGAGAGATAAAAATGTCAACACCAGCTCCAGTTCTTTCATATAAACCTTTGGATCTTCGTCCTTGAATCAACTGATCTAGCAACAGACTGATTCCATAATTATAAAGAGAAGATTTTGCATACATTGACCTACGGTGCGTGAATAACATTTTATTTACTTCACATGAACATGTTTAATATATGAAGGATTTGTTTGTCATATACACTATGTTCTACACTATCTTCATTAACAACGGGATACATATTTTTTTTTAGAACTTTTGTTTCTTGTGTATGCCTATTCCCCTGCGATTCATTCATAGGTCATTAATTTATCATAGACTTTCGCCTTAAAATTAATTCTACTTGGCACCATTCTCTCACAAACAATTCATTTTGAATCCGAATTTATATGTTTAGAAAATGTACTTGTTGGCAAATTAATTTACAGTGTTGTATACAGCCACTAGCCTGCAAATCTAACCCACTACTCAATAACCCACCCTTTATGGCTACAGAAAGTACCTCTCTAACAAATTTCTCCCTACTTAACCATTCTCCAGTTGTACCCTTTGACAGAACAATTTTTATAGCTGGTTCTGGATGCTGGCAGTACAAAGATACCCCATTCATTCAGAATGCATGACAAGGCCTCCCTTTCCCCTCCCAGATAACCATACCCCTTCTCACATTAATTATAGTAGAACCTACACCCTTACTCAGAGTTTATGGACCTTAAGGAATCTCAGTTTTATTCCCTTCATCCCCACCTCCACCTCGGTTCTCTGCAGAAAGCCTGGTCTATTCTTTAAAAATTACCCCATGGATTTTCTAGGTATTCAGTATCAAATCCACAGGTCTGAGCTCACTGACCCTAGAGTTTAAGTGAGGTCTGAATGTGCGCAATGGAGGTGTAACTCTGGAAACAGTTCAGATGTGATCACTCAAGGCCAAATTATACAAATTGTTAAAAGTAACCATTTTGTTAGCTTTAGCTCAGCCCCCCAGTGCTTTCAAAGATGCATCCATTCAACCCATGTTGGTCCATATTAGAGAAACCTATTTTCGATTGTTACTTAATTTCCTTAAGTACTTTTCAGGGTCAGCTCAAATTTCCTTAACAAACTACCTTAATAGATTTCTACTGTTTCCGCTGCTTATAATCTAAAGTCATAATGGCATCCACCTCAAACTCTCATTATGCAAGCTGCAAAATAAACAGCATTTTGCTGAATATTTTGCATGTTTTAAAGATGGCTCAGAGAGATGTTTAGGTGTCTACCTTGATCAGTGGGAACAATGACATCTTGTGAAAATACTCAGGAAGCTAACTTACAAACATTTCTGTACACTACACTTATTAGGGCAGGCCAATGACCTCTGCCACAGTCAGTATTTTCATAATTTCAAAAACCCAAGGCATTGCACAGTATGTCACAAATAAATAAGCATTAAAAAGTTGGCTCCACAATACTAGTCCAATTTTCAAATCGCTGAAATTTTGAGGTGTGTGAGAATCTGCAGCAAGAGATCATGAAGTTGTCCTCAAAGACATGAACCAATGTCGTCCAGTTGAGTGTCCTCAAAAAGCCTAAATAACTAGAACGATCAATGGCTGAAGTCAAGAGACAGTTACAATGTCTTTGTGGCCACTGGATGTATTAGTAGCTCAGCACATGCTTCTTGCAGATAACAGGGATATCTCATCTAGTAAAACAAAACGAGTCACAAAACATGCACTGGTGAGATGAAATGAATAAACAAAAATTAAGATTTGAGTTAGTTTGTACAACTAATTGTGAGAAATTTGGTTGATAGTTGAGGAGGGAGTAAGCACTATTCAAGCAACAGCCACAATCCTAGTCAGGGTGAATCACAAAACGTCTTAACTCTATGGTAGCCTACCACACAACCAATCAGGCTTAACTTAGAGGCAATGTGTAAAGTTTTTATGCAGCACACATGAAACAACAAAGTAAAAACACAACACAAGAAAAATCTCACAACAATTTAGAAAAATAGAGTAGAATTTTTAATAAATTATTTGAGACCAAAATGAAAGAAAATATCCAATGAGTAGATCCAAAGATAGGCAGTTTTAAGGATCTAAGATATATATAGCTCTAAAAAAGCACATAGCTCCACTTGCGGTTATCTGGTCATGGGAGACCGGTTGAAAGTCACAAGTTCAGGCCAACCAGGATGGAGGGCGAGCCGAATACATAGACCTTGTCCAACTGAAAAAAGTACCATTTAAAGTTCAGTGCAAAGATTTCCATTAGTGGTGGAGGAGGCAGTGAGAAGCAGGCCTGGCATCGTGGATGGTCATCACTGTAGAGCGAAGATACTGTCTGGAGTCGCAGACAGTTGTTACTGGAGATACACATTGGCTCCCAGCACTGGCTGTCTATGCTGTACTGTGAATTGCAGATCTTGCGTTGCCAGTCACTGCTAGTTCAAAGGAAAGTGGGGAACCCAATTAACCCTTTGAGGCTTGGGAAAGTAAACTATTAACAGATAAATGTGTCTACAAGGGATTTGATTAGGCATACTTAGTTAGACAATTCATATGGTAATCTGCCAAGGTTCCAGTCGGTAACATACAGTTAAACAATTTACAATTCAATTTTTAATTACATCCTAAAAAGATCTGTAAAAGATACTAATGAAAAACAGGTGTGAATTCTTTAAAAAAAACAAAATTATGTGATGTAAATAGAAAGGGTACAAAGAATTAGAACAGCACAAAAATGACAGAGGTTTACAAAATAATTCTGTACAGTTAATACATCGGTCATTAATGCAAACATCTATTCCAAACATAAATACATAAATAGAACCGTGAATCTGAACAAAACAGAAAACCCTTTCTAAAGAAAACAACTCAAAACTGAAATAGATGTCAACGTTTCATTCTTGTTGGTGTTCGCATCTGTTAGACCATCTTCAGTACAATCAAATGAACTGTTGTATGACCCCTGTATTGACGGAATATTCAATCAATATATTTATCAATAAAAGTACAGACTAAAGAAGAAAGTGACACTCGTGAACAAGGAAAAAAAGAAAAGAAAACAGTGAATTGCCCAGTTAGAATTTAATACAAAAAGGGCAGTGAAATTAAAACCACACCCTTCAGAAGACGCTGAGGGATGAAAACACCAACCCAGAAAAGGAATGGTGGATAGGGTTGAAACCGCAACCTTCAAAGGACACTGAAGAATGCAATACCGAAGAGGAGAAGAAATCAAGAAAATGTGGTGAAAAAAATTAGTGACAATAACTTACTTATGAACATTTCATGGGGAATGTCTAACAATGACTGAATCTGTGATGCAAGTAAAATTTTCCTAGTTAATTGCACCGAGAAAAAGCTATTGAAGAGCTCTTTCAAATATGATGAAAAAATAAACATAATCACCAATGGCTCCGAAATAATATGATACATAGCAGCAAATGCGCAACAAATCCTACATCGGACTAGAACAAATGTTGCAGCGATATTGCAACAATTTTAAAATGACATAAAACAAAGAAATTATCAATGCAGTAGGAAGAGAATTATCGCACTTGGTGTGGGTTGACATTTAAAAAGACTATCAAGATATACGACAAAATTGACAGTCTGACACGTGGCGACAAGGATACCGATGCTTAATGCGCACATTAATCAAAACAATTCATGAAAACTAAGGCATGACTTACCCATTTTGTATGCTAGGGCGAAAAAGCTTTAAACAATGACAGAAGTGCCATAGATGCCCACACTTACCAAATTCAAAACAGAGTGCAATTCCTCTGACAGTCCGCTGTGAATACAGTCGGCATCTGTCAGAGAAAATAAGCGCAATAGCTGATACTTATGCCTGTGAACGTCTGCAATGCAAATGGAAGGATTTACTAAACTAACATGCTCTAGCTGAAACGCGGTGAAAATACTTGAGAAAATGACAAGAATACCCCGACTTTCCAGACACTTTAAAGAGCGCTACTTCTCTGACACCCTGCAGTCAATACAGTCGGCGTCTGTGGGAGTAAGCGCATGCGGCCAACTTTAAAGATTTCCTTATTGAAATAGAAGGCGGACATGATAACAACTACCCTTAGGTTATTGGAAGCAACGGCCATATTTAAACATTAAAAGGACCGTTCAAGTGGTAAAGGAAAATGTTTATAAACCGCAAGATGAAGAAGGGACAACTCTAATAAATGTACCCTCATTACATCCGAACTCCTCAAAAAAATGCAGAATTGAGCATAAGATACCGCATTTAATCGCTACGTGATCAATGTAAGAAACAGACAGAATACCAACTCTGCATAATAAATAAGAAAGCTGTGCCATATTTGAATAGCGAAGCTAAAAAACAGCTGTACGAATGGTCATGGCTGTAAGGTAAAGGTTTAAAAATTACAAAATGAAAAAGAGGGAAGTTCGGATGAATATACCCTCTTTGTGTTTAGAATAATAGCATCTGTAAATCTTGAGACTGGGAACCTGTATGTCCATATATATCCAGTTATACGATATGGACAGGTCATGTGTATCCACGAATTTTATTAGATACTGTACTTCAACTGAATAGGTAAGCTTAGGCCACCTGTAGGCCAAGCGATTATACCTCAATCAATGTCATATCTTAAAGATGGGGGACATCACACAGCGTCTTCATGGATATTGATGCCTACTAAAAAAGATTGAGAGCATAGTAGGACATCAAGAAGTCAAAGAAAAGGCCAGTGACAGAGCGTGCAGGGGGATCATTTCTGACTATTAATAAATGGATTAAATACAACAATATTATGGGTAATTTACATAGGTGATCTCAGATTTCCCTTATCATCACATTTTTTATCAGTCATAGTTATTGGTCTTGATAGGCAAGAAAGTTGTGCTAATTAACATTATTAGCAACTTCATTTCTACAAGACAGAATGATACATCTTGAAAATATGGCATAAGTGACCATCCATTAGAGATATTACAAGCAAGATAGGGACATCATTTTGCCAGGCACAGATCAACAAATAGTGCTAGCTCAGCAATGTGATCAAATCAATGGCAGCTACCTTGTGCACATGTATACAGTCAATAGCAGTATTAAAACACAAAGGTGAACATCCGTTGAAAAATCAAACATTTGATGCCACAGTATTAGACAAATAGAAAAAGTGCCATTGTACATTGGTGGATGTAAAAGATCAAGTAACTATGACATTAAAGAATACATGCCAAGGAATACCATTCTGTTACTGATTTTAAACCCTTGGCTATGTTATCTGTGGGACATATCCATTGGTTTTCTTTCAATGTGAGAATACGGTCAGAGTTACTTTGGTCCTAGTGTAATGTTCGACCAATGGGGCATTTTATGCCCTACATTGAATTCTTGATTGATGTTGAAGAATATGCTTCTTAACTGCTTGTGGTGTTTTGCCTATATAGTGTAGGCTGCATAGGCATCTTAAGCAATAAACAACATTGTTGCAGTTTGAGAACTGCTTAAGTGCTACATCAAGTCCATTGATCGTAAATGAATTGGTGGTTTGCGTTGTGCCACATGCTGCGCACATGTTACATTTGTAATGTCCCACTACCGGAACCAACTGTTGCATGTTATCAACAGTATTGGTAATGGAGGAAGTGTATGCATGGACCAAACGATCTTTTAAATTGGAGCCCCTCTTGAAAGAGAACATAGGTCTGTTTTCTAATCCTGGTAATCCATTCATTAATGTTCCATGTTTATTAACAATTTCTTGATGTTGTTTGATTGTGTGCCAAAAGAAGAAACACAGACCAACTGTGGTTGTGTTGGTTTATCTTTAGTTTCCAATAGAGCTTCAGTATTGTTGTACCATGCACGTTTTAAGGAGATTTTGAGCAGTTTGGCAGGATAGCTACGTGCTCTCAGTTTGTCTTTGAGTTTTTTGGCTTCAGCAAAGTAGTCGTCTTTACGGGAACAGTTTCTGCGTAACCGCAGAAACTGCCCGAAGGGCAGGCCACCCTTAAGTGCCTGAGGATGATGGCTGTTATACTGTAACAGTGCATTTCTCGCTGAGGGCTTTGTGTACAAGGTTTTATAAAGAAGGTTATTGGAATCTACTCTGATGGTAATGTCTAAAAAGTTCATACTATGTGTATCTGATTCAAGTGTGAACTTTAGATGTGGGTTCCTGGAATTCAGCCATTCGTGAAAAGTCAGAAGTAGGTCTTTATTGCATCGTCAAATTAAGAACACATCATCTACGTATTTTAGCCAACGGCAGTGGCGGTGCGTCCATTGGGGGAATTGAGGCGTTGCCCCCCCGCCCACAGCTACCTCGCCGTCTCTGAACTTAAGTAACCTGACTCAGTTCACTTAAGTTCAAAGACGCAGAGGGAGAACTGACAATCATGTCAGTCAGCATGACGTCGGACAGCCCACCCCCTTCAGAATCTAAAGGGGGTGGGCGGTCCGGCGTCATGTTGACTGACATGCATTGTCGGACCAGGGGCAGCAGGCAGCAGCACAAGTGCGTATGATTGGCGAAGGTCGGTGAATTTTTCCACCGTGCCCAGTCATGCGCACTAAGGTCTGCTCTGGCTGGCGCACGCCCATTAGGAAAGCGAGAATTGAGCAAAGGCTCAAACCTCAGTCTCCTAATGGTGAGTAACACTGCTCTAAGCCAATCCTGGAGCAGCGCCAGTATTGACTGAGAGAGGGGTAACCAGTGCCACTCCAGTGGCGGGTTCGTGAAGGCACCAAGGGGAGCAGAGGTGGCGCAAACCGGCTGTCAGGTAAGTTTTATTTTTAATTCCCCAGCCCCCACCCTCGCGCGACAACCCCCGCGAGTATTGCGATGCAACTGCCCCGAGTATAAACTATATACCATTACAAGACTGCAATCAATACACGCTCATACCTGCTCATTGTTCCTGACAGAGGGCGGATTCCTCATTGCCGGGTGAAATCTACGAGGCGCGGGACTGCGAGGACCAGCAGGCTCTTGGACACCGCAGCTGGTTCTTCTTCCCGCAGTCTCCTCCTCCTGCCTGCAGTCCTTAACAGTTCGCGACCCCCGCTCTGCGGGAGCCGCTCATACCTGCTCATTGTTCCTGACGGAGTGCGGATTCTTCATTGCCGGGTGAAATCTACGAGGCGCGGGACTGCGAGGACCAGTAGGCTCTTGGACACCGCAGCTGGTTTCTCTTCCCGCAGTCTCCTCCTCCTGCCTGCAGTCCTTTATTGCTCCTTCCTCCTCCCGCGTCGCGGGACACGCGCGGGCACGCGCCGGGCGAAGCCCGGGCCAAGGGCGGGCCCGTTGTGGCCCGTTCGAGCCCGAGAGAGACTGGACTGGGCTCACCCTCTTGAGTTTCCCCTTGATGGACTTTGGGCACCCACTGAGTAGTAAGTCCTGGTTGTAATTTATTTTCATCATGCCTGTACGTGGGGGCAAGAGTAAAAGCGCGGCTGAGGGTTCCCTCCTAACTGGCACTCTAGATAACTTCATAACAAGGGCTAATTTAGTAATAGATCAAGGGATTACCCTGATGGAACGACGGGTGTCGCAAGACTTGGCCACGGCGAAAAGATAATCCATGGGGCATATTGCGAACGCTCGTACTCCTGAAAACCCTATAAGAAGTCATATCATTGAAATTCAAGCACTTGTACATAGCTCACCCACCTTGCAAGAACAGTCAAGAACAGTCTCACAATCATTCAGTTATTGACTTAAATTTATCTCAAACAACAGAGGACAATACAGAAATTACAGGGGGTAATGACACAGAAATAGTAAAAATGCAACTACATGAAAGAAAAGAGGGGGCAAAACCAAAAAGGAAAAGGGTCAACACTGCGGTAGGGGGGGGAGAACATCGAAAATAGCCAAAGGAAGGAGCAGTACTGTGATCTCCCAAAAACATAAAGACACCGAGGCGAGGGATGTTCCCCTAGTATTGGCCACACAGGGTGATGATCTAGCTCCTGATATAAGGGCAGATACCGTGGCAATAGGGGAGGAGGATGAGGACCTACTATTACAAAAAATTGGTGCTCTGCTTAAATCCTCTCTTAGCCCCTTGGAAATTAGACTTACAAGGATTGAAAAACAACTCTTACATCTGGAATTAAATACTAGGGGATGGACAGATGCGACTAAAGCTAAAAAGATACAACCATGCTCAACATTAACAATTACTCTCATATTTTTATCCACCTACTGTTCCATCTAGTTATGAAAACAACTGGACGCGGGTTACGTATCACACTAGGGGTAGGCCGCTAAACCAGGAATATGGGCAAACGAAGAATTGGAGAGATACTCACGTACATAATAGGTTTAGCTGCCTGGAAATGGTGGATTGACGTCAGAGGTTGAAAAAGAAACCAATGGGGAGAAATCAGGACACAGTGGAAGAATCTTTATCAACCCCATTAAACCCCACATTACATTCCACATTACACTCCACACCTATAATAAGGAAGGATGGATTGATGGGCCACGCCAGGGAGAATATATCGGCTTTAGATGGAGCCCCAGGCGAAGGAAGTAATAGGCACTTAAGCAATGTAAATCGCCCAATGGGAAATCTGCCTATACTACCGTTTATAGTACCACCCATTGAACAGGATCAAGGGAGGATGGATGAGCACATGGGTATGGAGATACATACAGCAATAACCTCTCTAGGTATAAATAATAGGAGGGCCACAAAAAATACCCTGGTCAATAATGATTCCATCACATTCTTATCATGGAACATAGCAGGGTTATCAAATAAAATGAAGGAACCAGCTTTCTTGCCCTATATAGAACAATTATTTGTCTACAAGAATGCTGGGAGAGGGCTGAAATTCACATAAGTGGTTACCGTACGTTTTTTTCACCTGCTAAGCAGTCAAGGAGGGGCAGGAACGCGGGGGGTTTATGTACTTATATATCCAATACTGATAATATTAGGGTTAAAAAGTGCACGCAGTTCTAAAGATGTCCCTCAAAAAAGAGCCGAAAAATGTCACTGAGATTAGACAGGCCAGGGCTACCTATTACTCCGCAATAAAAACCCGGAAAAATGAATTGAAGCAGGAAGCATGGCGAACACTACACCAAGCATGTATCCTGAGGGACAATGTTGGCTTTTGGAAAGCAGTTAATGCCCTTTTTTTTGTTGAAAGGAAAATAGATTCCATGGAAATAGCTATAGACGAAGTAACATGGGTAGATTACTTTACTGAGTTATATAAAAAAAGATGAGAGACTCGAATCCTTAAATAATGATAGCGGGGGACGGAAGGGATCAACGCACAAACTTTGTTTCCCATATGTATTAAATTCACCTTATCTGAAATTAATTTAGCCATAGCAGAAAGTGCGTCAGGCTAAGCGGCAGGCCCAGATGGGGTACCCGTAGATGTTTATAAGTCTAACACTACTATATGGGCACCTCTTATAACTAATGCCCTCAATAGTAGAAACAGAACAGGGTTTATTGGCACCTGGCAAGAGGCGGTTGTGGTCCCAATATTCAACAAGCATTTGCAATGCAATAGGTCTCGGGTTAATTAAGTTTGAGCTATTGGCATTGCGAAACATTGCAACACCAACTGCAACAAAAGCTATTGGTGTTGCATTATTTAGCAATGCCAATAGCTCAAACTTTAATATTGCGAGACCTATTGCATTGCAAATGCTTGTTTTCCTGGTTGTTGGTACCTGTGGTGGGGCACTACGTGCGTCTATGCACTGTACAGCAGAACACAGTTCTTAAGAAGTGTATAGTGCCCCACGCTGGTATACCCCAACACACTACGAAGGCCAGTCCGATGCTGGCGTGGGGGGGATGGAAGAAGGGTGGGGGATCGGGGGGGGGGGGTGAAAAGTTAACGCCGTTCCAGATGAGGAGGCTGTGGCTGTGTGTGGTGGGGTCGAGCTGTGGCTGTGTGATGGGGTCGGGCACGTCAGGGGTGGATGTATGTATGTGGTGCGTGCGTTCATTCAGCGGGGATCAGTGCGGGCTGCATGGCATAGATGAATGTATAGGGAGGGTATGCATAGGTGGGGACTTTCTAAATGGATTAGGGACATCCCGGGGGCTGGCGGGAAGGGTTAGCTTTATTGTGTTTGGCCTTTTCATGCCTAGTCTGAGCTGATATGTTTCCGTCCTGTAAAGAGCGCTCACGCAGCGGGGATGCACCCCTGAAAGAGACCAGAAAGGCAGGGGGTGTGTTCATGTGTGTTCATGGGCTGGTGTGAACACCCCTCTAAGAGGTTGAGGGGTTCAGTGCTACAAGCAATGGGCTGAGGGGAGCTTTACCCCTAAGTTTAAATGCTGCCTTGTTGCTATATTCCACAAGAGTGGAATTTGAGACCTCTGGACAAGAATGTATATTTTAATTAACGTTGCAACGCAATGCTCTGAAATTGGAAAGTATGAAGTCTGGCGGTGCAGCTATGTCACCAGCTAACGCCGTTTCCGGTCACACATTCTACGATGCATGCAGCGCCTCGCGGTCTGTCACCCACTTCCACAGACGGGTATTCTGCGTGTCTCCTCCTCAGTTTCCAGCCGGTACATCTTACACGCCTACGAGCAGTGAGCGTGCTGCTTCTGAGCGCCCTAGCGCTGTTCTCCACCTCCGGGGAAAAAGCTGGGTCCGATCCTCTGCTTCGCTACACCCGCCCCTCCAGACCCGTGCCAAACATTTCTTATTTACTGATACATGAAGGAGAAACATTACAAGTTTACAAATTAAATAAAAAAGCCAACGTTAAGTTACATGAGGCAACAAGTCAAATACCGCTGTTTCCTGAAATAAAGCCTGCCTGTTTATCAACGCTGCACGCCCCTCTGCAGACTCCCCCTGCATTCCTAAGTCAGTCATGTGACCTCTTCCTGAGGCGCGCGACGGGATCCGATTCTTTCTGCCATGCTGAAAACAGCAGAAGTTCACACGTGCAATGTAATCCAATGGCAAAGTGATGTGCGTGGCCAGCTTTTGTCTCCACTTTCCTCTCGTTGTCGGCTGAGCCGACAGCTATAGTTCTCTGGTGAGAACGTTTCTAGCCGAGACCTAAAAATGACAAAGAAAGGAGCAAATGACCCACTGGAGTGGGATGATGAAAGCATGTCAGCTTTTACGAAATTACGAGAATGTCTGTGTACAGTTCCCGCACTAGGAATGCCTGACTACTCAAAGGAGTTTGCACTGTTTTGTGACACACAAGACAATTGTGCACTTTCAGTCCTGACCCAAATTCATGGTTTAACTAGACGTCCAGTAGCATATTTTTCATCTACTTTGGATCCAGTGGCTGCTGGATTACCTGGATGTCTGAAAGCAGTAGCTGCAACTTGCATGAGTCTTGAACAGAGTGAATCCATTATTATAGGACATCCTGTAACTGTGTATGTTCCACATGCAGTTGTAATTTTGTTGACCAGAACCAAAACTCAGTATCTCACACCTAGTCGGCTGACTAAGTATGAGAGAATTCTTGTAGGTGCAGGAAATGTAACCATTGCCCGATGTAATATTTTGAATCCAGCTACCCTACTACCAAATTCACTCACAGCAAAGGTGGAAGGAGAAGTTGAGCATGACTGCCTTGATCTGACTGAGTATAGCACAAAACCATGCCCAGACATAAAGGAAGAGCCTTTAACTGACGAATATTACGAGCTGTTTGTAGATGGCTCATGCATGAGACATGAGGACGGAGGCTTAAGCGGTGCTTATGCAGTATGTACTTTGGGAGGTCCAGTGGAAGCATCCTATTTGCAATGAGTCAATTCTGCACAAATAGCTGAATTGGTTGCATTGGCAAAAGCCTCTAAATTTGGAAGGAACATGAAAAAAAACATATACACTGATAGCCAGTATGGTTATGGTGTTGTGCATGACTTTGGCCAATTATGGTTGCAAAGGGAGTTTCTGACTTCTTCAGGTACTCCTATCAGAAATGGAAAATTTGTGCAAGATTTACTGGAAGCAATCCAGTTACCAAAAGAATTGGCTGTGTTCAAGTGTGCTGCTCACAAATCTGGCAATGACAAAGTGACAGCAGGTAATCGATATGCTGACCAATTGGCCCAACATTGTGCAAAATACAAATTGGCTATTAATAAAAAGATGGGAGTAAACGGAAACAGCTGCCAACTTCTGATGCTTGAAGGAATAAAAACATGGGAAGAAGTGAGAGATTTACAGAATGCAGCAGAACCAAAGGAAAAGGAAAGATGGAGAAAATTTGGTTGTCAGAGAAGGAATGAAGATGGTGTCATTATTTACCTTGATGGTATGCCTGTGTTGCCAGACTGTCTGCTTGCTCCTATGGCTAGACTGATTCATGGAGACACACATTTAGGAAGAGACGCTATGATACGCATCTTTAGGCAGACATGGTTCAATTCGAAATTCAGAAACATAGCAGAGGCACTCTGCCAGAGGTGCCTAGTTTGTCAACAATTCAATCCCGGAAAGAAAACTGTAGTTTTTCCAGGAAAGATTGGAAAAGCAGAAGGCCCTTTCATACGATTACAACTTGACTTTATACAGTTACCCCCTTGTCGAGGAATGAAGTACGTCCTCGTCATTGTCTGCCTATTTTCAAAGTGGGTGGAAGCTTATCCTGCTCGCAGAAATGATAGCATCACTGTATCCAAACTGTTACTTAGGGAACTGATACCACGGTACGGGTTTCCAGTCACAATTGAATCAGACAGAGGTGGGCATTTCCATAGCGAAATAATAAGACAAATTTGTGAAACTTTCAAAATTACGCAAAAAATACACTGTGCATATCGCCCAGAGGCTTCTGAAGTGGTAGAACAACTGAATGGCACTATCAAATCAAGATTGGGAAAAATGTGTGAATCTACTCAAATGGAATGGCCAGATGCTTTGCCACTTGTTTTGATGAGACTCAGAAGTATTCCAGACCGTAACACAGGCTTGAGTCCACATGAGATACTGATGGGAAGAGCAATGCGTCAAGCATGGGTGCCAGGATACAAACTGATAAGCATATCTGCTGATTTGGTACTAGAATACTGCAAGAAAATGGGTGGCCAAGTGCGTTCTGTCTCTCACCAGATTGGGGAAGACGCCGTCGCCAGACCAACAACTCCAGCACATGACTTGAACCCAGGTGATTGGGTCGTAATAAAGAAACATACTCGGAAGAGTTGCCTTGCACCGAAGTGGGGAAAACCAAGACAAATAATCCTGGTTACCACAACAGCTGTGAAGTGTGCAGGTGTGCCACTGTGGATCCATGCCAGCCATACGAGGAAAGTGACTGAACCTGAAGAAACTGAGGCTGAAGGTTGTGCAGCTGAGGGGTCTCAAGAAATTGGTCCTGAAGTAGCTGAAGAAGAACAACCGAGCTCCAGTCAAGATGATTGGGTCCCAATAATCGACCTGACTCTATATCCAATAAGAACAAGAAGGCAAACCTACTTAGATAGAGAGTGGGATAGTGAGGATGAGACAGGAATAGAAGAAGATAATCAGATCATCGAAATCCAAATCAAATCTGATGATGAGTAAGACCAGATAGGAAAAGAACAGATTTTTGACACTCCTCCAAGAACTCCTGAACCTGAAAAAGGGACAGATAGAAATTAGAGCAGAAGTTCAAGCGGAAGAAAATCAAAAGTTTGAAGTGCTTGAACAGGATCAGACAGGACTAGATAAATGTGTTCAGGAAGAAGAAATTGAAACAAAACAAAGCCAAATCCAGCATACACCTGAACAAGGCCAGTTTAGCAACCAGGCAGAAGAAGCTGAAATAAAACCTGGTACTAGTCAGACAGGAAGGGAAAAAGAAGACAATGAAGTAGAAGTGCCACAACTGAGCGAGAATAAAAGAGCATTTGAAGAAGGCCAAAGCATAGTGCCAGTTAAAAGATTCAGAAAAGGAGATAAAGTACTTAGATTTGTCAAAAGACTGAGACTAAGATTAAAAACTATCGACGAAGAACTTGAGCAAGAAAATCAAGACTCCAGTAAAACTGATCTGTCTGTGATAAAACCTAAGAGAAGAAGTGCCCGAATAAAGAGACTGAATAACAAGTATCAGAGTCCTGAATGGACTTATCTGGTGTTGGAAGATTTGAAAACCTTGTAATAAGTGACGAAAGTGAGGAAGAATTGATTGCTGACCAGACTGACGAAGAAGTGAAACCAAGCTGAAAGTTGCCCTGAGTAAGCAACCTTTGCAAAGTTACAAAGAGGGTTTGAAGCTTCTTTTGAGTCAAAATGTCTGATTCCTCTGTGAATGGAAGACCGAGACGAAATTGTTGTAAAACATGCTGCAAAGTATGTTTATGTAATGTAGCATTAGTACTTATACTATGGATAGGACTAACAATAACTATTCCTTACATGATGAGAAAAGATACTGATTTGTACCCTACTAAGAAAATGACAAAGGACACAGAAGAGCTGCAAACAAAAGATACACCACAAAGAGTAGATACACAGGAGAAAGCACTTAGCCTTAGACAAACTAAAATGAACTCAGATGCACCAGCTGAGGAAGGACTGCATTATAATAGAATCAAGAATAGAACTCATTTAAATGTATTGGCAAACCTTTTAGTACATTATGTAGAAGCAATGGAGATAGAAGACTGTTACGTTTGCATGAAGCTACCTACTTCAGTAGCTGAGGGTGTGACATACCATCATTTGCCACTAACATATGGAATTTTCTGTAGTGTTTTAGCTAGTTTATTCTATAAGAGAGGACCTTTACAGTATTATTACTCTAATTCAGATGTGATCTTTTCTGAACTTCCTATACGCGGAAATCTAAATCCTGTACATACTAAGAGTGATGTAGCACGATAAATGGGAGAATACTTTCTAACTATAGGTACAATAGATTTAGGTGAAGCACATAGAGATAACTTAACATGTTCATTACACGAACAAGAGAAAATGTTTCTAAATATGGCAGAGAAAAGAAGAGAAAGTTTCCAAAGAAAAGCGAATGACAAAAGGCAGAACACTCCTAAATAGGCTGAAAATATAGGGAGCACCTCAAATGGTGGAGCTAATGCTGCTATGTTGCTGGATTTAAAAAAGAAGGGGAAACTTTGTCTTCACAGAGAAAAGACTAATTATTATAATAACATATTAATTGGTTCCAGTGAATGCGAACACAAGTATAAGGTAACTGGAGGTTGGGGTTTCAAAAATGGGTCAGAGCCTGTGTTTCCTGGAATTTATTACATATGTGGAAACAAGGCTTATTTCAAATTACCAGACCATTGGTATGGAAGCTGGTATTTTGGTATTGTCTTCCCAAAGATATACCATGTAAATGAAGTCGCTGGAAGCAATGAAGGAACTAATGGATTAATAAAAAAGAGAAAGTGTTGGAGAAATAATAGGTAATATATTTAGTGCATTGATACCTACAGTGGGAGTGGCTCTGAATACACACAGAATCTGCAAATTGTCAACAGTAGTAGATTGGTGATCAACTGACACTGCTGGAGGATTCCTGATGGTCAATACCGAATTGGTTGCGATCAGATCTATGGTTTTACAAAATCGACTTGCTCTTGATATCTTATTGGCAAAAGAGGACGGAGTCCGTAGAATTTTGAAAGCGCAACATTGTTGCACCTATATTCCAGACAAAAGTGTTGAAATCAAGAAGTATGTGAGAAACATAACTAATTTGGAAAGAGAGCTTAAACCACTGGAGGTTGATAGTGGCTGGAAGAGACTAACTGATGGTCTCTCCTCTGTAGGTAGTTGGTTTTCTAATCTAGGTAAGAGTCTTGTGAGTAAAATACTGATGCCAATAGCGGGAATAGGTTTACTAGCGTTCATTATAATAATTTGTTGCACATGTCGCAAGCACAAAAATAAATATTCTGTCAATAGGCGAGGACTAAAAAGAAATGTTAAGGAGCTCGAATTAGAAGAAATGAATAATCAGATTTACAAAAGAGTGAAAAATTCTCATCCTAATAAAGATGCTGAGAAAAAACTAAATAGAAAGTTTGAAGAGACTGAAATGGGTGAAATGTGAAAAGTTGGCATCTGCTTCCATTAATAGTGATGATGGTAAATATCATCAAAGAGGGGATTGATGGAGCAAGGTTTCGCACGTAAAGCGACTTGCTTGAAATCATGAACCTCGAAATAATGTTAATTAACTAATCAACCTGTTCTGTCTTACTAATCTGCCCCTTGTCCGACATTTGGGTGTCCGAGAGACACTTGCTTATGTGCCTATTAAACATTAATACGCTTGCAAACTAAAATGGCTGCTGCTACGCGGGAATTTAGACTGTGCATGCGTCGGTCATACCCATGTGACATGACGTATTCAATGTCTTGGTGGGAAACTAATTGCACATGCGCAATACAACTAAAAAGGCTGCTCTGTGTTCTCACATGCTTAAAGCTTGCTTGCTGCTTTCGCTAAGCTGTTCATTCTGCTTAAAACTTAATGCTTTAGTTATTATAAAGTAATGGGAGTAGTGTAGTGATTCATGGTATACAGTGAAATCATTTATTCTGTGTTCTAAAACTGTTTCTTTTCCATTTCATGTACACTTTGAAACCTTGGCCTATTATAATCCACTGTACTCCATCTTGAATAAAACTGCGTCTGCGCGAGATCCGCGAGTCTCCAGAGCAGTGACCTTTGAATTGCAGCCAAGAAGCTGACTGACTGAGAAGATGCTCCTGGGAACCTGAACTGTGACCCAGCTAGAAGAAGCTGAACTGTACTACAGTTGTAACAAATGTATACGATGTTGTATTTACCATTGTTAACTGAAAAGCATATCTCATGAGAACCTGGAATTTAAGGGGCGGGTACAGAAATTGAATATTAAGCCTGAGAAAGTCTAGAAAATAGGTGGTGTGATGACCTATCCTCCTCCTTTGTCCAATCAAAATTGGGGATCCTTACACTTGCAACATTGGGGGGTGGTACACTGACCCGAAAAACAGTATAACTAGCCTAGGTCTAGCTAGAGAAATTGTCCGACTTGTCCGAATAGCTGACCTGTCACTGACCCAACGCACTCTATAGGTGACTGAAACAGAGAGCTGCGGAGCACTCTGTTGGAAGGTTCGAGAAACCCATTCGGGGTTTTGGCAATTGAAAGTGCTGGCGAAGCACTTTGCTGGGAAGTTCGAGAACCCAATCGGGGTTTTGGCAGATTCCTTGCAGAGAGGGAGTAGCGCAGGAATTGCAACCGAAGCTGCAGGTGTTGGTCTTAACCTTTGGCGAACCGGTCCTGATCCAAATTCTGGGGTTATCCTGTCTTGACTGTCCATGAGCTGCACCCGCTCGCCTACTGGCACCTAAGTCCTTGGGGTTCTTCCCGTCTTTTCCATCTGACCCGTGGCCAGGGTTGGTCTTCACTCTATCCTAGGTAAATATAAAGTCTGTGTGGGTAATTGTCTTCTTAATTGCGTCCTTCTCTTTACCCTCCCTGAAATTGCAAAGCTTTGATTGCATATGTTCCATTCTCTTTCCCGTCCTTTGGTAAATGAGATATTCATGTATTGCTGACTATTAGTGTGTTTCCATTTTTTCCCCACCTATAGTCAATGCTAAATCGCTTTCCTATCTAGTATATGTTCCTTTTCTCACCCTCCCTTGAAGGAGATAAGCTGAATTTAATAGTATGTTCCCAATCTTACCTTCCCTATAGTATTGAGCTAAAAATAAGTCCCGAATTTGCAATAAAGTTCTTTCTAACTGTCATTTGAAATTGCGAAAAGTCTTTGAGTTTAGTATGTTCCCTTTTCTTACCCTCCTTCAATCAATGTTTGCGAAAAGATTGTTATCTAAATATAGCATGTGCTTTTTTCCCCATTTACCCTTCAGTTTAAAGTTCTTAAATGCTTAGCATACTCTATCCCTTGCATAGCTATACACTGGTCATGATTTTGATTATAGATAGTTTGATCTGTTTTAACCTTATGCTCATGACCTATGATGATGAAGATGATTAGATAAAACTTTGAACCTACCCAGAGTCTGTGGTTATTTCATATTTTACAAATGTTATGAATGTTTCTTAAGTACCTGACATATAACTCAACTCCCTGATCCAATGTGTTTAGGTTCCTAGTATCTACATTGCTAGGTTATAGATATAGGAATTAGAAAGTAGTGGAGAATCACAAATTATACTGATAGTAGTGCGTGAGTTACCTAAGTAAATGATTAAGGTGTGTAGTTTTTGAAATTATGAGCCCAGGTGAGTATTAGTAAAAATGTCCTTGCTGGGTGACCTGCGCGCTCTATCACTCAGTTTAAAAAAAAAAAGAGTGAAGAACAGCGGTACAAGCCAGGCCAGTTTTCAAAGTGTAACATGAAATTTCAAAAGAAACAGTTTTAGAACACAGAATAAAATGAATACACTGTATACCATGAATTTCTACACTATACCCATTGCTTTATAATAATCTATAGCATTAGGAATAGGCAGAACGAACAGCTTAACAAAAGCAGCAGTGCAAGCCTCTTGCATGTGAGAACACAGAGCAGCCATATTAGCTCTAGTGCACAGAAGCGACAGTTTCCCTCGAAAGCTGCGAGTACGTCATGTCACGTGGGTATGACAGATGCATGCGCAGTAGAAAATCCCGCGTAGCAGCAGCCATTTTATATGCAAGCGTATTAGGATTAGTAAAACACATAAGCAAGCTTCACTCGGACACCCCATGTCAATATAAAAAAGGCAAAATTAGTAAGACAAACATGTTGATTACATAGTTAGCGTTATTCGAGGTTCATGAGTTCAAGCATGTTGCTTCTCGTGCGAACCCTTGCTTCATCACCATCAACAAATTAATTCTAATGTAACTAAAGTCTGTTATCACCCTTTATAATTCTCCTTTTGGTGACCCTCAAAATCTTCTATTCACTACAATGCATTTCAATGATGTGCTATCTTGTATATTGGTCCCAAGATGGCTGCAAGCAATTCCAGGATGAAGTGCTGACAGCCAATCAGATCTCCCGATGAGATGTGTGGTTAGGCTCCGCCCAGATAATGAAGCTTTTTCCTTTTCTAATATCTCATGAACTACTGAACGGATTTACACCATTTAAAAAGGTCTCTTTCTGAACCAAGGGCTAACTTTTTGCCAAATTTAGTGTAATTCCGTTCTGCAGTTCGGGCTGTAGCTTTGTCTAAAGTTTCCTATGGAAGTTAACATGGGAAAAATGCATTTTGGGTCCCCCTTTTGTTTCGGCACCCGCTTGACAAATCACCCCGAATCTGTCAAGAAAGGAGCTAACTGGAATGCCCCACTAGTTTTGAAAATTTCACGAAGATTCATCAACCGGCGCCAAAGTTATTGGGAAAAGAAAAAACGCTTTTCCTATGGAAACTAGGTCCTAACTATAACTACCTACTGGCGATTGCCAGTAAGTAATATATAGCCATATATATATATATATATATATATATATATATATATATATATATATATATATATACATCTATACTACTATTATAAAGGAAGGACTTTGAACCTTTGAGGCGTATAAACTCAGGAACCACAGCGCCAATCCACACACCCGATACATCGTTGTAATCGTCAGGGTGTGCAGATGGACATAGGCTATATAAACTTAATAAATATACGTTATTTAAAAAATTTACCGCAAAAAAAAGTAGTCCCTTGGAAGAAGCGCCGGCGCCGACGTGCGTGCCCGACGTGAGGAGCGCGGGGAGGAGCGGCGTCCAGGAGCGCGAGGAGGACCGCGTGGAGAGGAGCGGTGAGGAGCGGCGGACAGGCGGTGAGGAGCGGCGGACAGGCGGTGAGGAGCGGCGGACAGGCGGGGAGGAGCGTCGGACAGGCGGGGAGGAGTGGTGAGCGGCGGATGAGGTTGGTTATTTATTTATTTTTTTAGGAGCGGTGAGCGGCGGAAAAATGAAGCAAAAATGAAAATCGTGAGCAAGAGGGAGCAAACGGAGCATTACAAAAGTGAGCCAAACGGTGCATTACAGGAGGAAAAAGTTACGTGTGCGGGTTACAAAAGCGTACATCGTGAGCAAGAGGAAGCAAATGAAGCATTACAAAAGTGAGCCAAACGGTGCGTTACAGGAGGAACAAGTTACGTGTGCAGGTTACAAAAGCGTAGAAAGTAAACATAGAGGTATAGGAGGAAAAAGTGATGTGTGCAGGTAGCAAGAGGAAGCAAACGGAGCATTAAAAAAGTGAGCCAAACCATGCGTTACAGGAGGAAAAAGTTACGTGTGCAGGTTACAACAGCGTAGAAAGTAAACATAGAGGTATAGGAGGAAAAAGTGACGTATGCAGGTAGCAAGAGGAAGCAAACGGAGCATTAAAAAAGTGAGCCAAACGGTGCATTACAGGAGGAAAAAGTTAAATGTGCAGGTTACAAAAGCGTACAAAGTAAACATAGAGGTATAATACTGCAATATATGGAGGAAGGCTCTGGGGGACCCACGGACAACGTCGGAGCGGGCGGGGGCCCTGAAGCCTAATTGCTCCCGGACAACGTCGGGACGGGCGGCTAGTATATATATATATATATATATATATATATATATATATATATATATATATATATATATATATATATATTCAAGCAATTGAAGAGAACACCGCACTCTTCTCGGATTTGGTTAAGCGATTTATTCCAGTTCAAACAAACTTCCAAAGGTGAAGGAGGTTTGTTTGAACTGGAATAAGTCGCTTAACCAAATCCGAGAAGAGTGCGGTGTTGTCTTCAATTGCTTGACAATGAATCACGAGTCTAGTCCTTGACTCGTCGCCTGCACCAGCTGACTGGCCGCTCCTCCTGAACCAGGGACGTTTGCTTGTGGAATATATATATATATAGACTTGAATTGCTCTATTGATCGAAATAGAAGGCGCACGCAGAACCAACGAGAAGTTTCTTTGAAAAAGCTGATTGATAAGCTAGCCAATGATGCCTCTATCATAATTAAAAAATCTGACAAAGGGGGCAATGTGGTCCTGTGGCCCAAACAACAATACGATGCAGAAGCCAAGAGACAGTTAAACAACTGTGAGTGTTATGAGCAAATAACATGGAGCATATACAACAAAGCGAAGGAGAACATTAAAAAGGAACTATTAAAATGGAAATCAGAGGGTTTGATATCAAATGAAGAATACAAATTTTTATTCAACACTCACCCCCGGTTACCCTTCCTTTATTTGCTACCAAAAATTCATAAGAACACCACCCCTGTTCCTGGACGCCCTATAATTTCGGCGATAGGAAGCATGACTGAGAATGTGGGCTCTTACATTGACTTCTATCTGCAGGACCTGGTAAAAGCTTTGCCCTCTTATTTGAAAGACACTGGGGATTTTCTAAGACACCTTAACAACATAACTTGGTCAAAGGATTGGATCTTACTAACTCTGGATATAGAGTCTCTCTATACCAGCATAAGACACGAATGTGGCCTGCGTGGTGTTGAATACTTTTTAAACACACGTCCTGCTGAATATGCTATGCATAACAAAATGTTAATGTCTCTTATTTCATGGTGCTTGAATAATAACTACTTTTCTTTTGAAAAGAACATGTATAGACAAAAACAGGGGGTAGCCATGGGGGCTTGCTTTTCCCCGAGCTACGCGTGTCTGCACGTGAGTTTTTGGGAAAAGCAGGTCCTCATGAACACACACAGGGACATGTTTGAAAATAATGTGATATCATGGCTTCGTTATATAGACGATGTTTTTGTTATTTGGAAGGGAAGCATGCAAAGCGCACAAGAATTTGTCAACCTGTTAAACATTAATGAGTTTAATCTTCACTTCACTTCCAACATGAGTGACTCCAAATTAGAATTTTTGGATGTCCAGATACAAGTAACTGACGAGACACTCATCACCTCAGCCTACAGAAAACCTTCTGCTGGTAATGCAATATTACATGCATCCAGCGCGCATCCACGTCACTTAATAGCTAGCATACCCTACGGGGAATTGCTACGGCTTAAGCGCATCTGCAGTACATCGGAGCAATTCGATGTCTGTAGTCAATTATGCTTAGAGCGCATGCGCAAGAGAGGGTATAGTGAGGAAATTCTGAAAAAAGCCATGACAAAAACAAGTGAAAAACCCAGAACTACCCTACTACCCAGCACCAGTGAGAGTAACACAAGCACAGCGGATGAGGATAATTCACCTAGACTCATCACCATTTACTGTAGACAGGAACGCAAAATACGTAACATCATAAATAAAAATTGGCCCATAGTTCTAACCGACCCCATTCTGAGAAACACGTTGCCAGAACATCCCAGCGTGACGTTCAGGAAATCTAAAAACATGGCTAATCTCTTATCAAGGGAGATTCCAACCGGGTCCACCAGTATTCAAACTTGGCAAGCAATGGCTTCCGCAAGTGTGCCACTTGCAGGGCATGTAACTTTGGAGCCAACACTGCCACATACAAAACCCCTTTTAAAACAAAAGAAATATCCATCAGGGGAAAATATGACTGCCGCACTGAGTACGCTATATACGTCCTCACATGTACATGCGGCTTGCGGTATGTAGGCAGTACAAAAAACCCTGTTTACATGCGTATCCTACAGCACATTCGTGCAATTATTAACTGTGATCCGGCTTACCCGGTAGCCCGACATTTCAAGGTGAGCCACAATAAGAATGTGAACTGTTTAACATACTGTGTAATTGACCAGGCACCGGTGTTAAAGCGAGGTGGGGATAGGGACAAGACTTTGAGGCAGTTAGAGACCAGATACATCCTGAATCTTAACAGTAAGCATCCTAACGGCCTCAATGATAGGGAAGACATACATACCTTCCTTTAACTCAAGTCTATATTGTCCTGCCTGATTCTCCATCTTTATTATCATGTATTCACTAAATCTGTATCCTTTGCGGGCATAGTGTAATAGATCAAGCTAATAAATGCCCTAGTGACTCATACATGGTTGACCACGAACATTTGATCTGTTTTTCTATCCTGTTAATTTTACCTCTCTTTTTAATTATCATTTTTAAACCTCCAACAATTTTGGTTGCACTTATAACACTTAGCACTTTACAGTTGGAATTGCTGTTGGAGCAAGACCAAGTTGCGCAACCCTCCTGGGTTGCCAAATGGGCAAGGGATAGGTCACTATCCCTGTTTATATGGTTCAGCACTGGCACTTTAATACAAGCAAATATTTGTACATTGTAACGTGACATTGGATTGTAATACTTGAGTAAGCTAGCTCCAACTGTAATGAATGAACTAGATACACTAAGGCTATCTCAGCGAATGTGGAACACACTGCCATTTTTGCACAATGTATTTTTTAGCATAATATTTATTTATTTATGCATTATAAATTATTATCATGGACTTTTTATATATTGTCTTTTTAGAATTTTAACATATTTATATGTTATATATTTGTTGCATTGGTGTAAATAATTGCTTCGCTGTACAGATACGTGTAGCAATACCCCTTCTTTTAAAAGAAGTGTCATTTATATAGGAATATGCTGCTAGCTCACTGTTACACAAACTTTTAACACGCATTTAGGCGGTTATAAATGTACATCGTTACTTAATTGTTATTTTAAATATTTGTGTTCAGATGCCCTGTACAAAAATGCTGCCAAGAGTTACAAACAGCCCATAGACAGCGCCCAATTGTATGCACATGTAAAACACCTCACATTGGTAGTCTACTTTCTATGTCTATGTATAGATCACGTGGTGTCACTGTGAATTGAAAAAAATGAGTGTGTGCCTTATTTAAATGAAAAAACACTGCATGTCCGTCATGTGATCAAGGGCAGACCCTGCCCGAAACGCGTCATGCCAAATCTAAGCTGCAAAATGGTTGAATAAACGCCTGCTGTGACACTCTGCAATTCGTGTGGTGGTCCGTATTTTCTGTGGGTTCAACCTGGAAACAGAATTCGATCCATATATATATATATATATATATATATATATATATATATATATATATATATATATATATATATATATATATATATATATATATACCTATATAGCTGCAGGGCACCTTTAATGAAGCTTGCAAAGTCTCATCAAAGGCTTAATGGAGGGCCGAGAAAAATTGACCATTATTAGCTGCAGGGGAGGTAACCCAGTGACTAGAGGGTGTTAATTGACAAAATGATACCTCAAATCCCAGAGTGCATTTAAAAATGAACTGCCAGTAAAGGAGGAGCACTGAAAGCCCCTATTACGGAAACACTCAGGGGAGATGCGGTAACCACAAATCACCTTTGCTGACACGGCCTCTGAGGAGATGCAAACAGCGGCATCGAAACGCGTCAGGCCATGGACTTCAAAGGGATGTTAAGCTGCCGGCTTAGTTTAAATAGAGTTGTTACTCACCTGCAGTGCTGTGCAGCCTCAAGCTTCTGGGCGGTTTTGGTTACATATATATATATATTTTTTTCTCTTTCTTTAATGCCAAATATTAAGGAAAGTGAACGTATTAGATGCAAGTAACCATTTTGTATGTATATAACAATCATAAGATGATCACAACCTCCTATATACAACTAATTATTAAAATCTTTATTTAAACTGGTACTCCTAGACTTGTCGGCTGCCTTCGACACGGTCGACCATGATATCTTGGTCGGCCGTGTCGAGGAGGCCGGCATCCGGGCGCTCCTTTTTGAGCAACCGACACCAGGCTATCCGCCTATCCCAGTTTTTGGCCGATAAGGTTAGGCTGACGTGTGGCGTCCCGCAGGGTTCCTCCCTCTCCCCCCTCCTTTTTAATTTTTACCTCACCCCCCTTATCCGTTCCTTACGAGGCAGCAATGTCACTGCGTTTAATTACGCAGACGACATTCAGCTTGCCTTTGACATTGACTCTTCGGACCAATCCATCTATATTTTTCAATCCACCCTGTGCCACATCAGCGACTGGATGGGGGCAAATCATTTGAAACTCAACCCCAAGTCCCAATTTTTGGCCTCTCCGCTTGGGCCTCCCCCCTCGCCCCGTGGATTACGCTAAAAGCCTTGGGGTTATCATCTGTAAAGACCTCTCAATGAAGCTCCAGATTAACACTGTGGTCTCCTCCAGCTTTTTCCATCTACGCAAGATCCGCAAAATATCCCGCTTTCTTACCACAGAGGCTCTCACCCTTGCTCTTCACTCCCTGGTAATTTCTAGGATTGATTATGCCAACTCTCTTTATGCTGGTATCCCGGCCTACCAGCTGAACTGATTGCAGCTGGTTCAGAACCAGCCCGCGCAACTGATTTTTCACCAGCCCAGGCACCAACATGTTCGTCCCCTGCTAAAATCCCTTCACTGGCTCCCAGTTACTGAGCGTTGCAATTTCAAACTCGGCTGTATTATCTTTAAAGCCCTGGCCGGTCTTGGCCCAGCTTTCATCTCCTCCCTCCTTCACCACTACGCCCCTTCCCGCAACCTTCGATCCTCTCATCTTGCCCTGCTCAGGACACCCACTTTTAAACGCAAGAAACATGGAGGGCTGAGATTCTCTTTTCTTGCCCCCTCTTTCTGGAACGCACTCCCTTTACAGTTTAGATTCACCTCCTCTTATTCCCAGTTTAGGTCTCTCCTGAAAACTCACTTGTTCCGCAAAGCACTTGTCTAACTTCGTTTAGTCCATCCCTTTTGTACCCCCCTTCCCCTTTCCTTCTGTCTCCATGTGCTCATAGCGCCAAGAAACCGCTGGGTGTAAGTGCGCTCTATAAGAATTTTTACATAACATAACATGAACTAAAAGAGTTGTTATGACAATTTTTCTCAATTACGTTTGAAGGCAGTGTATTCAAATTCCAGCTTCTAAAAATCTGGTCCTAGCCTTTTTGGGGTTTCAGTGATTACCACCTTAAAAAGCCACCTACCATTCTTCTGACATTTCTAAAACATATGTGTCATTATACGTAAAAGAACATGTCAAAAATATACTTTTTTCACAAATTGCACCTTTTGCATTTTCTGATGTTTGAAAAACGTTTTTTTTAGATTTTTCAATAACTGTAAAAAATCTGGAAATCTTACTTTTTCAAAGCAATACATGTGAAGCCCAATTAACTTATTTAGAGGCTGTTGGGCAGGATATTCCGTCACAACAGGTTCGAAGTACGCCATCCGCCAAACTCTAAATAAGGCCTTAAATGTTATTTTTAAATAGTTATTTTTCGGGGTGAAAAAGATTCATTCTTCTTTAGTTGTAAAAAAACTAATTTTCAAACTGCTGAATTTAAAAGCATCTCAACTTTGATTTAAAAAAATTACATTCAGCGTAGTTTTTTTCCCATGAATAAAAAAAATTCTCAAATTGCTGCATATAAACTCCAAAAGAAGTGTTATGAAACAGCGCAATATCTTCTGATAGTGAGGTTTTCATATTCTGCCCCAGCTAAGGCTTTTTTCAGAATGTTCATAAGAAGCCATGGCTTCTAATCTACACAGTAGCCAGGGCTTGAGGCCTCGTCTGTGTGATGTCACAACTCAGAACCCAGGCCATAGCAACTACTATCACATCAGAACCTTCAGTGTGCAGAGAGATCCGGACGGGAAAGGCGAAGTACCAGGGCTCTCAGAGGCACTACAATGGAGGGTCCCAGTGGCCTCACCCCAGTGGACTTTGCAGATGCACCCGGAACCAGCCAAGACCTTCCTGATTACGAGTCTGATGGTAAGAGTCTGGAATGGGGTCAGAATAAAAAGAGGAAGACCTGAGCTGTAAAGAAGGGGTGGGTCCGCTCAGGCACAAAGCACCGCCATGACACAAACGTGGCATAAAAAACATCTTAACTTAAGGGGAGGATATATTTGTAGTGGGCAAGTGATGACATCACGATTTGTTTGAGTTGAGGTCGGACCCTGAATATTCACTGAGTAATAAACTATGTTTAAGTGGACGTGAACAGTCGACAAGGAACCTGCCAATGTTAAAACAAAGCCCATGCTTAGGGCTATCTAGAACGTAACACGGGACCATATACATACAAAATAAAGGTGTGACAGAGCTACAATACTGAAACTTTTATGACAAATAACATCTGCACAGGGCTAGTTCTTGGCATAGGCAGCTGCCGTGGGCTCAGCTAATGCACTAATATGGATACAATTTGCTAACATTTGATTGAACTTACAAGATTTGGAGAGACTACACTAAACCTTTCCATCCAGTGTGACTATTATAATGTATTCCATTTCATTGAAATCTAAAATATGTGCTTATTTAATAAGTGTTAATATTTAGGTTTTTGTTTTACTGATATGCACACCAAGAAAGTTGATAATTCTAAAGTCGCTCAACAATAGACATTTGATGGCAGTTCCTTTGACGTTATTTTCTGTGATTTCATAATGAATGAAAATTGGAAGAGCTCACACATTGCCCCAGAAGTTCTATTATCGGCCCTGCTCCTGTCTTGCAGAAGTGAATGGTGTCAAGAGCGGCTCACAGCCAGCACAGGGACCAAAGTTAGTTTGAAGTCTGTGCACCTACATATCTAAGGATGCACAAATAGTATCTCCATTGTATCTAATTCCTCTTTGTATTTACTGAAGAGCCATTGGCCAGCAACAAAATGTAATGCTTGTATGTTACACACGCCACATTGTCTTCATTTTCCCTACACAGTTTATGTGACTATATATATATAATTTTTTTATTTAAATTTTATTTTATAACTTACTTGCAATATACAAACTGCAGGGTTACATCCAAAATGAGGAGCAAGCTGCATTAAGCCATGCCAAACGTGTGCTTTACAACAGTAAGCTCTGCTCTTATGGGCACTTTAGCTCATATTCTATATGTTTAAATGTCTTACCACACTTCACACTAAATTCTACTAGCTATGTTAGAAACAGGAACAGCAAATCTCTATAAATAAAGCAAATGATAATGGAAAGAAAAGATTAAAATAAATGCCTAAATCCACTGTGCAAAATCAACATGATGGATTGGCAGAAAATGTATTTAGGTTTCGGCCTAGTGGTGCTAGACAGAATCGATTGGAACATATTTGAGGAGAAATGGTGGAAAGTAGACTGTGTATTCTTTACAAATTGATAACAGTCTGGCACATATTAGTACATTGCAAAAGACTGCTTTCATTTCATGGCCTGGATGGTAAATCTACCATTATTTGTAGTACATTGTTATGGAAACTGCTGCTTTAACCTTCTTGCAATGGTAGTTGAACCATCAGACTGCCATAAAAACATGGTTGGCTTTGACCTGAAGTAATACTGTTATCACACCTGGCTTCACACATGGACCCTGTAACAGTGCAGATACTGTATCTTTTCAGAGAGTGAAGGAAGCTTGCATTGCGGAAGTGCGTGCTGTAAATGTTTTGTTAACCAATAAAGACTCTACTGCTGATCCACGAGGTATCAGTTTTGTGAGCGAGTGGAGTTTTCTTTGCTGGTTCCCCTGGCATCACAATGAACCCTGAAACAGTGCAGATTCTGTGCATGTTCAGTCAGAGAGTGAGGGAAGCTTGCACTGCCGATGTTCATTCTGTAAACATTTTGATAACCAAAAAAGCTTCTACTGCTGATAAGTATGAGGTGTCACTTCTGGATTTTAGTGAAACGTTCTTTGCTGGGGCCCCTGGCATCACACATGAACCCTCAAACAGTGCAGACACTGTGCATGTTCAAAGAGTGAGGGAAGCTTGCATTGCTGATGTTCATGTTGTACATGTTTGGTTAACCAAGAAAGCTTCTACTGCTGATACACATAGGGTAGGAGTTTTGCTGGTGAGTGAAGCGTTCTCTGCTGTGCCTATGCTGTGTCTGTTAGATGGAGGGTTAATTGCACTACAGATTCCCATACGGTGTCTCTTGTGCTACTGAGGGAAGCTTGCACTTCTGGTTTCCAATATGTACCTTTTCTAATAAAGATAAAAGACAAAACTACTGTTGTCCAAGTTGCCCAGAGAGAGAGGGAAGTGATCATCATTAATGTGCATTGTGAACCTGTTTTGGTAATGGAGGAACCTTACATTTGTAATGTCAAATCTGCACCTGTTCTGTGAGGGAATGTCGCTGCCACTCCTGCTGCCATGCTGCACCTCTCTGAGCAGGAGAAAATCTGCACTTCTGATGTCTATATGACTCCTGTTCGGTGAGAAATGGAAGCTTGCAATGCAGATGTCCAGTCTAGTTCTCTGAGGGGAGGGAATCTTACCCTGTTAATGTTTGTGATATACCTTTTGTGTTGGTGTGGGAAGCTTCTACTATTGGTGTCCATGCATTGTCTGTTATGTAAGGGAGTAAAGCTTGCACTTCTGATGTCCAAGAAGAACCTGTTTTTTGTGTTAGGGAAGCTTGCATTACTGATGCCCATATTGCATCTTCTCTGTGGGGGGAAAAGCTTGAGCTTTTACTCATTTGTTATGCCTGTTCTCTGCGGGAGTACAACTTGCACTTTTGAAGACTATGCTATACATAGTCTGTGAGGGTGGGAAGCTTGCACTGGTGATGTCCAGGCAGCATATGTTCTGTTATTAGAGGAAGTGTGCACTGGTGATGCTAATGTCACTGCTGCTCTTTAACAGAGTGAAACACACATTTCTGATGGACATGCTGGGCCTACTCTATCACGAGGTGAACACTGCAGTGCTGATGCCCATGGTGTACCTTTTGTTGTAGTGAGGGAGTCTTGCTCTGTTGCTGCCCATGAGGTGCTTAGTGTGGGAGGGTGTGAAACATGGTCAGAGAGGGAGGAACGTGTGCACCGCCTATCTCCATGGTGTCCCTGTGGTTGTAGCAAGCAAAGCTTGCACTGCTGATGCCTGTGCTCCACCCTTCTGTGAAGGAGGGCAACTTGCTCTCCTGGTGCTAATTCTTTGCATATTCTGTGAGTGAATGAAGCTTGCATTGGTGATGGCCATGCTGAACTTGCTCCTTGATGCAGTGAGGACTACACTGTGGGTATCCTCACTGCAACTCATACGATAATGAGGGAAGCTTGCACTGTTGCTTTCCTTGTGTTACCAGTTCTGTCATCAATAGATGCTTGACCCACTGATTCATTGTTTATGTGAGTAAGGCTGTCTCTTTTGACACCATAATAGGGCCTGCTCTATCATGTTCTATTAGGGAAGGACACTTGCTCTGATCCTGTTGTGCTGGACATGTTCTCTGTTTGATGCTTGAGGTTGAATTGTGCCTGTTTTGTGGAAGAGGGCAACATACATTACTGATTGCCAAGCTACATATATTCTGTGAGTAAGAGAAGCTTGCAATGGTTATATCCATGCTGTAAATGGTTATTTCCAAAGGGCACTTGCATTGATGATGTCTATTTCGTACCTGCTATTTGACTGAGAGAAATTTACATTGCAGTCCCACCACAGGCATTGTGCAACAGAGCATAGAGATACTCAAGTAGTGCGTGTGACTGTCAAGCATTTCTGTGAAAATGTTCAATAGATTGGTGCCAACTTGTATACATGGTTCAGAATTTTGGGAATGAGTCAAGCAATTTGCCAGCCTCTACATGGCACATAAACACTACATACATTCACAAAAGTACATTGAATTAGTTGATCGGGTGCCAAGTGACTCTTGGAAACTCGGCCAGCCTTTAATTTTCTGGAATTATTGATTTGCTGTCCTTTAAGTTAATAAATATAGAAAGGCACTGTTATGCTGCAACTTACACCTCTAACTGTTACTGTCTGAAATACATGGATAAAAACAAGGTGTCAGAGCAAAGGAACTATCCCCATTGGCCCAACCTGGCACCTCGAAATTTTTCAAAATGCATTAATTATTATGTTAATATAATTTATAATTTTAAAAGCCGTGACACTATATTATAAACATAATGTTGCCGCTTATAGAGTGGATAAGTGGTTCTGGGTATTAGGTCCCTGGATTTAGTGTCCATGTGTCTAGCTCGTGTCAGTCTTGTAGATGGCAGTGCCATGGTGCAGCCTCCCCGGGGTGGTTAACTGGCAGTGTCCTCAATTGAACAACAGGCAGCCCATGCAAAACATTCACCTTTCCCTGCCTACTTCAAGTAAGCCGTCAAAAAAGGAAAATGTACCCCAGGGGACCCTTTAGTGAATGGTTGTCAAAACGGACCGCTGCCTGCTCTTGAAAAATTCAACTGAAATCTTTCATTTTTCTTTTTCAAATACATCCCAATTTCGGTTAAGGAAAATGGGCTGCATTTCCACAAAAAAAGTGTATTGAAAAGCAACCACAGACACGTTGGTTTGCTGTCCCCAGCAGGCCACCATCTCTGTGTTTTTAGCGATTCGCAATGGGTCGCGATTCGCAATGATCTGCCTCATGAATATTAATGAGGCAGGTCCATTTACGAACCTTTCAGAACCGCAGTGTCAAAAACTGTTGTACATCGCATTTTGTGACCTCCTAATTGCAAGTGGCAAAAAGTCACAATTAGGAATTCGCAAAATGTAGCGGTCTTACATGTGGCCCAAAATCATAAAAACATAGCAAGGGCTTCTTAATGAGGATGGATCTCCATAAATATCCAGCGCTTCCTTTTTTGAGTCTAAATGTATTTCCTTTTATTGTACATTTTTCAAAAAACAATTGGCTTAATAATTGTTTTACCTATGCAAACAGTTGACACAAAAAGCAATATAAAAGATTTAATGTCCTAAAACTCTTTCCCGCCTCGTTAAGCTCCATAGATGGGCTACTGTATTTGCTAGTCATCGAGAAGTGCTAGAATGTTTGACCATCTCTGTTTAGGAAGTTTGAGCAGAATGGGGAGTGATCCCTCTGTATGATTGTAGCATGCTGAAAACCTCATATTTTTCTCAATATGTTATCATTTTCTGAAAATGGTTCCCTTACAGAAGTTTCGTGTATCGGCTTCTGTGAATTTCTAAAGCTCTACTTCAGTCAGGATGCAGAGGATCATGAAAAAGGTAAGACTGAAGCATATGCGTATGTGTTGTGGGTGGTAAAAAGGCCAACAAAAATCATTTATTTCTCCTTGCTCAAAATGAGTTACCCATTCCTACTGTAAACCAGTGGCGTAGCTAGCCCTTAGGCTGCCCACGGCGTCCCCTGCATTTGCCACCCGCGGAGGATGCAGGTAAGAGCGGGTGGGCCTCCGCCCCCCCTAAACTCATCCCGACTGGGGCGGCATCCACCCCCTTGCTACTGCCACTGCTGTAAACGCCCTGGATAGTTAAGATCTGACATAAAATTGGTGTAATTCATAATGTCTTCACTTTGGTGTGGTAGACTATATTTAACATACTCATCAACTGACATTTTCAAAGTAGCTACATCAAAACATATCAGAAATGAGGATATGAGTAGATTTTAAATCTTTACTTCCTTCCTGGCTGATCATAATCATGAAAAATATTTTTCCATATTTAATGACGAATTAGTCATCCACAATACAAGTGATTATTTTGTTCCCAGTGAGCCTGCCTTGGTAGTAATTTCTGTAATTGTTTTGGAACAACCTGTCTCCAGCGTTTTAACACATTTTCTATAATGGACCTTTCCACCAGGCCCTGAAATACCATCTAGTTTGATAGATAAGGTCTTGGCCTGTTAGTCTTAGATTTAGTGTAATCCCCTTTGACCACCAGTTTTTCTCTAAAATACCTTTCGAAGAATATTACATTATGCAGATACCCTCACTCACTGACCCAGTACTGATGTATATAATTAAGTGATGAGACAGTGCTCTAGGTAATTAACTTTATAGAGGACATTTGGTTTCTTTGCTTGCTTAGGCGCACAAAGAAGCATAAGATTTGAGAAATGGGGCACTGTTTATGTATCCTCAAGACTAAGGATTATCTATTAATTTTTAATAATATCGATATAAATGCAATTTTGTACACCAAAAGTAAATTTCAGAAGTTGGCTTGAAAAATGGAAGAATACCTTTTAAAATGGCAATGGATATGGTTGGTATCCACTTCTGTGATTTTAGTGGTGCAGTCATTTAGTTCTGTTGTAAACAACTGATTGTTTACTATTTAAAAACACCAACAGTGGGCTCAAAAATAGAAAGGGTGAAGGCAAAAGGTTTGAGGATGACCCTGCAGAGAGAGCCAAATCCAATAGGAATTGGATCTGACAAGGACAGAATAAAAGTCATGTTTGCCTCCTCATAATGACTTCTTTTAGTTTTTTGAGAAGGTAGCAAGATGGTTAGAAATTGAGGGATGTAGAGTAACAATTATTATTCTCGCATTGAGCATCTTATGTGTTTCAACCAGTGGCCCTATCCAAAGTCCACCGCTTTTGTGAGGATTGGGGATCCTTAGTGTCCTATGTTGTTAGCACATACACAATCAACACAAGCTGGCATACAAACAACACACAATATTATGAATAATGCTGGATGCTTGAATGCTTCTTCAGCACATATTATATGGTCCCTAATCTTAACTTGGTAAAATCTCATAGGGGAGTATGACGAGGGGAGCCTTATAGTCACACAGGTATCAAGGGCCTTACAGAATTTGGCTATTCCAAGGCGTTGACCTTATCCTTTATGTTTTGTTCACTTTTTGTGATGTGATTCTATTTAAGGAGGACGCTCACCCAGCCGCTGCTGCTGCAGGTAAGTGGGGTGGTGTGGGGCCAGGTGAGGGGGATTTCAAGCTACGACCACAATCGGAAATGAATTATTTATTTAATTTTCCCTCAGGGTCCTCTCTCAAAATCCTCTTTCACCTGGCCCCACCGC
Organism: Lissotriton vulgaris; assembly: GCF_964263255.1. Taxonomy (NCBI): domain Eukaryota; kingdom Metazoa; phylum Chordata; class Amphibia; order Caudata; family Salamandridae; genus Lissotriton; species Lissotriton vulgaris. Next base: position 922,766,723 of record NC_141693.1, on the reverse strand, counting down.
TCTTACCTGCAGCGGCCGTGGCTGTGCATACGTCGACAGCCCAGCCATCTCTCTTGTTCCGCCAATCTCCTGGTAGAAGGGGTTTGTAGGTTGTGATCATTATAAATCCACCAGATCGGTGTAGAAAAAAGGAAATAGACGAAAGGGTATTTGATAGCTAAGCATTCCTGTCCTACCTACTCTCAGCAACTCTGAAGCAATGGAGATGCGTCTCTCAATCGTTTCCCTTTCAAGACCTCTCTCATAAAGTGTGTCATATTGCTTTTCTTTGAGAGTTAGGACTTCTCTGGGTAATTCAGCTTATGACTATGGAGTTGTTTGATGATGAGTGCAGTCTGAGTCTCCACACCTTGCCTTTCAAATGACCCTCTCTTGATACAATTTGTTTTACAGAATGGCCTACATCTCCTGTTGTTTCTGAAGGACAGGCTTTCTCCCCAGAGAATGTGACTGATGCTAAAGAAGGTGAGAGATCTTTTTCAATTTCCCGAGCAAATATGAAATGTTCTACATCACTGTATGCTCTCCCAGCTTCCGAGATGGTTGGCAACCCATGCTTCGGCAGCCTCCTGTGAATAAACTCTTAACATAAGATAGACTCTTGTGAACCTCATGGATAGTGACCCTGCTCAAGAAGCAATGTCCCTAACTAAGAGTATCACAGGATCACTAAGGAATGAGTGAGCCTGAATCACCACAGAAGGGTTTGTTATAATGTATCTGATATCGACACAGATTTTGTTTTATTCTTGATTATTTTTAAGTCCCTGAGACAGCAAAGGGTACCTGCTTTCTGTGACTCCATGGTGGGGCATCTGTGCCACTGGTCATTCCAGATGTGATGTGCATTTTATACATTAACTTCAGAGTGGAGCAAGAAATAAAGTATTTTATTTTTCATCATTGAATCTAGTCCCACTAGCTCACACTAGATGTGTTCTTCAGTATCCAGAGGACTAAAAATGAATGAGGATTCCAAAACAAAAGTTAATGGTCAGAATGCCCTCCCTGAGCCCTTATTCTGTTCCTATGATTTGAAGATGGGCTAATCAATATGCCATGTTCATGCTTCCCTCTTTATCTTAATTCGTATTAGACTACAGCTACATAAACAAGATGATATGGAAGATGCCACACCGCACAGCATTGTGTGCTTTTACAAAGTAGTGGTTGTCAGACGTTTTTCTCATATACTGTCTTTAATGCATTTGAAACCAGTAATAATATTGTCATAACATTCTGAGCCACCTTTGGGTTCGGCATGCTATGTGTCTTTTCAATTCAAACAATAATAACACATTCCTCGAAAGCACTTAATGCCCAAATTCTTGCTATTTCTAAGCACTATAAATACAGGTGATACCACTGATCAAGATAAAGGTACTGAGGGACATGTTTACACAAGCACCTATTGCCAACACAACGTCACTTTTCAGGACTTGTGGTGGCAATAGTGCCTTTGCCTTATTTACAAGGCAGCATTAAGCCAGTTAGCGTGGCTGAACGCTGCCTTGTGAATAAGGCCCCCTTTCACGCTACTCTTTGCGTGAAAGGGGTGGGCAATGGGTGTTGTGGTGGGCGTTTCACCTCAACACCCATTGATTTTGACACTGCCCCATATTTACAAGGGTGGCTTAAACATGGGGCAGCACCAAAATTAAAAATTTTAATTTCTCCTTGTTTTTGCAGTTTGAATGTGTGCTGCGTTGTGCAGCACACATGGAAACAACAAAACACCAATGATTGTACATGTGCAGGAAGGTGTCCCTTCCTGCACATAAACAATCATTTAAAAAAATGACGTTGTGCAACTTCTATGTGTGCTGTATGAAGAAGCACACATAGAAGTTACAAAACCCCATTCAAAGATTGTTTATGTGCAGAAAGGGATACCTTACTGCACATAAAAACTCTCCCCCTGCAACGCAGACACCCTTGCAATATGTTGAAATGGTGCCCACGTTTGCGTTAGGCAGCTAAAATTAGTGCCAGTGCAGGGGGAAACGCAGGGCTGCACCATAGTGTTCTAAATATAGTGCAACACTGTGTTTCTAAAGTGACGGAGTGTGTCGTTCACCTTCTTGGCCACTATACTCGTAAATATGCCTCTGAGTTTCTCATGCATTGTATCTTCCATAGATACACATGCTTGATTAATTTCCTGTTGCCATGGGGAATGATTCAAGAATATCATTCTCTGTGGCGACTGGGAGTGATTCAAGTGTGTGAATCTATGAACGGTACAGATGCTGGAGAGCCGGAGTTACAGGTAAGTAACTTACATATTCATCAACTGTGAAAGAGAAAGGCTGATCTAGAACTTACTGGGTTTCAAAATTGAGACCTGTTAGTCACACACAGACACCAGCAGTCATAGCTGAACTTCCTGAGCTACCTTGCCATGACATAATACTACATTACAAAGGACAATACCACATTACAGGTGATAACATATGTTCGCATTTCATGCATCAACATGACACATCAGCTGAGCTGCAGTCATGTATGTCTGTAATACCCTATGTCAGTTGAATTGCTGGCAACAGGGAATTTATAATCAGTTGTTTTTCACTCACAATTGGACATCTGAAACCTCTCATTAACCCTTTCGATGCGGGTGACGGAACCATTCCGTCATCAGTCACGGTTGAGCTGTGCTGATGACGGAATGGTTCCGTCACAACCACACCCAGTTAAGGAATGTTCAGCACAGTGCTGAAATTCCTGCCGCACAGATGTGGTTAAAAACAATACAACTGATGGTGTGGACGATACGTAATTGAAAGGTATCCTTTTGAAGCTTAACTGCTTGAAATTTACACCCCAACCAATTAAGCTCTGAGATTCCACCACCTCGCCTTCAAGATATATTCCTTGTGTAAATGATACACATTGTCTATTTATTGGATAAACCTTACAAATATTCTGCATTCTGTTGTGGAATTCATTTATAACAACAAATTCTGAAGAGACTCTAAAGGGTGTAGCAGCCGATTAGTACTACGGTATATGCTACTTTCAAAATCCAATTACAGCTTAAAAGCAAATGCTGGTCTTTGATTATGGTAGCTCTTCATTTGAGATCATGTATTATATAATTTCACTAGTACAAGTGAATGGGTCTGTTGGGATCGGTTTGTAGTCTCAAGACATTAGATAAGTTTGAATCTAAAAGTGAAAAGGTGACACTTCTGGAGGCAGAACAGAAAGGCAATGGGCACTACATGCATGCAGTGGTGCCATCTTTTATTCAGTTCTGGGCAGCTCTCATTATCTCATTCAGGTATTGAGCTGAGGGAATCAGATGCCAGAGCTTTGAATTTTGTAGGTAATTATTGAGGGAGCTGAAAGAAGTCTTCCTCCCCAATAATGATGTTTATTTCCTTTGATTTCTATTTAGCGAGCCTTTGTTTTGTTTCTACTTGGCATTTTTGACTTCATTCACTCTTTATTTGCTGTGTCTGGTGCTTAGTGGACTAATGCGTCCACAGTAGGGGCTGTGTTTGGCCTTATGGCCACAGGTTCAAATCCCAGTGGGTCCACTTAGCCTTTTTGTCCTTCTGACCAATAAAATTAGTACCATTAAGTTGGGTAACAACAAACATCTGTTATTAAGCGCCAAGATACCCTTTGCTGTGAACGCAATGTGAATGTTATGTGATTTCTGATTCCTTCATTTATGAGACACTCTTGAGGTTATTCTGGTTAGTTATATCCCAACTGTGACCCTTATGAAGGCAGTAGGTATGCACCTTGATATCACTTACACTAAATGTTTTCCTACCATGACCCAACAGAATAAGGGGAATATTTGTGCAGGGTTACTGCAGGGAAGGGTGACCTTTTGTTTGCAGCCATTTCTTTGATTGGAATTGTTTTTCAACTTGCCAAAATGTATTTGATAACTTAATGTATGTTTTAGTAAACTTTGCAAGTGCTTTGCCTCTATTTCAAAATATGCATAACATGCCCGCTTTTCCCCTAGTCACTACACTTGAGGAGATGCCAGCTCAGCAACTTAGCTCATCAGATGCCTTTGAAAACCTAATCTATGCAGCAGAAACATCCCTAAAGAACATTGAATCTGAGAAGGATCTAGGAAATGAAGCGGTTATTGCTGAGCCTGAAACCAAATCTGATGCCAGTGACTGTGTTTGGCATGAAAATGAAGATCATGTTATTGTAATAGGGTCTGACACTACAGAAACAGCAGAGGAGCAAAATGCGGTTACTATTAAACCGATATCACTAGTCAAGACACCCATGTGTACATGCCAAAGAGAAGAGAACAACAGCAGCAGGATAACATATAGCTCAGACATTCAGTGTGAGTCAAATGATGATGTGGAAGTTGTTCCTCTTCATCCACCGATCCAGGATTTCCCTCCTGGTATCCCCATTACCAAGGAATTTGTGCAATACTTTCTTGCGCAGGTGCAACGTAATATGCTTTTCCCATGTGCTGCTTGCTGGCAGGCCTTTGCAACAGCGGACATGCTGTTCTCTCACGTGATCAATGGAGTCAGGGGGGACTTCAGCTGCCTTGTGTTCTTCCAGAGGTGGAAACTAAAGATAAGAAGGTTGCGCATGGTGAGCAACAGACTTGATGCTGCCATAGAGAGGCGCAACCGTCTGAAGAGAAAGAGAGAAGGTCTCATTTCTCTCCCACGTACAGTATGTTCTTGCTGTGGGAGGAGCGTCCAGGGGTATGTGAACAGCACTAGCAGTGAAAGCAACAGCAGCAGCTGCTGCAGTGGTAGCCGGAAGAGGAAGCAGCAAGATTATGTTTGTCATTGCCCACCCCCAAAACGGCAACGTTCTGGAAAAGAGTAATTCTAGAAGACCACTAGAGCAGACCACAAGAGGCAATTGATAAGCTAATAAGTACATACTTTTAGCCAACACTTTAGAATTGTTAGACCTGTCTGCCCCTGTGAGTTCCCTCACAATTATTATGTATTTTGTCCCCTTTGGCCTTCCAGAGCATCCAGTTATGTTTTTTTGTTTTAATGTCCATCAGAACTTTCCAGTATTGTCGCAGGGGCTAGGTGTTCCTTGAATCGGTTATTCTTGAAAGGCCTAGTCTCCCTCAGAACAATTACCCCTGTTAGAGTCCTAAAATGGTGGCCACCAACTGACCAAACTGTCACCTCCGGGAGGTTGGCCCATTGACTTGCATTAGGAAGGTTCTAGAACCCTCTAGCACCTTCCAGTAGCCAGGACCCAGCCTATATAAGACCGAGACCAGGGTGGCCATTTTAGGTGTGAAGTGACCGGAAGGAGAGCAAGGTGGACCAGGGCAGGAGGGAGGCAGACTTGTGAAGAGGACAGCGCTTTCACCAGTAAAGATCGTCCTATGGGTCGGCTGAATACTTGTATTGACACTGCCCCTCTGAGACTGACCAAACCTTGACCTAGAAGTGGATTTCTACTCCTAAAGCAAGACCCCACACTTTTCACGGAAGTCTGGTGTCTGGGGAAGTAAATGAAGGTCTGCCTGCCATCACGCAATTACAAGTTCCCCTCATAACCCTATGGTGGAGATTGCCCAAGGAATAACAGGGTCGCAACGTGTGTGGAGATTCCGCACTTACTGTGAAGAGAAGACGGCGCTTCGCTGGCATACCGGTGGTGTGGGGATTCCCATCTCCTCGGGTCCGTGGTCGACGGCGGTGGAGGTGGAGGCGTGGCTGGATGGAGGCGCCTGGGGCGGAAGAAGGAGGTCCGAAGTGACGTCGAGGAGGAAGTCGGCGGAGACAGAGCCCTGGCCCAAGGTGCTTGCAGAGTCGTGGGAAGCGGCTGAGCCCAGAGCGACGAAGGCCGGGCGGAGGCGGAGCCAGAGTCAGCCTTCGAGAGTTCGCCGTGAGAACCACACGCCATTGTCGCACAGCCGGAATAGCACCACTGGAGAAGATCGGAAGCGCTCCCATGACTCCGAGTGAAGTAAACCCTCTCCGGTGACAGAGACTTCCGCTGTGAGGGTTCGACACCGCTAAAGTAAGCTGGGGGAGTTGACCGGGAGAGGGAGGTGGAGCACTATTAAGGAGTGATTACGTCCACGAACAGTAGTGACACTACAGGAACAGCCTGACAGTGGAACTCTACCCTTCTAGGACTGGTCCCGATCTATAAAAAAGGGCTAATGAATTTCTGAGGAGTGTGAAAAGGGGAGACGTGGCCCAGAGTTCATTGATCCCTAGATCGTGTGGTAGGATATCTCCAGAGGGATATCCCAGAAGTCTTAGGGTAGTAGCTGAATAATCCATCAGCGTGAAGGGGGTTATTGAGGAACCAGGTCACCACTGATAGGAGCCGGGCAGTTGTAATGTGTTGAGAATGTTCCAATAATATATCTGTCTTCTCTCAAAGTTATAGTTGGTGGTGACATTGTTCAGGATAACTGTGGGGGCGGTCTGCTGTTCAACTGAAGCCTCAGGCTAATGCTGAGACTGCGTACCAAGGGTAATGTACAATACAGATTAAACGTTGAGGTGCATTTACGTAGTTTGTAGCCTGTGTCACCTGCTCATTTACTGCTAGGAAAAGTCACTGCTGTTGCTACAGATGTTCTATATATGATATGTAAAAGAAAAGTATTGAACAACTCTGTAATAAGAATGTAAATGAATGCTGCTTAGTGACACTGCAAAATTCTGCTTGTAATCAAATGTAAGCATTAACCTGATTTAAAGAAAAAGAAAAAGGTACAAAGAGAAACTTTTATAAAAGGTACTGGTATTTTTCTACATTGGTGTGGTGTCCTTTATTTTTAGTGGTAAGGCAGTGAGTTACTGTGAGTGAATTGTAAGCATTACACGCAAGCCTTAGAGTTCTAACAACTCCCGTTCTGTGCCAGGCTACCCTATGTAGTCTAGGTTTCCTAGGTCTAACAAGAATTATTTAGGAAATGTTCATACACATTTAGGTTTAGCACATTACTAACCTATAACCAATAGGACAATATTGATACGCAAAAGGCCCTTTACTTACGCAGCTAATTCACCTTGTTAAACCGAACTCCCCTCCTTTGTCTGCTAAGAGCACATCTACCCTTCACAGAGAAACTTTATCTGAGGCCTATGGCAAGACTGTCTGACGAAAACTGTAACTCCTTCACACTGAGCTCCCTTTATCCCTTGCTGGGTATTATGGAGGCCGTAGAACATTCAAAGTTCTGCCACCTTTGTAAAGCTATACGTCACTTCTACAGAGAAATGCATCCACTGGACCAACAAAGTTCAGGGTCATATACACTCTAGAAAGCAATTAAGCTTGCCTCAAAGTGTCAGATGTCATAGAGATGGCCTTTATTGAGGAGTGACAACATTGCAGGTAGAGTCCCTTCACAATCTATCCAAAGTGCTACAGAACAGCATCATTTTTACCTGAAACGCTCACTTCTACTGTCTAAACATTTCGTAGCAAAATAGGGCGAATAAGATATTCCTACAGATATATATCATTTGTGGCAGACAGGTTTACATTGAAGGACTCCCCAGAGAGCTGCTGTTTTACCCCAGGGTAAATTTGGTGATTTGAAGCAACTTCCTACTTATTTTCACCTCTCATTTACCTTTACAGTTCAGTTCTAAGCTTACCATGGTTCCTTATTTCCTGAGGACTTCCTGCTTCTGAACGCAAGACTTTGTATCTTACAGTGCCCCAACTCCCAGGTGTTACTCAACAACAAGATATATAATACAGGCTTGAATGAGTGAAGAACAGGGACCAGACTTTGCATATTAGCATTATTTCCTGGCTGAAATTGGCATTGCTCCCTACCATAAAATAGGCACCAACTCCTGCTATAAAACTGGCACAACTGCCCACTACACAAATAACACTACCTCCCCCACACGGATGAACTTCCTCATAGAAAACTGCTGTCATTTACAACTGCATAAATGAGGAATTATTAATCTGCATAGACACACAGGGTGGTAGTTAGAGGTATTTCAATTGATTACAAAAAACTCAACTTGGGCAGATGTCACCTAACAAATTTAAAATGTTGTTTAATGTGGCATGTCTGCACTTATAGTAGTTGCTGCACCTGACCATGTCACATACAAAATCGGCCTAACCAATGGACGCATACATAGATTATCCTAATCCCACCACTTTCACTCCCACCTCAAATGCCACAGGCTTTGTCCTACTGACTTCACTGCAACCACTTTGCACTGCTGATCTTCCCACAATCCCCATCCTTTTGTACTACCTGTACTTCTTCTCCATTATTTACAATTTCTAAACCCTCACTGCTCTTATGTTGGCCAACAACCCAGTACCGTCACAATCTAATGAACCCCAGCATCAGAGCCATGTCTATCCTTGAGACACATGAATTGGGAAAAAACAGAAAAGTATCCTACCCAACCACCACAATACATGGTGGCTGGCCCTTCCACAGAAAGGAACAAATCAGGGCTGTGACTTCTCTAAACCCAGTATTGGGGATCAGGACTGGGAAATTCTGCAACACATATAAGAAACATGGCAGGACCATATTTTTAAATAAGGCCACCTTGCCCATCACATTAAGTGGGAGCTTAGTCCACTTGTAAAGATCATTTTAAATCTTATTCAGCAGAGGTGTGAGGTTAAGATTGTGGGTCAATTCGGCACCACAGATAGATGCACACTCAAGTATTTAAAACTTAAGCTGTGTATTGGAATATCTGTTTGCCAACCAAAAGCAGCGTTATCCTCCTTCAGGGAAACTAAAAGGGATTTGCTCTAATTTGCATAGAGACCCAACAGCTCCTCATACATTTTCAGGATGACAAATGCTCATTGTCCTGATACCTGGGGATTTGAGAGGAAAAGGAATGTATCAGCTCCGTATAGTGCATTTTTATCTTCCATTGATCTTCCCCCGTACTTCCCTGTACTCAAGCGCTACAGCAGATTATTCAGGCAAGAGGTTTGATGTTGAGAACAAACAGGAGAGGGAACAACGGAAACCCCTGCCTGGTACCCTATCAAATTTGGAACTTTTACAACTGTACCTCATTTATGAGGGCTTGCTGATATAAGATAGTCACACACATTTGGTATTTGGGACTGAAGCCCATACCCATTAGGACCTGATATAAATGGAACCATTTGACCATATCAAAAGCTTTATCAAAGTCCACAAGTAGGAGTGCCAATGGGCCTGGGATGCCATGTAGGCTAGCTAGAGCTGTATTGACATGGCAAATGTAATGATGGGTACTACAGTTTGACATAAAGCTGGACTGATCAGCATGGTCAGAACCCAGTGCTGCCTAGTTGCTAGTATCTTAGGAAATGCTTTTATGCCGCATAAATTAAAGAAATGAGACATTAAGAGGGACCGTCATCTACAGGACATCCAGACTTGGGGAGCACTACTATATTGGCAATCTAAATCAGGTGGGAAGTGACCTTTCGGCACCGCTTCTGTATAGAGTTTGAGTAGATGTGGGATAATTGTATCCCGAAACTTACTATAGTGTACTCAATAGGGAAACCATTAGGGCCAGGAGTCTTGCCCGTTTGCATGTCTTCTATTGCTGTCTTAATTTCCTCCACCATAAGGGGAGCATTGAAGTCATCCCTTTGAGCACGTGTTAGTTCTGGAAGGAGTATCTCATGAATCAGTAGTCCAGCCGGACCGTCCTAGGGTAGTATGCATACAGTGTTCGATAGTAGCCTGCAATTATCTCCGTTATTTCAATGGATGTATGCAGGTGGTACCTCTCCCAATCTGTGATATGGAGGGATTACTATGGAGCCCATATCTCTAGTGGCCAGCTGGTAAGGACGTTTCCCACTCTTGTACCATGTTCATATGCCAGCCAGATAGACTCCCTCCAGCATTGTTGAGACTCGTCCAGCATGTCCTGCTGCAACGAGGTTCTAACACGTTTGTGTTGTCGACAGAGAGTTTCAGAGGAGTCAACTTTGTTTCTCTAGCTCTATGATTCAGACATTTGGTCATTGAGTTTGCTATGTTTGTCTCTTTCTACCTGTTTAAGGTATGCTTTGGCCAAGCCTTTAATTAGAGCTTTGTTAGCGCCCCATAGAGTGCTTGTCTCAGTCACCGAGCCTTAGTTTATCCCAAAGTAGGAATTAAGCTCTGTAGCTAGGTACTCCATCCATCAGGTATCAGGCATTGAAATGCCATGTTGGCCTCCTGTGGTGTACTGGGTTCCTATGCTGAGATTAACAAATGAGTGGTCTGATATCCCTCTGGAGAGGATGCCCTCTGTGGTGGCACATATCATGTGGGTGGCTTGAAGAAGCAGGAGGTCTATCTGTCAGAGGGGTTTGACAGATGCTGAGGTATGTGCATATGTGTCAGCCCCAGGATGTCAGGCTCTCCAGACATCAAATAAACCCAGCAAGTTCATCCACGCCCCAAAGGATTTGGATTTCCCTAAGTGATGTTGCTTTGTAAGAACTTTGAATTGCCTGGAGCATTCCCGCTACCTCTGTAGATTTATATGATCCTGGGTCAGGGAGGTCTTAGTGGGCTGCCTGGGTTGTTCCACGGAAAAGGTGGCATATTTGTCTGGTTTTGGTTGTGTATGCATTTGGGGTCCTCAATCTTTCACCTTTAGGACTACAGAGAGCGGCATGTGTATACAGAAGTGCCACTTATCAATCGGCTGCATCTCTTTAAATTTCTCAACTCCTTCAACTCAACTCATTCAGTAAACGGCATCTCACCTTATTCAGGTCCAGCATCACAGCTCATGCATACCATCAAATTCTCAAATCCACAGTTAAGTCTTCAGTCCCAAAAAGGGAAGCATGTCTGACACAGAGGACAATCATAAGCTGTCTTTATGGCTACTGGGAAAACTGATCAAATGTATTCATACCATTGCAGCCATCTAGCTAGACTAGTCATGTATAAAATACATCACACTCTTTAAGGAAAAGATATCAGACTTCACTCTGGAGCTTGTAGCTGTCTGATACTCCTAGACAATAAGGTATAATTCATGATGTGCCTGCTCTTTGTTTGGAAAATGTGTCACTTCGACCCTCCTAGCAACAATCTAGGCCTAGGATTGTCTCTGAACTACCAAGAGAGTACACATGTAACAAGCAGTGAAGCAACAGCAGAGACATTTGACCCAGTAAAAGGGTTCACCTCACCTGCATCCCTAATGGATCCACTAGTAAATAATTAGCATGCCTAGAGTCCCAGGCCAGGAAGCCTCTATTCAGCACTTTGCTGAGGTTGGTGTCTGGGTTAGGGGACAATACCTGGACAATGGCGTAGGGCCCACTCACTGCTCTACCGCAACCAATTGCATCTTTAGCACTTATCTGCAGTGTATTGCCAACTCACTGCCACATAGGAGTCCTCTAGTCTGAGCTTTCAAATCCTCTCCTTCCAATAGAAATATGCTCAGTGAGTATTGTCAGGTTCGTGCTCTTCATCAACAGTCAATGCTTGGACACCTGTCACCAAAGGCCCAAGCGGTATATGGGCATATATTGCTTGCCCTCGCACATGTTGATGTTTTATGAAAGTGTTAGAAAACGTCGAGATCCTTCCCAATTATTTTCTTACAAAGAATTGATCTAAAAACACATTATCTATTAATTAAAGTCAAGCTAACTTTTTGTTCTGGTTCAATTTCTACAACATGGGTATTGTATCCCATATCTGAACCATGAAGAGCACTGTAAGACAAAGGTGTATTTTCAATTTTCTACTGAATGGGGTTTCCTCTTGTGTTAACCAACTCTATGAAAATCCCAATTATTGTCTCCTGTGAACAAAATGTTTTCTCAAATCTCTGTTTTATGACATTGTATTTGTACTCCCTGACGAAAACAATAGGATATTCTAACAATTATAGGTTTTTATTGTAAAGTGTCACAAGTTGTAAATATTAAAGAAATTCTAGTAAAATGTTACGTTGTAAACTGCTGATATACCCTAAAGAAAACCCTGCACCAAAACATCCTACAAAAATAAACTTTACAAACGTGTTGGCTCCTTGCTTGCGACTGTGGTCTCTTTTTTTATGAATGGTGCAGGGTTACCCCTTTATCCACAGGAAACACATTGGGGCATATGTACAAGCCCCTATTGTCACCATACATCACCTATATTGACGTTGTGGTGGCGATAGGGGCTGCGCTGGCTTAACGCTGCCTTGTACATAAGGCCCCCTTTCACTCTATGGTTAGCGTGAAAGGGGTGGGCAGTGGGTGTTGCAGTGGGCATTCCACCGCAACACCCATTCCTTCTGATGCTGCCCCCTATGTACAAGGGTGGCGTACATAGGAGGCAGCGACAAAATTAAGACCAGGCAAAACCTGGTCTCAAGATGGTGAAGCAAATATTATTTCTCCTCATGTTTGCTTTTTCCATGTGTGCTGCCTTGTGCAGCACACATGGAAAAAGCAAAATGCCACTGTTTGCTCATGTACAGGAAGGTGTCCCTTCCTGTACATAAACAAACTGTTTTTTTTTTAATGACATTTTTTACTTTAATTTGTGCTGCATAAAGCAGCATGCATGAAAGTGACAGAACAGCATTTCTAGGACTGTTTATGTGCTGGAAGGGACACCTTCTTATACATAAACAATCCTCCCATGCAAGCAGACACCCTTGCTATCTGGTGCAAGGGTGCCTGTGTGGGCGCTAAGTTGCTAAACTTAAGCACCATGGCAGGGGGAAACGCAAGGCTGCACCACAAATATGGTGCAGCCTTGCATTTCAGAAGTGGATGAGAGAGGCGTTAAGCCAGAAAGGCTAACGCCTCTCTACTCTGCTTCCTTGCACATATCCCCCATTGTTTTGGGATATCCAGCTGGCCCTTTCCAAAGAGTTAATTTTGTTTGTGAGTATTTTTGCTTCCCAGATATTTTGTCCACGTTCCAAGGGCTTTTAAAACCTGAAAGTGTTTTTAGAAAGAGCTGGCTGGGTGACTTTTAAATATATGTCATTAAACCAATCCTAGAGTATTTCAGAAGCGCATTCCAAAAATGGTAACTTTCATTTGGTGAGTAGGAATATCAGATGTAGATTCTAGACATCTCAAACATGGTGTTACCTCACTTAAAAGGTGAGATAGGTTGTAACATTGTGAACTCCAAGTAAGTAAGCTGAGTGGAGGTACCCACCACTGAAGTAGGAAAATCATGCAATGGAAAATGGCAACTCATTTGTAGAAGAATACCCCTCTCTGCTCTCATTATGTAGATGTAAGCCAGAGAGAGTCTTTGCATTGCTGTGAAGTCTCATAGGTCAACAGTCATCAACTAAATAAAGCACAGAATGGCTAAGGGCTTGAAGGAGGTGGGGATTTCACTAAGTGGTCCCCAGGGCCAGCATGGAATGACTCATCTTCATAAATTTTGCTGTTTCATCCTTTTGTTCAACAGTGCCCAGCACAATAAGTTAATTGCCATTAAAGGGAGTGATGACAGGAGAGATACAAGTATTCTAAGCAGCCTAGAAATCCAGCCAAGGTAATGTGCTTTAGATATGAAACGTGGTGGCAGGAAGAAGATTGAAGCAGAATAGAAAATAAAAAGATAAGAGGAAGAAAACAGACAGACCAATGAGATCCAAAGAAAAAGAAACAGTAAATGGCAATAGAGCCAGGAACATACAGAAAATGTCAGAGCAAAGGGAGTGGAGAGACCAGAGGAATATGAGGAACTAAATCTAATCATGTTCCATTCAATATAGTGCGCTCCAGTCTGAAGTTGTCTACCCTCCTCCAAAAGAACCAGATCTGTGAAGGACCTTAAGGTCCAACAGTTGCTGGAACATTAGATCTTGGTGGATGTAGCCTCATTTCCTAGCTTAGCTACCACAATAACTGAGCTAAGCCGAGGATATGAGCGCAGGTCATCAATTTGGCTGTTTTGATCCCCAAAGCTCGCGGCTTCATAAAATGTTGAGCTTTGACCATCCTCTACATGCAGTGTGATATATATGCAGGAGAAAGCAGGTCTATCTGCCTTTTGAATTAGGATAAACAGGACCAAATGGTCAACCTAGGAACAACAACAAGGGATGGACTTAAATCTCCATCTTTCTATCCCTGCTTCCTTTCCATTTCTGCCTGACGAGACCAGCTCCTGGTATTATACCTGCCACTCTCCTCCCCGAGCCTCCTTCTGCAGGCTAAAGCCAGGTGATTCTTGACCCTCAGGAACTATGGATGGCAAATGTGGAGGCATGGTAGCTAAGTGCAATGGGCATAAGTTGGTGTAGAAGTAGGTATTAGTGTAGACTGATATAGGTATTTTTTAAGCTGACTGTGTTTATCCTATATTATTACATGGATTTACCCTTTATGCACTATTGCAGTCATGCATGTAATATGACCTCATAATGTTACATGCTTGAAATGTGTAGTGTCTGAGTTTTTAGGGGGTAAATGGATGCTCTGAAACCTGGATCTGTCAGACAAAGGATATCATTTGTGGGAACAGCGTATGGGCATTGCAAACTTATAGTCACAGATAAATAGATCCCATTACAATTAATAGGTTAGGTGCTGGTTAGTCAATATCTCATCAGAAGCCTCTCTTGATTAGACCATGGTATATTGAATTCAACAAAACCTGTCACAAGACACCAACCTGCAAGATACAGAAACCCCGGCCTCAGGGAAAATGGCTGTTCTGTGGCTTTTGGCTCTCATCCTGTTTGAACCTCGTCAGTGGGCACCCAGAAAGTTTGGCATTTCTTATGTTTGTGTATGATTCCAGTGGCTCAACTTCATTTAAGAATAAAAGTAATTTACAGTAAAAATGTGCATCACTGTATTCTATTCCTGCTATGGCTGTAGGATGGAATTTGAAATACAATAGATGCCCCTGGTCTTACAAGATACATAGGGAATGCTCCCAGGCAGTTGATAGTTTAACATGAGCCTAGGGACAAGAAAAGTCATGTCAGTCAGAGTGATAAATAATCTGAAGCCAGCTGAAGCTATTGGGGCATTTGGTATGTCCAGTTTAGCAAAAAATCTCTAGATGGTTGGTTGCAATGCCTGTTCCAGTATTAGCGAGATACCTGATAAAGCAATAGTCCCTATCCACTGTGAGAGGCGAATTTTAATACTTTATCACAAAAAATCCAAAGCGTTATTCTGTAAATGGTCACCTGATACCCATGTTGAGCATTTTTTTGGAAGGATTTCCCTAGTAGGGTCAAAACTCATGTTTTGGAGCAAGCGAATAGCACCAACTATTTCCTCAGAAGAGAGACATGCTTGAAAAATTGGAATCCACAGCGAACAATGTAGCCGCTTTGGCTATATTAACAAAGATAACTGTGTGCATAGGGATTTCTGCTATATTGTATTTTTCCACTCCCTTCCACAGGCCAGGTAGAACTTCCTTGTGAAGGACCTCAAGACCTTGCTCTTCGTCTGAGCCGGAGCTGCCTACCCCTCCATGACTCCGCGCCTTGAGACACTCACGGGTGAGTAGCGAGCTCTATAAACCCCCTGATTGATTGATTGAATAATGGTCCAATACTGGTTCTCTTAATAAAAACATATCTGGCAGTAATCTTTTCAGAACTCATGAGTCAAAAAAGGATCATGATACATTAGAAGCTTCAGATGAGTCACTGAACTGTGAGAAACTAATCTTCTTGTTACCGTTAGAATGGAACGTAGTATCAATTTAGAGAAAGAAGTAGAAAACTGTGCATCAAGAAATTGGCTCAACAAAATTGTAATGCAAAGGTGGTTCTGTATTTGTTATAATCAATATTTTTCTGTAAAAGACGCAGCCCGCAAATGAGTGATGGGACTACAGCTGATTCTGGATTTCCAAACTACATATGAACAGGTTTAAAATTGGGTTGGGTCAAGAGGATGGGCTCTAAAGGGCATTTAGATAAACAAAGATGGTGAACAATTTCTTAGCACAGGTGTGCATCAACTATTGTCTGTAGAACTCCAATTTACAAAATGTTTGAACACTAGCATGAATCTTGGGTTCTCTAAAGGTGCTTTCAGTGAAACGAAATGGTGGAATATGATTACCAGAATTAGTGTAATTTGCCCACAGCTGTAAATTTAGGGTGAAGGGTTGGAATGTGTTTTTCCCAGTGAAGAAACTTTGAGATGGCCATTGAGAAGGTAGCAAATCCCTCCAATTTTTTATTTTCACCACGACCATAGGCTCTGCCAGTGATATTCACACATCATTTGGCAACATGCCCGTTATGTCAAAACAGCTGGGATAACAGAGCTGATTAGTTGTATAAACACCAAAGCAACCCCAACATTTCTGGGGGCTTGAGGGAGATTGTTTTGAGGCCACAAACTTTTCTATTTGAGTCTTGTCCTAGCAGGCCTCAAAGGTAGAGGTTCAATGGCCTTTCATCTAAGAATTCTGTCAGTTATATCCTACTTGTGACATCAAGCATCAAAATGTCAGAATTGTTTGCTCAATTAATAATTATGCTATTCCATTGGATTGGAAGGATGAAGTTGGAAGTTCTAAGTGTCAAGGCAGAAAAAGTTGTCAAACATTTGGGCAGCTGTTTATGTTTATATTGGGTACAAATACACTATGGAGTTATTTGTTAAGAAGCTTAAACAAGCATTCAGGTGAGTTTGAGCTATTACCATTGTAAATGGCAAAGCCTCTTATTTATGTTTTGGGTTTTAAAACATAAATAAAAGTATTGTCATTTACAATACTAATAGCTTAAACTCTCACACAAGCGAGACCTATTGCATTGCAATAAAGGCCCTTCTCGACCACTTGTTAGATTATAAATATCAGAGGTAGGGACCGGCATGCAACATCTTTAAATTAGTGATAAATAGTGCAGTGAAGAAGATGTGTAAGTGTTGTAAATTACACAGACACAAAGTATGAAGTGAGAGATACATATAATCCAAGATATAAACACTAACAAAGTGCTTCAACACCTTTCACACTGTGATTACACTGCTGCGGCTCAGAAGGAAGAGCGGGAGGGGGAGCTATTTCCTGCCCTCTCCATGATTTGAATGTGCAGTATGGAATTGCATAATGTCATTGCTATCTTTGGCCTGATAAACACTTCAGCTGTAGTAGAGCCCTGGCTTCGCCTCGTGGTGCAGGGCGGGCCATGCTTTATGACATGCATGGAGAGAGGGCGAGATTGTCTCAGCTGCAGCTCCAGCCTTGTAGGGTGCCCCTGCTATAACTAGTGAGTGAAGGGCACTGAGGTGGCGGAGGGGGTGGTATTGGTGGTGGTATTGCTGGTGTTGGTATTGGTGGTGGTGGTACTGGTAGTGGTACTGGTAGTGGCAGTGGTGGTGGTACTGGTACTGGTGGTAGTGGTACTGGTGGTACTGGTAATGGTGGTACTGGAACTGGTGGGGGTGGTATTGGTGCTGGTGGTATTGGTTGTGGTAGCGGTGGTATTGGTAGTAATACTGGTGGTATTGGTGGGGGTACTGGTGGTATTGGTGGAGGTACACCTTCTGCTGGTATTGGTTATGGTACTGGTGGTATTGGTGGGGTACTGGTGCTGGTGGTACTGGTGGTGGTACTGGTGATATAGGTGGTATTGGTGGTGGTACTGGTGGTACTGGTGGTGGTGCTGGTGGTATGGTTGATGGTACTGGTGGTTGTGGTGCTCATTCTGGTGGTGGTACTGGAGGTAATGGTACTGGTGGTTCTGGTACTGGCGATGGTTGTACTGGTGGTACTGGTGGTAGGGTATTGGTGATGGTACCTGGTAGAACTGGTGGTGGTACTTGGGGTGGTGGTACTGGTGGCTGTGGTGGTGGTGGTGGTGGTGGTACTGGTGGTGGTGGTACTGTTGGTACTGGTACTGGTGGTGGTAGGACTGGTGGTGGTAGGACTAGTGGTCCTGGTAGTGGTGGTGGTACTGGTATTGGTGGTACTGGTGGTAGTGGTACCGGTAGTATGGTTGGTTGTGGTACTGGTGGTGGTGGTGGTGGTCATTCTGGTGGTGGTACTGGTAGTGGTTCTGGTGGTAGTGGTACTGGTGGTGGTACTGGAGGTAATGGTACTGGTGGTACTGGTACTGGGGGTACTGGTGGTGGGGGTAATGGTGATGGAACATGGTGGAACTGGTGGTGGTACTGGTGGTGGTGGTACTGGTGGTGGTACTGGTGGTGGTAGGACTGGTGGTGGTACTGGTGGTGATGGTGGTACTGGTGAAGGTGGTGGTACTGGTGGCAGTGGTGTTGCTACTGGTAGTGTTGATACCAGTGGTGGTGGTACTACTGGTGGTGGTACTGGTGGTACTAGTGGTGGTGGTACTGGTGGTGGTATGGGTGGTGGTGGTGGTACTGGTGGTGGTTGTACTGGTGGTGGTGGTACTGGTGGTGGGGGTGTTACTCGTGGTGGTGGTACTGGTATTGGTGGTGGTACTGGTCATACTGCTGGAGGTCATACTAGTGGTACTGGTACTAGTGGTGGGAGTACTGGGGGTACTGGTGCTAGTGGTACTGGTGGTGGTGGTATGGGAGGTGGTGGTACTGGTGGTGGTAGTAGTGGTACTGGTGGCACTGGTGGTGGTGGTACTGGTAGTTGTGGTGGTACTCGTGGTGGCGGTACTGGTGATGGTGGTGGTACTGGTGGTGGTTGTACAGGTGGTACTGGTAGTGGTGGTACTGGTGGTGGTGGTACTGGTGGTACTGGGACTGGTGGTGGTGGTACTGCTGGTGGTGGAGGTACTGGTGGTGGTACTAGCGGTGTTAGTACTGTTATTGGTGGTGGTTGTACTCGTGGTGGTTGTACTGGTGGTGGTGGTACTGGTGGTGGTGGTGTTACTCATGGTGGTGGTACTGGTATTGGTGGTGGTACTGGTGGTGGTCATACTAGTGGTACTGGTACTAGTGGTGGTGGAACTGGTGGTACTTGGACTGGTGGTAGTGGTACTGGTGGTAATTGTAGTGTACTGGTGATGGTGGAACTGGCTGTGCTGGTGGTGGTACTGGTGGTAGTGGTGGTACTGGTATTGGTGGGACTAGTGTTGGTGTAAAATTGTTAGAGAGAGACCCCTTGAACCAGGGTAATAGGGTACTTTTAGACAGTAAAATCAAAAAATTCCCTTGGCGAGATTACTAGAACATACACAATAAAAACAAATCAATATTCCACAGATATTATCTGTAAAATCGTCACTATCATAATTGACACTTTTACAGATAATATCTGTGGAATATTGATTTGTTTTTAATGTGTATTGTTTATGTTTTTAAC
Organism: Lissotriton vulgaris; assembly: GCF_964263255.1. Lineage (NCBI taxonomy): Eukaryota > Metazoa > Chordata > Amphibia > Caudata > Salamandridae > Lissotriton > Lissotriton vulgaris. Next base: position 922,747,522 of record NC_141693.1, on the reverse strand, counting down.
ACACAAATAAATTTCAAATAATGTTTATATATACATATATGTTTTGTCATGATTGCTCAAGAGTAGTGTTCAATACTAACATTTGGGCTTCATTTTCTAGTAATCTCGCCAAGGGAATTTTATGATTTTACGGTATTAGTGTTGGTACTGGTGGTTGTGATACTGGTGGTGGTGGCAGTAATGGTAGTGGTGGTGGTACTGGTAGTGGTGCTGGTGCTGGTAGTGATGGTACTGGTAGTGGTGGTTTTATGGGTAGTGGTGGTGGTGGTGGTATGTGTAGTGGTGGTGGTACTGGTGGTGGTGTTGGTACTGTTAGTGGTGGTAGTGGTACTGGTAGTGGTGGTGGTACTGGTACTAGTACTGGTGCTGTTACTGGTGGTGGTACTAATGGTGGTGATGGTACTGGTTCTGGTGGTAGCGGTGGTACTGCTGGTACTGTGGTGGTAGATTGAGTGGTGGTGGTACTGGTGCTTGTGGTACTGGTGGCGGTGGTGGTGGCACTGGTGGTGGTACTGTTGGTTGTGTTGGTACTGTTAGTGGTGGTAGTAGTACTGGCAGTGGTACTGGTACTAGTACTGGCGCTGTTACTGGTGGTGGTGGTACTGGTTCTGGTGGTAGCGGTGGTACTGATGGTGGTAGATTGAGTGGTGGTGGTACTGGTGCTTGTGGTATTGGTGGTGGTACTGGTGGTGGTGGTACTGGCAGTGGTGGAGTACTGGTAGTGGTGGTACTGCTTGGTGCTGTGTTGTTGGCCTTCATTGGATGTGATGAGTGTCACTGTTTAGTCCTACTTCTATATCTGTGACGTTGCGGTTTTTACGTCTCGCCTAGCGTTGCAGGCTCTGCGAGGCATATTGTAGTAGGGTAGGTTTTACAAGTGGTGTGGCAACCCCACCCCTGGTTTTCATTGGCTTACGTAATCATCCATGCTAAACGCTGTCTTTCTATTGAATATTCGGCTCAGTCATTAGTCCCTCCTTGTTATCGCCTGGTCTCCTTTTGGGACGGCTCATCCGGACTGGATCTTTCACTTGCGGCGTTACACTGTCTCCTTTATTAGTGGGTAAGGACTCTTTTGTGTTCATTCTGCTTTCGCAAGGGCGCTTGCACTTCACGGGCTGCCATGTACCGCGCTATAGAACACGCTTGTTTTTTTTGTCTAATGCTTCTTTTATTTACTTTTTTTCACTTTGGTGACACACGCGCTTTACCTTCAGCCATGTTAAGCTAAAGCACAGGCGCCGCGAATGTTGAAAAAGTTAAGAAATAGATTTTTTTTCTATTTCTTTACTTGTGCAGCAATGGCGGCACCTGCGCTTTACCTTTAATCATGTTAAAGTAAAGCACGGGTGCTGCAATTGTAGACAAGCATTTACAATGCAATGGTCTCGGCATTATTAAAGGTAGAACTATTGGCATTGCACATGACATTTTTTTTAAATCATAAATAAATGGCATTGTCATTTACATTGCCAATAGCTTCATCGTTAAATAAATGGCATTGTCGTTTTCAAAACGGGGAGAAAAATGCACTGGAAGACTTCATCAGTACGGCGCTTATCACGTGACATGATAAACAATTATCAGTCAGTAATCTACAGAATAGCTATTTAAATTGCACAGGATTATAGTTTCTCCAATGGACAATAATACCGGGGCAGAAGGAGCAAACAAAACCACCGTACTTCACATCTCTCCACATGGCACAAACACATTCCCCGCCTCATCACTCTAAACTGTACACAAACCATAGTAAACAATAAAGCTTGGATCGGGCACTGGCCACAGTGGGCCTATCTTTTTGGAATTCAACCTGCTAAATAAGGCTGCAGATGGAACGTTCACCAGATTGCCAAAAAAGGATCAAGCAAATTAAACAAAACCGCCACACAATAAGGCACAACTGTAATATTAACGAAAGTGCACCAATCATCTTGATATTCAGTGACTAGGTATACCAGAAATATGTGCACCAAATTTCATCCCTTTCCTTCACTCATTCTACCTGAGAAAGGTAAAGTACGTTACCAACAGGTACCCACGTATTTGCAAAACAGCATAGCAAGATTTTTTTTAATTCTTGTTTTTTTAAATAGTGTGTACTTGATGTTAAGCAGAATACCTCTTCATTTCCAAACTTTTTACATACGTCGTCAAAACCGACCATGGCTCTAATTTTTCACACAAAGTGCCCTAGTTACCCGTCTCCTTCTCCACTGTTATTACTAATTAACATTTGTAGAACATGCTGGTGCCACGCGAGTGGCCTCACAATCCTGAAGTTTGACCTCACCGCGATGAAAGTCCAGGTGAATGTGTGATTCAGAGACCAAGAGCGAGATTAACTGTAGATTAACAAAAGGGTTTAGGCCCTATTTTACCTGCTACGGCTCTAGCACGCATGCGCTCGGACCGGGTTTCCACTCAGAAGCAGTTCTTTAGTGAAACTGAGACCTGGATCACAGACTGCAAAAAAATCATGATTCACACAGCACACTTGGAAGGATCCGAGATTGTAATGTCAGGAAAATAATCTTTTACTGTTTAAATTAACTGGTCAGTGAAACTGGCAACCTGTGATATCTGGAGAAAATTGATACGATTTTGTTTCCCCTAAAAAAAAAAAAATAATAATAAATTGCAAGGCAAAATCCTTGATTAGCTTTTAAGGAAAGAGAGACCAGCCATAGCTTAGACGCTATACCAAAGGTGGTATTAACATAGCGAACATATCTGAAACCCCTTATTTGAATATTCAGAGCACCTATTTTTTCTAAAAATGTGAACTAAAACTCTGCAAACATTGTGAGAGCATGTAAAGCCAGTTTTAACCAGTATCAGCAGGTAAAACGTGATAAGGAAATAAAGTCACACTACTCCAATAACACTTAACCAATCATAAACGTTATGACTTTATCATAAGGTAGGATGCCATTGGTTTCGCAAGCATATCCCTACCAGACTGCTGGACCTAGAAAGGCGTGGTATTAATGAATCTCATGTCACGTCTAGGCAACACGCTGAACTTTCTTGGTGCTCTAAGTCTAGGGGGGAGGAGGATGAGGTGTCTCGTCTGTGTGGATTGTGCTGTAACATCGAGTGAGACTTTAGCACAGATTCTGCACATGTAACACCTGTTCTGTCTGAAGCACGCTTCCTGTGCTGTTCACCCTGCAGCAGTTCCATGTGTGAGAGTAGGCTACTTCGTTGGTATTCAGGCTCTGCCTGTTAGACGTGCAGGGAAATTCCCATTGCTGCTGGCAGTGTTTTTCAGTGCGAGGTTGGGACATTAATGTTGGTAGAATGGACAGAACTGTGATGGATGCAGGGAGAATAAAAGTACACAACCACAAATGTAGCATGGCACTAGGAACCAGAATAGTGTTCACTGAGAGCACAAGGACACTGCCATAAGCACCACATGGCATTGGGAATCAAATCAGTGTGCACGGAGCGAGAACACAAGGACATGGTGCGGGCGGAGGGAGGGGGGGAGCGGGATGGAGGAGAGCTGCGGAGGGAGGGGGGGAGCGGGACAGAGGAGAGCTGCGGGCGGAGGGGGGGGGAGCGGGACGGAGTGCACGGAAGGAAAACACAAGGACACAACCACAAATGGCATTGAGAACCTGCCCAGTGTGCACGGAAGGAGAATAAAAGTACACAACCACAAATGTAGCATGGCACTAGGAACCAGAATAGTGTTCACGGAGAGCACAAGGACACTTCCATAAGCACCACATGGCATTGGGAATCAAATCAGTGTGCACGGAGCGAGAACACAAGGACATGGTGCGGGCGGAGGGAGGGGGGGGAGCGGAACGGAGGAGAGCTGCGGGCGGAGGGAGGGGGGGGAGCGGGACGGAGTGCACGGAGAGAAAACACAAGGACACAACCACAAACATCAAACGGCATTGAGAACCTGCCCAGTGTGCACGGAAGGAGAATAAAAGTACACAACCACAAATGTAGCATGGCACTAGGAACCAGAATAGTGTTCACTGAGAGCACAAGGACACTGCCATAAGCACCACATGGCATTGGGAATCAAATCAGTGTGCACGGAGCGCCCAGGACTAGAAGCGCCGAGAGGGAGCCTGTCGGAGCTACGGACTGGGAGGACGGGTGAGAGCGAAAGGGAGTAGGGAGGTGGGAGTCTGCAGGGAAATAGGAAGAAGGAGACAAAGGAAAATCAATGGAACATTGGGGAAAAGAAACGAGCGGCCTACCTTACCAGCAGCAAAATGGCGGCCTCAAGCTTCAGGAATTTTTCGGATTTGGGGGCGTGTTCGGTGTTCAGAATGGGCGTGGCCTAAAAGTGGAAAGAAGAACACCGAACACACCTCCAAATCCGAAAAGGACAGAGCCTATTCGGAGGGACAGCTCTCTCTTCCAATGGCTGGCCTCCGTTTAGGGAGCCAGCCAATGGAAGAGAGGCAAAAACAGAGGCGGGACTAATCGTACTACTAAGAGTCATTAAATCTCGGTACTTCCGGTTCTGCCTTTGGCAGAACCGGATAGTACCTCGACCTTAAAAGGGGGACCGAAATGACCCGAAGTGCTATAGGCCGATTTCCTTGCTAGATGCCCTAATGAAAGTGGCAGGAAGAGCTATACTGAATAGACTCGAATCATGGGCTGATGAGACAGGTGTTCTCTCCAAATTTCAGTATGGCTTTAAGGCGGGCCTAGGGACCGTTGAGCAAGGGTTAGATCTGGCTACCATAGTAGGGAAGTATGTGATGGCAAAAAAGGGCAACCTATTTTTATCTTTTGTTGACTTGAGTTCGGCCTTCGACTGCCTGAGTCACGAGATTTTATGGGATACATTGCTGCAACTCGGCATTGACTCTAATTTGTTGAATTTTATCAAATAACTTTATTGGGGGACCGGGGCCAAAGTGCGCTTTGGTAATAAGGGGGAATGCACTTCTAATTTTCCGATAAGGAAAGGAGTTCGACAGGGCTGCATTTTGGCGCCTTTTTTATTCAATCTTTATATTAATAGTGTGGCAAATTGTTTAATAAGGTTTAAAACGGACTTCCCCCAAATTAAGGGTAGTCCAGTCCCCATTTTATTATACGCCGATGATGCAGTAATAATGACCAGGACTCAGGTGGGCTTACAGAGTGCTCTTACTATTTTCGCAGAATACATGGCAGCAAGAGGATTAAAATCAATATTGGTAAAATTTTTAATATGTGTTGCTCATTAAAGAAAAATGTGCACTGCACCACGTTTTTAGAGAAGTCTAAGATAGAAACAACGGATAAATTCTCTTATCTAGGGATAATTTTTAACAAAAAAGGGAACATGGACATCGGCAGCCGACGCGAGGAAACTAGCTTTCTTTCGCACTATCGGAGCCGTTAAAAAATTCACAAATAAACTGGGAGGTCGTCCGGTACACATTCTAGTAGACATATATAGGTCGAAATGTATTTCTACCGTTACCTACGCAGCGGGGATATGGGGAATTGCGGATACGAGGGAGATTCAACTCTGTGAAAACGCTTTCCTACGTTTTCTATTAGCACTCCCAAACTCAACATCAAGTTATGTATGCCACAAAGAATCAGGTTTGTCCTATGTATCTGATCTTATTAAAATAAGTCCGGTTTTACTCTGGCACAAAGTTTGGACATCCGAAGAAACTGGACTTAATAAGGAGACCATACAGGATTGTCTTGTGATCCAGGGGGCGCATAAAATCAGGTGGTTTTCGTATGTGAAGATATTTTTAGCAGAGATTGGACACTTGGATTACTTTGATTCCCCTAATACTTTAGTTACTATTACTAGAAAAAAGCTGAAATAAATGTGCCTTGAATTACTAGAGACAAAACGGTGGCAGATAGAGGGAAAGAAGGGATCTGTAATACAGAATCAATTCATTGTGCAGGGATACGGTTTAAAACAATATTGAAATTTTGTACAGAGCAGCTTTTCTAGGATGCTTTTAACAAGTTTCAGAGGGGACACCTTTTTTAAGACTGGTAACCTTTCCAGATACAAATTTATGGACAAAAGACTTGCTCCCGTGTCCCTGCGATGATGTCTCACAACAGTCTACAATTCATTGTGTTCTATTCTGTAAATTTTACTCTTTCGCCAGGAAGAAATATTTAACGTTTTTATTGAAGAGATGGGGATTGAGACAGTGCAGACCCGCTTTCTTGAAACCTCAGATGCTGGAAGACGAAATGTCTATGTACCTAATGTCAAACTAACCTAGCAGGGATAGCATAGAGCGCGGTGAGCACTCTCCTTCCGAGCACTTGGCAGTTTGCTTAATATAGTGACACTGACAGTCGCACTTACGCACTAAACACATCTCTGGCTTTTTTCAATTGATACTGTTTTCTTGTTATCTGCTCTCAATTTAGTAGTTATGTTTCTAGGTCACTAGATGTATTATTTGCTTTCCCCCTAATCCACCGAAAGAAAGAGTATAGCCTGCTTGTCCTTGCGCAGCACGAAATCGGTTTTCACTTGTGAGGATTGGACAATAAAACTTTTGTGGAATAATACCAGAAATGCATGCCAGTTTGAACCCCTGGCACGTGCACTGGATTCCCGGCTTCCCCAACTAGCCGCATACTGTGATCCTGGATAAATGATGGTATATCCTTGAGCCTCGATTCCCTCAACTGCAGAAACAAATGAAACACATCATCTGTGTTTCTTCACGTAGCCTCGGTTTAAAGGTGCATACATCTGTATTTGGAGGCAAGCATGTGTTTGTTTATTGTGGACTTGTAAACAACCCACAATAGACTGTTTGATCTTTGCAGAAAATGGGGTTTTCGGTGAGTTTCCGGCCAAGCAAAGGGCCCACTCCGGGGGCTGCTATAACTAGTGTAGTAAAGTTGGCCATGCCGGATGAGTTGCCAGACGAAGGTTGCTGCTGGCCCATGCTCCCACGCCGTGATCTGCAGCCCAGGGGCCAGAATGCAGGCTGTAAAGTCAGATCACTTGTTTACAAGGCTCTGTCCTTGCTCTTTGTTATTTCATTGCATTGGCCATTATTAAGACAGCGAGCTGGAGAGTGAACGGTAAATTGTGCCAAACTGTGTTGTGGGGAACCGTGAGGCCTGGGGAGATCACAGGGGACCGGGGACACTACCCACCACGACCAATGATAGAGGCATTTTAAAGAAAGATGCAACTTGATTAGTTCTGGATACGTTTTCAAATGGTACAGGCCACCCGTTTTTGCCCTAGGATACAACATGCCCTGTGACGTCATGTTATATTTGGTTAAACCAATCAGTAATGGGCATTTCTCGTCAAAATGTTATAGCTGGTGTTGTTAAATAAACAAATAACTTTCTCTGTTGTAAATATACTAGCATTCGTCATTCTGTAGTAAATCAGATTTCCAAATAGTGCAGAACACTACATTTTACGATGATGATTAGGTACGGGGTGAGACGTGAGCTTTTGATTTTACTGGATTTATAATATATAATATATGGGTTTTTAGATGAAAATCTTTTTTTTGCTTTTAGCCATTTTTTAAAATATATTAGCAAGGGATCTCCATGGGCCTGGATCCCATATTTGTTGATATGTGTCTAGCGAGATTATGTCCCTATCTTGCTTGTGATATCTTTAATGGATGGTCGCTTATGCTATTTTTTCAAGATGTATTATTCTGTCTTGTAGAGACAAAGCTGGTAATAATGTTAATGAACACAACTTTCTTGCCTATCAAGACCAATAACTATGACCGATAAATAATGTGATGATAAGGAAAATCTGAGATCACCTATGTAAATGACCCATAATATGTGGAGAAGTGTGGCTCACTGGTTAGAGCAGGCAGACCCTGAAGCAGAGGTCAGACCCGGGACCAGGGTTCAATTCCCAACCGGCAGGGTCTTGAGCTCAAATGTCCATGGACTCGATAATTCTCGCTTCGGTGCCTGACCTAATCATGGGTTCACACTCTGCAACTCTGGGCATTAAGCTTGCTTAATCTCCACAACGGCCCCCCCCCCCCGCGGCGGGATGCCTGGCTTTCACCTTGGGGATGCCCTGTAGGGGCTATCTCACAGGGAAAAAGCCAGGATGGGTTCCCAAGGCAAGTGCGGAGATACCCCTTCGGGGGTCGATTCAGGCGCTATATAAGAAACATAATAATAATATGATTGTAAATAATCCATTTATTAACAGTCAGAAATTATCACCCTGCACACTCTGTCAATGGCCTTTTTTGTGACTTCTTACTGTCCTACTATGCTCTCAATCTTTTTTAGTAGGGTTCAATTTCCATGAGGACACTGTGTGATGTCGCCCATCTTTGAGAGAGGACATTGATTGAGGTATAATCGCTTGGGCTATAGGTGGCCTAGGTTTAACTATTCAGTTGAAGTACAGTATCTAATACAATTTGTGGATACACATTACCTGTCCATATCGTATAACAGGATATATATTGACATACAGGTTCCCAGTCTCAAGATTTATAGATGCTATATTTTTAAACAGAATGAGGGTATATTCATCCGAATTTCTCTTTTTCATTTTGCAATTTTTAAACCTTTGCCTTACAACCATGACCAGTCTTACAGTTGTTTTTTAGCTTCACTATTCAAATATGGCCGCTGCTTTCTAATTAATTATGCGGAATTGCAATTCTGTTTGTTTCTTACGTCGATCACAAAGCGATTAAACAGGGTTTGTCACTCTCAATTCTGCATGTTTTTGAGGAGTCCTGATGTAATGAGAGTACATTTATTAGAATTTTCCCTTCTCCATCTTGCGGTTTATAAACGTTTTACTTTACCACTTGAACGGTTCTTTTAATGTTTAAATTTGGCCGTTGCTTCCGATAACCTAGGCGTAGTTGTTATCCTGTCCGTCTTTTATTTCAATAAGGAAATCTTTAAACTTGGCTGCGTGCACTTGCTCCCACAGATGCCGACTCTGTGTGAGAGGCCCCCTCCTCCTTCCCTCTAAACTTTGTTTTTGACTTTGCTGCCTCCCTTTCTGCGTACAGCTGCCTTGACGCCTGTGGTCTTTCTACCCTGACCCATGGTATCCGGATCAAACTCCTCTGCCCCAGCTCCTCATGGACGATGAGGGTGTGACTTTGCTGCGGACTGCCTTTCTCCCCCCGGACTTGCTGGCTATGGCAGCCCTCTTCCTGGACTTTCGGACTTGGACCTTTGTGCTCCCCGCCCTTTTCTTTTTATGACTCGCTTCTTCTTCTACCTTTCTCCTTCGCCATTTTAGCGATCTCTGACCTCCCCCTCTGTCCTAGCAACCTTTCTATTGTCTCTCCTGTTGCCTCTGACACACTCCTCGCTGTCTTACTCGTTACAATCTGCTTCCCTCTCTCGTTTGTCTCACTTTCCTGCCCTTCTCTGTCCCTCACTTGGTGCTGTTACTGTATCCCCCCTCCGACTGCATCCCCCCTCCGACCCCACTTAATGGAACTCTGCTTTTCTGTATATAGAGATAACTCTAATCACTAGTATATGCAGTAGACCTTTGTACTCTCTACCATTCCTATGTGCCTCTTAGAGTATATCCATCCGTAGCCCTTCCCTATGTATATAGAGATAAATCACCAGTCTCTTCTTTGTGTGACTTTACATCTTGTACATTTGCAATTTTTTTCAGTTTATATCTTTTATGTAACACATGTAATCCTTAGTCCTTATGTTTTGCAACTGGTTCTTATGTAATGCGCTCTGACACCTTCGGGTAAAGTTTGCGCTATATAAAATCGCATTAAATAAAATAAAACAAAATAAATAAATAAAGAGAAGTAGAGCCCTTTATTGTATCTGGTAAGTCGGGGTATTCTTGCCATTTTCTCAAGTATTTTCACAGCGTTTCAGTTAGAGTATGTTACTTTAGTAAATTCTGTTGTTTGCATACAGACGTTCGCAGGCATAAGTATCAGCGGTTGCACTCATTTTCTCCTACGGACCCCAACTGTATTCACAGCGGACTGTCAAAGGAGTTGCACTCTATTTTGAAGTTGGTAAATCTGGGTATCTATGGGACTTCTGCAATTGTTTATAGCTTTTTCGCCCTAGCGTACAAAATAGGTGGATTATGCTGTTTGTTTCATAGACTTTTGCAAGCCTAAATACCAAGGAAACTCTTACAGGGAACTCCACAAGAGCCTTATAATTGGGTAAGACTTTTAAACAATGGCAGTAATGTCCCTCAATATACATAATAGAGGGTTATCTTCTGAGACACCAATCAACTACAGGTTGGTGATAAATATTCTCAAGGAGATATATATATATATATATATATATATATATATATATATATATATATATATATATATATATATTTATTTGTTTTATTTATAGATACGTGTCATTCATGGGACAGATATCCATTAAGATATATTTGTTGTGGTTTGATTCATCTAATTTGAATGAGAATCACTGGTCCCCTTATATCAATCTATAAAATCGTCACTTGCTTAAATATTCTACGCTACTGTAAGTGCCTCCTGTATTTTCATTGCATTTACCTATATGCTACTACAGACGTCGACTGCAGGGACAGCGGCCAGTCATAAGAGTAGCGCCCTGCTCTGTGTTTGGTTAGTCTTGACACCCTTTGGTTTTTCGCCATAACTCTAGGCATTCGAATAACTTCTTGCCAAAGCATGCAAGCTTAAAAACCATTCAATATCTGATTTTTAACAGCTGGAAGTACAAGTATCAGTTAAGATTTTCACAGAGGTGTGTCATATTAGTCTGAATCTTTAAACGTCTGTGGTGAAGCCATGCATTTGTCTTCACGAATTGTTTTGATTAATGTGAGCATTAACCATTGGTATCTTTGTCTCCACATGTCAGACTGTCGATTTTGTCGTACATCTTGATAGTCTTTTTAAATATCAACCCACACCAAGTGCGATAATTCTCTTCCTACTGCTTTGATAATTTCTTTGTTCTATGTCATTTTAGAATTGTTGCAATATCGCTGCAACAGTTGTTCTAATCCGATGTAGGATTTGTTGTGTGAATTGCTGCTATGTATCAGATTATTTCTGAGCCATTGGTCATTATATTTATTTTTCCTCATAGTTTCTTGGTGCAATTAACCAGGAAGATTTTACTTACATAAGAGATTCGGTTATGATTAGACATTCCCCATGAAATGTTCATAAGTAAGTTATTGTAACTAATTTTTATTCACCATATTTACTTGATTTTTTAATCTTCTCCTGGTTGGTGTTTCCTTCTTCAGAGTCCTTTGAAGATTGCAGTTTCAACCCTATCCACCATTCCTTTTCTGGGTCGTTGTTTTCATCCCTCAGCATCTTCTGAATGGGTGATTTTAATTTCACTGCCCATTTTGGATTACATACTCACAAGGCAATTCACTGTTTTCTTTTCTTTTCTTCTTTGTTCACAGGTGTCACTTTCTTCTTTAGTCTGAACTTGTATTGATACATATAATGATTGAATATTCCGCCAATACAGGGGTAATACAACAGTTCATTTGAATGTCCTGAAGATGGTCTAACGGATGCCCATACCAACAAGAGCGAAACGTCGACAACTGCATCTATTTCCTTTTTGATTGGTTTTCTTTAGAAAGTGTTTTGTGTAAACCTTGATCATTATTGTGCTGCTCTAATTCTTTGTACCCTTTCTAATTTACATCAGATAAATTAGATTTTTGAAGAGTTCACACAGTTTCATTAGTATCTTTTTCAGATCTTTTTAGGAAGTGATTAACAATTGAATTGTAGATTGTTTACTTGTAGGTTACCAAACTGGAACCTTGACACAATACCATATGAATTATCTAAGTACACCTAAACAAATCCCTTGTAGGCACATTTACCTGTTAATAGTCAATGCTAGTGCCTGCTGTAGCACAGCCAGTCTGGTTCAGCAGAGCTTAGCGTTGGCAGCAGCAATATCTTGGTGCAAACGGGCCTGTTTGCAGTAGCAAAGAGCCTAACACATGGAATTTCTTCTTTTCTTTCAGGAGGAGCTCAACGAATGCTACACCAAGGACCCAGGACCTGGGAGGCACCTCTCAGGCATTAGGAATTCACTCCAGCAGAGGCGAGCGGAGCTCAGGTAGGTCTGGGTGCAGGTCCAGTTGCAGCAGGTCAGCTGGGCAGTTGCAGAGGCCTCTGGAGCTTGTTATGTCCCTGTAGCACAGAACAGGATGCCAGTCAGCTGATCCATGTAGTCACTTCAGCCCAAGAAGAAGGATGCAGGTCCAGTCTTCTTTCTCAGCAAGCCATGCAGGACTCAAGCATCAGGCCAGCAGGGTGTCCTGGACCTGTGAATACTGCAGAAGACGAAGTTTACTGAAGAGTGGGTCTGAGGGTCACATATTTATATTGGATGCCCCTTTGAAGTGGGAGTGGGGGACTTCTGGAGATTTCTCCTAAAGAGGTGTCTGGAATTCCCAGCCTCCCTGCCCAGGTCCCAATCTGTCTGAGTGAACAATAGGCTATTGTGAAGTTCTTTTTTGCGTGTGCTGGGCCAGTGACTTTGAAGTGCAAGTGTGGTAGGTGGCAGCAGCAAGGATGCCGTTCTAACTCTGCAACTTGAGAGCTACACTGCAGCTGAGCTTAGATGAGTCTGCAAGAAGACTGGGCTTCCAGCCAAAAGGAGTTCCAAAAAAGAGGAGCATTTATGGTCTGTGAGGAATTCCACCAGTTACTAGTCCCAGCAGAAAAGGATGAGGGCGTTATGGAGGAGCAAGAGGAGGACCTGGGCACAGGACCTGAGCTGCAGCAGCCTGGAGAGGAGGAGTTCCGTGTCAGTGCAGGGAGTGTTGTGTCTTGCAATGGTCTGTCCACAGATAAACTGGAGGACATAAGGGTGGTTAGAGTCTTCTAGCTGCAGCTGGGCAAATTAAAATTGGAGACAGCCAAAGAGGAGGCTACTGCCCAGAGGACAGCAGAGGAAGCCACCAGGGCTCTGGAGGAAAAGAAGTTGGGAAAGAAGAATGGCCCATGGACTAAGTTTCAGAGAGATGGACATCAGGGCCAAACAAGTAGAGTCCAGCAACAATGGTGGCACCTTACCCACAGTGTCCACTGGAGACAAGAAGGTCCATATCCTCAGGGTTCTGGTGCCTAACTTTGTTGTGGGGAATGGCATTGATAAGTGGTTCAAAGCATATGAGGTTGCCCTCGAGATGCACAGGGTACCTGAAGAAGATTGGGGTGGGCAGTCTTTGGAGGCACATATCTAGTGAGGGGAGGGATTACCTGCTTAGCCTAGGAAAGGGGGGGGCAGGGTGGAGTACCTCTCTGTTCCCCGAAGGACACTCTTATCAATAGGCATGGCTTATCCCAGAGAAGTTTAGGCAGACATTTACGGATAGCTAGAAGTTGATCGAACAGTCATGGGTGGATTTTGTGGATCACTTTTGCAATGTGACAAGAAAATGGCAACCTTCTAAAAGTTTTTTCAAAAGACAAGGGAACCCTAAAGGTATGTTGCAGGGACCTTGGGTAGTTTACATATTTTACAAAACATATGGACAGAATGAATTACAGACAAATAATCAGAACACCTGATAAGTGTAGTGTCTATTGTCCAGCCGGACAAGAAGTTTTAATTAAGCGTTTTGGTCAATAAAACAAAAAATTGAGGAACACTAAGATAACAAGTGGGCACAGCCGTGACCCACAACATACAAGACAAAACAACGAAAGCAATGGCCAAAAGGGCAGAGCTACAATAGGTCTGTGAACTTGTATTCAGTATTTACAGACTTGAATTTTCAAAACCACTACTTTGCATTTTTACAATATTTCAGTATCATATTGCATAAGGGTTTTTTTGCAAGTCGACGACGTTTCGATACCTTATTAAATTATGGGCATCATCATCAGGACAAAGAGTTAATCATTGTTGTCTTTTTTCATAAATATCACTATGCCTTTCTACGAGAATAGTGAACTCGGGTTTCAAAAGGATGTTTGGAGCAATAGCTAGTCACTCAGAGTGGTACCAAGGAGTAGCCAAATTGGAGATAGGCTTGTCTGTGTCCGAGGACTGGTATGAGCATAATAGCTCATTTTGGAGGACTGGATGCTCGGTGGCGGTTACCGTAGTCTGGTTCTTAATAAGGCATCGAAACGTCTTCGACTTGCAAAAAACCCCTTATGCAATAGGATACTGAAATATTGTAAAAATGCAAAGTTGTGGTTTTGAAAAATTCAAGTCTGTAAATACTGAATAGAAGTTCACAGACCTATTGTAGCTCTGCCCTTTTGGCCATTGCTTTCGTTGTTTTGTCTTGTATGTTGTGGGTCACGGCTGTGCCCACTTTTTATCTTAGTGTTCCTCAATTTTTTGTTTTATTGACCAAAACGCTTAATTAAAACTTCTTGTCCGGCTGGACAATAGACACTACACTAATCAGGTGTTCTGATTATTTGTCTGTAATTCATTCTGTCCATATGTAGGGACCATTGTTTTGTAAAATATGTAACCTTCTAAAAGTGTCATTTTAAAAATTGTGACTCAAAATCCGACTCAAAGTTGTGACTTAAAATTACAATTCCTCCTCAGACACAACCCATCATGACAGTCCTACCTGCTCCCACACAAAAGTTATCATCTATTAAATATAATAAGGTAACCAAATGGTATCCTGTGGAAGAGGTATACCTCACAGTAGTGAAAACCTCATTTGTGAGTTTTTCTCATTGACTAGGACACGGACAAATTAAAATTACATGTTTCACTTATTAAATACACTGCTCCTACCCCTGTGGGCAATTTAGGGCGTTGCCTAGGAGCAACTTACATGTATTAAAAAGGAAGGTTCGGCCGTGGTAGAAGGCTTATTTTGACAGGTCAAAATGGCAGTTTAAAATGCAGACACCAGTTGCTATGGCAGTCTCGAAACAGGTTTCGAAGGGGCTACTAAATTGGGAGGCAAAAAAGGGGCTGCAGCCCCACTAGTAGCATTTAATTTGCATGCCCTGGGTACTCATGGTATCACTTAACAAGAGACTTACAAGTAAATTAATTGTGCCAATTCAGAGTAAGCCAATTCTACCATGTTTAAAGGAGAGCGCACAAGTACTTTAGCACTCGTTAGCACTGGTAAAGTGCACAGAGTCCTAAAACCAACAAACACAATGGTGGAGTTTTTACCACTAATTGACAGGTTAAATAACTGATGAGGTCCATTGGTGTTTGCTTTAATTGTGAATGGAATCAGCAACTAACTGAGGAGTTTAGGGGAATGGTCTGAGCGCCGACCGGGATGGCTGTGTGAGCGTGCAGCTCCGCGCCGAGTCCCGACAATTATCCTGTTATTCCTGCCCTTGGTGCCCCCGGAGGTGCGGATTTGCAGCACGCGGTGTTGCTTGAGCAGAGGGGAGAGTTTGGACACCAGCGGGACTTCGGAGACAGTGTGAGAATCCGGTCCCGGAGCGCGGAGGAGCCGGGCCGAGGACAAAGGAAAATGGTGGCGTGAGAGGATTGAGAGGCCCAGGAGCTGACGCACCCGAGCTGAGCCGGTGCTTCGGCGGCTGCCCGACAGAGCAAGCGGAGCGGGGGTTCGACGGGGGTGCCCTCGGCGCCGGCTCGGAGAAGTGTTATCGGAACCCTGAAGTTCGGTGAGTGCGGCGCCCTCCCCCCCCCTCCTCGACATGGAGGCCCAGTGAACGACGGACTGCTCCTGGACGGCAACGCCGGCAACCAGCGGCGGCCGCGCACCCGGGGAGCTGGCCGAGCTCTTGAGAACACGCAGTGTGGTGACGGAGCGAAAGTCGAGTGAGAGCTAGGACGGCACTCTCAGGTTACCACAGCGCACTTGTTTGGGCGGCCGACGTGTTCGGCTCTGGAAAGCGCCCGACTGCTCTTTTGGGGGTGTGCCGCGGGCTTGCTGCTTTGAACTGGAAGTCTCCTGGGCCTCTGTTGGAGTGCGGGTGGCCCCACGCAGCACACGGCCGTGGATCATCTGTGATAGCCTGTGGAAAGGAGTGTGCCCGTTGGGTGCAGAAAATCGTAAGAGAAGACATGGACGGTCCGTGATTGTGAGTGCAGTGCTCTTGTGTTAACAAACACTGGTCTCCACTGGGCGGTGTCGGTGACTGGAGGGCCTGTGTCGAGGGCACTGTGAACTGGCGTGGCCTTTGGCGGTGGCCCGGGTGGCACGTATACCGTGGTCAAGATGACTGCTCTTGGCGGCGGGCTGAACAAGCCACAAGGACGATACGACGCGGCCGCTTTGGTCCAAGATGGCGGAACCCAAGCCCCATTGGAGGCATCGACGCAAGAACAGAGGCTGAACCTGCGCCTCGACACCATTCTGGAGGCGATCACCGCGACAAAGGAATCGCTGCACCAAGACATAGCGCAGGTTGCAACGGGGCTGGGCCTACTGAGAGCAGACCATGCCAAGCTCTCGGACAGGGTGAAAGCGAACGAACAATTGCTCCAGGAGTTGAGACCAGCGGTGGTGACCGCGGAACACAAATTGACGTACATCCTCGGCCGTTTGGCGACTCTGGAACGACGGGCGGAGGATGCTGAAAGTCGTAACCGGAGGAATAACGTGAGGGTAGTGGGTCTTCCAGGGAAAATTGAAAAAGGTGACGCTGTGTCCTATATGGAGAACTGGTTTAAGACGGTTGTGGCACCGGAGGGTCTGTCTCCCTTCTTCTCCCTGGAGAGAGCGCATAGGGTCCCAGCCAAACCACCCTTGGAGGGCCGGCCACCTCGGCCGATGGTGGTCAAATTGCTGCACTATAAGGACCGCGATTTGCTGATACAGAGGGCACGATCCCAGGGCCCCTTCCAAGTGGAAAATAACAAAGTTACGGTCTTTCCGGATTATACGCAGGAAGTCCAGAGAAGTAGAGCATCCTTCTTGTCAGTAAAAAAGGAACTGAGAGACGAGGGGATTCAATACTCCTTGCTCTTCCCTGCCAATTTGAGAATGATCCTTGATGACAAGACCCACTTCTTCCAGACTCCTGATGAGGCATGGTCGTGGCTTGAACTATACCGTGCCGGGACGGATCGCGCGCACAAAAGTGGAAGGGAACGGCAGAAGCCAGTCCCGATTAGAAAATCGCAGCGCATCCGTTCCCGGAACAAACTCAAGAGGGCCGTACGAGAAACTCAGATGGCAGCTGACAGGAAGGGAGCGTTGGCTGCAACGGCGACCATCACAGGGTCGCAACAGGAGAGAACATCGGGGGGATCGGAGGAGGAGGGAGAGAAATCCGGGGGAGACGACTCGGACACAGGGAGTGCAAAGGGACCAGCGGTCACACCGCAGACTTCGGATGGACGGTTTAACGAGTGAGGCTTAGGAGAACTGAGTAACTCCGAAGTACCTATTGGTACAGACTCTCCTGACTTTTAAGGGTCTATCAGGTATGGGGTTATAAAAGCAGTGTGGGACGAAGGCGCGGGGTGGGAGCTCTGCTCACCCTGGTTCGGCGCTCCATCACCCTCTTGTGGCCCTTAAGGCCTTCTGTGGTGGCGACCACAGATTAGAGTAATGTGTGGAATGTTGATGGTTTGGAACGGGGCTGAAGCTGGGTTATTAGGTCCTGTCCTGGGGAGATGGGTTTGGGGAGTTGTTTGGGGCGTTTTGAAGGGGGGCTACAACTGCTGCGATGCGGGGAACAACTGTCTGTTAGTGATACTGTGCAGAAAAATGCATCATGGGGACGTTACCTAATCTAAAATGCATAACATGGAACGTCCGAGGACTTCGAACAATGGTGAAACGTCATAAGGTGCATGCCTATTTGGTGAGACAGGGCGTACAGATAGCAATGCTTCAAGAAACTCATTTGACCAAGAAGGAATGCGGGGCCTTACAGAAGAGGTGGCGGGGTCAAGTGTTTGGAACGACATACTCAGCATTTGCCAGAGGGGTACTAATATGGATCAGAGCGGGGATACCATTCCAGGTGACGAATCAGCGGGTTGATCCTGAAGGTAGATATGTGGCAGTTGAGGGAAGGCTATACGGCAGGGAGGTGGTCCTGTGTAGTGTATATGCCCCCAATTCCGATCAGGCCCGCTTTTTTGAGGGTTTAACAAGCTCGCTGGCATATTTCTTGGCTGGCCCGGTCTTGCTGGGGGGCGATTTTAACTCAATCACTGATGTAGAGCTGGATAGATCACATCCGCCATTGGCCGACTCCCCAGTACGCAGGCTAGCGGCTCACCGGAAGGACTGGCAGGAGAGGTGGGGACTGGTAGATGTGTGAAGGGAACAGCACCCTGAGATTAGGGATTACTCCTACTTCTCCACAATACACGAATTACATGTTAGACTAGACTCGGTGCTGTGTAGTGGCCCCTTGGCAGCTGTGGTGACTCATTCTGAATATTTGACCAGGACCATTTCGGATCATAACCCCTTATTGGTGTCAGTGCAGTGGCAGCAGGCGAGGTCAGCGGTTCCATCCTGGCGGCTGCGGCCTGATACACTGGACGACCTGGTGTTTAGTGACAAGGTTCAACAGGGTATTGACCGCTATTTTGAGGAGAATGAAGGCTCAGCCACGTCACGGTCAATAGAATGGGATGCGATGAAAGTGGTGGTGAGAGGTGTGTGCATGGGTAGATTTTCGAATGCGAGAACGGCAGTCTTGAATGATCTTGCGAAAGCGGAAGAGGTATTGAGGAGGCTGGATCGGCAGAGACCTGAGCGACCGGATCTACAGGAACGACTGATGGAGGCTAAGGAAGTGGTGGCGACTGAGGCGGAACGGCTGCGGTGTTATGATTACAAGTTGTATGCTGTAAAGGTGCATGAGGAACTAGATAAAGTGGGTACGCTCCTTGCCAGGCTTGCCGATCCAGTGCCTAGGGGGTGTCCGGTCATGAGTATAAGAACAGCAGAAGGGGACGTAGTCTACTCTCAATCAGCAGTCCTGGCGCGCTTTCAGTCCTATTACACGGGATTGTATGAATGCCAACTAGAGGCAGAGGTATCGGAGATAGGCGAATACCTGGACCTGATCCCGTTACCGGTGATGGATGATGAGGAGGCGAAAGAACTGGGGGGTCCCATAACATTGACAGAGATCAGGGTGGCAATTAAACAGATGGCACGGAATAAAACCCCAGGGGTGGATGGCCTACCGATAGAATTTTATGCCAAATTTGTTGATATACTAGCACCTAAACTATTGGTGGTGTATTCGGAGGCGAAGCAGGTGGGGCGCTTGCCTGAATCAATGAGGGAAGCACTGGTGGTACCGCTGCTGAAGCCAGGCAGAGATGCGTTGGATGTGACGTCCTACCGACCATTGTCTATGCTGACGGTGGATTATAAGATCCTGAGTCGCATCCTGGCCACGAGGTTACTGCCACACATGACCGCATTAGTACATAGGGATCAGGCGGGATTCATCCCGACTAGGAGCACTTCAATGAATATACGTCGCCTGATCCGAATTATAGATGGTGCTGGGGCCTCGGCTCTTGACCCTGTGGTGTTGGCAGTTGATGTCGAAAAAGCTTTTGACAGCCTCGAGTGGGAGTACCTAGATGAGGTGTTGCTGAAATTCAGGATCGGGGAAGGTTTTCGGAGATGGACAAGGGTGCTTTACTCGTCGGCGAGGGCATGGGTACGACTGGGGCCAATTGTATCATCGGCATACCCTGTTTGTAGGGGCACGAGACAGGGCTGCTCACTGTCCCCCCTGTTGTTCGCTTTGGCGATGGAGCCGCTGGCGGCACAGGCACGGTCAGGCGCCATGTACAGCGGGGTTGCGCAAGGGTCGGAGTCGCATTATATATCATTATATGCTGATGATCTGGTATTGTACCTAGCGGATCCTGGACACTCCCTAGAAGGTGCGGTGGATATGCTGGCTAGATTCGGGCAGCTATCAGGCCTTAGGGTGAATTGGACTAAGACCTGTGTATTCCCATTGCGGGTGGGTACGCCCCGTCCCCCACTAGCGAGAGAGGTGGTGTGGGAACCCTCCTGTTTCACCTACTTGGGGGTGCGCATTTACCATGAGGCTGCGGACCTCTTAGAGGGGAGAGTGGGGCGTTGCATTTGCGCGCTGAAGGGTTGCATGGATTTTTGGGCCTCCCTCCCCCTGTCGGTGTTGGGCCGAGTGGCCTTGTTGAAGATGATGGCACTTCCGCGGCTGCTCTATTATTTTCGAACATTACCAATATGGATCCCACAGCGGATATTTAAAGAATTGAAGATGCTGGTGACTGGCTTCCTCTGGGGTCATGGACGGCGTAGGGTGGCACTGGGTACCTTGACTAGACCCAAGTCTGAAGGGGGGATGGCCGTCCCCGATTTTGAATTATACTACCTGGCGGCACAACTCCAGATATTAAGGCAAAATATTGCTAGAGAATTCAGGGGTCCTGAACACGAACGTGGGATTGGCATCCAGAGGTGTGTCTTGTCATATATAGTCATGCAACAGAAACTGGATATGAGGGATCTTACGATAGAAGAAAAGACGCTTAAATTATGTTGGCATAGGAGTTTAAAAAGAGCGAAAAGAGACCGGCCGTATGCACCGGAGATACCTTTGGGAATGCTGACCGCGCTACCTCATGGGGGCGATTGGTCCCAGCTATTGGAATGGGAGGAGTTGGGCTTGCAGGTGGTGGGGGATCTGTATATCGATGGGACGTTGGTCCCCTATCAGACCCTACAGGAGCAATTTGGCTTACCGGATGGAACTTTTCTACTGCACGCAGCAGT
Source organism: Lissotriton vulgaris (assembly GCF_964263255.1). NCBI lineage: Eukaryota > Metazoa > Chordata > Amphibia > Caudata > Salamandridae > Lissotriton > Lissotriton vulgaris. Next base: position 922,726,836 of record NC_141693.1, on the reverse strand, counting down.
GGTGGCGGCGATGCAGAGACATTGGAAGGGAGGGCTAGCAGAGCCGGAAGTGACCATGGCATGCCAATATGTGGTGATGGCCACTGGCACTGTCAAAGCGGTGACTTGCCTCCACACTAGAATGCTGAATGAGGGACTGGTGCCACTGCTAGCACTGAAGTCGCGATGGGAGGACAGTATAGGCAAGCCCATACCGGACACAGTCTGGAGCCATGTGCTGCGACGGACGTGGAAGGGGACGAGGAACGCACAATTTCAGCAGGTGCATTTCTTCATTGTACATAGGGCGTACCTGACCCCGGAAAGGATAAAACGGTATTTCCAGGTGCTCGACGCAATGTGCCCGAGATGCTTGGCTCCCGAGGTTGATCTGGATCATCTGTTGTGGGGTTGTCCGAAACTGGGGGCGTACTGGCCAGAAGTGGGGGAGCTCCTGAATGCAGTCACAGACAGGGAAGTGGACTTTGACATGGCGGCATGCCTGCTGCTCTGGTTCCCTCATACTAAGAGGACGAAAATCACAAGTAAATTTATTGACCTGGGACTCATGTTGGCCCAGAGGGAGATAACTTGGCACTGGAAGTCCAAAGAAGGCCCATCAGTAAGGAGATGGATGAATGAGCTGTTGAAATGTTCAGGCTGTGAAAGTATTATCAGAATGCGACAAGCTACTAGAACTGGCAATGAGAAATGCTTGGACATGGCGAGAGCTTGGGAGATGGTGGTCCAAGCACTGCATGATTACATGACGGAAGATGAAGAGGAAGAGCAATGATAGCATAGGGTTCCATGCAGGTTAGGTGATTGAAAGTGACTCCTGATGGGTGGCGTGCTCCAGCGTTAGTACGGATTCTGTATGCCCGCATCAGCAGCAGTTGAGGGGGGGGTTGGAGGGGTGGTGTTTCGGGGGAGGCAGTTGAGCACCGTACATAGGTTAAGAGAACCGGTAGTTAGGACACAGGGCGGATTCACGAAGAGAGGGGTTCCCGATGAAAGTAGGCAAGCACCACGGAAGTATCCCTAGGGGGTTACGGGAGATGGCCTTTGGAAGGGTAGGGGTGGAACTACATTGTAGTGGGTAGGAAATGTTGTCGGTGTCCCAGTGTGAACTTTGGGTCTTGATGGTGCAAGGAGGGTGGGTTGTAGGGGGGTAAAAGCGGATACTAAATGGTGCAACCGACCAGATGCCCGAGAAGGGCAAACACTGAGGCATCTTCTTGAGAACGGACAAATTGGCGCGCCGCCCAGCCTCCGGGATGTGGGCTGAATGGCTGTGTACAGTATCAATGTCACTTCAACATTTGTGATGCAGGAAGTGTAATGGTTGGCCTATTCTGAGGTCTTGTCTATAATTCTGCAATAAAAACAAATTAAAAAAAAAAAAAACTAACTGAGGAGTTTACACTTGTAGTTCGGCACTTTTCCCAAGTACTGCGACAGCCCCCTAATATTGCTCAGCATCAGAGAGACCAGTGACTGAGCTGTGCTTACTATGCATTAAAATTAACTTGGCAGTACCATTAGAAGGGAATGAGTGACAGGGCATCCCTCTGGGATGTTCGGCACTAAGTTCAACCACTGGGATGTTCGGCACTAACTTCTACCACTTGAAACTCATAGTGTCTACTACTGAACAGGGTGCCTTGGAACAGGTGCTGGAAAGCCACTATGTCAACTGCACTAGATGTTTTGAATGGATTTTAAGAATTGCTCTCTTCCACAGGACTCTATGATTGGCCTAGGGTTACACAAGTTAGTGTGAATGTTGACTGAACCACTAGCAAAAAGCATGTGTAGGTACAGGTCTCATTTTTCCGACATTGTACACATATATCATTTTGAAGTGCAATTAGTAATAAACTAGACAGTGGCTACAAGAGGTCGACCAGCACTCAAACACAAGAGCACTACCATGAACATTCCTGCATGCAGTTGTGGTTAAAGGTTTAACTATCACAAGCACTTCTGCACAACTAGGTCATAAAAAACAAAAATCTAGTTTTCTCTCACAATAGGTATATCCATTTTAGGTACCTTGCTCATGCTGAGCTGCCGAAAGATGCTGGCGGATCAACAAATCCATCTTCCAGTTTATAGGGTCATCTGACAAACGCTTTCTGCAGAGAAGCAAAAATGAAGAACAATGAAAAGGTCTGTTAACAAGGTTAGGAAAATGCACACTGATTTGTTTGATTAACTTAGTAGTAAATGTTTCTTTTAAATGTTTTCTTGCATTTTTAAAATGTAAGAGTGAAACTCGGCGTCAGATATGCCACTATGGCTATAGTACAATGCTCAAAGGGGTCCAAGGCAGATGCCAATCGTGGGTCGGGTTTTTCCTAACCAGGATCTTAATAAATATCAACAGTAAGACCGAGTGGCTGTATAGGCTGCACAGCACACACATATTCACAGAAACGCAGCCAGGCAGCTCGTCATCATTAAGAAAACATTAGCAATGAGCCACTATGGGCAGGGACGTGCATTGTTTTGGCAAGTACCAGCCTTCATGTGACATCCAAAGGGCTCCCTGCTCCCAAGTGACCCGGATAAGATCTTCATTGGGCTTTCATCTTATGCCTTCTTGAGGGCTCAAAATTTAGTGTGCAGATGGGCCTTTCCACTAAGAGGATATCTTCCCCGACGCCCCTACTTAATACTGACTGGATTTTCAGGAAGTGGTAGGGGTGAAACGTAAAGAACAGAGCTAGCCCAGCAATCTGTGTAATCACAGACCCAATGGCAATAAGTAAAAAATCTGTATCAGTTTTATTTTGAGTATTGTAGGATGCTGAAACTCACTTTTCTCCAGCACGGAGAGACTGGACTCCACATCCCAGGCTACCAGAAGACAGGGGAATCATCTAGGGGTGCTGTGATGTAGCATAAAAGATGCTGTAGGTCCCACCACATGGAACATGCCTGGGCAAAGACTGGGCCAAGATCAGGGTGTCTGTGCCCGTCAGTGGCCGGAGGAGGCCGGTCTGGGCCACACCCCATTGACAACTTCTTTTTCTCGCTCATCGATCCCAAGACATTTTTGTCAGAGAAGTCACTGTAATGGGCAAAAGGAAATCTACAACTAATAACAAGGAGAATCGGCTGGCAAATGCCATAGTAAGTTACCTCACAAATGCAACAGGAACCATGGAGCAGGAAATCATGATCTGAGGACGGACAAGTCAAAGGGGCAGGGAGTGTGCGCCTGGAGACCAATCCTCCTCCTGTATTGGTTGGCACTAGCAGGAAATACAGATGTGTTTTGGACAAACCTGGAGTATTAGCCCCCATTGAGGATGAGACTATTCACATTATTGCAGCAGACTCGCTTTGCTCGCCGCCACCAGCTAAAAAGAAATGTTCACTGCATAAAAAGACCAATTCGACTTTTGATATCCAAACAGTTGATGAGGCGACAGGTGGCATTGTACTTTCCGATCTGACAACTAAATTGGCCTTGTTGGAAAAAACAGCTAAATACCTTTATGAATACCATCTTAGATAGGCTATATTACTTGAAGAACCTGGTCATGCGGCTTAAACCACTTACAGCATCATCTGCCAGTTTTATGAAAATCGATGCTTGCCCATCAACTCCAACTGAATGGAGTCTTAATGTGCCTGATACGAGCACCTGCAAGCCGTCACAATTAACAGGCCAAGGGTTTCCCGTGCACTCAAGGCCCTCTATGAGCACCTATGCTAACTAACTTGGCCACAGGTGCTAACCCTGCACTTGTGCCCTAAAAAAGACAATCAGTGGCTAATTATGATGGGATCTTCACCTATCCTGCACCTTCCTCCAGAGGATACACCTTGCACAATAGTGCGAAAAGGGTTTACTCCCCTGAGAACGCACTTATCTGAGAATTATGCCCAGTTAATTAATAATGTGGTTTCCTGGAATAATGGAATGGTGGGTGTCTTTGGGCAATTGCATGACCAGACAAACATGGTGCTACAAGTATCAGGGGTCGGTAATCGGCCTAAACAATGAGTCGCAAAAAACACCCTGGAAAGGCTTAACCACTCATTGAGTGCTCACAGCAGGATTGAGGTGCTGCCATTAGGTTTCTTTTACAGATCACCGCCCATGTTCCCGCCTGCAACATACTTTATTCCAGTTACCAATAGCTTTACATCCCTCTCACCTCTTGATCACCTATATTAACATCAAAATGAGGTTACTGTACACAGCTCTTTGGATAAGCCTAATAGTGGGAGCTATGTTGATCCTCCTTTGGCTATAACATCAATTTCGGTTTCGGTTTCTGCAAGTGCTGCGGATTGGAACCGCATTAGCAACAAAATTGACAACCCAGCAAGCATAGTCTATAGATTTTCTACCTGACATATCTCTGGATTGGCTACTAAGCTGTCCAACACGGATTGCCAGAGTGATAGAAAAGGGTTATGCTGTGCTGTGTCTTCAAGAAATGTGGGCAACAGCCAGTGACTATCTAGATGGTTTTGCAGCTCATTTTACTCCTCCAGTTGAGGTGAACTCGGGAAGGGCTAAAGAAGGTTTGATCATGCTAGTATCTCATACATTTCCCGATAGGGTAGTATGGACTAATCTTGAATCTCCACACTATCAATTAATTTTGATCAACTTTAATTTATTATCATTAATAAACTTTTATAATAGTAACTTTAAATCCAACAATTCTGATTTTCTGAACTCCTTACATGAAGATTTTGAATGCTGTCTTAATAGTCTCAATGGTCATGTTTCTCTCCTATGGATGGAGATTTCATTGCATGTCACTGCCAAGTGTCCGCTACTGGGTCTTGAGGGTTAACAGGTCCAGTAGGAAATCCTCTCACACATTTTTGCTGTAATCCATATGGTGATGCTCTTAATTTACTTCTATTAAAATTCAACTTGCATTTAGCTTTTGACTCTGTCTGTGGATCCAATACTAAGCCCTACTTATATCAGCAGAGGATTTTCTAGCCTAATAATTTTATACTGTTTTTTATGATCTCCTCAGCTGGATGAAAGATTATATATACAGTCACAGAAAATGATCATTATGACCACATTTTTGGGCAATTTATATTGATAGCTCTTTGTTAAGTTACAATTTGAGAAGAATCCACAACTGTTCGTTCATTTTTGCAACAGGGGTGTACTAGCGAGTTGGGGCAAAATGTACGAGGATACATTTCATTCTGAAATGGTCCATGTTAGTTACACTAACTTCTTAATGTGCCTGGATGAGAATGGTGACACTGGGGATATAACTGCTAGCTTTGATATAAGTTGTAATTGAGCTAGAAACCTGTACACCATCCCCCTGACACACGCAAAGAAATATGCCAGGTGGTTTGATTCGAATTGCTCCAAGGCTCACAGTCATTTATTGAGAGCTTTGAAAACAGTTCTCAGAGACCATGAGATTGTGAAAGGCTGTAGAAGGGAGTAAAAAAGAGTTTTAATGGTTTGGAAAAGAGTTAATCGTGAAGCATAATTCTCCCAACAGAGGCCCTGACACAGTGGTTAGTCCTGATGGTTGGATTAGACATTTGACTACGGTAAATTCAGGATCTTCCAATCTGAAGAGATCTTAAGTAAACAGTTGTAACATAGAGACTCTTCTCTCTTGGGTGTTCCTTCTTTCTCTGCTAGACCAGTTATGTTTTTTTTATGGCTAACTTAGATCTGACAGTTAACCAGGGCAAGACACATTATGATCTAAAAAAAAGAAACGTATTTATTTTACTGTTAACAATAAGTAAATCAGTGTTTCCTTTGTTCTAGTATTTGGGAGTTTTATTTGTTGATAGACACAGTTCGAGCCCACTAGTTATGGTCAAAGTTGCGGCCTTAGCTAGAAGCACTAAGAAGGTTTTTAGCATTGCCTCCAGACTTGGTAGTGAACTAACCAGAGAGCTTCTGACAGTAAATAATGCCTTTTTGAAAACGTTATTCTGCACTGAGGAAGTTTTATGTATTGTAAGTTTTAAGACAAGCTAATTTTAGGCAATGTAGGACTGTAATCAGGGTCGGACTGGGAACCAAAACCGGCCCTGACAAAATGCTTGGCCGGCCCCCCATCCCCACATCCGGGGGTTGGGGTGCGGCCGAGCTCTTTGCCAGGGCTGGTTTTCGGATGATTTTGTTACAGGGCGGAAAACGGCCCTGTAACAAAAACGGCCCCCAGGGGCCGAAAACCGGCCCCCACCCGTGCAGTGCACCAGGGGATTGCCCGGTGCCCGCTACAGCCAGTCCTGCCCTGACTGTAATGGTGCTTTTACAATCTCTTTTGTCACCCAGTCAGTGTTTCATAGAAGCATGTTTTATGCAAAGTGCTATATGTAGGAGGATAACTTTAGAATGCTGCATTAATATGGAATTACATAATTTTTACTTCGGAATGTTTTAACTATTTGATTTTATGGATATGAACGAATTTACCTTTACAAAGTATGTTTTGTAATAAATGTGTTGATTTTCCTTTTGTTGTAGAATGGGAATGTATCTTTTATGGCCACTTGTTTGATCAAATACTGAATTTGAGTATTTGGTGTCCTGGCAGGGCGTAGATGTGGAGAGGTAAGAGGAACTGACACATCAAACCCATAGTCACCACACTGCCAGAGTCAAGCGGGTAAATCAGAACGCTCCATTTTTAAAATGGTGCTACCGCTAGAGTCTCAAGCCTCTTGTGGACCACCCATCCAGCGATACAATCATTTTTTACCCTTTATTTCTCAAAAACTACTGAATGGATTTACACCAAGTCACAAAAAGCACAAACTGTGTACCAAGATCTACCTTCCTGACAAATTTGGTATAATTGCTTTCAGCAGTTTATTCTGCAGCCTTGTGTAAAGCATAAACTGAAGTCTATAGAAAATGCATTGGGGATTTTGCACTTTGGAACCCCCCTTTCTCTTGTCTCCTGCTAGTCGGATCACCCCGAAACTTTTCATGCACAAGTTAGTCAAAATGTAGCACCTTTCTGGAAGGTTTCATAGCTATTCGTCAAACCGGCTCAAAGTTATCAGCAGCACAAAAAACGTTTTCCAAGGAAGCAGCTGACCTAACCATAACTACCTAGTGGCAACTACCGCTAGGGAGCACACACACAGAAAAGGGGTGTTTGGGGCCCTATGTCATAAATAAAAATAACTTGAAAACATAACAAAAACAAACCAGTGAGTGGCTTCAGGAAAAGCTGCCTGATTATCAACAATGGCAAGCAAGAATGTACAGCTTATATAAATTGGAGTGGGGGCTTTTCTCAATTAGTGGATCAAGGAGAAAAAAGAAAATGGGTATGAAAATTTGGGGTTCTTTCTCTGATTATTATGAAGATTGAGAATTTATATAAGTATGAACTATTTTTTGTTAAAAATGGATTTACACTGGCCTTTAATTGTTTCTTGCTTCATGTACTGTCATGATATGATTACCTGCCTTTGGTTGATTTATGCTTTATTATTTATACTGCTTATATAATATTTTGGTTCTAACTCTTATGTTGTACTAATGTGTTGCTGTGAACATACAAAAAAAAAAAACTAACACGTGTATATACACGCATATGTTGGGGAAACGTGTGTGTATGAGAATACAAATAGATAAGGAAATATAAACTTATATACATACTAAAAATGTTAAACTAAATAAAATGATGTTGAAATTCATGAAAAGATATTTTGGTCAAAATAATACACTACATAGAAAAGCAATGTTATTTTCAAGTACTTTGTAAAGTTATTTTTGCATGAAAAAAGCCCATCTTTTTCATTGGTTCCTCTTGCTGTCCTTTAGAAATGCTGGTGTTTCACTACTGAATACACCTTAGTAGTCCCTACTTTTTGAATTTTGTTACCTTCCATGAGGACTGCCCCTCTTGCATGTGTTCTTGCAGTTCAGGTTATTTATAATTAGATAAAACTCTTTTTTTAGTTGGCCTGCCCCTTTGCTCGTTAACTGTTCCGTTTACTTGTGGAGTGAAACTTTTGTTGCATCATTTGCTTACGGTCTATTTATCTCCTGTGCTTCCCCTCACCCCTCCCACAAAACTGCTTCAGTTTCATCATATCCCTTAATTTCCCCTGCCTCCCCCTCACACCTCCCTAAACACTGCTCGGAGGCCCCCACCATCCCTCTGGTCTCAGGGAAATTGAAAAATCAGTCCATTATCACAGGATGTTGAGCCTGACATCAGACTCGAACCGGGATCACCAGCTCACCAGTCCGCAGTTCTCACCCCTGCGCCATCCTTTGCCTAGCCATGTTGCAGGATGCAGTACCATATGTGACAACAAGAGGTCCTAAGGGACACCTAGTGACAGCCTGTCATACTGCACCCTGACTACATTGCTTGTTGTTCCTGTCTCAGGAGGCAACGCGATGCCAGTTCTGTCAGAAAATATAACACTATATGGCAGCTATGGGAATCCATGGAGCATGGCCCCTGCCTAGCAAGGCAGAGAGTGCATTTTTTACATCTAATGGGACCAATTCCCTGAAGCTTTCGAGCTGCCCTGCATAGTACATAACCTGGACAAATGCCATATGTATTCTTCGTTAGTGGACCTGCTCAGCCAGGCAGAAAACCTCCCACCTATCAGGGAGGCATTTCCATAAAGGAGTTACCTGGCAGTCAAATAATTCCTGCTGCTCCCTCCCTTCACCCTTGGTAGGTAAAAGACATTGCCATTTACAATGCCAATAGCGCTAACTTAAAACAAGCATTTGAAATGTAATAGTTCTCGCAGTACTGAAAGTTTGACTAATGGCATTGCAAACAATAATGTTAGTTAGATTTTTTTCGTTAATAAATATCCCAGCAGTAACAGGAGTAAGGGGGCAGTACCTTATGTGGCTAATAGAGGTCCCTTTACAACTCCAGAGGGACACCTAGTAACAGCCCGTGGCACTGCATTATTTTCTTGTCAGGTAGCATCATACCCGCAAACATTGACCGGCTTCAGGGGGAGTCGGGCAAAAAAAGAGTCACCCCTGTGAAGAAATTCTATTTCCCGTCATGGCTCTCGCTCCGGACGTAGCACGCTGTCTTGTGCGTGCTGTCGGGAAACCCGGATATAGCTAGAATGAGCATCGCCGGACTGCTGATTATTCAAGTTACAAACTGCATTTGGATTCCATGACAGAGGTCGCAGTCCGGTAAGGGTGCTTGTAGCACCAACATTTAATTTTCCTGTGGTCCCTTCATTTGCTGGGCTTTAGTGCCTGACTCAGCTTTCTCCCCCATTGGCGAGACCAGCTGAGTTTGCGGACTCATGCGGGGGAAACGTTTGCTGGCATTTGTTAGGAGAAGCGTTAGCTTCTACACCATCCCACTCTCTCCTTGAAGAGCAGGGACATTCTATTGCATCTCCTCGTTGGAGAGTCCTTTACTGTGACTCATGCGGAGGAGATTTCTTGGGACATTATCTGACTTTGAGGGAGTGAAGGAACTCCCATCTTATTCACTGCATTAATAGATGACGTTTTTAGAAGGTATTTTCCTAAAGCGGATATCTGGCTAAATATTGTTGGTGTTGAACATTACTGCCTCGGAACTCATAGAGCCTGATATACTCATGGTACTCTGCTGCCTTGTTACTCATTGAGCTACACCTAGAACCAACATAATAAGCAGTGGTATTTTGTTGTGTTTGTGTTCTTTAACAGGGTGGTAAGTAGTGGGTGAATGGAAGTCTGATGCTCCGGTCCTTTGTGATTCATTCCAACCCACTAATGAGGGTAGGTGTGTTGGTCAAAGTATTTCGTATTCTTTCTGAAGTAGAACAGGCTTTTTAAGTGAAAGAGGTGTTCATTTAACATCTCTATTTTGTTTTTCCCTTTTGCAGCACTCGTATTGGGAACTAGAATACTCCCTCTCACCTCCCCTGTTACTGGGTTGATTATTTTCTTTTACAGGTAGCTCATAAGGGTCTCATATATATATCTGACCTCGCTTGCTGATTTTGATAAGTTGCTATTTTCCATAAAGGGTATCTTACTAATCTCTCTCTTCATTCACAGATCTCCCTTCTTGCAGTTCCCAACCTTTCCTTCCTCCGCATGACCACCCCAAAAGTCTGCGCTATTATTGTAATCCAGACTTGGGGCTGTCATGAGGTGGATCCCTCTGAGCCTCGGCATGACCCTGAGGATAAGCCAAAACTGAGACATTTCTTGCTTCGTGGATTTTATTTTATTACTTATGCTATAGCTTGGGATATTTTTAAAGTAAGAAAAAAAACTAACACACAATATCATTTGGAACACCAATACTTCAAACTTTCAGTAATGCAAGACCTATTGCATTGCAAATACTTGTTACTTGAAGTGTCTTGCTCATTCTATTGTCGCCCAGATATCAGTAATTTTCAAATCACACTAAGTAAGAAAACATCTGAAATGCACAAAATCAAATTAAACATAGACTGCATTCGAAAATGATGTTACATTACTGCAAGAAAATAAACCACCAGTTAGGTAACCAAAATAAACACCTACGGTCAGAAATTGAGATAACTGTTATGAAGCAGATGTTTTGTGACTGAACATAAGCAGCTGTGCATGGCCCTGAAATTATAATATGAATTTGCATTGGCTCTAATGTGTTTAGACAAAAACATCTTGTGTTTTTGATTACGCCATCTCGATTATGCTGTAGGAGTGGAAAGAGCGTTGCTTCGTTGAAACTAAAAATCGCCTTTCTTTTTAAAGTTGCATCTATCTTATTTGTGGATTGTTTCATATAGATTGCATTCCACTCAAGTGTGTTCAGAGAACTGAACAGCAGTTGTTAATTGCCAATAATACTAACCCAGCCACGCATTGGGTATAAGGAAAAAATAAACGTTGAATCTAGGAACAGATTGAACAATTTGGGAGCGAAAGGTGTGCAGGAGATGCAAGCAACGCAAACAAATCTCACCTGTTGGGGGCCACACATATTTGATTAAGCATGTACAATTGGAAACATAATCTCACATTTAAATGTTCTACAGGTGGCTGAGGATTAAAAAAGAATGATAGGGAAATGTGTGTACTAATGAGGGCAGGTAAACATAAATCTGTAATAGGTTGTGTCGAAAAGCCTGCCCTAACACTGAGGCAGAACAAAACATTGCATTCTAGGTAAGTAACAGCATGGTCTGTACAGACAGACAGTTGTTCGGCAAAAAGAGCAGTGAAAACTGAGCAATTCAAGAGTTCAATGTGCAAAAGAGAATTATACAGATGAGAAAAGAAGGGGCATTCCCATTATGTGGGGGAAGGGTGTTATATACTCAAGGGGTTAATAACCACAGAATATCAGTGACGAGTAAACATGTTTGTTGATTCTTTTTTTTCGATTTTTCAAAAACCTTTGTTGGAAAAGGGAAATTATGGCCCATTACAAGTTGACATCACAGCAGTCATTCAGTAGATAATAAATTTCCAGTTGCACTCCATGTTGTAAGGAGATGAAGGCTAAGAAAGACACATACATTGCCTATCAGTAATCGAATAGTAATTAAGGCACAGAGGAGGAGGCACAATTAATCTGGCTGGGGGTGGGGGGTGGGGTAGAGGTGAAATCAGCAGCTTCAACCTGGGCGTTTTGTGTGTCAGAACTAGGGGAGGCCGCCTCTGAGCTGTCAAGAGGTGGTCAACTTTTGGAGATTGGAGATGAGGGGGGCCCATATGTCTGGGGGTCTGCTGGGTGCATGCATTAGATCCCAAAACTCACCCAGGAGTGTCCGGCAGTGGGCTCCATCATCCAGCCAATTTGTGACCGTGTGTGAAGAGTAAAGATTGAATGGAGTGTGATCTATTGTCTTTGTAAGTATATATATATCTATCTATATATATGCCACTTGCATTAAGGACAATAATAATATTGATTGACTGAATTTTATAGGTATTTATCAATATTTACCTTTTGTATAGGATTTTTTATCGTAACATTATTATCTGGTTTTAAAACATATTTATGTTTTATTTGCTAGTATTTAAGATTCTCCATGTACATTGTTAATTTGGATCCAGGATATTCATATGACAATATGTAGTATGTCTTCTGTTTTTACTTGCCGAGAAACCTAGCCTGACCAGGAAGTGTTACTATTTAAACTGAGCACTATGTCCGGGGTGTCATGTGATCAAGGCTGCTGCCCCGCAGCCGAAACGCGTCATGCTGGCTAAACTGCAAATAAAGATTATGCACTAAAAAACGTCATTGTCTGGAGCACGTTGTTTGAAGGTCTGTACCTGATTTTGAACGCGGAGGTTCCGAGGTTTCAGGACTGTTGCTGTATACAATTTAGGCGCCTCTCTGACCTGCCTCTCAGAAGTGTACTGGTTTGTTTTGCGGTCAACTTCGCCTGTGCGAATTCAAGGATTAACCCAGAAGGAGTTTTTGAGCAACCAGTCCCCCGCCGTGGAACACGGAAGAGCACGTTTGGCGGCGGACACGGGAACACAGAAGGAACACCTGGCAGGAGTCGGAGGACCCCCGCGGGAAGACCTGGTGCCCCTGTGGTAAGCCACCGTTGCTCAAGATTGTGTACTGAAGTCCGGCGGATGAGAGGTGTTAGTGTCAAAGAATTGATGAGAGAAAACCTATGCGTTTCGACTGCAGGTCTTGGTCACAGTGTGACCAAGACCTGCGGTCGAAACACGTAGGTGTGGGAGTGCTGGCAATAGCCTCTTAATAAACCCTGGAATATATACTAAGCGAGTACAAGCATTCTCTTTTCTTGGTGAAAGATAATCTTCGGGGGAGCGTTCATCCCCGCTGCTTGCACCAGCCGTGCAGAAGTGCGCCCTCCTTTCTTGGACGAATTTGGTAATCCGGCCCCGGGGGATGGGATCCCCGGGGCCGAAAGTGGCATCAGGAGGGGGCAAGGCATCCCCCCTTTTAATAATATATATATTTTTTTTTTAACGGCCCATGCCCCGAGAGATGGGGTCCCCGGGGCAGACTATGGCCATAGGAGGGAGGCCACAGGGCCCCCTTCAAAAAAGTGTTCTTAAAAAGAAACAAAATTGGGGGCAGGCCCTGGGGGATGAGGTCCCCAGGGCCAAAAAATTAGAAAAAGAAGGAGGGCCACACAGCCCCCCTTCTTCAAAAAAAGAATATTAAAAAAAAGGGATTGCGCCGAAGGCCGCACCCCCTTATTGCAGTACTCTGCAAACGCACCCCCCGGGGCGTTTGCAGAGTGGTAACACATTCCCCTTGAATATCGGGGGTCCCTGGGGGTCAACTAGCCCACCAGGTACCTCCAGTATGTGCCAGGAGGCTGCGTTGCAGAGAGGTGTTCTGAGGCCACGCCCCTTTTTACACCTCTCTGCAACGCAGCTCTGTGGCACTTACTGGAGGTAGCTGGTGGGCTAGTTGCACCCCAGGGACCCTCAAGATTCAAGGGGAGTTAATCCCCCAATTTAAAATGCGCCACGGGTGCGTTTGCACAGTGGTGAAGGGAGGGGGCAGGGTCTGAGTTCACATGTTTACAAACACGTCCTGTGGCATGGTTTAAGTTGGGGAATTATTCTTTGTCAATACTGTGGGTCCCTGGGGGCCAACTAGCCCACCAGGTACCTCCAGTAAGTGCCACAGAGCTGCGTTGCAGAGTGTTGTAAAATGGGGCATGGCCTCAGAACACCTCTTTTCAACGCAGTCCCCTGGCGCATACTAGAGGTACCTGGTGGGCAAGTTGGCCCCCAGGGGACCTCAGGATTTAAGGGCACTTAATCCTGCAACTTTAAATGCGCCACAGGTTGTGTTTGCACACATGTCATCTCAGGCCCGCCCCCTTCCTTCACCATTGTACAAATATTCCTGTAATATCAGCCGGACTACAAATTCCAATTTACTCACCTGTTATCAGGAGAGAACCCAGTGCGGCATCTTTTAGCCCAGCACTGACCCTGAAAAGTAATTCTTAGCATACTTCCAGTAACTTATATTTCCTTCCATAGGAATCCATTGTGTGGTTTTCAGCAGAAACGTTTTTTAAGTGTGGAGTTTTTGAACTTTATAAAAATCCTATAAAATCAGCAGAACTATGAATTCCGATTTACTCACCTGTTATCAGGAGTGACCTCAGTGCTGCTTCTTTTAGCCCAGCACTGACCCTGAAAAGTAATTCTAACCGTACTTACCAGTAACTTGTATTTCCTTCCATAGGAATCCATTGTCTATTTTCACAAACTAAACATATTCCTTAAAAATTGCCTGTATGACTTAAAGGCATTCTTTCAACTGTTTACAGGAGATGCACCCATGCTGGATCCAGGAGCCACCACTGAGTTAAAAAAAAGTAACGTTAACACTACTTACCTGCTAAGTGAATTTCCTCCCATAGGATTACATAGGTGATTCTATGTGAAAAAGTTTCCAAGTGTCCACTTTTAAAATACAATAATATTCCTTAAAAATCACTACTGTAACCAAAACGCTTTTACTCAACTGTTTACAGGAGAAGTCCCAGGGCTGAATCTAGGATCCAGTCCTGTGGTTAGAAAAGTAATCCAAAAAGTAACTAATTGCATTTAACTAGAAATTCACATTGACCTCAATGTTGCATTGTTTCTGAAATTGTGTTGCGCATTACAACAACTGTAACTACTGTACTTAGAAGACTATTGCCTATTTGCAAAGTATTTAAACTAAAGTAATTAATTCCGAGAAAGTATATTATGTAATGTAATTTATAATGTAATTATAATATACTTTGAAAAAATAAAGTATCTAAAAATAAATTGTTTAAAAAAATGTAGCACATCAGTATAACAAAAAATAAAAACAACAATTAATACATTTAAAAATTGTCATTTACTCCAATCCCCCCACGGACCCAGCCGGCTCCCCTCATCCTGCGGAAGCCAGCATTGCTTTTCCATATGGGGAGCAGCTAACATGCTGCTCCCGATATGGAAAAGCAATCTGCTTTCCTATTTGGAAGAGAGAGCAGGTTCCCTGTCCTCTCTTCCAAATAGGAAAGCAGTTTGCAAGGACAGGGCCCTGCATTGCAAACAGCAGTGTCCCGGGGGTGGGCACCCCGGGACACTGCTGTTTGCAATGCAGGGCCTGGGGGGGTGGCGGTCCCCAGGGCCATCGAGGGCTTTAGGATGGGGGGCCACGCGGCCCCCCTCCCACATTTTTGGGAAGCCCTGGGGGGCCTGAGAGCCCCCACCCCATTTGTTTGAAGCCCCGGGGGTGGCGGTCCCCGGGGTTGCGGGGGCCCCGTGAGCCCCCCTGCATACATTCAATTCTTGCCCTGGGGTGGCGGTCCCCAGGGCTGGGGGGGGCCTGAGAGCCCCCCAACCCATTTCAAAATAGCCCTGGGGGGTGGTCCCCGGGGCTGCGGGGAGGCCCCATGAGCCGCTCTGCATACATTAAAATCGAGCCCCGGGGGTGGTGGTACCCGGGGCAGGGGGGCCTCAGAGCCCCCCCAGGTAAAATGTTAAAGCCCCGGGGGTGGCGGTCCCTGGGGCTGGGGGGCCTGAGAGCCCCCCACCCATTTTAAAGAAGCCCCGGGGGTGGCGGTCCCCAGGGCTGCGGGGGGCCCCCGTGAGACCCCCGCATAAATTAAATTAGAGCCCCGGGGGTGGCGATCCCCGGGGCAGTGTGGGGGGATTGGGACCCCCCACACTATTTTTTCAATAATGCCCCCGGGATTTGGCCCCCCGGGGGCAAATCAACATATTTACCGCGGGAGACCGAATTTCTTTTTTTTTTATATCACTAGGATGCGTGGATCTCACGCGCATCCCACGATTTTTTTGAAAACAAAAAAACTTTTTGGGGCCCTGGGGGTCCTTGTAGGACCCCCTGAGCAGGCCTAGGGGGTCAGGGTGTGTCTACCCTGCCCCCTTTTCGCGTTTTTTTGTTTGGTTTCTCGTGCATGGGTTTCACCAAGGCACAAGATGGCTGCCAACACTTCCTGATTTGGAGTGTTGACAGACAATTAAAAAGCAGCTCGTGCACGGCAGGGTGCGTGCTGGCTCTGCGTAGGGTTCGCAGACCCTCTGAGCCCATAGATATATGTATTTTTAACTGTCATTTTTTCTGGAACTACTGAACGGATTTACACCAAATAAGCAAATGGCAGGAGTCTGAACTGAGGACAACCTCTTTGCCAAATTTGGGGTAGTTCCGTTCAGCTGTTCGGGCTGTAGCTGTGGCTAAAGGTCCTATGGGAAATTGCATGGGGAAAACACATTTTGAGACCCCCTTTTTTTTCGCCCCTGCTTGACCAATCACCCCCAAACTTTCAAGGACTCCCCAGCCCCGGGGACCACCCCCTCTCTGGGCTTTTAAATGTTGGGAGGGGGGCCGCGTGGCTGTGGGAACCGCCACACCCCAGGGCCGGCTCCTGCAGTGTCCCGGGGTGCCCACCCCCAGGAAACTGTAGTTTGCTATGCTAGGGCAGGAGCCGCATAGAAAACTGCTTTGGTGTTTGAAAGAGAGAGCAGGAAACCTGTTCTCTTTCAAAAACCAAAGCCGATTGCTTTTCTGCATGGGGAGCAGCATGTTAGCTGCTCCCCATGCAGAAAGGCAATGCCGGCTTCCGCAGGGTGCGGGGAGCCAACAGGGACCGTGGGGGGCTTGGGGACGCCCCCATGGGCCCCAACGGAGAGGGCCAGACCCCGGGGACCCCCTCCGGGGCCAGAAGTGGCCCGGGATGGGGGCCAGGTGGCCCCCTTCCCCAAATATATTTTTTTTAAAGTTTAACAGGATGCAGGACGGCCCCGGGGGATGGGGCCCCTGGGCCTTAAGTGGCCTGAGGAGGGGGGCTATGCAGCCGAACTACAAATTCCGATTTACTCACCTGTTATCAGGAGAGACCTCAGTGCTGCATCTTTCAACCCACTACTGAAACTGAAAAGTAATTCTAACCATACTTACAGTAACTTGAATTTCCTTCCATAGGCTAACATTGACTGGTATATAAAATATATATAGATAAATTAAAAAATATATAAAATAAAACAATTAATCTTGCCGTTGCGTTGAGACGACGAAGATATTTCTCCAGGTTCACGACTTCGGAACCTACAAACGATTGTGCGAGGAGGAAGTGACCCGACTTCCCTTGCTTTTTGATCTGGAAAGCACAGCAACGTCAATTAGCAGCTGACGTCGGGGTTGGTGTCACAAAACGTTACAGACTTCTTTTGGAACTGGGTTTTAGGTGCGGCATCGTAGGGTCCGCTGCTACAATCTCTGTGCTTATCAATAACATAATATTTGAGATCCTCCAATATGTTCTGATGCACTAGTTTAAAATGGTGGGCAACCGGATACGTTGGATCTGAGTTGACGATTGCCCGCAAGTGCTGGAGGATCATATTAAAAACAGGGAGTTTTGTGCTGCCGACATAGGCAAGTTGACAGGTGCACTCTAATATATAGACCGCATATTCTGTTTTGCATGTGTAATAACCATTTATTTTGTTGGGCATGTTAGAGAAGGGGTCCACAAAAAATTATTTGTTTACTCCAAACTTACATGCCCTACATGAAGTACACTTTACAAAACCTTTCTTATCTGTCAACCAATTTTTCTGATTGGTCACTTCTGGGCTAGTTTTTACCAAAGCATCCCTCATTGAGGGTGCTCTTCTAAATGTGATAGTAGGTTGGTTTTTCAGATCGGGAGATAGTGTGATATCAGTATGTAGGATGGGCCAATGCTTACTAACAATTTTCCTAATTGCCTGATCCTGATTACTAAAAGTAGTAATCAGTCTCACTGTAGGTTTTGCAGTAGTATGTTCAAGAGCCTCATCAGGTGTCACACTATCATTTGAAAGATTACCCTTCTTTAGTTTATCCAGGGCAGCTTGTAAATCTTTTTGATTATATCCTCGAGCCATGAATCTCTCCTTAGATTCTTCTAGACAAGTGTCTAGATCCTCTTTCCTGCTGCAAATTCTTTGAATACGAAGAAACTCCCCATAAGGAATACTCCTAAAAAGGTGTTTTGGGTGTGCACTGCTAGCATGGAGAATGGAGTTCCCCGCTGTACATTTCCGATGTAATTTGGTACAAATGGTCTTATTCTCCACAAAAATCTCAACGTCCAAAAATTCTACCCTAATGTCACTAACTTGCACTGTGAACTCCAAATTCAATGAGTTGATATTAAGTTTGTTGACAAACTCAAGTGCCGACTCCTTTGTGCCCTTCCATATAACAAACACGTCATCAATGAACCTCCACCATTTGATGACATGTTCAGAGACGTCATCCGCGTGTGTCTGCATGAGGACGCGCTTCTTCCACCATCCAACGTGCAAGCACGCGTAGCTGGGAGAGAAGCACACCCCCATCGCAACACCCTGGAGTTGATGATAGAGTTCTTTATTAAAAAAAAAAAAATTGTTTGTTATATATATATATATATGTTTAAAGAAAATGTCCTTAGCAGGGGAGCTGCTGTCAGCTGGTGCCGGCGGCGAGGTCAGGACCTCCTCGCAAAACTTCACAACAGCAAAACTCTTCGCTAAGAAGACACCGCACACCTCTTGGAATGTTTACGTTTAGGGTTTAATGACCTGTTTTACTCCTTCCACCTATGTGTTTCGGACACTAAGGTTCCTGATCACGGTAGTAAACGACTCTGTCCTCCAGATTATATTCACTGGACAGCATTGTATCATCTGCTATTGATATAATAGAGCAGGATTTACTAATGTTACAACATGGTCAGTCTCAATTACGTTCTATTGTACAGCTTGGTTGGACATTGCAAAATCTGCGTTCAGGCTACGTACCATGGCGTTTAATCAACACAATGTCATTATTCGGTATCTTTAACCTTACTGATAAACAAATCAGTTTAGCACAAAAAGGAGCAGACTATATGATTCTGAGCATTGAAAAACTTGAGAGATTATCATTGACAATGTCAGAGAGACCTGTCATTGAATGGATAATACACGGAACAATTTAAATTCCGATAACAACTTTCCAGTTTAAATACTGCCAAGAGTATATACCTGCGGGCCAGTATGAAAGGTTGGGTAAAGAATACATCAAATCAACCTGGGGTTTACCTTATACACACAGATGTTATAGTGAAGGGAAAAAGGAAGTATTCCTTAGTGGTAACTATTGTAAAAATTCACTAAGCGGTACACTTCTGTGTCAAGGTATTAACTTGCATGGAGCCTGCGAAGGGTCTTCAAAGAACCTTTCATGTCACCTGCATGACACGCCTGCAAAACAGATAGAGCCATTTTTTAGACAACTTTCTAACAGCAGTTATGTTCTGCTAAGTGACCACAGCTGTTGGAATGGTGCCAGGGAAAGCCTATCTTGTGACCGTTACTTCCAGGGTCGTTTGCTGTATGCATGTATTGTATGCACACAGCAATCTAGATATTGGGGCTGCGTTATGGCCTTCCTTGAATATCTTTTCTATTCGAATTGATACTTTAAGCAGAATGAAGTCTATTCTTTTACAGACAACTGTGCCTTTAACGTCATCCAAAGAAGCGTATGATCTGCAAGTGGCAAGCACATCGGCAGAGATACATTCCCTTTTATCGACAAATTGCCCTGTGCATTTCGTAGAAATGTTAAGCCAAATCTTAAACATGTCTGATACCAGTGGCATCGCACATGTATTTAAGACAGTTTTTTCGGGACTGTTAGCACCCTTTGAAACAGTTCTGGGCATCTTCCCGAATTTTGTCCATTCTGTCTTTGGCGGCCTACCCTTAATCTTGGGACTCGTGGCAGGAATTTTATTTTTGTTCCTTCTGCTCCGATATGGCAAGCCAATCCACAGACAAGACTCCAGCAACGATGGAAGAAACGATCTTAGCAATACGATACCGAGACCGTATCACTAAGGTCCTCGGATTGGCCCGGCTAAGAGATCTGAGTACAACCTGGTTTCTTTCATTCAGACCAATCTGGCCGGATTGCATCTTACCTGTGCTTCGATGTCTGCTATGCGGAGAAGAATGCGTGTTGGACGTCTGTCTTACACTACCATCAGCAGTACCAATGGATATCGATACTTTGCTAGGTCCTGTAACGACTCATGCATCGTGTTATCCCCAGCGACTACCTATTCTGATGACGGCATTCGTTGAGACTTCACCACTACGAGTAGGTGGCGGTGAGGTACGACCTTCTGTGAGCATTGCTGATCCAAACATCGATGATAGCAATCACGCACAGAATTGCACAGTTGCAGTATTTTCAAACTTGGTCGAACTTTCACCTGATGTTGTAGACCAATTTTTTGCAAGTCTGTCTGATATGATGTTCTCTCCAGTCAACGAGATTAACTCTTAAAAAACAATGAGCACACAGCGTTCCCTGAACTCGGCCTTCAGTTTTGATAAACAAAGCTACCGAAAATATTTGGAACAATTTTTTCCCCTGAAAGCGAAATTATTTTTTTCCATTTTCCAAAATATTTACCTTTTTTTGGCAAATTCTACTCTGCCTAAAGTAGAACTATTCTTAGAGAACAGAGCTTCTATTTTTAGGATACTAGAGACAATATTTTACCTCAGCCTCTAGCACATATACATAATTTTGTATAAATATGTGATGGAATGGTCTCGACCTTCTTTTCTGTATTCAGAGCCATTTCATGTGTAATTTTCACAATTCATTCAGCTGATATATATATGCATTTAACTGAATGATGACACTGCTTGAAAAGCGTACAGTACCAATACTCATTTTTGTGTATTTACCATATACCATTTCAAAGGCGAAATATGTATTTTGGGGTGGGTTGGAAAACACACATGCATCGTTATATGTTTACTATTGCTTAGTTTTTAGTAATGATGGACATTAATCCGTGGAGCTGGTGTTGTGTTTCTATCTAGGACCCTAATTCGATATTCCCGATTCATGCCCTTATGTGGTTATAATTAATAATATCCTTACAAAGGCATAAGAATCATATCCATATTCAGTAATAGCCCATGCAGTCCAAAGCACAGCACGGCTACTCCCATCGACTCCTAGAAAGCACAACATGTTCTTTAAACAAACCAAGCCTCCAGCAGCTCAGGAAAACCCCTGGTTTTGTTTTGATTTGAACAAGAACTCCTGGAGCCCAGAAAGAACTATTAGTTCTTAGTGACGTCTTATGTCCAACCTTACGTCAAACCCGGCACCTTTTAGATATAAAATACCAACAATTGCCTTAAGCAAACACACAGTGGTTTGGAGCAGAGCGGCTATCTACTTGCCCGAGAGCCCAGCTGATGCGAGAGCCGAAGGAAGCCGCCCCTCCCGTTTGACGCACTGAGAGAGACGCTGTCTTTTTCTCCAGCCGAGAAAATCCAGCTCTGGTGTTTCCAGCCACCCTTGCGGGTAGCTGGGAGATCGAGTCCTGAAGAAAGAGATACCAGACCTCCCACATTCTATTACCAAGGTACGGAGCTGACTAAACCCTTAAGAGAATTCTTGATTCAGATTCTTGGCAAAACCAACTTAACTTAAACTGCTACTTACTTACTCCTTCCCAAGTTTTAGGCTTAGGTCAGGTACACCGGGGTAGGCGTAGTAAGAAGCACCAGTTGAGTACGTTAGTCAATGTTTTTATGTATGTATATATTTTATCTATGTTAAAGTATCATATGGCTAAGAAACCATGTCAATGCTTTTACAGTATTATTTCATAATACTACTTTTACTGTACGCACTTTACTTTATGATAAGTATTGTAATTGTGGTAATTCATTTCTCTTGCATGAGAAAGAAGACTGCTCAATAAATACCACCTTTTATTGAAAACGCCTGTCTCTCTGCACTCTGGTGAAACTAAGTATGCACGGTTGACTGAGTGAAATAGCTGCCTATTGTTTTCACACGACTCTAGAGATACACTCTTTTCTGAGGGAGCAAAGTTGTCATGTTTGTATGGTAAACCTGTAAACCTGTAGACTTGTAGAGCGCGATTGCTGCCCGGAGGCGTCCAAGCGCTAGGGTAACCAGAACCTAACGAAGAGCAGATGAGGAGGAAGCTAGGGATTAGTGGGGGGAATTAAACAGGAAAGTCTTTAATTGTTTACGAAACACAGTGAGGTTGGGATTGGCTCGGAGATGTAGTGGCAGAGTGTTACAGGTTCTGGATGCATTGTAGGCGAACGTCCTTCCGCCTGACCTGGATCTTTTTATTCTTGGCGCCACTGCTAAAAAGGTCTGGCTGGAGCAAAGGCTTCGGTTGGGAATGTAGTGAGTAACTAGGTCACGTGAAATGCTGGGGCCTGTGTCCCAGAATGCTTGGTGGGCTATGCACATAGCTTTAAAAAGGACTCTCTGCCGAATCGGTAGCCAGTGAAGGCTGACCAGACCGGCCCTCACTGATTGTCTCCGAGGGATCTTGAGCAGTAAGTGCGCTGCGCAGTTCTGCACTATCTGCAGTCTGCGCAGAGTGTAATCTGGGGCGGCTAGATAGAGCACATTGTTGAAATCGAGGCGTGAGTGTATGAGGCCTTGTATGGCCACCTGTTTGGCTTCCAGGGGGAGGAGGGGGAAGATTTTATTTAGCATCCTCATGATGCCAAAACAGGTGGCTGATAGTTTTGTGGCTTGAGCGTTGAAGGACAGAGATCTGTCTAGCCACACTCCAAGGCTCTTAATATTGTTCTTGGGGGCAGGGGGGGGGGCAGACAAGGAGGCCACAAGGAGGGGGGGGGAGGCCAAGATCTGGGGGGCCTAAGAGCATCAGCTCTGTTTTATCCCCATTCAACTTGAGGGATGATGAAGACATCCAGGTCTTCACCTCCTCTAGGCATTCTCTAAGCCCACCTGACACAGGCTGGGTAGTCTCCTGCGCCAGTGAGACCACCAGCTGCGTGTCGTCCGCATAGGAGATGATCTTAACTCTGAATGGGCGGACGACATCAGCCAGTGGCCTCATATACAGGTTGAAGAGTGCGGGGCTCAGAGAGGAGCCCTGAGGAACTTTAGAGGTCTGCTAGAGGAGACGGACTCACCCTCAAAAACCCTGAAGGATCTGTTCTCCAGAAAGGATTTAAACCATGTCCAGGCTTTGTCCTTGATCCCGGCGCAGGACAAACGGTCCAGTAGGGTGTCATGACTGACCGTGTCAAATGCCGCGCTTAGATCAAGGAGGATCACTGCCACTGATCCTCCTTGATCCAGGATTTTTCTAGCTTCCTCGGTGACCATGAGGAGAGCGGCCTCGGTCCCGTGTTTCGGTCTGAAGCCCGTCTGGGTGGGATCTAGTACGTGATGATTTTCCAGGAAGTTCACTAGCTGTTGATTAATATATTTTTCTAAGACCTTACTCACCCATGGGAGCAGGGAGATGGGGCGATAGTTGGCCAAGTCAGACGGGTCTAAATTGGGTTTTTTAAGCAGCGACCTGACCATGGCCTGTTTCCAGACGGTCGGTACAGTGCTGGAGGTGATAGATGCGTTTAGTACCTCCCTAATAATAGGCAGGGTGATCTGAGATGGTTGTCAGAAGCTAATCCCTTCTTGTCTAAATCCGGAGAGTTAACTTTTTCCTGAACATTCGAGAACGTTTCTAGTAACCTCTGAGCTAGCTGGCAAAAATAATTAAGTCTAATATAGTCAGTAGAGACCTAGTCGACCTCAGTCCTACGTCTACACTGCTGTTTATATTATTCCAATGCGCAGAGCCTATTGGGAATATAGGAACTACACTACAATTCATTACAATGAAGACAAAAACACAGGACTTGTCAGGATCTAGCCCAGCCGTGCCTGCCTGGCCTCTTTGAACTACATTTCCCATGAGGCCATGGCGAGAGGCACTCTATGTATAGAGGGCGGGACTGAACTGGCGTCGTGCGTGATTCTGTTTGTGTTTGGTTCCCCCGAGGATCGAGTTTCAGGCTGGTGGTTTAGTCCCGGTTCCTGGAGCTTCGGAGGACTCTGGGCCCTTGCTGGTTAGAGGTACTGTTTGATACACGCTCAATTCCTTGTGGGCATTACAGGTTTGCAGACTGCTCGAGTCGCGTTGTTTGTTGTGTGGTCTGTAGCGGGAAGAGGCACTGATACGCGGCGTGCGGGCGCAGAAAGTGGAGATGTTTCTCCGTTTTAACTTGATGCCTGATTTGCAGGTTTCAAGATAGCCGTGTGTTACGTATCGCCATGATACAGAGAGAGTGAAATGCAGTGGATTTACCACGCATTACCGTTATGAAGAGATCATGAGTGAATGCTTGTTGAGGCCTTACGGATTATGAGTGCCAAAGCGGAAAGTGGTAGTAGCTCTTACTACACTTTGCCGTATTTGGAGGACTTGTCAAGGAGTATGCTGAACCCTGTGCATTATAATTGCCAAAGCGGAAGACAGTGGTGCCTTTAACTACATCTTGCCGTATTTGGATACAATAACATTGAAGTACACAATATGGGGCATATATTGTCAGTGTGGTGAAGGAACCCCATTGACTCAGATAACTTTGATTTAGGAGCTTGGAAGGAGAAACCTAATTTGTGATGCTGGTCTTTTTATTGAGAATTGATTCAGTACTTCAGTCTTTGTTTGGAAGTCTGCCTCACTCTGATGAAATGTATCTTATCAAAGAGAGTTTCCATCTAATTTTGATTTCCATGAATCAGAGGGTATGTTAATAGGTTACACACACTATAATACTGAGAATGTATTCTTGCTGAGGTCATTAAGCTATACCTTATGTTGCATAGGGGAGGTAGAGTTTATGAGTTAATTGAAACCTCTGCAGAAGCAGGAGCCATAGCAAGCATGGTCCAGGTGAATAGAAATACTACTAGTGAGAATTAATGAGAGTAGTTTGTATATTTGAATGTAATAATACTTGTGTACTTTCTTTTGCAGGTTTGCCTTACCTGCTGTTCCCTTCCTTCCCTTCCCTCGCCCGATCACTCGAACACCCTGTATAAATAATTATGTCAGTGTGTTGGTGAAGTCAGGAGGTTGAACATTCTTGTTGCATCTGGATTCCGCGGAGTGTGTCCTGACAGAATCACGCACCCAAGTATTTCACTCCGCCCAATCCAGTTGTAGCAAGCATGGCCTCCATGGAGGATGTATTGCATGCTTTGGTATTGGTCCAGCAAGAGCTGGCCTCCTCTAAGGCAGAGACAGCGGCGTTAAAAGAGAAGGTAGAGCAGCTTACGAGGAATCCTTTTAATGCCTCATCTTCAGCATCGCAGATTCAAGTAACTGTACCCCCACCCATTCCTTTAGCTAACCCAGAGAGATACGCAGGAGATCCTCACAAAATACAGGTGTTTTTGACACAGGTGTTGTTACATTTCTCCTGCAAACCTGCTTCATTTCCAAACAACCATTCACGAGTAGCGTTTGCTATTTCATACTTGGTGGGGGATGCTGCTAATTGGGCAGTACCGTTGGTTATAAACAATGATGCGATACTGTCCGATTGGTCTGCCTTCAGAGCTGAATTTGAACCGGTATACGACCAACGAGCCACTACTTTCAGTGCTGATAGGGAACTGCTTGATTTGCGGCAGGGAAAGGGGGATTTGATAACGTATCTAACTACTTTTAACTGTTTGGTGGCTGAGGCTGAATGGCCTGAGGAAAAACGTATGTCTCTGTTTTATCAGGGTTTGCGTGAGGAATTGAAGGATGTTGTGGCCCAGATTGATCCCCAGCCCACCTCATGTGTGGACATGATTAATTTGGCATTAAGATTGGATAGTCGTATGGCTGAAAGAGGGGGTGACAGGAGGAAATGGGAGAGGTTCCTACAGATATGATCATCCTCCACGCAAAGTACTAGGGATACCCAAGACCAGTACTGAACCAATGGAAATAGGAGCCCTCAGAGCCCCCCTATCCAGAGAAGAAAGAGAGAGCAGAAGGGTGCATGGTTTGTGCATGTACTGTGGGGGAAAAGGGGCATTATGTAAGAGAGTGCCAGTCCAAACCCAAGACCCCTAATAATTGGACTATAAATAAAAGAGCGGCAGTATCCGCCACTGTTAATGAGTCAGAGAAAAAAGTATATCAGAAAAAGGAGAACGATAACATCAGGGTTGGATGCTTAAGTCACTTTCCACTAAGGGGGTAGGAGAAACTGAGTCGCACGTTGTGATCTCAATGAATCTTGAATGCAAGCATCAAAACCATCAGGTATTGGTTATGCTGGACTCAGGGGCAACTGGTAATTTCATAGATGATGGGTTAGTGACCCGTCTGTCTTTACCCCGAGTACCAAGGGAGAATCCTGAGGAGGTGTTAGCTGTAGATGGCCAGCCTCTAAAGTCCGGTCGCATCACTGAAAGAACTGGCGAAGTGGTATTATCGGTTGACGCTAAGGGCGAGAGACACTCAGAGGTATTAACTTTAAACGTCATAGACGCTCCTCATTATGAGGTTATTTTACGAACCATGGCTGTGCCACCATAATCCTGCTATCGATTGGAAAACCAAATCTTTTCAGTTCTTGTCTGAGACCTGCCAAGATCATTTCGTCTCATGTCTCTCATCACAGGTAGCGGTCTTGGCTTTTCCATTTCTTGCAGCTACTGCTGTTGAGAAAGAAGTTCTGTTACCTGATGAGTATGTTTCATATGGTGATGTATTTAGTGAAACCAAAGCGGAACTATTGCCTCCTCATAGGGAGTATAAATGCTGCATAGACCTGGTGGAAGGTGCTACCATACCTACCTGTAGAGTATACGCCTTGTCAGTGCCCGAAACCACACATTTGAAGGAGTACTTAGACCATTATTTGGACATTGGGTTCATTAGGCCTTCCCGTTCCCCAGCAGCCTCTCTTTTGTTTTTCATTGCTAAAGCCAATGGGGATTTACGGGCTTGTGTGGACTGTCGTATGCTGAACAAAACCACCATCTGCAATAGGTAACCTCTCCCCCTCATTCCTGTTCTACGTGATCAAGTAAGGGAAGCTAAGATCTACACCTGATTAGACCTGAGGGGAGCATATCACTTGGTCTGGGGATGTGAGGGGGATGAGTGGAAGACAGCCTTCAAGAACCGTTTCGGACTATATGAATACTTGGTTATGCCATTCGGCCTTTGTAATGCCCCGGCGGCTTTCCAATTTTTCATCACCGACGTCTTGAAAGAGTATGTAGACGACTTCGTTGTGGCCTACATCAACGATATCCTGGTTTACTCCATGGAGGAGTCATGTCACACTGAGCAAGTTTGCCGGGTGTTGGATAAACTGCGTGAGCATTGGTTATTTGTGAAACTAAGCAAGTGTGAGTTTGGGGTGACTGAGGTGGAGTTTCTGGGGGTGATGCTTAGTCCCAGGGGCCTGCACATGTCTGAACGTAAGGTACAAGCGGTACAAGATTGGCCCACCCCGACGAATGTGAGGGAGGTCCAAAGCTTCCTTGGATTTGCGAATTATTACTGCAGATTTATTCTTCACTTTTCACAAGTGGCAGTCCCCATTACTAAGTTGTTGAGGAAAGGGGCAACTTTTGTTTGGTCCAGAGAGGCTGGGGAGGCATTCGACTATTTAAAGAAGTCATTCATCACTGCTCCAGTGTTCTCCCATCCTAACTTGGAGCATCCATTTGTGGTGGAAGCTGATGCTTCCGATGAAGCCATTGGGGCTGCGTTATCACAGAGGGACCAGAACACAGGGCAGCTTCATCCGGCAGCCTAGTTGGCTAAAAAGCTAAGTCCTGCTGAAACTAACTACACAATAGCTGAGAAAGAACTCCTAGCTATTAAGAGAGCATTCCAAGAGTGGAGACACTACTTGTGGGGGGCCTGTCATACGATCACCGTGTATACGGATCACCGTAACCTCCAATATATGAAGTCAGCCAGGCATCTTATGCAGAGACAGATGCATTGGATGCTCTTCTTTGCAGAATTTGATTTTGTGGTGACTTTTAGGCCTGACAGTGAGAATCGCAAGGCGGACGCCTTTGTCCCGGCAGGAGCTACCGGCCAATTATATATATTTGGTTATAATTGCCAAAGCGGAAGACAGTGGTGCCTTTAACTACGTCTTGCCGTATTTGGATACAATAACATTGGAGTACATGATATGGGGCATATATTGTCAGTGTGGTGAAGGAACCCCATTGACTCAGATAACTTTGATTTAGGAGCTTGGAAGGAGGAACCTAATTTGTGATTCTTGTGTTTTATTGAGAATTGATTCAGAACTTCAGTCTTTGTTTGGAACTCTGTCTCACTCTGATGAAATGTATCTTGTCAAGGAGAATTCCGAATTTATTTTGATTTCAATGAATCAGAGGGTATGTTAATAGGTTACACACACTATAATACTGAGAAGGTTTTCTTGCTGAGGTCATTAAGCTATACCTTATGTTGCATAGGGGAGGAAGAGTTTATGAGTTCATTGAAACCTCTGCAGAAGCAGGAGCCATAGCGAGCATGCTCCAGGCGAATAGATATACTACTAGTTAGAATTAATGAGAGTAGTTTGTATACTTGAATGTAATAATACTTGTGTACTTTCTTTTGCAGGTTTCCCTTCCCTGCTGTTCCCTTCCTTCCATTTCCTCGCCTGATCACTCAAACACCCTGTATAAATAATGATGTCAGTGTGTTGGTGAGGTCAGGAGGTGGAACATACTTGCTGCATCTGGATTCCGCGGAGTGTGTCCTGACAGGACTGATATAGTTTGCATCTTGTTATGTTTTGAATCCAATAAAGTGTAACAATCAACAAAATAAGTGATCATATTGCAGATTGCGGAGTGCTCCAGTGGTAAAATAATAATAATAATAAAACCATTTTTAGAGCGCCTGGCTACACTCAAGACAGTGTGTCCCCCCGCTAAAATTACTGCTGCTCCCCGAGAGACAGAAGTCCGGAAGCGAATGGACTAGGTCAAAGGAACCTGAAAGCTTTATTCCCGTGGAAAAAGATGGGTTTTCAGTTTCTTTTTTTTTTTTAAAGTATTTTTATTAGTTTTTTCCCCCTGGGTTTTCAGTTTCAATCTGAATCTAGTTTCACAGGGTTCCATGAGTAGGTCAAGGGGAAGTTTATTACAGTGTTTACATGCTAAGAATCTGAAGGAGCGACCTCCCATCCTAGCCTTGCGAATGCGGGGAAGTTGGAACAGCATCGCTCCGGCAGATCTTAAATTCCGGATGGGGCGGTGGTTGGTAAGAAGTTTTCGCAAGTAACCTGGACCTTTTCCCTGGGCAATGCAGAGTGCAAACAAAGCGCTTTAAACTTAATGCGCTCCTCAATAGGGAGCCAGTGAAGTTTAAATAGTGCCGTCTTTCCTGATGCTCTGCGTGGTAGGTTGAGCACCAGGCGAGCGGCAGCATTTTGAACGCACTGCAGTTGGTGTATACCTTTTTAGGTCTCGCGACAAAATACTCGTCAAACCAAGGGCTTCTTGGTGCGGTTTTCTTTGAGTTCACGTGGATCACGTGACCAAACAAGCACGCGCATCAGCCTCCCTCCCTCCCTCCTAATTACATTTTTTAACGGCCGCCACCACATCAAAGGGCTTCGCCTAGGGTGCGCTCTGCGGCTTCTCCTCCCCTAATTATTCATGGCTGGCCGGTGGCCGGCCGTACTTTCAGTTTCCCTGCCGCTCTTGTTTTACATTACGTGCCACCAGTAATTTTTTGCAAATGCTTGTTTATTTAATTTACACGCATACATACAATATCAGCATGAAGCCCTTTCAGGAGCGTCATGCTTTAATGTTTTGATTTTTGTCTCTCTCCATGTTCCTCCACCCCGATCTCTGCTCTCACTCCCCCCTCCATTCTCCCACGCCCTCCTTGTCAGTCACGGGGCTCCAGAGTGTGTGAATAGCAGGCAGCTATCTTTATGCGTGGCTCACCACAAATGCAACGTTGAGCTTTAAACAGCGCCACACTGTGTTGGATTTAACACAGCAGCCAAACACCTTTCTTATGTGCTGCGTGCCTCACCTAAATCAACTTTAGAAAATCTTTCAGTAATTTTTTGCAAATGCTTGTTTATTTAATTAACACACATACCTACAATATCAGCATGAAGCCCTTTCACGAGGGCCATGCTTTAATGTTTTGATTGTTGTCTCTCTCCATGTTCCTCCACCCCGATCTCTGCTCTCACTCCCCCCTCCATTCTCCCACGCCCTCCTTGTCAGTCACAGGGCTCCAGAGTGTGTGAATAGCAGGCAGCTATCTTTATGTGTGGCTCACCACAAATGCAACGTTGAGCTTTAAACAGCGCCACACTGTGTTGGATTTAACACAGCAGCCAAACACCTTTCTTTTGTGCTGCGTGCCTCACCTAAATCAACTTTAGAAAATCTTTCAGTAATTTTTTGCAAATGCTTGTTTATTTAATTTACACGCATACATACAATATCAGCATGAAGCCCTTTCACGAGGACCATGCTTTAATGTTTTGATTGTTGTCTCTCTCCATGTTCCTCCACCCCGATCTCTGCTCTCACTCCCCCCTCCATTCTCCCACGCCCTCCTTGTCAGTCACGGGGCTCCAGAGTGTGTGAATAGCAGGCAGCTATCTTTATGTGTGGCTCACCACAAATGCAACGTTGAGCTTTAAACAGCGCCACACTGTGTTGGATTTAACATAGCAGCCAAACACCTTTCTTTTGTGCTGTGTGCCTCACCTAAATCAACTTTAGAAAATCTTTCAGTAATTTTTTGCAAATGCTTGTTTATTTAATTAACACGCATACATACAATATCAGCATGAAGCCCTTTCACGAGCGCCATGCTTTAATGTTTTGATTGTTGTCTCTCTCCATGTTCCTCCACCCCGATCTCTGCTCTCACTCCCCCCTCCATTCTCCCACGCCCTCATTGTCAGTCACGGGGCTCCAGAGTGTGTGAATAGCAGGCAGCTATCTGTATGCGTGACTCACCACAAATGCAACATTGAGCTTTAAACAGCGCCGCACTGTGTTGGATTTAACATAGCAGCCAAACACCTTTCTTTTGTGCTGCGTGCCTCACCTAAATCAACTTTAGAAAATCTTTCTTTTCAAAAGCGGAAAAATGCCAGCTTTAACATTGGTGCCCATGTTCCCATTTTCAGCAGTTTGGTGTTGCCGCTTTTCCTACATGAGCATGGTTTTTGTGTTGCCTGGACGTAGGTAGCGCCAATATCCCTGGAGCCCCTCCAAACATACAGTACAGACTACAGAGGTAGAAGATTTTCTCACTTAGTTGCTGCAAACCTCGAGAGTTTCACACCACCCCTCCCTTTTCACAGTGTGGGCTGCAGCGCTGCCTGGCTCACACTGAATGGCACCGGAGAGCCTGCCTATCTTGCCCTCCACAGGATTCTCTCTCCACAACAATTGTCATTAATCATGAGTTTCAACTGATGGACTTATAGTTGGCGCACAGAAGGGGGGCTTGGGGGAGGGAGCTGACCGCAGGGAGGTCCCCTCCCCCGGGCGGTTTGGGAGGGCTGCGAGGGGTTTTCTAGAAATGGCTGGAATGTTCTGGCATTTGGGCTGGCCTAGTAGGACTGGCCAGCCCAATTATAAATATCCCTGTCCCCGCCTCCTAGCCACCATTTTATGTTTGGTGACCTGGTGGCTAGGAGGGATTTTAGCGTTTTTGTCAGGGTTGTTGTTGTGAGGCATTTTCTTAGGCTTTGTGTCCTAGGCTCAGTGTATTAATACTTATTACAATGGAGGATGCTCGTGTGATTGAAGCGATGCGCCTGCTTGCTGAGGCAGGTCGCATGGATTTGTTGGCAGGAGGTGTGCCGGCGCGTCCCCAGCGCCAGGCTTCGGCTGGCGTGGTCGCGGCGGTTATGGCGTGCTCGTCGCCGAAGAAGAGACGCCCGAGCCAGGTAAGCGATAGGGGCCGGTCCCGTTCGAGGAAGCCGGCCCCTCAGCGGCCTTCGCGTGTAGCTGCGGGTGAGGCGGAAGCTCCGGCGGTGCGCGGCGCTGCTGTTGAGGGCGGGAGGGGGACGCGCTTGTCTCCGGCGTCTCAGGTAGGTGTTGCGGTGGGGACGGGGGGAGCTCCGGGCATGTTTGGCGCCATGGTGGGTCAGGCGCAGGTTGTAGGTGACGCGCTGTTTCCCCCCCCGGTTTTGCAGGCGGGCGCGCTTTCTCTTGCTGGGCCTTTGACTTCAGGTTCCGCCTCGGCTGGAAGGCGGGGAAAGGGGGGCCGGGGAGGGACCAAGAAGCGCTCCGCTTCGGACCAGCTGGTCGAGCGGCGCCCACAATTGAAGGAAGCGGTCGCTGCGCGTGGAGCGCGTAGAGGCTCTGTGCAATTCGCTTTGCAAGGGGCAGGTCAGGAGCGTGTTCTGGATTCGGAGTGGGTTGTCGCCGAGACCCAGCTGGCGCATGAGGCCCCACCTCGGATTTTGTTAACCCCTTCAAAACATGTTGGGTATGAGAGACATGCTGGGGAGAGGAGGGATTCTAGTATTGTGGTGTCTCATGCTGAACTGAGCTCTGGGGGCTTGGCGCCTTCTTATGGTCAGGTATTTTGTGAACAGGACGCTGATGCTGGTATGGTGGATGTGGGGGGTAATGTGGGCAGCCCTTTATTGTTTTCCACACCTGGTTCTTCAGTGGGTGATGTTTTGTCTGTGGGGGGGGGGGTTCCAGGGGAGAGGGAGAATGGGCCCAAATGGGGGAAGGGGGTTTTGTTTCTGGTGTGGCTTTGGAGCAAGAGGCTCCACGTTCTGGGGGTTTTGGGTCTGCTGTTTTACTAGGAGTAGATGACAGACTTCAGAGTGGAGGCAGGAGAGTGTCACTGGTGGGCCACGGAACCTTTCTTCCTGATAGCAATTTCACAAGACCTGCATCTGGTGCAGGGCTGATAGTTCCTAGCATTGCAGTTGTGGATAATATGGGAGGGATTTGCCAACCTGGTGTACTGAGAGTGGGGGGTGTGGGCTCCCAGGGCACTATGTTGGGGCGTGGAAGGGGTTTTGGACAAGTGAGTGGTGGGTTTCTGCAAGGACCTAGGGGTGCAGTTCCACGTTTGACTGGGGATACAGGAGGCCCTTATTTTATGTGTGCTTCCCCTGGGTGGGAGCATTTTGGTGCGGCGGGTCTTGCGCAGCGGAGTTTTCAGAAAAATGTTGAGGGTCACGAGTGGCATGCAAGGGCTCCTATCCAGACTTCTTCTTCAGCAGTGGCAGTGGATAATTTGGATTGCAGTGAGGATGAAGAGGTGATAGGTGGCTCTCCGGTCAGGGAGCGGCCTTTGAGGAACTTTGTTAGAGGGCGCTCTTTGGATAGGTGCCCAGGGATGGTTGTTGGTTCTGATTTGCAGAGGACAAGGTCTGTTTCAGGTGCTGTATTCAGGGACCCTAGCACACCAGTCCAAACTTTTTCTTTTGAGGATGGGAATAGGTGCAGCGGTCCAGACTTGGCAGGGCGCGGTCCAGTCCACTTTCGCCAAGGGGAAGCGAGGAGAATGCCTAGCGCGGCCCTCTCTGTTCCACCGAGGGAACCCGCCGTGGCCAGCACACGAGGGTCTGGCGTGACCCCGCTGGCCCCAACGAGTAGCAGGTATAGGTGTCCTACCTTGCCGGCGGCTATGGAGCCGCAGAGTCAACACAAGGGGAGCTACAGGCGTGTACAGTCTGCTCCCCCCCCCTGGAGGTTCTTCAAAAACATTAAAATGTAACATGGTTGATACCGGTTTAGGTAAGACCCGTGGTGATGTGTTGCATACTGGTATTGAATCAGTGGTCCTAGACTATGACGAAGACAGTCCCGAGGAAGGTGAATTGCGGGACGTGGAGGGGGGATGCCCTCTCATGTCTCTGATAGTGTTTTTCAGGCTCCAGTGGTTCAGAGTCAAGTGCCAGTGAGAAGAGAGCACGGCCCATCGGTCAGGGCGCCTCGCAGGCAAGACACATTGACAGCGCCACGGGCGGAGCCTTCGAGAGTGGTCTCTCTGTTGCCAGGTGAGCAGTTAGCTGCACAGGCCAAACCTACTATGGTGTCTGTGGGCACAGGAGATGAAACTGTTGTTGTTGTTGGTGAAGGGAGATTGTGCAAAGGTCGTTACGTGAAAGATACTGCTGTGGGCACTGATGATGTTATGGAAGTCACAGGTAAAGTGGAGAGTGGTACTAACACTGGTGCTTCCAGTACGGTTAAAGAGCCTTTGGCCAGTAAAGAATTGAAAATCAAAAAGTTACCTTATATGGGGGTCACAAAGCCTTTGGGTGCTCATTTGATGTTAACGACAAAAGAACGTATTTGGAACGGTGAGTATGTGGAACTCCTTAAGCTGCTACACCAGGAAGTCCGGTCCAAAGAGTGGTCTAAGGAAGAGGAGTTTGAGTTGGCCAAACGTCCTAGAGTCCCCTTAAACATTGAAAACTGGACAGCTGCATTCCTTATCTATGCGAGTGTATACTGTGAAAAGTTCCCAGAGCGCAGCGTGTCCCTTTTTAAATACATGGATGTTATACGCAAGGCGCAGATTACTGGAGGGGGGTTTGCCTGGTCCAATATGATGAGGAGTTTAGGGCCAGGATGGCTTGGGATCCGGAGGCCAAATGGGGGGAGCTTGATCTTGACTTATGGCAGCATACCATGGGATCTGCGTCAGGGGGGAAGACTATTTTTACAGCGAGTGGATTTCCTTTAGTTTACCGGCCCTTTCAGGGCAAGCCCACCCGGGGAGGGGTGGGAGCTACTTCAACCACGCAGTCAGGGACTGGCACCTGCTGGGAGTTTAACAAGGGATCTTGTACCAGAGAATATTGTAAGTTTAAGCACGAATGCTCTGGCTGTGGTAGGAGACACCCATTTTCCAGATGCTGGGATAACCAGCCAGCAGGCAGCCAACAGGGGAAACAGGCGAGTGCAGGTGTTTCAGGGACACCCCCACAGTTTTCAGGGGGTAGGGGAGCCAGAGGTTCTAAGGGTGTTGGGTCCAAGGGCTCATACACCGGTTAAGTTGGAGAGGTTGCGCCTTGCGCTTCAAGACTATGAGGATGAAGCAGTAAAGAAAAAATTGTTGGATGGTTTTGAATTTGGTTTCCGGCTGGGTTACATGGGCTCAAGGGAGAGGAGATGGTCTGCTAATTTAAAATCAGCATCTGAGCATGGCGCAGTGGTACAAGAAAAGCTAACTAAAGAGGTACATGAAGGAAAGATGGCTGGCCCTTTTCATGATTGGCCGATCCTTAATTTAATTATATCACCTGTTGGAGTGGTCCCGAAGAAAGATCCGGGACAATTCAGGCTTATTCAGCACTTATCATGGCCAGAAGGGTCGTCTGTCAATGATTTTATTGACCCAGAGGCTGTTTCAGTCTCTTATTCCTCAGTTGACGTGGCCATGTCGCTTGTTGTGACCGCGGGCGCAGCTGCTGAGATGGCCAAGTGTGACATAAAGTCTGCTTTCCGGCTGTTGCCTTTCCACCCGGACGACTGGTGTCTCTTGGGTATTCATTTTGCAGGACAATGGTATGTGGACAAGGCTCTGCCGATGGGTTGCTCCATTTCATGTGCTCTTTTTGAGTGTTTTAGTACTTTTCTACAATGGTACTTTACTCAGCAGTCCTGTCACTCACTGGTAACGCACTACCTAGATGACTTTTTCTTTGTCGGATCCCCGGGCTCCACAGAGTGCCAGTCTGCTCTGGACACTTTCCAAGGGCTCATGGAGGATCTGGGAGTTCCTTTGGCTCCCGGGAAAACGATGGGTCCTGCCACTGTTTTGTCCTTTTTAGGTATTGAGATTGATTCTGTGGCAATGTGTGCTCGCCTGCCTGAGGATAAAAAAGTGAAAATGTTGGAGTTACTTGAGGCCATGTTATCAAAAAGGAAAGTGTTGGTGAAAGACGTTCAGGTGCTACTAGGCCATCTTAATTTTGCCTGTAGGGGGGTGAGAGCAGGCAGGACTTTTTGTAGAAGATTGGGCAGGGCTCTTGCAGGTCATCAGTTGCCTCACCATCGTGTTCGTTTGTCTGCTGGTGTCAAGGAGGATTTGAGAATGTGGAAATTTTTCCTTTCTTCCTTTAATGGTGTTCCTTTGGTGCGGGACGTTGACTTCCAGTGGGATGCGCAAATGTTCTCGGATGCTGCTGGCAGTGATGGTTTTGGGCTGTATTGGAATGGAAGATGGTGTGCTGAACGTTGGCCGGATGAGTGGTTGAATGGCGGTCGCAGCATTACCTTTTTAGAGCTTTTCCCTTTGCTGGTGGCTTTGACCCTTTGGGGGGAGGTATTGGCACACAAGAAGGTGCTTTTTCGTGTGGATAACATGGCTGTAGTGGAGATCGTTAACCGACAGTCTGCCAGGGATGAACAGGTATTGAAGCTCATGAGAGTCTTCGTGCTGGTTTGTTTGAAACACGACATTCATTTTCGTGCTTTGCACATCCCTGGTGTGGACAATGACATTGTGGATGCTCTGTCTCGTTCACAGTGGGGGAGATTCCGTGGACTGGCGAGGGACGCAGACAGAACACCGGCCCTGATGCCGATTCATCTGTGGCACGTAGGCAAGGTCGGGTCGTACAACTGGTGATAGGTTCTTTGTCTGTGTCTACGCGTTCTGCTTATTCTCTGGCCTGGAGGGAGTTTCTGGAATCCGGTGCTTCTATGCGCAATGACGTTGGGTGTCGTTCTGAGGATGTGGTGAACTTCATTTTAGACCTCATGGATAGAGGGTTGACCAAGGTGACCATTGCGGGTAAATTGGCAGGGATAGCTTTCATGGGTAAGTTGTTGTGGGGTTACTCTCCGACAGCTGGGGAAATTGGCAGAAGGATGCTTGAGGGTTGGTCCAGAGAGCAAGGGCATACTAGTAGACTCAGGGCTCCTTTATCTTGGCAGGTCCTGGCCAGGTTGATCACCATTCTACCTTCTGTTTGTTCAGATGACTTTGAGTCATGTTTATTTTCAATGTTGATGGCATTCATGTTTTTTGGAGCTTTCAGGGTTTCGGAGTTGTTGGGTTCGAAATACAAGTGTGGCATATTTTGGCGGGATGTTTTTTGTTCAGATGAGGGGGTGCACGTATGGTTGGCCAGCTCTAAAACTGATCAGACGAAAAAAGGGAAAGGTGTGTGGTTGCAGGCGCGTGCTCCAAGGCTTACTTGCCCTTTACTGTTGGCGCGGCGCTGGCGTTCACTGTGTGGGGGTGGTGATGGGGCGCTTGTTTTTCAGCATATTGATGGCACCCCTATGACAACATACCAATTCCGAATGGTTTTGTGCAAGGCTTTGCAGCACTTAGGCTTGGATGGGAACTTATATGGGACACATTCTTTCAGGATTGGTGCTGCAGCTGAAGCTTTCAACAGAGGTTGGACTGACAGAGATATCATGAGATTGGGGCGTTGGTCTTCAAACTGTTTTCAGCGCTACGTGAGGAGTCCATCGGAGGAGGCGCATGCGTCATCTTCCTTCCCATGAGCTCTAACTCTGTTTTCTTTTGTAGGATCGGTTGCTGGGCCTCGTTCTCCTGTGGTGACGGTCTGGATAGTTGGGCATTCCTTCGTGAAGTGGGCCCGAGTCCAGGCAGCACAGAGTTACTTTGGAGAACTTCTTGGTTTTAACGCTTGTATGTTTAATGTTGTGTGGAAGGGGAAAGGTGGGATGCTCTGGAGAGAGTTAATCCCTTGTCTTAACAACAATATGGTGGGTGGGCTATGTCCTGATATTTTGGTCATACATCTGGGGGAGAATGATCTCTGTGCTACCAAAGGTGTGGTGTTACTTCGAGCTATTAAGAGGGACTTGGGCCTTATTAAGGAGCTTTGGGCTGGGTGCCATGTCTTTAGGACTGAATTGATACCGCGTAGGATCTGGAGAGGGGCAGTCAACCCCAGGGCCGTTGACAGGGCCAGGAAGAAAGTAAACTCTGAAGTTTCTCGCTGCTGCCGTGGTCTTGGTTTTGGCAGAATTTCCCACAGGGAAATTAAATTCGAGACGGTGGAATTTTTCAGAGATGATGGTGTTCACTTGTCCAGAGTGGGAATGGACCTAGACTTGATAGAGTTACGTGAGGTTTTGGCGCGTTCGCTTGCTATGCCGCGTTAATATTGGTACGGTTCTGTTTCTAGTTTCCGTTTGGGGGGGCAGAAAGGGAGGTGGTGTAGTTTCTCTCCCCCCCCTACCTTTCTGGGTGGCGGGGTTTTGGTTGTATTGGTGCAGTTTATGGTAGATTGTTTGATGAGTATTGGATCGATGCTTTGATTGACAGGTTCAGGGGAATGTTGGTCATTGTTTGACCGTTCAGGTTTTGGGGGGTATTGGCAGGAGTGAAGGGTCAGGCAGGGTTTATGGTTATAGAGGGTCTGGATTTCAATATGTGATTGGGGTTTGATGAATAAAGGTTTTTAATTATGACGTAATGATTTAATTAATGACGTAATGTTTTATTGATGATGTGATGTTTATAATGTTGTTGTAATGTTGTAATGCTGTATTGTTGGGTGGGGGAGGGGCCAAAGAATGTTAGGGGAGGGGGTGGGGGGTGGGGTTTGTAGTTAATTATTTATTTAGTGAGGTTTAGTTTTGTAAGGCATTGCCAAGGTTTTATATTTGTAATGTGCACCTGTTTCCTAATAAAGCGGCCTTTTACACACTCAGAACAATCTCGGTCTACTTTACTCCCACCCCTCGCCCTCCCTCCCAAGGGGGGCTTGGGGGAGGGAGCTGACCGCAGGGAGGTCCCCTCCCCCGGGTGGTTTGGGAGGGCTGCGAGGGGTTTTCTAGAAATGGCTGGAATGTTCTGGCATTTGGGCTGGCCTAGTAGGACTGGTAGCCCAATTATAAATATCCCTGTCCCCGCCTCCTAGCCACCATTTTAGGTTTGGTGACCTGGTGGCTAGGAGGGCTTTTAGCGTTTTTGTCCCTCCCTCCCTCCCATTTATTATTCCTCTTTTCTGGGTTTTTTGCTTCCCCGTTTTGTTCAGCCAGGGTTTTTTCTCTCTCCTTTTAAATTTTTATTTTTACTTTTTATTAAAGGCTGTTTTCTTGGATATAGGTGTGCAGGGGTTTTTTCTTGTACTTTGTATTGTCGCTAGGAACAGGTGCTGTGCAGGGTTTTGGGTGTATCGGTGCAGTTTATGGTAGATTGTTTGATGAGTATTGGATCGATGCTTTGATTGACAGGTTCAGGGGAATGTTGGTCATTGTTTGACCGTTCAGGTTTTGGGGGGTATTGGCAGGAGTGAAGGGTCAGGCAGGGTTTATGGTTATAGAGGGCCTGGATTTCAATATGTGATTGGGGTTTGATGAATAAAGGTTTTAAATGGTGACGTAATGATTTAATTAATGACGTAATGTTTTATTGATGATGTGATGTTTATAATGTTGTTGTAATGTTGTAATGCTGTATTGTTGGGTGGGGGAGGGGCCAAAGAATGTTAGGGGAGGGGGTGGGGGGCGGGGTTTGTAGTTAATTATTTATTTAGTGAGGTTTAGTTTTGTAAGGCGTTGCCAAGGATTTATATTTGTAATGTGCACCTGTTTCCTAATAAAGCGGCCTTTTACACACTCAGAACAATCTCGGTCTACTTTACTCCCACCCCTCGCCCTCCCTCCCAAGGGGGGCTTGGGGGAGGGAGCTGACCGCAGGGAGGTCCCCTCCCCCGGGTGGTTTGGGAGGGCTGCGAGGGGTTTTCTAGAAATGGCTGGAATGTTCTGGCATTTGGGCTGGCCTAGTAGGACTGGTAGCCCAATTATAAATATCCCTGTCCCCGCCTCCTAGCCACCATTTTAGGTTTGGTGACCTGGTGGCTAGGAGGGCTTTTAGCGTTTTTGTCCCTCCCTCCCTCCCATTTATTATTCCTCTTTTCTGGGTTTTTTGCTTCCCCGTTTTGTTCAGCCAGGGTTTTTTCTCTCTCCTTTTAAATTTTTATTTTTACTTTTTATTAAAGGCTGTTTTCTTGGATATAGGTGTGCAGGGGTTTTTTCTTGTACTTTGTATTGTCGCTAGGAACAGGTGCTGTGCAGGGTTTTGGGTGTATCGGTGCAGTTTATGGTAGATTGTTTGATGAGTATTGGATCGATGCTTTGATTGACAGGTTCAGGGGAATGTTGGTCATTGTTTGACCGTTCAGGTTTTGGGGGGTATTGGCAGGAGTGAAGGGTCAGGCAGGGTTTATGGTTATAGAGGGCCTGGATTTCAATATGTGATTGGGGTTTGATGAATAAAGGTTTTAAATGGTGACGTAATGATTTAATTAATGACGTAATGTTTTATTGATGATGTGATGTTTATAATGTTGTTGTAATGTTGTAATGCTGTATTGTTGGGTGGGGGAGGGGCCAAAGAATGTTAGGGGAGGGGGTGGGGGGCGGGGTTTGTAGTTAATTATTTATTTAGTGAGGTTTAGTTTTGTAAGGCGTTGCCAAGGATTTATATTTGTAATGTGCACCTGTTTCCTAATAAAGCGGCCTTTTACACACTCAGAACAATCTCGGTCTACTTTACTCCCACCCCTCGCCCTCCCTCCCAACAGTAAACACTCGTTTTGTGAAGCCTCATCCTAGTTTACAATGGCGCTCGCATTAAGCACTACATGTGTTGTATTCTTTAGGGATAGGGATTCCTTAGCTGCCGGTGAGCGCAACTCTACAATGGCTCTTACTGTTTCATTAACCGCATCGCTGCTGCGGTGATTTTTGCGCTGTGCGGCATTTTTAAAAATACCGCGTTACATGACGAGCTCAGCTCGTCATCAACACACGCCACCCGTGGCTGATGACGAGCTGAGCTCGTCATCAGCAGCGAAGGGGTTAACGTAAAAAAATCTGCCCACGAGTGAAACGTTCTTGGCTTCCTGTCTGCTATCTGCACGCAAATGTCAGAAGAGCTATGTCATCTTTGTAGGAAAGGTGCGTTTTTTTCAGATGTGGACGAAATGGCTTTCTTTGTCTCTATTGATTATAATAAATAAACAAAGAAACACACTTGCATAACATGCTTAAACCTTGTCCTAGTTTAGTGGCCCACAGATTGTTTGAATACAGTTAATGTTTATAAAGAACTAAACTCATATTCTCCACGGGTCTTTTTTTATAAAACTGTAAAAATGCAACCTCTCTTCCTGTTCTTTGATTTTGCTAAATATAACCCATGTTGACCTTAAAGCTGTGAAAGAGTGTCTGTATAAGTACAGAATAGATAAATGTTTTAGTGAAATGCAAATAAAGAGCCACTGTGAACTATTTGTACGATGTTTTAGTACATTTTGATGTTTTTCACATACTTCTAGTGTTTGTTTACCGATCTTTAAAATCGAGCCACAGTAGCGAATACCTTACTTTACTGATGTGCTTAGGTACCAGTAATTTGATACTTTTACACACAATAAAATTACCTTTGCGGGTGATGAATGTGTAAGAGCTTGTGATGCTTTTTAAAGTGTCAGTTCTTTTTTTTTTTGCATTGTAGTCTTACCTCCAATGCGTAGGAGTGCACAGCTATATCTGGTGTGGACTCAGCCCGCGGGTATGAAAGCATTTTTTGTTTTACGTGCACAGCAGCGTTATAGAACGGGGGCTTGCGTGATTTGCTCCTAATCACTGGGTGCCGAGCTAAACATGGTGGATCAAGCCTGGTTCCCCGGCTCCAAATGCATACCGGGGGGGGGGGGTGCGCACGTTGCATCACCGACATCGTCTATCCTGTGCTACCTTATATGGAAGCTGAGTTGAAGTCTTTGAAAGAGGCGACTGGAGCCCAATCTCGGCTCCATCGCCTGACCGATCGTCTGGGAACCTAGGCACATTTCGTATGGCTGTTCCTAAATCTAATTTTCCCTTATTTGCTCATTATCCTGCCAGTATTTCTTGCAGGGGTGGGGACGCTTTCCTCTATTTGCAAATACCGTAAACATATATATCTAACGCTCTACGGTCCATTTCTTAGCCTCATTATGTTTAACATATACCAACCATATCTAACTGGTCACACCCTCACCCACCCTCACACCCCCTCACGCTCACACCCTCACTCACCCCCTCATCCTCACCCCCCCTCACAACCCTCTCACCCTCACTCAGCCTCACACCCTCACCCTCACACCCCCTCACTCACCCTCACACACTCACACACCCACTCACCCTCACCCCCTCACACCACTCAGTACTACAACACATATGTGTGTGTAGGTGCAAATGCAATGTTCTTGGATTTTCGTCACAATAAAATACACTGAACATAATCTTCACAAAATTTATTTACAAACGTTTAAGCTATTGCCATTATAAATTACAATAACTTTTATTTAAGTATTAATTATTTACAAAATTAAAAGCCATTGTTATTTGTAATATCAATACATCTAAGTCACATAAATACAACACACATTGCATTACAAATGCTATAGGTGTCACATTTGCAAAAGTTAAAACTATTGACATTGTAACTGACAAAGCTATTAATTTTGCTATTTTCAAAACCAACACGTAAATTAAAAAAGTGTCATTTACAATACCAATCGCTCAAACTTTCCTATTGCGAAAAGTTAAAAGTATGGGCATTGTAAATCACAAAACAAAAAAATAAAATGTCATTTAGAAAACCAATAGCTCAAACTTTCCTACTGCGAGACCTATTGGCAACGCCAGTGCTTGTTTGCTTAAGCCTAAGAGCAGGGCATTGCCGTAGTCCAGATGTGGTGTGACTAGAGCGTGAATAAGTGTCTTCCTGGCGCTGATAGGAAGAAGGTAGAGAACTTTGCGAAGAGTTTTGAGTATGCCAAAACATCTTCCCGTGATTTTACTGACCTGTTGTTTAAAAGAAAGCTCCGCGTCAAGCATGATTTCCAGGTTTCTGACGGATTCCGCCGGGGAGGGAATCGCGCCCAATTCAGTGGGCCACCATGCATGCGACCAGGCAGAAGGGGATTTGCCAACAACCAGCAGTTCTGTTTTGTCGCCGTTCAGGCGCAGGCAGTTGTTGTTTATCCACCTTGTCACAGCTAGCATACAGTTGGAAAAGTTGGTGGCGTCTTCCATCTGATTGTGCGTGAGTTTAATCATCAATTGGGTATCGTCAGCATATGTGACAATATCCACTCCAAAAGCTTCCACGATGTGAGCTAGGGGTTCCATGTAAAGATTGAACAGCGTAGGGCTCAAACTGGAGCCCTGAGGAACCCCATGTCTCAGCTTATGGGGAGAGGATTTGTAAGGAGGGCAATGCATCTGAAAACTCCTGTTTTCTAGAAAAGATCTTATCCATTCATAAGCAGATCCCTCCACTCCCATATCGGAGAGGCGAGACAGCAGCGTCGTGTGCAGCACAGTGTCAAAAGCTGCACTAAGATCTAATAAAACCAAAGCTGCTGTCTGCCCCTCATCCACTAACTGTCTAAGACATTCTGTGGAGAAGAGAACAGCCGACTCCGTCGAGTGGCCTGCTCTGAACCCTGACTGTGTGGGATGGAGAAGGGATTCCTCCTCAAGGTATTTCATGAGTTGGCTGTTAACCACCTTCTCCACAACTTTCCCACAGAAGGGAAGAAGGGAGATAGGGCGGAGATTCTGTAACTGGGAGATATGTACGTTGGATTTTATTTTCAGGGGGATGACTTGGGCCGTTTTCCATGCGTC
The DNA here is from genome assembly GCF_964263255.1 of Lissotriton vulgaris. Classification (NCBI taxonomy): domain Eukaryota; kingdom Metazoa; phylum Chordata; class Amphibia; order Caudata; family Salamandridae; genus Lissotriton; species Lissotriton vulgaris. Next base: position 922,683,379 of record NC_141693.1, on the reverse strand, counting down.
AAGCACATGGCACTCTTGAAAGGATAGGGTGATCAAGTGTCCAATCTGGTTGATCATACATTCTAGGAGTCCCTTACAGCGATTAGGAGAAATCACATCATAGGGGGAGCCGGACTGGATGTTGTTCACAGTATTGAGCAGATCTTGCCTATCAGGTACTTTAAAGCAAGTCAGATGAGGTTTGATGGCAGAGTCATTTCCCACTTCCGTATGTTTAATCGGCAAGTCCGTGCTGCCTGTGAAAGTGGTATGTATTATATCCACTTTGTTTACAAAGTAATCTGCTATAATCCGGTGATTATATATTCAAAGAACATAGATAAAGCCACTGTACAATTCACAATGGTTGTATGCATTGATTGATAAAACTCATAACAGGGTTTGTATATGTCAGTGTGGAATCCCTCGAAGTAAAATTACACCTAACAACCAAGAGGGTGGGTTTGTCAACGTTTCGACCCCGTGTGACTGTTAGAGTCTATTTAGGAAGTAGTTATTTGACTACCATGCCTATCCCGGTCAATTGTTTCTGTGCTGGGGAGGATACTTTAAGACCAGTACCAATTCACTTCATACCAAACAAGGCAAAACTTTTTACATACAGATTAATTAGTACCAATATTGAGGAATATTTTCCTAAATTGTCATTTCAATTTATTCTCCAATAAGCATGCGGTAGAGATAAGCTCACTCCATTGGCATCATTGCCTCACCACACTTCAATTGTCAAGATTGTGTTTTTCCTTTTGCCACAATCCAACACAAGCACATCACAGTCAATATATAAGACACACTGGCCATCTCCCTCCTCATGCTCAGAGGAATCAGAATTCAAAACTCATTTCACTGAAGAGTAAGTCCCTTTCCTATGGGAAACACTTGCAAAGTGGCCTACTCTGCCACAATTTGAGCATTGTTGCTTTTTCGGCGGACAATTCTTATATTCGCCGAATGGCCTTTACTTCCACATCTGTAGCACGCTCTACTGTCATTTTTCCCTTTGTTATCCTGTTTGATGAATTCATTATTTTCATGCCATCAAAACCTTTCTCCATCATTTTCATTGATTCTCTGTTGAATGACCTTGCAGTCTTCACTGAATATATCTATACTTTCCGCTTTAACTCAGATTTTTTTCCAATGGGTATGTCTTCCTTCAATATAGTACCTACATTGGCCCATATCCATTCCTGGACATGTGAATCATTAGTGTGCATAACGATTTTATCTCTAATGAGATAATCATGTAGCTAGTTTTTTCAAATCAGCAACAAAATCATTAATAGATTCCTGACTTCCTTGGTGGTGTTGAAAAACAATTGAATCTATCCACAGAAATACATATGGAAGGCGTGTAATAATTATCTAGGTCCTCTAATGCATGAGCAAACACATCAGTATTATCATCAGCCCTAGGTTTTTGGGAGTCCCCAAGTTCTATTGCTGGATATCAGAGAGGTATCCATGTCTGAGTGAGGTGGTGAAGGGGCACCTGGAAAGCAATGAGGGTGGCAGTTCTGGAAACACTGACCTATTTGCACAGATTCATTTAATATTTCCCTATACCAATTCACCACTGATCCTTTTTGTGTTCTGGAGTAGCGTGCTACTCACCGAAAAGTGCTTTGGCGCCTCGTCTGGGATAGTAAGCACTATATAAATGCAATTACAATAACAATGTAGACTTAATCCTTCCGGACCAAGAGTATGCAATAATATTTTCCTCTTTCTTTGTTTTAAATTCGAAAATTTTCCCCATTTACTTCCTATAGAGTGGAAATGAAATTAGGAAAATAAGGTTTCCGCAGAAGACATTTCATTATTGGTTCCCAGAGAGACATCTAAAATGGTTGTGTAGGTGTCAAAGTAAAGTTTTGTGCACCCATGTTAAGCTGCAAATGACAAAAATCATAAAAGGTATAAAGGAGTGTCGCTAGTACCACACTGATGCAGTCTCACAAGTAGTGTTCACAATACTACTTATTTGGAATTATGTCACTCACAAAGTGCAACATCAAACAGAAATGATGATCTCCCTCGAGGTAGTTGCGTAATAATTTTAGAAGTGTGCGACACATAAAAATGGATTCAACATAGGCGTTTTGTAAAAAACGTTTGAGAGGCCCTATAACGCACAAGGATACCTGCACCAAGAGGGTGCTTACATTGCGTCAAGTGGCATGACCTCACTACACTGCAGGGTCAGGGATTTATGGGATGGTACTGACAGAAACTAAATTCTCATGCCTACCAGTAACTGTTTGTCGCACAACTTTATAGCTGTTACATGAGTAACTAGTACAAATTTACAGTACTTGGTAAGCTTGCTCTAAATTTCTCCTCTCCTAAGAGCACTTATCTGCTGAAAATCCTGCTCAGATAATTCCAGTGTACAAAAGACTATTTATTTATTTATTTTTATTTATTTTATATGCTTATAAAGCGCCAGAATAGACCCCCGAAGGGGTATCTCCGCGTTGTGGCTGCCAAATGAGGTGAGGTATAATAGTGTGTCCAATGGTGGAAAAGGACAGTTAGTTACTGGGGAACAGGTAAGTTTTTAGGTTTTTCCGAAACATCATATGGCTGGTGAGAGACCTTAGTTCCGGCGGCAATGAGTTCCAGAGTGTTGGTCCGGTATAAGCCAGCGCACGGCCACCCTGCCTGGTCTTCTTAACTCTAGGTACCTTCAGTAGTTGTTGGTTACTGGAGCGCAAAGAGCGCCCGGGAGTATAGGGCTGGAAGATGTCAGTCAGATGTTTAGGGCCCTTCCCTGTCAGGCTCTTATGGATGGTACAAAGAGTTTTAAACTGGACTCGCTTCTTTACTGGCAGCCAGTGTAGTTTGGTCAGTAGGGGGCAGGAGGGAGTCCTTGGTGGAGCGTTCAGGACAATCCTCGCTGCTGTGTTTTGGATAACCTGCAATTTCTTGAATTGTTCCTCGTTAGCTCCAAGGAGCAATCTGTTGCAGTAATCTACCCTACTGATAACAAGAGCTTGTACCAGTGTTTTTCTATAGTGGTCCGGTAAATAGGGGAAGACTCGTCTTAACATCCCTATAGCCCGGAAGCAGGTACCGGCTACTTGATTAACATGATCCTTGAAAGTGAGTTGTTGGTCAAATAACACTCCCAAGTTTCTAACCTTACTCTTGGGAATGGGGACAGGTCCTAGTTCTAGGGGCCACCAGTCCGATGACCAGTGTGCCGTTGCTTGGCCGAACAGCATGACTTCGGTTTTCCCGACATTACACTGCAGACAATTAGATGACATCTATTCTGCAATGGCTCTCATGCCATCTGCAAAGGATCTTTTTATTGCAGGTGTAAGATTTTTGAAGGGAAAAAGGAGTTGGGTGTCGTCAGCGTACGACACGGGGGTGAACCCGAAAGATCTTGCTAAGTTGGCGAGGGGGGCCACATATATGTTGAAAAGTGTGGGGCTCAAGCAAGAGCCCTGTGGCACTCCCTTATTGAGCTCCCTGTGAGTGGATTTATGGGAGCCCAGCCTAACTTCTTGGGACCGACCAGACAGAAAGCTCTCCAACCACGCCAGAGCCTCTCTCTCTATGCCTACCTCCTTTAGGCGATGGAGAAGCACTCTGTGAGACACCATATCGAAAGCGGCGGAGAGATCCAACAGCACCAGAATCATAGAGCAACTATGGGGCACATGCATCAACCCTGCATTTTGCGATTCCCAAATAGCGAATTTTAACAATTCGGTATGTGGAAAGCGCAAAAAACAGGCCTAAACTTAGTGAAGGATATGGAAGCTTTGGGATTACGAATACTCAATGGCGGATTCCCAACTGATTCTCCTCCAGCATGGTCCTGCTACACCCGCAATGCGAAATCTTGAATTGATTATACAATGGCATTGCTGAATATCTTTAAAAGCTGTACCGCGTATTGCCTAAAGAAGGTCCCAGAGAGTGATCACAGCCAGCAAATAATCACTACAACACTTAAGAATACAAAACATCAATGGTATTTATCAACACAAGGTCAGATTGGAACCATCAATTACCGGAAATTAAACTGGAAACCAAATAACAAAGGACTGACCAGTGATTTAGCACAAAAGCTGGTTATTGAATGCTTCCAGGAAAAAAAACTGCTATATCTGTAATTGATCAGTGGGCAAGCTTTATATGTAAGTTAGTTAACCAACATGTTAACCGCATCAAAGCTAGGGACAGATATGTAATGCGGACAGAAAAAAAGGTAACAAATATCAACCTTACATACACAGTAATGAAAAGGACTTGAAACAAACTGAGGAAAGAGCTGACAAATTTTCCCAACAAAGAAGAAACAAAAGCCAAAATAAAGAAGTTAAATCAAAACCTGAGAAAATTAATCTGGTATGAAAAAACCAAAGCGAATAACGATTTTTGGACTAAGATCTTTTATGCCTGTAATCAAGGAAATTCAAGGGAGTTTTGGAAGATTATAAACAGCTTAACAAGACCAGATAAAGCTGTTGTTGTATCAGTATTGCCTGAGACTGAATGGATGAAATTTCTGGCACACCATTTGAACCCGGATTGCAGGAAAATTATAAATGAAGTTAACCATATATGGAAGGAAACTTCAAACCCAGAGCAAGAATTTGAACTTGAAATTAATCAAGAACAAGTTGCCAAGCAAATAAAAAAAGAAAAAGATGGAGCACCAGGTCCGAACCGTATTCCCTTTGCCCTGTGTAAGCAGGATCCAGTCACATGGGCAGAACATCCTACCAAGGTTTTCAAAGAAGTAGGGGTGATACCGGAATCCTGGAGAGGGTCCCTAATATTCCCATTATTAAAAAAGGAGATTGGGCCCTGCCTGAGAACTAAAGTTTAATAACCTTACAGGACACTGATACAAAACTATTTTCAGGGATTTTGTTGACAATCTTATCTGACTGGGCAAAGGACAATTACATTCTCCCGCCTAACCAAACCGGCTTCATTAAAGGCCTAGGAACATCTACCAACATCTTAGCTCTATCTGTTTTAATCGACAACGCGATTTCAAAAAAACAACCTTTGTATTTATGCTTTGTTGATTTTAAATCAGCGTTTGATTGTGTGGACAGAGAACGATTGTGGGAAAAATTACGAATACAAGGGATTCCACCTTTGTTACTGCACCTGATTCGTCTCCTGCATATACACACTTGGGTCAGAGTACGTATCGGGGATGGTCGGTCACTTACCAATGTAATACCAACGACAGGCGGAGTGAAGCAAGGGTGTGTATTGGCTCCTTTATTATTTAACTTGTTTTAGCTGATTTGACGGAGGCCTTGAACGACATAAATGCTCATCCACCTAAGCTTGCCGATAAACACATATGAAATCTACTCTACGCAGATGATGTCATTCTTCTAAGCAAAACAAAGGTGGGCGTACAATGCTTAATATCGCGCACATTGGTGTATGCCACAAAAATAGGCAGCCAAGGGGTTAACAGCTGCATTTAGGCCTATCAAAAAATCAATGAGTGACATAACTTATCGACCTTTCCTTAAGGTGATATCTGCCAAATTATTGCCCTCCCTAACATATGGCAGTGAGGCCTTAAACGGAAAAGATACAGTTACCATTAACAATGCTATCTCAAAAACTTTTAGAGCTCTTTTCCACCTTCCAAATAACGCGTCACAAGCTCAGGTTAGGCTGGAATTCGGTTTGAATAATCAGCTGTACGCACGAAAGGGTCATGCAATCAAAGTATGGAATAGAGTGAAAAATTATAAGGAGCATTTAATGTTGCAGTTATTGTGGAAAGAAATTGAAGGAAAAAATAAATCATCTGCCTGGAAATATCTGGACACGGCTCTGAACGAATTTGAGATTAGGGAATGCCTCCACCATAACCCAGGAATCATTTTAAAATGTTGTTAATAAAGCAACTGATTATCTATCATTGATAAGCTACAAGGCCACTCTAGTCAAAAGGAAACATGCATGATCCATAATAAATGGCTACACAAAAAAAGAGGGTACAGCAATATTTGGACACGGCATGGTCATTGAAAAGTAAACAGATTTTCAATACAGCACGATTTGGAGTATGGTCGGGTGAAACCCATGCACCACCTTGGAAAAAACTTGAAAACAACATATTGTGTAGGTTGTGTAAATCTGGAGAGGAAAATATTATCCAGCTCTTGTGTCTCTGTCAGGAACTAAAAAAAGAAAGATTAAAAATACTAAAAAGACTATTTAATGAATGAGAGATAAGGACATGTAGACAGGCTTAGATCCGATGTCTTTGTTCAGATGATGTACTCATTAATTCTGCTTTAACAACATTTTTAACAAAAGTATGGAAAAAAATAGAACAGCATGAAATTGGAAACTAATAATGATTATATCTTCTTTTAAGCTTTAACATATGAATGTTTTATTATAAGCATTTTTTATTAAGGACGTATACAATTTTAAAGACTTACTGCTATTTATAATGCATTTTAAGGATTTACTGTTATTCAAATGTATATAATGGAGTATTGTATGAATTTGCTTTTTGTAAAGATTTTAATTAATCAAACAATAAAGATCTACCTACCTGGAAAGCACAAAATGCTGTGCATGTAGGAATCGCAAAAACAATTGTGATTCCTTAACATTACCTAATAGAGATTCGGCAAATATCGAATCGCTATTAGGTAATGTGCCTCCATTCATTCCAATGGGCCTACAGGCCCATTGGAATGAATGGTATTGCATTCGCTAATTGCGATTACCAAATTGGTAATCGCAAATAGCAAATGCAAAGCCAAGGCTGCCTGGTGGCCTAAGGCACCCCCTGAAGCATACACTTGTAAAGTACACTTGTAAAGAACACACATGCCCTTAAGGCACGTGTGCGCTACATGTCACTTTGAAAAATGCATTTTTGTGCATTTTTCAAAGTATGCACATAATACCATCAACACGAAATTGATGGTAATTACATTTCCTATATGCACAGTTCGTATTTAGGCAACAGCTTCTTGCATCTGCAAATTGCAATTCCCTAGTTGCATTCGCAATTCAGGGAATCGCAAAAGAATTGCGATTGCCTAAATTGCACAAAAATTACATGCATCAGAAAAGGCCATTTGCGATCGCAAATGGACGATTTTTGCAAATCGCACAGTTTGAGATCACAAAATGGCTTGATGCATGTGCCCCTTTGTGCGGCAGTGTGCTTCAAAAGTCCTCCCGCACCTGTGATGTAAGTCGGGGTTAATCCTTGTCACCACGTGTAAAGACGACTCTGGCTGGGAAAACAGAGTGGAAGTTGCTTTATTCATTAACCCTTAACCACAAGCAGCACCGTGCAGCAAGACTCTCACCTTTCCTTGTCGCAAACGCTCTCCACACATCCTGGAACTCTATTTCAATAACATTCCAGAAGCGTTGAGTGTAAGCAAATACATTCCAACTCAACAAGATACAGCGCACAACAGATGAAATAAGCAGCAAGCAAGCACCCCATTAACAATTCCAGGAGAGGTACAGTATCATCCTAGGAAACATTAGAATAAAAAGAGGAGAAGCAAAGGGAAGAAATGGGACCTATTGAAGGAGAACATTTTAAAACTTGATGACTGGCAACCAGCCCTGAAAAATTAATTGCATGAATTTCAGGATGGATGTACACATTTGATGTGAAAATGTTGTTATTCACAGTGCAAGACAGCGAATGAATATTGTGGATTGAGCCATTACTCCATGCAGTTCACTGTCATTGATGGAAGTTGTTACAGATGTTTTTATTTAAATTGTACCATTGGGTGTGTGTTAATATATAAAAATACTGTGATTAAGCACTAGAATTTAGGGTGGTGAAATATAGAGGATGGGATTCATCAGATGGGAATTCAGAACGGGGAGCCGCTCGTTAGCTTATGTGTACTGCCAGAGAAGAATAAAATCCATTTGAAGAAGCAAACAGTTTTGGTGGATTTATTCCTTCCTACCTTAACACTGGCGATGAGGATGGGTTGCGTGCAGCAAATTGGACACCTCATCAGATTAAGTTAAAGAAAGTCTGTGTCCGGATCGTTTGGCAGTATACATCATTGCAACTGTCACGCGCCGTTTAGCTGCCATTTTGGATTGGGTTTACACTATGGCATTACAGCGATGATACGCATAATGCTACACTGCTAATTGAATTTACCTTATGATGAAGGCATTATCACGTTGCTACACATGACATCATTGGCATCATCACATGATGCCATCATTTTTTATCAGGATCAACGGGTAGTTAAATTAAACATATTGTTGCATTGTTTCCAGTTTTCATTGCGGAAATTATTGGAGAACAATACCGCACTTATGGTGATGCTCACACTCGACTAGAACATTAAGAACCTCCAGTGCCTCATTTCCACAATTTTGAGAAGTTTAAAACTTACAGGACTGTGATGGCTACTTTTGTTGTTTTCAAAAGTATGTATGTATGTGTGTGTGTGTCTCTCTGTCTGTCTGTCGGTCATTATCAGGCACTAGTGTACTTAGCATCACAATGTCAAGTAGTGTACTGACCCTGTGTTTCTGTCAGTTCCTGGTGAACGCCACATGGATTGGGAAACTTGAAGAGCAGTGTTCTCGCTTATGTAGAAGTACTGGAAGACGATGATTGTGGACCGCAAAGAAAACTATCACTATTAAAATGTCAATGTTGGTGATATAAATGTCCATCAATATGCCTACAAACCAATTCACATAAAGTATGGTTAAAAAACAAATGTGGTTACGGAGAGGTTTACGTTTTATTCTAGGAAATAAAATGTTGCTGAATCTATTGAAGAATATGTATCAAAGTTGAGTTAACTTGCGTCGACCTGTAACTTTGATCACATTAACTATGAGAAAGTGTTAAGAGATCAGATTTTAACCAACAACAAGAAGGTCCAAGAAAGGTTATGGGCTAGTTCTGACATGTCACAATGCAGCCAAATTTGTCCAAGGGATGAGAGGTACCCCTGGGGAGGAGGGTCAGGGGTGAGGTTCAAGTGGTAACAAAATATACTGATAGGTTTAAGAACCCCAGGTTTAAAAAAAAAAAAAAAGGAGGAAACCAAAAGAATATCTCTCTACTGTTATAGATGTGGGAATATGTATCATTAAAGTAATTTTAAGGGGTGTCCTGCTATAGATAAAGTGACTTCTAAATGCAATAAAAAGGGGCATTTCAAAAGATTAGGTAAAGCCAATATCTGGAAAGTGAATTCAGTGTACACGTGCGATGAACGATTAGTACATTTTGAAGATGTAGGTTAAGACCCCAAGACTGTACGTAAGTGTAAGTGATAGCAATGGTAATAAAAAATGTCCATCCTGCAACATCTATATTGATGGTAAACAAGTTGCTGTTCTGGTTAATTCTTGCGCTTGGAACACCATTATTGAGCAAGACATTATAAATGAATTGTGGCCCAACAAGTTTTCGCTACCGCCTGATGTATCCCCTGGGGGAGATAGGGGACACAAAGTTGATTTAGCAGGGTATTTTTGGGCGGAGTTGGATTTTCTAGGTCGTAACACTTGAGGGAAAGTGTATGTGGCGAGGACAGGACGATCCTTATTAGGAAAGGGGAAATGGTCATCAGATTAGATCCCAAATTGGGCCCCCCCCTGTTTATGTTGTTGAAGAATGATACGTTTGTAGACACAGTGATTTCATCAAAAATTAGTGAAGTTATGTTACATTTAAGTATATGTTTTAAGTGGGGGAGAGTACAGGCTGTCAAGATGGTCATTCTCCTGTAATTCACATAAATGTTGGGCATGTAGCCACTCCAGGTCCCGCTCTCCCTACTCTGGGATATTGACAAGCTTATTAAGGGATTCATTTAGGGCGCAGCCAGGCCATGGCTAGCGATTCTTAAATTGGTGGTCCACAGGAAGTATGGGGTTCTGGGTTTGCTCTCGGTGGAACACTACTGCCTGGTGCTCCACCCTGCAGTGGGGGGGGTGCCAGCCGAATCCCCTTTTTGGGACCCGATTGAGCGGAGCTTGAACTGCAGCCAATCCGGCTGACTGGATTATGAATATATGGAGCTCTTAGGGACTGTTCGGCCAACCCCATGCTAAGGGCAACGGCTTCCGCCACGAAGCAGGTCCATGGTCTCTTTTCAACCCCTGCAAAAACCTCAGTTGATGGACAGAATGCAGAACAATGTCATACATTCACTCCAGTCTTTTCAACCCCTGTCTGCATGCGGAGGCCCCCTCTGATGGAATGCCGTCATTCACATTGCAGGTGTTCCACCCTACTGGCCACTTTGGCAGCGGGCGGGTATCCAGATACACTCCCAGATCCTAGATAATGGCTCTCTTAAATCTTTCGCTGCTCTGCAGGGGAAATGCCTTCCCCCGCTGACCCAGCCTGGTGGTACTGTTAAAAATTGCAGGGATTTGTTAGCATGAGCTGAAAGCCATTTTTTAATTATGGCAGCAATCTTGTTTGCCATGTGCTGCCACATGCTCGCCATGTGCTCTGTCCTCCCTCAGTGTTGACTGCTCTTGTAATCTGCCTAGAACCGAACTATATTTAGCATCTTCCACCTTTGCACATGCTCAGAAGGGCCAAGCTAGTAGAATGCACCCGCTTCTCTAGTATAAATGTGAGGCTATTTTTTCTGCTGTATAGAGAAGTAACTCTCCTCCCACTTTGTTGAGCAAGCAGATCTTGCATGCCCATCTTAGGCATTTTGCATGCTTACATGAGCCAGGACTGCCCCTTGGTCTTATGCTGACTATGTAACCCTAAGCATATATAAGGCACCTGTTTTCTGTACTTCTTAGGCTGCCTCATTCAGTTGCTAAGGCTTCTGTGTGACGTAGTCTCCCTCATCTGAGGTGTAAATGCATTCTTTTTATATTTCAGCTTCTGTGCCAATTTCTTCTTTGTTGGTTTAAAACGACCAAGTATCAGTGGGACCCTTGAGAAGATTTCTATTTTCTACAAATGGCGCTCCAAATTGTACCTCCCGTACACCATGTTTATTATCATAATATGATTTACACCTTTCCTGAGATGACAATATAATCTTTTTAACGTTCTATATTTCCCAAGTAGCTTGCTTTCCTCTTTTCATCCAGCCAGGATTGGCTTTTGAATGTGGCACACGACCTCTCATTATACCAAATGGACTTTCTCAAGCAGAGTTATGAGTAGTCTCTCCAGGGCTTTAAGTGGGCCGGGTCTCAAGGGTTCTGAGCACGGCAGTTTTTTAAACGGGGCCTCGAAACGGGTCGCTATCGGGCTCTTTTTTGAGACCTGGTACAGGCGGTCTGTTGTTTTTCAGACTTCAGTGACAGCAGGCACGATGTGCGCTGCTCACACTGCTCACTTCTCACTAGTGGAGAAGTTACGGCACGACCTAAACGGAAGGGAAATCCTTGCTTTTTACATCTCTCGTGTCTGCTTTTTTAAACACACGACTCCGAGCACTGGTACGAGTGAGGGAGCCAGGCCCGGTTCTAGCGGGTGGGCCGGGTGGGCCGGGCCCACCCAAACTTTGGCCTGGCCCACCCAAACATAACCCTTGGCCCTGACAGTGACGTCAGCAAGGCCAGCAGAATATGGCCACTGCAAGTTAAAACGTTCTTCGAACGTTATCTTTCTTTAGGAGTTGCGTGATTGGGCCTGGGCTCGCACCCCCGATCACGCATCTCCTATTAGGCAGGTGGGCTGTGTCCCCGCCGACTCGTGCAGGTACATTGGGGGCACTGCGAAGGGGACAAAGCCTTTCGTTGGAACTGGATTTGTGGATAATTAATTCTTTTCTGCTGGTAAAGAGGAGTTTGTTTTGCCGTTTCGTTTTCCTGACCTTCCTGACCCCTTGAGCTATTGTAAATCTGTCAGAAAGACATACTTAGAACGCTGTGTTTATTTCATTTTCATTTACATCGTGTGTTTAAATCGTTGGTATCATTCATGAGTGGTTCTGCAAGGGCAACTAAATGTCCAAATAACCTTGGGGATTGTTGATCTTGCTGGAGAGCTTTCTTTTTTTGGTTTGTAGTATTTAAAGGCAATAGAACTGTAGTTAACGTGGATAGCTCAGTGGGTTACTGCCTTTGTCACAGAGATCCTTTGATACATAGGACAGTGTGATCAAAGACGTGTATACAAACCAGAATGGTATAATTAGATTTTTTTTTTTTGTATTGCTAGTTAGTTCGAATTTTCCCAGTATTTCATTATTCTAATGTTGCAATACAGAGTTTGGGCAGATATAATTTCTAATCAGTACAGCCAACCACTGGGGTATGCTTTAAATCCTGTGTTTGTGGTTCTCCAGACCCAACCCTCTTAATACATATTGCCCAGCAGCATGGATGAGATGTGATTCCTACACCTGGTAATCTTCATTAGCTTATGTGACATTCCCTATAGGCTGATTTGGATACTTTTATGAATCATTGTGTCTGCATAATGTGTGTGTGATGTACAGTACTGTGATACCCTACACTACAAGTAGCGCTATACAAGAAATAAAATGCATATGAGAGAGGGGCTATGGAGTGATGATGGGCTCCGTTGGAGGGTGGCAATGAGGGAATCCGAGGGGGGCATCATGAGGGGTGGAGATACGGAGAGATGGAAGGCACTGGTGGAGGTTGTTTGTGAGGGAGTCTGAAGAGGAGGTCATGGGGGAGGGGCTTTGGAGTGATGAGAGGCACTGGTGGAGGGTGGTAGGAAGGGATTCTGAGGAGGAGGTCATAAGGGGGAGTTGCTTTGGAGTGATGAGGGGCACTGGTGGAGGGGTAGGTAGGGAGTCTGAGGAGGAGATCATGAGGGGGAGTTGCTTGGAGTGATGAGGGGCACTGGTGGAGGGGTAGGAAGGGAGTCTGAGGAGGAGATCATGAGGGGGAGTTGCTTGGAGTGATGGTGGGCACTGATGGAGGGTGGTAGGGAGGGACTCTGAGGAGGCGGTCATGAGGGGGGTTGCTTTTGAGGGATGGGCACTGGTGGAGGGTGGTAGGGAGGGAGTCTGAGGAGTAGGGCATGAGGGGCACTGGTGGAGGGTTGTAGGGAGGGAGTCTGAGGAGGCGGTCATGAGGGGGTTGCTTTGGAGTGATGGGCACTGGTGGAGGGTGGTAGGTAGGGAGTCTGAGGAGGAGGTCATGAGGCAGATGGGCTTTGGAGTGATGAGGGGCACTGGTGAAGGGTGGTAGGGAGGGAGTCTGAGGAGGAGGTAATGGAGAGGGGCTATGGAGCGCAGAGGGGCACTGGTGGAGGGTGGTAGGGAGGGAGTCTGAGGAGGAGGTCATGAGGGGAAGAGGCTACGGAGAGATGAAGGCCAGTGTTGGAGGATGGCAATGAGGGAATCCGAGGAGGGGGAGGTCATGGGGAGGAGCAACGGAGAGATGAGGGGCACTGGTGGAGGGTGGTAGTGGGGGAGTCTGGGAGTCTGGGAGGAGGTCATGAGGGGCACTGATGGAGGGTGGTAGTGGGGGAGTCTGAGGAGGCGGTCATGAGGGGGGTTGCTTTGGAGTGATGGGCACTGGTGGAGGGTGGTAGGGAGGGAGTCTGAGGAGGAGGTCATGAGGCAGAGGAGCTTTGGAGTGATGAGGGGCACCGGTGAAGGGTGGTAGGGAGGGAGTCTGAGGAGGAGGTAATTGGGAGGGCCTATGGAGCGCCGAGGGGCACTGGTGGAGGGTGGTAGGGAGGGAGTCTGAGGAGGAGGTCATGAGGGGAAGAGGCTACGGAGAGATGAAGGCCAGTGTTGGAGGATGGCAATGAGGGAATCCGAGGAGGGAGAGGTCATGGGGAGGAGCTACGGAGAGATGAGGGACACTGGTGGAGGGTGGCAGTGAGGGACTCAGGAGGAGGTCAATGGGGGGAGGGGTTATGGAGCGATGAGGGGCACTGGTGGAGGGTATTTGTGTGGGAGGCTGAGGAGGTGGTCATGGGGAGGGGCTTTGGAGTGATGAGGGACACTGGTGGGGGGCAGTTAGGGAGGGAGTCTGATGAGGAGGTCATGACTGAAAGGGGCTAAGGAGAGATGAAGTGCACTGTTGGAGGGTGGTAGTAAAGGTGTCTACCGAGTAAGAGGTCAGTGGTGGGACACGAATAAATACTTCTGCACCGGCGCTATAATAGACCCTGTAATGTTTTTGCTTATTTAATTAGCAGTTGGGTCATTAGGGCCACTGTGTAACATATTTTAAAGTGTGTGCTAATTATATTTACTCTTATATTCAGGGTTTTCAGTTTGAAGGTGATTTTACAAATCTTTTTAGTGGGATTATGGAGAATGAAACCAGGTGGTGCCTGATATGGGGCTGGGGACCAAGGTTAGCTGTGAGTTAAGGTGCACGGTAGAGAGATTGTAGAAAATTGATGATCAGGCCTGGAAGGGAGTGTACTGCAGAGTCTGGGGTCAGATGGAGGTATTAATGAAGAGAGATTCTCTCTGAAGGCTGGCAACGAGGCAGGCTGAGTAGTGTTACTTGCCTGATACTCCCACCTCAGAAACCACCTCTCCCCATCAAAAGGACCTTACATGGGGATCAAAACACTTTTTGAGAGTGTTAACGATTAGAAAGAGATTTGGAAAATAATGGAGGGCCCTGAATCTCCTGTTATCCCCTTCTATCACACGCAGGAGTACAGTTTTTTCTATTTGTAGGCTACCTCCAGAAGCGACACATTGAGCCCGCAGTGGCCCACCCAAATGCGCCCTTGGCCCACCCAAACAAAAATTCCTGGAGCCGGGCCTGGAGGGAGCCCTATTGAACAGCGCATACTGCAAATTGGCACTTATCTTTTTGAAGGTCAGGAATAGCAATATCGTTGTGGTGTCACCAGGGCTCTAAGTGGAAGCTTTTTCACTTTCTATGCAAGCCTAGTTGCTGCTTATTTGTCTTATGCAACTAACAACCATTGACAAAGACGATAGTCCTGACTTGTAGGTATTTTGTTACTTGTATCTTATATCTAGATGTAATGACAGAAACAGCAAAATACAAGTCGGGCGGCACACTATGCTAACCACCGACTTTTAAGCTTACGTGTTAAGCCACGCCCCTAATTACATTGGCCGCGCCCCTTTGAGAGACCCCCCAGTTTTTTCATCCCACTTAAAGCCCTGAGTCTCTCTATATGACCAAATTAATGTCTTCAATTCAGTACCAAAAGCCTTTCTATCACGTTCAGTAATTGCAGAATAACTGTGATCTCTATTCACCCACTCCACAACAGCATTGCCTCCGCGGTGATAAAATAAATAATTCCAGTATTTGCAAAGCACGAATCACTAAGGGTCTCAAAGGGGTAGGGGCCGTCAATGAGATTAAGTGAGGTATTGCCCAGAATCACACGGTGCTAAACTGAGATGTCTGCATTCCAGAATCAGCTCCCATAGCCGCTGCGCCACACCTCTTCCTTAAAAGACAAAACTCATAAAACTTCCGACGTATACACAGAGCCACGCGAGACCCTTGGTT